>NC_136426.1:199832116-201218366 GCF_052849685.1 Lactuca virosa
TTAACGGTTAATGTTATAATCTTCTAGATGAATTCTTCAAATTCTTGTTGCATGTAATGAGAAAAGAAACTATATTTAGAGCATTGGGTATGAGTGGGTGTTATGACACCAAAAAATTGCCACCTCACCTTGACACATCACCTTTAACACCATACCATTTAGATAGGAAATGGTGTTCAATGTTATAACGTGTGTTAAGAAATAAAGAGAAAGAGAGAGATAGAGAAAAGAAAGAAATCTTATTGGTGGAAAATGGCGTTTTGGCTCGTTCTGGTCACAACGATGCATGCCACAACGAGAAGGGGGGGGGGGGTGTTCCCCCCGTTACCACGTCGGCAATAACGAGAACGAGAAGCCCCATACCGTGTGCTCTTAGTTTAAGAGAGATAATGGATATCAACATTCTTTTTTTTCACTACTTTTAGCTAAGGATGTAAATGAACCAAACGTTTGATGAAAGGTTTGTATACAGTTTAGCAAAATGCCGTTTATGTTCATTTGATATATAAACAGCCAAACATGAATATGGTTTTATGTTTGTTTAATTAAACATACTAATATGAACAATGCTCTCGTTAGTTCAAATACGTACGTTTATGTTTGTTTATAAATGTTCATTTACTTTTTTTTTCGGGAATATATTTGGATTAAGATGATATTTCATTTTTATATTTAAGTTCTTTCTTGATTTTGGATGTTTGGATTAAGATGATATGTCATTTTTATATTTAAGTTCTTTCTTGATTTTGAATGTTTTGTATTCTACCATTTACGTTAATTCATTTAATTATGTATGGTTTTATGTTTGAATATTTATGTTATTTATATTTGTTTGACATCTTAATAAGCAAATAAAGACAATATGATCTATAAACAAACAAACACAAACAAGAAAATATATTTGTTTATAGTTTGTGTTCGTTAGTTTAGTTCAACATAAACAAATAAACATGAACAAATCTCACTTGTTTTCATTTAGTTTGTTTCCGGAGCTAGTTTTGCCCCTTATGATGCTCTATATGAAATTAAATTGGTCGTAGGTATGATACCGACTTCCCTTCTTTTGCTACTTTTTTAGATTTGTTTTATTGGGTTAACCATGTAACCATTTTGAATATTAATAGAAAAATGATTTGATTATGTTCTTCTAGCGACCTTATCTGTCATTCAGAGTTATCGAAATCCAATAATTTTTGAAAAATTAAACCAAAAAAAGCTACTTAGTTGGATAAGATTGTCACTCGATCTTTGTTTTGATTTATTTTTTAATATGAGTACTAAAGTCAAAATTAACTAGATTGGTAAATGGGCGGAACTACTTAGTGTCCTCGAATGACACGAACAACCCCTTAAATTTTAACGTTAAATGCAAAAATTTAGTTTGAATTTGTCAAAATCCATCACATATTCTTTGAAAATCCGTCACGAATCTATTGAAAATTCTTCACAATGTCCTAATAAGTGTAAATTTTGTGTAAATTCCGGTGAAACCCTTTTAGTGATGGATTTTATAACGGAAATTATCGTAAAAAATGAGTTTTTTCTAGTAGTACAACCCTTAAAAAAATTGTGCAACCCTGATATTTCTTTTTGTGTACGCCATGAGATTGATTGGTTGTACAACTCAATTATAAATATTGTTATTGTTTTTTTGTAATCTATTCTTCTTTTAACGTCTTGCTAGTAATAATGATATTACCCCGACTCTTACAAAACAAGAAATGTCTCAATTTCTTTCTTTTGATCTCCATTGTTAAATATTTTGGTTTAGTCATGGTTTCTTTGATTTTACTTTGCTCAAGCTCATTGGTTTGTTTAGTTAACGGTTACCAATCAAATGCTTTTTTTTATTAGGACAACAAATACACATTCTATATTTTACTCTTAAATTACTTTTTGTCTCCGACGTCTCAATATATTGCTAAGGAACACATTACATTCTATATTTTACTCTTAAATTACTTTTTGTCTCCGACGTCTTAATCTATGGCTAAGGGATACATTTCTACCAAGCATTGATATTGTTAAACTACACCAATACATAATAAATGACTAGTTGTAAGACCTATGTATTATATGGGTTAATTTATATATATATATATATATATATATATATATATATATATATATATATATATATATATATATAAAATGTTAAAATACTTGAGAACTTTGAATTTTGAAGAAAATATGAAAAATAATGAATTATTATAATTGAAATGTTTTTTATTTTATAAAAATAAATTAACAAAAAAAACTAATGAACTTTAATTTGAAAATTTTAAAATTAAAAAGTAAGTTTATTAATGAAATTGATATCAATTTCTTATTACATTTATTGCAATTATTATATTAAAATATTATTTGGATTTAACAAAATAGAAAAACTCATAAAATGACATGTAGAAAAAGAAATTAATTCAAAATAACCATAAAATAATATTTGACAAATTGAATGAGAGTGTGATATTTGACAAAAAAACATTGATTTATTAGAATAGATACTATGAAACTACAAGTCCCCTTAATGGTCATCAATCGAATGTAACGCATGACTAAAGTGTATTCGATACATATAAGAAAATATGGATAGAAAAACATATATTTTAGTTGAAAAATATTATATTTCGAATCTTTTGCAAAAAAACATTGTAACATTTTCATTGGACGTTGTTTCTTAATGTACCGGTGTAATCTTTGAAAATGGAGCATATCTTAAAGGCTTGGTCCCTATCCTTTATAATTTTTATATTTAAAGTTTAAACACATATATTTTCAATAAAAAAATTTATTTTAAACTAAGGAACAAATGAACTAATTTTGGCCGTAAAAAAGAAAATGATGAAGGACCAAAATAAGGGATGTATATTAAGAGGTTTGACGCAAATACATCGGATCATAACAAAAAACTAATTACTTCTTTTCGTTTTTTCAATTTTTAGGATAAACTTTTATTGGAGAAAAAAATATATATCAAAATTCATAATTTTTTATCTTCTTTCCATAGATTTCAATATTCATAAATAAAAAACAATTGTTTTTTTTTTCGAAAAAAAACTCATTTTGTTTTATTGTTTTTTTAATATTTAGGTTTATTTTTTATCCAAAATATACTAAAAAACTATTGTTTGTCATCTATAAATAAACATCCATATCGATATAATTTTTTTTCTCATTTAGATCCGGTCAGATTCACACCGAATGAATTGCATATATCAATTTTTAACATTTATAATGTGAATATGATTAGGGTCCATTAGATAGTGAGCTCACTATGTCTGAGTCAGCCATTTTGGCTGACTCAGTCAGATCAGCCTATTTGGTAAAGCCTAAAAGTGTTGATTCAGTCAGCATAATTGACCGAAGGTTCTAACTTGGTCCAAGTGAAAACTATGGCTGACTCAAAAAAAGACTATCGGCGCCCGCTTCCTCTGTGACTTAAAAGAATAACACACAGCAGGATAACATCACGACTAGCTCCCTCCGACGATTTCATACATCCTTCGGCCAGATCGACGCTATATTTCCAGCACAATGTCTTCTCCGGACAGAGCTGCGATTTTAGACCTTTTTTAAATCGATTCTATAATGTTCTCTCATCCTTCATCAATACAGAGCTGCATGAAGCAGCCTCTCTTCTCTTCCAGTCAGTTAGCCACCACATCCTTAATTGAAGTATACTTGGACTGATATACGCTTTCTGGGACCATAGTTTGGGTTATTGGAAACCAAGCTTAGAAATACCTCAAGAAGTTCTTCTTATGAAATAAGAAGATATGAAGAGAGACGTTAGAAGCAACGTGAAGAGGTTTACTGAGTTTATTTGTTTCTCTGTAAATCGAATTTTCTTATTAAAGGTAAGATTGAGATTTGATTGCAGGTGTTTATATCTATCTAAAAGAAACATAAGTATTTTGTTTGTGAGATTTCATTACAGGTGTTGTAAGCTATTTAGAATTGTAATTAATCTACTACGTAACATTGTAATTGAAAATTGACAATCAATTAGCTTAAATTTTGTATCTTCGAAATTGAAAATTTGATGATTGATTATTCCAAGTTTTTATGGTTTGCATGTAATTATGGAGATGAACACTTATCTAAAACTTTAATTTTAATAATTTTGTGTTACTATGGGTTGATTATTAATTTGATTATCTATCATTTACTTATGGATTCTTAGGTATTTAGAATTTTAGTTGTAAATTATGTCAAGTAGCATTTCTTTTATGAGTTTCATAAATAAATTAAATTATCTTTCATACTTTTATATTTAGGAAATTTTAAGAAGCTAATGTTATTGTTGCATAAGATTAAGGCGATAAATGGGTAAAAACAATAAAAAAAAATATATATATCGGTCATATTTTGGAGTATTCAGTCAATTTCATGGTTGGATCAAAGTTCATTGTTCTTTTTTGGAATCAAGAATAAAATTTGTTGTTATTTTTTATGTTATATATAATTTTCCATCAAGGGTAATATGGTCATTTTTCATCATTAATCACTGTCAGTTAAATATATAATCAAACAACATGGTTTCAGCAGATGTGGACTAAGTCAGAAGTTCTAACCCAGTCAGCATTAACTCAATTAGCAACTATCAAACGATCTTTTACTATTTCAACGATTTGAACATTCACAAATTAATTTAGTGAAATTACATGTTAATCAAAGTATATTTCCTTGTAATTTTATAACATTTTAACATTTTAATTACTCATAAATTAGTTTTCTAAAATTCACGAGTAAAATTATTCACATCGTGAATCTAAACTTTATAAAGTTCAATTTTCAGGTTTCTCAATACGAATTCGACTAACTATTATTCACACTGTGAATCTGAACTAAATATAATTTAGTTTTCAGCATTCACAACGTGAATCTGAGTTAATATTTCAGAAAAAAAATGTTTTTTTATACACCAACAAGAATGTCTATTTGAAAATATAAAAACTGATTTTTTATATATGTATACTACAAGAAAAAGTTGAAATAACTACGGAAATTTGCTATGGAAGTACAATCCGTAGTTATTCTGCTACGGAATATGCTACGT
The DNA here is from genome assembly GCF_052849685.1 of Lactuca virosa. Classification (NCBI taxonomy): domain Eukaryota; kingdom Viridiplantae; phylum Streptophyta; class Magnoliopsida; order Asterales; family Asteraceae; genus Lactuca; species Lactuca virosa. Next base: position 199,837,176 of record NC_136426.1, read on the forward strand.
AATGGCTTGTTGTAGCTATTTTGCTATGGAATTTGCTATAGAATTGCATTCCGTAGCTAATTTTTGAATAACTACGAATTTTTTCTACGGAATTAAAAACCGTAGCTATTCTACTATGGAATATGCTACGGAATAGTTAGACCTAGGTATATTTTTTTACAGAATTAACTACAAAATTACATTATGTAGGTAATATTTGAATAACTACAAAATTTTGCTACGTAATCAGAGTCTGTAGTTATCATGCTACGAAATTTGCTAGGGAATTATAAGTTGTAAGTATTTTGCTACAAACTTTACTACATATCAAAGTTTGTAGTTATTTTGCTACATAAATTATTACGGAATCATAATTTGTAGCTATTTTGCTACAAAATTTGCTACCAAATCTAAGTTCGTAGCTATCTTGCAACGACATTTGTTATGGAGTCAAAATCCATAGCTATGTTGCTACAAAATTTTGTGCGGAATCATAGGTCGTAACTATTATAAAATAAAAACTATAAATATTATGTAATAGAATTTTTCAATATGCATATTTAAGTGTTTGGAGGCTTCCCAAGTAAATTTTAAACCCTTAACCGATCCCGAATGGACACTGAATGATTCGTCAATACTATTTGATTGCTTATAATGTTTGAAACACTAGTGACCCACACATTTTATTCAACACTGAAATTTCTACATATCTATGACTACGTGATGTAAAAGATTGAATCCATGATTAAGGATTGAATTTCATCCATAACCTCCGGGCAACTCGTGAAGTAGGTAGTCGCCAAGAAGGGTCGGCTTGCAGAATGTGTTGGAACCCCAAATCCTTTGTGATGTCGGAAACCTCGAATCTTTTGTTTTGGATACAACAACAATTAAGGAGCTTAATTTTCGTAGTTTAGATTTAAATTTCATTGGTTTAGAATAGTTGATCCAAATGATTTGGATTAAACCAATAAAAGAACAAGATAGACATAAAATATATTTTTTAAGCCTAAACTATGACAAAATAGTCATACCGCTCAACCTTTAAAACAAAAATGAAAGTCACAAGCCTATAATCAAACTATATCCCTCACACCTTGATTCTCGGATAACCACAACTTGTTTACAAACCACCCAATTTGGCCCACCACCTCATGCTTTGAAATATTTGAATTAAAAAATACGCTCCCCCTCTAACCCTAATATCGGGAGACCAACCACCACGCTTCATCTTATCTATTGTGCCGCCGCCACTTCCCACCACCATCCTCGCCCACCACCGCTCTACAAACGCATACAAACCGTGTCGGTTGCTTGCTCCCACAAACCCTATCTGCCACCGTGACCACCACTAAGCTCCGGCGCCACCATTTGCAGCCGCCGACATCGTCATCACCAGCAACCACCAGTCGTCGCCATCCTCAGCCACGACTACTATCTCTGCCCGCTGCCACTGCCACTGTACCACCAGGTAGATAATTTATCTTTAAAACACCCTTTTTCTCTAGCCAGTATTCGTCAAAACATCAACTTTCTCAAGAGATTAATAGCATTTATTGTTTTTTATCACATCATTACAAAGATTAAAGTCGACCGCCTTTATTGCTGCATATCCATCTTTGAAGCACCTCCATGGAGTTTTCACCCTTCAGCCTCTCTTTTCCATGTAAAAGAGAGTCACGAGCTTACTCCTTTTAGTTTTATTGTTCTTGGTGTACGATTCGACATAATAAACACTCGTATCTGTTTTCTTCCCTTGGACTCTCACCATAATCAAAATCCATTTCATATTTTTTTATCACATCAATGAAATGTATTTATACCGAGTTCTTACAATTTTATCACATAATCTTACAATTTTATCACATCATCGTAATGTAATTATTACATCTGTTGAGATTTGGTATGTTTGTAGATCTTCATGTTATTTTTGATTTATTTTGATTAATTTCATGCAGGTTTGAAGAATGATTTTATTCAAAACATGGTTTTAACTTTTAGTTTTATGTGATGACTTCATTTGCTCTCTTATATATATTGTGTTTGGTGATTATCAATTTTACTGTGGAGAACATATGCTTGTAGGTTACAATGTAGAAAGTACAAGAATGACCTTAAAATAGAAGGTACTATTTTTCGACTATTACAATTTGCTCCAATTTTTTCACTATATCTTCTCGATCAACATCCTGACCGGAAACATTATTGATTTCAATAGTTTTCTATCTTTTGACTTTATAGGAGCATTGGAAAATACAAATTTCGACTCTTTGGGTCTCTATAATAAATTGGTAAGATTTTGGGTTTCTTTTATGATTTATCTTTATGGATTTGTGGTTCAAAAGTTTAAGTCAGTGATTTTTCATGATATTTGACAAATAAACATAAAAATATAAATGTCACATAGTCATTGAAGAACAAGACAACAAATTTTTTTCTTATTGGGGTAACAATGAGGCTTAAGGTGTATTGATTGAGTTTTAATTTCAATTTCTATAAAACAACAATGAATTTTACCATTTTACATAATAGAAAACGTATTTTGGTCAGAGAACTCCATAGATTGTTAGACTATTGGGGTTCATGTTGTAATTTTGGGGTTGCTGCTATAAGTATTCTCATGCTACCCTTTCCTGGTTGGTGGAAGTTTGTGTGCATCTTACAACTCAAGGAAAGTTAAATTGTTACTTTTTGGATGTTCCTACAAATTTGTTACGAATTTGGCCCTGATAGGAGATGAAGTTGATGAAAGTGAGTCGTTCAACAATACGGGAAACATAAATAATCAGCGATACATTTTTTCATGGTTGTTTGTTTACAATTTCTAGTTAAACTTGACTATTAGATTAATTTGATTGGTGTTTTGAACAAATTTGTATCAAGTTGGATGATATACTACTTTTATTAAGAATGTATGTAATTTCTTGTATTGTTTATTGCAATTTTGGAAGGCTGATTTGTTTAATAAATTTGCTTTGGAAAAAGAAATTTACTCAATTTTTTATGTATTATTCTATAGAATAAATATTGTTACCATTTTTTGCTATTGAACTAGTTTGTGGTTAACTTGCAATGAATATTTTTGCGGAGTTATTATGTACTTAAACTGTTGTGAATTTAAGATATGGAATCTATTTCGTAACATTTTTTTGCAACGTAAGTAGTAGACTAGTTAATTTGTTACGAAATACTTGCAACGAAAATGAACCGTAGTTAATTTTCTATGGAAGTACATTGTAGTTAATTTGCTATGATATTATTCGTAGTGGATTTCCTATGAAAATTAGCTATGGAAGTACTTCGTAGTCAATTTGCTATAGATTTACTATGGACCAGGTTGTAGTTCATTTGCTATGAACTTGCTACAAAATATTTTGTAGTTAATTTTCTACGGTGTTGCTACGGATGTAGTCCATAGCTGTTTTGCTACATAATAAGTCCGTTGAAAATTCCGTTAGAAAGGTGCTACGGATTCCGTAACGACCCTTTAGTAACGAAGAATTTTGCTACGGAATGGTTGTGTAGCAAATTCCGTCTCTATTCGTGTTTAGCTACGGAATATCATGTTTTAGCTACGAAATTTTTCCATAGCTATTTCGTATTTTTCTTGTACGTATTTTGTTTTTCCGATAAAAAATAAATCTAAACATTAAAAAAACAACAAAACAAAATAGGTTTATTTTTTTGAAAAATATTTTTGTAAAATCCGCAAGTGAATTTATTTATATTGTGAATCTAAGCTATGTATATTTATATTATTTACACTATGAATCTGAAGTGTATAATCTAGTTTTAAACATTCACAGGGTGAATCTGAGAAGTTTCGAGAAAAAGAATATTTTTATATGCATCGTTTAGAGTAACAAAAATTATGAAATTTTATATATATATATATATATATATATATATATATATTTGTCTGTAAAAAATAAGCTTAAATGTTAAAAATACTAACAAAACAAAAACGAAGTGAAAATTTTTGAAGAATTTTTTTTTTTATTAATATGATGTTTATGGAAAAGGAATAAAAAAATTATGTATTACGATATATTCGTTTTTTTTTCAATAAAAAATTAGTCACAAAAAAACAAAAAAAAATGCTTCTTTTTTTGTTGTTGTCTTATACATATTTGTCCACCCTACTTGATAAAATTATATACCAAATGACTTCTAGTCCAACGGTATGTATTATGTGTTGTCCTTCCTTCTTGAGGTTGAGGGTTTAAATCCGGTTATGATAATAGATGAAATTTAATGAGTAATTTAGAAATCTAATTAGATTTACCTTTAAACAAAATTATATGTATAAAATTATTTCATTAGTTTTTGGTTTAAAATGATTTATTCTATTTATTTTATTTATTTATTTTTTTTTTGTAATTTTACAATATACTACTACCTACTTTTCTTAGTTTATTTTTCTACCGGTTTACCTCTACAAGTTATTTTCATAATTAGTTAAATTTTTTTTTTTAATGAGAGTATTCTTCTTTTTTCCTTTGTTCAAACATGACACAAGTAAACTTTATATAAGCACATTTTAGAAAAGAGTATATTCAATTAATGGTAGTTATCTATTAATTCTATATTTGTCATTTCACGACTAACTTATTTTATTATCTAATTATTTATTAGTTATCTTTATTATTATGTTTAGGTACATGTATTGTATATCAATGAGGACAATGCCCCTAGTAAAAATATAAATTATTAACTTAGATATGGTTAGTACATCATGTCAAAAATGTGAAGATCACATATTCCAAGATATTATGAAAAGTATAACCGGTTAATTCACATTGGCCACAGAACCTCGTCTAATAATTTACCCTGTTGTTGTAGTTATAAAGTGACATGATTTAATTACATGTATATCCTCAGACAAAATATTATGAATTTTTTTATGTAACCCAATTTATATGTCTCTTCCCACCATCATCACCCTCTAACCTTTTGTTTGCCATCTTACACATACACTTGAACATAGTTAATTGCACCAAAGAACTTGAAAATTTGAAGTTTATTGTCACATATAGAACAAAATTTAGTGTTCTCATAATTTTTTTAAGTAAACCCTAAATCTCGTCGTTTTCGATTCCACAAACGATTACACCGTTAGTTACAACCAGCACTAAGGTTATCAAAAGGCTCTCAAAAGTTTGAAAGGTGCTTCCACTATTAAACAGTGGAAGCTTATGCGGCTAATTAAATAAATGAAGGCTTGAGCAATGCATGATGTCCATGGTGTTGATTATATGTCAGAGCCAATGTTTGGTAGGCATAAGTTGGACCACCACCCAACACCATCAATATCAACCGTGAAGAAAGAAAAAGGAAGAAGATGTTAAAGTAATCACCAACCCCTCAGAGCCGTTGGTAATGTGTCAATGATCAAACCATGTTATCTCCTATTGGTGATGCTTTTGATCAAATGGAACTTATCATGGTTTACCATCAAAACCACTTTAAAGGAAACATTTATTAACCATTAAAAGCTATAACTTTGCGCATTAGGGTTACAATTAGACCAAAGTTTTTCTTCTCTTCTAATCTGAACATGATTCATTTATGTATTTTAATTGACAGCAAAAAGAAGTATATATTGTTAGAGGTTTGGTGAACTTTGAAGAGTTTAACTTAAAATTAACGAATCTAATGCTTTGTTTCGTAAGAGCGAGAATAGAGGAACAAAAGAAAGAGTAGCAAGAGAAAGAAATTTGTATTATTGTTAAAGTAAACTGAAACGTAAGAGATAGGCAAGTATATACACAAACTAATGTAACAGCTCGTTGACACGTAAGCATACCATACGAATATACTCTAGTTTGACTCACAATGACGGAACGGTGGTTGCGGAGGAGGCCGGAACCACCGTGATGACAGAACCGGCGGCGACAGGCCCCAACAGCGTCCCAGTGGGAATTTCACATCTTCGACCAACAATGGTGGATGGGGTGGATGGCTATTGGCTACCATGGTCCATGGCCTTGCCCTTTTCTTGCTGCGTCGAAACCTACAAGCACTGGACTCCTTTCAGCACCGATCCAACAATCGCCTGACATTGGGCCACAACGACAGCAACAACATTCTTGGCCCAATAAATCGGTTTTTGGTTCAGCCCAACAACAGAAGCCCACACATGCATTTTGCTGGATAGCATCTTTCTTCTATTTGGCATTTGGCACTGGTTCCGATTTCCAGAAAATGATGCACAAGACACAACTTTACCTCAAGCCTTCATTATAATGAATCAACAGGATACATGGACTCCGGGGCAACATCTCATGTTTATGTCGACTCAAATATACTACTCCCTCCGTCCCAAAATTATAGTCCATCTTTTCTTTTTGGTTTGTCTCAAAATAATAGTCCACTTCTAAAAATAAATAACATTTTTACCAAAATACCCCCTCATTATTACTTAACCAACTAAACATTTAATGGAACATTAAATGCAAAGTAAGGACAAAACTGTCATTTTATTAAATAAATTTAGTGGTAATTAATGTTTTTCTTAATATGTGTGTTTTTGTCTGTTGACAATAATATTGGGACGGAGGGAGTATAATCTTTTAGCCATAAGGTCAATTCTTTTTCGGTATTGCTCGGTACGGATCTTGAACTAACACATGTAACACAACTCCTTGTCATAATCCTTTCCGTGGTGCTACTAAAAAAATATGCTTATAACCCATCAAATCATTAAAAATCTTCTTTTGGTGTGTCAATTTACTTGAGATAATAAAAAATTTGACGATTTTGCTTTTTCTATGTAGGACTATTGGACTCATCGAATCCTCATTCGATGTGACAATATGAGTGATCTTTATCCATAATCAATCTGAAACATCAAAAAAAAATTATGTTCAACTCATACATGTGGCACCAAAGACTTGTTTATACCAACAAACATGTTTCAAGCATTTAATTTCAAATCGTTCTTGTTTTGTAATAATAAGAATTCCCCTTTATTATTTCATGCATGTCACTTAGGGAAACATGTTCGGTTGTATTTTCGTTTATCGCAAACTATTGCATTGTTTCCATTTCAAAATATCCATTGTGTTTTGATATCACATTTGCAAAGCCACATTGGTATTAAATATTATGTCATATTTATTGATAAGTTTTTGCATTTTTTGTGGGTACAAAAAAAATCAGAAGTTTTTTTCAATATTCTTACACTTTCATGCATATAAGACAAACCCAATTCAACTCTAATATTTAAACTTTTAATGTAACAATCAAAAAGAATTTGATAACAAAACAGTTTCGCAAAATCGGTGACATTAATGACATTCAAATGAGTTTTTCGTGCCTATACACTTCCCAAAAAATTGGGAAATCAAAACAAATGTTACGAAAAATCAACAATGTTGTTCAAACTCTTCTCTTCAATATCATCTTCCATTTCGAGAAAAAAAAAACAAAAAAAAAAACAACCATCATACTCTCATATTCGCATGTTCCCCTTATCTCAACAATGCACATAAACTTCAACCAAGACCAATTCATTGCATCTTTTTTGGTTACATATCTTATCATAAATGATATCATTGCCTAAATCTTCATACAAATCATACTATTGGGGTTAGGGGTATTACAATTGTACAACCGTGTTTGAGCCTGTGTGGCTAGAAGAAGCTAGAGTGACTTTCATCTTTTGGTATTGAACTTTAAACATGGTATATTCCAAGTAGGAGATTGCATCATTGCACTTTCATCCACCAAAGTAGGGTTTGGTTCGGAAGGTAAGAAATTTGGTGGTTGCTTTTAAGTGGTTGTTTGTTCTCTGTTATAGGTGGTATGACTATAAGTGTTGGTGTAATGGCTACACTACAAATAAAATTACATCAAAGTTTTAGTGGCAGTTTGCCTTTGTGCCACTATAGCCTATTTTTAGTGGCACTTTTGTTTTGTGTCACAATAAGTTTTAACATACAATGACACTTTATAACTTATGACACTAATAGCCTACTTTTAGTGACATTAGTACTTTTATGACATGCTTTTTCTAATTATTGGCATAAAAATAGTATCATTAAAATTTTTATAAATAATATGTTATACTTAATTTAAATTATAATAACTATAAAAAAATAAATCATTCTAGTAAACTAAAATTGGAAAATCATGAATTATAGATAATATGTTATATTTAATTTAAGTTTTAATAAAAATATTAAAAAAGTTAAAACAAATAATTGTGCTTGAGAAAAGCATCCAAAAATTAGAAAACCTTTGTTCCCAGCGGGAAAATGTTTTCAACAAACACAAAATCCCGCTATACACTTTGTTTCCCTCTTATTGAAAAATTTCAATTTCACCCTTACCCTCTAATTACCTCCGGTCACCCACGCTCCAAAATCACATTGTCTTCCACCCACGTCATCCCAAATCTCCGTCACCATCGCTATAGTGCTGACTATAGGCTCAAAATCGTCGTCTCTCAACCTACACAACTCGCCACCGCTGCCTGCTACCATTGCTTTCCATCGTGTTCTACCCAAGCATCGCCATATCAGGTATACAATGAAGTTGTCCTCATTCCGCTTTCCCTTATCACGCTCAAATCATTCTTCTATGCAAATCATAATCAGATTCATTTTTCCTTAACCCCTTTGTATCCTCGTACAATCGATGATAGGTTTTCCCTATCAAGAATATTTTTTAATATTAGTTGAATATCTTGCTTGTTTAGAGATGCACAACAAGTGCTTGACGAAATGCCTGAAGAGATTATGTCTGCAATTCCATCATTCACCCCCTCCCTCGCTCTCTGCACCGCCGAAAAATGTAATACATGTTATTAGGTGTGACTTTTTTTAACTGATTTCCAGATTTTTCGTCAAATTTGTTGTTCTCCATTTTTCGATTTGAGTTCTAATATGCTATTTCTTCTCAATTATTAAAATTTAGATGTGAAGCCCATGCTCAAAAATTCGTTCTATCCTCCAGGTCAAGCCGCAGGTAAAAAAATGACTTTAGATTTATAGTAGTATATCTTTCTTTCTTTTCTTTTCTTTCTAATACATCATTATTTAGAAAATATAGGCAATGATAGCATCATTGTACATTTAGTTTTTCTCGTATAAAGGCATCATGATTTGAAATATTTACCATGTTTGGATAGATTTCTAAAATTAGTGAAAGTACACTACTATGTTTGGATTAATTTCTAAAAAAATGCAATACTCTAAAAAAAGAAGTCATAGAAACAAACAAGAAGTTTAGGCTAAAACATGATCACTAGCAGTAGTTTTTGCATATTTAAATCCTATCAAAATTACCAAAGTTATCTTGATCATATTTTAATGAAGTTCAACTAGGATCAAAAGAACTTTTGAAATAAGAAATTAGATGGTTTCTGTAGCATTGTAGCATAAAATCATGTTTTTCCTTTTTTTTCCCTTCATTATGAGTACATATTTCAGATTTTCTTTTATTGGACAAGTATGCCCCTCTCATTCTAGAGAATTTTGTATGACCTACATGTATTTTTATCTGAGATGTTATAAAAACATTACTATTATTTGAGTACATATTTCAGATTTTCTTTTATTGGACAAGTATGCCCCTCTCATTCTAGAGAATTTTGTATGACCTACATGTATTTTTATCTGAGATGTTATAAAAACATTACTATTATTTTGTGAAAACGTTATAACGATAACTTAAATGGATCATGTTTGCATCTTCCTTATCTTTTCCGTATCTTGAGAACTACATTGTGAGGTATTGTGAGTTGAGTAATTTTCGGACAAATATACCCATCTTCCTTCTTGTAGAAATCTGATATGATAGGTTACATAAATTGTCCCTTAAATATTTGTTACAAAAATGGTCTCTGTGGCAGTAATTTATTACATAAACGGTCTCTGTGTTGTACGAAAAAACATGACAAAATGGCCCCAAAGATTTGTTACTTTGTTGGAGTTTATTTTATTATTTTGTGTGTATTTGTTAACATATTTAACTTTCATTGCAGTTATTCATCCTACCGAAACAAGTTTTATAAAAAAACGGATATTTTTTAGCATGGGGAAAAAGTGGAGGCGTTGGCAAGGTTTATTAAATCATTTGTATATGATCCAAGTCTTACTGTTGATGAAATTGTCGCACAACAAATAGACAATGATGGACAGGTGAACAAAGATCAATTTGTAGGCAATTGTTTGTAAGTTGGATAAACAAGAGGAACAACTATAGAAAGTTCATCTTCATGTCAAGTTTGGTGTTTCTGCCTGAACTAGTATTTAGTTTGATAGTTCAATGTTTTGAGTAATTATTAGCACACTTTTATATTTTAGACTTATTAAGCATTTTGGAAGATATTTTTGTTTTAAATATAGAGAATATTGTTGTAAGACAAGTTAAGTTTTAATTTAAATAATGATTTTGTGTTTAGTATTTATTATATTAATTATTATTTTATATTCCATTATTTTTTAAAAAATATTGGAATTAATTTTTAGATTTAATTTTTTTTTGTAAAAAATGCCATTAAAAACATATTTTTTTTTAGTTTTAGTAATTATATAGTGGCATAAAAATAGTGTCACAAAATCTAAAAGAGTTTTAGTGGCATAAAAAAAAGTGCCACTAAAACCCACAAGGGCTGCAGCGACACAATAAAAAAGTGTCACTAAAAGCCTTTAGTGACACTTTTTAGTGGTACTTTTTTTTTGTGCCGCTGATTGTCGAGTGGTCTTTAGTGGCACTTTTTCCGTGCCATTAAACGTCATTTTATTTATAGTGCTAAGATAGGTTTGAGGATCTTGGGAGGTAGAGTAGGAAGGATTATTGGTGGTGTGGCTTCCACCGGAGTCCCTAATAAAGATATTGGTTGAATTAGGCTAAACTAACTTCCTTCCTTAATTATGTTGGGTTTCCTATTTCTCACATTGTTGTAACGATGCTTTAGTATATATATCAATGATCCCGTAGATGGCACCACATACATAAACTGGTCCGCGTGATTGAATTCTACTTCGTGGCATATGCATAAATCACCAAAATTTGTTTAGTATATAAGTAGGAGATTCTAAAAACACTATCTGATGGTCAAGTCGCAAATGGAAACGAGGGTGAGTGAGAGTGATAGTGGATGAAAGAAATAGATAGTCCATTTATCCTATTTACCTTTTCCTTATATACGACCCATTATTTCTGACGCCTGCCCTATAGGATTGATTTTTTCCAGGTGGAAACATTTCATTTGTTTGATGTTCGTAGTGTGCTTAAAGGTTACAGTGGCAGTATGGATGTTGTTAGGGCGCTAACGTCCAACATGATGGTAATGTTGGAAAGAGTGTCCAATGTCATTAACTGTTGATAATATTTCTAATAATAACTGATGGGCTTTGATACATAAATTAGAGAGTTTTTCTTAAACACGACAACTGAAGCATTAATAAAAAAAACTAGTTTATTTTAGACTATTTTATAACAAAACCATCAAAGATCATTTTACATAGGTTAGAAGGATATTAAAAAAACCATAGCGTGTTTTAGAGTGACAACATTTGGAGCCTTTGAACCCACTTGGATTTGGGGTGTTAATGTAGATGGCAAGGACTTCTCTATAAGTAACCCATCACTAAGAGTAAGGCACAATGAATACTAGTTCCCTTCTTGTATAAGTGATTTCTTAATCCTTTAAGTACTTAGCTCAAGTAAGCACCACAGGATAAACACTTATGAACACAAAATGCTTGCAACTAGATTCAAAAGGGCAAGAGAGGGACATTAGAAAGAGCTCTCGACGTTGGCTTCTTTTTAAGGGAAATAGTGAAAAAAAATAAAAGCATGCACATTTATTTTTACTTACATGCAATACTTAAAGCCCATACCTTCATTTAATGCAAAGACATGGTTACTTACAAGTAAGATGGTGTATAATGAATTGGATAAATCATGTTTATGGCATTATCGTCTTGGGTATATAAACAAGAAACACACCGTGAAGCTTTAATCAGATGGAATGTTGGAATCATTTGACTTAATGTTAGATGATGTATGCAAATCTTCCTTACTTGGAAAGATAAAAAAAAAAAGCGCCATTCACAGGTCACTATGAAAGAGGCAAGGATATGTTCGACGTTATCCATATAGATGTTTGTGGACAATTAAGATCCATCACAAGACATGTGACTTTCACTAATGATTTTAGTAGATGTGTATATATCTATTTAATCAAGCATAAGTTAGAAACATTTGAAGTATTCAACGAATTTCAAAACGAAGTAGAGAATCAACTGGGCAGAAAGATCAAGATGCTCAAATATGATATGGATGAAGAATATTTAAGTATTGAATTCATCAATTATCTAAATGATTGTGGAATAGTTTTACAATTCTCTCCTTCTATAATTCCACAACTTAATGGTGTTGTTGAGAGAAGAAATCGAATGCTATTAGATATGGTTCGATCTATGATGAGTTGAGCTACACTTCTAATAACTTTTTAGGTGCATTCCTTAGAGAGAGCCACCCACATCTTAAACCTCGTACTAACTAAGAAGGTTGTTAAAACACCATCTGAAATGTGGAGTGAGACACGTCCTTCTCTAGCATATATAAAACATGTGGGGGTATGAAGCTTATGTTCGTCGCGAGTCCAACGATAAAATCAAACCCATATCAATGAAGTGCTACTTCATTGGTTATCCACAAAGGTGTTTTGGATACTTATTTTATATGCCTTCTAAGAACAAGGTATTTGTTTCCAGAACGGGTTTCTTCCATGAGAGGGATCTCATATACAAAGAATCTAGTAGGAATCAGATTGATCTTGACGAGATTTAAGAGTTAAACAAAGAAAAACCTATAACTGACACTAGCACTCAATTGGAGGTCGATGCACCTGTTGAGGAAACTAATATATCTCAACCTCTTCTTCTCAGATCCAATAGAGTTCGTCTTCCTCCTGAGTTCTATGGTTTCCATATTACAACAGAGGAGACGTACTAATCAGTGATCGTACATTGGATAGTATATAAATGAGCCATCCAACGATGAGGAAGTGATGGCAGGCCCTGAGGTTGCCAATGTAAAGAAAGCATGGATATATATATATATATATATATATATATATATATATATATATATATATATATATATATATACAGAGAGACAGAGAGAGAGATTCAGGTCATGTATGATAACCAAGTTTGGAATTTGGTTGATCCCACTATTGGCATTAAAAACATTGGGTGTAAATGGATCTTCAATAAGAAGATCGACATGGATGGGAATGTACATACGTTTAAGGGTAGGTTGGTTGCGAAGGACTACACTCAGACTCAAGGAATTGATTATGAGGAAGCCTTCTCACCAGTAGCCAAGATTATATCTATTAGGATATTAGTTGCCATTTTTTCCTTTCATGATTATGAAATATGGAAAATGGATGTGAAAACTTCTTTCGTTAATGGAAAACTCACAGAGGATGTGTATATGGAACAACCTGAGAGTCTCACAGATCCCAAATATCCAAATAGAGTGTGTAATCTTGAAAGGTCCATATATGGCTTGAAACAAGTGTATCACAGCTAGAATCGTTTCTTTCACGAAAAGGTCAAAGAGTTTTGATTTTCTAGAAGTGAAGATAGTCTTGTGTATAAATCAAAGCTATCACGAGTATTGTAGTATTCCTAGTGTTCTATATTAACGAAATACTACTTATAGGATATGATAACCCAACATTTGAAGGTGTTAAGACTTGGTTTGGAAGTTGTTTTTCTATGAAGGATCTAAGAGAGCTTGCATAAATACTTCGTATAAGAATCTATAGAGATAGATCAAAACATATAATAGCACTTAGCCAAAGTACATACTTGTATAAGATATTGTCACAAGTAGCATTTTGACTAGGAAATTACGTCCTCATGTAAGCAATAACTATTGTGAGACTTGTGCTAACACATTAAAAGTGTACATTATGGTTCCTAATGGACCATGTAAAGTTAGAATGCAAATCTCTCCAAGTATGTGAAATCTCTCCCAAATCTCTCCAAGTATGTGAAATCTCTCCCAAATCTCTCCAAGTATGTGAACTCTTTCCATGTGTAGCAAATCTTTCCCAAACCTCTCTATGTATCTCAAATCTCCCTATGTAGTTTTTCCTTAGTCAAACCAAAACAAAGCGAAAGGAGAAAACTTGGAAAGAGAAAACCTAGTTCGGAACCCGTAAGAAGCTTCGAACCTCCTAAAAGAACCGAGCATTCTCGCACATAGGAAGCTCTTGGCTCCGGAATCTATGTGTTTCGGAATTTAGCATGCCCCGGATAGCCTCTGCTCCGGAACTCCTTTGATCCGGAAAACACTCCTCTTCGGAACCATCAGAAGTGACTCCGGAAGGTATGTGCTCCGGAACCTTCTTTTGCTCCGGAAATCCTCGCGCCACTCCGGAAGACTTCACAGCTTCGGTCCGGACACGCTGTCTTCACCTCGACTACGGATTTCCAAACGACTCCGGAAATGAGAACCATCTTCGGAATTTCTAATCTGGCTCCGGAAATTGAAAGTTTGGTTCCGGAATCCCACTCCGGAACATGGGTGAAGCTTCGGAATTCATGACCACTCCAGAACACTGAATAGAGCCTCGGAACTATCAAGGCGAATCCAGAACTTAAGTATTTCCTTCGGAACTCATGCTTTGGCTCCGGAATTCTCTATTTGACTCCGGAATTTGCCCTCGGGCTTCGGATTTCGAACCATGTCATCATTTCATCATTTTAAGATATTTTTCTAACACATAAGATGTGAATAAGACAAAAGCCTTTGACTTTATGATGCGGCATTTCATCAAGTTCCAAGATTATCACGGATAAACATGCAATATCCACCAGGTAACCAAGCACACCTTCTCACTCCCTTATCCTCTTTGGGAGTAAACCCATTCTTTATTTTCCATCAAAAACTTAGTCACGTTCTGTGAACTCCTAAGATGCTCCCAAGAGCATTCAAGCTCCAATCTGATTTCTTCAAAGAAATTTCCAAAAATTCTTGTAAGTATCTCCTAATTTGCTAAGTGATTCTTCACATTATTCTGTTAATATCACCATATTTACACATAAAATTATGTGTTAATATTCTTAGGAAATCCTCAAGTTCAAAGAGTTTATCAAACTCTCTAAGGGTTAGAACTTGGAAACTCCTCAACATCTCTTCAAATCACCCACAAAACAAACTCAAGGTGAGCTTCATACCCCTACATTTCGAGATTTCTATTGTTTTTGGGGGAGAATACAAGTCAAAGTCTTGTGTAAATCATGATTTATTTGCTTATTGTGTATGCATGCCACCTTACATGTGTTTAAGTATGAAAACTCTTATAAATAGTCCAAAAACTCGAGATTTTGGTTAAGTCTCAAGAGTTTGGATTATATCTCACAAATCACGTTTGGAATCAAGAACTAGTATGCTACCAAGTATAAGTCACGAAATTTTTATAGCAACAACTATAAGGATTTGCTTTAATATTTGCTTAAAAAAGTTGTTGGACAAAATATTTTGGAAAATGATTAAAGTATGGAAATAATAATATTTTAGATCATTTTTGGCCAAATATAAATACAAGGGTTATATTGGAATATTATATCATACTCATGACTTTTTACCAGACTAACCAACTATTTGTGAATATTTATAATTATTTAATATAAATAATTTATCAAAGAAAATATACGAAAACAGAGTTTTCATGACAAAAATATTTGCATGTGATAAACTGATGTCGTTAAACCTCCAAGAACATAAGTAATGTTCTATATGTCATAAAACAGAAAATGCGTGTCATGACCTGCAGTTATAAATTTACACAAATTATAACTTGACACTTTTTCTCTTGACTAAAATGGCTTACTTTTCAATAAACGAAATGGAACGAACACGAGCACCCAGTAACAAGCACAATAAAACGATATGGAACGAGAACGATATTTCTATTCAATGAGTACGAAATTCATTAGTTACCTAACGAATAAGGGATCTCAAGCGATTGATCAAAAGGTTGTTAATATTCTAGTCAGACAAATCTCAAAAGTACCTAAATATAAAAATATTAGTGTACGTCTAAAGTCCTATAAGGAGTTATAGCCAGAGTCTCCTGGAGGGAGAGCGGGAATTTGTGTATAGATCTATACGGGGATAAGACCCCGCACCTTCGTTGTTTGCTACAGCTAGACAGACCAGTCTAGGGTGACAAATGTCTTTTCCAAAACAAGGGCGCCTGAGAAACGCCAAAACAGGCTTCCGTCATATTAGTATGGTTATAACGACTCGCTAGAATATGTTATGATAACTATAAATTTATTCAAGGAAAACCTCATAAATAAATTTTGGCACGTTGTGTTGACTGTCCTACACATGATAGGTGATGGTCCGCATTTGTTGCGTTGACTGTCCTTTTTCATTGCGTAGAATGTCCATAATCGCCATGTTGATTCTTTCACCTAAGAAGTATAGAGTCCCAATACTGTTATTTTACAAATCATAAAGCGTAGGACTTTACGGAAAACGTTTCTAAACGATTTTGAAAACGATAAACTAACACACACATATGAAAGTATACGCAGTTGGAAACAGAACTTACGAATATTTTATAGCAGAAAATATAGGATTTTCTGGAGAAAACGATTTTATACGATTTCGATAACGATAAACTAGAACGCACACTCGATTTTACTCGATAAGAAAAACAAGATCTACAATTATCTTCTCTTTTGAAAATAGGGATTTTCTGGAAACGGTTGACTCTTACTACACAAAAGAACTATTCTCGAACAAAGCTCGCCTTTACAAAATTACACTACTTTTCATAATCACTCCTTATAAGGATGAACAAAAGTAACGACATGCACACATACATCCATGATTTTCAAAGCAAGGCTTCAAACGATTTTATAGAAAATATCGGATTTTCTGAAAGTACAATAAGAACGATTCTAAACAAGTGTAAAACTATCTTATACAAAAATGCTTATGAACTCACCAACTTTTTAGTTGACGCTTTTCAAAACGACTTGTATTCTCAGGGATCTAGTAAGCAGGTAACAAGGGACGCGGATGTAGGACTATTTAGCTGTAGTTTAAAATTTTCTGTTTATGTCTCCTTTGTGTAATTCGAAGGACAAATACAATATGTAAACAATGTAAGTTTGTTATCTCAATGTATGATGTTTGGATTGCTCTGTTTCATTTATATTCAATTGTTATGATACTGCACAATGTAGTCACCCGCCTCCGGACGTTTCCGCCGTCTGGTCCGGGGGTGTGACAGATATTGAAGAGGTTCAATATACAAGATTCCAAGAAACATTTCTATCGATGAAACCTCATATGAAGTTGAGCAAAGAGCAATCTCCCAATAATAGTGATGAACTGGAAAGGATGAGTCAAATCCCATATGCTTCTGCTACATGATCGATCATGTAGGCTATGATATGTATTATACTTGATGTATCCTATGCTTTCATCATGGTGAGTCGATATCAGGTCAATTTTGGTCATAGTCTTTGGACAATGGTAAAGAACATTGTGAAATACCTGAGAATAAAAAATGATATTTTCTTGTTATATGGAGGCAAAAAAGAGCTAAGAGTTATAGGTTACAGTATTGCAAGCTTCTATACTGATAGAGATTACTCATGTTCACAATCAGGATGGGTGTTGTTGATTAATGGATGAGCAGTCACTTGGAAAAGTTCCAAGTAGAAGATAATGGAAGACACTACATGTGAGTCCGATTATATTGCAACTAGTAAGCAGCAAAAGAGGCTACATGGTTGAAAAACTTCATTGATGATCTTGGTGTTCTCCCTAGCATCAAGGATCTTATGGAAATCCTATGTGATAGTGAGAGTTCAGTCGCATTGACTAAAGAACCCAAGGACCATGGGAAGTCGAGATGCATACTTAGGAAACACCATTACATTCGAAAGAGAGTTGAGGATGGAGACATCATCGTGAGTAAAGTATCATTGAAGGGGAATTTGATTGATGCCTTCATGAAGCCATTATCAAGACTCACTAATCATGGTTATACTAGGTCGATAGGCATGCCATATACTTTTGATATGGTTTAAATTTTTAGTTGCTAGTTTGATTATATATTGAAACATATAGCAGTATGAATTGTAACCAATTTGGTGTTTATTTTATGGTGACTTAATAAAGACCCGGTGATGCTACCATTTATGTGTTCATTTATTACTGTGTTTCACTTTTGCATGTTTAGAACCTACCTCGTGAGTATTAATTTACTCAAACATCCACATTCATTCATACTCTTCGAAGTAAGTAAGTGATTTAATACGGTCATGAGTATTAGTGGATTATCCATAGTGATTATACTTAGCATAGAGATTATGCTAATACTTATGAGTACCTAAACGAAGATTTAAGTATTGGAACAACTCGCACTTAGAGATTACTTCATGGATCAAGTCACGAGAAACTCTAAGATGATAATAGGGAACACCCTGTTTTTAGAACATACTAATATGATATGATAAACTATTATCTTGGTATGTATGATCGGAGCTAAATAATAATAATAGTGACATTTTGGTTATTTGTACAATTGTTATGTAATTTTATGAGAAATCCTTATGTGGGGATCGATAGAACCCTTTTAACTAGGTTATATTGGTGTTAAGTTGGAATTGACTAGGCAATTTTGGCTTAATTGGGTAAAGAGGGGCAAAAAGGGAAATAGTCAAAAATAAAGAAATTTTAAAAATTATAGGACACAACGCGCCCTTTTAGAAATGAGACTTTTCATTTTCCATAACTTGAGGACAAGTTATGGAATTTATTTAATGCATTTAGATCAATATTTTAACTAACAAAAATTATCAAATAATTTATCTATGATCTAGTTAAACTCATAAGTCAAGATAATTCACATCAACAATTTGCAATTTATTAGCCTATCATATAAACTAATACAAATCTTGAAATTTTGACAATTATCTTTTAATTGGATGAGGGTGATCACTACCATATCATAAAAAACAGATTTTATGATATAAAACAGTTTGTGGTAATGATCCTAATCCAATTCTGGCTAAAAAACCCGAAAAACTGCCATCTGATGATCCAACTCGTCGAGCCCAACTATGGACTTGTCGAGTTCAAGACAAAATCCAACCTACTCGTCGAGTCCAATCATGGACTCGTCGAGTACACGCTGACATAACAGTTTTTCAGCTTTGCAAAATAACATAATAGCATCAATATAATAGAAAACTATCCTAGTCTTTGATAGCACTGAAGGGTTTTGAGCACTCTAACACTCCTATGGTGCACATGTAACCCTAGATTCTTTGGATCTAAGTTTTCTCTAATTATACATGCAATTTAAATTTTCCAAAGCACACATCTTAACTAGCATAAAATTTGACAATTAAACAATACAACTAGTTAGAAACTTTACCTCTTGTTGTAGCTAGTTAACTTTGGCATTTAAAAGCTTAGCATCTCAAATGTGATGCCTCAAATGCTTCACAAAACACCACCAACAATGGAGGACTTGAGAGAGAGGTACCTATGCACTAAATTTCGGCTATGAACTCCAAGAACATATGTGGTTACCGATTTTAGCTATGGGGTGACACACACACACATACACACACACACACACACACACACACATATATATATATATATATATATATATATATATATATATATATATATATATATATTGTAGGATTCTAAGAGACATGGTTAAACCCTAATCCATACCCTTGGGCTTATTATCCATGATCCATGATCCATGTAGGCTAACTCTTTATGGAATCTTTCATAAACTTAGTCCATCATGTATCATAAGCCCAAACCATATATATAAATAATTTACACAATTAGTCCCCATTAATTTAATCAGTCTCTTTTGATACTAAATTAATTCCAAATTAATTTTTGATCAATACTAATTAAATTATATGATTTCTCAATATATTATACTTATAATATATTAGCAAATCATAAATAAACTCTTTCTTAAACATTCATCCTATCAGATTGTTCTGGTAAAATGCAACCCAAATGGACCATGCTACTCTCGGGTCAAGTACATACTAATTATAGTTATAGGTTTAGACACCTAATCCAACAGATGTCACTAATAAATCTCTTTCAGTCACGTAGCTTACTTTGAATTCTACTCAGATTCCAAAAAGTTGTGGTGACATGGCAAGGCATGTGGAAGATATGATGGATCACCTACTGACCCATGTTCAAATCTGGCACTACTCAGCCCCTACGAACATGGATGTTTGTCTGTAGTGACTACAAGGAATGAGGCATAACCTAATGTTTGGATCGGGGTATTAGTCGTTGTGTGAAAGTTGGGTCGAAACCCTCGTTAATGAATTTCCCATTCCAAAAAAAAACTAGTTCGAATTTCGTCGAGATTTCAAGTACTTTGGCTTATCCTAATGAATTACTATATTACAACAGTACTCCCACTAGCGTTGATATGGCTTATCTTCGTTTCTTAAAATTTAGATTCCTTGAACTTTCTCATTGAAAGAAAGATCCCAATGATTCCCACTGTCTTCGACATACCTTATGGTCCATCTTCGTTTCTCGGAATTCAAACTCCTTGAATTCTCTCATTGAAGAAATATTCCATCTTGCGATATGTTAGTTCATAAATGAGCTTCAAAAGCTTACACATTATTTGCAACCTATCTTCGTTTGACTATATGTAAGTTCCCATCCATGCTGGTCATCTTCTTAAAGATTCACTTACATTAACATTTTTAAGGTGAAGTGTTTGATCATTCGAGTTTCAAACATCCACAGACTGAATCTTGTTATCCTTGTCCTTCTCCCATCTTCTAGCCTTATAGGGCATGTCATAGCTTCCGATAGATGGCATACTATAATTGCTTTATCCACCAACGAATTATTTACCATAGTGATCCGTACAACTAGGTAAATGATGTCCTCTACAAAGTGATGGGTTTTGATAACTAAAAACGATCTTTTTATAAAATATATTTAAGAACGGCAAATGGAAGACTTTAAAATAACTAGTTTATTTTTAGATCATTTTGACGAAACCACCAAGAGGATCCAAATACATGAACCAGAAAGATGATAACAACCATAAGATATTTAAGAGATAACCTTTGAAGCCTTTGATCCCACTTGGAATTGGGGAGTTTATGAAGATAGGAAAAAACTCAAGAAATACTTTATTTACAATGTATCCACCATCAAGAGTAGAACTCTAAAAGATGATATTAATTACTTGTAAATCAGTTAATCTTAAGCTATTAATACATATACAAATAAGTCCTAGTAAAAAGCAACGTATAACACTTCATGACTTACACCATTTGCAATAAAAGAAGAATAAAGAGGGCATGGGAGCCCTCGGTTTTGGCAGCCCAAAAAAGAGTGGAAGAGAGTGAAAAACTAACTTTATTTTTATCACTTACTCTTCTTTAAATACTTCCTCATGAGTACTAAGTCAAAGCCAATCACAGAGTAAAGGAATGGCCTCTTCTTACATGCATGGTGTGTAAGAACAAATACCACACTCAAACTTTGTCCCCCTATGAGATTTCCGGCCATCATCATGAAAAAACAAAAGAAAAAGTGCTTTTTACATAGACTAACAACTAGTAGTTTATGTTCTAGCTAAATGGTTACTCAAAGTGTCCATTTATTTTTGTACACAACATATATATGCATACCTTATGAATATATCTAGTTTTTGTTCTCTTTTGTTATTATTTCCTAGAAATAATAAATTCCAAAATGATGGTAAAATATTATTTTCATAAAATAATAATTCACCAATTAAATACAAGTGTTGATTATATTTATTAATAATCAAATCAATAATAAATGATCAATTAGTATTAACTTGATAAAGGTGTGACCCTATAGGATCATATGTTATTAACAATATCATTCAATAATGATTCTTGAGCATATAGATCCAACAATCTCCCACTTGAACAATATTCATTATAGATTGTTATATACAGTAGCTGGCATCTAGCAACTGGCTATTGTACCTAACAACACATGAAGGGTGTCATCTCATCAATTGCCAATTCTAGGATCTCAAAACTAAAATTGTTACTAAAGGTGTGGTATCAATTATTCCTTTGTCTCAGAATATCAAGTTGAACATGAGATATGGATCACGATCAATCTCGTGTGATGTTCAACTTTTAGTAAGTCCTTAGATGTTTAAATCTCAACGAATAAGAGGAACAAATCTCATCTTGACTACATACACCTATCGTGTAGTTCATGTTATACCCAACGATGGCCTTTATGACAGCCTTTTATGGAACAATGTTAAACCATTTCAAAGCACAAAATTTCCTATACTTAAGTCCCAAATATGTATCTCAAGTCTAAAAATACAAAGATACTACCTATTATCAAACATCATTTATGACTACGATCCACAAAGTGACTTTGATGTGACTCATGTCTAATACTTATTCTTCTAATCAAGTACCAATGAATTTTGGTTGTAGCTCTTTGCATGTTTATCTCACACTAATACAAAAATGATCAATGGAGACATCATAAAAGTATGACCATATGGATATAGTGCCATTTATTTTTTTCACTGAAAGTGTGACCGAAGGTGATGTCATTGTATGTGTCTTATGGTCACTTTAAAATTTAGTGTCTGTATGATATGAAAAAATGTGGCTATATCATAAAAGTGTGACTATTAGGTATGGAATTTTGTTGCTACGCTTAATCATTTTATCTAATATTGTGACATTAAACCGTCAGTAGACTCATTTTTTTTAGTATTTGTAGTGATTTTATATCACCAACTGGCGACATACATGTTGTCAATATGGTGTTTCACAAATAAATTGTCACACATTTCAAAGTTTATTAAGACTATTGGGTATCTTTTGCAAACATACAATTACGGTGAACATGTCCATGTTCACTAAATGGCCATATGTAATTAATTTCATAAGTGACAATTTTCTAATAACTAGTCACAAAACAATCTTTTATTATGACTATTGCTTATCGTATAGAGATACACAATTAAGTGAAACATGATCATGAGTATTATAAAGACACACATTTTATTAAAATTATGGATTTAATATTAGCTTACGACCATATTGTATTA
Organism: Lactuca virosa; assembly: GCF_052849685.1. Taxonomy (NCBI): domain Eukaryota; kingdom Viridiplantae; phylum Streptophyta; class Magnoliopsida; order Asterales; family Asteraceae; genus Lactuca; species Lactuca virosa. Next base: position 199,860,298 of record NC_136426.1, read on the forward strand.
CTTATCATGACCGATGTTATCATTCTGACATATAAAAAGTCATAACTATGACTATTTTATATCATTTCAACATAGAAAATTAATTAATAAATAACTTTAATTGATTTAAAGACACAATAGATGAGCATGACTATTGTCTTCCACAATGTTACGTTATTTGTATATTAACATGTCGTTTTTTTTATATTCTGACACACAAATATTATCTAAATGTGGAAATACATGAATTATTAGTCATGTGATCATTGAATTTAGTGAAATGTGATATTTATTTGACACATCAATTTTTTCGACGTTGTTATTGTTTAAGTTATCGTCACAAAAATTTGAGAAAAACATGATCTTCAAATACATGTAGACACGTAGATCATGGCTATTGTTAACCGTTTAGCCACATGTCAAAAATGATGTAAAGTGACCATTGTATAATTTTAAGACATTGAAAAACTTAAAAACATGGCCAATTTATATTATAGACACATGAAAATTTGAAATGTGATTATTGTTTCATATTCAATGACATTAATTTAATTTTTATTGTTACTTTTTCTATATTTCAGACACATCAAAACAATAGAAATGAAAGTAACCATAAAGCGACAATATGAAACGATAAAAAGAAATCGATATTATTAATATTTAAAATGCAAATTCATACATAAGATCCATAATTAAAATAGCAAAAAAATAAATAAATAAAATAAAAAAATAATAAATAATAAAACTTGTCCTAATAACAAGTCTAAAAATATGGTAAAGAAAACAAAAACATCCTAAACCAAAAACTAGATATTATTATGCTTTCATCTTAATGGTATTGTTCCATTTCTTCTTGAGAAGACTATAGCTTGATATAAAAGTTGTCATCCGTTTCTTTGAGTTTTGAAGTTCATTGTCTTCAGGTGATTCCATATTTGGTACCTATACCAACAACATTGAAACAAAATTGAGTAAATAAAAAACATAGTAGAGGTGAAATGCACAACCAAGTTAACAGAATGAACAAACCTTTGAATCAAGTTTATTATAACAACTTACCTTCATTTCATTTTATTGCTTCCGTTTTATCTTTTTTCTTTCTTTGAAAAATCTTTCCTTATAGCATTGTACTTTCGGTTCTTCTTATTAAGACATTATATTTTGGAAAAACTACTTAGCAAAAATAAAAATTGCTTTGTATTTGAATTCCACTGCTACAAATGAGTATATTTTCTAGTATACAATGTTGTAATATGTAGACACAAAATGTGTTGCTATCTCTTGCATCTATTCTTAATAAATTTACAAAATTTAACAAGTTTTCACATTAGAGAGAGAGAGAGAGAGTTACATGATTTTGTCATGAGAAAGTTTTTACTTCTGTGAAAGCTCACTTATATGGATGGCCTTTCATTTCCACACAAAAGCAGACTGCTAAAACTAATCAAATTACATGCCATGATGAAAGTAAAGAAACATATGATTGAAGGTTAAACAAATTGCCTACTTTCCAAAAATAACATTTAATTTGGATAAAAGAAAATAATAATAGAATTATTCATGATGTTTTAAAAGTACAATACATGCGTATAAATTATGAACGGGCAGGTATTATAACGAAATAGGGATTTTGTATTAAGATACAATTTTTGTATTGAAACTCTATGGCTAATTATAGCTGATTACTCGATAAGAAAAACAAGATCTACAATTATCTTCTCTTTTGAAAATAGGGATTTTTTGGAAACGGTTGACTCTTACTACACAAAAGAACTATTCTCGAACACAGCTCGCCTTTACAAAATTACACTACTTTTCATAATCACTCCTTATAAGGATGAAAAAAAGTAACGACATGCACACATACATCCAGTAAGCAGGTAACAAGCGACGCGGATGCATGACTATTGATTTGTAGTTTGAAATTTTCTGTTTATGTCTCCTTTGTGTAATTCGAAGGACAAATACAATATGTAAACAATGTAAGTTTGTTATCTCAATGTATGATGTTTGGATTGCTCTGTTTCATTTATATTCAATTGTTATGATACTGCACAATGTAGTCACCCACCTCCGGACGTTTCCGCCGTCTGGTCCGAGGGTGTGACAGATTGGTATCAGAGCATTGTTTATAGTGAACTGGTGTATCTAGCCATACAAGATATACAACTATAAATACAATGGGACTAAAACACACTCTGCCGAAAAGTATACTTCCAAAAGATAAGTATTTTATAAAAGTATACACATTTACTAACACAGTATCATAACGAGAAGAAACCAAAAGTAACTACAGGTTGAACACTACAGTCAAACCTGAGCAGTTATGTAATCATATCTGGGATAAATATAGCCTGATCAACTATATTTATTTGAGATATGACCAACATGTGCTTGGGAGTGATGATGGTGTTGCAACAAACCTAAAACCTACCAATTATGAGTACAAGAGAATACTAGAATCGAACATCAAGTTTAAAATACTATAGGAGTATTTTAGGATACTATAAACCCCTCCCACACCTAAAACTTTCCCCGTATATCTCGTACCTCGATTCTCGCACAAACAACGTAGTTGAAATTCCTCGCCAAGACTTCTACTACCCTGTCACGGTGAATTACGGATAGGGCAAGGAGAGACCGAAAGATGTCCAAGAGGAAAATCCACAAGTGGATCCTAAGGAATACCAAGAGATGAATCGTGAAAGGGAGGATTCCGACTAAGAACCCAACAAGGGATAAAAGCGCCAAGAAAACCCTTGGCGAAGCTCTACCCAATTGATAGTAGATCAAATACCATTTCACCTTTCTCTTCCCAGATACATAAACACCACATATAAGTACTCATGGAATAGACATACCTAGAGACAAAACAATACCCACGCAAAAACAAGTTGAGTAATTGACTCCTATCCAATTCAGGGCGCACCTTCACGAAAGACACCCCGATCCACAATCGACGTGCACCGAACTCCGATAGCCAACACCCTCACAAATCAAGAATCACCTCCGTATGGGCCATGAGTAACCCGAATTGACTCCCGACTTCCAACTCTCTTTCGTGGAGTAATGAAGACCGTAAGCAAAGCCCAATATGCAACAATGTAAATCCGATCCCCCCACAAGTAACAAGAACGCCATTCCAAATGCCTTGCGAAACCCACAAGTCGAACAAGAAAACTATGCAGACCATCTACACTCCTAGAAAGAGGAGGTGGTCATTTAGAGACCACAACTCATTGTAATCAAGGTTAGGGCAGCCTTAGCAGTGCAAAGAACACAAAAAGAGCACTCAGGATAGGAGTAAAAAGGGCCAACCACCTTGTGCGCCATGTAGATAAAAGAGAATCACCGCACTACTCGCCTTAGGTTCATAATGCCTTTAATCGCAACCAGTAGTAGTAAACCAAGAGGAGTACGCCCTCCAAGAATCCATACAACCAAGTCCGTTAACTATATTGCTAGCTATGTGCTATTTTGACAAACTTAACGTCATGCAATATATGTTTCCACTCTCTGCCATAACTGCATCATGGGGATGTAGGTTGACACGATTAACACCAGTACGTTAAGAATATACGAGTAAACCCACCTGGAATTAACTACGAATACTTACAAGCTCACTTTTCGTGTGCAATAGAGTCATGTCTTTCCATGAAGATAACTGGTACCCTGACGGTGCACCGGTCTTACGAATAGACTCCGCCACTTTCCAAGCCACTGTAACAGCTGTCGTGGTAGCTGTCATGGCATACTTCAATGCCAACAACACGAACGAAAATGGAAGCAGTATCGATAAATTCAACCGTAACAACAACCAGGGAAACCAACGAAAAACAATTCGCCAATGCAACCTAAAACCTAAACCTAAGCTCAAGAAACGAAAGTTCGGAAATGAAAAAGGATGCAGTTCGGCTCAGAGGCTTACTAAAAGACAACAAGCGGGATCAATCCCTACCCCTACTAACCCTACTCCTCCCACATCGAGACAATCATATCTTGGGAACAATCCACCCTGCAACAAGTGCAAATACCATCATTGGGGAGCCTGTCGGAAATTTCGTTGCAGAAGATGCAACAAGATGGGACACACCTCCCACTACTGTGGGACCCCGGCCCCATGCGTTGCTCCACCCCTCAACCCAGAAGTAAGTCCATCTTGTCGCAAGTGCGGTGCAACAGGACACTTCAAGAAAGATTGTCCAACAGAGATGACTAACGAAGGAGTCGACAACTAGACAGGAAGAGGCGACAAGAAACCCTATCACAATTTTTGGTACGTTCCACGATAAACTTTAAGCATTGAATTATCACAAAAGTTTTTGTCAATTAAAAATATAATCCGAAAACTATTTCCCCATTCGAGCAAATCCTGTAAGTCGCAGAGAGACTAGAAACCCTAGCGAATGGACCATGATGGTTCCATATGAACGTTATTATCATTTATAGTTAGGATTCCACAAACTAAGAGCGTGCGATCCCGCATTATTTTCCTGTTCCTGGTTTGAATGTTGATTAGGACAGAACCCCACGACCAATTACCTTTTAAAATCCTAAGTATGTGCGGTTAGGTCACATCCATCTATGGTGGAAAAACCTAGCGGAATTTGGATTTCGAATTCCCTTGCTTTATAGCAGCGCCCTTGCGACATTAGAACACCTAACAAACAAAAACGAGATAGACCCAATGGTAACATCGAAAACGAAACTAGCAACGATAAGAACATGGACATTAGAGCACCTAACAAACAAAAACGAGATAGACCTAATGGTCACAACGAAAACGAAACTAGAAACGATAAGAACATGGACATTAGAACACCTAACAAACAGAAACGAGATAGACCCAATGGTACCAACGAAAATAAAACTAGGAACGATAAGAACATGAACATTAGAACACCTAGCAAGCAGAAACGAGATAGAACCAATGGTAACAACGAAAACGAAACTAGCAACGATAAGAACACGAACATTAGAACACCTAACAAGCAGAAACAAGATAGACCCAATGGTAACAATGAAAACAAAACTAGCAACAATAAGAACATGAACATAGAACACCCTGTCGTTTCTAGCAACCAATACTCCTCAAATCGACAAGGAGTCCAATGTCATCAATTGGCATGGACAGGCTTGATCCTCACCTTACAAACTCCGAGCACTACAAATAGACTTCGTCCTACTCAAATAGATAACTAAACTCTTTCAGCCAGTAGCAATGAATCCCTAGCAACCAGACACCTAAGTCCTGGTGTAAGAAATACCACACCCTTCCCTAGCCCCAATAAAAATGGAAAATCAAGAAGCAAAAGGCATCAAGGGAATCCGAAAGGCTTCCAACCTTCCTCCAGAGATTCCCAAGGATCCCTTTGGAAACCCCAACCAAGTGCTAAGCGGAGATAGAATCACCCCGACTCCAGGAACCATCCCAATAACCAAACACCCGAAACTACCATACGCACCACCGACTACGAATAAGCCAAACAAACCCATCCTCAAGGATCGATACTCCGTACCCCGAATCGGAGACATGTTCAACCAACAGCAAGGAACTGGCAGAGGCCAACCTACCAATAGCTCGGAAAACCATAGAAAGAAAACTCCCAAGATAATCTAAGACTCATAAGGTCAACTACATCACACAAACTCAACCTTAGTGACCATAGTACCAACTCTTAGGGCTCAGAAAACCCTATTTCTAGGACACCAGGATCCCGATCCCTAGTAGACAATTCAAAAGGCCTCGCCAAGCTAGGCCCGATAACTCATAGCCTCCGATTAACCTAAGAACCTAGTCTCGAACATTTTACCTTCCATGTGTTCAGCACTAATAAGTGTCAGACCACCGAAACTCTAGAAATCCCACCTGTCGAGGTCAAGGTAAACAAGAACCCACATCCCGAAGAGAAGCATGTGTAATGGACATTGACAAAGTTTTGGATACCCACCTGCCTCTAATCGAGTAATTATATAACAACAACTAACACTCGAGCATAGGAGTTGCACCCCTCGAGGCCCTGTGTGGCCAGAGGTACAAATCATCCTCTGTCGGGCTGAGGTGGGAGATACCCAGCCGGAAAGATGACAAACGCCCAGTAGCACCCTCACTAGACCCAAGATTATTCGAGAAACAAAGGAAAGAATGGACCAAGCCCAAGCACGACTCCAAACATCGTAAAACCGACAAAAGAGCTATGCAGATAGTAGATTAAAACCTTGAAATCCCAAGTAAGGAATCGGGGTATTATTTAAGAACTCCCCTCGGGGAAGAGTGACACGAGTCGAAAGGAAAAGTAAACTAAATTCCCGATGCACCAGACCCTTCGAGATCCTCGCACGGATCAGTCTGATAGCCTACAAACTCCAACTACCCTCCAAGCTTAGTGACGTACACCCTGTGTTCCATGTGTCGAACCTAGGGAGTGTTTATCGGACAAAACCCTCCTACTTCCACTAGACAAGACTAAAGTGAACTAGAACCTCCTAATCATTGATCAGCCCATCGAGACAATGAACGGAAAAGTTAAGCTCACAAAACAAAGCCGCATCCCGATTGTGAAAGTTCGAGAGAACACTAGGCGTGAGTGGGAATTCACTTGGGAACGTGAAGACCAGATGAATCGAAAGTACCTTCACCTATTCCCCTATTCATGACCCTACCCTTCGAAAGAATTTCGGGACGAAATTCCCTCTAACGGGGGGATGATGTCACAACTAGCATTTTGACTAGGAAATTCTGTCCTCGTGTAAGCAATAACTATTGTGAGACTTGTGCTAACACATTAAAAGTGTACATTATGGTTCCTAATGGACCATGTAAAGTTAGAATGCAAATCTCTCCAAGTATGTGAAATCTCTCCCAAATCTCTCCAAGTATGTGAAATCTCTCCCAAATCTCTCTAAGTATGTGAACTCTCTCCATGTGTAGCAAATCTTTCCCAAACCTCTCTATGTATCTCAAATCTCCCTATGTAGTTTTTCCTTAGTCAAACCAACACAAAGCGAAAGGAGAAAACTTCGAAAGAGAAAACCTAGTTCGGAACCCTTAAGAAGCTTTGGACCTCCTAAAAGAACCGAGCATTCTCGCACATAGGAGCCTCTTGGCTCCGAAATCTATGTGTTTCGGAATTTAGCATGCCCCGGATAGCCTCTGCTTCGGAACTCCTTTGATCCGAAAAACACTCCTCTTCGGAACCATCAGAAGTGACTCCGGAAGGTATGTGCTCCAGAACCTTCTTTTGCTCCGTGAATCCTCGCGCTACTCCGGAAGACTTCACAGCTTCGGTCCGAACACGTTGTCTTCACCTCGACTACGGATTTCCAAACGACTCCGGAAATGAGAACCATCTTCGAAATTTCTAATCTGGCTCTGGAAATTGGAAGTTTGGTTCCGGAATCCCACTCCGGAACATGGGTGAAGCTTCGGAATTCATGACCACTCCGGAACACTAAATAGAGCCTCAGAACTATCAAGGCGAATCCGGAACTTAAGTATTTCCTTCGGAACTCACCTAAAGGCTTCGGAACTCATGCTTTGGCTCCGGAATTCTCTATTTGACTCCGGAATTTGCCATTGGGCTCCGGATTTCGAACCATGTCATCATTTCATCATTTTAAGATATTTTTCTAACACATAAGATGTGAATAAGACAAAAGCCTTTGACTTTATGATGCGACATTTCATCAAGTTCCAAGATTATCACGGATAAACATGCAATATCCACCAGGTAACCAAGCACACCTTCTCACTCCCTTATCCTCTTTGGGAGTAAACCCATTCTTTATTTTCCATCAAAAACTTAGTCACATTCTGTGAACTTCTAAGATGCTCCCAAGAGCATTCAAGCTCCAATCTGATTTCTTCAAAGAAATTTCCAAAAATTCTTGTAAGTATCTCCTAATTTGCTAAGTGATTCTTCACATTATTCTGTTAATATCACCATATTTACACATAAAATTCTTTGTTAATATTCTTAGGAAATCCTCAAGTTCAAATAGTGTATCAAACTCTCCAAGGGTTAGAACTTGGAAACTCCTCAACATCTCTTCAAATCACCCACAAAACAAACTCAATGTGAGCTTCATACCCCTACATTTCGAGATTTCTATTGTTTTTTGGGGGAGAATACAAGTCAAAGTCTTGTGTAAATCATGATTTATTTGCTTATTGTGTATGCATGCCACCTTACATGTGTTTAAGTATGAAAACTCTTATAAATAGTCCAAAAACTCGAGATTTTGGTTAAGTCTCAAGAGTTTGGATTATATCTCACAAATCACGTTTGGAATCAAGAACTAGTATGTTACCAAGTATAAGTCACGAAATTTTTATAACAACAACTATAAGGATTTGCTTTAATATTTGCTTAAACAAGTTGTTGGACAAAATATTTTGGAAAATGATTAAAGTATGGAAATAATAATATTTTAGATCATTTTTGGCCAACCATAAATACAATGGTTATATTGGAATCTTATGTCAAACTCATGACTTTTTACCAGACTAACCAACTATTTGTGAATATTTATAATTATTTAATATAAATAATTTTATCAAGGAAAATATACGAAAACAAAGTTTTCATGACAAAAATATTTGCATGTCATAAACTGCTGTCGTTAAACCTCCAAGAACATAAGTAATGTTCTATATGTCATAAAACCGAAAATCCGTGTCATAACCTGCAGTTATAAATTTACACAAATTATAACTTGACACTTTTTCTCTTGACTAAAATGGCTTACTTTTTAATAAACGAAATGGAACAAACACGAGCACCCAGTAACAAGCACAATAAAACGATATGGAACGAGAACGACATTTCTATTCAATGAGTACGAAATTCATTAGTTACCTAACGAATAAGGGATCTCAAGCGATTGATCAAAAGGTTGTTAATATTCTAGTCAGACAAATCTCAAAAGTACCTAAATATAAAAATATTAGTGTACGTCTAAAGTCCTGTAAGGAGTTACAGCCAGAGTCTCCTGGAGGGAGAGCGGGAAGTAGTGTATAGATATATACGGGGTTGACACCCCGCACCTTCGCTGTTCGCTACAGCTAGACATGTCAATCTAGGGTGACAAATGTCTTTTCCAAAACGAGGGCGCCTGAGAAACGCCAAAACAGGCTTCCGTCGTATTAGTATGGTTATAACAACTCGCTAGAATATGTTATGATAACTAGAAATTTATGCAAGGAAAACCTCATAAATAAATTTTGGCACATTGTTCTGACTGTCCTACACATGATATGTGATGGTCCGCATTTGTTGCGTTGACTGTCCTTTTTCATTACGTAGAATGTCCACAATCGCCATGTTGATTCTTTCACCTAACAAGTATAGAGTCCCAATACTGCTATTTTACAAATCAGAACGCGTAGGACTTTACAGAAAACGTTTGTAAACGATTTTGAAAACGATAAACTAACACACACATATGCAAGTATACACAGTTGGAAACAGAACTTACGAATATTTTATAGCAGAAAATATAGGATTTTCTGGAGAAAACGATTTTATACGATTTCGATAACGATAAACTAGAACGCACACTCGATTTTACTCGATAAGAAAAACAAGATCTACAATTATCTTCTCTTTTGAAAATAGGGATTTTCTGGAAACGGTTGACTCTTACTACACAAAAGAACTATTCTCGAACAAAGCTCGCCTTTACAAAATTACACTACTTTTCATAATCACTCCTTATAAGGATGAACAAAAGTAACGACATGCACACATACATCCATGATTTTCAAAGCAAGGCTTCAAACGATTTTATAGAAAATATCGGATTTTCTGAAAGTACAATAAGAACGATTCTAAACAAGTGTAAAACTATCTTATACAAAAATGCTTATGAACTCACCAACTTTTTAGTTGACGCTTTTCAAAACGACTTGTATTCTCAGGGATCTAGTAAGCAGGTAACAAGGGACGCGGATGTAGGACTATTTAGCTGTAGTTTAAAATTTTCTGTTTATGTCTCCTTTGTGTAATTCGAAGGACAAATACAATATGTAAACAATGTAAGTTTGTTATCTCAATGTATGATGTTTGGATTGCTCTGTTTCATTTATATTCAATTGTTATGATACTGCACAATGTAGTCACCCGCCTCCGGACGTTTCCGCCGTCTGGTCCGGGGGTGTGACAGATATTGAAGAGGTTCAATATACAAGATTCCAAGAAACATTTCTATCGATGAAACCTCATATGAAGTTGAGCAAAGAGCAATCTCCCAATAATAGTGATGAACTGGAAAGGATGAGTCAAATCCCATATGCTTCTGCTACATGATCGATCATGTAGGCTATGATATGTATTATACTTGATGTATCCTATGCTTTCATCATGGTGAGTCGATATCAGGTCAATTTTGGTCATAGTCTTTGGACAATGGTAAAGAACATTGTGAAATACCTGAGAATAAAAAATGATATTTTCTTGTTATATGGAGGCAAAAAAGAGCTAAGAGTTATAGGTTACAGTATTGCAAGCTTCTATACTGATAGAGATTACTCATGTTCACAATCAGGATGGGTGTTGTTGATTAATGGATGAGCAGTCACTTGGAAAAGTTCCAAGTAGAAGATAATGGAAGACACTACATGTGAGTCCGATTATATTGCAACTAGTAAGCAGCAAAAGAGGCTACATGGTTGAAAAACTTCATTGATGATCTTGGTGTTCTCCCTAGCATCAAGGATCTTATGGAAATCCTATGTGATAGTGAGAGTTCAGTCGCATTGACTAAAGAACCCAAGGACCATGGGAAGTCGAGATGCATACTTAGGAAACACCATTACATTCGAAAGAGAGTTGAGGATGGAGACATCATCGTGAGTAAAGTATCATTGAAGGGGAATTTGATTGATGCCTTCATGAAGCCATTATCAAGACTCACTAATCATGGTTATACTAGGTCGATAGGCATGCCATATACTTTTGATATGGTTTAAATTTTTAGTTGCTAGTTTGATTATATATTGAAACATATAGCAGTATGAATTGTAACCAATTTGGTGTTTATTTTATGGTGACTTAATAAAGACCCGGTGATGCTACCATTTATGTGTTCATTTATTACTGTGTTTCACTTTTGCATGTTTAGAACCTACCTCGTGAGTATTAATTTACTCAAACATCCACATTCATTCATACTCTTCGAAGTAAGTAAGTGATTTAATACGGTCATGAGTATTAGTGGATTATCCATAGTGATTATACTTAGCATAGAGATTATGCTAATACTTATGAGTACCTAAACGAAGATTTAAGTATTGGAACAACTCGCACTTAGAGATTACTTCATGGATCAAGTCACGAGAAACTCTAAGATGATAATAGGGAACACCCTGTTTTTAGAACATACTAATATGATATGATAAACTATTATCTTGGTATGTATGATCGGAGCTAAATAATAATAATAGTGACATTTTGGTTATTTGTACAATTGTTATGTAATTTTATGAGAAATCCTTATGTGGGGATCGATAGAACCCTTTTAACTAGGTTATATTGGTGTTAAGTTGGAATTGACTAGGCAATTTTGGCTTAATTGGGTAAAGAGGGGCAAAAAGGGAAATAGTCAAAAATAAAGAAATTTTAAAAATTATAGGACACAACGCGCCCTTTTAGAAATGAGACTTTTCATTTTCCATAACTTGAGGACAAGTTATGGAATTTATTTAATGCATTTAGATCAATATTTTAACTAACAAAAATTATCAAATAATTTATCTATGATCTAGTTAAACTCATAAGTCAAGATAATTCACATCAACAATTTGCAATTTATTAGCCTATCATATAAACTAATACAAATCTTGAAATTTTGACAATTATCTTTTAATTGGATGAGGGTGATCACTACCATATCATAAAAAACAGATTTTATGATATAAAACAGTTTGTGGTAATGATCCTAATCCAATTCTGGCTAAAAAACCCGAAAAACTGCCATCTGATGATCCAACTCGTCGAGCCCAACTATGGACTTGTCGAGTTCAAGACAAAATCCAACCTACTCGTCGAGTCCAATCATGGACTCGTCGAGTACACGCTGACATAACAGTTTTTCAGCTTTGCAAAATAACATAATAGCATCAATATAATAGAAAACTATCCTAGTCTTTGATAGCACTGAAGGGTTTTGAGCACTCTAACACTCCTATGGTGCACATGTAACCCTAGATTCTTTGGATCTAAGTTTTCTCTAATTATACATGCAATTTAAATTTTCCAAAGCACACATCTTAACTAGCATAAAATTTGACAATTAAACAATACAACTAGTTAGAAACTTTACCTCTTGTTGTAGCTAGTTAACTTTGGCATTTAAAAGCTTAGCATCTCAAATGTGATGCCTCAAATGCTTCACAAAACACCACCAACAATGGAGGACTTGAGAGAGAGGTACCTATGCACTAAATTTCGGCTATGAACTCCAAGAACATATGTGGTTACCGATTTTAGCTATGGGGTGACACACACACACACACATACACACACACACACACACACACACATATATATATATATATATATATATATTGTAGGATTCTAAGAGACATGGTTAAACCCTAATCCATACCCTTGGGCTTATTATCCATGATCCATGATCCATGTAGGCTAACTCTTTATGGATTCTTTCATAAACTTAGTCCATCATGTATCATAAGCCCAAACCATATATATAAATAATTTACACAATTAGTCCCCATTAATTTAATCAGTCTCTTTTGATACTAAATTAATTCCAAATTAATTTTTGATCAATACTAATTAAATTATATGATTTCTCAATATATTATACTTATAATATATTAGCAAATCATAAATAAACTCTTTCTTAAACATTCATCCTATCAGATTGTTCTGGTAAAATGCAACCCAAATGGACCATGCTACTCTCGGGTCAAGTACATACTAATTATAGTTATAGGTTTAGACACCTAATCCAACAGATGTCACTAATAAATCTCTTTCAGTCACGTAGCTTACTTTGAATTCTACTCAGATTCCAAAAAGTTGTGGTGACATGGCAAGGCATGTGGAAGATATGATGGATCACCTACTGACCCATGTTCAAATCTGGCACTACTCAGCCCCTACGAACATGGATGTTTGTCTGTAGTGACTACAAGGAATGAGGCATAACCTAATGTTTGGATCGGGGTATTAGTCGTTGTGTGAAAGTTGGGTCGAAACCCTCGTTAATGAATTTCCCATTCCAAAAAAAAACTAGTTCGAATTTCGTCGAGATTTCAAGTACTTTGGCTTATCCTAATGAATTACTATATTACAACAGTACTCCCACTAGCGTTGATATGGCTTATCTTCGTTTCTTAAAATTTAGATTCCTTGAACTTTCTCATTGAAAGAAAGATCCCAATGATTCCCACTGTCTTCGACATACCTTATGGTCCATCTTCGTTTCTCGGAATTCAAACTCCTTGAATTCTCTCATTGAAGAAATATTCCATCTTGCGATATGTTAGTTCATAAATGAGCTTCAAAAGCTTACACATTATTTGCAACCTATCTTTGTTTGACTATATGTAAGTTCCCATCCATGCTGGTCATCTTCTTAAAGATTCACTTACATTAACATTTTTAAGGTGAAGTGTTTGATCATTCGAGTTTCAAACATCCACAGACTGAATCTTGTTATCCTTGTCCTTCTCCCATCTTCTAGCCTTATAGGGCATGTCATAGCTTCCGATAGATGGCATACTATAATTGCTTTATCCACCAACGAATTATTTACCATAGTGATCCGTACAACTAGGTAAATGATGTCCTCTACAAAGTGATGGGTTTTGATAACTAAAAACGATCTTTTTATAAAATATATTTAAGAACGGCAAATGGAAGACTTTAAAATAACTAGTTTATTTTTAGATCATTTTGACGAAACCACCAAGAGGATCCAAATACATGAACCAGAAAGATGATAACAACCATAAGATATTTAAGAGATAACCTTTGAAGCCTTTGATCCCACTTGGAATTGGGGAGTTTATGAAGATAGGAAAAAACTCAAGAAATACTTTATTTACAATGTATCCACCATCAAGAGTAGAACTCTAAAAGATGATATTAATTACTTGTAAATCAGTTAATCTTAAGCTATTAATACATATACAAATAAGTCCTAGTAAAAAGCAACGTATAACACTTCATGACTTACACCATTTGCAATAAAAGAAGAATAAAGAGGGCATGGGAGCCCTCGGTTTTGGCAGCCCAAAAAAGAGTGGAAGAGAGTGAAAAACTAACTTTATTTTTATCACTTACTCTTCTTTAAATACTTCCTCATGAGTACTAAGTCAAAGCCAATCACAGAGTAAAGGAATGGCCTCTTCTTACATGCATGGTGTGTAAGAACAAATACCACACTCAAACTTTGTCCCCCTATGAGATTTCCGGCCATCATCATGAAAAAACAAAAGAAAAAGTGCTTTTTACATAGACTAACAACTAGTAGTTTATGTTCTAGCTAAATGGTTACTCAAAGTGTCCATTTATTTTTGTACACAACATATATATGCATACCTTATGAATATATCTAGTTTTTGTTCTCTTTTGTTATTATTTCCTAGAAATAATAAATTCCAAAATGATGGTAAAATATTATTTTCATAAAATAATAATTCACCAATTAAATACAAGTGTTGATTATATTTATTAATAATCAAATCAATAATAAATGATCAATTAGTATTAACTTGATAAAGGTGTGACCCTATAGGATCATATGTTATTAACAATATCATTCAATAATGATTCTTGAGCATATAGATCCAACAATCTCCCACTTGAACAATATTCATTATAGATTGTTATATACAGTAGCTGGCATCTAGCAACTGGCTATTGTACCTAACAACACATGAAGGGTGTCATCTCATCAATTGCCAATTCTAGGATCTCAAAACTAAAATTGTTACTAAAGGTGTGGTATCAATTATTCCTTTGTCTCAGAATATCAAGTTGAACATGAGATATGGATCACGATCAATCTCGTGTGATGTTCAACTTTTAGTAAGTCCTTAGATGTTTAAATCTCAACGAATAAGAGGAACAAATCTCATCTTGACTACATACACCTATCGTGTAGTTCATGTTATACCCAACGATGGCCTTTATGACAGCCTTTTATGGAACAATGTTAAACCATTTCAAAGCACAAAATTTCCTATACTTAAGTCCCAAATATGTATCTCA
The DNA here is from genome assembly GCF_052849685.1 of Lactuca virosa. Taxonomy (NCBI): domain Eukaryota; kingdom Viridiplantae; phylum Streptophyta; class Magnoliopsida; order Asterales; family Asteraceae; genus Lactuca; species Lactuca virosa. Next base: position 199,875,519 of record NC_136426.1, read on the forward strand.
AGTCTAAAAATACAAAGATACTACCTATTATCAAACATCATTTATGACTACGATCCACAAAGTGACTTTGATGTGACTCATGTCTAATACTTATTCTTCTAATCAAGTACCAATGAATTTTGGTTGTAGCTCTTTGCATGTTTATCTCACACTAATACAAAAATGATCAATGGAGACATCATAAAAGTATGACCATATGGATATAGTGCCATTTATTTTTTTCACTGAAAGTGTGACCGAAGGTGATGTCATTGTATGTGTCTTATGGTCACTTTAAAATTTAGTGTCTGTATGATATGAAAAAATGTGGCTATATCATAAAAGTGTGACTATTAGGTATGGAATTTTGTTGCTACGCTTAATCATTTTATCTAATATTGTGACATTAAACCGTCAGTAGACTCATTTTTTTTAGTATTTGTAGTGATTTTATATCACCAACTGGCGACATACATGTTGTCAATATGGTGTTTCACAAATAAATTGTCACACATTTCAAAGTTTATTAAGACTATTGGGTATCTTTTGCAAACATACAATTACGGTGAACATGTCCATGTTCACTAAATGGCCATATGTAATTAATTTCATAAGTGACAATTTTCTAATAACTAGTCACAAAACAATCTTTTATTATGACTATTGCTTATCGTATAGAGATACACAATTAAGTGAAACATGATCATGAGTATTATAAAGACACACATTTTATTAAAATTATGGATTTAATATTAGCTTACGACCATATTGTATTACTTATCATGACCGATGTTATCATTCTGACATATAAAAAGTCATAACTATGACTATTTTATATCATTTCAACATAGAAAATTAATTAATAAATAACTTTAATTGATTTAAAGACACAATAGATGAGCATGACTATTGTCTTCCACAATGTTACGTTATTTGTATATTAACATGTCGTTTTTTTTATATTCTGACACACAAATATTATCTAAATGTGGAAATACATGAATTATTAGTCATGTGATCATTGAATTTAGTGAAATGTGATATTTATTTGACACATCAATTTTTTCGACGTTGTTATTGTTTAAGTTATCGTCACAAAAATTTGAGAAAAACATGATCTTCAAATACATGTAGACACGTAGATCATGGCTATTGTTAACCGTTTAGCCACATGTCAAAAATGATGTAAAGTGACCATTGTATAATTTTAAGACATTGAAAAACTTAAAAACATGGCCAATTTATATTATAGACACATGAAAATTTGAAATGTGATTATTGTTTCATATTCAATGACATTAATTTAATTTTTATTGTTACTTTTTCTATATTTCAGACACATCAAAACAATAGAAATGAAAGTAACCATAAAGCGACAATATGAAACGATAAAAAGAAATCGATATTATTAATATTTAAAATGCAAATTCATACATAAGATCCATAATTAAAATAGCAAAAAAATAAATAAATAAAATAAAAAAATAATAAATAATAAAACTTGTCCTAATAACAAGTCTAAAAATATGGTAAAGAAAACAAAAACATCCTAAACCAAAAACTAGATATTATTATGCTTTCATCTTAATGGTATTGTTCCATTTCTTCTTGAGAAGACTATAGCTTGATATAAAAGTTGTCATCCGTTTCTTTGAGTTTTGAAGTTCATTGTCTTCAGGTGATTCCATATTTGGTACCTATACCAACAACATTGAAACAAAATTGAGTAAATAAAAAACATAGTAGAGGTGAAATGCACAACCAAGTTAACAGAATGAACAAACCTTTGAATCAAGTTTATTATAACAACTTACCTTCATTTCATTTTATTGCTTCCGTTTTATCTTTTTTCTTTCTTTGAAAAATCTTTCCTTATAGCATTGTACTTTCGGTTCTTCTTATTAAGACATTATATTTTGGAAAAACTACTTAGCAAAAATAAAAATTGCTTTGTATTTGAATTCCACTGCTACAAATGAGTATATTTTCTAGTATACAATGTTGTAATATGTAGACACAAAATGTGTTGCTATCTCTTGCATCTATTCTTAATAAATTTACAAAATTTAACAAGTTTTCACATTAGAGAGAGAGAGAGAGAGTTACATGATTTTGTCATGAGAAAGTTTTTACTTCTGTGAAAGCTCACTTATATGGATGGCCTTTCATTTCCACACAAAAGCAGACTGCTAAAACTAATCAAATTACATGCCATGATGAAAGTAAAGAAACATATGATTGAAGGTTAAACAAATTGCCTACTTTCCAAAAATAACATTTAATTTGGATAAAAGAAAATAATAATAGAATTATTCATGATGTTTTAAAAGTACAATACATGCGTATAAATTATGAACGGGCAGGTATTATAACGAAATAGGGATTTTGTATTAAGATACAATTTTTGTATTGAAACTCTATGGCTAATTATAGCTGATTACAGGATGTATACGAAGGAAAATAGAGAAAATCAAGGAGCTAATCTAGGGCAATCATACTACAGTAAATCCTATCTAAAATTACATCTAATTTGAAATTGATATTATTTGACTTCCTTAATACGCCCCCGCAAGATGGAGGATCCATCGGATACTCCAATCTTGGATCGAAGTCGCCGAAAAGGACCCCGTCCTAATGGTTTGGTGAGAATATCTACAAGTTGATCAGCCGAGTGAATGTGCAAAACCTTTAACGAGCCATCAACTATTTTTTCTCGTACAAAATGGTAATCCAATGCAACATGTTTCATACGCGAATGGTAAACTGGGTTTCCACATAAGTATGTGGCACCCGCATTGTCACAAAAGAGTGTGGGTGGTACTTTAATAGATATTCCAAGTTCAAGTAAAAGGTTATTCACCCATGCAAGCTCAGGTGCCCCATTTGTTAGTGCCTTGTATTCGGCTTCGGTTGAAGATCGAGACACAGATTTCTGATGTGTAGAGTGCCACGAAAGGATGTTGGACCCAAGATATGTAATGTAGGCGGTTGTGGAACGCCCCCCCCCCCCCCATCAGCAATACCACCCAATCTGAATCTGTAAAGGCTTTGAGATCTAGAGGAGAACCACGATTAAGAAACAAACCATGGTGAATTGTACCTTTAAGGTACCGTAGTACACACTTTAAGGCTTGCCAATGTAGTTGAGATGGTGCATGCATGTATTGCGAGAGCTTGTTGACAACAAAGGAAACATCTGGTCGAGTAAAGGCAAGGTACTGAAGTGAACCCACTAGCTGGCGGTACGGTGTGGGATCAATGGTTGGAGAACCATCATTAGGAGAGAGAGGATTGGTGGAGCTCAATGGTGTAGTTACAGGTTTTGCACCATCCATTTTGAACCGTGTAAGGAGATTTTGGATGTGAGCATGTTGGGATAAAAATAGACCCTTGACGGTGGGAATTACTTCTATACCAAGAAAATGGTGTAGCCTACCAAGATCTTTGATGGAGAATTTCTTAGAGAGAGCATGAATGAGACTTTGGAGAAACGTGGTATTGTTACCCATCAAGACAATATCGTCAACATACACCAAAAAGTAAGAGATGATGCCATCACAATTATAAATGAATAGGGATGGATCAGCTCGTGATTTGCGAAAACCGAGATGGAGAAGAAAGGTGGTAAGTTCCATGTACCAGACACGAGGGGCTTGTTTGAGCCCATATAGATATTTGCGAAGTTTGCAAAGATGAGTGGGAAGATCCGGATTGACATAACCTGGAGGTTGGGACATATAAACATCTTCATGCAAGGTGTCATGCAAAAAGGCATTGTTGACATCAAGTTGTCTGATGGACCAACTTTGAGACAGGGCAATGGAGAGAACTGTACGAATGGTGACATGTTTAGTAACGGGGCTAAAGGTTTCAAAATAATCTTTGCCATATTCTTGAAGGAAGACTTTTGCCACGAGACAAGCTTTAAATTTGTCAATGGACCCGTCCGGGCGTCTTTTGATACGAAGCAATCACTTACAATCAATGGGTTTGTGGTTGGAAGGTGGAACAAGTTCCCATGTGGAATTCTTTAGAAGAGCATTAAATTCATTGGCCATTGCCTTGCGCCATTCGGGATATTTTAGAGCTTGATTGTGTGTAGTGGGTTCAATGGTTGAAGGAACCGGGGGAAGGGTGGAAAGGTTAATGATGGGAGCAGTTTGTTTTAAACAGCCTGTTTTGGACGGTAAGCATGGGGTGATTGGAGGTTAATTGTGGATCAGGAACAAATTGGGCGGTTGTGTGAGGGATCGAGGTGGGGTTTGTTTGTGTGTTAGTAGTAACAGTTTGGGGTTCTGTCTGAAGGATTTCTGCAGTGCGGACAACAACATTTTGGGTTGTTGCTTGGTCGGTTTGGGCTGTTGTTTGGCAGTGAAAAAACTTGGTGGGAGTTGGGCCTTCACGGTGGCGGCGGTAGGTGAAAAATGGGGACTGCTGGGCAGCAGATGGCATGGTGTTTGTGGGCTGTTCGGAGGCTGGTGTGGAGGTTATTCGGTCAAAGAAATTAGTGTTGTGGTGTTGCGGAGTCTGATGGTATGCATGAGGAGTGGGTTCAGTTTCCTGCGTAGGAGGGGATGGTGGTGATGAAGTGGGAGATAGGTGTGAGGGCTGTTGATGTTGAGAAGGCATGCTAGGGATATTGGAAGAGGTTGGAGTTGGTGGTGTTGAAGGAAAAAGGAATGTATCGGTTGTGGGAATGGTGGGTGAGGTAGTGATAGACATTTTGTGAGGAAAAATGCTTTCAACAAATTCCACATGTCGGGAATGGTATTGACGATGACCGGTGGGGTCGTAGCACTTATAGGCCGATTTGGAAGGAGAATAACCTAGAAAAAGACATTGTTTAGAACGGGGATGTAACTTACTTTTGGCATACGGGCGAAGCCAAGGGTAGCACAGACAACCAAACGGTTTAAGCTTTGAGTATGTTGGAGTTTTTTTATAGAGTACTTGATAGGGGCTTTGAGAGTCAAGAAGTGGAGTTGGTAAGCGATTTATGAGATAAACCGCTGTTTGAAAGGCATAGGTCCAGAAGGAGAGTGGAAGATTGGCATAATGAAGAAGTGCTAGACCGGTTTCCACAATGTGGCGGTGACGCCGTTCAACAGTGCCGTTTTGTTCTGGGGTATGCGCGGGGGGGGGGGGGGGGTAGTGAAATGGGAGATACCTACCTTGAGACTGGAGAAAAGGAGTGATACCCACATATTCTCCACCATTGTCAGTGAATAGAGAGATGAGGGGAGTTTGAAAGTACTTTTCCACCAGTAATTTGAATTGGGGAAAAAGTGTGGAGACATCCGATTTGTATTTCATTGGGTATAACCAAATGTATTTTGTATGATAGTCAACAAATATAATGTAATAAGTGAAGCCATCAATAGATTTTTCTACAGGTCCCCAAACATCCGAATAAACGAGTTGCAAGGGTTTTGTAGTGAATGAATTCATGCCAAACGAGACTTTATGACTTTTATTGATGGAACACGAATTGCAATGAAACTTTTGAAAATTAAAATTAAGACCTAAACATTTGACTAATGATTTGAAAATACGAAGCGAAGGATGCCCAAGTTTATGATGCCAATCAAGAGACGAAACAGTTGTGACTGAGTTGAGTTGAGGCATGGATGGAAGGCTAGCATATTAGACATCAAGGTAATTCACCCCCCGCATTAGACGCGCCGCCGTGCGAAGATCCTTGACAAAGAAATGTGTGGGAAAAAATTCCACAGAAACCCGGTTAGTCTTACATAATTTCGCAACAGAAGTAAGTTGTTTTTGAAGTTTAGGAACACATAAAACATCTTTTAAAGAGATTGGACCAGAAGGTGTGTGAAGATGAGTGTGACCGGTATGAGTAATGGAGAGAGTTTTACCATCACCAAGGACAATCTCATCCGGACCACCGTAATCAGAAGGATTGTGAAGGGAGGCAAGATCAGACGTAACATGGTGTGATGCACCACTATCAAACATCCAAGAGGATGATGGAATAGGACGAGAGGTAGTAACATTAGCAGATGGGGAGGCATTGTTTGATATTCTTCTACTAATTGCCCACGGATATGGACAAGTAGATCTTCATCGGTAACCGGTGACTAGACAAGAGCTAGTTCATCAGCAATCGCTTTCATATCATGAAGAAACTCGGTAATTGATCGAGTTCCTTTAGGGTTCTTTGCCAATTTTGCTTTGAGGGAGATGACCCTGGAACGGGAGGCATTAGCATAGCTGGTAACCAGTCGCTCCCTGGCTTCACGTGAAGTGTCAGCAGATGAAATCAGTGGTTGAATCGTATCTGAGCAGCTACCCAAGATAGCACTGAGGATAGTTTGATCCTGCCGATACCAAAGAGAAAAAGCAGGGTTTGGTTTTGAAGATTCCAGAAAATGTGCAGGGGGTACATGTGTACCAATAATGAATCGATCTAGATTAAGGGGGTGTTTGGCTTGTCTTTTTGAGAGGCAAAAGTCCTTTTTGGAAAAGATAAAGGCTAAAAGATGTTTGGTAAAAACATTTTAAAAGTTACTTTTGGATTTTAGATAGAAGGAAAACTGGCTTTTTGGAAAAGTTAGAAAACCTGACTTTTTGTAAATTTTCCAAAAAGCACTTTTGCCTCTCAAAAAGACAAGCCAAACACCCCCTAAGACCAATGAGAGCTGATTGGATTTGTTTTCTCCATACATGAAAATTGTTGGTGGTCAGTTTGATGGGAAAATGGTTGTTGGCTGTGATTTGAATCACTGTTTCTGTTGACATATTGCCGAAATGAAAGAGGAATTCAAGATCGGTAGTTTAGGGCTCGCCGGAGCTGTGGTAGCTCTGATACCATATAACAAAATAGGGATTTTGTGTTAATATACAATTTTTGTATTGAAACTCTATGGCTAATTATAGTTGATTACAGGATGTATACGAAGGAAAATAGAGAAAATCAAGGAGTTAATCTAGGGCAATCATACAACAGTAAATCCTATCTAAAATTACATCCAATTTTAAATTGATATTATTTGACTTCCTTAATAGGTATAAAGACATCTCCAAGATTTTCAACAAAACTCCATGTTTGAACTCATAATAAGAACAAAATAAATGAGCACAATAAGAACTTTTACATCAGTGAAAGGTGATACACATCGTGCAAATGCTTACTAACCAAACTCTTCCTTGAGCCTCCTTTTATGATTCATGGTTAATTAGAATATTTAGGTGCGAATTGGGGGGATAAGCTGCCACAAAATTAAGAAATAGAATGGAACAATTTAAAATGTTACTATTTAGGATTGTGATGCTATACATGTAAGAGATTTTAACTAAGTGTACGAAATATGAATCTCACAATTTTTAGAATTAAGTTTAATATTTTTTTGTTGTCAAAGAGACTTTGTTATTTCTTGTATTGATTTGTTCCGCATGCATTTTCGGCAGAAAAAATATAGACTTTCATTGAATTTTTTCAGATTTTTAAATTGCCATTTTACGATGTATTTCCAACTGGAATTGTCACTAAATTAAGCAAACATACCGCCGGTAATCCGTCTATAAAATCAGAAAATTGTCACCAATGCAACCCATTAGTCTTTTGTTGATAATATCGTCTTTCGTTAATCAGTCGATATCTGTAGGTTATTACCGTCTTAACAATAGCAAGATCTGTAGGTAATCTGTCACATAATCCGTCAGTATTTCATTGAAAATATTTAACCACATGTTTTAGGCAATAATTTTTTTTTCCATCGAGAATTCGAGATTCTATCAGTAAAGCATGTTTGAGATGGATTACTGACGTAAAGGGTCGTCATAAACACGGTAGTTTTTTAGTAGTGTTATATGTAAAATGATGTAGTTTTATTAATGTTCAGATTTTAGTCAATCTTAGTATGAGACTTAGTTTAGATGATCATAATACCAAATAACTTTCAATTCAAAACATTATGATGACTAACGCTCCAGCAGATGATGAATGAGATGATAACAAGGACGGATGAGATAAATTATCTTCTTTTCCCTCATCCACACGTTCAAGGAATGCACTAGTCCATTCATTTTTTAGATTGTTATAAATGAGCCTTCACCATTGACCCAAGTAACGTAGTCATCCACCAAAAACATTGATTTCTGAAGTAAAACACACTCTACATCGCATTCCATATTGTCTTTGCATACCAACTTTAGCTATCAAAAGCTTAGAAATTTTTGTTGATCAAGATTTTTCATGGAAACTTTATTCAAGTGGTAAGTTTTCAATTATTGAAATTTAATTCAAGAAAAAAAAAAAAACTGTTTCGTATCTAATTTGAAACAATAGTAACTGAAACCAGTTTGATTTGGGAACCAACTATACTCGCTTGCACATGAACATTTTATTACAATTAACTGAAAAACAAAAAATACATGTGTAACAAATCAATTAAAATAATATTACACTTCTGATTGAATGGTTGAAATATGATACCATTGTCTCGAGAAATACCATCAGCCTTGTGGAAAAATATGACAATGACTTCTCAGAAAAAGGACACTCCGTGTGGAAAAATAAGACATGTTGACATTTTCCTTTTCCAATAAGAGATATTAAAAAAGATAAAACAAATAAAAACAAACAAACAATAGAAAAGAGTAGCCCAAGTATAAATGAGGACAGGCGAATCATTTTTTTTTTCAAAAAGTAACATGGCAAAACAAATAATGTCTTCTTCAAACTTCTTGTTTTTCTTTGTAGCTCTACGAATCATTACACTCCTCCCCATACCAAATCTTGCTTCTGCTTCTTTGGAGGAAGCCAATGCTCTTCTTAAGTGGAAAGCAAGCCTTCAAATCCCAAATAACTCCTCAGTCTCTTCATGGATTCCCCTCCCTATGAATTCCAATCCATCGGCTCCATGCACTTCTTGGTTTGGAGTGGTTTGTAATTCGGATGGGATCATTCAAAAGTTGAACCTCACATCATCTGGATTAAAGGGTACGCTTCACCAATTTTCATTCTCTTTGCTACAAAATCTTACACATTTTGATCTCAGTGTAAACAACTTCTTTGGTCCCATCCCACCAGAAATCGGACTCCTGTCCAAACTTGTCAATCTAGAGTTTTCAGGAAATACATTTTCTGGAGTAATCCCACATGAAATAGGGATGCTAGCCAATCTTGAGTACCTCTACATGGATCATAATAACTTGAGTGGTTCAATACCACAAGAGATAAGTCAACTGACCTCTCTCTATGAGCTTCGACTGTATGATAATTTTCTTGAAGGCGAATTGCCACCATTACCCGGTAATTTAACAAAGTTGGCTTATCTATATCTCTATAACAATAAACTTTCGGGTTTAATTCCTTCATCATTGGGTGATTTCAAATCGTTGAATGTCCTCTATTTGTACCATAATCAACTCTCTGGTCCCATTCCTGTAGAACTTGGGAATTTAAAGTCTCTCACTGAACTTCATCTGAGCAACAATCAACTTAGTGGTTCCATTCCTCATTCGCTAGCAAACCTTAGCAACCTACAGTCTCTGTACCTCCATGAGAATATTTTATTTGGTCCCATTCCTGTTGAACTTGGTAATTTGAAGTCTCTCACTCTTCTTAGAGTGAACACCAATCAACTTAGTGGTTCAATTCCTTCATCACTAGCAAACCTCAGCAATCTACAGTATATGTATCTCCATCACAATGAACTTAGTGGTTCTATTCCTTCGTCACTAGCCAACCTGAGAAAACTACAACAGATGTACCTCTATGAGAATAATTTAACTGGTCTCATTCCTATTGAATTTGGGAATTTGGATTCTCTCACTGATCTTGAGATGAGCAGCAATCAGCTTAGTGGTTCTATTCCTTCATCCTTAGGAAACCTGAGCCACCTAGAAATTCTGAACATGTATGGGAATAAATTATCCGGTCCCATTCCCATTAAACTTGGGAATTTGGTGGCTCTCACTGAGCTTGTGGTGTCCAATAATCAAATTAGTGGTTCTATTCCTTCATCACTAGCAAACCTGAGCAACCTACACCGTATGTACCTCTTTGAGAATAAGTTGTATGGTCCAATTCCTACTGAATTTGGGAATTTGAAGTCTCTCACTGATCTTCTCGTGAGCAACAATCAACTTAGTGGTACTATTCCTCCGGAATTGGGAAATTCAACTCAACTACAAAGGCTTAAAATGCAGTCAAATTATTTTGTTGGTGAAATCCCAAAGGAGTTCGGGAAGATGAAAGGTATGTTGTATTTGTGCTTGGCCCATAACCAACTTTCAGCTGTTATACCTCCGGAGCTCGGATCATGCGATGAACTACTAGAACTTGATCTATCCAACAATAGTTTGAATGGTGCGATACCTAGAACTATTGGTAATTGGACACACATCTACAACTTGAATCTTAGTGGTAACAAGCTCCGTGAAAAAATCCCATCCGAGATTGGTAAATTGAGTCAACTTACGAAACTTGATTTATCTCATAATTTGCTCACGGAAGAGATACCATCTGAAGTTCAAAGTTTGCAAAGTTTGCAGAAATTGGATCTTTCTCATAATAGACTATTTGGTTCTATTCCTAATGTTTTTACAAATTTGCCTAGCGGAATTGATATCGACCTTTCTTACAATGAGCTCAGAGGTCCAGTTCCCACTTCCGCAAACTTTGTAAATGCGTCCATACAAAGCAATCCAGGCTTGTGTGGAAATGTAACCGGACTGAAACTTTGTGCAAGTCAAATTATGAAGAAGAAAAATGATCATTTTCATAATAGGCTTATCCTATTGATTATGCTCCCTCTTATCGGGGCGATGTTACTTGGTTTATTCACATGTGGCCTCATTGCTTATCGTCAACAAAAGAAAAATTCTCCACAAAAACCATTAGACGAAGAAGATGGTGAGTATTTCTCCATAACAGGTTTTGATGGAAGAGTAGTGTATGATGATATCTTGAAGGCAACAAATGACTTTGATGAAGCATACTGTATTGGAAGAGGAGGATACGGTATTGTATACAAAGCCGAGCTACAACCTAACAATGTGGTCGCTGTCAAGAAGCTTCACTCATCATCTGAGAATGTTGATCGTAATGGTTTCCTTAACGAGGTACAAGCTTTAACAAACATAAGGCATCGAAACATAGTGAAACTCTATGGATATTGCTCCCATACCCGCCACTCGTTTTTGATTTATGAATACCTAGAAAAGGGAAGTCTGGGATCAATCTTAAGTAGTGATATCTTAGCAAAAGAATTGGATTGGTTTAAAAGGGTAAATATTGTAAAGGCTGTAGCTAATGGTTTGGCTTATATGCATCACGATTGCACACCACCTATAATTCATAGAGACATTTCCATATCCAACATACTTCTCGATTCTGATTATGAGGCACACATATCTGATTTTGGCACATCCAAGCTTTTGAAGCTAGACTCATCCAACTCGACCGCAATTGCGGGGACCTATGGTTATATCGCACCAGGTAACGTAAATCTTGTGACGTTAGTTCTATGTTTTCTTAAGTTTTATAATGTATATAAATATAGGTATATGTACATATGCATCTATGTTAGAATCTCGTTGATATCGTTTTAATTTTTTAATTTTTTGTTATTTATCTCATGTTCGTTTGTAGAGCTTGCTTATACAATGGTGGCAACTGAGAAATGTGATGTGTATAGCTTTGGCATTGTTGCTCTAGAAGTGATCATGGGAAAGCATCCTGGTGAACTACCAACATTGTCTGGTGATTATTTGGTGTTAGCAAATGTGGGAGATAGTCGGATTTCACTTCCCTCACTACAAGTTGAGAAACAAGTTAACTCTTTACTGAGTCTCTCAAGAGTATGTTTGAACTTCAATCCACATGAAAGGCCAACAATGCGCCAAGTTTCAAATATATTAATGAAGAATTTGCTTTAAGTTGACATCTCTGGCCTGATATAGTGTAGTCTTAGTGTTTTTTACTTCTCTCAAGTTCCCACTATGCATCCTGATAACAAATATTCATTTGAATGCCTTTATGTTATCAAATCTTTCATATGATTTCTTCGTTTATGTTGTTGTAATCTACTAGAAAACAAATAAGTTAATAAAGATTGTTATACTTCTAGAAACTCACTACTGGAAAATGAGTATTAGCAACTGACAAGTCCAACGAAATGGATTAGCTATAGAAGTTACGTCTATAATTTAGCAATGACTTTTTATCTGTTTTATGCTCGGTTGAAACTTAGCAACAACTATTTCCATCACTTGGATTTCAAGAAAAATAACATTGGTAAATTTAGTATATACAGTAGCATTTTTTAACAATTTATGTCAAATATAATAAAAATTCAAACACAAATACCAACAGAGTTTTACACCATATATATAGAAGTATTTACATAGTGTATCAATCGCAATTCATCTTAACTCTAAGTACATGATTCGTATCAATAAAGTTATTCATGGACTTTCTGTTCTTGTCACATGCTTAAAATCACTGGAGTACAAAGAATGAGGAGCAGAAATCTAGGAAATGATTTTATAAAATCTGTTCAGATTTTCAAGTGAAAAAAAAAAAAAAAAAAAAAAGCAAGAAAGTTTAACTATTAAAGGCTCTTTCATTTTATAATATTGTTCCAGGACTATGATCTGCTGTGGTTTTTCGTTTTCTTAATAAATTCATTTCTTGAATTTAAGCGTAATGAATTCAAATTGCATAACAATAGGAAAAACAACCACAAGAGAGAATTTGTATAATAGAGGTTTCCCATTTAGCCAAAATTAAATTTTATCACAGCAACATTACATATAACTTAAAACAGGAAAAATAATGGTGGTTCAAGCATGAAAGAGAACCAAGGGCAATGCACATCCAAAAAAGGAGTTCCCAATTAAATATAAAGCAGTTTAAGGCAAGAAAAAGAAAGGTCATACATTTAATTTGGTACTATAGGGTGAAAAAGAAACCCAATACATACACCATCTAAAATCTCAAGGTTTATACCTTCTTCATAGAAAAAGAAATAAATTGTTGATGAAAAAATTTAACCCCTGCATTACCAAGCAGCTACGCAGCATAAAAACACATTTATGTGCACACAAAATGCAAAATTGTTGGAAGATAAATTTAGGACATAACTAAATACATACCGAAAATACTTGGTGGTTACAGCTTACTTACATGTGATTTTACTACCAACAGTAAAACAAAAGTTAAACTTAAAAATGAATTTGTTTATCTTTTTGAAAAAAATAATCACTACATAAACAAAAGTTAAAATTATAAATGAATTTTGTTCATATTCTTATAAAAATTTCGCTACAAACAGTTAAACAAAAGTTCAAATTAGTGATCATAAATGGAGTGTCAATAATCAAACAAAAAAAAATCATTCAGGCATTTCATCAAACACATAACATGCATTAAAATCACAATTTTTGGGTTGCATGTGAACATAGATGATAGACGGAGTGTCGGAAGTCGATAGGAAAGGAAACGAGTAAAGAAACCAATACATACCTTTTAATAGCGATTTGGATGGATTAAAATGATTCGGTAGCGGTTTCACGGTTGGGAATCGAAGGGGAGAGGCTGTGGGTGAGGGCAGGGGAAATAGGAGCATGCACCGAGCTATGAAAATCGATGAGGAGAAGTAGCCATGGTTGTAAATATCAACGACGAGAGCAGCGATGGTTGTAAATTTGTAATGATGTGTGCGATTTAGCTGATTAGGGTCGTGTTGGATGAGAGAGGGAACCGAATTTGGATGTCGGTTAGTGACCGATCGTATGGAACTCTTGTTTTTATTTTTTATTTTTCAAATTCATTCATTTTTTTAAAATGGCAATTGAACTTGTTTTTTATCAGTGAAACTGTTTTTATGGTTGTATTTAGTTGGTTTCAACGACAACAAACGTTGCAGATGCTATATATATACTAGTAAAGCGACATGACATATCGGAAGTATAATGTCTTATTAAGACAAATACTAGAAGTACAATGCAATTATTGGATGGATGTTAAAAAGTAAAATGCCTTATAATCAAAAAATTGGATCTACAACTCTTCAATTTATATAATTAAAAATAGCAAGGTATGATACCCCAGCAAAATTAAAATACGTTCTTCTGTCACCAGCAAAATTAAAATACGTTCTTCTGTCACACACACATAAAGCAAAGCGAATCCTTCTCTTCCCCTCTTTTGTCTTCTATCTCTAGCAACGGTTTGGATTTAAAACCTAAATTCGAACTCTTAACACGAATATGGCTTGATGCTTGATGTTTAATTTTTATTTTTGTGTTATTGAACCATTACTCCACCTTTCAGGCGCTCATCCATATAATTCAGGCGCTCATCCACCTGAATATCATCTAACGAGATCACTGCGGAATCATCGGTTACACATTTCCGCAGCTGAGATACGTGGAAAATGTTATGGATCTGACTTAACTCATCCGAAAGATCCAGCCGATATGCAACCCTGTCAACACGGGCAGTAACCCCGCAATTTGTTGCGTACCTGCTGAATCAACTCAGTGGTCTTAAGCACTACTTTGGTGCTTACCATGACCCGGTGCCCGACCTCCCCCCAACAAACCGTGGTCCTACATCTTTTTCCATACAACCGCTCAAATGGTGGTCGATCAATACTAGTAGGACTGTTCACTATTTGGATAAAACCGAATTGTCCAATTGAACAATTTGGATCGGACTATTTGGTTCGGATATTCAGATTTTTGGATTGGTTTTTAGCAAAACCGAATTATTATTTTGGATTTCGGATTGGTTTTGGTTTATAAAATAAAAACTGAATAGTCCAAAAAAACCGAATTGCAATTTATTATTTTGTTCTTCTTAATATATATCTTTAATAATTTATAAATTTACTAAATTATTCTTTTAGTATATTAAAATTTTCCATCTATTATAATACTTTAATATGTACTTCTTATAAAAAAAATTGTCTATAAAGTAGTAAACTATAATATATTTTTCTTGATAGTTATTTATAAGTTTTAGTTCACAACTAATTAAATAATATTTTTTAGTTTATATTATAGAGTAAGTTAATACTAAAGTTATATATTTGTTGAACTGTCTTGATTCTTGAAAACCGAATTGTAAAAAACCGATTCAACCGAATTATAATTTAGTTGGATCGGATCGGATTTGAATTTAGTTTGGACTATTTGGATCTACGTTTTGAAAACCGAAGTTAATTTGGATTCACTTGATCGGATCAGATTAAACCGATCCATCCAAACGAACACTCCTAAATACTAGCATGATAATTGTTGTTATAGGAGAATTCTGCTAGTGGAAGATAAGTATCCCAACTTCCTCCGAAATCCAGCACACATTCCCTAAGCATATCCTCAAGTGTCTGGATCGTCCGTTCATTCTAACCGTCGGTCTGGGGGTGATACATTGTACTAAAATGCAATTGAGTGCCTAACACCTCGTGGAACTTCCTCCAAAATCTGGAGGTGAAACGAACGTCGCGGTCCAAGACCACGGACACCGACACCTCGTGCCTGACTACCACTTCACGAACATAGATATCTGCTAACTTCTCTATGGATATGCTCTCGGCAATGAGAATAAAGTGTGCACTCTTGGTCAACCTGTCCACAATAACCCATATAGAATCAACACCCTGCGTCGTCCTGGGTAACTTGGTGATGAAGTCCATAGTGATCTCCTCCCATTTCCACATAGGGATAGGTAACAGTTGCACCTTTTCATGAGGTCGCTGCTGTTCGGCTTTAACTTTCCTGCAAGTCAAACATCGCTCAACAAACCAAACAACTTCTCTCTTCAAGCAGGGCCACCAATAGCTCAACCTCAAATCCCAGTACATCTTCGTGGCCCCCGAATGGATAGAAAACTTGGACTTGTGTGCCTCTTCCAAAATTGTCTGTCTCACCCCACCTGTCGTCGGAACCCAAACCCTACCACACCGAGTCAATAACCCTGACTACCTCTAACAAATAACGGAATCTGCCCTCTGATTCACTCAGTCTTCCAATTTTCTTTCTTCAATCCTTCTACCTGAGCCTCCTTGATCAAATCCATCAAGGGTGAAGTAACAGTCATCCTCAAACAAATATCTCGAATCGATGAGCACACCGCCTTACGGCTCAAAGCATCGGCCACCATGTTGTCCTTCCCGGAGTTGTACAAAATCTCGCAGTCGTAATCTTTTACCACATCTAACCACCTCTGTTGTCGTATATTCAAGTTCGACTTATCCATCAAATACTTCAAACTCTTATGATCGGTATAGATAGTGAATCGGACCCCGTACAAGTAAGGCCTCTAGATTTTGAGGGCAAACACCACCGCCCCCAATTCCAAATCATGTGTGGGGTAATTTGCCTCATGAGGCTTCAACTGCCTCGAGGCGTAAGCGATCACATGTCCTCTCTGCATGAGGAGAGCCCCCAAACCCGTAATGGAAGCGTCACAATACACCACGAAATCATCCAATCCCTCGAGCAACGCAAGAATCGGGGTCTCGCATAACCTCTGCCTTAGGGTCTCGAAGGCCAATTGCTGATTTGGGCTCCACCGAAAGGTCACCTTTTTCTTGGTCGAGCGGGTCAAAGGCACTGCAATCTTGGAGAAGTCCTAAATAAACCTCCGTTAATACCCTGCAAGACCCAAGAAACTCTAGATCTCAGATGCATTCTTTGGAACATCCCAACGCATCACCGCCTGAATCTTGGTTGGGTCCACCAAAATACCACCTTAGTTGATGATGTGCCCCAAAAACTGAACCTCATGCAACCAATACCACAACGATTGCAATGACCCTACATTGTGTTTTGAGTCACAACCAGCAAATTAGGGTCATATTTTATCCTTGTACATGATAATTTCTTAGTGCGACCTTGTAACCCTACCTTTGGCATAAATTAAACTTCAATACCATAGAAGTTATACATTCAAGAATCGTAATTCAAGTCGAAACTTCCTCATGTAGCCCAAGAACTTAACCCAATAAGCTAAGTCCACTCAACTGTGGGCCTTAGCCCAAGCTTCTCGGCCCAAACCCCTATTTGGGCCAAGACTCTCTTTTGGGCACTAATGGGCCAAAAACTTTTATTAAATGTTATTTTGGGCCGAAAACACTCACATGGGGCTTAGTGGGCCGAAAATTTATATTTTTTTGGGCCAAACCGAAAGTCGGGCTACTTTTCTTGGGCCACTCCTTGGGCCGATTTGGTAAGCCATCTAAAAACAAAAAAAAAACAAATTAGATAGGGTTGACTTGTGTTGACACATCATTATTACACCACAAATACCTAGGCTAATTACCCTACATACTTTCATGCAAGTAGTGAATACCCACCATGTAAAAACGTTTATCTCTTCTCTCTTCTCCTCTTATCACGGCCAAACCACCACCATTCCCTCTCTACTTTCACTTCCAACTTCACTTTCACTTCTCATTTCTCTCTAAACATCAAATGCCTCTCATCCCTTTCCTCCAAAATTCGTGAGTTTGCTAGTGTATTCAAGGAGTTCTCTTCAAAGATCACTAACTTGGTAAGTTTATGACAAACTCTATTGTTTTGATTCAAGTTTATGCTAAGATCCTTCCCTTACTCTCCCATTTTCGTGATTATGGACCTTAGAACAACCATCATTTCAAAAGTTTCACCAAGAACACAAGCTAGACTCAAGCTTCTTCTTCATCTTCTTCAACATCTCAAAAACCCTCAAGGCGAGCTTCGTACCCCCATATCTTTCGTATTTTTCATGTTTTCGGGGGAGAATACAAGTCAACTCTCGTTTAACCGTTGGATATTTGCATGTACCATTGTGTTAAGTGTTTAACTTTTGGATCTTTACTTGAACATGAAGTTTATCACTTAGATCTTCATAAAAACCATGAGAAAAGTATGATTTGTCTTATATATTACATGAAAACTTGTAGATCTGAGATTATACACTCTAAATAGCAAAAACAAGTGTTGTGTTCAAACATCTATAACCTAAACTAAAAAATCAGCTTTTAACACGAATGTTTTGGTCAAATTACGGACTGTTTTGACCACCTTGATGGTAATATTTTTCAAAACTGTTTTACATGAAAAAAGTTCAGGTTTATACCTTTAAAATTACTACTCTCACGCATTCATACGATGTTTCCACAATTTTTGACGATTTTTACAAAACTGCCTATCATTTCAGGAATGATTTCGGACCAGACTGTGAAGATGAACATTTTCACATAGGTTTGAGGCCATTAAAAATCTTAATAAAAATTATGAGTAAAGTAGACTCATTTTCAAAACCCTCAGAGTTTAC
Source organism: Lactuca virosa (assembly GCF_052849685.1). NCBI lineage: Eukaryota > Viridiplantae > Streptophyta > Magnoliopsida > Asterales > Asteraceae > Lactuca > Lactuca virosa. The sequence continues at coordinate 199,893,790 of NC_136426.1, forward strand.
GAATCTGAATTTTGATTTACGATGATTTTTCTATAATTTTTCTAAAAACAGGGACAAAAAGGTCAAAAACAAGAAATTATTTTTATCATGCTAAAAGCTCTTATACATGTTTTAGATGCAAGTTTGTATATTTATATATACTTTCAAAACATCTAGACATGTTAACTTATATGTACTTAATATATATATATATATATATATATATATATATATATATATATATATATATATATATATATATATATATATATATATATTTACGTCCTTATTGGGCCTGGATATAATATACATGTTTAGTAGGCTTTAGTGTCCTTTTACAAGCTTAGTGTGCCTTAGTCTCCTTTTGCACGTTTAGTGGGCCTTAGTGTCCTTTTACATGTATATTGGGCCCGGGATATGCATTCATATTCCGTTTGAGCCTGGAAATAATATACATGTTTAGTGGGCCTTAGTTGTCCACTTACATGTTTATTGGGCCTGGAATATACCTTATATGTTCTTCTTTCTTTTTCCGCGTAAATTTGATTAAGGATCTAGTGAGACGTGTCGGTTGACACCTATTGAGTGTACGATCGTAGCCTGTAGTTATAACCAGAGTCTCTTGGAGGGAGAGCGTGAGTTTGTGTATAGATCTATACGGGGGTGACGCCCCACACCTGAGCTGTTCGCTACAGTTAGACTAGGTCAGTCTAGGGTGACAAACCGTACCTTATTCCGTCGGCATCCCAAAGACGTCATGATAGGCGAAATTGTCATTATTAAGTATGGTTATAGCGGCTCACTGAGAGGAATTAACGTTATACAATTTACGGGGAAACCATCTTTTTTTCTTTTTGGATAAAACGAAAACCTATACGCGCTGGTACTCAACCTCGGTGGTTGAGTTTCCATCATTCTCTTACGCGGACAACATCGGGTTGTCTGGGATCATCAACTTTTTATTTTCGCAAACATTAACACATATGTACTAATATAAGATCGGACACAAACAATTCAAACCATTTCTTTTTAGAAAATATCGGATTTTCTGGGAACGTTCGCTTTACTTTTACAAACATAAGATAACAAAGGACATGCATGCATATATTTACAGTTTTGGAACGAGACTTACAAATCATTTTCATAAGAAATATCTGTTGGATTTGTGTCTAAGTCCATAACTATATTTGGTATGTACTTGACCCGGTTGTGCATGGTCCTTTTGGCTTGCCTTCACCAAAGCAACTTGATTGGATGAATATTAGCGAATGAGGTTATTATGGTTTATTAATATATTATAAGAGTAATATATTAAAGGAAAAATCATATTTTTTAATTAACATTGGTCAAGAATTAATTGAGAATTAATTTTGTGATCAAAAGAAGTTAATTGAACTAGGGGGACTGAATTGTAATTATGTGATAGTTACAAGGTTGGGCAAGGAAACCCTAAATGATAGGGTGGACGAATTCTAAGGATAAGGCCTTAAGAATTCGTCCATAATGGGGGTTCTAGAATTATCTTATGGGCTGCTTGGCGACTAAGTAACCAGATAAGGATAATGACTGAAACCCTAATTCCTACACCTATATAAGAACCCCTTGGGCATGAGAATTCGGCTACACCTAACCCTAGAAGTCTTAGAGCCGAATTTCTCCTCTCCTCTCTCTCTCTCTCTCTCTCTCTCTCTTGTTTCATCCAATTGCCTTTGGTGTTTGTGATTCATTAGAGGCACAACATTTGAGGTGCTAAAGTTCTCAAGGCTTCAAGATCTACAATCAACAATCAAGGTAATCATCTAGATCTGTTTAGTTATGCTAATTTCGAATTATATACACTAGATCTAGGGTTTGCAAGACTTGGATGAATTGCATGTACAATAGAGAAGCCTAGATCCAAGCTTTAGGGTTTGCATGAGCACATATGATGTTATTTTGTGTAAACCCATCAGTGGTATCAGAGCCTTGATTGGCTTCTATTGTATTGATGCTTTGTGTTTTCATTCATGCTTTAAAATCGAATTTTTTGGCCCCTGACTGACAGACACGGCGAGTCCCATAGTGGGATCGACGAGTAGGATGAACTCGACGGGTCCAAAAAGGGGCTCGGCGAGTCGGAGCGTCTGTCAGAGGGATTTTCGGGATTTCTTACTGTTTTGCTTAAGGATAATTACCTAAATCGTTTTTGACTAATAAAATCCGAATTTTATTACTGTTTTATGATTATCCTTGCCAAAACAAAAGATAATTGCCAATTGTTTGAATAATAAATTCCTTATATGATAATATTTGATTATTTAAAATTAATTGTTGAATTATCTTGTAAATAAAATTGATTAGGTCAAATTTAGATAATCATTAAATTAAATGTTTAATTTTTAATTATTTGCTATTTGATCCTATGTGTTTTGAAAAGTTCAAAATTTGCCCTCAAGTTTTGAAATTTAAGTTTTTGATTAAAAGTTTAATTTGAACTATTTAAATTTCAAACCCTAGAATTTTACAAGTTTAAAATTCAACCTTATACTTTATAATATTATAAGATTAATATATATATATATATATATATATATATATATATATATATATATATATATATATATATATATATAACTTAAATGCTAGTCTTACCGTTAGTAGGCCTCATTCACGAAGCTGATCTATAAGGGGGGTATAAGGTTATGGCCTATAAAATGGTCGTTTAATGGGTGTCCACTCTCACCCACCGCTTCCTTGATTGGTGGAGGGTCGTTAGCCGAACGGGTAGGATAGGGCAACCCTTTCCTCATTAAAAGTATAATGAATCTATATAAAGTAACTAAATATTTTTACAAAATTCCCAATCTTAGTTACTTTAGGCAAAAGTGAATTGATGCAATCCCATGAAATTGCACTTTGTACCCTTGCTAAGACGTTAGTGGAGCGTGTGTGGTTAACCGGCACACTAATTGGGTTCTAAGCAAAGGTGGCAAAGGGTGACTCAATGTTTGTCATAGTTCGATGGAGCGTGTATGGTTAACCGGCACATCGAATAAGTGACTGTAACATTGAGGGCACCATGTACATTTGCATGGTTATTCACACCCGCTTTGTGATCCTCGGCATCCCAGTCACAAACTTGAGGGGCATATCGAGATTTAAACGTGCCACTGAAAAGTTCAATGAATCTCAAAAGATCTAGGAGTTTTCAATACATTTAAAACTTAGCTTTAATTTGTTTTTCATGGTGGAAAATTAGTGAATCGTCATTCACTTACCTTCAAATTATTTACTTGTTAGATTACGGCATCCCTCTTCTAATTTGTAAATAATGTTGTTGTATCCTAACCCTGATTTCTCATTTGGGTGTTTAATTGGCGATTCATTTCTAATCAAACTTTGTTCTTTTTCCTTTTCAGATGTCGAACGTCAACAACAACAACGCTTCTGGTTCAACTTCCTCTGGCTCGTTCTCACTCATGAACTTGTGTGGGAGAGTGATCTTTGACGGATCCAATTTCAATGATTGGATCCGCAACATTCGAATGGTCACTCGCTACGAGGACAAAGAGTATGTCCTCGATGAAAAGCTAAAGGAAATCAACATCAACACTGCCTCTTCTGAAGAGATCGCGGCCTTTGAGGCCCATGAGCGTGATGCCACGAAAGTCCATTGCATCATGCTAGCGACTATGACTGCAGAACTCTAGAAGTCCTATGAGGACTTGTACCCCTATGAAATGCATCAGGATCTACTGGACCGGTACCACCAAAGCGCTAGGCAAGAAGGGTACGAGATCATCACTTCGATGATCACTACCGAAATGGGTAATGGAGAGTCCCTTACTGCTCATCTGCAAAAGATGCAGAGATATGTCGATTGCCTGCTAAAGTTGAATGTGAACTTTGATGAAGAGCTGGAAATTGACATCATCCTTCATTCCTTGCCTCCCATGCTATACCCAGTTCCGCATGACCTACCACATGAACAAGGAAGAGGTCACCTTGAGCAAACTTCAAGGACTATTGAGGACTGCTGAGAGCAACCTTAAAGATAAATCTCTTGCACCATCTCCAACTCCTACTGCTGCCCCAGTCTTGGCAATTGGGCAAGGGAAGGCTAAGAAGAGGAAGGCTTCCTCAAAGAGCCACCACAAAGGAAAGTCCCAAGATGGTACCTCTTCTAGTGGAACCAAACTTGGTTCTACTAAACCCAACTCAAACCCCAAGGATGCAGAGTGCCACTACGGCCACAAGATAGGGCATTGGAAACGAAGTTGCCCAGAATATCTGCAAGCAATCAAAGATGGGAAGATCAAGCCATCCTACGCATGTATTTACACTATTAAATCTAATGATTAATCACATGCTATTTCTTGGGTTCTTGATATAGGATGTGGTTTTCACAATTGTTCTGATTTGCAGGGCCTAAGAAGAAATAGGGATATTGTAACATCCCAAAATTCAAGGCCAAAAATTTCGTTTTTTAAATAATTTATAACATAAAAACCATTGGTATAAAAACATTCATAATGATATCTCATGTCACAACCAATATGTCAATAATCCAAAACATGCCACCATAAAACCATTTTGTCAAAAGTAAAATAAATCAGAGTACATTCCCAAGAATCTCATAATGTGGAAATCCAACGTGTGTGTGTATGATGTGCAGCTACCGCGCCAGCTCCTTCCCCTTCGCTGAAGAGGTACCTGAAAAAAAACTGAAAACTGTAAGCACGAAGCTTAGTGAGTTCCCCCATCCTACTACATACCATATAATCACATAACATGCATATACTGTCAGGCATATCTGGGTGCCCGACCTACCCCTTCGGTCCTCTCGACCGGATACTGCCTAGCATATCTGGGTGCTGGCCTCCCCTTCGGTCCTCTCGACCGGATACTGCCTAGCATATCTGGGTGCTGGCCTCCCCTTCGGTCCTCTCGACCGGATACTGCCTAACATATCTGGGTGTTGGCCTCCCCTTCGGTCCTCTCGACCGGATACTGCCTAGCATATCTGGGTGATGGCCTCCCCTTCAGTCCTCTCGATCGGATACTGGGGACTATTTCACCCCTCTACTACTACCACATAACATGTACCACATAATCGTATTCGATCTAGCATGACTGGGTATGACTACCCCCTTTTGGCCCTATCGACCGAAAATATTGGGGACTATCTCCCCTACTGCAACTAGCATATAACATCATATCATACTAGCACATAACTTATCAGGTAGTAGCAAACCTAGATGAATATCACAAAGACAGACATCTAACATACGACTCCTACTGGTGGGCCGGAATTGGTGCCTTAGACCCACCGCTACTGGAAGGTAACTCACCACGTAAGGCTGACTGCTGAAAAGCTGATCGACAGATGTCTGATTGCTGCTCCGGTGATCCTCTAGCTATAAATCCATAAAACACTTAATCAGACACTGATAACTACTCTTAGGGTAAAATGACTATTTTACCCCTGACCAAGTCAAAGTCAAAGTCAACTTTCAGTTGACCTGACTCGCCGAGTTGGGCCGCCAACTCGTCGAGTCCCTATCCTTTCATCTGACCTTCTTCACGCTTCTACTCGTCGAGTTTAGCAATGACTCGACGAGTCCTTCTAAAACAACCTCGAATGAACCTTCATCCGACTCGCCGAGTTGTATGAACAACTCGCCGAGTTCATCCCCATCCAATGAACAAGTCCTGACCTTGACTCGCCGAGTTGTATGAACAACTCGTCGAGTTCATCTTCAATGCGTGGGAGATTGCATTGGACTCGTCGAGTCTGCTCATGCGCTCGTCGAGTCCTATGAACTCCAGGTCTATGGCTAAGTCCAACACGTTGGGCCACTCCCTTGGAACCTCTAAAACCCTTCTAACACTCAACTGGGTTCCTTTGAATCTTAACAGAAAAGGGAAGTCAAGCCTCGGACTCGCCGAGTCCTAAGAACGACTCGCCGATTCGAGGTTGTCCAAGTCTCATTTCTCGATTTCTGATGTACAACACTTGTCCAAATGATAGATCTAGGCTCCTAAGATCGATCTAGCACGTAAAGTTACGAACTTTACGTACATACATGGGACTATGAGCTAAAAGGCCCTAAAAGAAGCTCTTAAGTTGCATGGGGCTTTCCATGGGAGCAAAGGCAGTCCCTTTATGCCTTCTAACTCCTTAAGGAGCCTGGATCTGAAGGCTCAAGCCCCAACCATGCTTGCAATCATGGTTGGTCATCAAGAATGGCTTATAAAAGTCCTAAATCTCCCCCAAAAAGGCATCTAATGCAAGAAGGAGCAAGGTGTCGACTTTATACCTTCCAAGGAATGTAGATGATGCACAAGCTTGACTCTTTCTGGTCTCCTCTTGATTCCTCAAGCTTTTCCTTCCTTCTTGCCACCACAAACCACTAAAAATCACCAAAAAGCCCTTAGATCTTTCACAACACAGTTAGGGTTCGAAATGGAGTGTTCTAGGAGCATAAAGGGGCGATGGAGGTTGTATAAGGTCGTTTAAATAGGGTGCAAACCCTCATATTAGGGTTTTTCCCCGCCAGAGCCTAATCGTCGAGTCTTGCCGCGGAATCGACGAGTCTGTCACTTAAACCTCGGGTCCAAGCCGCTACTACTTGACGAGTTGGGCCATCAACTCGCCGAGTCTCAGTCCATAATGCGAAAAAATGCTTGAATGAAATACATACCAGGAACCTGGGTGCTACAAATCTCCCCCACTTATTTTAGACTTCGTCCTCGAAGTCTGCTGCTCGCTTCTGGAAAAGCTCTGGGTAATGCTCCATTATCTCATCCACCGGCTCCCACGTCCACTCTGAGCCCTTTCGGTGTTGCCGTTGCACCTTCACCAGCTCGACCCTCTTGTTCCTCAGATCCTTCGACTTCCGGTCGAGGATTTCCACAGGCCGCTCAATGTAATTCAGGCTGTCGTCAACCTGAATATCCTCCAAGGGCACCACTGCCGAGTCGTCCACCAGGCACTTCCGCAGCTGGGAGACGTGGAAAGTGCTGTGGATCTGACTGAGTTTGGCTGGCAGATCCAACCTATACGCCACCTTGCCCACCCGGGCTATAACCCTGAAGGGTCCAATGTACATGGGGCCCAACTTGCCCCGCTTCCTGAACCGGATGACGCCTTTCCAAGGCGACACCTTTAGGAGAACCATATCCCCGACCTGGAACTCCAGCTTTTCTGCCGACTCTGTGCAGTCTGGAGCCTGCTCCTGACCTGCTGAATCCTCTCTGTCGTCTTGAGTACCACTTCAGTGCTCCCCATGACCCTCTGGCCAACCTCACCCCAACATATCGGGGTCCTGCACTTTCTCCCGTATAACATTTCAAAGGGAGGACGATCGATACTCGCATGATAGCTGTTGTTGTAGGAGAATTTAGCCAATGGGAGGTAAGTGTCCTAGCTACCACCGAAGTCTAGCACACACGATCGCAGCATATCCTCCAGAGTCTGGATGGTCCGCTCGCTCTGACCATCCGTCTGCGGGTGAAATGCGATGCTATAATGGAGACGAGTACCCAACTCGTCGTGGAATTTCTTCCAGAACCTGGAAGTAAACCGCACATCCCTGTCAGAAATCACTGACACTGGCACCCCGTGCCGCGCCACCACATCTCGAATGTAGATGTCGGCCAGCTTCTCGGGCGATATACTCTCCTGGATCGGTATAAAATAGGCGCTCTTGGTCAACCGATCCACAATGACCCATATGGAATCCACTCCCCTCGCGGTCCTGGGAAGTTTGGTGATGAAGTCCATGGTGATATCTTCCCATTTCCACATGGGAATCTCCAACGGCTGCATCTTGCCGTGTGGCCTCTGATGTTCGGCCTTGACCTTCCTGCAGGTCAAGCACCGCTCCACATACCATGCTACGTCCCGCTTCATGCAGGGCCACCAATAGTCAAGACGAAGATCCCTATACATCTTCGTTGCCCCGGGATGGATAGAAAACCTGGATTTGTGCGCCTCCTCCATCAATGTCTGACGCACGCCTCCATGATAGGGGACCCACACCCTACGGTGGAGGGTCAACAACCCTCGGCTATCATAGTCGAAGGAGGAAACCTGACCCACAATACACTCGCTCTTATGATGTTCCTCCTTCATAGCCTCCTGCTGGGCCTCTCGGATCTGCTCCAACAGCGGAGTCACCACGGTCATCCGCATGCAGATATCCCTGATCGGCGCTGCCTTGCGGCTAAGCGCATCAGCCACCATATTGGCCTTCCCCGGGTGGTAAAGGATCTCACAATCATAATCCTTCACCACATCTAACCACCGTCGCTGCCTCATGTTCAGATTCGGCTGGTCCATGAGATACCTCAGGCTCTTGTGGTCCGTGTAAATAGTACAACGAACCCCATAGAGGTAATGACGCCAAATCTTGAGGGCAAAAACAACCGCCCCCAGCTCCAAATCATGCGTCGGGTAGTTCGCCTCGTGAGGCTTCAGCTGCCTCGAAGCGTAAGCAATAACATGCCCTCTCTGCATCAATACCGCACCCAAACCTGAGATGGACGCATTGAAGTACACCATAAAACCCTCCATGCCCTCCGACAGGGCTAAGATTGGTGCCTCGCACAATCTCTGTCTCAATGTCTCAAATGCAGCCTGCTGCTCAGGCTCCCAGCGAAAGACCACGGCTTTCCTTGTCAGCCTGGTCAGAGGTACGACTATCTTGGAGAAGTCCTGAATGAATCTCCGATAGTAGCCTGCCAATCCCAGGAAGCTTCGAATCTCAGATGGAGACCTCGGGACCTCCCACCTCATCACGACCTCCACCTTGGCCGGATCAACTGATATCCCGTTCTGGTTGACAAGGTGCCCAAAAAACTACACCTCGCGCAACCAAAACTCACACTTGGAGAACTTAGCATACAAGCTCTCCCTCCTCAACGTATCCAAAACCTCTCGCAAGTGCTCCTCATGCAACTCTCGAGTCTTGGAATAAACCAAGATGTCATCGATGAAGACTATGACAGAACGATCCAACATCGGTCTGCACACGCGGTTCATGAGATCCATGAATGCGGCAGGAGCATTGGTGAGCCCGAAAGGCATCGCCACGAACTCATAGTGGCCATAGCGCGTCCGAAACGCAGTCTTCTGCACATCCTCCTCTCTAACCCGCATCTGATGATATACTAAGCGCAGATCAATCTTGGAGAACCAAGACGCTCCCTGTAGCTGGTCAAAGAGGTCATCAATCCTCGGGAGTGGGTAACAGTTCTTCACGTCACCTTATTCAGCTCCCGGTAATCTATACACATCCGATGCGACCCGTCATTCTTCTTCACAAATAGAATCGGGCCCCCCCAGGGTGAACTGCTCGGTCTGATGAATACCTTGTCTAATAGCTCCTGCAGCTGTGTAGACAACTCCTGCATCTCAGGAGGAGCCAACCGATACGGTGCCTTGGCTATCGGAGCCGCACCAGGGACGAGGTAGATCCTGAACTCCACCTGCCTCTCCGGAGGTATCCTAGGCAACTCCTCGGGGAATACATCCGCAAACTCTCGTACCACGGGCACATCGCCCACCGTCTCCTTACCCGCCTCCCGGGTATCCGTAACGTAGGCGACAAATCCCGCGCAACCATGCTGAAGGTAGCGCCTCGCTCTCGCTGCTGATCATAAGGCTGGTCCTCGTTGTGGCCTCTCGCCCTGGATCACCAACTCTCCCCCATTTGGGGTCCTAATCCGCACCAACTATTGCGCGCAGTCGATCACTGCCTCATTGGGGCTTAGCCAGTCCATACCAATAATAACCTTGTTTCCCCTCAACGGTATGGGAACCAAGTCCACTAGATATCGCTCTTCGAACAACCTCAAAACACAATCCTGGAAGACCTCTGATGCTCGCACAGACCGTTCGTCCGCAATCTCGACCTCTAGAGGGCAATCCAACATGCCCGAAGACTCATGAAACTTCTTGCTAAGCGCAAGAGAAACAAACGATCGGGTAGCACCCGAGTCAAACAACACCTGAACTGGTATACCGTTCACATGGAACGATCCTAAACATATATATACAAAGCATATGTCAATATCAAAAGCATCATATAAATAAATCAAAGGGGAAGAATCATACCCGTCACCACATCGGGTGCAGTGCGTGCCTCCTCGGTAGTCAATTGGAAGGCCCGGCTCCTCACCACTGGAGCCTCTGACTTGCCCTACCGGCAGGGTCGCTGGGGCTGGCGCCTTCACTGGCGCTGCTGCTGTCAACTGGGGGCAACTGGCCTTCTTATGGCCCCTCTGGTTGCAGTGTAAACATAGCAACTCAGATGTCTGAATAGTGGGTGCAGGGGCGGTACAATCCTTGCTGAAATGCCCCAACTTGCCGCACTTATAGCAGCCCGACGATCCCAACATGCACGCTCCCTCATGTGACTTGCCGCATTTCCTGCAGCGTCCTCGGCCCTGCTGGCCCTTTGGCCCAGCGTCTGATCCCTTGGGCTTCTTCCCCGAAGCCCCAATCATCTGTCCCTCCTCGGCCTTCCTCTTCCGGATGTGCTCCAGGTCAATCTCCCTCTCCCTTGCCCTGGCAATCATGGAATCCAGGGTAGGGCAAGCTGAAAAACTGACATGCTCCCGAATGTCGGCTCGTAGCATGTCGTGATAGCGGGTCCTCCTCATATCCTCGTCTCCCGCATACTGGGGCACCAGTAACGCCCTTTCCCGGAACTTGGCGGTGATCTCCGCCACTGTCTCAGTCGTCTGTCTCATATCCAGGAACTCCCGGGCCAACTGTTGGAGTTCCACCGCAGGTGCAAACTCGGCCCTGAACCGGGTCACAAAATCCGGCCATGTCATAGCCTCAATAGCCGAGGCTCCCAGAGAGTCACCAACCGACTCCCACCAATCTCTGGCCCTGTCTCTCAAGCACCCCTACTGCATATCTCACCTTCGACCCCTCGGGGCAGAAGCTGGTCAACTGTGCAGACTCAATGTCTGCAATCCACCGCCTGGCCACAATGGGGTCTTTCGCCCCATGGAAATCTGGCGCACCACTGCCCCTAAAGTCCTTAAAGGACAGTGTGCATGATCCTGACTGGCTGGTCGCCATGTCACTCCTGAACGCCCTGAGGCGACCCTCCATCAGCTCGATAATCCCTTCCTTGATCGACCCAAAGATGACCGGCGTCGCATCAAGGATGCCTCTAGTGATCTCGGACGTGATGAACTCGCGTAGCCTCTCATCCACTGGTTCGGAACCTGAACCCGAACCCGATCCCTCTCCTGAACTGCCAACTGCTGGCCTCGGTCGTAGCACCACCATTCTGCAATACATAATGACAACCGTCAGTAATACTGATACATCTAGAGGGATCACATCTATCACAAGTTTCCTGGTCTCGTCTCAGCCTTCCTCGACTCAAGTACGGATCCTCTGCTTTCAGTAGTACGGGCCCATACTACCTTCCACATCTATCCGTACTTTCCTCAAGAACTGCCTTGACTCCACCAAGTCCCTTCTACTACTACTGATCTCTGCTACTCTCATCCTAGGCTTGCCCTAGGGTACCTATAATTCCACCCAAACCAGTCCTCAGCTGCTGAAGGCCTCTTTGCAATGCCAATTAGCCACCGTATGGATACAGTCACATGTCACGAGGTTCAGATAATCCTTCGAGTAAGGGACTCATCCCTACAACGGTTAGGACTCAAACAAGAGCTACGCAGTAGGGTCATCTCCAACACTTTGAGATTATTCAACCCTGATAGCATGTGACCTAACGTACCCACCTAATAGCTAACTCCCATCACTCCAAGCCCCACATAGCACAAAGCAAGCAACATTCAGACAAAAAGGAAACAAGCTCAAGCAATTCTATCCACATAACAGGAATCTGTACTAGCATGCGATATAAGCTCATGTAATCAGGCATAACCTAAGCAGGCTATCCTATCTCTGTCTAATCAACACTATCATGCAGCTCAAAAGCACATATAACAGGCACATAAGGCATCCTTCCTAGATCCTTAGCCCTAATCTAGCATGCTGTTCTACTGAAGCTGATAATCATAACATAAACTTGTATGGGTACTTTGGGGAAAACTTACTTGAGCTCGGCCGGTCGCGCACATCACACACCTTGTTCTTAAAACTTTTTAACTTAGCTTTTAGAAAACCATTTTCTTTGTAAAAATCTTTTAATCCCTCGGTTTGAGTCCAGACATCCCCGAGGGTGTGTCTGAATCCCTCAAACCAGGGCTCTGATACCAACTTGTAACATCCCAAAATTCAAGGCCAAAAATTTCGTTTTTAAATTAATTTATAACATAAAAACCATTGGTATAAAAACATTCATAATGATATCTCATGTCACAACCAATATGTCAATAATCCAAAACATGCCACCATAAAACCATTTTGTCAAAAGTAAAATAAATCAGAGTACATTCCCAAGAATCTCATAATGCGGAAATCCAACGTGTGTGTGTATGATGTGCAGCTACCGCGCCAGCTCCTTCCCCTTCGCTGAAGAGGTACCTGAAACAAAACTGAAAACTGTAAGCACGAAGCTTAGTGAGTTCCCCCATCGTACCACATACCATATAATCACATAACATGCATATACTGTCAGGCATATCTGGGTGCCCGACCTACCCCATCGCTCCTCTCGACCGGATACTGCCTAGCATATGTGGGTGCTGGCCTCCCCTTCGGTCCTCTTGACCGGATACTGCCTAGCATATCTGGGTGCTGGCCTCCCCTTCGGTCCTCTCGACCGGATACTGGGGACTATTTCACCCCTCTACTACTACCACATAACATGCAACACATAATCGTATTCTATCTAGCATGACTGGGTATTACTACCCCCTTTTGGCCCTATCGACCGGAAATCTTGGGGACTATCTCCCCTACTGCTACTAGCATATAACATCATATCATACTAGCACATAACATATCAGGTAGTAGCAAACCTAGATGAATATCACAAAGACAGTCATCTAACATACGACTCCTACTGGTGGGCCGACATTAGTGCCTTAGACCCACCGCTACTGGAAGGTAACTCACCTCGTAAGGCTGATTGCTGAAAAGATGATCGGCAGATGTCTGACTGCTACTCCGGTGATCCTCCGACGATAAATCCATAAAACACTTAATCAGACACTGATAACTACTCTTAGGGTAAAATGACTATTTTACCCCTGACCAAGTCAAAGTCAAAGTCAACTTTCAGTTGACCTGACTCGACGAGTTGGGCCGCCAACTCGTCGAGTCCTTATCCTTTCATCTGACCTTCTTCACGCTTCTACTCGTCGAGTTTAGCAATGACTCGACGAGTCCTTCTTCTAAAATAACCTCGAATGAACCTTCATCCGACTCGCCGAGTTGTATGAACAACTCGTCGAGTTCATCCCCATCCAATGAACAAGTCCTGACCTTGACTCGTCGAGTTTTATGAACAACTCGTCGAGTTCATCTTCAATGGGTGGGAGATTGTATTGGACTCACCGAGTCTGCTCATGCGCTCGTTGAGTCCTATGAACTCCAGGTCTATGGCTAAGTCCAACACATTGGGCCACTCCCTTGGACCCTCTAAAACCCTTCTAACACTCAACTGGTTCCTTTGAACCTTAACAGAAAAGGGAAGTCAAGCCTCGGACTCGCCGAGTCCCAAGAACAACTCGCCGAGTCGAGGTTGTCCAAGTCTTATTTCTCGATTTATGATGTACAACACTTGTCCAAATGATAGATCTAGGCTCCTAAGCTCGATATAGCACATAAAGTTATGAACTTTACGTACATGCATGGGACTATGAGCTAAAAGGCCCTAAAAGAAGCTCTTAAGTTGCATGGGGCTTTCCATGGGGGCAAAGTCAGTCCCTTTCTGCCTTTTAACTCCTTAAGGAGGCTGGATCTGAAGCCTCAACCCCCAACCATGCTTGCAATCATGGTTGGTCATCAAGAATGGCTTATAAAAGCCCTAAATCTCCCCAAAAAGGGATCTAATGCAAGAAGGAGCAAGGTGTCGACTTTATACCTTCCAAGGACTATAGATGATGCACAAGCTTGACTCTTTTTGGTCTCCTCTTGATTCCTCAAGCATTTCCTTCCTTCTTGCCACCACAAACCACTAAAAATCACCAAAAAGCCCTTAGATCTTTCACAACACAGTTAGGGTTCGAAATGGAGTGTTCTAGGAGCATAAAGGGTTGATGGAGGCTGTATAAGGTCGTTTAAATAGGGTGTAAACCCTCAGATTAGGGTTTTGCCCCGCCAGAGCCTACTCGTCGAGTCTTGCCGCCGACTCGACGAGTCCGTCACTTAAACCCCGGGTCCAAGCCGCTACTACTCGACGATTTGGGCCATCAACTCGCCGAGTCTCAGTCCAAAATGCGAAAAAATGCTTGAATGAAATACATACCAGGAACCGGGTGCTACAGATATGGAGCATGGGAAGATAAATTTGATCATGGGGAACAGAAGATCTTCGCCTGTCACCAAGATCGAAGTTTACTCTTTAATGCTCAGTAGTGGATTAGGATTAGATTTAAATAATTGTTGCTATTCGCCAGATATGGCAAGAAACATCATTTCATTTCATGGTTTGTATATACAGGGTTTTAGATATTCATTTGATAATGAAAAGGGTTCTATTAATGCTTATCTTAATGGTGTTTTCTATTTTGAAGCATTACCTTGTAATGGAATATATGAAACTGTGATGGTTGTAGACAATCTAGGAAATGATGTGTTGTGTATTGATTCTTCCAATGATTTGGATAAAGCATGCTTGTGGCGTTGTCGTCTTGGACAAGTCAACAAGAAACGCATAGCCCAACTCCAAAAGGATGGAGTGTTGGAGTCATTCAACCTTAGGGACGATGACGTGTGCGAATCTTGTTTACTTGGAAAGATGACCAAGTCACCCTTCACTGGTACTTGTGTGAGGGGTGAAGATTTATTGGACCTCATACATACAGATGTATGTGGACCATTTAGATCCACCATAAGGGATGCGTGTCGCTTCTACGTAACTTTTACCGATGATTATAGCAGATATGGTTATATCTACTTAATCAGGCATAAGTCAGAAACCTTGGAAAAGTTCAAAGAGTTTAAACAAGAAGTGGAGAATCAGTTGGGAAGTAAAATCAAGATGCTTCGATCCGATCGAGGTGGAGAGTACCTAAGTCTTGAATTCCACGACTACCTTAAGGAATGCGGAATTGTTTCACAATTAACGCCACCTAGGACACCACAGTTGAATGGTGTGGTTGAGAGGCGTAATCGAACCTTGCTAGACATGGTTCGTTCCATGATGAGTCGTGCTTCGCTACCTATCTCATTCTGGGGGTATACCTTAGAGACTGCCGCCCATATCCTTAACTTAGTCCCTACGAAGAAGGTTTCCAAAACACCTCACGAGATGTGGACAGGGAAAGCTCTCTCGTTGGCACACATCAAGGTTTGGGGTTGCGAGGCTTTCGTAAGACGAGAGACTCACGACAAGCTCGAACCTCGTAGTGAGCGATGTATTTTCATCGGCTACCCGCAAAAGTCCTTTGGATATCTCTGCTATAGACCGAGTGACAATGTTGTCTTCGTCGCGAAGAGAGGGGTTTTCTGAGAGCGTGAACTCATAAGCCAAGGGGACAGTGGAAGGCAAATCGATCTTGAAGAGCTTCAAGAGTCGAGCGATGAAGGAACCTCTAACACTGGCGCTCAACCCGAGGAGGAAACTCCGGTTGAACCGATTGACGAGTCCTTACCTCTTAGACGTTCCGAAAGAGTTAGTGTTCCACTCAAGTTTTATGGTTTTCATATCACTACTGAAGGGGATACGTTCATTAGTGATAGTACACTAGTGAATCTGGACGAACCTAATAGCTATAAGGAAGCCATGGCAGGCCCGAAGTCTGCGAAATAGAAAGAGGCTATGGACAACGAGATTCAGTCCATGTATGACAACCAAGTTTGGAATTTGGTTAACAATGTGCCAGGTCGTAAGATGGTCGGGTGCAAGTGGATCTTCAAGAAGAAGAACGACATGGATGGGAATGTACACACCTATAAGGCACGATTAGTTGCGAAGGGTTTCACTCAAACTCCCGGAGTTGATTATGATGAAACCTTCTCACCAGCTGCGAAGATAAAGTCTATCAGGGTGATGCTGGCCATTGCTGCATTTCATGCTATGAAATATGGCAGATGGATGTCAAAACCACTTTCCTTAACAGGAAGTTGGTTGAGGATGTTTACATGGCTCAGCCAGAGGGTTTTGTCAATGCGAAGCACCCCAATAGAGTGTGTAAGCTTGAG
This sequence comes from Lactuca virosa, assembly GCF_052849685.1. NCBI lineage: Eukaryota > Viridiplantae > Streptophyta > Magnoliopsida > Asterales > Asteraceae > Lactuca > Lactuca virosa. Next base: position 199,910,060 of record NC_136426.1, read on the forward strand.
AAGTCCATTTATGGACTAAAACAAGCATCTCGCAGATGGAATCTTTGTTTCGATGAGAAAGTCAAAGAGTTTGGCTTTCTGCAAAGCGAGGATGAATCATGTGTATATGTCAAAGCCAGTGGGAGTATAGTAAGGTTCCTCGTATTGTATGTCGATGACATACTACTCATAGGAAACGACATCCCAACCCTGAAGGAAGTTAAATCCTGGCTTGGGAAGTGCTTCGCTATGAAGTACCTCGGAGAGGCTGCCTATATTTTGGGTATAAGGATAGTGAGAGAAAGAAGTAAGATACTAATAGGACTTAGTCAGAATACTTACTTAGACAAGGTACTAAAACGTTTTAGTATGGAGAATTCAAAGAAGGGAGAGTTACCAATCCAAAGTAATGCCAAATTGAGTAAGACTCAAAGCCCGAGTACCGAAGTCGAGATAGCAGAAATGAGCCGAGTACCATACGCTTTCGCAGTTGGCTCGATTATGTATGCTATGACTTGTACTCGCCCTGATGTGGCCTTCGCCTTGAGCATGGTCAGCAGATATCAGGGGAACCCTGGCAAAGCACATTGGACCGCAGTCAAGAATATTCTTAAGTACCTTCGGAGGACCAAGGAATGGTTTCTAGTCCTCGGTGGGAGTGATGACTTAAGGGTGCGAGGGTATAGTGACGCCAGTTTTCAAACCGACAGGTACAACTACCGTTCGCAGTCGGGCTGGGTCTTTACCTTGAATGGAGGAGCAGTGACTTGGAAACGTTGCAAGAAGGAGACCGTAGCTGATTCAACGTGCGAATCAGAGTATACAACGGCGAGCGAAGCATCAAAGGAGGCAATATGGTTGAAGAACTTCATTGGAGACCTTGGAGTTGTGCCAGCTATAAAGGAGCCCATGGAAATTTTATGTGATAATGAAGGAGTGGTTGCCTTGACCAAGGAACCAAGGGATCATGGCAGATCTCGACATATCGATAGAAAATATCACTTTATTCGACATCGGGTGGAAGAAGGACTCCTCGTAGTGAAGAGGGTATCGTTAGAAGATAACCCAGCAGATCCCCTTACGAAGGGACTGAGTAGGGTTAAGCACTTGCAGCACGCTAGGAGCATCGGGCTGAAGGACGATATTAGTTTTGATTAGATAGTTTAGAAACGTGTAATAGATAAATGTAATTGACATTTGATGATTAAATAAAAGGGTATTATTTATAAGTAAAGTTACTATCTTATGTTAATTATTTACCTATTGTTTCATTTTGCATGTTTTGACTTCCTGAATAATAAGATTATCCGAATGTTCCACAGTCGCTCATACTTTGGGAGTAGGTATGAAAGAAGATTGTCATGAATTGGTGTGTAGATTGTCTAAAGTGTATTAGACATTGCAAAGGTTTGCTACAACGTTCATGAGTGCTTATGTGTTTGATTTGAGCATTGGATTAGACCCACGCTTGCTGGAATTGCTTCATGGAATTTATCACGAGTGATCGCAAGACGATAATATCATATGGTCTTAAAACCTAGACGTATGGTTTAGTGTTTGCTAATTGGTTGTGCATTGATAATGCGTAAACGCATCAGTAACTTGATGTTATAAAACACATTGTTGTGTATGATTTGATTAGTCGATAGTAAATGCATATAAGTCGAAGTTTATCTGTTCCATTTATCCTAAGAGTGTAAAAGCGATATCAGGGCCCCTCGATGATTTTGTTTTGACTTATGTGTCGGGCCCGGTCAGGACTGAATTGATGTGTTCAATTAAGTTCTATGTCAGATGAATCTGAGATCGAGAAACAAACTGCTGGACAATAAGTATGACTATGTTCCATGTAATTGTCCGTACGATATCAAGAACAGAGGATTATACGACCCCTTATCTTAAGGACAAGTTATTGATAAGATCAAGAGTTTTGAGAACTGTGATTGCTAATCGGATCCAGAAGTTGCATTTACATTTATAGTTATTAGACTTATCCAAGTGGGAGACTGTTGGATTAGTGTCTAAGTCCATAACTATATTTGGTATGTACTTGACCCGGTTGTGCATGGTCCTTTTGGGTTGGCTTCACCAAAGCAACTTGACTGGAGGAATATTAGAGAAAGAGGTTAATATGGTTTATTAATATATTATAAGAATAATATATTAAAAGAAAAATCATATTTGTTTAATTAACATTGGTCAAGAATTAATTGAGAATTAATTCTGTGATTAAAAGAAGTTAATTGAACTAGGGGGACTGAATTGTAATTATGTGATAGTTACAAGGTTGGGCAAGGAAACCCTAAATGATGGGGTGGACAAATTCTAAGGATAAGGCCTTAAGAATTCATCCATAATGGGGGTTCTAGAATTATCTTATGGGTTGCTTGGTGACTAAGTAACCAGATAAGGATAATGACTGAAACCCTAATTCCTACACCTATATAAGAACCCCTTGGGCATGAGAATTCGACTACACCTAACCCTAGAAGTCTTAGAGCCGAATTTCTCCTCTCCTCTCTCTCTCTCTCTCTCTCTCTCTTGTTTCATCCAATTGCTTTTGGTGTTTGTGATTCATTAGAGGCACAACATTTGAGGTGCTAAAGTTCTCAAGGCTTCAAGATCTACAATCAACAATCAAGGTAATCATCTAGATCTGTTTTGTTATGCTAATTTCGAATTATATACACTAGATCTAGGGTTTGCAAGACTTGGATGAATTGCATGTACAATAGAGAAGTCTAGATCCAAGCTTTAGGGTTTGCATGAGCACATAGGATGTTATTTTGTGTAAAACCCATCAATATCGGATCTTCTAAAAGAACTAAGAGAACTATTCTAAACAAGTGCAAAACCGATTTTATACAAAAATGCTTATGAACTCACCAACTTTTTAGTTGACGCTTTTCAAAACGACTTGTATTCTCAGGGATCCAGTAGCAGGTAATAAGCTCGACTAGGAGATCAAGTGGTGCGACTTCAAGAAAATTTTACTTTTCTTACTATTGTGTAACTGATGAACAAGTTCAATATGTAAACTATGTAAGTGTGTATTTCCAATGTATGAAGTTTGGTTGCTATGTTTCATTTATATTCAATTGTTATGATACTGTACATGAAGTCATCCGCCACCGGACGTTTCCGCCGTCCCGGTTCGGGGGTGCGACAGATTGGTATCAGAGAAGTGTTTATAGTGAACTAGTATATCTAACCATACAAGATATACAACTATAAATACAATGGAACTAAAAACGCTCTGACTAAAAGTATACCTTAAGAATATAAGTATCTTCTAAAAGTATACATACTTGATAGAACCGTATCATAATAAGAACATAACAAAAGTATTTAGATGTTGAACACTATAGTCAAACCTGGGCAGTTATGTAATCATATATGGGATAAATATAGCCTGATCAACTATATTTATTTGAGATACGACCAACATGTGTTTGGGAGTGAGGGTAGCATTGCAACGAGTCTAAAACTTACCGACCTTGCATGCAAAGGAGCATTAGAGCCAAATATAAAGTTTAAAATACTATAGGGGTATTTTATGATACTAAACAATAGCAACAAGTCTAAAACCTTATCGATTTAGTACATCAGGATGCCCTAGGATCAAACATGTAATACTATAGTAGCATTTTAGTATACCATATGACCTCCACACTTACATCTTCTACATGTATCTCATACCTCCATTCTGTGACAACCCGGAACTTCTATCTTGTTCAACTATTCACTTCAATCAATGTTAAACTCGTTTCGGTTATCTTTTAGCACTATATAAGGGTTCGTTTAAGTGTTCTAAGCTTGAGTACAACCAAGGTTGAGATTAGGGGTGAGTTATCAAAGTCGTAAAGTAGCATTTCGGGCCATACGCTCCTTTAGGAGGAGTGTACGGCCGTACACCCCCCTCATGGCCGCACACTCAAGGTGGTGGGTCACCCACCCCTATGTATATAAGTAGACCTCACTTCTTTCATTCCTTTCTCCCCTTGGATGCACACTACTCCCTTTTGTTTCAAGCTTACTCAACCGTGAATCCTCCAAGACTTCAAAAACGTAAGTATTCCATCCTTTAGCTTGCTATACTTGAAAGACCTCTTGATTTAAGCCTTGACAAATGTCATAACATCCGATGGCTACAGTTAGGCACGCATGCCTGGGGTGACAAATGTCATAACATCCGATGGCTGAAGAACGTCGTAGAGGTCACTGGGTCATATCAAGCGTGGTTATACGACTCACAATAAGTATAAACTAACCTTTGTTTACGGGATTTCATTCTTCATTAGTTTTATTTTATTATAATAGAACTATTATACATTACACTGGAGGATTCCAGGGATACAACAACTGGTTTTATTTTAAATAATAAAACTACTACACATACTGGTGGTAGCCAGGGTTTTCAAACAGAACGTACTATACATACTGGTGGCAGCCAGGGTTTTGAAACAGAATATACTGTACATACTGGTGGTATCCAGGGTTTTCAAACAGAACATACTATACATAGTGGTGGTAGCCAGGGTTTTCAAACAGAACTTGCTATACATATTGGTGGTAGCCAGGGTTTTCAAACTGAACATTCCATACACAGAGGTTTTCATAAAGAATTCATCATACTATACATATTGGTAGTAACCAAGCATACAAACTGATATGTTTTGTACTACAAAGTATACCATAACTAACTTTCATAGAAGGAACTGGTAATATCATGCTTTTACTAAAGAAAATATTGAATTTTCTTGGAAACATGCGAACATTTTACGAGATACATCAACAAGTTTTCACTACAAAACATAGCTTATGAACTCACCAGCTTTATGCTGACACTCTTTCAAAACTGCTTGTATTCTCAGGAAATCAGTAGACAGGTACCTTCCGGAGTTCTAAGAAGACAAAGAGTATGGAGTCATGTCTTATTATTTTGCTTATACTATGATGTATGGAAACAAATTAAACAGATGTAAACCTTTTTTTTTCATTTACGTATTTAATGTAATGGTTGTGTTACTATGATTTCTATGATACAATTGTTGTGATACTACACATGACGTCCTCCACCCCCAAACGTTTCCGCCGTTCCGGTTTGGGGGTGTGACACATTCTCACAGAGGCAACATGGCTGAGCTTTACCCCGAAGACCCCTACTACCCTCGGTAATAGCCAACAAATGGGTCCAAGGAGAACCAGAAGAAGTACAAGGGGAGAACCCAGAAGTGGGCCCCGAAGAGTACCAAGTGATGGACTACGAGGGAGAAGACTCTGATGAGGAATCAGACAGGGGTGAAGAATCCAGAGAGATCCTTAGCGAGCCTTACCACTCGGAAGCAATATCGAACCAACACGCAGAACAAGAAGAGCTTACCGATCATCTCCGCTCCTTAGAAGAGGAGGTGACCAAACTAAGGCAACAACTCATGGAAGCTGAGACTAGGGCAGCCTTAGCAGAGCAGAGAGCGAAAGAGGCCACTCGTGAAATGAGAAAAATGGTTGGACGCCTTGTACACTATTTAGGCATATGAGCGTCACTACCCTATTCACACAAAGTCATAGGTTTACCATGTAATTCTTCACAACTGGTAGTAGTAAATCAAGAGAGGTACGCCCTCCAAGAACTCATGTAACCTGAGCTAACTTAAGGATCTGATATACATGATCTATTAGGATAATTTAACATTTGTACAATACCTATTTCTACATACTACCATTAATACATCATAGTGATGTAGGTCGAGACAACGAGAATCGTGCAACAAAACATGTGATTTATATGCATACATGCATAAGTTCATATCAATAATCATAGATGAGATACGACTAGAAATAACCATAGCTACTCACGAACCCGTTTCTCATCATGCAACAGAATCATGACTTCTTATGGAAACAACCAGCTATCCGGCGAAATACCAATTCTGCAGATAGACCCCACAACCTTCCAAGCCGTTGTAACAGCTGCTGTGACAGCCGTCATGGCACAACTCAACGCCAACAACCCAAATGGAAATGGAAACGGTGTCGACAATCCCAACCGTAGTAACAACCAACGAAACCAACGACGGACAGTTTACCAAGGCACCCCAAACTCGAAACCTAAGGTCATGAAGCGAAAGTTAGGGAACAAGAAAGGAAGCGGATCGACTCAAGGGCCTACCAAAAGGCAACAAGTTGTAGCAGCCCCTACCCCCACTGGCCCCTCTACCCCAGCACCGAGAAGACCATATCATGGAAACCTCCCGCTCTGCAGCAAGTACAGCTACCATCATCAGGGAGTCTGCCGGGAATTTCATTGCAAAAGGTGCAACAAGAAGGGGCACACCGCCCCTTACTGTAGGGCCCCGACCCCATGCGTCACTCCAACCCCCAACCCAGAAGTAAGTCCTGTATGCCACGCATGCGGTGAGATGGGACACTTCAAGAGGAATTGTCCAACAGAGAGGAATGATGGAGGAGCAGGAGGAGTTTAACAACTGGACGTGAGACTTTTGGTACGTTCCCAAACCACTCAGTCTAACTTAGTATAAACGTAAGGCTGTGTGTAATTAAGATTCTACAAGCTTAGAGTGCGTAGTTCCGCTTTAATTCCTGTTTCTTATCTAACTGTGGAATTAGGACATGACCACTCAGTCTACAATCTTTTCAATCTTAAATTATGTATGACTAGGCTACATCAAACCATCATAGAGAGGTCTAATAGAAATCAGACTACGAAATCACATTGTTTATACCAAGGCACTCGTATTGCTAGGACACCCAAAAATTCAGAACGAAGTAATCACAATAGGAATACCAAGGACGAAATTTGTAACATTACAAACATGTACATAGAACACACTATGATTTTGAACAACCATCCCTTTTAGATCAATCCAACATATATTACAGTAAGGAGCGCAACGATGTCAATTGACATGGGCTGACTTGATCCTCACCATACAAAATTCATGTGCCAACAAGGCTTTTCGCCTTAACGAAACCCATACAACTTGTAATGACAATCCTCGAATTATCCCGGGCATCTAGACCCTTAGGTACCCGTGCAAGTAATACCACACTCTTTCCTAGCCCATAATAGGGATAAGAAACAAGGAGCAAAGGATACCGAGGGTAACCTAGAGATTTATAACCCCCCTAAGGTGTTTCCAAAGTCCTTTTGGAAATATGACCTACATGCCAAGTTGAGTTCGGAGATCGACTCAGCTCATGACTCCATTCTCATAGCCAGACCACCAAGACCACTTAGCACCAACATAAACACCGAAGGTATCCGATCGATGGAACGACCCAGTAAGTATGAGAGTTATCAAACCAATACTTGAACCTCCGAGAACGCCTATCCAACTCATAAATAGGAAAGGCTAAGTGTCCATACGACCACTGACTACTAAGAATCAAATGAAACAAGCAAAGATCAACATCCCACTAATTCAGAACCCCATAGTGAGAAACTCCCATGCCAACTTAAGAAGTATGAGGCCAACTATACCGCACGCGACCTTAACTTTAGCGACAATAGTGTTCGCCCTCAGGATTTGAGACACATCGAACCCTTGAAATCCCTGCTAGTATTGGCCAGTAACTTATATACTCCGACTACCGTCTGAATTCATCAATGTACACCCTGTTATACATGCATCCAATCCAAGGAACTCATAGAAGTAGTGGACCGGGAAACCAAAGGAGCAAGGTCAAAGGCTACTAGAAAAGGTCCGCTAGAACACTAAGCAAAGACTTAAATTATCCCAAGAACGAAGAGACTAGATAAAACCGAGACCCTCATCTTTTCCTTAGTATTTGAGAGCAACTTTAGAAATGAATTTCAGGACAAAATTCCCTCTAACGGGGGGATGATGTCACAACCAGCAAATTAGGGTTATATTTTATCCTTGTACAGGATAATTTCTTAGTGCGACCTTGTAACCCTACCTTTGGCATAAATTAAACTTCAATACCATAGAAGTTATACATTCAAGAATCATAATTCAAGTCGAAACTTCCTCGTGTAGCCCACGAACTTAACCCAATAAGCTAAGTCCACTCAACTGTGGGCCTTAGCCCAAGCTTCTCGGCCCAAACCCCTATTTGGGCCAAGACTCTCTTTTGGGCCCTAATGGGCCAAAAACTTTTATTAAATACTATTTTGGGCCGAAAACACTCACATGGGGCTTAGTGGGCCGAATTTTTTTTTTGGGCCAAACCGAAAGTCGGGCTACTTTTCATGGGCCACTCCTTGGGCCGATTTGGTAAGCCATCTAAAAACAAAAAGGAAAAAAAACAAACAAATTAGATAGGATTGACTTGTGTTGACACATCATTATTACACCACAAATACCTAGGCTAATTACCCTACATACTTCCATGCAAGTAGTGGATACCCACCATGTAAAAACCTCTATCTCTTCTCTTTTCTCCCCTTATCTCGGCCAAACCACCACCATTCCCTCTCTACTTTCACTTCCAACTTCACTTTCACTTCTCATTTCTCTCTAAACATCAAGTGCCTCTCATCCCTTTCCTCCAAAATTCGTGAGTTTGCTAGTGTATTCAAGGAGTTCTCTTCAAAGATCACTAACTTGGTAAGTTTATGACAAACTCTATTGTTTTGATTCAAGTTTATGCAAAGATCCTTCCCTTAATCTCCCATTTTTTTTATTATGGACCTTAGAATAACCATCATTTCAAATGTTTCACCAAGAACACAAGCTAGACTCAAGCTTCTTCTTCATCTTCTTCAACATCTCAAAAACCCTCAAGGTGAGCTTCGTACCCCCATATCTTTCGTATTTTTCATGTTTTTGGGGGAGAATACAAGTCAACTCTCGTTTAACCGTTGGATATTTGCATGTACCATTGTGTTAAGTTTTTAACTTTTGGATCTTTACTTAAACATGAAGTTTATCACTTAGATCTTCATAAAAACCATGAGAAAAGTATGGTTTGTCTTATATATTACATGAAAACTTGTAGATATGAGATTATACAATCTAAATAGCAAAAACAAGTGTTGTGTTCAAACATCAATAACCTAAACTCAAAAATCAGCTTTTAACAGGAATGTTTTGGTCAAATTACGGACTGTTTTGACCACCTTGATGGTAATATTTTTCAAAACTGTTTTACATGCAAAACGTTCATGTTTATACCTTTAAAATGACTACTCTCACGCATTCATACGATTTTTCACAATTTTTGGCGATTTTTACAAAACTGTCTATCATTTCAGGAATGATTTCGGACCAGTCTGTGTATATGAACATTTTCACACTGGTTTGATGCCATTAAAAATATTAATAAAAATTATGAGTAAAGTAGACTCATTTTCCAAACTCTCAGAGTTTACGAATCCGAATTTCGACTTACGATGATATTTCTATAATTTTTCTAAAAATAGGGACAGATAGGTCAAAAACAAGAAATTATTTTTATCATGCTAAAAGCTCTTATACATGTGTTAGATGCAAGTTTGTATAATTTATATATACTTTTAAAACATCTAGACATGTTAACTTGTATGTACTTAATATATATATATATATATATATATATATATATATATATATATATTTACGTCCTTATTGGGCCTGGATATAATATACATGTTTAGTGGGCTTTAGTGTCCTTTTACATGCTTAGTGGGCCTTAGTGTCCTTTTGCATGTTTAGTGGGCCTTAGTGTCCTTTTAAATGTATATTGGGCCCGGGATATGCATTCATATTCTGTTTGAGCCTGGAAATAATATACATGTTTAGTGGGCCTTAGTTGTCCACTTACATGTTTATTGGGCCTGGAATATACCTTATATGTTCTTCTTTCTTTTTCCGCGTAAATTTGATTAAGGATCTAGTGAGACGTGTCGGTTGACACCTATTGAGTGTACGATCGTAGCCTGTAGTTATAACCATAGTTTCTTGGAGGGAGAGCGTGAGTTTGTGTATAGATCTATACGGGGGTGATGCCCCACACCTGAGCTGTTCGCTACAGTTAGACTAGGCCAGTCTAGGGTGACCAACCGTACCTTATTTCGTCGGCGTCCCAAAGACGTCATAACAGGAGAAATTGTCATTATCAAGTATGGTTATAGCGGCTCACTGAGAGGAATTAACGTTATAAAATTTACGGGGAAACCATTTTTTTTTCTTTTTGGATAAAACGAAAACCTATACGCGCTGGTACTCAACCTCGGTGGTTGAGATTCCAGCATTCTCTTACGCGGACAACATCGGGTTGTCTGGGATCATCCTCTTTTTATTTTCGCAAACATTAACACATATGTACTAATATAAGATCGGGCACAAACAATTTAAACCATTTCTTTTTAGAAAATATCAGATTTTCTGGGACCGTTCGCTTTACTTTTACAAACAAAAGATAACAAAGGACATGCATGCATATATTTACCGTTTTGGAAAGAGACTTACAAATCATTTTCATAAGAAATATCAGATTTTCTAAAAGAACTAAGAGAACTATTCTAAACAAGTGCAAAACCGCTTTTATACAAAAATGCTTATGAACTCACCAACTTTTTAGTCGACGCTTTTCAAAACGACTTGTATTCTCAGGGATCCAGTAGCAGGTAATAAGCTCGACTAGGAGATCAAGTGGTGCGACTTCAAGAAAACTTTACTTTTATTACTTTTGTGTAACTGATGAACAAGTTCAATATGTAAACTATGTAAGTGTGTATTTCCAATGTATGAAGTTTTGTAACACCCATAAAATTCAAGCCGATTTTAAACTTTTTCAAAACACTTAAAACCATTTAACATTACATAGTTTGTTTTCTTAATTATAGTTATCAGAGTATCTCAGTATCAAATCATAAAATCATAACAGAAGGAGGAGTGGTACGATCATGCCTTCGCCTTCCCGCGATCACCAAAAGTACCTGAAACAACAAACTGAAACTGTAAGCCCGGAAGCTTAGTGAGCTACCCCCAAAATACCAACCTCATATAACCATAATCATATCATGTCAACAAATATATATCATCATGCACCATGAGCCTTCAGCCTGACTGGACCGCCTCGCAGGCCTTCAGTCTATCTAGACCGCTCTCCGAGCCTTCAACACGTCTGGACCGCCTCTTAGGGCCTTCAGCTTATCCGGACCGCTCGTCGGGCCTTCGGTCTAACTACCATACCCTTTTTGGTTTGTAGTCTATCCGGTCCGCCCTAGGTATGTTGGCCTTCAGCACAAAGCAGGACCGTCTAAACCCAAGCCCACAATCAAACAAACATGTGCACATACATATCATACGCTATCATAATAATAGTCAACCGATCTAGCTGATCAAATAGCATAGCAACATCCTATAACCAGGACACCGACCTACCCAGGTCACTAACATAGCATAATCCTATAACCAGGATACCGACCAGACCAGGTCACTAAGCATAAGCATATCACCATCCTAACTACCAGGATGCAAAACAATAAACATATCATTTAATAATCCGGCTACAAATCCATAAAGGGTCGGCGTTGGTGCCTTAGACCCTGTTGATATAGTGAGGATAACTCACCTCGCTAGTAGTGCTGAATACTGTAACTCTCTGACTGTTGTCTTACCGGAAATCCCGAACTGACACATAATAAATACTAGGTTAATACCCGACATAACTCCTTTGACTAAGTGTCCATATTCCTCATTAAGTCCATTCTCTTTATTGGGCCAAGGCCTAATACCAAGTCCTTGACTTGAAAGTCTTAATATAAAATCCACTATTGGCCCAATTTTCTAAATTGGGCCGAACATCCTAATTGGGCCAAACACCATGATCCACTATCACTACTTGGCCCAAAACATTTTATTTACAGAGTCCAGCAACGGCCCAATTCTATTTAGTCCATAAACAGCCCAAAATCCGAAGTCCATTTGTCGAAGGCCCAACAGAGGGCGTACGCGGGGCGTACTCGTCCAGTCGTTGACCACCATCGGGGTGGCTGACCTAGTACCCTGGCCGTATTGGATTTACGCTGGGCGTACACTACAGTTTGTCAAAACCTTATTAGGTGCTTAATCGCTTAAGCACTTAAGCCCAAACCCCAGATCCAGAGGCCTAACATGCCTAGGATCCATAAAGTCACGAACTTTATCACTTTGGACATCCATACAGTTCTTAATGCTTGGTGTTAATCCATTAAGACCTTATTTCTCTTTGCATGGGACACTTACAGCTAATGGGACCTTATTTTTATCACTCAAGGTCCCTTCAAGAGCCTGGAAGGACAACTCTTTTCGTCCAAATCACACATGCACCACTTTATGGATTTTGGGACAAGAAATGGGTCTTTTAAAGCAAAATGGAGAGATCTAATCATATAAGCATAAAGTTTGGAACTTTATACCTTCTGAAGCTTCTTGTGCATGAGCTAACTTCAGATCTACAAGCTTGGTCTCTTCCTTCAACTCTTTGATGCAATGGTTCCCTCTTAAAGCACTCAAGAACACACCAAATGAGCTTAAACACACAAAGGGGAGGCTAGGGTTTGAGAGAGACGAGTTTGATCTGTGGAGGCTGAGGTAAGAGAGGTGTTGGTGCACATTATGTTGCTTATATAGGCCCCAAACCCTAAATGTTAGGGTTTCATTCCTGACGTTAGTACGCCCAGCATACACAAGTGTACGCCCAGCGTACTAAGGTGGACCTTAATACGCTTAGCGTACTGCTATGTATGCGCAACGTACCCCCTTTTTGGCCCAAATTTGCAAACTTAGCCCTTAAACTTGTATTGGCTCTCCATTCCCAATCCCAAGGGCTATAATCGACAAAGTAATGATAGAATAGGGTTCGGAAATAACTGTAAAATCTTGGGATGTTACAAGTTTGGTTGCTATGTTTCATTCATATTCAATTGTTATGATACTGTACATGAAGTCATCCGCCCCCGGATGTTTCCGCCATCCCGGTTCGGGGGTGTGACAGTACCATTGTTGCCATTATCACGCCCTCGATTTTGGTTTTGAGACTGATTGCGGGAGTAATTGTTGCGGGTGTTTCCATGACGATTGCCTCGATTGTTGTTGGGTGGAAGAGAGTCATAAAAACATGTGGAGAAGTTTGTTGGGAGGCAATAGGATTTAGTTGAAAACCTAATTGAGATGCCAATTGTTAAAGAGTTTGAATGGCATTTCCGGTAGAGGAAGCAAAAACATGTGGTGATGCAATTACTGTAGCAGGGATTTAGATGGGTTTGTTGATCATGTAGTCATGATCACTTAGAAGACCATGTAACTCGTTGAAGCTGATTGGTGGATGACGAGCCAAAAGAGTTGACTTCAAACTGTTGTATTCCTCCCTGAGTCCCGAGATTGCTAGCATGACGAGATCTTTATCCTTCATTGGTTCACCGATGTTGGTGAGGACTGTGGCATACTCTTGATGTAATAGCCCAAAAACCAGGTAAAAGATCAAAGTATCGATATAAATAAATACGAAAATGTTGGAGAGTGAATGTTGCGCCATCAAGCCGGTCCCTACCCCTTAGTACTGGAAGTACCTGAAAACACCCCAAATAAACTGTAAGCAAAAGTTTTGTGATTTCCCCAAAATATCACATAACATACAACCACAAAATACCATGCGACATTCATATAGTTGCCATGGGCTACCCACTACTCCCATGGTCTGATATCCAAGTGTCATGGGCTACCCCTATGGTCTTTACCTGGAATGCCATGGGCTACCCTATGGTATGATATCCAAGTGTCATGGGCTACCCCCATGGTCTTTACCTGGAATGCTATGGGCTAACCTCATGGTCTGATATCCAAGTGCCACGGGCTGCCCCCATGGTCTTCATACAAGTAAATAAATAACAACTGTCAATCCCCATGTCAGATGATGGGCCGACATTGGTGCATTCGACCCATTGATGTAGTGAGAAGACTCACCTCAGACTGATGATATGTAAAAATTGCTCGGCTACCAGTCCGGAAATCTCACACTGTAAAAAATTTACAATTTATCCTAATTAGCATTATGATACACACCCTACTCATGGGCCCAAAATCCCTAAGTCCAAACTCTTCAAATAAGACCTAAAGGTCTTTCTCCTTTAATGGGCCTAACCACTCTGTGTCCAAATCAATAAGGGGCCATAAGGCCCAAAAATGTCCCAACCTTGCCACCTAAGGCCCATTCCGTGACACATAAGGCCCACACAGGAAACTAAGTCCACCTATCTTTAACGGGCCATGGACCAAGACTAGATAAGGCCCAAGAGTCCTAAAAGCCCAACTCTCGTCCATCTGTCCAAAGGACGTAAGAGCATCGTACAACATCAGTACGCTTAGCGTACTCGGTCATGAGGTAGTACGTGTAACGTACACCCCAGTACGCCCAACGTACAAGGCTGCTAAGCATAACCAACCATTAAGAGCTTAATCCATGCATCCACTTCGTTAATTTCCAGATTATGGGCATTTTAAAGGTTCTAGGGCATAAATTTGGCAACTTTATGCCTTTGCATGCTTCATGGGAGCCCAAAATCCCATTTTGTCCATTAAGAGTCATTTTAAGAACTCAAACCCATGCATGGTACCATTACAACCATCAAGATAGCATTTTTATGTTTTTAACATGCCAAAGGGACTCAGATCTACTATTTGTAAACTCTGGAGTTGCTCAAACTCACAAGGGAGGATCCAAGGACCAAAATGATCTCATTACTAGACCCTAACTCAAACTAGCAAAAGGATTAGCGTATGAACTTTTTACCTCCAAAATCTCTCCAAGATGAAGTAGATGCAGGGTCAAGAAGCTCAACCACGTCCAAGGCTTGGATGCCAAGCTCTTCTTCTTGCAAGCTCACTAAAATGGCAACCAAAGACATTAAAATGGCAACCAAAGACACTTTAAAGAATCACACTCACTAGCAAACTGCTGTTTAAGGGACAAAAACAAGTAGTGGAGGCTGTTACGGCTGAGGTCCAAATGCTATAAGTGAGCTTAAATAGGGTTCATGCCGTAAGATTAGGGTTTTTAACTCTGGCCACGTACGCCCCACGTACACCTTAGTACGCCCAACATACTTGGTTAAGGTCCGCGTCCAAATTACCCATGTACGCTAAGCGTACACATATGTACGTCTAGTGTACGGAAGGGCATCCCACGCAAAATAAATTTAATCCAAGGGCCAAAAGGCAACATACCGAATTCTAAATGTTACACTTGAGCCCTGCTTAGATAGCCCTGTGGAGATTCATCTCCATTTATGGCGATTTTAGGAAGATGGGTTTTAGAATCTATTCACAAGAGGCAGTGTTTGGCGAGTATACCCGTTCTAGGGAAAGCCATAGTTCTCTGGAGGTTTTCCCTTGCACGTGTTGAAACTGTGACATCCCCATTTTCACGGCCAGAAAAGACCGATTTGTTTATGCTTTGTTTGAAAAATCAGAGTAACATTTTAAAGAAAAGTCTTGCGGAATTTGTTCCCAAAAGAAAAATATGATAAAGATTTATCAAAGCATTTCCGAAGAAATGTATTTCATTATATTAAAACCTCGGGATGTCATGTTCGATACAGATCAAAAGCATAAACAGAACAACATAGGCCTTACAACATTTATTTATATCTACTGGCCTGTAATCCATAATCCCTCATCAATTCATCCAACTATGCTGTTGTGCCACTACCTGTAATACAAGAAACTGAATGGGTCAGGCTTAGGAGCTTGGTGAGCACATAGGGTTTTCAACCCACAATAAATAAATTTATTATTTTCATCAACCAAACAAACCCGATTACCCGTTCCCGTTATCCTCACTTTACGTCCCTAAAGCATCTTATATAAGGGACCTAGCCTAAGGTTATTCATCGGGGCGACGACACTGCTTTGGGGGTTCATCAGCAATTTATGTCAAATAAGGCAACCATGAGGGGGATGGAGTATTGCTGGTGAACACTAAGTTCAAATAAACACCTACAGGTTGTGTGCCTGCTAGCGTTCCACTGGACTGTCTAGAATAGTCTGTGTTCGTCATCTATACTCCGCTAGATGAATGGATCATCTTAAACATCGAGGCCTCTCATCATTTTATTTTATCACACACTAATTGTTACATCTACCCATGTTTTACCCAACATATTTTGTAGATATAAAATGTGTATACAGTTTAAATCATTTAAAACATGTATAAAATCGTTCATCCAGCATAGATATCAAGTAAACAGAAAATATGCACACATAGCACGTAATTTATATAAAATACTTCATATCTATGTGTAAGATGAAAGTAACAATGCACTCACCTGTACAGGTGGTGATTCTGAGTTCAGACAACACTTTGCTTTCTTAAAAACAATTTCCTTTGACGAAACCTAGTATTATTACCACTAGAGTTTAGTCTTATATTCACCAAGACTAATTAATAGTCTAGGTATTATTATTATTATATAAGTGTTAAACAATAAGTCTCAACCACTATGTACAAATAGGGGCCATACATGAAACACCGGAGGGTACCTTAATTTTTCCCATACTAAAATCACACGTTTACCGGAAGAAGTGAGTGACCTTTATAATCTACAGAGCTTGTTGGTTCATGATTGTGATGAGTTATCTAGCTTACCAAAAAGTTTTGCAAAATTAATAAACCTACGACATCTTGATATAAGTAATACTCCAAAATTGAACAAGATGCCCTTGGGGATCGGTGGGTTGACGAGCTTACAAACTCTACCCATGGTCCTTATTGAAGAAGGTAACGGGTTCAAAATATCCAACCTTAAGGGCCTGACAGATCTTCAAGGCAGGCTTTCTATTTTGGGGCTAGACAAAGTGATAGATCCAATACAAGCAAAGGATGCCAACTTACATCAAAAGAAGGGTCTTGATGTTTTGGTGATGGAATGGAGTGATGTGTTTGATAGTTCTGGTAATGATTTGATTGAATATGAAGTACTCAAAGAACTAAGGCCTCATCATAAGTTTAAGGATCTCACAATTTGTTTCTACAAGGGAACGAGATTTCCTAGTTGGGTTGGCGATCCCTCGTTTGATCAGTTAACAGAGATTATGTTATATGGTTGTAGAAGTACACATTTACCAACACTTGGATGTTTACGGTCTCTTAAGAAATTGATTGTTGAAAGCATGAATGAAGTGCAGACCGTGGGTTTTGAGTTCCTTGAATCCACTGCTTCTTTTCATGGCATTGCATTTCCATCCCTTGAAGTTCTGAAATTTAAAGATATGGAAAGTTGGCAGAGATGGTCGATTAATAGTGGCGACCGACATGGAATTCCTACATCATTTCCTCGTCTTCATCAGATCTCTATTGGATATTGTCCAGAACTAGCTCAAGTGTCAATCGGATTGATACCTTCACTTCGGGTTTTATATATAACAAGATGTTCCAATGTAGTGTTAAGAAGCATGGTCGGTTTGTCCACGTCACTTGTTAGTTTGGAAATGGTGAATGTTAAAGAACTTACTCAACTACATGGAGAAGATTTAATGCATCTTGGGGCACTTGAACATCTACATATCAGCAATTGTGATGAACTGAGATACATGTGGGAACGAGAATCAGAGGCATGCAAGAGTCTTGTGAGTTTAAAGAAGTTGGAAGTATGGTATTGTAAAAACTTGGTTTCATCAGCCGAGAAAGAGGCTAATATTGGGATCAGCATGGCATCACTTAAATCTGTGGAATTTCGTAACTGTGAGACATTGGAGAGTTACAATTGTCCAAATAGTGTTGAGAGCTTGTGTATAAGTAATTGTGATTCAATGAAATCCTTGACTTTCTCAGCAGTGCAGGAGCACCCATCCACTCTCACTGACTCGATAGCCGGTGATTTCGGTTTTCTCCCTGTGTCTCGCCTAAGATCTCTTGAAATCCAAGACTGCAAGAATCTAAAGTCATTTCCTCATGAGCATTTTCAAAGTCTCAAATCTTTGGAAGAAATGCTGATAACTGAATGTCCAAGTATGGACTACTCTTTCCCTTGTGGGGTGTGGCCTCCTAATTTAAACAAACTATCGATAGGAGGCTTACATAAGCCCATGTCAGAGTGGGGACCGCAAAATTTTCCAACCACACTAGTTAATCTAAAGTTATATGGTAAATGTTCAGGAGTGGTTTCGTTTGCAGTGGCAGAGGATGTGAGGAATACTACAACTACTCCATCATCATCATCATCTTTTCTTCTTCCTCCATCTCTTGTTTCTCTAGAACTCAATGGTTTTGAGGATGTGGAATCATTTTCAGAGGTCATACAAAACCTCCCGTGCCTTAAAACACTTTATATTTTGTCATGCCCGAAGATTACAGATCTTAAGACAACTTCCGGCCCGTCAAATTTGACAATATTTGTATGGTAGTAGAAAAGGTATGTCATCTCCTTGCTGTTCAATATCCTTCTCTTATTACAATTAGTATTTGTTTGAAAATGTGAAAGAGGGTTCTACGTCTTGTATCTCTCTTTGACTTTTAAAGGTATTGTGTTTCTCCTAAAATAAACATCACCAATTCTTTTCGTTTTTTTGGATCAATGCGATATTCCATTTAAAGTGACAGTCAATCTCTGCATTCTTTTTCTCATTATTTATCCCAAAGTATTAGGAACATTAATTTTGAGACTTGTTTGTTGATAAGATTATTTTAAATTTTTTAACTAATAATCAAAACTGGTATTGAAAGAAGAAAAAACTATAAATGCTGTAGTTGAATACCTCTTCTTTGTGGAATTTTCCCATTAAGTTGCTTTATTGTTTCCATTTGAGGAAGAATTGAATGAATACTTGTATCTTACTTTGTTATTTTATCTGCACTCTGTTGCAACATTTTTGTGTTTGTGTTTTCTTTTTTGTTGTCATTTGGTTTGTTTTCATTGATTTTTGGTTCCAATAACCTTGTCCACTGTTGAAATAACTACTAAAAAAAATTAATGGAATTTCAACTTTAATCCAGAAACTTTGACCTTCCAGGTCAAACCCGTTGTCATTAAAATATTGATTTGATACATTTTGTACAAGTTTAGCACCATCTTAATCCCTTTTTAGTATCTGTTATATAACTTCAGAGTTTTTTACAAATTTGTATCGATTTTGAGTTAAAATTAGTCCATTTGACATTAAAACTTTATTCTGTTTTGGTAGAAATTAACATGGTCAAACTTTGTATAGCATGATTATGTCTTTTTATGTGGTTGTCCTTTTCTTATTGTCTTGAGATCATATTTCAACTATAATCAGTGATCAGTATCATAAGGATGATGTAAGTCCACATATTCTAGATTTCAAATATTTTTCCAACTTCTTTATTCTCATTAGTGATTAATGGAAGAGATTGTTTATGAAATCATATTTAACAAATCCAGTTTTATGCCATGTTGACATGTTCCTATAAATGAGTTTTCTTCTATAAGTCACTCAAATTCTGTAGGCAAAACATGGATATATGCATCAGGTGGTTACACAGCTGCAGCATTCGATATCATAGTCCACAGGATGGAGGCTGTTGAAGGTCATTGGATTGTAGAGACTACCAAGGATACAAGTAAATACCAAATACATCTTCAAAATCTGGGATATATGATGGATGTAAGCATGTATTGATTAATTTATTGTACTTGAAAGCAGTAAATATCAACATACAATTTCTTTTGGTATTTTTGATTGGGATTTCATTTATAAATGGGTTGTTTTGAAATGCATTGTACACTTTATATCTAAATAATTTAGCAATGATTTGTAGCGGGTAGAATTAACCGTTGATAAATGTAGTATTTCACTTTTGAGCATTTAAGAGTGGGGGGAGTTTCCAAATTTATACTTGTGAGTTGGGTATTTACTTTGGAAAGATGCTGCCATTTCCAAGTATTAATTTGAGGGGTGTTTCATTTGGTTGTTGGGAAAAAGTTTGATTTCTTTAATCTCATTACTTAAACTGTTAAACATCAAGATATTGGGGGTGCAAATTCTGATGCCATATGCTTTTCATGATCAAGATGTTTCAAGGATTATGGGGTTCAGATTTCAGGGCTTTTGGTGTTTGAGAAGAGAAAGAAAATCCCTGAAAAAGAGAAACATTACATGAGATCCAATCCCAATCGTTGAAGAAGATGAAGACCTTTGAACCCAGATCTAGATAATGAACTTCTAATCCCCAATTTTGAAAAACTTTGAATCCCAAAATCAACCCGGATGAAGAACTTCCAATTGCATTATGCTTTTTCATGTGAAGGGAAGGGAGTTGGGGATTCAAATTTTGATGTGATATGCTTTTCGTGATCAAAATGCATTTTCAATCTGCTTCATCTACATTTAAAGAACTCAAAGACCATGGCATAACAAGCTAAAGAAGCGAAGAACTTAAAGTCCGATATTTTTTAGCTACTTTAGTTCTTTTGTTAATTAAAATTGATTGAATTGGTATACAGATGGTGGACACGTCGAAGTTGTTGATTTGGAAATATAGTTGAAACTTGGATTGTTTTATTCAAAAGAAAATCTATGATTTATCCACAAACTATACAAACTATGGTAATATGTTTATAATTTGCCCTACAAATTTATAATTTTTAATAAAAGTTGGTGTTAACTTGGTGATATTGGTGTTGATAAATAACTGATGAAAACCTACAATCATTGTAAAGTTAAGGACAATGTTAACCCATATTTATATTTTATAGTTTACTTCATCTGGATTATCAGAACTCTTTTCAGCACCCAAGTTTAATTTTTGTTTCATTGTTATGATATATATTTTTTTTTATTTTTTTACAAGTTTAATATTTTTTTTCAAACTGCGAAGACATAAAAGAAAAAAATGACATAAATAATCTACATACCCTGCCCACTCTCGCAACCCTATGTGTGATGAGTTAAGGGCCATAATTGAACATCAAACATGTTACCTTGTTGCAATCAAGTGGCCTGTATAGGTGGAAATAACGTTTGTACCCCTGTTTATACTCCCTTGTTGCAATCAAGTGGGCACATATAGGTGGAAATGACATTTGTACCCCTGGACAATATAGATTCAAGAATAGCAATGTACTTTCATTGATTTGTTTATTTATTATAGCATTCTACTTTCATTTCTTTCTATCACAACGTTATGCTTTGAAAAATCTACCAAATTTTAGCAATATCGTCTCTCACAAAGTATAGTGTCCTAATAATTAGGAAAAAAATTGTATTTCTTGCATTATACCTAAGAAAATCTTTGGTGTCATATCATGGGGGATGAAAGTTGCTGACACTAACAGAGGTCTAGCAACATACGAAATACTAAAAATATATGTTAAAATTACTAAAATGTCCCTGGTTACTAGATTTTTCTATACTGTTGTTAATGACTTTTTAGTTTTTACCATATAATAATTATAAACGGAATATGTCAAGTAATATTAAAATAAATATATTAAGAAACAGAGTAAACCTCAAGAATGGTGCAAACAGAGTAAAATAACAACTTATTATTTTATTATATAGAGAATACATAAATCTTGTTAGAAACATCAACATTAGAAGACAAGGCCTCCAAAGCATGTAAGAACAATTGTTCTTTAAACAATATATATAAGGTGAAAAGATGATGTCAAACATGCCACCAACAAGGGAACAGGCAGGACATATGAAGATAAAAAAATAATTTAATTTGTTGTATATATGTTATTCTTGGTTCATTCTAAATCTGCTAATTAAAATGATAAGAATTAGAACTGCCTAACTTTCCTTCATACAAACAACTAAAGCAGAAATGACATCGGTTCAAGTACACATAACTAAATATCGGTTCAATTAGTGACTTTTTTTAAACTACCTATCACCACCGTCAAAAGCATCCTCATAACTGTCGCATTATCACCATCGTCAAAAGCATCCTCATAACTGTCGCATGGCTTTCTCTTAGGCTTTTAAAGCAGCCCTTTCCAAGGTGGTGCCTCATCCCGGGTCCGTTGAAGCGTGGGTTGCTTTGTTAATTCTACCTAGGTGTACTCTTCAGGTGTTCAGGCCTAAGAATAGGCAAGAAAGAAGGTCTGGCAACAGGAAGTCTTCGCAACATTGTAATATTTTGAGTGCTTTAGCTACTTGGGGGACTGAAGACGGTATCGCCAAGCTAGTTAAAAACTAAGTTGGCAATGCAAGACTGGAGCAACAAGGCAAAAAAGAAGAGTACATTCAGGATGAAAGAACACCGGACAACACCAATGTCAAACAATGTCTTCGTAAGGTTGCCGATGGACATTTTACAGCAGCAGTGAAAGTTTTATGTTCTTCGGGGGTTGCTCCATTTGAGGGTGATACCACGAAGGTATTGGAGGATAAGCATCTATACAAGCCACCACCTTCCATGCCCAACACCATATTTTCATAACCTCCCCTTGTAGTGGATGTTGACAATGTCCTTGGGGGAATTAAATCCTTCCTTAAAGGTACCTCGTGTGGGAGAGACGGGTTGAGAGCTCAACACATTTTGGATGCCCTTTGTGGTGAAGGTTCGGCTATAGCTAACGACCTCCTGCATACTATTACATTTGTGGTTAATCTATGGCTAGGGGAGATGCCCTTCGAGTTTGGCAGAATTTATTGCCTCTACTCCTCTCACGACTCTTTTAAAACATGACAAGGGAATTCGACCTATTGCAGTAGGTACTATATGGAGACATTTGGTTTCTAAGTTGGCTATGAAAGGTGTTGGTAAGGAAATGACCACATATCTCAATGATTTTCAGTTCGGGTCGGGGTGTCGGGTGGTGCTGAGGCCATATTACATAGCGCCAATAGGATGTTGAGTGAGCGCCACGATGACGGATCTCTTTCCATGCTTACCGTGGACTTCTCTAATGCCTTTAACCTTGTCGACAGATCCGCATTACTTCATGAGGTCAGATTGGGGTGTCCTTCTATATCCTTGTGGGTAGAATTCCTCTATGGTCAAGCAGCAAGGTTGTATCTAGGAAACACACATATTTGGTCCACTACTGGGGTTCAGCAAGGAGACCCCTTGGGACCACTTCTCTTTGCCCTTGTGTTGCACCCGCTCTTGCACAATATTAGCGGCAATTGCAAGCTTCTTCTCCATGCATGGCACCTTGATGATGGCACACTTATTGGAGATTCGGATGAGGTGGCCAAAGCGTTGGACATCATTACGGTGATTGGCCCAAATTGGGCCTTCAACTGAATATCAAGAAAACCGAGCTCTTTTGACCCTCGTGTGATGGTAGGAAGCTACGTGAGGGGCTATTCTTGGCTGACATCGGAAGGCTGCATTTGGGGGTGAAACTTCTTGGGGGAGCTGTTAGTAGAGATGCTAGTTTCATTAGCAGCTTAGCCATAAAGAGAGCCGAAAACGCTGTGAATTTGATGCGCCTTCTTCCTCAATTGTCTGACCCCCAGAGTGAGCTCCTTCTGCTTCGGTATTGTATGGGTATTGCTAAGATTTTCTTTGGGCTGAGGACGTGTCAACCCGTTCACATGGAGGAGGCGGCAATATTCTTTGACAATGGGTTGCGTGGGGCGATTGAGGACATTGTGGTTTGTGGTGGTCCTTTCTCTGGTGACATACAATGGCGAATTGCTTCCTTACCCATTAGGTTTGGTGGTTTGGGTTTATACTCGGCAGTAGAGGCTACTTCATATTCTTTTGTTGCCTCAAGGGCCCAAACTTGGGTATTTCAAGACCACATCTTACGGGATAGCGGCATATATGGTATGGATTCTGATTATGATTGTGCCTTGGCTTCTCTTCGTAACAAGCTTCCAGATTCTAACCTTAGCAGTTTTACTACTAAAGACACCGCCCCCCTAAATCCCAAAATACACTGGCAAGTGCCCTTTTTCGTAAAATTGTCCAAGATATGGAAGTGCATCTCGACATGACGGCCCGACAGAAAGCGGTTTTCTAGTGCTTACATGCACCACATGCTCTAGAATTTCTTCTTGCTATCCCTATATATGGGATTAGTCAACATATTTCTCCTGTGGAGTATCGTACTATCCTCAAATATCGACTCATGATTACAATATTCCCAGCTGACGAGATATGTCCGGTGTGTCGCAAGGCATGTTTGGACTCTTTTGGAGAGCATGCAGTTCACTGTAAAGAACTCTCAGGGTTAAAATACAGGCACGATATGGTTAGGGATGTTTTGTTTGACATATTTAAGCATGTCGGGGTTTCCGCTAAGAAAGAGGCACCTTTGAATTTCTTTACTGACCCGACAGAAGGAAGTTCAAACCTTAGACCGGCTGACATTTTGATTTTTGGATGGGTCGGAGGGAAACATGCATGTGTGGACCTTACAGGGGTATCCCCTCTCGTGGGCTTGAGGGCTGGGGGTTTCACGGCGGGACTGGCTGCTTTAAAAGCTGCTACAGGCAAAGTAACCAAACATAAGAAATCATGCATGGAAAATCAACACGTGCTCATACCATTTGCATTTGATGTAACATCCCAAGTCCAGGTATACCTTATAACCCTTGATCTTTTGAGCAATTGTCTATTTTGGCCCTTATAGAGAAAAGGTGGTAAATGAATACTTGGGGCGTACTCGAGTGTACGCTCAGCGTACTCATATGTGTGCATATGACACGGAAGCCACCTGGTACGCTGGGCGTAGCAGAGGGTACGTCGGGCGTACTAGGCCCAGAATGAAAACCCTAATTGTTGGTGAGTCCCCTATATAAAGGATATGATGGCCTCATTCCTGGCCACCATTCCCAGACACCAAACCCTCCTAACCCTAAGTTATCGTTCTTATAACTTGCGAGTGCATTTGAGAGCTTGTGAGTGTTGGATAAGGTGTCTAAGTCCGTAACTATATTTGGTATGAACTTGACCCGACCCGGCATGGTCCATTTGGGTTGCACTTCACCTAACAATTTGTATGGATATACTTTTGAGAATAAGATGTTTATGATTTATTAATATATTATAAGTTATAATATATTAATATGAAATAATATTATTTAATTAGTGTTGATCAAGAATTGATTTTGGAATTAATTTAATGATCGAAAGAGGCTAATTAAATATGGACTCTTACATATATATGGATTGGACTAAGATTTTTTTAGGATGGTCTAAGAGTATATGGAAGTCCATGGATAGTCCATGGAGCTTTTAACCCATGGATCCTAGGTAAATGAAGAGTCATGGGTATTAGGGTTTAACCCTAATCCTCCATAGTATATAAAGAGGTCCTTGGTTCTAGAATTGGCACTAGTGTGTGTGAGAAACAAGGGTGGGCCGATTTTAGCAAGCATCATATTCTCTCAAGTATTTCCAAGTTGTTTTGGGTGATTTGTGACACCACTTGAGGCATCCACACTATTGGTGCTAGGCTCTAAAACTCCAAGCAATCAACAGCAAAAGAAAGGTATGTTATTCTACTTAAAGTTTTATATTACAAGTACCCCATAACATGCTAGTTAGGTTGTAAACCTTGGAAATCAAATTTTCATGTATTTTAGAGAAAACATAGATCCAAGGTTTCTAGGGTTGCATGTACACCATAAGAGTGTTAGAATGCTCAAAACCCAACAGTGAGTGTATTCTTGTGTTCTTGAAGTGGAGAAGAAGCTTTGGAGAAGAAGGAGTGAGAGCCCAGGCCCTTGGATCTGAGCATAGCTGTGTGGAAAGCTTCACATAGAGGTATAAAGCTTCAAGCTTTCTCACTCTTTTGTTTTATGCATCTTCATAGGGTATTTTAGGGTTTTGTCTCAAAAGATGGAGACTTTATGAGATAATGAGCTCCAGAGACCATGATCAACCCTCTTTGAGTGTATTTAGTGGAGTAATGTCATAAAAATCCAATCTTGGATGTTAGAAACAAGCGATGCATGAGATATGAGCTTTATGAGGAAAGAGGATGAGTTTTTTGTGTGTTTATGACCAAATCAGCCATGCAAAGGCTTAAAGTCACTGACTTTATGGAGTAAGAGCTAGTAGAGAGTCCAGATCTGTGATTTAAGCCAAGGTCTTAACTGATTAAGACCAAATGTGTGAGAAGAGTGAAACTGGGACTTACGCTGGGTGTAATCCCAGTACGCACAGCGTAGGGGTCGAGCATCCCTGATGCCTGCATGGTAGCAAAGTACGCCCAGCGTAGATAGCTGGTACGCACAGCGTACTCCCGGCCGTTGACTTTTGGTTGACTTTTAGGGTTTGGTCAATTTGTGGATTACTAAGCCCATGGAGGGGTAAAATGGTCTTTTACCCTTCTGTGAGTTTATAGAATGGTTAATCTAGCTTCTTGAGAGCCATTATTAATTATGGATGATTGTCCTATGTGTTAGGCGGAGGCTAGATCGGTGATTCTAGTTCGAGATTTCCGAGTATGAGACTTTTACTTGCTAGCTTATGAGGTGAGTCTTCTCACTATACTTTACCTAGAGTGGTAACTTTTGTGTGACCGGAGGGTCTTATGTGCTTATATTGAGTATTGTGATATCCTGCATTATGTCTTTGTGAATTATGTTGTATATTATGCTGAGACTTACAGAGTTAGGACCGGAGGGTCCACAGAGTTGTGGGACTGGAGGGTCCCACTGAGACACATTGACTGGAGGGTCTTACAGAGTTATAGCCTCGAGTGGCTAATGAGTTGTATGTGGTATTTTGGGGAACTCACTAAGCTTCGTGCTTACCGTGTTATGTGTTATGTGTTTCAGGTACTTCTCAGGATCACAGGAAGGCGCCAGCATGATTGTACACACACACACACACACCAGAGTTTGATTTATGATTTGAGAGGATCCTGGATTCGATATATATACAGATTTTGAACATGTGATTGATGAATTGATATTGTGCACTATTATGGTTTGAAATGAGAATGATTGTGTTTTTAATTTGAAAAATTTGGTTTGAAAATTTACGTCGTTACATTTGATACGTTTGGTTTCCTCGCATCGGATGCAGAGCTTCTTAATAGAGTACAACGGATCATGCATTGCAATGGTATATCCCCTAGATCCATGAATGTAGTATTTAAAAGATTGAGCTTTGCCATACAAAAAGGCTTAGTGGCGCAGCTTGTTTCCCGTTTGCCATCTCACTTGTTGTACGATGATAATTAAATTAATGATAAAACCATATTCATCGAAAAAAAATAGCATCATACGTCTTTGAGTTTACTTTATAGAAGACCTTCAATTTGCATTCATCCAGGATTTTTCAATACTTATAACATATTAATCAACCACACTATATGACAACAAACAATCAACAAGGGGCAGAACAAACTTCATTTTAGGTATTAGCACAACAACAAAAGTCGTCAGCTTGAATAGCCGTTCACTAGCTACTAAAAAAAGCTTGAAGAAACACCAGAGAAAAAGCATCACCAATACTGAAGAAAGCACAATGGATAAAGTAATTGGGAATAGCTTACTAGAAAAGCTTATGAGGCCTTTGGCCCTATATTAGATGTTGCAAGACTCAATATACAAGTTAAGAACATTCATATTCTTACAATTTCTATTGAATGTACTCTTATTTTGCTACCAGAATTCATCTTGACATGGTGTTAATTTACATAATAACTAGTAGAGATGGTATTAATGCATATATAATATCAACTCACTTCAAAACGTGGAGATAAGTTACTTTGTGGGGGTTAATTACAAATAATCTTTTTTTTCTCAAACCCTAACCGTTGAAGGTTACTGTGACTAGCTGCTAAAAAACGAAGCATAGTTAGCCAACCACACAACTACAGACGCCAAATTAGACCGACTAATGGAACGATAGACAAGTTTTCAGCATAGGTACTAACAAAGTGACCCTATAGAGTGAACTCGGTGAAGAGTAGGTCGATAGAGAGCAGATCGCTAGCGGCAGCAGCACCGGGGCAGGGTGACGGAGTGTGGGGAGGGAGATAGGGCAAGGGCGACGATCAATAGAAAGGGCGAGTGCACGCAATAATATTTCGAATAAATTTATTGAAATCGTGGATGTGGTTTGTCAAAAGCATATTGGTCCCTAATTTTTTTATGCACTCATGACAGTTTTATTGATTTGTTATGTTTTTGGTCTCTGCCACATGTCCCTTCAAAAATCGAGAATTCTTAAAATCTCATGTGTAACAAATGTCATCACAATGAAACATATCCCAGAATCTCAAAAACGTAATCCTCTGCCAGTGTGTACAGATCATGTCGGCGCCTTCCTGATAGCTTCATTTTATTTACTTCTTCTTATAGTTTATTTTAGCATATTTCATTCGCATTTTAGTTAATTTCCATGCATATTTTCCTTTTTGTTATTTTATGACCACTTTCGGGTTCTTTCGAGTTTTGTGAGCTTAATTACAGATTTTAAGGAGACTAGCGGAGCGGGATCTTTTGGAAAGCAATTGGACTTGGAGGACAACGAGGATTTTAGGCTTGATGGCTATAGAGGTGATGCATGGAGTGGGATTGTCAATTATTTGAAGGGTTGGAAGAATTAAACTTTAAATTTGAAAGCCACGGGAGAATTCTTGAGTGTGCAAGATCGATGTTTAGGAAATTGCGGAAGTTTCGAGTGATGTGGAGAGACAAATTGGGCTCAAATTGAAGAAATATTGAAGAGAAATGGGCTAGAAGCTGATTGGACTCGAACTGGGCCAATTGATTAGCTGTGGGGGCCCAAGACTTGAAGAAGCCCAAAAATTTCCGTCGAAGTCACGCGGCCCGCGTAAGATTCCCCGCAGCCCGCGTGGATTCCTGACAAGGGCAATTTCGGGATTTTACTTAGAGCTCTATATTGGGAAGGTTGGTGTGCCTCTTTAGCCTTATCTTGGAGGTCCGATTTTGATACTTTCTCTCTGGAGTTTGGAGCATTTTTGAAGGCCAAGAACCCTCAAGAACTTCACCATTTCATCTCTTAATTCTTGCTAAATGTTTGGTACAATCTTAACTAACTTTGTTTCCTTGAGTTTAGTCATGCTTGGCTAAACTAATCTTGGTTGACTTTTGTTGAATCCTTTGAACTTTTGTTGAATATTGAAGAATCCATGAATTTGTGTTTGAATCTTTATGAAAATGTTTTGTGTTTTAACATCTTATCATTACTTGCATGTTTTTATTCATGAGTTTAAATGTGTTTGTGGTGATTAGTTGGCTAATTTCTTGATTAAGTAAAGGATCTTCAAATTAGCAAGCAACAAGTGATTCTTGTGTTAGTTTTACTTCACACAATCATAAAAAAACATTTTCTCCAACATGGTGGTGAAAGCATTTGACCCCTCTTGGATTTGGTGACTTTTTGGTTCTTAATGCTAGTTGACTTTCACTAATTACATGCTTAATGGAAATTGTGACTTTGACTAAGGAAATTGTTATGAGCTTCTCTAACCATTTTAACAACTAAGAAAAGTCTAGGTAATCTCAAGCTTCTTTGATTACTATAGCCAAATTAAGGATTTAAAACAAGTATTGCACCATTTGATTCTAATGATATGTTCATCAAAAGTCAAAGTGAGGAAACTTTAAGTCAACCATCCTTCTCTTATTGATTTTACATCAAACTCTTATTTTTGTTGAAATTGTCTATTTAAATCTTAGTTAATTCTAGTTTGTTTCAAGTATTTCAAAATATCAAAACCCCCATTTTTATTTTATTGTCATTTTAGAAGTACTGTTGCAAAAAGATTTTCCATAGAGTTATAAATTGAACCAATCTCCGTGGATCGACCCCTTTACCACTATACACTATTTTAGTGTAAAAGATTTAGGGTTATTTATTTTTGTTGGCCTCGACAACCACCAAATTTTGGCGCCCAGATCTCAGCGTACAGGTGACTTGATTTACAACCCAGAAATTGAAAAAGAAGCAAGGCGTTTAGCGAAGGAAAAACGAATTGAACGTGGTCAAACTTCTAATCCTCACGGGGATCCGGAGGTTGAACCCGTTTCATCAAGCGATACGGAACCCGATTCTAGTCCCGACCCTCGCCAAGAAATTCCCGAAACACCACCTCTACAACAAAATCCACCCATTATTGAACCAATTGCAATGGCGGACGGAGGAGAAGTTCCCGAAAGAACTTTGAGGCAAATGATGGAAACCGATGTTACACAAACTCCAACCGGCATCAATTACCCGGTTTTGGAAGGAGGTTCGGAATTGAAGTCAAGTTTAGTCCATCACCTCCGATTTTTCATGGATTGGAGAACGAAGACCCGCATAAGCACTTGAAGATGTTCCACATTATTTGCACTAGTATGAAGCCACAAGGGTCAACCGATGACCAAATCAAGCTAAGGGCATTCCCCTTTTCATTGGCCGATAGAGCAAAAGATTGGTTATTCTATCTTCCCCCGGGGTCAATCAACTCATGGACCGACATGGCAAGAGCTTTTCTTGATAAGTTCTATCCCGCTTCAAGAGTCTCAAGTCTTAGAAATGAGATTTGTGGAATCCGCCAAGGTCAAAATGAGACTTTTCATGATTATTGGGAGAGGTTCAACAACTTGTGCTATAGTTGCCCACAACACCAAATTCCGGAACAACTCCTCATTCAACACTTCTATGAGGGATTGTTGCCAATGGAGAGAAGACTAGTCGATGCCTCAAGTGGTGGTGATGTCTTTAGTAAAACTCCACAACAAACAAGACAACTTTTCAACACCATAGCCGCAAATTCCCAACACTTTGGCCCGCGCCAAGATATGAAGAGAGAAACTCAACAAAAAGTCAATGAGGTGGGAACATCAAGCCTCGAGTCTCAAATCAAAGATCTAACTTCCGTTGTCCAAAAGCTAGCCATGGGACAAACTCCACAAGTGATGGTTTGTGGAATATGTGCAACAATGGGACATCCTACGGATATGTGTCCCATTCTCCAAGAAGATGTGGAACATGTAAATGCCACGGGAGAGTTCCAAAACTATCATAACAAGCCATCCGGTTACCAAAATGCATATAATTCAAGTTGGAAGCCAAATCCCAACATGAACTACAACCCAAGACCATTGCCTCAAAATGCATTGGTTAGACCATCCTATCCACCACCACAACCTCACTACCAACATCCACAACCACACTATCAATCCAAACCACACCCTCCACATCACCAACAACCTCCTCAATCCCAACCAAGTAGCTCCGGAATGTCTCTTGAAGACATTGTCAAATCCTTAGCCACTAGTACCCAACAATTCCAAAAAGAGACAAGAACTAGTATCTCCAACCTTGAAGCACAAATGGGAGATATAGTTACATCCATAAGCAAGTTGGAGTCCCGTGGGAAATTGCCTTCTCAAACCGAAAAGAACCCAAATGTCAATGTGGTGGCCTTGAGAAGTGGCAAACAAGCCGGAGAGAGTAGTTCAAAGAAGAAGCCAAGAGATGAAGAGGAAGAAATAGAAGTTATTCCCGTTGAAGAACCTATAGTCAAGAACGATGCACAAGTCGGAGTTCCAAAGAAGACTACCCCTCTAGTAACACCCATAGCCACTCAACCGCCATTCCCCTCCCGACTTGCGACTTCGAAAAAGAACATGGAGGAGAAAGAGATTTTGGACACCTTTCGAAAGGTGGAAGTAAACATCCCTCTACTTGATGCAATCAAGCAAATCCCGAGATATGCAAAGTTTTTAAAAGAACTTTGTACCAACAAGAGGAAGTTGAAGGGGAATGAGAAAATTTTGATGAATGAAAACGCATCCGCGGTTTTACAAAGGAAACTTCCACCCAAATGCAAAGATCCCGGAATGTTCACGGTCCCTTGCAAGATTGGAGATGTCACTTTTAGTAGTGCTATGCTTGATCTTGGTGCCTCTATCAATGTCATGCCCTATTCGGTGTATGAATCATTGAATGTCGGACCCTTAAGTGAAACCGGTGTCATAATCTCTCTTGCGGATAAATCAAGTGTCTTTCCTAGAGGTGTTTTGGAAGATGTCCTAGTGCAAGTGAACCAATTGGTCTTCCCGGCGGATTTCTATGTGATTGATCTAGATGAGCAAGTGTCCTCCAAATCGGCTTTAATCTTGCTTGGGAGACCGTTTTTGAAAACGGCTAGAACAAAGATTGATGTATATGCGGGAAGTTTGACAATGGAGTTTGATGGTGAAACAATAAGCTTTAATATCTATGATGCTATGAGATATCCTAGTGACGTTTCATCTATGTACTTTGTAGATGTTGTTGAGCCACTGACCCAAGAATTGTTCGAGTTGTCTAATGGCGATGTGTTGGAAATGATTTTAAGCAAAGGATTTGATTTTGGGAAGCTAGTCGAGCAATTAAAGTTTTATTCCTTGGATCCAGAGGTTGAGAAGTTGGTCAATAATTTAGAGGTGAAGAAATCCACAAGATTTGATGTCAAGCAAATTGAGTTGACCCCAACCCATACGAAGTTGTCTCCATCCCTTGTTCAACCACCCGAATTGGAATTAAAGGTCCTACCTCAACATTTGAAGTATGCTTACTTGGGCAAGAATGAGACTCTTCCGGTTATCATTTCGACTCATCTAACCGAATTTAAGGAAGAGCAACTCCTCAAGGTGTTGAAGGAACACAAGGAAGCCATGGGTTGGACGATTGCGGATATCAAAGGTTTGAGTCCCTCCACTTGTATGCACAAAATCTTGATGGAGGATGAATGCAAGCCGAGTCGGGATGCGCAAAAAAGGGAAATGCCCCACCCATACGAAGTTGTCTCCATCCCTTGTTCAACCACCCGAATTGGAATTAAAGGTCCTACCTCAACATTTGAAGTATGCTTACTTGGGCAAGAATGAGACTCTTCCGGTTATCATTTCGACTCATCTAACCGAATTTGAGGAAGAGCAACTCCTCAAGGTGTTGAAGGAACACAAGGAAGCCATGGGTTGGACGATTGCGGATATCAAAGGTTTGAGTCCCTCCACTTGTATGCACAAAATCTTGATGGAGGATGAATGCAAGCCGAGTCGGGATGCGCAAAGAAGGTTGAACCCGCCTATGATGGAAGTTGTAAAGAAAGAGATTTTGAAGCTACTTGATGCGGGAATGATCTATCCAATCTCGGATAGCAAATGGGTGAGCCCGGTGCAAGTCGTTCCCAAGAAGACGGGAATCACGGTGGTCGAGAACAACAAAGGTATGATGGTCCCCACCCGTGTGCAAAACGGGTGGAGAGTATGTATTGACTACCGCAAACTCAATGCAAGCACAAGAAAGGATCATTTTCCATTGCCTTTCATCAACCAAATGTTAGAAAGGTTGGCCGGGAAATCTCACTATTGTTGTCTAGACGGGTACTCCGGTTTTCACCAAATCCCGGTGGCACCGGAAGACCAAGAAAAGACAACATTTACATGTCCATTTGGCACTTTCGCATACCGGAGAATGCCATTTGGATTGTGTAACGCCCCAGCCACTTTCCAACGTTGCATGGTTAGTATCTTTTCCGAATATGTCGAAAACATAATTGAGGTTTTTATGGATGACTTTACGGTATATGGGAACTCGTTTCAAGAATGTTTGACCAATCTCACCAAAATTTTGAAAAGATGCATTGAAACAAATTTGGTTTTAAACTTTGAGAAATGTCATTTCATGGTGAGTCAAGGTCTCATTTTGGGTCACATTGTGTCTGAAAAAGGAATTGAGGTAGATAAGGCCAAGATCGATGTTATTCAAAGCTTACCTTACCCGACTTGTGTTCGGGAAGTTCGTTCTTTTTTGGGCCATGCAGGTTTCTACCGACGATTCATCAAGGACTTTTCAAAGATAACAAGACCAATGTGCCAACTCTTGCAAAAGGAGACCGATTTCGAGTTCAATGAGGCGTGCAAAGAAACTTTCGACAAGCTCAAGGAATTGCTTACATCCGCCCCCATCATACAAGCACCGAATTGGGATCTCCCTTTCGAGATCATGTGTGATGCAAGCAATTATGCTATCGGCGCCGTTTTGGGTCAAAAGAATGGAAGAGCCTCCCACGTGATCTATTATGCATCAAGGACACTAGACAATGCTCAAAGCAACTACTCTACCACGGAGAAGGAGCTATTAGCCATAGTGTTCGCTTTGGAGAAGTTTCGACAATACCTACTTGGCACCAAAGTTATAGTGTATTCGGATCATGCGGCGCTCAAGTACTTGATGACAAAGAAAGATGCAAAGCCAAGACTCATCCGGTGGATCTTATTATTGCAAGAATTTGATTTGGAAATCCGAGACAAAAGTGGATGCGAGAACCTTGTTGCCGACCACTTAAGTCGGATCACTTCAAATGAAACTCCTCTCCCTTTGCGGGACGAGTTTCCGGATGAGCATCTCTTTTCCCTTATTCAATCTACTCCTTGGTATGCTGATATCGTTAACTTTTTGGTCACAAAAAGGTATCCCGACACATTTTCACGTGCTCAAAAAGACAAGCTCAAAAGTGATGCAAAATACTATGTGTGGGATGAGCCTTATTTGTGGAAACATTGTCCCGATCAAATCATTAGGCGATGTGTACCCCAACAAGAGCATCAATCCATTTTACAATTTTGTCATGAATTTGCTTGTGGGGGACACTTCGGACCTAGCCGAACTTTGAGAAAGGTTCTTGAATGTGGATTATTTTGGCCAACCATGTCACGCGATTGTTATATGTTTTGTAAAAGCTGTGAACGGTGCCAAAGGACGGGAAACATTTCACAAAAAAATCAAATGCCACAAAATCCAATCCTTGTTTGTGAAATTTTTGACGTATGGGGGATTGATTTTATGGGCCCATTTCCCGTCTCGTTTGGCAACGTTTACATATTGCTCGCGGTTGACTATGTCTCTAAATGGGTTGAGGCCAAAGCCATAAGATCGGATGATGCCAAAACGGTTATCGACTTTTTAAAATCTAATGTCTTTGTGAGATTTGGTGTGCCTAGGGTTTTGATTAGCGATAGAGGGATGCATTTTTGCAATAAGATGATGGAGGCCTTGCTGAAAAAGTACAACGTGACCCATCGTGTCTCTACCGCCTACCACCCTCAAACGAACGGTCAAGCGGAAGTCTCAAATCGTGAGGTGAAGAGTATTTTAGAGAAAACAGTGAATCCGACAAGGAAAGATTGGAGTTTAAGGCTTGATGATGCCTTATGGGCCTATCGGACCGCTTACAAGACCCCGATAGGAATGTCACCCTTTAGGTTGGTTTTCGGAAAGTCATGTCATCTACCCGTCGAATTAGAGCACCGTGCATTTTGGGCGGTCAAGCAATGTAATTACAATATTGATGAGGCGGGGAGACATAGGAAGCTTCAACTCCAAGAGCTGGAAGAATTGAGAAACGACTCCTATGAAAACGCAAGGATTTATAAGGAGAAGACGAAGCTCTTCCACGACAAGTCCATCACCCGGAAGCATTTTGAACCGGGGCATAGGGTCTTACTTTACCATTCACGATTGAAGTTATTTCCAGGCAAGCTAAGGTCAAGATGGATTGGACCTTTTATTGTGATAAAGACTTTTGACCATGGGGCGGTGGAAATCCAAAGTGAAGAAACGGGACAAATCTTCAAAGTCAATGGGCACCGATTGAAGCCATTCTATGAAGGTTTTAATGCAAATGCTCTTGAAATCATCCATTTGGATGTCCCGGTGTGTTGAATCAAGCTATAAGGACGTCTCGCCAAAGACGTTAATGAAGGGCATTTTTGGAAAGCATTATGCTTTCACTTTTTCCGGATCCAAATAAATCATTTTTCAACGCGTTTTCGGGATTTTGAAAAATAAATTTTTGAAAGGTTTCACCTTTCACTCCCCGTTTTGTTCCCAATTTTGTCAAATTTTTGAAACCGGGCCTTATGTGGATCGTTTTGGCTTAAAAAAAATCATTTTTGAAGTGCAGGAGTGACCCGCGGCCCGCGTGGCTTGGCGGCTTAATTTTTGCGCGGCCCGCGTAGATCAAGGATTAGATAGAATACAGCACCCGCGGCCCGAGCCTTACCCGCGTGAAAGATCAGAGAATTCAGAAGTTTTTCAGACGCTAGACGCGGCCAGCCCGCGGCCCGAGCCTTACCTGCGTGATTGTTCGAGCACTTAGCAATTTTTTGGGCCATTCAGTTCCCGTGGCCGGCACGCGGCCCGCGCCCTGCCCGTGTGGTTGGTCGAATGACATTCTTTTGAGCTGTTGACTGCTTTGACTTTTGTTGACTAAGGGGTTTAATGAGTTGACCAACATTGACCGGGTTTGACCTTTCTTGACCATGGATTAAACATCTCCAGCACTCATCTTCTTCATTCTAACCTAACAAATTCCACCATTTACTCTCAAGAACACCATAACCCACTCCTCACAAAAATCCATTTTCCCGGAGTTCTACCGGTCGGAATCTCGCGAGACCACCGCCATTCTTCGCCATTTTTCATCCTCTACAAACCCCACCCAAATTCCGGTCCGATCTGTGGCCGGAATTCCGGGCGCCACCACCACCTTCTTTCGCATTTTCCGGCCAACTCCGGCCACCATTGGAGATTCCGAGCACGAGGTTTTGTTTCTCTCATCAAGGGCTTTCTAACCATACCCATCTTTTCCCAAAAACTCACGAAAAATTTCCGACCAATTCGGGTGCCGCCACTCTAGTCGCCGGAAAGTCATCTTGAAGCTCGTTTGTGGGGTTGTTTTAGCGATTAAAGCGTCAAATACGGAGCAAAAATTGTAAGCTTGGGGTGTGTCTTGACGAAATATTTTTGGTGGCACTTATTCATCCCGGGTCTAAGAAAATTGGGTACTTTCATTCCTTTATCTTGATTATTTGCATCTTGATTACCCATTAGTTGTTGGAATTGTGTGGTCTTTGGTGTCATTTGAAGATTATTGTTGATAAAATTTTGTCCCGGATAATGTCTAAACGTGCCAAAACGGGGACGGGAGCTACTTCCTCTAAAGGTGGATCAAAAGGAAAATCCAAGGATCCCCCGTTTCGTTTGTTGAATCGCGAGGACCGCACAACATATGATTTTCTCGTTTCGAACAAACGTCAAGTCAAGTCAACCAAATTCCTCCATAGGGAATCTTTTGCTAGTCTTGGGGTACTCGATGGAGTCCAAGCGTTATTTAACAATATTGGATGGGGCCAATTCCTCTATAACCGCGCCGCCACCTATGTTGAACCAACCTTGGAATTTCTCGCCACATTCAATCCCGGGGAGGAAGGCGAAACCGTCACCTTCCAAATGCTCGGCGAGAAACGATCCCTACCATATCGGGTGGTGAACGCCCTGATGGGCACTCCAGTGGACAATCTATATCACCAACAAGACCCATGGCCCGGAAACTTCAATGAGCATCACTTTTGGCAGCAAATTACCAACGAGCCACAATACTCATCGTCTTCGTCAAAGGCCTCCTCCATAATTCACCCATGTTTGCGCCTAGCGCATCGAGTACTCACATGCACCATTTTTGCCCGCTCCGAAGTGGGACAAATTTCAAAGGCGGAATTATTTTTTCTTTGGTGCATGACTCGTGAGAATGGTCCGCGGCCGGATTTTGCCTCCTTTTTCTTCACCAAATGTTACAACCTCACAACTATGGACAAAGGAGACATTTTCATTGGGGGATTGATCACCCTCATTGCATCTCGGCCACCGCTTCAACTTCATCTCTCCACTCTTCCATTCGAGAAGGCTTCCGGCCCCTCTAGCCTTGACGGCCACGCACTCCGCCGAATGCAACTCGTCCGGGATTCGGTCGTTGGTCCCATGTGGATTCTTGACAACCAACCATACCTCATTCTCCCCCACGAGTATATAGGGAGTTTCGACCCAACTGACCCCGATCAATGGATCATTCCATCCGACTACCCTCCTCCTATAGATGATGAAGATGGCCAGTTTCAGCCTCCACAGCATTTTGCCGAGCCTCAATATCAGCCGCAGCAGCAGGGGGGACACGAAGTCCCACCATATTTCCCCCCTACGTTCTTTGACCAATTCGCCACAATGTTCTCCACGGTGCAGTGCATCGACACCCAAACGCAAGAGAACACGAGAGCCATCCAAGATGTGGTGACCCGTGTTGATCGATTGGAGCAGTCCTTCCCGCCCACTTCCCGCCAGGTCCAGGATATGTGGGACTACCACTATCGCCACGGGCATTTCCCGCCGCCCGACCCTCCGATTTAGGTCATTTCCGCCCTTTCCTTAAGCATTGAGGACAATGCTTGTTCTTAAGCTTGGGGTGGGGCATTTCCATTTTCTTTTACTTTTTCATGCATTTTTTAACTAGGTTGCATAACATTTTAGTTTTAAGCTAATTTGCATTCATTTTTCTTTTATTTTTTTATAAAATTCCAAAAAGATTTTATTTTCTTCTTTTCTACTTTCTATTTTTGCATAACATTTAGCTTAGGGCATTAGCATTCATGCATTTTTGTTGTCTGTTTATTCTCACCCCCCCCCCTTGGATGCCATGGAACAGGTTCATAGTTATTGTATCATTATTGGTCCAGGATCTTGTTGCTATCTCACCCATCGAACCGGGACCACTAGCTGCAGTTTGGGATTTCATACTTGGGATCAGATGTTGGAAGCTTAAAGGGGTAAGTGATCATGGCCAGGTAGTTTTCATGAAGAATTATGCATGCAATACTAACAACTGTAAGATATACTATAGCAATGGATGTTCTTAGCCTTGCGGTCACTACCGCTGAGAGGATCACACTTGATCATGTTTGAACCGTTAAGATGAAGCACTGGTGCTTGTCCCCGAGTAGAATCCATATCCGGTCTCTTTACATCACCATATTTTTTTGCGATTTTCTTAGGATCTTAGAGAGTCTTTTAGTCCGCATATGGACATTTTCATTATTTTTGAAAAATTGCAAGTTTGAAAAGGAGCTTACATTACATCTTTATGCTCCACACATGGTCATTTTCACATTTAGACCATTCGGATTATATTATTACCCTCTCGGTTCCACTTACATACTCTTGGGAACCAAATTTTGAGTTAAAAATTTTCTTTGAAAAAAAAAAAAAAAAGAGAGAAGAAAAAAAAATTAAATAAAAAAAAATATAAAAAAATAAAAAAAAATTCAAGCTGTAATAATCGTAGATAGGTGACCGGTTCAATTATTGAACAAATTTTCCTACATTTTGGTCACCCGGCGTTTGATATTCATTTATTTAGGATTGTCTTATTGTATATAGATCGAGTTGTTGTTTTTTTCGCAAATTGATGATGTTAGAGAGACTGTTGAGTCGAATACTACGGGAGGTTTGGGCCAACACTAAGTGAACTGATTCCTACAATGGTGCCCGAGCGATTAAACCCAATTACACATGAGAGTAGCCAGCAGACGTGAGATCAGAGTGTACACTTAAAAGAAGAGCTCCACACGAGCCCATCCAGCTGCTTTCTCCCTACTACAGATGTTCTTCATTGTATGTATGTTCCATTGGGCTGCGACTGCTCATCCCTCCTTACTCACCTAAAGGAGTTGTCCTGGCTGTGGTTTATGGTCACATTGTCATCGGATGAAAAATTCGTGAGGTAATAGCAAGATCAATTCTGACCATGTTGACTAACGGTGATCAGGTTCCGCAGTTCTATCCATTCTTTTTATTTTCCCTAGGATAGTTCATCCCGAGTTCATTTTAGTCTTGTCTTACTTGAGGACAAGTAAGGTTTAAGCTTGGGGTGATTTGATAGCTTCATTTTATTTACTTCTTCTTATAGTTTATTTTAGCATATTTCATTCGCATTTTAGTTAATTTCCATGCATATTTTCCTTTTTGTTATTTTATGACCACTTTCGGGTTCTTTCGAGTTTTGTGAGCTTAATTACAGATTTTAAGGAGACTAGCGGAGCGGGATCTTTTGGAAAGCAATTGGACTTGGAGGACAACGAGGATTTTAGGCTTGATGGCTATAGAGGTGATGCATGGAGTGGGATTGTCAATTATTTGAAGGGTTGGAAGAATTAAACTTTAAATTTGAAAGCCACGGGAGAATTATTGAGTGTGCAAGATCGATGTTTAGGAAATTGCGGAAGTTTCGAGTGATGTGGAGAGACAAATTGGGCTCAAATTGAAGAAATATTGAAGAGAAATGGGCTAGAAGCTGATTGGACTCGAACTGGGCCAATTGATTAGCTGTGGGGGCCCAAGACTTGAAGAAGCCCAAAAATTTCCGTCGAAGTCACGCGGCCCGCGTAAGATTCCCCGCGGCCCGCGTGGATTCCTGACAAGGGCAATTTCAGGATTTTACTTAGAGCTCTATATTGGGAAGGTTGGTGTGCCTCTTTAGCCTTATCTTGGAGGTCCGATTTTGATACTTTCTCTCTGGAGTTTGGAGCATTTTTGAAGGCCAAGAACCCTCAAGAACTTCACCATTTCATCTCTTAATTCTTGCTAAATGTTTGGTACAATCTTAACTAACTTTGTTTCCTTGAGTTTAGTCATGCTTGGCTAAACTAATCTTGGTTGACTTTTGTTGAATCCTTTGAACTTTTGTTGAATATTGAAGAATCCATGAATTTGTGTTTGAATCTTTATGAAAATGTTTTGTGTTTTAACATCTTATCATTACTTGCATGTTTTTATTCAT
Organism: Lactuca virosa; assembly: GCF_052849685.1. Classification (NCBI taxonomy): domain Eukaryota; kingdom Viridiplantae; phylum Streptophyta; class Magnoliopsida; order Asterales; family Asteraceae; genus Lactuca; species Lactuca virosa. The sequence goes on from NC_136426.1 coordinate 199,950,540, forward strand.
GAGTTTAAATGTGTTTGTGGTGATTAGTTGGCTAATTTCTTGATTAAGTAAAGGATCTTCAAATTAGCAAGCAACAAGTGATTCTTGTGTTAGTTTTACTTCACACAATCATAAAAAAACATTTTCTCCAACATGGTGGTGAAAGCATTTGACCCCTCTTGGATTTGGTGACTTTTTGGTTCTTAATGCTAGTTGACTTTCACTAATTACATGCTTAATGGAAATTATGACTTTGACTAAGGAAATTGTTATGAGCTTCTCTAACCATTTTAACAACTAAGAAAAGTCTAGGTAATCTCAAGCTTCTTTGATTACTATAGCCAAATTAAGGATTTAAAACAAGTATTGCACCATTTGATTCTAATGATATGTTCATCAAAAGTCAAAGTGAGGAAACTTTAAGTCAACCATCCTTCTCTTATTGATTTTACATCAAACTCTTATTTTTGTTGAAATTGTCTATTTAAATCTTAGTTAATTCTAGTTTGTTTCAAGTATTTCAAAATATCAAAACCCCCATTTTTATTTTATTGTCATTTTAGAAGTACTGTTGCAAAAAGATTTTCCATAGAGTTATAAATTGAACCAATCTCCGTGGATCGACCCCTTTACCACTATACACTATTTTAGTGTAAAAGATTTAGGGTTATTTATTTTTGTTGGCCTCGACAACCACCACTTCCCGCGATCCTCGCTAGTACCTGAAACACATATCACATAACACGGTAAGCATAAATGCTTAGTGAGTTCCCCAAAATACCACATACAACACATAAGCCACTCGAGGCTATAACTCGGTATGACCCTCCGGTCAATGTGTCTCAGCGGGACCCTCCAGTCCCGTAGCTCGTTGGACCCTCCAGTCCGGTCTAGCTCATTGGACCCTCCGGTCCGGTCTAAATCGTTGGACCCTCCGGTCCGGTCTAAATATCACAATAGCATACATAAATCACAATACACATAATCTCAAGTAAACACATAACACATAAGACCCTCTGGTCTGCACATGGTTACCACTCTAGGTAATGTATAGTGAGAAGACTCACCTCGGGTAATCTCGGAAAGTCTCAAACTCGAAATACTGATCTAGCCTCCGCCTAATCACATAAAGTAATTTACCTCTAATTAACAACAATTCTCAAAGGCTAGACTAATCCCTTCCTATAATCTCACAGAAGGGGGGAAAAGACCATTTTACCCCTCCAATGGTCCAGATGCCCACTTGTTGACCAAACCCTAAAAGTTAACGAAAGTCAACTCCAGTCAACGGTCCAACTTTGACCAGACTCGTCGAGTGCACTCCGGTGACTCGGCGAGTCCATGCGTGTCCTCTGAATCCTTCTAAGGCCTCACTCGAATCGTCGAGTTAACCTTTCACTCGACGGGTTACCACTGATCACGAATAGCGGGACAACCCGATCCGACTCGTCGAGTTCTCTCATGGACTCGGCGAGTTTCCTCCATGGCAATACTCATTTAACCTTCTAAGGTCAGATCTGTTTCTCTAACTTATAGATCTGACCTTCTAACACCCAAAAATCACGTAAAGGTCTGAACTTGAGGCTCATGCATGGTGTATTTTGCTCTATACACCATTATGACTCCATTGAAGCTTCATAGCTTCAAGGTTCCAAAGTTACTCACTCAAAGCTACCTACTTTCTGGTTCTCTGGACCTTACAAGGTCCAGATCTACAAAATAACTCGAAAAAGGGTTTGGATGCACCCAAAACCCCATCCAAATGGTGTTACAAGCCTAACTCAACAACCAAAGGAAATCTATTCAAACACCAGGGAGACAAGAGCTTGTACCAGATCTGAAGCTTGAATGAAGATGAAGCTGATCCACCAACTCTCCTCTGAGATCCTTGCAACACTCTTGACCTTCTTCTTCTTCAAAGAAATGGCCTCCAATTAGCCTCTTTCCTCTCTAGCTCACAAATAACTCTAGGGTTTCTCTTAAGGGACGAAGACACTGGTGGGAAGGGCCAAGGAGGCTATAAGTGCCTTTAAATAGGCCCAAGCCCGAAAGAATTAGGGTTTCTACCAACAGCGCTGACTCGGTGAGTCATCTTGTCGACTCGTCGAGTCCATTCATTTTCCACGTCACCAAGTCGCGATCCTACTCGACGAGTTAAGGCGCCAACTCGTCGAGTCACTCCTCGTAACTTAGAAAATAATACTCATTTTATCATACCTGGAAATCCGGATGTTACAATTCTCCCCCACTAGAATCAGACTTCGCCCTCGAAGTCTCACTGTGCAAACAACTCTGGATGCTGCTCCCGCATCTCCGTCTCCAGCTCCCAAGTCAGCTCGGACCCTCTCCACATAGTGATAAATGGGAGGAGTTGTTGAAGAGTGAGATATGGGATATAGATGATGGAAATAAGATTCTTCCGGCTCTAAAACTAAGCTACTATCATCTCCCTCCACATCTGAAGCAGTTGTTTGCGTACTGCTCCTTAATTCCCAAAGACTATGTGTTTGACAAGAATAAGTTAGTCGTATTGTGGATGGCAGAAGGATTTTTGTCCCAATCAAAAGGAAACAAGTCAATGGAGAATTTAGGTCATGAGTATTTTGAAGAGCTAAAGTCAAGGTCCTTTTTTCAACAATCAACGAATGACGAGTTAGGATATACGATGCATGACCTGATAAATGACTTGGCCACAAGTTTTGCAGGAGAGTTTTCCTTTAGATTGGATGGTGAAATGGATGTATCCGATGTCACAAATGAAACTTTTGAGAAGTTTCGTCACTTTTCACTTGTAGGTCTAAGATCTGGATCATATAGAAAGCTCAATGGATTAGAAAGAGCTAAACACTTGCGAACTTTCTTACTAATGTCTGTTTCTTGGAGAAACGATAACTTTTTGGACAAGTTTCTTGATAAATTACTTCCTGGATTACAGTTTATGAGGGTGCTAAGTGTCGTGAGCTTGAATACAAACCGTTACATATACCAACAGGTCACGAAGGTACCAGAATCCATTGGTAGTCTCAAGCATCTACGGTATCTTAATTTTTCTTATACTAAAATCACATGTTTGCCGGAACAGGTGAGTGACCTTTATCATCTACAAAGCTTGTTGGTTCATCATTGTAAAGAGTTATCTAGCTTGCCAAGGAGTTTTGCAAAGTTAATAAACCTGCGACATCTTGACATAAGTGATACTCCGAATTTGAACAAGTTGCCCTTAGGGATTGGTGGTTTGATGAGTCTACAAACTCTACCCAAGGTGTTTATTGAAGAAGGTTACGGGTTCAAAATATCCGATCTTAAGGGCCTATCCGATCTTCAAGGTCAACTTTCCATTATCGGGCTAGACAAAGTGGTAAATCCAATACAAGCAAAGGATGCCAACTTACATCAAAAGAAGGGTCTTGAAGTTTTGGAGATGGAATGGAGTGATAATGTGTTTGATGAATCTCGGGATGAGACAATTGAATATGAAGTACTTAAAGAACTAAGGCCTCATCCCAAGTTAAAAATCTTCAAGATTTTATATAACAAGGGAACGAGATTTCCTGGTTGGGTTGGCGATCCCACGTTTGATCAGTTAACAGAGCTTACGTTATATGGTTGTAGAAGTACACACTTACCAACACTTGGATGTTTAGGGTCTCTTAGGACATTGATTGTTGAAAGTATGAGTGAGGTGAAGACTGTGGGTTTTGAGTTTCATGCACCTACAAATTCGGTTATTGGCATTACATTTCCATCCCTTGAAGTTCTGAAATTTGAAGATATGCAAAGTTGGCAGAGATGGTCAATTAATAGTGGTGACCGACATGGAACTCGTAGATCATTTCCTCGTCTTCACGAGATCTCTATAAGCAGTTGTCCAGAATTAGCTGAGGTGTCAATCGGATTAATACCTTCACTCCAGGTTTTATATATAGAAGAATGTTCCGAAGAGGTGTTAAAAGGCATGGTTGGTGTGTCATCATCACTTGTTGAATTGAAAATATGGGATGTCAAAGGACTTATTCAACTACACGGAGAAGATTTAATGCATCTTGGGGCACTTGAACATCTAAATATCAACAGTTGTGATGAACTGAGATACTTGTGGGAACGAGAATCAGAAGCATGGCAGAGTCTTGTGAGTTTACAGAAGTTGGAAGTATCATGTTGTAAAAAGTTGGTTGCATCAGCCGAGAAAGATATTACTTGTGGGATTACCATGGAATCTCTTAAACTGGTGATGTTTATTATTTGTGAGACACTGGAGAGTTACAGTTGTCCAAATAGTGTTGAGAGGTTGGAGATACGACATTGTGATTCACTGACATCCTTGACCTTCTCAGCAGTGCAGGATCACGCATCCCCTCTCACTGAATCAATAGTCAGTGATTGTGATAACATCTCTCCAGAAAAAGACTTCGGTTTTCTCCCCAGGTCACACCTAACATCTCTTGAGATCAGTGGTTGCAAGAATCTAAACTCATTTCCTCATGAGCATTTTCAAAGTCTCACATCTTTGGAAGAACTGTCGATAGAAGTCTGTCCAAGTATGGACTACTCCTTTCCTTGTGGAGTGTGGCCTCCTAAGTTAAGAAAACTAAGGATAGGATGCTTAAATAAACCCATGTCAGAGTGGGGCCCGCAGAATTTTCCAACCTCACTAGTCCAACTAAATTTATATGGAAAAAATTCAGAAGTGGTTTCATTTGTAGTGGCACACGATGTGAGGAATACTATTACTACTCCTTCATCCTCATCATCTTTTCTTCTTCCACCATCTCTGGTTTCTCTACAGCTCACGGATTTTAAAGATGTGGAATCATTTTCAGGGGTCTTACCACACCTCACCTGCCTTAAAAGACTTGATATTTTCTCATGCCCCAAGATTACAGATCTTAAGATAACATCCGGCCCATCAAATTTGACAATAACAGTGTGGTAGTAGAAAAGGTATGTATGTCATCTCCTTGCCGATCACCCTTCTCTTAAATAAGTGCAAAAATTGTCTGTTTACTAATTTTAATAATATTATTACAATTAATAAGTATTTGTTGACAAATGTGAACGAGGGTTCTTTGACTTGGATCCTTCTTTGGATTTTATAGTTATTACGTCCCTTCTTCTAAATTTAATATCACAAATTTTTTTAGTTATCTTTTTGTATAAATGCAATACTTCTTAAGTTTTCAATTTCTTTATTTCTTTTCTTTTTTTCGATAATTAACCTAAAGTCTTAGTAACATTAATTTTGAAGCTTGTTTTGGTTGTTAATAAAACATTTAACCAATAATCAAAACCGGTACTAAAAGAAGAAAAAATTATAAGTGTGATAGTTGAATAGCTTTTAGATTATTGTAGGACTTTAACCATTAAGTTGCAATGTTCCCGTTTGAGGAAGAATTGAATGAATACTTGTATCTTACTGTTATATATAGGTTTCAACTATTTTATTTTATCTACATTGTATTACAACAACTTTGTGTTTCCTTTTTCTTTTTGTTTTCATTGATATTGTTTTCCGATAACCTTTTCCGTTGTTGAAAGAATTACTAGAACAGATAATGAAATCGTGTGCTATTTGGACTTCAATCCAGAAATTTCGACCTTTTAGTTTTAGGTTAAGCTCATCATCTTTAAATATTGATTTTGACAAATTTTATAGAAACTGGCACCATCTTAATCCATTCTTAGTATCTACTATATAATTTCAGACTTTCTTACAGGTTTGTATCTATTTCAAAACTCTGCATTCTGTTTGTTTAGCATGACCAATTGTTTTTTTGTGTGGTTATCCTTTTCTTATTGTTTTGGGGTCATATTTCTAAGTATCATAAGGATGATGTAAATTTACACATTGTTAACTTCTGTAAATATCATGACAACTTATTAGTTCTATAAATGAGGTTTATTCTAAGGAGGTTGCTCATTTTCTTTAGGTGAAAGTTGGAGCAAAGCTATCTACACCATGGCAGTGAGGCAATATACAAATTCCTTATTTGTGATGATGTAAGTGTGCATAGTTTCATTGATTGTACAGTTGTACGTACATGTAGTAAATATCAAACATAGTTTATTCTGGAAGTCAATTTACAAGCATATTACAAAAAATGATTATATTCATATATAAAGAGAGTAAAATACAAACATGGTCACTGGTATGAGTTTTACTAGGTTTAGTTCAAAAATGAAACCTTTTGCCATTTTGGTCCTTATTGCAAAGTTTCATATTGATTTTCGTATGGATTCATCACCTTCATCTCTTCCAATAAAGACCAAATTGCAAAAGATTTCATTTCTGGACTAAACCTGGTAAAAATCAACATGATGGTTGTTTGTAATGACATCATAATAAATGTTGATGTCATAATCAAGTTTCAGTTTTATTTCAATATTTGAAAACGTTATAGAATTTTAAATTCTTGCAAAGATCTTTAAAACATAAGTATTTGAATCATTTTAGAGAATAATTATGAAATTTTGATACAATAATATTTTTACCTGCTTTCTGCTTTGACCTTATTTAGTCAACTTAGAAACCAAATAACAAATATAAAGGCCAGGATACTCCAACACAAGAATCGACATGCAAAAACTTAATTGGTCCAATAAACACTTTTACATATCATTATCCAACACTACCCCAGCTTGAAAAAAGAGAAATGATGTTTAAATAATAAACGAAAAAATAACAAAATTAATCATCTTACAACAAGCGAGCCCACCGTCTTCAAATAGCTTGAGTCCATGATAACAAAAGATTTGACAACACATTTAAATAGATTAAAAATATTGAAAGAAAACAAGAATTGGTTGTGAAAGCATTATGCCTTTCAAGATGTTTTGCCGAGTGTTTCAGGGATAGAAGATAAACCAATAGTCTCCTCAATGCAGTGGAAACACCTCCATGAGATACATGGGGGATTCTAAATACACCCGCTGTAAAAGTCAAAAACCATTTTAAGGGTCAAAACCCACTTTGACTTTATGTAACCCAGTTTGACGGGATTTTAGATGATGATTGCTTATTAAATTGACATAATCAGTTTACCTATTATATTTGACACAGTAAAGTAATTTTACTGTCTAACTATAACTAAATTATTGGTGTTGTTAATTTATTAAAACTTTCATTTATAACCCTCTAACATATACTAAATTTATAATTTATACCTTCAACCATTAAATATTTTATCCTAGGAATTAACATATAATATCTCAATTTAAATTTGTATACTTATATAATCTATTTTGTATGATTGCATAATTTTATTATAGGGATTTTCATATAATATTTCAATTTTCAATTTTTTATTAAGTTTTAATATTCACGATATCGAGCTGCAAGATGAACCTAATGAACATGAATAGAGATTTGTTCATATTTGTTCATTTAACCTTAAATGATAGATAATGATCACGAACAATAAAATATATAATATGATATTTTTTCACAACTATAATAAATAAAATTATAATTTTCATTTACCACCGTTTTGTCAAACACTGTCATATTTTAATTTTATTACATATTTTAATTTTATTAATTATCATGGACACCAACTACATGAATATTACAATTATTACATAGTGCATTCGGTGAAATATATGCATTAAGTCGAGCATTATACAATATTTCTAATCCAGCTGAACGTTCTAATCTATTGTGACACCAAAGTGGCAAAACTGTAGGCATTGAAATTGATTACATAATGGTCATGAACGCCTGCGATAACAATAGATCTACGATGTGAGATGTCTTGCAGGCCATGCCAAAGCGGAAAACAGGTCGACAAACCTTGTTTGTCTAAAAAATAGACGATTACACCATATTTATTAACAATGGGGAGTCCAGTATCCGACATAATCAACCAATATTCATTTTGTGCAGAACCCAATCCAGTAAAACTCAACGAGTGATGTACGTTGTTTATATAATCCTGAAAAATCATTGCATATCGTCCCCAGTTTTCTAATAACTCGTATAATTTTGTGCGGAATATCAGAGGGAAGGAAGGCAGCCAGTGATGGGGAATATCCTTGTTTGCGAGGAGTCGATACCAACGACGAAGCCTCCAAGTGCAAATCAAAAAGTCTCTTATGCTTACCACTCATAGGCTGAAAGGGCAGCAAAATAGATACAAGAGAAAAAGTAGATTCACGCGAAAGTAAAGCAAAGAACAACCACAGAAAAGGTAAAACACAACAAAAATGGAAGAACACAAACCTAGAGGAGAAGCGCGAAAAAGAGGGAAAATAACGATTTGGAAGAGATACGAAGGTTTGACCTGGGAATCGAGGTGGCAATTTTGGTGAAAGATGAGGATAAGTAAGGCGGTTAATGTCCAACATGTGTCTAGTAATTGTAAAAATTTATTATCTTAACTACTAAAAGAGATAATTGTAAAATAAAGAAAGTGCGGACTGCAAAAAAGGGACGTAATCGTAAAAAAAAAAACAAAAAAACAAAAAAAAAGAAACAAAAACCGTGGCAAATCTATTAAACCGGAACAAAGTTGTGGCCGAATTGCAATTTAATATAGATTCTTGTTCACCAACCCTATGGGAATTGATATATGTATATAATATGATTATATTTTAATTTTATTATAAAGACGCTTATATATAATATTAGGACGTATGTGTATGTTTGTCGTGCTAAACAAACTTAAAAACTTTTTAATAAATTATCTTTTGTATACTTATTCAAAACCAATCGGTCTTATCTAGTTATGTAATTAGAAAAAATATCATATTACGTTTGTTTACACTCAAAAGATGAAAAAGAAAATTATATATATATATATATATATATATATATATATATATATATATATATATATATATATATATATATATATATATATATATGAAATAGAAAAGGAAAATGAAACGTAATATAAAAGAAGGAAAATACTTATAATGTTAATATAAAAGATGGAAAATAAAAGAGATATAGTTAATTAAGGAAAGTGGAAACATCATTTCAATTTGGGTTAATACATCATATCAATTTGGGTTTTAAGTTTAGGTGGTTTTGACTTTAATTAATGGGGGTGGTTTTGACCCAATTTTCGGGTGTGATTAACAACACCCGAGACACATCAAGATGGAGCAAAAGAAACGGCTGAACAGTAGCCAATACTTAGTTTATTCCCTATGGATGAAAACACAGTAGATGATCATCAAGTGAAATACCTAAAGTACCCTTGGTAACACAAACTTGCAAAAAAATTTGGGCCACCTCACTTATATCTTGTAATGATTGGTAACATCCTACTTTCACTTATCTGTTTATTATAGCGTCCTACTTTCATTCATTCCTATTACATTACTGTACTTTAAAATTTTCCAATTATAACTATCTCATCCTTTATCCAAAGTAGTTTTCAATGCTATAATTGATAAGATCGTCCAAAGTATAATGTCCTAATGAACCCGACTTTCCATATATAACATCTAGTACATAATCTATACCAATAATCACAATCAGATTCTCAAAGAAAGAACATTTGTCTGTGAGACTCTGAGCGACACAAACTTTCCTTAATTTGGTCATTGCTTGCTAAATAAAACTCACGTGTATAGATGTAATTGCAGAAACGGTTAAAAAGTGGCAGAGGCTTTATTCCATGTCGATGAAGACATAGTAGGCGATCATAAAGTAAAATACCTAAAGTACCCTTTACAGACAAACTTGTCGACCAAAGTTAGTATGAGCGATATCTTGTAATCATTGGCAATGAGAGAAATTACCAAACTTTGACTGGAATCCTATAAAAGATAAAGAAAACGTAGCATCTTTTAAGGGTTGAATGCAAGGAATAGCCATGTACTTCCATTGACTTGTTTATTATAGAATCCTGCTTTCATTTTTTCCTATGATAGCATTCTACTTCAAAAATAGCCAATTATAACGATGTCATTGTTCAAAGTATAATGTCCTGATAAGAAAAAAATTGAAAATACAATGCTACAACTGAGTAGATTTATAAAAACAAAGCCTAAATAAGAAAATGAATGAACTTACAATGTTGTAATAGAAATAAATAAAAATGTGATAATATTAAACAAATAAATGAAAGTACGTTGGCATTTCTTGCATTTAGCCCTCTTTTAAACAACCCAAAAGAGAAAGCTTAGTTTTTTTTTAATAACCCATATATAAAATAAGTAAAAACTGTAAATGGGTTGTTCATCATCCTCTATAAGTTTCTTTACACATGTACATCAAAAATTCATTTGTAGCTCATCATTTATACAAATGGCTAAGCTATGTACATATTTATCATTTGAAGTTCATTAATCTGGATGTCATGTTTCCTGTAATCAAAGTTTTATTAACTTGGATTGATTTTGTAAAAAAAAATGTATTGCACCATGTTTTATATTCTTTTTTAAAGACACTTTATGCCCTCCAAAAATAGATTTGTTCTTAGGACCAACAGTTTCCAAATCATCATCTACCACAGATGAAACTAGTGATGACCTAAATAATTGTGCTAGACACTCATATTTATACTCTACTAGCACTGGCCTGACTGATCTAACAGGAGAATGACATTATTGCCCTTAGTTAGGGCAATAACTCTACTTAAACCACAATTGAAAGGACTAAACCCAAGAAGTGTAACAATACCAAGACTATTGTGATTGTACTTCAAGTTTTAGTAATTCATCATGCATCTGATGCATCATGAAGCTTAAACTCATGTATATCTTCTGCCTAGAACAGAAGCTAGGTTTCATTATATATAGCAAGAATCCTAATGGCTTCCCATTTCTAACCACTTTGTAGTAATAGGATAATACATAAAAGCGTTTGTACTTTCTCAATTTTATCAATTTAGGCACTTAATTATTTTGTGTAGTGACTAAGCATTATACTTTTTTCAAACCATTGATAAAATGGTGACAGTACGATGTGTTTTTTTATTTAGCCATTTTAGTATCTTAATCTGTTAGCAAATCAACACAAAAGACCTGAAAAAAAAATCTTTAAAAAAATGCACCATAGTAACTGCTCAAATTTTTTTTACTTGGACTGCAAATTCAATAAATTCAAATTAGAATATATTGATAGTAAAGAATGAATGAGATTCAAGTTAATTGCAAGAAATAGCAAAATGCTTTATGGCTTCTTTAGCATAACATCTTGCTTCCAATTTTTCTTATCATGATTCATAGGATTGTAGTTTGAGAAATCCACCCAACTATACCAATGCCATTTAAATAGATAGCAATTTTCACTGCTACATTTGGTAGATTTTCTAGAGTATACTATCCTAATAAGAAAAAAATATAATGATATAATGAGGTAAAAGAAAATCACAAATAAGGCAATAACTATGCAAAGACCAAACTACTCTCATCATAGTTAATACTCAATAAAAACTCAAAAGTGTGTTTATCATGTTGTCAACATGTCATCAAGCATACATGCATATGTTCTATGCATAGGTGATGGCAAACATACCACTAACAAGGGTAGAGCATATGAAGATCATAAACAAATTTATTTCTAATCATAAATGCTAAATGCATGTTTTTCTTGGTTTATTCTTAAATTTGCTATATGATAAAAATAAAAACTGCCTAAACTTTCTTTGATACATACGACTAAAGCAGAAATGACATCCTTGGGCCAGAAAAAAAAATTAATGAGATGGATGCCCAACTAAAGAAAGCACATAAATGATTGCAGGAGCCAGGAAATAAAGAAATATGGATGTTAGGTCTTCACATCATTAAAAACATTGACAATATCAGTTGATTAAAATCAATCAACAAGTGGCAGAAAGAACAGCAAGTATTAGCACAACAACCAAAATCATCGGATTGAATAGTTATTCACTAGCTACTAAAAAAAGGTTAAGATACAGTAGAGTAAAAAGCACATTTAAAGCTGAAGAAAGCACAATATGAGGCTAATAAACTAAAAGAGATCCTTATTCTTAGAATTTCTACTGAATATACTCTTATATTGTTTACCAGAATTAATCTTAAAACGGTATTAATACACATAACAACTAGTAGAAATGGTATTAACTTAGATATAAAACCGCATCTCTTGAAAACGTAGACATAAGTTACTTTTGGGGGGGTTACAAATAGTCTTTTTCTCAAACCCTAACCGCTGACGGTGACTGGCTTACTGCGACTAGCTGCTCGAGATCCGAACAAAATTAACCAACTACACAACTACAGATACAAAATTAGACCGATTAAAGGAAATAGGAACGCGTTTTCAACATAAGTAGTAGCAGATTTTACGTTTTACCTGACCCCTAGAGTGAGTCAACTCGGTGAAGATCGCTCACGGCAGAAGTACCAGGGCAGGACGACGGAGGGTAGACGGCTCACAGTAACAGCAATAGGAGGGCGTGATAGAGCGGAGGAGACGATACAACGGAAAGGGCGAGGACAAACTAGACTTATTTTTTGTTTTGGCTTTTACTTTTGGAGGGAAATAGAATTGGAGGCGGGAATCATTAAAAACAAAAAACACAACTGTGTTGTTGATTTCGTTTTGTCTCTTTACCTTTGGTTTGTTTTAGTTTTTTTTTAATTATTTTTAGATTGTCAATCATATTGGTCATTTTTATTTTCTTTTTAAAAAAAGAAAGATTTTCATACATATATTTTAGACAAAATTACATAAATGGTCCTTATGATTTATCAAAAGTCACAACTTCAATCTACGCTAAATTTTTTGACGAACATAGTCTATGTTGTTTCTAAAACTTGCATTGCTGGTCCTTGAACCACCTAAAATGATGTTTTTACACTTTCATATATATATATATATATATATATATATATATATATATATATATATATATATATATATATATATATATATATATATATAGGTTCAAATGTTTTTTAGCAAGTATTGTGTGCCTAAATGCACCAATAAGAATTCAAGAAATAATTAAATCACTAATAAATAATAAAAGGGTATAAGAGCAATCTACACTATAATTAATTATGGTAAAAGAAAACAAAATCAATCAATATCCCACTAATTTAGGTTATCAGTTTCATATAACACCACCACCGATTCCCCCTACTTCTCTAAAAATCATCGGTCTCTCTTCACAGACCCAGAAACCCTTATCCTCTCCTTATTTCGACACCACCAGAGCAGTAGCACCACCCCACAGCACCGTAGAACCACCAACTTTATGGATTGGAGAAGAGAACGGGTGGAGTTGTGCCCTTTCGTCGGCGATGGCGCCGACAACCGACGTTTCTACAACTTCCGATCTAGCCCCGACGGTACATCAAACAGAGACGTTCGCCAGGGACACGATGATCTCCTGGTTCCGAGGCGAGTTCGCGGCGGCGAATGCAATTATTGACGCATTATGTGGCCATCTGTCTAGGTTAGAAGGCGGTGTGAGTACGAGTCAGTATTCGCCGATGAAAGTGCAACATCATGAAATTCCAAATGAGGTTCCCAACGATAGAAATAGAAATCAAGGTGTTGAGGCAGTTGACAATGATTTTACCAGACTTAATTCACCTACAAGTGAGATAAAGATAACCGATACAGGTAACAACGATTATACTTTAACCCTTTTTCTTAAACCCTAATTGATGAAACAACCTATTTTAATGGATGTTAAGTTTTGCTGAGTTATACACTCCCTTAAATTCGCATCAGAAGAACAATGAGGATATTTGTTTTTTTGTATACTTTAAGCTTTTGATTCTCTATTATTTATATATGTGTGCACAAAAGGTGTTTGTGGAAATGCCTGAAAGAGAATTTGGCCATGTTGTATGTATTCTGTCAAAACTCTCGGAATGCTTATTATATTGTGACAATTTGATTTCAATCTTCTTATTTGTCAAGATAGGGAAAGTAAAAAACATTGTTAGATAGGAAAATTAAAAAACATTCCGGTAGAATATGTTATCATTCTCTATTATATCGTTTCCGGTAGAATATGTAACAAATTCTTTAAGAATATTCAAAACCATTCTGCAAAAATAGTTTATTCTGTAAGAATATTTATTGCTGTATTCTATTATAATGCATTGAATTGTTTAATTTTTGAAACTTGATTATCTTTTCTTTGTAGATTTAGGTTTTGAAGAGGCTAACATTGATGTGGAGAAGGAAGAAAACATATAGAACGAGAGTGTATTATACCAGAATGTGTTATGCTACAATGTATAAAGTGTTGCTTAAAAATAATATTCTTTCAGAATAGATTAGTGTTTTTGTTAGATTTTGATGTTTTTTTTTTATTTTTTCTTTCAGAATGTTGTTATTATTCAATGAATCACAATCATACAATGTAATTATTTGTTATATTATTAGTTCAATAATTGATTTGTGTATTCTTTCAGAATGTATTTACTAGTTTATGGTTGTCATTCTGCCATTCTGACAGAATAAAATCGAAAAATATATTTACTAGTTTATGGTTGGCATTCTATCATTCTGACATAATAAAATTGGATTTTTAAATTTGAATTAATTTAAAATATTAAGATTTTTAAAAAATAAAGGAATTAATCATCCCTAAAAATCCGAAAATTTCCTTTTTTAATATAGGTAAATTGACTAAAATGCCCTTATGTTGAAATTTGTATGATTATATGGTACATGTTATCCTATTCTACAATCATAGACCCTGAGATCATGACCTTTGATTATATTCCATCCGATGGTCCGGATCTGTGCATTCTGGCACACAATAGTTAGTAAAAATAAAATAACCTAACCCTACATATATATATATATATATATATATATATATATATATATATATATATATATATATATATATATATATATATATGAGTTGGATCAAATGAGAACATCTAAAAGGTTGAGAATGCAAGAACAGATCACAACCATATAAATAATTAGATCTAGGGCTATTATTAACCGAGCCATTTATGTAAATTATAAAACTGATGTGTTACATATGTAACTTTGAAATGGCCATAAGGGTATAATAGGAAATCCATATAATTTAAATAAATAGAAATTCCTATAATTTAGGTATAATAATCAGATTTTTTTTATTTTCTCTATCTACTTAACTACATAACTCTAATCTGAGTATTTTGAGAACACCAGTCGCACACCCCTGCCTTCTTCAAAGTTCACATTATGCCATTGTCTCCATCTCCGTCTTACCACCAATTTCCTTCATTTTCTTACGGCCACCTTCATCGTCGATGGCTTAACATAGCCATTCGAAAACCATCGCACCATCACCGTTTCCTCCATCTTCTCATGTTTCTTTAAACCCTAATCAACAAAAAAACAGAGAATTGTTCAAGCTCTCCACTATGTAGGGTTCACAACCAGTAACAAACCCACGATCTTCTTCTTCATCTAACCAAGGCCATCTGATCTATACATCATATCCAAATCACCAGTTGTCATCATCTTCATCACACATCTACTTTCATCTTCTTATCTACACTCCATTGCACCATTACTACCCATCTACGCAGCCCACGCCACATCGACTTCAGCCCACCATCTTCACATCATCAACACATAATCTGTAAAAAATATGTTGCTCTAGGAAGATATCATCAACATCACTTCGTTTTTGTCGGTTCATTGATTTCTTGTGATAAACATCATAACTACACATGTAAGTCGATTTCTTATGAGGATCATTACACACGCCCCCGAAAGCTCTCCCCGGTTCGCTACTTTCATTTTAACTTGCCTTGTTCTTCAGTTTTCTAGGTGAATTGCAGACCATTGTTCTTCATTTACACACCAACCCTATATTTATTGGTCCTAATTCATCTCATACCATCCCTTATAACTGATGGAAAAGATAGCCACACAAAGGTGTAATCAGATTCAAAGTAAAAGGTTGTGCATAGAAGTTGTTTGATGAAATGTGTGTGAGAGGTATTCTTTTATGAATTTTAGTTATTATTTTGTGGATTTTTGCGATGCTAATATGATATTTTCACTTTACAATTACATTCATCGCATTGAATATATCTAATATGAGAATTCGGAATTACACTATTTTTTTTTGGTAAAAAAAATCCATATGAGTATGTTTTATGTGTAGTTATTATTATTATTTTTTTGGTTTCTTTTGATTATCAGTACCTTCAACCAAATTCATCACACAATTGACCTTCCCCTTGAAAGATAGCCAAGTAGACCTGGAATCATATTCACAGGAAAAGTTTGTGCACGGAAGTTGATTGAACTCAATGATATATAGGTATTTGAATATGGGTTTTTATGGAGGTCCTTTGGAGTTGTTTGAGAAGATGAAAGGTGAAGAATTTGAGCTAGAGGAGAATGAAAAGTTGTATTATGTTCTATATTTTTTTAGATGTAAGTTATATTATATTTTGATGAATTCATTTATGATAGAATGTGTATTTATTTATGAATAGCAGTATATTCATTTGTGAATAGAAATGTATTCATGTGTGAATGAATGTATTTATTTATGATTAGAGGTATTCATTTATTCATTTATGAATAACAGGGTATTCATTTGTTAATAGCAATGTATTCATTTGTGAACAGCAGTGTAATCATGTGTGAATGAGTGTATTTATTTATGAATAGAGGTATTCTTTTATGAAGAAATGATAATTTTTACACTCTTTTTATAAAGGAATTAGATTACTTGTAAATTGATGTGTATTCATTTGTGATCGGAGTAGTATCAGGTTTTTTGAAAAAAAAAATTTGTTTATAAATACAAATGTATTGATTTGGGGTTGGATTTCTATTCATTTTTTTGAAAAAAAAAACATGAAAGAGTAGAAAAAAATTATTTTTTCAGGAAAAAAAAATTCAGTTTTAATTTTTTTTTTTTTTGGTAAAAATGTTTTTTTGTATTCCATTAATAAGAAAAATAAAAAATCGAATATTTTTTTTTCGGTAACTGATCCTATATTTAAGGGAATTTGATTGAATTTTATTTATTTTAATTTAATTAAAATATATAATTACTAATATGCTCTTATATATTGATTGATTGGTCCAGAATTGTTCTCGCGTTCTCAACCTTTTAGATGTTCTCATTTGATCATTCCCCTATATATATATATATATATATATATATATATATATATATATATATATATATATATATATATAGGTTCAAATGTTTCTAGCAACTATTGTGTTCCTAAACGCACCAATAAGAATTCAACAAATAATAAATAATTAAATAAATCATTTAATGGTATTTTGGACCTTTTGTACTTTTTAATTAAGGGATCATTTAATTGAAATCCTGAAATTAAGGAAATAAAATCAATATATTTGACCTAGTCTCTCTTATATCCTGTCTTATATCTTCGATTCTTCACTTTCCCCAAACTCAAATCGGCCACCAATGGCTTCAACCGATCAGCAAAGATCGACGAAGGTGGTTACGGGTGTGTCTACATCGGCGCCATTAAATCCGATCAAGACTCGTCAACAGGTAGAAATACTGAAACCCAAATCGGCAATACCAGGTCTTCTGTCGTCGATTGATCTCGAACATATTTTTATTTCTAAACGATCCAGTTTCTTGTGATAAAATTGATTTGGTAAGTTTCTTTCGACATCTATGATGGACAAAATCAATTTGATTTTATCAAGTCTTCTAGACTTTATCTCGATTTTGATTCAAGATCGAGATTGTGTCCATCATCTTATTAATTCGATTTCTTCAATGTTCTATTTCTGTTTTTTTTATTAAAGAAATATTCTGATACAACTTGCACTCCACGGTCATAAGTTGGAGTTTGTTTCGAAAAAGTCAAAATTGGTGTTCATATTTGTCGATTTTGAAGAACAGATGGGTATAAGATGTCGATTTGTTGTCGAAGTTTGATGTGAATTGAAAATCGATTGAAGAAGGTATCTATAATCGCAGACAAATGAAAAGTCAATGTAGAAAGTCAATGAAGTTTGATGTGAAGAAGACAATGTATTTTTCATAGCCTATTATTCTCTGATACATTTTCCTCTTATTGTGATTCTCTGTGAAGTTAGAATATACACCATTCTTTTTATTCTAACCCCACATCCCTTTTTATCATAATGTGGTTGCTTGTGCGATGTTTATTTTTCAGATGCTAAGTGTTTTATTGGTAGGAGATTTAGTGATGACATGGTTCAGGCTGACAAGAGTTTGTATCCTTTCAAGATCACTGGAGGACTCAATGACAAGCCTGTGATTTTAGTTACGTACAAAGGTGAAGATAAAAAATTCTCAGTTGAAGAAATTTCATCAATGGTTCTCGCCTGAGTAATGGTTTAGTGATTTTTTCAACCACCAAAGTTAATTCTTTCTAAATCGATATTGCAATTTCTAATTCGAACCAATATTCTTTAAGCATATTTGACTCTTTTATATAATTACATGTCTAGCATAAATATTTATAAATAATGGAATCAATAAATCAAAGAAAAAAATGCATAATTAAGCTAATTCTATAAGAATAACTTTCTTACCTTATAATCGGGTGTTATCTTCATCTTCAACTGTTTCATTCTTTTAAGAATTTTTTGCATCTAAGTTCTTCTTCTATTTGAATAATGTGCAAAGAGTATTAGATTCTTGCAGAATCACATAAGAATGATTCTGCCATAATTGTTTTTTTCGGTATAATCACATAAAAATGATTATGGTAGAATCACATAATAATGATTTTGTCGGGATTCTATTGCAACTGGCTTTCATGCAATACAATTCTGATAGAATGTTAATTATTTATATGTTTAATGTGCAATTGTTACAAGTGTATCACTATAAAATATTTGGCAATGAATTTGTGATAGAAATGGCTTGAAGACCTGATGGGAAAGGCTTAAAGAATGAATCAAAGAATGATCACACTCACTGTTTAAGAATGTTGTTATTTTTTAAGAATTACACTTGTTGTTCTTTCAGAATGTTGTTATTATTCAATGAATCGCAATCATACAATGTAATTATTTGGTATATTATTTGTTCAAGAATCAATTTTGTGTATTCTTTCAGAATGTATTTACTAGTTTATGGTTGGCATTCTGTCATTCTGACAGAATAAAATCGAAAATATATTTACTAGTTTATGGTTGGCATTCTGTCATTCTGACAGAATAAAATCGAAAAATATATTTATTAGTTTGTGGTTGACATTCTGTCATTCTGACAAAATAAAATCGGATTTTTAAATTTGATTTAATTAAAAATATTCAGATTTTTAAAAATAAAGGAATTAATTATCCCTAAAAATCTGAAATTTTCCTTTTTTAATATAGGTTAATTGACTAAAATGCCCTTATGCTGAAATTTGTGTGATTATATGGTACATGTTATCCTATTCTAATATCATAGACCCTTAGATCATTACATTTGATTCTATTCCATCCGGTGGTCCAGATCTGTGCATTCTGGCACACAATAGTTAGTAAAAACAAAATAACCGAAGCATATATATATATATATATATATATATATATATATATATATATATATATATATATATATATATATATATATTGCTGATTTATTGTGCAAACCAAAAGCTTTGTGAGAACTTGCAAACTCATAATCAACTCATCACTTTTCAACACCAATCTTCTCCAAATGGTGCGTGTAAGCCATATGTAGACTCAAAAGATTTGACAATTTTTTTTTCTGAAATTTGCATGTATGCACAATCAGCAGCTGTACGGATTGTTGATAAGCAATCAGCAATCCACATAACTGCTGATTGTGCTCATCAACAGTACGTACAACTGTTGATTTTGCTCATCAGCAATCATACAAAAAAAATTATCAAATCTTTTTTTAGCATAAATATGGCTTAGACGCATCATTTGGAGAAGATTGATGTTTTTGGTGTTGAATAAAATAGAAACAAGGACTTTCAAAATTCTCATGTACATTCACACATTAATGAACTAGTCGAGTTCAATGTACATAGATCTATATTGATCACTATAAAATGTCTAATGATAAATTTTAAAATCACATCAATTTTGGCTTCTAAACTTGGTTGATGATGAAGTTGATAATGATTCAGTACCTTTGGAACCGGTCACTCGGAAAGAAGCACTGCAAGCGGCAAAAACTCTTCACAGCTTTTTTGTTGCAATACGAGAATACAATGCCTCAACTCTTAAGTGCAATTGGGATATTTTAAAGATGAACTCAATATAGATTTGAAGTTCACAAAAAAACTAGTGACTATAGATTCATTTTTTACTAGACAATTCTAAAATTTTGGAATATTATAGTAATTATTAGTTTATAGTTTCGCTGGACCAATATATTTACATTTGGGATTTCAAAAAAATTATTATTTTATTAGTTTATGGATTAGGGCCGAATTTTGTACTGGTCTCAAGTTGGAACCGGACAAATTATTAATTTTATCGAGATTATTAATCTATCGAGTATTAAATTATGAAGGTTCTACTGTGTGTGTGTCTATATATATATATATATATATATATATATATATATATATATATATATATATATATATAGAGAGAGAGAGAGAGAGATATTATTTAAAAATAAAGAAAAACAAAAAATAAATACCCCACCTTACCCCCAATAAAACCCTACCTTGTATTTTCCGGTTAAAGGTTCTTAGTCGCTCCCACCACCGGTCTCCTTCCAGGTTGTAGGTTCTCTTTCCCTCTATCTCAGTATTAGAGCATTTCGGCCGAAAAGTTGGCCGACATCTATATCAGGGAGGTAGTGGCGCGGAACGGGGTGCCAGTTTCAGTGATTTCCGACAGGGATGTGCGGTTCACTTCCAGGTTTTGGAAGAAGTTTCATGGCGAGCTAGGTACTCGTCTGCATTTTAGCACCGCCTTTCACCCGCAGACGGATGGTCAGAGCGAGCGGACCATCCAGACACTAGAAGATATGCTGCGGGCGTGCGTTTTAGACTTCGGGGGGTAGTTGGGATACTTACCTTCCGTTGGTTGAGTTCTCCTATAACAATAGCTATCATGCGAGTATCGACCGTCCTCCTTTCGAGATGTTGTATGGGAGGAAGTGCGGGACCCTGATATACTGGGGAGAGGTTGGGCAGAGGGTCATGGGGAGTACCAAAGTGGTACTTAAGACTACGGAGAGGATCCAACAAGTTCGGAGCAGGCTTCAGACTGCTCAGAGTCGGAAGAAAAGCTATGCCGACAAGCGTCGGTCGGACCTGGAGTTCCACGTCGGGGATATGGTGCTCTTGAAAGTGTCGCCTTGGAAGGGCGTCATTCGATTCAGGAAGGGGCAAGCTGGGCCCCAGGTATATTGGACCTTTCAGGGTTATAGCCCGAGTGGGCAAGGTGGAATATAGGTTGGATCTGCCAGCCGAACTCAGTCAGATTCAAAGCACTTTTCACGTCTCCCAGTTGCGGAAGTGTCTGGTGGACGATTCGGTAGTGGTGCCTTTAGAGGATATTCAGGTTGATGACAGCCTGAACTACATTGAGCGACCAGTGGCAATCCTTGACAGGAAGTCAAAGGATCCGAGGAACAAGAGGGTGGAGCTGGTAAAGGTGCAGTGGCGGCACTGCAAGGGCTCGGAATGGACCTGGGAGCCGGTGGATTAGATGAGGGAGCACTACCCCGAGCTTTTCCAGGACCGAGCAGCAGACTTCGAGGACGAAGTCTAAAATAACTGGGGGAGATTTGTAACACCCGATTCCTGGTACGCATCTAATTTAAGCATTCTTGTGTTTTTCTCTAAGACTCGACGAGTTGGATGCCCAACTCGTCGAGTAGAGTCGAGATCCGCGGACAGTTTAAGTGACCTACTCGACGAGTCGGGAGACTGACTCGGCGAGTAGGTGTTGTTTGAGTGAAACCCTAAATTTGAGGGTTTGCACCCTATTTAAACACTTTATCTTAGCCTCCATCGTCCCTATCACTCCCAGAGAGTTGTATATCGAAACCCTAGCCGTTTTTGTGTGTTCTAAGGCCATTTTGGTGCATTTGGTGGATTGTGATGCTTGAGAAGAAGAAAGAAGCTTGAGAGTTCGAGTTGAGTCTTGGAGATCCAGAGATTTTGGTCCATTTCCAGCTCAATCAAGGTAAAATGCCCCTGTCTTGGTCTTCCATGTGTTTATTCATCCTTAGAGCTTGGACTTTGGGTACATTTAGGGCTTTCCAAGCCATTTTCGGATTTGTGAAGTGTTACATGGAGTCTTGACTTCAGATCTGAGTCATTGGAGGGGTCTCATGGCATAAAGGTGCCAACTTTAAGGCCATGAGAGCCCCATGCATCTTGTAGAACACCTTTTATGGCTTTTTGAGCCAAAGACCCCATGCATGTGCACCAAGTTTGGAACTTTGCGTGTAAAATGGACATTAGAAGGCCAGATCTATGGTTTTGATGCGTTAAGACCCATTTAAATCGACTGTACAGTAATGGTCAAGGTTGGACTCGACGAGTCGTTCTTGGGACTCGGCGAGTCGGGGTGTATTGACCACCAAATCCTTTATGTGGATGGACCAATTGTTAGGATGGAAAGTCCCTTAGTTGTTTAGACGCGTAAAGGGACCTGGGAATCATGGGACTCGACGAGTGGTTGAACAGACACGGCGAGTCCAAGGCAATCTCCCAACCTTTGAAGATAAACTCGACGAGTTGTTCATACAACTCGGCGAGTCATAGACTGGATGTATTCGTAGGAGGGAGATGAACTCGACGAGTTTAAGGTCGAACTCGGCGAGTCGGATGAAGATGGTCCCAATGGTGATTGAAGGAGAACCCGTCGAGTTCTTGCTAGACTTGACGAGTCGAGTCGGGGTTGGATCGAGTTAGTGGAGTTGGACTCGACGAGTTGGTAGACTAACTCGGCAAGTCAGGTCAACTGGGTGTTGACTTTGACCAATGTTGACTTTGACTGGACTTGAGTTGACCCTGGTTAGGGTTGTATGTTCTACTTGATGACTTAGAAGGGTTGTCATGTAGGGATTGAGGAGTTGAGGAGAGTCGATCTTCACGCAGAGGACAGTTCGGACATTTCACGACATCGAGGTGAGTTTTCTCCTAGTAGGAGTGGGTCTACGGCCACAATGCCGGCCCACCAGTAAGAGTATTGGTTAGATGGTTGTCTTTGTGATAATTATATGGGATTGATATGTGACATGCTTACTATTATTGGTATGATTATGATTGATATGCTTACTATGCTCATTATGTGTTAGCAGTAGGAGGGGAAATAGTCCCTGGTTACCGGTTGAAAGATACCGAAGGGGAGGTTAGTTCCCAGTTACCGGTTGAAAGATACCGAAGGGGAGGTTAGTTCCCAGTTACCGGTTGAAAGATACCGAAGGGGAAGGTAGTTCCCAGTTACCGGTTGAAAGATACCGAAGGGGAGGGTAGTTCCCAGTTACCGGTTGAAAGTTACCGAAGATTAAGTATTATTTGGTATGAGTATGATGGGGGAACTCACTAAGCTTCGTGCTTACAGTTTTAGTTTTGGTTTCAGGTACCTCTTCGCCTGAGGGGAAGGAGTCGGCGGTGTAGCAGCGCATCACACACACATGGTTTCCGCATTGAGTTTCTGGGATTGTACTCTGATTTTCATTACTTCTGATGTTATGGTTTGGAACACGGCATTTATGGTTTTTATCACTTGATGTAATATTGACAATGTTTTTGGTAAAATGTATTATGAATTATTTAATTAAAAACAAAATTTTTGGCCTCGAAAATTGGAATGTTACACAAACATATAATGGGCCCCGCCCTTCATCGGGCCCCGCCTGGCATCGAGCCCAACTCGGTATAAAGGTGAACATATAAACATATACACACATAACATATGTAATAATCACAAAGATACATAGCATACAAAATAATCATCAGGCCCCGCCTGACATTGGGCCTTCCCGGTAAGCATAAAAGCACATACACATGCAAGAGTCACACAGACTTCTAGCATCCTAACATAATAAACCTTGGGCCTGCATTGGTGCCTTCGACTAACTAAACACAACGAGGAAACTCACCTCGAACTGCTGAATCACACGAATAAATCTTTGGTTGTTGGTCCGACAATTTCCCCGAGCTATCAATACCAAATAACATCCAATTAATAATTGGGTTACAATCCCTAACCATCAGTCCAAAATTAGGGTAAAAATACCATTTTACTGTAACGACCGTCACTTGAGGTAATAATATTTAATATTTCTTAAATAATTGTTGGGCTAAGTTTTAATAGAAGGACTATTTGAGTGGATCATTAGTGAGTGGGCCAAAGATTTGGACCGCCCATAAGATGTACGTTGGGCGTAGCCTTGGTGTACGTGGGGCGTAGAGAAGCATTGGATGTAGGGGACGCATGCACATACGCATAGCGTACCAATAAGTACGCGCATCGTACATGAGTAAATTCCAAACCCTAGTTTTTAGGGTTTAAGCCATATAAATACCACATTATAACTCAAACCCTAGCCTCCTTACCAGCCCTTCATTCTCAGAAACCCTAGATAGCCTCCTTTTCTCATTCTTGTGTGTGTTTGGATTTGTGAAGCTTGTTTTGGAGCTTAGAAGCTTGGAAGAAGGAAGGATAAGATAGTGAAGAAGAACTTAAGTATCCTGAGCTCATAGATCCAGGATAGCATCATCATTTGGTACTCATTGGAGGTATAAAGCTTTCAACTTTCTTTTTGAATGATTAGATCTAGTGTAGTGTTGTTTTTGGGATCTTTTTAGTTCCAGGAATGGACCTTTATGACTCAAGTTCGTTTCTAGGCCAAGGGGTGCCACCCTCAGTGATATTCATGTCCCATAAGCAGTAAAGTCTCTATCTTTAAGGTCCTTTTATGACCACGCATGAGTTTGGAGTCATTTCCATGAAAGTTAGTTGCTATATTCCAAGTTTGCGCTCACTTGGTGGGTTGCAAGCCACCAAGTAACCGACTTTATGGGTTAAGACGTGTTATTGGACTCATATCTGTAATTTGGACATGGTGTCTTAAAGGATTAAGCAGTTTTGACGAAGTTGGCTTAACAGAGTAGTACACTGGGCGTACACGCCTGTACGCGCAGCGTACAAGCCATGCAAGCCGTACGCGTAGCGTACAGAGGAGTACGCTCAGCGTACTCTCAGATTTTGGGCTTTGCGACGTTTGGGCCTCGGTTTGGGCCAATCTTTGGGCTTAGCAGTTATTGGGCCAAAATGGGCCATCTGAAATCAGATAATGGACTAAGGGCATGTTTGGGCTTAAGGGAAGGCCCATTTGAGGAGTTGGGCTCAAGTTAGAAAATTGGGTCATTAGTGAGCCTTTAGTGGGCCATTAGTAGGCTTAGAAAAGTTAGAAGGAATTATGCATAGGTTATGGCCCAAATTAGACCAGGGGGTAAAATGGTTATTTTACCCTTCGAAGGATTCTCAGTTTTTGACTAAGTGTTTATTGTGATAACGATAGCCGAGGAGTCGTTGGAGCAGCCATCATAGATTCCCTCACTCGAGATTTCAGCAGTTAGCATATGAGGTGAGTTTCCTTCAGTAGGAACGGGTCGAAGGCACCAATGTCGGCCCGTGTAGAGTATCTAAGTGTGGGTTGGGCCCGTATCTTAGAATCATTATGTTTAGTAGCTAAGTGTGGGCTGGGCCCGTATCTTAGTATTACCTGAGTATGTTTAGGAACTGATAGATTATGATATACTTGTTGTCTGCGTGATACTTGTATGTATGTTTAGTTAGCGGAGTGTGGGCGGGGGCCCGTATCTCCCAGATAGTGGAGTGTGGGCGAGGCTCATACCTCCTAGCCAGCTATGTGTGGGTGAGGCCCATATCTCTTAGTTAGTAGAGTGTGGTCGAGGCCCGTATCTTCGAGATAGCTGAGTGTGGGCGAGGCCCGTATCTCTTAGTTAGCAGAGTGTAGGCGGGGGCCCGTATCTCCTTGAGTGTGGGCGAGGCCCGTATCTCCTAGCTACATGTTTTATGTTATGTGTATGGTATGGGGTAGTTTGGGGAGACTCACTAAGCTTTGTGCTTACAGTTTTAAGTTTTGGTTTCAGGTACTTCTGGTAGCAAAGGGAAGGGCTCGGGATGATTGCAGTGCACACACCATTCGTTCAACCTGGGATGTTTTAGATTAGGATATTTTGACACATGGTTTTGATACAGTATATTGCTATGATGATTTTGTGATACATTAGTTATGTTTGATGAGATGATGGATGGTATTTATGGTTTTATGAATAATTTAAAATGAAATTTTAGGACCGTATTTTTTGGATGTTACAAGTTAGTATCAAAGCCTTGGTTTGAGGGATTCAGGCACACTCTCGGGTGTGTCTGAACTCAAACTAAGGAATTGGTATAGAAATTTTCAAAAGAAAATCATTTTTATAAAAAGAACTTTGAAAAAGAGAAAGGAATTTTGAAAAAGAGAAAAGGGTGTGGTGCATGCAATCAGCCGAGCTCAAGTATGTACTCCCAAATTACCGATACAAGTTTATGTTATGAAATATTTATGAGAGCTACATGCTAGATTAGGACTAAGGATCTAGGAAGGATACCTTATGTGCCTGTTATATTTGTATCAGCTTTATTAGATCTGCATGCTAGATTAGGGATAAGGATCTAGGAATGATGCCTTATGTGCCTATTATATGTATATCAGCTTTGTGAATTGCATACTTGTACAAATTAGTCAGTGATATGATGGCCTGATTAGAATATGCTTAATTATGTTACTCAATGCTCGAATTCTGCTTGCTTTGTGCTTTTATGAGTTCTAGTTATCTTGTACTAGCTAGTAAACGAACATGTTAAGTTACATATTGCGAGGACTAAATAATTTCAGAAGGTTAGGTCTAGCTCTATTTTGCAGCTCTTGTTTGAGTCCAGACGTTGTAGGGTAGGATCTCTCATTCGAAGAATTATCTAGTCTTAGTGATATGTAATGGTATTCGCGAGCTGATTAGGGGGAGATAGCAGGGACTTCTTATGCAGCTGATTGCGGATAGTGGGATGGTGATTACCCTAAGGAAAACCTAGGATGAGATTAGCGCGTGAAGCAGTAGTTGTAGAAGGGACTTGGTAAAGTCAAGGCAGTTCTTGAGGAAAGTACGGATAGATGTGGAATGTAGTATGGGCCCGTACTACTGAAAGCAGAGGATCCGTACTCGAGTCAAGGAAGGTTGAGATGAATCCAGGGAGCTTGTAGTATATGTGATCCCTCGAGATATGATTAGTATTTTGATGTTTATTATGATGTGTTTTTCAAAATGGTGGTTTTACGCACTAGACCGGTCGATAGTTCAGGCGCTCGTGAGGGATCAGGCTCGGGCTCTGGAGCCGGGTAGCTAGACGACCAGACGAGGGAGTTCATCTCCTATGAGATCATGCACAGTATCCTGGATCAGACTCCTATGATCTTTGGCACGATTAACGAGAGCATTTTGGAGCTTCTGGACGAGAGATTGAGTGCCTTCCGCACCGAGGTGGCGGTCATGATGGGGTCGTGCACACTGACATTCCAGGAGTTCAGAGCTTGTGGAGCTCCTGATTACCATGGGGTTCGGGATCCCATTATGAGCACCAGATGGTTGGCGGATGTCGCCAATGCATTCCGCACTGGAAGATGTCCCGAGGGGGACAAGGTCCGACTAGCGTCCTGTCTTCTGAAGGACAGGGCACGTGACTGGTGGGAGGAGGTCGGACATGCCATTGGTGATGATGCAGATCTTGATGTTATGTCTTAGATTGACTTTTCGTCCACGTTCAGGGCCGAGTTTTCACCTGTGATAGAGGTACAATAGCTTGCTAGGGAGTTCCAGGATCTCCAGCAGACGACTGAGACGGTGACGGAGATCACTGCTATGTTCAGGGAGAAGGCCTTTTTTGTTCCGTAGTACGTGGCGGACGAGGAGATGAAAAAGGCTCGATATCATGAGATGTTGCGGAGTGATATCCTCCAGTTTGTGAGCCGCTCCAGCTGCAAGACGCTGGAAGATATGATTGCTAGGGCTCGTGAGACGGAGTTGGATTTAGAGATAGAGAGGAAGAGGAAACCAGAGGGGGTTCAGTCAGGGAGCGCGGGCAAGAAGCCCAAGGTAGATTCCCGAGGGAAGGGCCAGCAGGGCCGAGGCGGCTATGGAAAGTGTGACAGGACACATGATGGGGTATGCAGGGCAGGTAGTTCGTGCTACTTTAAGTGCGGCCGAACTGGACATTTGAGTAAATATTGTACAGCCACTACCACCACCACGACAATATCATACCTGATTTGCTTCCAGTACAATCAGAGGGGACACAAACGGTCCCAGTGCCCGATTTTAGCAGCAGCAGGGCAGGTGGCAGCACCCGCTCCTACTACATTGAGGATTACCAACGGCCGCCAGGGCCGGGCGGATGCGCCCGTGGCGAAGAGTAGAGCCTTCCAGTTGACAGCAGAGGAGGCACGAGCAGCTCCCGACGTGGTGACTGGTGTATATCTTCTCCTTATCTATTTATTTATATTGATTATTGCTTATGTTCATGTGTTTTGTTATAGGATCATTCTTAGTGAACGGTATATCAGCTTTGGTACTGTTTGATTCGGGTGCCACCTAATCTTTTGTGTCGCTCGTGCTCAGCAAGCGATTCACAGGGGATCCGGGAGAGCTGGATTGCCCGCTTGATGTGGAGATAGCAGATGATAGGACCGTCAGAGTTGTGAGAGTTCACCGAGGATGTACACTGCAGTTATTTGATGAGCAGTTTTCCGTGAATCTAGTCCCTATTCCCCTGTGAGGGAATAAGGTTATAGTTGGTATGGATTGGTTGAGCCCCAATGGGGCAGTGATCGACTGCGAGCAGCAGCTAGTGAGGGTTTGGACTCCCAGTGGGGGAAGGTTAGTGACTCTGGGCGAGAGGCCGCAAAATGGATTGACTCTATGCTCACCAACGAGAGCGAGGCGCTACCTTCAGCAGGGTTGTGCGGGTTATGTCGCCTATGTCATGGTTACCTGGGATAAGGGTAAGACAACAGTCGATGACGTAGCAGTAGTGTGAGAGTACCCGGACGTATTCCCGGAGGATTTACCTGGGATACCTCCGTAGAGACAGGTTGAGTTTAGGATTGAACTACTCCTTGGTGCAACTCCGATAGCCAAAGCACCCTATCGGTTGGCTCCTCCCGAGATGCATGAGTTATCTACGCAGCTGCAGGAGTTGCTAGACAAGGGATTTATCAGGCCGAACAGTTCTTCATGGGGAGCCTTGATCCTGTTTGTGAAGATGAAGGATGGGTCACATCGCATGTGCATAGACTATCGGGAGCTGAATAAGGTAATCGTGAAGAACCGTTATCCCCTCCCGAGGATCGACGATTTGTTTTCCCAGCTACAGGGCGCATCTTGGTTCTCCAAGATTGATCTGCGGTCAGGTTATCACCAGAAGCGAGTTAGGGATGAGTATTTACAGAAGACAACTTTTAGGACTCGCTATGGTCACTATGAGTTTGTGGTGATGCTGTTTAGGCTCACCAATGCTCCAGCCGTGTTCATGGACCTCATGAAACACGTGTGTAGACCGATGCTAGATCGGTCTATGATTGTCTTTATCGATGATATCTTGATCTATTCCAAGACTCAGTAGTAGCATGAGGAGCACCTGAGGGAGGTGCTGGTGACACTAAGGAGGGAGAGACTTTTTGCAAAGTTTTCCAAGTGTGAGTTCTGGTTGCGCGAGGTGCAATTTCTTAGGCACCTTGTCAACCAGAAGGGTATTCTGGTCGATCCGGCCAAGATTGAGGTCGCAATGCAGTGGGAGATTCCGAGGTCTCCAACTGAGATTCGGTGTTTCCTGGGTCTAGTGGGTTATTACCGGAGATTCATTTAGGACTTTTCCAAGATCATTGTTCCTTTGACCCGATTGACCAAGAAGTCGGTGACCTTCCGTTGGGGGCCTGACCAGCAGGCAGCCTTTGAGACTCTCAGGCAGCGGTTATGTGAGGCACCGATTATGAATTTGCCGAAGGGAGTCGACGACTTCGTGGTTTATTGTGACGCTTCGATCACGGGCATGGGTACGGTGCTGATGCAGCGGGGTCACGTGATAGCTTACGCTTCAAGGCAGTTGAAGCCTCACGAGGCTAACTATCTGACACATGATTTACAGCTGGGGGTTGTGGTTTTCGCCCTCAAGATTTGGTGGCATTACCTCTATGTGGTCCGTTGTACCATTTACACAGACCACAAAAGTTTGAGGTACCTCATTGATCAGCCGAATCTGAACATGAGGTAGTGTCGGTGGTTAGATGTGGTGAAAGACTACTACTGTGAGATCCTTTACCACCCGAGCAAGGCCAATGTGGTGGCCGACGCCCTGAGTCGCAAAGCGGTAGCGGCCCCGATTCGAGAAATCTGTCTAAGGATGACCGTGATTACTCCATTGTTGGAGCAGATAAGAGAGGCGCAGGTTGAGGGCCTGAAGGAGGAGCGCCGGAAGTGCGAGCGGATCATAGGCCAGGTGGCCTCCTTTGATTACGACAGTCGTGGGTTGCTGACCCTGCACGGGAGGGTATGGGTACCGTACTGGGGCAGAGTACGGCAGATTCTGATAAATGAGGCCCACAAGTCCAGATTTTCCATCCATCCTGGGGCGACGAAGATGTACAGAGATCTTCATCCTGATTACTGGTGGCCCTGCATGAAGCGGGATGTAGCCTGGTACGTTAAGAGATGCTTGACCTGAAGGAAGTTCTAGGTAGAGCATCCGAGGCCTCACGACAAGACACAACCGTTAGATATTCATGTGTGGAAGTGGGAGGACATTACTATGGATTTCATTACGAAGCTTCCCAGGACTGTACGTGGAGTAGATTCGATATGGATCATCATGGATCGGTTGACCAATAGTGATCATTTTATCCCGATCCAAGATAGCATATCGGCTGAGAAGCTGGCCGAAATTTACGTACGTGAGGTAGTGGCACGACATGGAGTGCCTGTCTCGGTGGTATCAGACCGAGATGTCCGTTTCACTTCTAGATTCTGGAAGCGGTTTCATGACGAGATGGGTACTCTTCTCCACTTCAGCATCTATTTCCACCCCAAGACGGACAGACAGAGCGATAGGACTATTCAGACTCTCGAGGAATGCTACGTGCATCTACTTTGGATTTCGGTGGCAGTTGGGATACATATCTTCCGTTAGCGGAATTTTTGTATAACAACAACTACCACGACAGCATAGACCGACCTCCCTTCGAGATGCTCTACGGGAGGAAGTGTAGGACCCCAATCTATTGGGGTGAGGTCGGTCAGAGATTCATGGGGAGTACTGAGGTAGTACTCAAGACTATAGAGCGGATCCAGCAGGTCCGGAGCAGGCTCCAAACTGCTTAGAGTCGGCAGAAGAGCTACACCGACAAACGGCGTTCAGACTTGGAGTTTCAGGTGGGTGACATGGTCCTCCTAAAGGTGTCACCTTGGAAAGGTGTGATCCGGTTCCGGAAGCGGGGCTAGCTGGGTCCCAGGTATATCAGCCCTTTCAGGGTTATAGCCCGGGTGGGCAAGGTGGTGTACCGATTGGATCTTCCAGCAGAGCTCAGCCAGATCCCCAACACTTTCCATGTTTCTCAGTTGCGGAAGTGCTTAGTAGATGATTCAACAGTTGTGCCTTTAGAGGACATTCAGGTTGATGACAGCCTGAATTACATCGAGAGACCAGTAGCTATTCTCGACAGGAAGACGAACGAGCTGAGAAACAAGTTGGTTGAGCTGGTGAAGGTGCAGTGGCAGCACCGCAAGGGCTCAGAGTGGACCTGGGAACCCGAGGAGGAGATGAGGGAGCACTACCCGGAGTTGTTTCCAGATGCAACAGACTTCGAGGACGAAGTCTGATTCAAGTGGGGGAGAACTGTAATGATATTTCTTAATTTATTGTTGGGCTAAGTGTTAATAGAAGGACTATTTGAGTGGACCATTAGTGAGTGGGCCGAAGATTTGGACCGCCCATAAGACGTACGTTGGGCATAGCCTTGGTGTACGTGGGGCGTAGAGAAGCATTGGATGTGGGGGACGCATGCACGTACGCACAGCTTACCAAGGAGTACACACATCGTACATGAGCATATTCCAAACCCTAGTTTTTAGGGTTTAAGCCATATAAATACCACATTATAACTCAAACCCTAGCCTCCTTACCAGCCCCTCATTCTCAGAAACCCTAGATGGCCTCCCTTTCTCATTATTGTGTGTGTTTGGCTTTGTGAATCTTGTTTTGGAGCTTAGAAGCTTGGAAGAAGGAAGGAGAAGATAGCGAAGAAGAACTTAAGTATCTTGATCTCATAGATCCAGGATAACATCAACATTTGGGACTCATTGGAGGTATAAAGCTTTCAACTTTCTTTTTGAATGATTAGATCTAGTGTAGTGTTGTTTTTAGGATCTTTTTAGTTCCAGTAATGGACCTTTATGACTCAAGTTCGTTTCTAGGCCAAGGGGTGCCACCCTCAGTGATATTCATGTCCCATAAGCAGTAAAGTCTCGATCTTTAAGGTCCTTTTATGACCATGCATGAGTTTGGTGTAACACCGTAAATTTCCAAACAAAATTTTCATTTAAAATCACATAATTCTCATAACACATTTCACAAAAATATCATTTATCTAATTTACAAATCGCAACTCCATAATTGTTTGATTAAAATACAGGATCCTCAAAAGATAACTCTTTCACTGGTGTGTACAATCAAGCCGGTGCCTTCCTGTGATCCTGAGAAAAACCTGAAACACATAACACATAACACGGTAAGCACGAAACTTAGTGAGTTCCCCAAAATACCACACACAGCTCATTAGCCACTCGAGGCTACAACACAGTAAGACCCTCCGGTCATTGTGTCTCAGTGGGACCCTCCGGTCCCATAACTCGGGTGGACCCTCCGGTCCTAAATCAGTAAGCACGGAATAATACACAACTTAAATCACATAGACATAATGCAGGATATCACAGTACTCAATATAAACACATAAGACCCTCCGGTCACATAAGAATTACCACTCTAGGTAAAGTATAGTGAGAAGACTCACCTCGGATGATGAATAGCCCCTATAAACGCTGCTGCTACGCACCGACCACTAACTCTGTGCCAAACCCACAATTAACCCAATTAGGAACTAAGTCCAAACTCTCACTCATTAGGTCTAAAGGTAGTCCACTAACCAGCCCATCAATAACCTAAAACCCATTGGGCCCATAAAGACCCGATAATAAATGGGCTCTCCCGAGGCCCAACTCTCAAATCTAGTGGCAAGCCCAACCCAAGGGCCCAAAGCGCACACACACACAGATATATATATATATATATATATATATATATATATATATATATATATATATATATATATATATATATATATATGTATTCCTCAGGTCCAAAACTCTATTGCAACAAGCCCAAACTCTAGGCCCAACACTCACGGCCCAAAATGAGAGTTAGCCCAAAAGTCCACAGTGAGGTTACGCGGGGCGTACCTCCCTTGGTACGCCTAGTGTACTCACGAATCCAGATTGGCCATCGGGGACATTGGGGCAGTATGCAGGGCGTATAGGAATTACGCTCAACGTACTCCCCAAATTCACTCTTTCTACTCTTTTGGTCTTAATCCGTTAAGACCTTGACTCAAATCACAGATCTGGATTCCCTAATAGCCCTTACTCCATAAATTCAGTGACTTTAAGCCTTTGCATGGCTGATATGGTCGCAAACACCCAAAACACTCACTCTCTTATTTCAAAAACCTCATAACTCATGCATGGCTTGATTCCAACGTCCAAGATTGGATTTTTATGACATTACACCACTAATTACACTCAAAGGGGTTGATCATAGTCTTTGGAGCTCAATATCTCATAAAGTCTCCACCTTTTGGCACAAAAACCCTAAAATACTCTATCATGATGCACAAAACAAAAGAGTGAGAAAGCTTGGAGCTTTATACCTCTTGAAGAAGCTCCCAACTCAGATATGCTAAAATCCAAGGCCTAGAATTCTCACTCCTTCTTTACTCCAAGGACACACAAAATCACTTAAGGCTCTCAAATAGACACACACAATCTCAAGAACGAGGATTAGGGTTTAGGAGGGTTTATTGAATGATGATGGTGGCCAAGAATGAGGTCATCTCATTCTTTATATAGGGACACCCCTCAATTAGGGTTTCTCATTCTGAGCCTAGTACGTCCAGCGTACCCTCTGGTACGCCTAGCGTACTAGGTGGCTCCGCTTAAAAGTCACGCACATGAGTACGCTAAACGTACACACACATACGCCCAACGTACTCAGCTGCCACCTTTCTCAAATGAGGGACTTATCCTGCCAAAACTTCAAACCTCCATAGCTTCCTCGATATAACTTCGATTCCAATGAACCTCATACCCACGGAAAGGTGTCGAGATGCCCTACGCTTCTAGCAACTCGTCGCAACCCCGAGACTTCCTCATGTCCCGGTTGCAGCCCACAAACCCTAATCCTAGACGATTTGAAACAGGATGTTACAATTCTCCCCCACTTGAATTAGATTTCGCCCTCGAAATCGCTCCTCATCAACACATAGATCGAAACCAATAACCCGAGAAGCACCACCGAAAGGACCTCATATCATACAAAAACCTCTTCCAAAGACACCTGATCCCAACAGGGACTCCCGACCTGAAGAAGGACAGACCCATCTACCGATGCGGTACTCGATCTGGCTCTCTAGAACTTGAAAACTCTAGTGGTTTGTCTCCCTGCCATACCACCCCCGCAAAATATCATGTTAATCGCTCATCGATTAACAGACTCTAAGAACACTCTACCAACTCTGATTCTCTAATCGATCCTGGTCGAACTCAAGAGAAATGGAAAGGTCATAACCCACTAAGGACCCACCGCCTGAACAGTTATCAGAACTCATCAGAAAGAATGAACCCCAAAACTCTGACCTCAAACACAAGGAAAAGACCATGCTCACTTGGAAGTATCCTATGACATCTATAGACATAAGCCCCAACTTCCTCTCAATTATCCCCTTCAACACTGAGCACCAGGTCAACTCCCGACCCAATAGATGAACCTCTAAAGGTTACTCATTGCATACCAAAAAGCGTCTCACCGACTTCCTTCACACAAGAACTATCTCGGCTCATCGTGACACACAAGTCACGAAGTTCGCTTTACCCTAAGCGAATACTACAACCCGTCTGAAATCGTCTCACCTCCAACCTCTGTCGTCTACCATCTACTGGTTCCATGTGTCTCGCGGTCCTTCCCCTACCGACGAAACTGACCCACTCCGGTGTAAGATATCATATGGAGGTCAATACCCCTGAAAATGAAACCCATCTACGAATCTGAAACCTCATCTCGCCTACTCAACACACGAACGAATCCAGACTCAAGTGGTAAGGTTTCCCAAGCCTAAGAACTCCTCTGCGTCATACTCGGACTAGTCAATACTACAGCTCCCGTGTCACACCCCCAAACCGGAACGACGGAAACGTTCGAGGGCGGAGGACGTCATGTTTAGTATCGTAACAATGCACAATAGTAAAACAAGCAACAACATCATCCATTGCATTAATAATATAGTTAATACAAGTGTGTTCTTAATGTAATTGAATATATATATCAAAATAAAAGACGAGCCTTGAACACGCTCCGTCTTCTCAAAACCTGGTCCAGTGTACATGTCTACTGGTGACCTGAGAATACAAGTTATTTTGAAAGAATAGATCAACATTAAAGCTGGCGAGTTCATAATTATTTTAGTGTCAAATGTTTGTATAAGTTTGAAGAAAATGTTTGTAAGTGTTTGATGTAAATTTTGTAAATGTCCGATGTAAAGTTTGTAAATGTCTGATGTAAAGTTTGTAAATGTGTGATGTAAAGTTTGTTTACTTCCTAGAAAATCCTATATTTTCTAGTAAAATGGAGAGTAGTCTTCTACCAAGACCCGACTGTTATGAATGTTTGTTCTTTTGTAAAAGTGAGTGTTTTCCCAAATATAACTCTATTATTACCTTGAAAATAGTTTACATTACCTTTTCTGTGAGAAGATCACTATATGAATGTAATGGGAAAATGACAGTGTACAGTAATGTTGTAATAAGGAACTACTGAAACACTAACTACCTTAAAACCAATTTGTTTAATTACGGTTAAAATGTGATATGGTTATAACCATACTGATTGACAAGTGTTTAACACGACGACCTGCTGGCGTCGAACTGATGTGACATTTGTCACCCCTTGGCCTTGCCGGCCAAACTGTAGCGAACAGTCGGGATGCGGGCTTTTCTATCCCGTATAGATCTATACACACAATGCCCGCTCTCCCTCCAGGATACTCTGGTTACAAAACGCGACCTAACAAATATATTGCTAAGCCATGAAGTAGTTTCACATAAATGTTATCTTGTTCTTGTAAAAGGATGTATGTTCCTTTCTGTTTCTTGTTGTTGTATGTTCCTTTATGTTCTTGCTATCGTATGTTCCTTTCTGTTTTTATTATTGTATGTTTCTTTCTGTTCTTGTTATCGTATGTTCCTTTCTGTTTTTGTTATTGTATGATTGAACTGACCCCATGTATGAACTGACTCTTGTAAGTTTCATTGTTCTAGAAATAGTAAGTATTATTCTCCTAAACTATACCTGTTATAGTTTACTAGTAAGCTCTGTAATTGAATGAGTGTTCATGTTGTACACCTTTGCTACCCAAAGGTGTTAAACTGATTATAAGTACTTTTATATCTACATACATATACATAGTATATAACTAAGATTTAAACGACATTAGGACAAATAACCGATACCCTAAGTCCACAACCAAACAAGGAACGGGAAATAAGGCGAGTTATCAGTCCTAAGCCCTTTCAACCTTATTTATATAACTATCTAAGTAGACATGATCTTGACAATATATAAGTTTAAAAGAGTTTTGTAAAACGATAAAGAGTTTTATTAGGTAAAAGAGTTTTAACCATTTGAATGGTTATTGATGATTTGATGTCAATTTATAAAATGATTTGAAATAGTTTGTTTGATAACACAGATTTGAAGTATAAGAAATCTATTGTTTTGATAGTTATAAATCACATGTGATTGATTATACAACTATATGGTTTTCTACTTGTATTCCCCCCATAAAAGCATTTAAAATCATTTAAAAGATAAGTTAGGGGTATGAACTCACCTGTAGTGAGTGATTCGAATGTAAGAACGATATAGGATGCTAAGTGTCAAGTGAAGTCTCGAGCACAACGGATCCTATTAAGCATATAATGACACATATATGTATATAATTAATGTATATAACAACTAATCATGATAGGGAACCACATTATGGACTAGGAAACACTTGGAATGAAGTGTTACAATCACATATGATTGTTCTAAAGGTGTTTACGGCCACACAAGTGTGTTCACGACGATGGTGTTTACGGCCATGGGAGTTTACGGTCAAAGATGTTCACGGCCAATGAAGTTCACGGCCAATGATGTTCTTGATAGGGGTTTACGGCCAAGGGAGATGCGTAAACTCTTGTTGTTCTTGGTGAAATGGTTGTTTTCAAGGGTGTATTTCAATAGCTTCTAATGGATAACTAGCATATGGAAGGATACTTACGTTTTGAAGCTTGAAGGGGGGTTCACGGCCCAAAGAACTAGTGTGTGTTCTTGGTGTTCTTGAAGATCTAACCGAAAAGAGGTGATTTCACGGATGAAATCAAGGGGTTTTACTAGATTAAGAAAGGTATCAACTAAAAATGGAAGAATCACTTACAAATTTGTCGGAAAATAGAAGTGTTCTTGATGATACTTGAGAGAGAAATGAGTGTTCTTGAGTTGGAAGTGTAAGAAATGAAGAATAATGAAGGAATATCCTACATAAGGGAGGAGTTCACGGCCAACCAAGAGATTACGGCCGTAATCTCTAGTTTACGGCCGTAATCTCTAGTTTACGGCCGTAAACTCCAAATGTTGGAGTTTTCCGGCTTGAATGCTACACAATGAACTCTGGCAGATACATCCTGAAACCCAATCCTTGAACGTACTAGGCTTAGAACACTCAAACAGACCCTAAACAATGGTAAAAGATAGCAGAAACAAGTCTGACTTTTGATTGAATTGAATGGCTTTACAAGATAGAAAATCCGGGTTGTCACATCCCGACAAAACAATATTCACCCTTATCGACTACTGAGTGCTACGGTTCCCCCCGTAGTCTTAAGATGCTCCTTTACTGACTCACGAATTCTACGGCTCCCCGCAGACTTGCGACACCCTCTCACTGACTCGTGAATGCTACGGCTCCCCGCAGTATCACAACACTCTCTCTCTAACCAGTAAATAGTACGGCTCCCTGTAGTATCACGACACTCTCTAGCTGACTAGTGAATACCACGGTTCCCTGCAGTATCACAGTCCTCTCCCACTATCCAGTGAATACTACGGCTCCCCTTAGTATCACGACACTCTCTTCCACTAACTCATGGATGCTACGACTCCCCGTAGTCTTACAACACTCTCTCATTCATTGACTCACCATGGGCTCACTCCACGGTTTCTCCTGATAATCCCAAGCGATTAATCCCACCCGGATCTACTTGTTCCCTTATCACCCCATAACCTCATCATCAAGTCATCATTACACTGAGTTCACCAACTCATGCTCCACAGCTCAACATGGATAGGTGCTCACACCCACCCATATTATGCACCACCACTCCTGATGTACGTTCTCGCAGGCAAGACACTTTTCTCAGCACATATACACCCTTAGACAGTCCCACTCGGGCGACACTTAACTGATGGGTTCCCACTGGAACAAAATCAC
Organism: Lactuca virosa; assembly: GCF_052849685.1. Lineage (NCBI taxonomy): Eukaryota > Viridiplantae > Streptophyta > Magnoliopsida > Asterales > Asteraceae > Lactuca > Lactuca virosa. Next base: position 199,989,296 of record NC_136426.1, read on the forward strand.
TCGGTACTTCACTCGCCATCTCACAACTCGAGTCCCAACATGACCAAAAATTAGGACATCATACTCGGGTACCTCGGTACTATTGGATTAATGTCTAAGTCCATAACTATAATTGGTAAGACTTGACCCGACCCGACATGATCCATTTGGGTTGCATGACATCATGCATTTGGATAGACTATAATGAGAGAATTAACACTTAAGGTTTGTTAATATATTATAAGTTATAATATATTAATAAGATTATTTAAGTAGTATTGATCAAGAATTAGTTTGGAATTAATTAAGTGATCAAAAGAAGACTAATTAAATATATGGGTTGATTGTGTAAATCACCCATACTTGTATAGTGGGCTAATGCTTCATGGATTTTCAAGTTGGGCTAAAACCCATAAGATACTCCATGGATGCTCCATGGAGTATTTGAACCCATGGATCCAAGGAAATGGAAAGCCATGACAATTAGGGTTTACCCTAATTGTCACTAACTATATAAGCATCTTATTGTTGACAAAATCGGCGACTATGTGTGATAGAAAGGGCTAGCCGATTTTATGAAGTGTTCTATTTTCTCTCAAGTTATTCCAAGTGTATTTGGTGTTGTGCGAACCATTTGAGGTGTCACACTTGGGGCACTAGGCACTCAAGCTTCATGAAGTCATTCTACATCAAAGAGGTATGTAATTCTAACTTGATATATTCATATGAATCAATGTTATTATGCTAGTTAGGATGAATACCTTGGAAAGTTCATATTTGCATGTATAATAGAGAAAACATAGATCCAAGGTATTTAGGGTTGCATGTACACTTAGGAGTGTTAATTACATGAAAAAGTTTTGATGTGGTAATGTTCATGCTAATCCAATTTCAAAGATAATTGTCAATAGATTCATGTTTTGTATTAGTTTAAAAGTTATGCTAATTACATGAAAAAGTTTGATCCTTGTTCATATGAGTTTCTTAGATTAATAGAAAAGTTAATTGATTATGTGTTTTCAATCCATTTTAATCTAAGAGTTGATTCTAAAATGTGTTTGTGTAACTTGTCCTCAAGCTACATGAAAGGTCACATTTAAGTTTCTTAAAACTCATAAAAGTTGGCAAAGGTTACAAAATGAAGAGTCTTGTCCTCGTTAAATGGTTTTATGACTCCATAACTTGTCCTCAAGTTATGGAGGTTCAAGAGTCACTTCATTAAGTAATAAAATGTGTAACGTTAATTAGTTCCATAAGTTACAAAAATAAAGAAAAGTTACATTCTTTTATTAGTTTAAAGTCTTCCATAACTTGTCCTCAAGTTATGGAACTTGAAGAGTTTTTTAATTAAAACTACTTTAAACACATAAGTTATGGAATTAATTAGTTTTGAATATTTTCAAAACTTTCCCTCAAGTTTTGGAATATGTAAAGTTTCCCTCAAGAATACTTTAATTCCAAGTTAAGCCCTTAGAGTTTTAAAAGTTAAAATTCAACCCTTATACTTTATAATATTATAAGTTAATATATATATATATATATATATATATATATATATATATATATATGTATGTATAAGAGCAAGTCAGTCTTACCATTAGTAGGCCTCATTCACGAAGCCGGTCTATAAGGGGGGTATAGCTTGTTGCCTATAAAATGGCAGCTTAATGGGTGTCCACTCTTACCCACCGCTTTCTTGACTGGTGGAGGGTCGTTAGTCGAACAGGTAGGACAAGGACTATAATTCTCCCTTCATTAAAAGTATTAATGATAAATACTAAGTAACTAAACACTTATAAATTCCCAATCTTAGTTACTTAGGAAAATGTGAATAAGGTGCTAATCCATGAAATTACACTTTGCACTTTGCTTAAATCGGTTAGTGGAGCGTGTGTGGTTAACCGACACACTAGCTTGATTTAACAAGGTAGGCAAAGGGTTTCTTAAAGTCTATCATAGGCCGGTGGAGCGTGTGTGGTTAACCGGCACATCGGTTGAGTGATAAACATTTAAGAGTACCAAGTAATTTGCATGGTTACTTCACACCTTGTTTTGTGATCCTCGGCATCCCAGTCACAAAACCTGAAGGGCACACTCGAGATTGAAACATTCCATTGAAAAGTTCAATGAATCTCAAAAGATCGAGGAGTTTCAAATCCAATTAAAACTTAATTATATTTCGTTTTTCATGGTGGAAATTGGTAAATCGTCATTTACCTACCTTCAACTATTTTATAACTCGGATTACGACATCCCTCTTCCAGTTATAAATAGGTTGTTGGATCCTAGCCTTAATAATTCATATTGGGTGTTATATTAAGGACTTTAAATCAACTACCTTGAATATCTCCCAAAAGATGTCTAGTTCAGACATCTATGATCTTCCCAAATCTCTTGGAACTTTACTTCCTCCACCTCCTCCAATTATTCTCCCTAACCCACAAGTTCAAGGTCACTCAAGCCCTAATGGCAAGCAAGGTCTATGTGTGATCACATCTTAGAGATGAAGTCACATATTGACAAGCCGGGAGAGTTGGGTGTCAAAGTATTGAGAAAGTTGGATGTTCAATCACTTTCTAAGTCACATAGTGAGTTCCTTTGGGACTACTATGAAACAGACTATGACATTAACCTTAATGATCATATCTATTTGCTTGGTGCTACTGAATCAGCAATGATTTGGAGGACTAGTAAAGCAAATTTGATTAGAAGATCAACTTCCCAAACTTCCATGGACTTTGAAAATGGTAACATTGGATATCCAGAAAAGATTTCGCTTCCCAATGGAAAGGGATTGGCCATAGTCAACTCGGTTGACCAAATGGTAAAGAGAAAGGCAAGTCTGTGATAGTCCAGTACACCATTCCCAGTGAGTCCATATGTTTCTCTTGCCAAAGGAAGGGACATTGATTGCGAAGCTGCCTATTTACCTGAAAGATCATAAGGTTGATCAAGTCAAGAAGTTTGACTACTTCAGGTAAAGTCCACTATCTAACTCTGTTAAGTTTCTATTTTGAGATTCTTGTTACATGATGTGACTGGGTCACATGTTGATGTTTTAAGAATAAAAGAAATGTGAAGAAACTTAAAGGAAGTATATGCTGATTCTGATCGCGAAGATAGATTTCTATCGCATGGTTCGATGATCAGAATTTTTGAGCTACTGCTTAAGAGTTGTGATAGATTGCTTAGGATTAGACAACAACATAGTTTTCATATGCTTTTGCACTGTAAGGATAAGTTTTTCCGCAAAGTTTAAAATAAAAGGAAAATTTTTATTTTATTTATTTTAAAATATCCTTACAATGGAATTTGTGGAAAAATTGTTGTTTATATGATTCCATTAATAGCAAGAGTGGAAATATGAATTTGATTCTTTCATTTGTGGTAGTGTCTAAATTTACCAAATAAGGAAAGATTCTCATCACCCAAGTTTCAGTTGGATAGAAACTTGGAATCATGCAAGTTGTATAGTATGATGAATGAGAACTTTCAAGCATTGGAAAATTAAGACTTGTTCACATGGATGTGTGAATCAAGTGAAGGACTAAAGGGATCGAGTACACATTCTTGTGCACTGGTCATGTCCACCACAAAGCTCGTTAAGACTATTTGTCATGATTTACTAAAGTTTAGTAAATATGGTTATACTTACAAGTTTAAGTATAATTTTGAAACATTGGAAAAGTCTCAATGTATGGCAGAACGAATGAGAAGAATCAAATTAGGCAGAAAGATAAAAGTTTCTCAAATCTGAAAAGATGGGAGAGTACTTTAGTATCATGTTTTGTGATCATCTTAATGATTAAAGAACCATATCACAATTGGTCTTCTAAGGACATCTTAGTGCATTTTTATGGCTAAGAAGAGGAGTCATGAATTGTTAAAATGGTTAAATCAAGAAGATGAGTCATACCTCGTTTCAAAACAAGTCTTAGAGTCATACTCCAAGACTATAAGTTGAGTGACATATCTTAAAGAAAGGTTTATAACACTTGTCAAATGTAAGAGTAAAAGTGTCCTGCTCTTGTACATTTGAAGTTGGTAAGTTGTGATGTTTTGGATTAAACAAAGACCAACTAAGGCCAATTCTGTGAAGTGTTTGTCTTGATAAAGAATCTGCACTATCCCTTGAATATTTGACAAGAGAGTCCTATATGTCAAGAGGACAGTGGGAGTCTTAAAGGTCTTGAAAGTCTCAAGAACTAATCAAGAATAAAACCTGAGGTTCTTTACTAGCACACGAATTGAGGTTTATAACCTATCGTGGTGACATATTATGTGCCCATTACAGTTAAAGTTGTCTTTGCATAGGAGTTCTGGAAGTTCTCAATTGGTTGCATAACAACTTGGAAGCAATGGCAAGCCCTTGTACTGCCAGGTGGCAAGAAGTTAAGATTGCATAAGTTCAGTCCATATGAGTTTGGATTTGTCATTATCCTTGTCTTGTGACTATGGTTTTGACAATTCACATGGATAAGAACACATACACCATAAAATCTAAGGGTCATAAGGTTTCTCTCCGATTCATGAAAATGATGGTGAGGAAACACTTCCACCAAGTAGATTTGAAGCAGATGGCAAAAGGTCTAAACAATTGAGACTATGATTACGGCATCCCTTTTCATAGTTCTGAAATTGTTTAGACACACATACATGCTATCTAAGGACAGGTGTATGATTTTGATAAAGTCTTATCAAAGCAATCGAGTATTAGAAATCTGAACTTTGGTAAGAATGTCAATAAAGTATTGACTTCTAGAGGTCCAGCTGTTTTCTGGATACATGTCAAAGCTAGTGGGAGCATAAGTGTTATGTTAATAATCATCATGTTAGTGGGAGCATGATAATTATGATAAGTATTGCAAGTTAGCAATGTTAATTATAGAAAACAAAAGTTTCAATTCGTGAAGTTGCAGGGGTTGAAAAAGTTGTTTTGCTATAATTAAGGGAGAGGATATACTTCATTTCAGTTCTAAAGGCTTAGATTGAGACCTTTCATTTCAGTTCTAAAGGCTTAGATTGAGACCTTAATCATCTTTAGTCAAGAATATATATATATATATATATATATATATATATATATATATATATATATATATATGAATTTCATGTTGGATTGGTTCAACTTAAGGAAATTCCATATATTGCGTTCTTAAAATTCGATTATGATTACGGCATCCCTCTTCATAGTCAAATTTAGAGAACATGGCAAATAGAAATATTATAGCAAAAGGATTGGTCTAGTATCATGTCTTTATGTGAGACATCATGAATCATGTCCCATATGCTTCGGATATAGGATCGATTGCATGTGCTATAATATTCATCCTTTCTAAAATTTTCCAAATGCCTGGGGCATTAAGAAGGGAAAAGGTCTAGAATTGGATATGACTAAAATGATTAAGCAATTGTCGAGGACAATCTACGGTTTACCAAAGATTGGTTGCTCAGGGACAGTTAGAAGTATAGTGTTTAATTTTGGAAGGACTAGATTGTCATATTCTGAAAAGAGGCATCTCTTGTTCAGAAGTGATAGTCAAAATGAGAATATGGAGTTGTCTCCATAGGTGGAAGTTATCTGTGTAAGATTAGAAAACTTAATGCAAGAAGCATGTGCAAAGCAATGTACTTTGAATATGAGACTTAGTTTCCATGGAGTTGAACTCCATTGGAATACCTTATAATGATTGTTGACAAGTCTTTGTGACTTTGTACATATTCATTACAAGAGGGTCAGTGCATATAAGTTTAAAATCTAAACAGATTTGATAAATGATAGGAATTTGAAATTCTCACATTTTTCGACAAGGATATGGGAGTGTGAAAAGAGGATCATTGAAAATATGTTCAATCGATCTAGTTCACAAAGTAAAGATCATAGACAAACATAGAGTGCTTACTTGGTGTATGGCAAAGCTATTGTTTTGAAAAACATAGTGTACTTGCTTGGAGCATGGGACAACTAGTGTTTTAATTCAAGTATAAAGTTGATAAAACCGAAACAATGAATAATGAGTAATCAGTATGGTGATAAATAAAAGTGTCTTATTTATATTCATAGGTTTTGATACCATATTTGATTCATTTATTCTTGTGTTTCTCTTTGCATGTTTTGATTTCCAGAATTACTAATTCGCTCTTCCTGAATGATTAAGTTATTCAAACCATCCACAGTCGGTCATATGTTGGAAGTAGATATGAATCAAGACTGTCATGAGTTGGCTTGTAGAGTTCCAAGTTGGTGGACAAAGTGGTGCTACAACACTCATGAGTGCTCATAAGTTCTGAGTATTGGATTTAACCCACGCTCATTTGAATCACTTCATGGATTTTATCACGAGTGATCATGAGACGATAGTATCTTATATTCTTCAAACCTAGAGATATGAGTTGTTACTATGAGTTGGTTATACATTGATTGCACGAAAACGCATTGGTAACTCGATGTTAAAACGTGTCTTTGTGTATGATTCAACAAGTAGTAGAACAAGCCATATGAGTCGAAGTTTATCCATTCCTTTTACCTTCGGGATAAAAGCGATATATGTGGGCCCCTCGATGATTTAGTGATGACACATGTGAGTGCTTGGCCAAGCCAGGACTGATTTGATTTGTCCAATCAGTCGGTCATCATGAATCGGAAATCGGGAAACAACAAATGGACAGAGAGAATGATTTATAATCCATGTCTCAGTCCATATGATATCTAGAATGGAGGAATATATGATCACTTATCTAATGGACAAGTCATTGACAAAGGTCAGAGATCATCGGCAAGGTCAGAGTTCGACGGAAGCTTTTGAGAGCTACGATTGCCAGTCGGTTCTTGAAGTCATACGCAATAATAGTTTTAGACTTATCCAAGTGTGAGACTGTTGGATTAATGTCTAAGTCCATAACTATAATTGGTAAGACTTGACCCGACCCGGCATGGTCCATTTAGGTTGCATGGCATCATGCATTTGGATAGACTATAATGAGAGAATTAACACTTAAGGTTTGTTAATATATTATAAGTTATAATATATTAATAAGATTATTTAATTAGTATTGATCAAGAATTAGTTTGGAATTAATTAAGTGATCAAAAGAAGACTAGTTAAATATATGGGTTGATTGTGTAAATCACCCATACTTGTATAGTGGGCTAATGCTCCATGGATTTTCAAGTTGGGCTAAAACCCATAAGATATTCCATGGATGCTCCATGGAGTATTTGAACCCATGGGTCCAAGGAAATGGAAAGCCATGACAATTAGGGTTTACCCTAATTGTCACTAACTATATAAGCATCTTATTGTTGACAAAATCGGCGACTATGTGTGATAGAAAGGGCTAGCCGATTTTATGAAGTGTTCCATTTTCTCTCAATTTATTCCAAGTGTATTTGGTGTTGTGTGAACCATTTGAGGTGTCACACTTGGGGCACTAGGCACTCAAGCTTCATGAAGTCATTCTACATCAAAGAGGTATGTAATTCTAACTTGATATATTCATATGAATCAATGTTATTATGCTAGTTAGGATGAATACCTTGGAAAGTTCATATTTTCATGTATAATAGAGAAAACATAGATCCAAGGTATTTAGGGTTGCATGTACACTTAGGAGTGTTAGAATGCTCAAAACCCAACAGGTACACCATCACATCGTCTCACGCTGTCTTGCCTTAACCACTGATCTTCCACTTACGTAACTCGAAACCTCGAAATACCCCCATATCCCAAATTGAAACACGGAGGAATCGTCAATGACTGAAAACATGTTGACGAAATCTGAAGACCCACCCTCTACTGATCATCACCCATACGAAATTGATCATACCGACTTTGAAAATGGTTGACAAATCAACTGTTGACCCTCCTGGAGTATAGATCACAATCTATACCTATACTCGTAAATCTCAGCTATTGCACCCTGAACTCAGCGACCCAACCGCCTCCAACTCAACATTTGCAAACCCGAAAAATCCCTAGCCCCGATAAATTCTCTGACCAACTGCCACCTGCCGTGGATTCGCTCATCCTTTCCTAAGCACATACCCATACATCATCCCGCCTTGCACCTCGGCTCATCCACCAATAACTCATGTCTCGAGTGTCCGTGCCGCAGATCTCCATAATCAGTTCTCTAACCGCACTTGAACGAATTGGTGATCTACTCAATTGAATACCCAGTTCTCCCCCACTTAGGGTTCGAACCATCACCAGTCGGCATACCAACAATCTACTCCATAGACTGTTTCACCAGGTACATCACACTTGATTCTTGGAACGTACCACGAAAACACTCAATGATCTTCCCGATGGAAACCAAGCAACTCCAAATATCCCGTAACTCAGACAAGAATCTCAGAATCCTCCCAACGTGACTGCCTATAGTCATCTCGAAGCCTCAGACAGATACACCATCGGATACCCCAACTGTCCCGAATTAGTCTTGACTCTTAGTCTGAAAATAATATACTATCACACACCTCATCCCTGATTCCTCGACCAGCCTCCCATTGTGGGAATCATCATAAAATCAAGAGACCTCACTCTCACAGTCGATACACAACGAAGACAACGAGGGCCACCGCCCCGATATACTCCTCTTAACCACCTGAAATTGTCGCTAAAAGTATGCCTCCCTCAACAGGCACCTCCCTATTCTCTTCCATCATGGACCCACAAATAACTCTCTCATGGTATAAGAAATACCTCGCAGTAAACATACTGCCCAAAAATACTCTGGTGAAAAGGTTGCAACCCTATGCTACCCCACGGGGTTTACCTTCAAAACTCTGAAACCGAAAACTCGTTATCTCCTTCGCTTCTCCCAGAAACGGGGACAACGTAACTCTTGTCACAGAAGGTGACGTCTCATCTATCAGTCGATTGCTCAACTCAGACAACGATCCTCCATTAAGCATCATCTCTACTCATCCCTGAGTCTTGCGACTCCAACTGGCATCTCACCAATAAAATCTCCTGGAAACTAACTCGATTTCCCGCTCAAGGTAGGCTCCATTAAACTCGCTCGACATGGTCCTCGGTCCCCACACGCTATCACATCTGATCTCAGTCTAATCAATCACAACGGGATAACTGGTAAAACCAGAAGCACTAACCGCCACGAATCATGGTACTCGAACCATGTGATCACCTCTCAATCTGCTACGAATCATGGTACCCGAACCATGTTATCTCCTCTCAATCTGTTACTTAGAACCTCTGGAATTCTCCGTGTATCGAGTATAGGTCCTCTACTTTCAGTAGTACGGGCCCATACTACCTGCCACATTTACCCATACTTTCCACACGGATCATCCCAGATTTCCTAAGTAGCTGCTCAACCTTCTCGATCATCAATCCCGTTATACCTGGTCGCTCTCCAGCGAATACTCTCCTCTATCAGCGTACTTATCTGACTAAGGTCACTCCCTAGGCTCTTCCTAGGTTCTCACACTTCTCTGCCATCAGCTACTGAAGAAATCCTTATGATGCCAACCATCTACCTCCTGAATATCGTCATATTCACTTAGTAGTTGACTCGCATCATCAAGAGTCCCACAAAGCACGAAGCAAGCAACATTCGGGCATCGAATAATCTCTACCAACACGTAAAACCACTCTAGGTTACAATTCCACTTGCTCTACTCGCACTCAAAAAGTATCACCGAACTCAAGCAACTCTACCCCTCGCAGGTATCTAACTACTCTCTCAGTAGGCTCCTTTGATGCTCATCTAGGTATCTCTCCTAGATTACTCCTCTACTCAAAGCCCTCTCTCCAAAAGATTCCTGCTGGATACTCTTACTCCGCACATACTCAAAGCACATCACAGATAGCAACATTCATAGGCTAAGGCATCACAAATCAGGCAACTCTAGCCCTAAAATATGAAACACATAGCCTATCTTCTAGCACGCATCACTAATATCTCAATAATAACTCATAACATAAATAGTAAGGGTATTTTGGGAAATCACCGTTCGGGCTCTGGCTGATTGTACACACTGCTCCTTATCTTTATTCTCTTAGAAACTTTTGCTTGTTTTAGAAAAATCATTTCTTTTGAAATTTTTTCTCAAATCCTCATTTTGAGTCCAGATATACCCGAAGGTGCATCCGAATCCCTCAAACCAAGGCTCTGATACTAACCTGTAACACCGTCAATTTCCGAATAAAATTTTCATTTAAAATCACATAATTCTCATAACATATTTCACAAAAATCTCATTTATCTAATTTACAAATCGCAACTCCATAATTGTTTGATTAAAATCCAGGATCCTCAAAACATAACTCTTTCACTAGTGTGTACAATCAAGCCGGTGCCTGCCCGTGATCCTGAGAAAAACCTGAAACACATAACACATAACACGGTAAGCACGAAGCTTAATGAGTTCCCCAAAATACCACACACATCTCATTAGCCACTCGAGGCTATAACATAGTAAGACCTTCCGGTCAATGTATCTCAGTGGGACCCTCCGGTCCCATAACTCGGGTGGACCCTCCGGTCCTAATTCAGTAAGCACAAAATAGTACGCATCATAAATCACATAGACATAATACAGGATATCACAGTACTCAATATAAACACATAACACCCTCCGGTCACATAAGAATTACCACTATAGGTAAAGTATAGTGAGAAGACTCACCTCGGATGATGAACAACCCTTATAAACGCTGCTGCTACGCACCGGCCAATAACTCTGTGCCAAACCCACAATTAACCTAATTAGGAACTAAGTCCAAACTCTCACTCATTAGGTCTAAAGGTAGTCCACTAACCAACCCATCAATAACCTAAAACCCATTGGGCCCACCAAGGCCCGATAATAAATGCGCTCTCCCGAGGCCTAAATCTCAAATCTAATGGCAAGCCCAACCCAAGGACCCAAAGCACACACACACACACACACACATATATATATATATATATATATATATATATATATATATATATATATATATATATATATATTCCTCAGGTCCAAAACTCTATTGCAACAAGCCCAAACTCCAGGCCCAACATTCAAGGCCTAAAATGAGAGTTATGCAACACCAGTCAAAATAGGTCAATAGACAATCACATGTGATTATACCAATCATGTAATGTGATTTTGTAAACTAGTAAGGTGATAAACATACTATGTAGTTCATGATAAATTCTAATACAAATATAAACTTTCGTTATGATACAACTCAAAGTATACGTTCGTACGATTCCAAAAATATAGAGAACGTCTAAATCTGACTTCGCGTGAAGAAGTTATGACAAATTATAATGCCATAGATCCTTATAACAAGAGTAGTTTAAAATAGGCTTATAATTAGCCATTATTATCTATAATAGAGTTGTAGTACTCGGAATTACCTACGCATGCATATAAAGAACGTCAAAAACAGAGTTCGTATGCAAAAGTTACGACCTTCCGAAGTTGCAGTTGTCTGAGAGCATGACACGTGTCAGGAAACCCTAGCTGTCTGGATTCACGAAGTGAACCTTAAATTCACGATGTGAAAGTAGTCCAAGACACATTCCGGGGCTAGAAATCATGTTCGAAGTCTACGGGAGTGAGGTGTTGAATCCCCACGACGTGAACATAAAGTTCACGACGTGAATCTAGAATCGTGACACCTTCCGAAGCTAGGACGCAAATGGCAAGTCTACGAGACGATGCAGCTCAGATTCACGACGTGAATCTTAAGTTCACGACGTGAACTTGTCTTAGGCAACCTATAAATAGCAGGTCCGACCTCAGCCATTCTCACACCTAAACTCTTTTTTCTATCTCATTTTTGGAGGCCATTTTGCATCCCGAGCCCGACGATCTCGAACCGCTAACCGTTTCTAGTTAATCACGCTACTAGGGTGAGTTTCACGGCCCCACTTTCTAATATTTTCGGGGGAAAATGCATGCTAAATATTGTATATACGTTACTATGATGTCTATATGATAGTATATTAGTATCAACGTAGATAGTTATATTAACCGGTATATAGTTGTTCTAAATATAATATTTTGAATATATAAAACTATTATCAACTTGTTAGCATGTTCTTGTATTAATGTAGATCTTGAGTTATACTTAGGATTCTATATATATGTTGTGTGCGATATAGTTCCGAAGTTATATTCGGAAGTTCTATATGTTAAAAAGTATGTTGCTATTATTGGTTTGTCAAGATAAAACTTGGTATGCTATATGTTGTTATTGTTGGTTTTATGACAAGATAAAGCTTGGTATGTTATATATTGTTATTGTTGGTTTATTGTTAAGATAAAACCTGATTTTTCCTCAAGTAATAGTTGTTGTACTGCCTAAAGTAATATAAACTTAGGAGTAATGTTTAAAGGCATAGTCTGATAACTTAGGGTTTTAGACATGAAAATGCTTTTGTTGTTAGAGCTATAGGAAGCCGTCGGAGTCTACATGAGTAATTGTATTCATCAACTAAGATTACTATAACCGTTAATCCCGTGTGAGAGAGGAAGTCGTGTATAATTAGTATACGGGTTGACAACCCCACTTGTGATTTTTAGCTACAGTCAACCATAAGCGAGTGAGGAACTATCCTTTTACTTGTTATTGTTCTGGCGTCGATGAAGCGTACGATGTTGTTTCTCATGGAAATCATGAGTGTGTTTTATCAGAGGTATTATGTCATAGCAGCGGTTACAGGCTCATGGTAGCAAATTGTTAGAAACATTATACTTTGTCGTATACAAGTATTAATGTTAAGTATAAGTTTCCCCCTACTTATACCTTAGGTTCAAGGAACGTTTAGGTATAACACTTAATTGATAAGTAGTCTATTATACCTAATATATATACTAAATGTTGGAGCTTCAAAATGATACTTTCAAAAACTAAATTTTTGAACTCAGAAAAAATATTATTTTTATATGGAGTCAAAACCTGTTAACTCACCAACTTTATGTTGACGTATTTTAAAATGCATGTGTTTTCAGGAACTTGAAAAGCTGGTATATATTCGAACAGGAGAAGTTTTACTATTACCTTTCTGTTCATTAAGAAGTATACAATAGTCAGATATTATGTAATAGGTTCTAGAAAAACAGTAATGTAACTTTCAATTATCAATAAAGGTATGTATTTTCTTTAGTACTGTTCAATGTATGTTATATAACTGTGATACGAAGAATGACGTTACACCACCCAGTGTTTCCGCTGACGACCGGGGTGTGACAGATTAGCCCAAAAGTCCACATTGAGGTTACACGGGGCGTACCTCCCTTGGTACTCTCAACGTACTCACGAATCCATATTGGCCATCAGGGACACTGGGGCAGTACGCGGGGCGTATAGGAATTACGCTCAGCGTACTCCCCAGATTCACTCTTTCTACTCTTTTGGTCTTAATCCGTTAAGACCTTGACTCAAATCACAGATCTGGATTCCCTAATAGCCCTTACTCCATAAATTCAGTGACTTTAAGCCTTTGCATGGCTGATATGGTCACAAACACCCAAAACACTCACTCTCTTATCTCAAAAAGCTCATAACTCATGCATGGCTTGATTCCAACGTCCAAGATTGGATTTTTATGACATTACACAAATAATTACACTCAAAGGGGTTGATCATAGTCTCTGGAGCTCAATATCTCATAAGGTCTCCACCTTTTGGCACAAAAACCCTAAAATACTCTATCATGATGCACAAAACAAAAGAGTGAGAAAGCTTGGAGCTTTATACTTCTTGAAGAAGCTCCCAACTCAGATATGATCAGATCCGAGGCCTAGAATTCTCACTCCTTCTTCTCCAAAGCTCCTTCTTTACTCCAAGGACACACAAAATCACTTAAGGCTCTCAAATGGACATACACAAGCTCAAGAACGAGGATTAGGGTTTAGGAGGGTTTATTGACTGAGGATGGTGGCTTGGAGTGAGGCCATCTCATTCTTTATATAGGGACACCCATCAATAGGGTTTCTTGTTCTAAGCCTAGTACGCCCAGCGTACTACGTGGCTCCGCCTAAAAGTCATGCACATGAGTACGCTAAGCGTACACACACGTACGCCCAACGTACTCAACTGCCACCTTTCTCAAATGAGGGACTTATCCTGCCAAAACTTCAAACTTCTATAGCTTCCTCGATATAACTTCGATTCCAATGAACCTTATACCCATGGAAAGGTGTCGAGATACCCTACACTTCTAGCAACTCGTCGCAACCCTAAGACTTCCTCATTCACGGGTTGTAGCCCACAAACCCTAATCTCAGACGATCCGAAACAGGATGTTACATTTGGAGTCATTTCCATGAAAGTTAGTTGCTATATTCCAAGTTTGGGCTCACTTGGTGGGTTGCAAGCCACCAAGTAACCAACTTTATGGGTTAATACGTGTTATTGGACTCATATTTGTAATTTGAACTTAGTGTCTTAATGGATTAAGCAGTTTTGACGAAGTTGGATTTACAGAGTAGTACGTTGGGCGTACACACCAGTACGCGTAGCGTACAAGCCATGTAAGTCTTACACATAGCGTACAGAGGAGTACGCTCAGTGTACTCTCGGATTTTGGGCTTTGCGACGTTTGGGCCTCGGTTTGGGCCAATCTTTGGGCTTAGCAGTTATTGGGCCAAAATGGGCCATTAGAAATCAGATAATGGACCAAGGGCATGTTTGGGCTTAAGGGAAGGCCCAATTTAGGAGTTGGGCCCAATTTAGAAAATTGGACCATTAGTGGGATTAGAAAAGTTAAAAGGGATTGGGCCTAGGTTATTGCCCAAATTAGATCAGGGGGTAAAATGGTCATTTTACCCTTCGAAGGATTCTCAGGTTTTGACTAAGTGTTTATTGTGATAATGATAGCCGATGATTCGTTGGAGCAGCCATTAGAGATTCCCTCACTCGATATTTCCAGAGTTAGCGTACGAGGTGAGTTTCCTTCAGTAGCAACGGGTCGAAGGCACCAATGCCAGCCCGTGTAGAGTATCTAAGTGTGGGCTGGGCCCGTATCTTAGAGTCATTATGTTTAGTAGCTAAGTATGGGCTGGGCCCGTATCTTAGTATTACCTGAGTATGTTTAGGAACTGATAGATTATGTTATACTTGTTGTATGCGTGATACTTGCATGGTTTAGGAACTGATAGATTATGTTATACTTGTTGTATGCGTGATACTTGCATGTATGTTTAGTAAGCGGAGTGTGGGCGGGGGCCCGTATCTCCCGGATAGTAGAGCATGGGCGAGGCTTGTACCTCCTAGCCAGCTGAGTGTGGGTGAGGCCCGTATCTCTTAGTTAGCAGAGTGTCGGCGATGCTCGTATCTCTTAATTAGCAGAGTGTGGGAGGGGGCTCGTATCTCCTTGAGTGTGGGCGAGGCCCGTATCTCCTAGCTGCATGTTTTATGTTATGTGTATGGTATAGGGTAGTTTGGGGAGACTGACTAAGCTTTGTGCTTATAGTTTTCGGTTTTGGTTTCAGGTACTTCCAGTAGCAAAGGGAAGGGCTCGGGATGATTGCAGTGCACACACCATTCGTTCAGCCTGGGATGTTTTAGGCTCTGATATTTTAACACATGGATTTGATACAGTATATTGTTATGATGATTTTGTGATGCAATACTTATGTTTTATGAGATGATGGATGGTATTTATGGTTTTATGAATAATTTAAAACGAAATTTTAGGACCGTATTTTTTGGATGTTACATTTACCCCTTACCCAGTTTGGTCCAAGACTAAGGCCCAAACCTACAATCCAAAAGGTCTAATACCAAAATAATCATCCAAGGCCCAATCATGGCCCAATTTTACAAATTGGGCACAAATCCCTTTCATGGACTTTTCCAAGAGAACCCAAAACATACATCAGCCCAAAAAATGATGGCTCAACAAGGCCCGAAGCATCTAAGTACAAAATGGCCCAAACCGAAGCCTAGTCCAAAGCCCAGCTAACTAAGTACGTGGGGCGTACTCAGCACGTACGTGCAATGTACTCGCTTCAGGGCTTGTATGCTAAGCGTACATTCTTGTACGCCCAACGTACTCCCCCCCATTTAACCAACTTTCATTTCCAACTCTTTATCCATTAAGACTTTACTCCAAAACTTAGATCTGACTTCTATGAGATGGTTTATCACGTAAAGTTGCTAACTTTACATGCATGCATGGCTTAATGAAGCTCTTAAAGCTCAAAAGGACTTTATAGATGACTTAATGCATGCAAGAGACCATAAACCCCATAAAGTTTGCACCTTTAAGCATTATAAACCTTCCAAGCATCCAGATCTTCAAGATTTAGCTTCTAAAACGGCCTTAACCCATCAAGACCAACCAAAAGGGGGTCAAAGAAGCATAAAACCAAAACATGAAGAGATCTAGGCTAGGAGAAGACAAGGTATAAACTTGATACCTCAAAAGACTTGCAAAATGAGTGATGATTCTAGATATCTAAGCTTTACACTAAGCAATACACAACAATGGAGGCTAAGGGTCAAAATTTAGGGTTTTAGGAGGCATGGAGGCTGATAAGGAACAAGGCTCAAGAATAAATGAGGGTTAAATAGGGGTAAAAACCAAGAAATTAGGGTTTCTTGCTGACGGCAGTACGCTCCGCGTACTCAAAAAGAACCCGCAATCCGTTCTCCCAGTACGCCCCGCGTACACGACGAGTACGCCCCACATACTCGATAAACCTTCATAAAGCTTTGACTTTATTTGACCATAACTTCATCGTTTTAAGTCTGTTTCCGACGAACCTTATATCCACGAAAAGGTGATGAGAAGCCCTACACTTCTATCAGCTCACCTTCGTATAAGGACTTTCTGAACAAAAACCTAAAATTTCATAAAGGGCCGAACTTCCAAATTACGATTATACCATTGGGCTCCTAAACATAATCAAACACTCGGATTACTTAATCTATAATACCCACATCCAAAAAGGGCTAATTCTCTCTTCCCCCAAGGCCTGAAGCCTTATAATAACGGATGATCAGGTTACGACCCTGAATAAAGAAGTGATTCGAACCCAAGTGTTACAACTCTCCCCCACTTAAATTAGATTTCGTTCTCGAATTTATTGGTTACCATCTTAGGCACACTAGACAGCTGGAACAACACAACCACAAATCTGAGCATACCATTACCTTCCCAAGGCAACTGAAACCAACCTTGACAAAACTTTCCAAACCTGATGATGAACGAATCCTTAGTCCTTTGCAAAATAACCACATCTACTCAACTTGAAATCTGAAGTCTCGAATTGGTCTGACTCCCCCCCCCCAACAGACTGCCCATACTGAACGATTGCTAATTTCATTCCACTTATCTTCCAAACTAACTACCAACTTCTGATTACATGAGGTTCCTACTGGAAAACAGAATCACAGACCATACGCTGATGCCGACAACCTTTCACTTGACCAAAGGGACTAGATATTTCTTCGAGGAAAAGCTCATCCTAATGTTAACAATTCCATGAATATCATGAACAACGCGAGACAAACTGTGAGATAAACCTTTTAGTGCTGAACAAGACACTGATTCCTTTAACTGTTGAACCAACACTCAGATGCAAAGATCCCAAAATTCCATACTTGCGTGACCCCCACCCAGGTGGAACCAATCCAAGACACAATCACAAGAGCCTGATCTATCGACAAAACTGAAAACATCCGTTAACACTGAACCCTTCAACTGACACCCTTGGTATACGTATTCCTTAATTTATATCCTACTAAAAGGAAGACATTGCACATAAACATCCGCGATTCCCAACGCGAGTTCCAACCAAGAACCAACTTTGTACCTAAATCATAACCCGAGATCCAAGGATCTACACTTTCATTTCACCTGAAACCTTCTGATTCACGGCAACCCCCTCACTAAACTAGGATATAAAGATTTCCAAATCATAGCTGAAACTACCAGTCTCGCACCTGATCCAGCCACCAGGTTCCTAAGAGTCCAAAAGACAAGGCTACCCAAGCCTAAGCATCCATTTGCGCCACTTACTGACCACACACTCAATCCTGCAAACGAAGATCCAATACCTCGACCCACCGGTATCTATCAGGTCCCATCTCTATTGCCATAAAAACACGGGCCTTGCCCTCGGGTCCCACCCAAACCATACCATGGAGCGGGCCTCGCCCACGGGTTCCACCCACCTAGAGTTACATAGGCCCGACTCCGCCTCCGACCCTAATGGTCCTCAACCTAAAGTAGAGAAATGCTCTCCGACAATCCTATCCGTCTTGAACAAGGCACAAACTGATACCCCTTTATACTCATGACCACCTCAAACGATAGTCTACGTCAAACTGTGAATGCTACGATCCTATCACAGTCTCACAACACTTCTAACCAACCATGGTTACCACCTATGGTCTTACCACACCCAAACCATCACAACCCCATTCATACTGACTTGAAACCTGCATCCGAATACATATAATCAGGTGTTCGAGTCATGCTTCGAACCCCAAAGCCTTCATCGTACAAGAATAGGCAGTGAGGCTCTAACACACCCTCAACTTGGATACATCCACAAGCCTGCTATACATCACAAAGAAGACGCCGACCAGCTTTTGGAAGTTTCCTGAACTCCCAACTTACACAACTTCCATCCAGACGGCCACTTGGGTCGTCTCTCCTCCTAACCGGGATGTGAAACTTGCCCTAGTTCCACACTCGATCCAACTCCCAGTAATTCTGATCGATTCTCCCCCACTTGGACCCATCAAAGCTCTCCTATCCCACGAGACTTGATGGGCTCCCAACCCACCTTATCTTCATATACATGAATCGACTATGACTTGTGCATACTAATACTAGCGTTCCATTATTAGTCAAACTCGTTTATTGCCCAACTCCTGGAATCCAAAAGAATACTCCCGCAAAATCTTAGCAGGTTCGAAAATCCCAATAACCTCCCATGATACCATGCCAAATCCTTAAGTCCTTTATGCTGGTGATAAAGACCATAACCCTCACGATAAACAAATCTCCTTGGCACCACCAGTGACCAACCAAACCCATGCGACTGAAACCCCCATCTTCTTTTTGGGTTTTTTGTACTACAACATCCTATGGTGCACATACAACACTAAATGCTTTGGATCTAAGTTTTTTCTAGTTATACATGCAATAAAATATCCAAACCATGAAGCCTACAACTAGTATACAATTTGATACTTGAATCATAAAAATAGATTAGATGATTACCTCTTTGTTGTAGCTTGATGTATTTGGCCTTTAAGAACTTAGCACCCCAAGTGTGATGCCTCAAACGGTTCACAACACACCATGAACAAAAGAGAACTTGAGAGAGAGGTTACTAAGCACAAAAATCAGCTACATGAACTCCAAGAACACCAGTGTGTCAATTTTGTGCATAAATGGGTTACATATATAGTGTAGAATCCAAGAGTCACATGTAACCCTAATTCTTACACTTAGGTACATGATCTATATCTCATGTGGGATAACTTTTCATGGATACTTAAATAAACTTAGCCCATCATGGATCAATAGCCCAAACAATATATATATATATATATATATATATATATATATATATATATATATATATATATATATATATATATCACCGATTTACATAATCAGTCCCTGTTAATTTAATTACTCTCTTTTGATCACTAAATTAATTCCAAATTAATTCTTGATCAATACTAATTAAATAATATGATTTCATATTAATATATTATACTTGTAATATATTAATAAATCATAAATAACCTCTTACTCAAATATCCATCCTATCAAATTGTCTTGGTGATACGCAACCCGAAATGGACCATGCTACTCTCGAGTCAAGTACATAACAATTATAGTTAAGGGCTTAGACACCTAACCAATAGTCTCCCACTTGGATAAGTCTAATAACTATTATTGCAAGTACGACTCCAAAATCCCGACTAGCAATCATAGCTCTTAAAAGCCGCTATCGATCTCTGACCCAGTCAATGACGCGTCCATTAGATAAGGGATCATATATTCCTCCACTCTAGATATCGTATGGACTAAGACATGGATTATAATCATTCTCTCTGTCTATCTGTTGTTTCCTGATTTCTGATTTATGACGACTGACTAAATGAACAAATCAAATAAGTCCAGGCTTGGCCAAGCGCTTCGGGTGTCATCACTAAATCATCGAGGGGCCCACAGATATCGCTTTTATCCCTCTAAGGGTAAAAGGAATGGATAAACTTTGGCTCATATGCTTGTTCTATCTACTCATCAGATCACACACAACAATATGTTTTATAACACCAAGTTACTAGTACGTTTACATATTATCAATGTGCAACCGACTTGTAAACTGCAACTCATATCTCTTCGTTTCAAGAATATAAGATATTATCGTCTCACAATCACTCGTGATGAAATCCATGAAGTGATTCAGATGAGCATGTGTTTAATCCAATACTCAAATCTTATTACAGGAGTACTCATGAACACTGCAGCAAACTTGTGTTATGTCTAAAACACCTAGACAGTCTACAGTCAGATTCATGACAGTCTTGCCTTAATACCTACTTCCAAAGTATGATCGGCTGTGGATAGTTTGAATAATCTTATTATTCTGGAAGTCAAAACATGCAAAGTGAAACACAAGAATAATCGAACTTATGAATATAAATATAAAACCTTTTATTTAATCACCATATTGATTACACATTATTCATTGTATAATGTTTCGATTAATCAAATTAATACTTGAATTAAAACAATAGTTATCCCATGCTCGAAGCATGCACACTATGTTTACCTATGGTCCTTTCTTTGTGAAATAGATCAATTGAATATATCTTTAGTGAAACTCATTTCACAACTCCAAATCTTTATCCCCAGTGTAAGAATACCAAATTCTTGCCATTATTAGAATGTGTTAGGTTCTAACCTTTATGCAATGATCCTTTTGTAATGTCAATGCACCAAAGCCACAGAGACTTGGACAATGAAATTACAAAGTATTCCACTGGATATTGATAACAAAACAATTCTATGGAAGCGAAGTCTCAAATTCATAGTACATTCCTTTGAACATCCTTCTTGCATAAAAGTTTCTAACTTACACATAGATTCTTTATATCCAACTCCAATTATGGAAACATTGCCATATGACAATTCATTATTAATAGAATCCTGTCTATTCATAATAATGTCAATATGGTCCATCCATTACAATACTTCCAATTGCCCACAAGCAACCAATCTTTGACGATCTAAGTTCTTAGCAATTGTTTAACAACTTTAGTCATATCTGGTTCTGGTCCTTTTTCCTTCTTAATGCCCTAGGCATTTGGAAAATTCAGAACACATAAATATTATAGCATATGCAATCGATCATATACCCGAAGCATATGGGATATGATTCATAATGTCTTACATAAAGACATGATACTTTACCAGTCTCTTGCTACAATATTTTCATATATAGAATTTCCTTATGTTGAACCATTCCAACATAGCATTCATATATATCCTGGACTAAATTTGATTAAAATCTCACAATCTAAGCTTTTATATTTGAAATAAAGTATGAGTTCCTCTCCCTTAATTATAGCAAAACAACTTTTCAAACTTTGCAACTTTGCGAATTGAAACTTTTGTTTTCTATAATTAACATTGCTAACTTGCAACACTTACCATAATGATTCTGCTCCCACTAGCATAACAATTATTTCTTTAATAGCATAACACTTATGCTCCCACTAGCTATGACATGTACCCAGAAATAAGCTGGACTTCTAGAAATCAATACTTGTTGACTTTGTTACCAAAGTTCATATTTTTGATACAAGATGCTTCGATAAGACTTTATCTAGGATTCTCAAACTCATACACCTTTCCTTAGATTGCTCACATGTGTGTCTAAACAATTTCAGAACTTATAGTAATAAGTCCCGAATGTTTTAGACCTTTTGCCATTTCTCACAATTCGAACTATGAAGAGGGATGTCATAATCATAATCGAATTTGACAATGCAAATATCACAAATGCTATCTGTGACATCTGGAATCCTAGGTATTTTAATGGTGTGTTTATCTTGGGGTTTATTGAGTGACTCGACGAGTTACGAGTCCAACTCGTCGAGTAGAGTCGAGTTGACTGCGTGGGTTTAATGAGCGGACTTGACGAGTCGGAGAACGGACTCGCCGAGTAGGTGTTGTGTAGTGAAACCCTAAATCCTCGGGTTTGGGGCCTATATAAAGGAACTTATAGCCTCATTTGCGGCTCATGAGTTGCCCAACTTCACTGACAGAAACCCTAGTCTCCTTTTTGAGCTAAAAGAGAGAATGTTGAGCTTATATTGAGTATTTTGGTGCATCTTTGGAAGGGAAGAGAAGGAATTCAAGCAAGGAACAAGAAGAGGCTGTTAGATCTGTTGCTTGTCATCCAAGAGCTTCTATAAAAGGTGAAAAGTTCATACCTTTATCATTCATATGGTTAGATCTCTTCATTTTGGAAGGTTAGGGTTTATGCCACCTTTATTTGGGATTTCGAGCTTACAGAGTTGTCTTGAGGTTTAGACCTCAGATCTGGACCTTGTGAGGTCCCTAGAGTCCAAAGGTCCCAACTTTATTCACCCATATGAATGATATTGTGCTTAACACATTGTGAGAGCATGTTTTGGTATGTTGGAGCAAAACTACCATGCATGAACGTAAAGATTGAAGCTTTACGTGACAATGGAGTCTTGGGATGTTGGATCTAGTGTTTGGAGTAGTAGAGCTGCTTTGAATCGTCTGAATGAGAAATCAGATTGAAGGGACTCGCCGAGTCTATGAGCTGACTCGACGAGTCGGCTGGGGTTTTTCCCCAATGAGTCTGGACATGGGTGACCCGGCGAGTTGGCGAGACAACTCGAAGAGTCAAGGTGGACATTCGTGATATGACAGAAGAAACAAGGGGACTCGACGAGTCACATAGATGCACTCGATGAGTCGGGTCAAACATGGACTGTTGACTCGAGTTTGACTTATGTTGACTTTAGGGTTTGGTCATACATGAGTAATGGAGACCATGGAGGGGTAAAATGGTCTTTTACCCAATCCAAGAGTTAGAAAGAGAAAGAGAGGGCCCCTCTTGGAATTGAGTATGAATAGAGTATTAATTAGAGATATTTATCCTATGTGATAGGCGGAGGCTAGTTCGAGATTTCCGTGTGCGAGGTTATTACTTGTTAGCTTTCGAGGTGAGTCTTCTCACTATACTTACCATGTGTGGTATCTTTGTGCGACTGAGATGTCTTATGTGCTTATCTGTGTATTGTGATATTCTGCATTATGTCTTTGTGATTTATGATGAGTATTATTATTATGAGCTTCCTGATTAGGACCGGAGGGTCCACCCGAGTTATAGGACCGGAGGGTCCCACTGAGACACATTGACCGGAGGGTCTTATCTGAGTATAGCCAAGAGAGGCTACTGATATGTGTGTAGTATTTTGGGGAACTCACTAAGCTTCGTGCTTACCGTGTTATGTGATATGTGTTTCAGGTACTTTTCATGATATCGGGAAGGTGCCGGCTCGATTGTACACACGAGAGAAAGAGTTATGTTTGGAGGATCCTGGATTTTTGATAAACAATTTTAAATAAAAATGTGTTGATAATTTGTTACTAGTGATTTGAGGAAATGTGACATGTTTATTTGTGTTTTGAAATGACAAATTGGTTTTAGTTTTTACGGTGTTACACTATCTCCTTAAAATCTACTTAGCGAAAGCGTTTCATCACAATCATTTTCATGAATTAAAGAGAAACCTTATGACACTTAGATTTTATGGTGTATGTGTTCCTATCCATGTGAATTTGTCATAACCATAATCACAAGATAAGGTTAGTGACAAATCCAAACTCATATGGACTGAACTTGTTCAATCTTAATTTCTTGCCACCTGGCAGCTCAAGGGCCTACCATTACTTCCAAGTTGTTATGCAAACAATTGAGCACTCATAGAACTCACATGTATAGTCAACTTTAACTAGAATGGTCACAAAAACAAGAATATGTCAACACGATAGGTTACAAACCTCAAGTCGTGCGCTAGTGCTTAACAATAGGTTTACTCTTCATTAGGTCTTGAAAATTTTCAAGATCTTTAAGAATCCCACTGACCTCTTGACATATAAGATTCTCTTGTCAAGAATCATCCCTTGACAAACAAATATTCAAGAGTTAGTGCGGTTTCTTATCGAGACAAACACTTCACACAATTGGTCTTAGTTGGTCTTTGTCTTATCCAAGACATCACAACTTACCAATTTCAAATGTACAAGAGTAAGAAACATTTTACTCAACATTTGGTAAGTGTTATAAACCTTTCTTAAGATTATGTCACTCAAGGCTCGATCTTGGAGTACAACTCTAGGACTTGATTTTGGAACGAAGTACGACTCATCTTCTTGATTTAACCTTTTCAACAATTCACGATTCCTCTTCTTAGCCATATAAGTGCACTAAGATGTCCTTAGAGGATCAATTGTGATATGGTTCCATAATCACTAAGATGATCATAAAACACGATACTCAAGTACTCTCCCTTCCTTTCAGATTGGAGAAACTTTTATCTTTCCGCCTAATTTGATTATTCTTATTCGTTCTGCCACACATTGAAACTTTTCCAATGATTCAAAATTACACTTAATCTTCTAAGTATAACTGTAATGCCCGTGTTTCTAGGCTAGGCATTAATATTGACGTGATAGTCTAGGTTAACCTTTGTAACTCATTTAGAAGAAATGAAAAGGAGTTATGTGAATATTATGTGAATATTATGTGTTTTATGCTTAATTATTAGGGTTTAATTAATTAAGAATAAAAATGAGCATCGAAAATAAATATTAGATAAAGCCGATATCTATTAAGAAAGTTGTAGTGGTCGTGAAAAGGACTACGGATATATAAAGAATGCCAAAATCCGAGTTATAACGAAGAAGTTATGACCTGTCGAAGTTTCGCGACAAAACCGACACGGTGCCGAATGTCGTAAAAAGTGAGTTTTTGATAAACTACTTTTTAGCCTTAGTGATCTAAACGAAAGTCGTAGTGTTCGTTAAACTTAGAGTATGTATAAAAAGAACGCCCAAATCTGACTTCGTATGAGGAAGTTATGATTTTTCTAAGTTTCAACTTAGCAGTAGACAACTAAAAACTCGAATTTTAGATCGAGTGATTGTTAGCCGACACGACCTAAACGAGAATTGAAGGTCTCGTCAATAGTAGCACAACGGTAAAAAGACAGACGAAAACGGACGTCAGATGAAGAAGTTATGAATTTTTAACGGATTTCCTGTCCCGGTCTGTTAAAAATAATAATATAAAAATTAAAGTCAAAATTAGCGACGAAGTCTAAACGAAAGTTGTAGAGCGTAATTTTACCTACGCGTGCATATAAAGAACGTCAAAAACGAAGCTCGTATGCGAAAGTTATGAATTTTAGAAGATTTTGGCACAAAATTCGAGAAATTTCGCATAGATAAGCTTCACCCGGAAAAGCCACGTCACGTCGCATGAACAGTAGCCGCGTGTCGCTTCCGGATTCGACTGAAGTCTCGGCCCTTGCACATCCAACGCATGTGCACCCCGTGTACGAAGCAGCTTAGTCATCCGGTGATGAGGCTCGTCCGAAGCCTGACGCTTGGCCTCTCACGCGAGACGTGTCCGAGCTTCGCTGCTGCCACCTGTCCGAGCCACGTGCCTTCGCCTCCTGATGCCACCCGCCCTCGCTGCTGACTCACTTCTCTCGGCCAACTTCGGATCTCACCCTATAAATAGGAGGGCTGCGAACCCTCCCGAGAAAAATGGGAAATTAGCCATTTTCACCCCCTTTTTAATATTTTTATTATTTTGACTTCCCCCAAAGCCCCGGGATTAATTCCAACACCCGGAACACGCCCTAAAGTACCCGAAGACCCGGAAAATTTTATCTTTTCGGTTTTGAAGCCCGACCCTTGCAGAACCCGGTTTCTCAATAAAACTCTCGGTTTTATTAGAAACGATCGTTTTAGGAAACGAAGTGCTGCCCGATTATCGTTAAATCAAGTGAGTGTATAGTCACTTTCACCTTACACATATATATGAAGTATTTTCTTTAAAATACGTGCTATGTGTAATTATATTAATTGTTTATTTAAGGTGACTGTTGAATAGATGTTTTATACAAGTTTTAAACTGTATATGTATTTTTATCTACAAATATGTTGGGTAAAACATGGGTAGATGAATTAGATGATGTGTGATGAAATAAAAAGTGATGAGAGGTATCGATGTTTAAGATGATCTAGTCATCTAGCAGAGTATAGACAACGGCCACAGACTACTTTAGATAGTCCAGTGGAACGTTAGCAGACTCGTAATCGGTAGGTATGTTTGAACTATATGTTCATAAGGTGTTCTCGAACTATATGTTCATTAGGTGTTTTTAAACTATGTGTTCATCCGATAGTTCTTCTTTTTTACACTATTACGTGTCGGGGTACGGGAGCGTACGGGAGTACTTTATTAGTATTTTCCCTATACTTTTATTTTGAAGAGCTTTGGAGTCTTCGTTTCTTTTATGAAGTGATCGGACGAGCTTCATGAGTCAGCGTTTCCATTCTCGATGCCGGATAGGGTACGTCTGGGGGTTACATACCTCACGATATTCAGACCACAACCTAGGCATGAGTCAGCGTTTCTATTCTCGATGCCGGATAAGGTGCGTCTGGGGGTTACATACCTCACGATATTCAGACCACAGCCTAGGCATGAGTCAGTGTTTCCATTCTCGATGCTGGATAGGGTGCGTCTGGGGGTTACATACCTCACGATATTCAGACCACAGCCTAGGCATGATTCAGCGTTTCCATTCTCGATGCCGGATAGGGTGCATATGGGGGTTACATACCTCACGATATTCAGATCACAGCCTAGGCATTAGTCAGCGTTTCCATTCTCGATGCCGGATAGGGTGCGTCTGGGGGTTACATACCTCACGATATTCAGACCACAGCCTAGGCGTGAGTCAGCGTTTCCATTCTCGATGCCGGATAGGGTGCGTCTGGGGGTTACATACCTCACGATATTCAGACCACATCCTAGGCATGAGTCAACGTTTCCATTCTCGATGCCGGATAGGGTGAGTCTGGGGGTTACATACCTCACGATATTCAGACCACAGCCTAGGCAAAGTCCGATGCTGGATAGGGTGCGTCTGGGGGTTACATACCTCACGATATTCAGACCACAGCCTAGGCATTGATAACTACCCCTGACTTAATTGTCTTGTGGTTCTTTCTTTTACGAACGAAGGTTAGTGGTTAAACTTAGTCCATTCATTTGATGTCTTTATCGATCCTTGTTTGCTGCTAGGGAGTTTCCGAAGCAGTTTCGTTAGCTGGTTGTTCATATCGATCCTTTAGGCTAGATCCAGTAAGATCACTGTATAGGATCAGTATCTGGGGATCGACGTTTGTTAGTGCTTGTAGTATAAACCTTGGGCAGCGATGGACTTTGTGCCTATTCCTTAGGATGAATCCTTAGGAATGAGTGATAGTTAATTCTTAGGGTAAATCCTTAAGAAATAAATAAGATAATGGGGATTGGGTAATTGGGTTGATTGTTTGATGTTTAAGCATAATAAATTTATTTATTGTGGGTTGAAAACCCTATATGCTCACCAGGCTCCCAAGACTGACCCACTCAGTTTATTTGTATCACAGGTATCGATACGAAGTTGCTTTACACTGAGAGATTAAAAGAGAAGTAGATCACTAGTGTAAATGAATGTAAGTTTTGTTTATGCTTATGTTTTTGTATCGATGATGACATCCCAATGGTTTAAATAAATGAAATACATTTCTTCGGAAATGATTTGATAACATATTTATCATGTTTTTCTGGGAACAAATTCCGCAACACTTTTAATCAAATGATTACTCTGAAATTATTTTAAAAGCATAAATTAAACCGGTCTTTTCTGGCCGTGAATTTGGGGATGTCACAATAACCATGTTTACTAAACTTTTAGTAAATCATAACGAATAGTTTTATCGTTCTTTGTGGTGGACCTGACCAGTGCACAACCAAGTGTACCCGATCCCTTTGTCCTTCACTTGACTCACAATCCATGTGAACAAGGAATTAGTCTTAATTTCCCAAAGACGAAGGTTCTCATTCATCACACAATACAAATTGAATGATTCCAAGTTTCTATCCAATTGAAACTTGGTGCTGAGAATCTTTCCTTATTTGGTAAATTTAGACACTACCATAAACGAAAGAATCAAATCCATGTTGCTAAAAATTAGAGACATACAAACATCAATTTTCACAAATGCCATTGCAAGGAATTATAAAACAAGATAAAATCAAATTTTTATTTATTTATAAAATGCGAAAAAAACTTGTTCTTACAATGCAATTACAAATGAAAACTATGTTCCAAAATATTTCTAAGCAATCTATCATAACTCTTAAGCAGCAGCTCAAAAATCTGATCATCGAGCCATGCGATCGAAAGCCATTTCTTCATGATCAGACTCATCATACTCTTCCTTTAAGCTTCCTTTGATTCTACAAAACATCAAAATGTAATTACATTACATCATGTATTAAGAATCTTCAAATAGGAACTTAATAGAGTTAGATAGTGGACTAACCTGAAGCAGAGTCAAACACGTTGACTTTACCATCCCTGTGGTCCTTCAGGTAGATACGGCAGCTTCGCAACCAATGCCCCTTCTCTTGGCAATAGAAACAACCAGATTCTTTTGGAATGGTACACGGTACAATCTCAGACTTAGCCTTTCTCTTTACCATTTGGTCAAATGACTTGACCATGGCCAATCCCTTTCCATTGGGTAAAGAAAGCTTTTCTAGTCTTCCAATGTTTCCATTTTCAGTGTCTATGGAAGTTTGGGAAGTAGATCCTCCAATCAAATTTGCTTTACCAGTGCGCCAAACCATTGCTGATTCAGAAGCAACAAGAAAATATGTTAGATCAATAAGGGTCATGTCGTGATATCCCATATAGCAGTCCTTAAAGAACCCGCTATATGACTTAGGAAGTGATTGAAGAACCAAGTCAACAGCCAACTTCCTTGAAACAACGAAACCCAACATTCCCAACCTGTCAATCTGTGACTTCATCTCCAAGACATGTGCACACACAGACCTTCCATCTTGGTGTTTGCTAGCCAATAGGGTTTGAGTGACCTTGAACTTTTCAAGTCTTCGAAATTGTGGGTCAGGGATAATTATTGGAGGAGGTGGAGGAAGTGAAGAATGATTTCCAAGAATATCATCTTCATGAGGAAAGATTTTTCCATAAGATTCGGGAAGACCATAGTTGTCTGAACTAGACATCTATAAGGGAGAAATTCAAGTTTATTTGATTTAAGTCCTTAATATAACACCCAAATGAAATATTAAGGCTAGGACCCAACACAATAATTTACAATTCGGAAGAGGGATGCCGTAATCCAATTGTAAACTATTTGAAGGTAGGTAAATGACGATTTACCAATTTCCGCCATGAAAAATGAAAATAAATTTTAGGTTTTAAATGAATTGAAATTCCTAGATGCTTTGAGATTCATTGAACTTTTCAATAGCATGTTTAATCTCGATTATGCCCTTCAAGTTTGTGACTGGGATACCGAGAATCACAAACAATGTGTGAATAACCATGCAAATTAGCTTGGTACTCTCGAAGTCATTTATCACCTAATCAACGTGTCGATTAACTATAATGCCCGTATTTCTGGGCTAGGCATTAATATTGACATTATAGTCTAGGTTAACCTTTGTAACTCATTTTGAAGAAATGAAAAGGAATTATGTGAATATTATGTGAATTATGTGTTTTATGCTTAATTATTAGGGTTGAATTAATTAAGAATAAAAAATGAGCGTCAAAATTAAATTTTAGATAAAGCCGATATTTATTAGGAAACTTGTAGTGGGCGTGACAAGGATTACATATATATAAAGAATGCCGAAATCCGAGTTATAACGAAGAAATTATGACCTGTCGAAGTTTCGCGGCAAAACCGGTACGGGGCCGAATGTCGTAAAAAGTGAGTTTTCGATAAACTACTTTTTGGCCTTAGTGATCTAAATGAACTCGTAGTGTTCGTTAAACCGAGAGTAGGTATAAAAAGAACGCCCAAATCTGACTTCGTATGAGGAAGTTATGATTTTTCGAAGTTTCAGCATATCAGTAGACAGCTAAAAACTCGAATTTTAGATCGAGTGATTTTTAGCCGACACGACCTAAACGAGAATTGAAGGTCTCGTCATTAGTAGCACAACGGTAAAAAGTCTGACGAAAACGGACGTCGGATGAAGAAGTTATGAATTTTTAACGGATTTCCTGTCCCGGTCTGTTAAAAATAATAATATAAAAATTAAAAATTAGCCGATGAAGTCCAAACGAAAGTTGTAGAGCGTAATTTTACCTACGCATGCATATAAAGAACGTCAAAAACGGAGCTCGTATGCGAAAGTTATGGATTTTAGAAGTTTTGGCGCGAAAATCGAGAAAAATCCCCAAAACCGAGGAATTTCGCATAGGTGGACTTCGGCCACGTGTCCTAGCCTCGCATGTGCCACGTGTCCGAAATAAGGCTGAGTCATCCGAGCTGCTGAAGCGGTCCAATGGGTGTCCGACGCGTGCCCTTTATCACATGTCCGAAGCCTTCGCAGGAAGCCACGAAGCCCCTATCTCGGACCCTAGGCCGCGGTCCAATCAGAGGCTGACACCGAGCCTTCGCACGCGCAGCCCATGTGCAGCCCCCTGCGCACCCTCGCCTGCGGACCCCACCCTCCTTAAGCCGACTTCGGACCCTATAAATAGAAGGGTATGCGAGCCTTCTCGGTTACTTTTGGAGTTTTGTCACTTTTAGCCCATTTTTCCATATTTTCTTCATCTTAACATCCCCCAAAGCCCCGGTATCGATTATAACCCCCGGAATACGCCACGAAGAGCCCGAGAAGCCCGGAAAATTTATCTTTTCGGTTTTGAAGCCCGACCCTCGCAGAGCCCGGTTTCTGAATAAAACTCCCGGTTTTATTAGAAACGAACGTTTTAGGAAACGAATTGCTGCCCGATTATCATCAAATCAAGTGAGTGTATAGTCACTTTCATTTACACATAGATATGAAGTATTTACCTTAAAATACGTGCTATGTGTAAATATATTAATTGTATATTTGAGGTGACTGATGAGTTGATGTTTTATACAAGTTTTAAACTGTATATGTATTTTCATCTACAAATATGTTGGGTAAAACATGGGTAGATAGTTGGTGTGTGATGAAATAAAGTGACGAGAGGCCTCGATGTGATTTTTGATTCAGTCATCTAGCGGAGTTTGGATGATGACCACAGACTTTCTAGACAGTCCAGTGGGAAATGCTAGCAGGCCCGCAACCTGTAGGTGTTAATGAACTTGGGCGTTCATTCGCTGTACTCCAATCCCCCTCATGGTTGCCTTTAGGACATGTATGGCTGAGGAAACCCCTTAGCAGGAGTGTCCATCATGATGATATTCTTTAGGCTAGGTCCCTTGTGAAAAGTGTTTAGGGACGTAAAGTGAGGATAACGGGAACGGGTAATCAGGGTTATTGTTGATTGGTGAACTTAATAAGTTTATTATTATTGTGGGTTGAAAACCCTATATGCTCACCAGGCTCCCAAGCCTGACCCACTCAGCTTTTTATGTTACAGGTAGTGGACCCCGAGCATAGTCGGAGGATGACGTGAGATTTTTGGATTATAGGCCAGTAGTTGTATATAACTGTTGAAAGGCTTATAATGTCTTGTTTATGCTTTTGGTCTGTATCGGTACATGACATCCCGAAGTTTTGATATGAAATGAAATTATATATTTCTTAAAGAAAGGTTTTGACAAACTTTTATCATATTTTGTTTTGGGGACCAATTCCGCAACATCTTTTATAAAGATTTCTCTGATTTGATTTTAAAAAGCATAAATTAAATCGGTCTTTTCTGGCCGAGAAATTAGGGGATGTCACAGTTGGTATCAGAGCATTAGTTTAAGCGAACTAAGAAATTGTAGGATTTCTAGACTTAAACTTAGAATGCTAAGTGATGATTGTGAGATGAGTGTCTACCATAATTTAGACACGAGTACTAGTTTATTTTAAGAAAGATGCCTAAAATGCCCTTATGTGCTAAATGCTATGTGTTTGCCATATGTGCCATTATTTGTTCGGATCTATGGTCTGTTGCCGACCGGATCTGGAAACCTTATGTGTGTAGGATTCTAAGCGTATGATTACGAGATTAGAACTAACATGTAAATGTTTCGGAGTGATAAGGGAATTTAAATACCTATCGAGGATAAAGACCTAAATTCGCCTTATTCGGTATATAGATTGTAATGGCAAGAACTCGCAGTGGAGTTGCAAACACAAACGGAAACAGAGATCAACAACCTCAACCTCAAGTAGTTGAGCAAGTACCTGTTGTAGGAACTGCACCTGAGCCAATGAGGATGGTTGGGGTACAAGCAATGATGCAGATGATGTTAGATCGCCAAATGGAGGAGACCAGGCGATTACTACAACAGAATAGGGAAGAAACTACGATACCTGTTGAACTGCCCGAATTGAATGAAGGGCAATCAGTAGGAGGGAACTATAGTGGGACTCTTGGTGAAGCCAACCCGCCGATAGTTAGACAAAACAACCAGGATGGAGGAGTTGATGGACGCGGGTGCAAATACAAAGATTTCATGGCATCTAAACCACCGTGTCTATCTGGGAGTCCGACATCGGTGGAAGTCATGAATTGGATCTCCGAAATAGAGACGATGTTTGAAAGCTGTGAGTACAGCAACAAACAAAAGACTGTACTTGCAATTCCTCTGTTAAAATCTGGTGTATTGAGCTGGTGGAAGTTACTAGCTGATTCCATGCCCAAGGGAGAAGCTAGCAAGATGTCTTGGGAAGACTTTGTGGTACAGCTGAAATTGCAATACTGCTCCGAGCAGGATCTTCTGGAAATTAATAATGAATTCCAGAATTTGAAAAAGGGAAAGATGAGCGTTACTGAATATGCTGCTAGTTTTACGGAAAAGATGAAGCTTGTTCCTTACCTAGTTCCAACTGAACTCTCTAAGGTTAACAAGTTTGCCCTCGGATTACCAGCGGACTTTGGTCCAATGGTTAAGCAAGCAACCACTTTGAAAGCCGCCATCTGGGCTGCTAAGAATGTTGAGGTTCAGATCAGAGAGAAGGGTCTAGAGAGGGCAGAAGTTGGTGAAAAGAGAAAATTTGAAGGAACTTCAGGTTCCAACAAGAAAAGAAAATTTTCTAAGTCTAAGAAGTTTGGAGGAGGAGGAGGTGAAGTGAAATGGTGTGAGAAGTGCAAGAAAAAGCACTCTGGGAAATATATCAAGGGGTGACTTGCTACAAATGTGGAAAGACTGGGCATTATGCCAACGTGTGTCCATCCGACAAGAGGGTATGTTTTGAGTGCCGTGAAGAAGGGCATGTTTTTAAAGACTGTCCAAAGAGAAAGGATGCAGCAAAGCCCAATCTTCCACCAAAGCCGAAGGCGAGAGCCTTTCAGATGACACTTGAAGCTGCAAAAGAAGAAGTCGATGTCGCTTCAGGTACCTTTCTCGTAAATGAATTGCCTGCCCAAATTTTGTTTGATTCTGGAGCCAATTACTCCTTTATTTCGCATGAATTTGGTAGAAAACTAGCTTTGCCTGTTGATAGACTAGTTAATGCTTTATTAGTCGAAATTGCTAGTGGCAAGTTTGTACCTGTTAGCCATCGTATGAAAAACGTCCTCATTGACTTGGATGGGAATAAGTTCCACGAGGAATTATTGCCTATTGAGTTAAATGGTTTCGACATAGTTTTAGGAATGGATTGGCTTAGCACCAATGATGCCGAAATATTGTGTAGGCAGAAAATAGTAAAAGTAAACCCGCCAGGGAAAGAGTCGTTTATGGTGTATGGAGACAAACGCAGAGTAAATTCTGGAATCATTTCCCTAATGAAAGCCAGAAAGTGTTTGGCCAAGGGGTGTACATCATATTTAGCGTTCGTGATCGATGCTAAGAAGGAAAAGAAGGAGGTGCAGAATATTCCGGTGGTGTGTGAATATCCGGAAGTCTTTCCCGAAGATCTTCCCGGATTGCCCCCTGATCGACAAGTGGAGTTTCGTATCGACTTGTTACCAGGAACGACGCCGATAGCAAAAACACCATATCGATTAGCACCAACCGATATGAAAGAACTTATGACACAACTTCAGGAGTTATTGGACAAAGGTTTCATTCGACCTAGTTTATCACCCTGGGGATCCCCTGTGTTATTTGTAAAGAAGAAAGACGGGAGCATGAGAATATGCATCGATTACAGAGAGCTGAATAAAGCGACAATAAAGAACAAGTATCCGTTGCCGAGGATCGATGACCTGTTCGACCAGTTGCAAGGTTCGAGCTATTTCTCTAAGATCGATCTTAGGTCAGGATACCATCAACTAAAGGTGAGGGAGCAGGATATCGAAAAGACTGCATTCAGAACAAGATATGGACACTATGAGTTTTTAGTTATGTCGTTCGGATTAACCAATGCCCCAACAGCTTTCATGGATTTGATGAACAGGGTTTGTAAACCATACCTTGATAAATTCGTGATAGTATTCATAGACGATATCTTGATCTATTCGAAAAGCAAGCAGGAGCATGACAAGCATCTGCGTGAAGTGCTAGAAGTTTTGAAAAAGGAGAAGCTGTATGCAAAGTTCTCCAAATGTGAATTTTGGATTCAAGAAGTCCAATTTTTAGGTCATGTGGTTAACCAAGAAGGAATAATGGTTGACCCAGCAAAGATTGAAGCTGTGATGAAGTGGGAACAACCAAAAAGTCCTACGGAGATTCGAAGCTTTTTAGGATTAGCCGGATATTATCGCCGATTTATCCAAGGCTTTTCTTCGATCGCTACTCCATTAACAGCTTTAACACACAAAGGAGCTACTTATTCTTGGAATGAAAAGCATAAGGAAGCCTTTGAAAAGTTAAATAAGAGACTGTGTGAAGCGCCGATTCTTTCGTTACCTGAAGGAGTTTATGACTTCGCAGTCTATAGTGATGCCTCTGGAGTTGGGTTAGGATGTTTTCTGACCCAAAGGGATAAAGTGATAGCGTATGCATCGAGGCAGTTGAAAGAGCATGAAAATAACTACCCCACTCATGATCTGGAGTTGGCAGCGGTAGTATTCGCCTTAAAGATATGGAGGCATTATCTTTATGGTACTAAGTGTAAACTTTTCACTGATCATAAGAGTCTTCAATATCTCTTTAATTAGAAGGAATTGAACATGAGACAGCGGTGCTGGCTAGAACTACTCAAGGACTACGACTGTGAGATACTTTACCACCCTAGTAAAGCAAATGTTGTTGCTGATGCTCTCAGTTGGATGGTAAATCTTGAAAAGAGAAGGCCAAGAGCGTTGAGAATTGAAGTCGTCTCGACAATTGTGGAAAGTACAAAGAAATCTCAGGAGGAAGCTTTAGAAAAGAATGACCGAAAGGAGGAACGTTTGGGAAAAACGTTGGTGTTTGATACAAACGGTCAGGGATTGAAGGTATTCAAAGATAGGATGTGGGTACCTAAGACCGGAGGAGTAAGAGGTCTTCTGATGGAAGAAGCTCACAAAACCATGTACTCGATTCATCCCAGCAGTACAAAAATATATAGGGATCTAAAACCCTATTACTGGTGGCCGACGATGAAGCTCGATATTGCTAAGTATGTGGCCGAGTGTGTAACATGTGCTAGGGTTAAGGCACAACATCAGAAACCATATGGGAGTTTAAAACCTTTACCTGTACCCATGGGTAAATGGGAGGACATTACCATGGATTTTGTGACTAAACTGCCCAGAACAAAGAACGGTCACGACATGATTTGGGTGGTCGTTGATCGCTTCACTAAGAGTGCACATTTCATAGCCGCTAACGAGAAATGGTCTATGGATAAACTTGTAAATTCTTACGTGAAGGAAATTGTGAGGCTACACGGTGTTCCGTTAACGATTGTATCCGATCGTGACAACCGTTTTATCTCAAAGTTTTGGAGAAGTCTACAAGAGGATTTGGGTACCAAGTTGTGTTTGAGTACAGCTTACCATCCTCAAACCGATGGCCAAAGCGAACGAACGATTCAAACGTTGGAGGATATGCTGAGAGCATGTACCCTAGAATTCCAAGGTAATTGGGATGAACACTTACCTCTAGTAGAATTTTCCTATAATAATAGTTTCCACTCGAGCATCAAGATGGCACCTTATCACGCTTTGTATGGGGAAAAGTGTCGAACGCCATCATGTTGGCTGGAAGCTGGGGAAAAGCAGTTTATGGGACCTGAAATAGTCCATCAGACTGCTGAAAAGTTGAAAGTGATAATGGAAAGGATGTTAGCTGCTCAAGATCGACAAAAGAGTTATGCTGACAAGAAAAGACAACCGATATCCTTCGAAGTTGGAGATTCGGTTTTACTTAAAGTCTCGCCTTGGAAGGGACTTATAAGATTTGGTAAAAGGGGAAAGTTGAGTCCAAGGTTTATTGGACCATTTAAAGTTCTTCAGAGGATCGGGAATCAAGCTTACAAGCTAGAATTACCGGAAGAACTGGAGGGTATTCATAATACCTTTCATGTGTGCTATTTGAGAAAGTTCACGGGAGATGTGCCCGACATAATTCCGATTTCTGAGTTAAGGTTGGATAAAAACAAGAGGTTGATCGAAGAACCTGAGGCAATCGTTGACCGTAAGACTAAGAAGTTGCGACACAAGATGGTCGATTTAGTGCTTGTGCGTTGGAAACATACGAATGGGCCAAATCTCACTTGGGAAACGGAGAGTGACATGATGAGTCGCTACCCGCATTTGTTTGCTAATGTGTGATTCCGGGGACGAAATCATCCTAAGGGGTGGAGAATTGTAATGTCTGTGTTTCTAGGCTAGGCATTAATATTGACAGTATAGTATAGGTTAACCTTTGTAACTCATTTTGAAGAAATGAAAAGGAATTATGTGAATATTATGTGAATTATGTGTTTTATGCTTAATTATTACGGTTTAATTAATTAAGAATAAAAAATGAGCGTCAAAACTAAATTTTAGATAAAGCGGGTATCTATTAAGAAACTTGTAGTGGGCGTGACAAGGATTACAGATATATAAAGAATGCCGAAATCCGAGTTATAACGAAGAAGTTATGACCTATCGAAGTTTCGCGGCAAAACCGGCACGGGGTCGAATGTCGTAAAAAGTAAGTATTCGATAAACTACTTTTTGGCCTTAATGATCTAAACGAAACTCGTAGTGTTCGTTAAACCGAGAGTACGTATAAAAAGAACGCCCAAATCTGACTTCGTATGAGGAAGTTATGATTTTTCGAAGTTTCAGCTTAGCAGTAGACAGCTAAAAACTCGAATTTTAGATCGAGTGATTTTTAGCCGACATGACCTAAACGAGAATCGAAGGTCTCGTCATTAGTAGCACAACGGTAAAAAGTCTGACGAAAACGGACGTCGGATGAAGAAGTTATGATTTTTTAACGGATTTCCTGTCCCGGTCTGTTAAAAATAATAATATAAAAATTAAAAATTAGCCGATGAAGTCTAAACGAAAGTTGTAGAGCGTAGTTTTACCTACGCGTGCATATAAAGAACGTAAAAAACGGAGCTCGTATGCGAAAGTTATGGATTTTAGAAGTTTTGGCGCGAAAATCGAGAAAAATCCCCAAAACCGAGGAATTTCGTATAGGTGGACTTCGGCCACGTGTCCTCGCCTCGCATGTGCCACGTGTCCGAAATAAGGCTGAGTCATCCGAGGTGCTGAAGCGGTCCAATGGGTGTCCGACGCGTGCCCTTTATCACATGTCCGAAGCCTTCGCAGGAAGCCACGAAGCCCCTATCTCGGACCCTAGGCCGCGGTCCAATCAGAGGCTGACACCGAGCCTTCGCACGCGCAGCCCATGTGCAGCCCCCTGCGCACCCTCGCCTGCGGACCCCACCCTCCTTAAGCCGACTTCGGACCCTATAACCTGTAGGTGTTAATGAACTTGGGCGTTCATTCGCTATACTCCAATCCCCCTCATGGTTGCCTTTAGGACATGTATGGCTGAGGAAACCCCTTAGCAGGAGTGTCCATCATGATGATATTCTTTAGGCTAGGTCCCTTGTGATAAGTGTTTAGGGACGTAAAGTGAGGATAACGGGAACGGGTAATCAGGGTTATTGTTGAGTGGTGAACTTAATAAGTTTATTATTATTGTGGGTTGAAAACCCTATATGCTCACCAGGCTCCCAAGCCTGACCCACTCAGATTTTTATGTTACAGGTAGTGGACCCCGAGCATAGTCGGAGGATGACGTGAGATTTTTGGATTATAGGCCAGTAATTGTATATAACTGTTGAAAGGCTTATAATGTCTTGTTTATGCATTTGGTCTGTATCGGTACATGACATCCCGAAGTTTTGATATGAAATGAAATTATATATTTCTTAAAGAAAGGTTTTGACAAACTTTTATCATATTTTGTTTTGGGGACCAATTCCACAACATCTTTTATAAATATTTCTCTGATTTTATTTTAAAAGCATAAATTAAATCGGTCTTTTCTGGCCTAGAAATTAGGGGATGTCACATTAACCACACACGCTCCATTGATCTATGACAAACTACGAGCTACCCTTTGCCACCCTTACTAGTCCAAGTTAGTGTGCCAGTTAACCAAACACGCTCCACTAACGACTTGGCAAGGCGCAAAGTGCAATTTCATGGGTTAGCATCAAATTCACATTTTTCCTAAAGTAACTAAGATTGGAAATTTATAAAATATTTAGTTACTTTATAATTCATTATACTTTTAACGAGGATTTAGTGTCCTATCCTACCCGTTCGACTAACGACCCTCCACCAGTCAAGGAAGTGGTGGGTGAGAGTGGACACCCATTAAACCACCATTTTATAGGCAGCAACCTTATACCCCCTTATAGACCGGTTTCATGAATGAGGTCTACTAACGGTAAGACTGAACTTTTACTTATACATATATAATATATTAAACTTTTAATTTTATATAGTATAAGGGTGTATTTTAAACTTTTAAAATACTTGGTGGTTTAATCTTTTAATAAATTATACTCTAAATTTAATTAATCTCAAACCATGTTATTATTATGGATTTATTAATCTCTTTTAATTAAACACTTTAATTAATTTAATAAAGTCCATAAGGTGTAATTGAACTATTCAAACAAACATCAAGGTTCTAAATATAAAAATTCAAAATTAAAAAACTATTTAATTAATTTTTTAGGTTATGAAACCAAGAGTTGCACCTTTTAATTACAAGAGTTTTAGAAATCAATGTTTCATAATTTGAGACTTTTCAAATACCAAAACTTGAGGGCAAGTTTTGTAACTCTTGAAAACTTTTCATTTCCATAACTTATGAGTTTAATGTCATTTTAATGGATGAGACTTTTCATATTCCATAACTCGAGGACAAGTTATGGAAGTCATTAAAAACATTTAGATCAATTTAACAAATAAATTTTTCATATAATCTAGGATTGATCTAACCAAACTCATAAACCAAGATAATATCAAATCAACAATTTACAAGTAATTTTGTTCATCATAAAAACCAACAATTATCTTAAAATTTTGACAATTATCTTTTGATTGGATGAGTATAATCACTACCATATCAGGAAAAATAGATTTTATGAGGCAAAACAGTTTGTGGTAGTGATTTTAATCCAAAACTTGGCCAAAAACTAAAAAAATCGTCCACTGAACACTCACCACGTCGTGGTAACTTTGACCATGTCGTGGTGATCATGCAGATTCCAAAAAAAATGATTTTTCTTGCTTTGAAAATTAACCAAGCATCAATATAACAGAAAACTACCCATGAATCTGATACCACTGTTGGGTTTTATGTACTACAAGATCTTATGGTGCACATACAACTATAAATGCTTTGGATCTAAGTTTTCTCTAGTTATACATGCAATAAAATATCCAAAGCATGAAGCCTACAACTAGCATACAATTTGATGCTTGAATCATAAAAATAGATTGGATGATTACCTCTTTGTTGTAGCTTGATGTATTTGGCCTTTAAGAACTTAGCAACCCAAGTGTGATGCCTCAAACAGTTCACAACACACCATGAACAAAGGAGAACTTGAGAGAGAGGTTACTAAGCACAAAAATCGGCTACATGAACTCCAAGAACACTAGTGTGTCAATTTTGTGCATAAAGGGGTTACATATATAGTGTAGAATCCAAAAGTCACATGTAACCCTAATTCTTACACTTAGGTTATGATCCATATATCATGTGGGCTAACTCTTCATGGATACTTAAATAAACTTAGCCCATCGTGGATCAATAGCCCAAACAATATATATATATATATATATATATATATATATATATATATATATATATATATATATATATCACTGATTTACATAATCAGTCCCTGTTGATTTAATTAGTCTCTTTTGATCACTAAATTAATTCCAAATTTATTCTTGATCAATACTAATTAAGTAATATGATTTCATATTAATACATTATACTTGTAATATATTAATAAATCATAAATAACCTCTTACTCAAATATCCATCCTATCAAATTGTCCTGGTGATATGCAACCCGAAATGGACCATGCTACTCGCGGGTCAAGTACATGCCAATTATAGTTATGGGCTTAGACAGATAATCCAACACTTCTTGCTACCGCTCCTTCCCTAGCAACGGTAGTGTTTCAACCCAAAAGTTCTTCCATAGACGACCGCCGACCCAGCCAGATCAAAAGATAAAACAACTGTACCCTCACTTCACTGGAGAATTAACCTGCTAATCCTGAGTATAGACCCTTCAAACAATGCGCCTAAATTGATCCCATCAAAGAACCGTATCAGCAACCGAACACAATGAAACCCACTCAGCGAGATACGACCCACTAATGATTCATGGCATGCAAAATGGCATATAACAACTCTTAACGATATAACCCAGACAATAGCAGAGAACCAAAGTAGAGATAATGCTTACCTCAAACCAATAAAAAATTCTCAAGCAATATAAAATTTGACATTAAATAAGAAGAAAGAAAAAGATAACATACCCGCAAAAGCACCTGCTGGAATCCTGACCTCCTCTTCCTGCCGAGATACCCGCGATGGAACCTGATCCGCCCCAATCACTAAGAGTAGGCAATTTGCCATGATATGACCAGGTTGATAACAACGATGGCATAATTCTACCTCCAATGGTGATTCTTGGCGGAGTTGGACCTTTTTGTCCTCACCTGCTGCATTTATACCTGCTGCGCACACCCTCATGTGTCCCTTCATCCTTCGTGCAACCACCACGGTGCCTCGGGTCTCTAACACTATCTATGGCAACGTCCAACTGCTCAGATCGCCAAGCCAGACTATGAGTCTGCTTCCTCTCCCCAGTTGCTTATCTGAACCAATCTCCTGCTCCTGGGTTTCCCCAACCATCCCATCAATCGCCTGAACAGCCGAGGTCTGACCCTCGAACCTGGTGACCAATCTATCAGTGACACGCCCAATGATGTCGGGTAATTCCTCGCGTAAGGCTCGTGAAACCTCTGTTTCAATCCAATCATGTGATCGAATCCCCTGAAAACATGTTGCATAACCCACACTCGATCCCAAATGACAAGAGCTATCAATAGTATTCTCCTTCCTGAAGGATTCTAGGGATCCACAAGCTTTAGGCTCAAGATGAGCCCCCAACTGCCCCGCTACAATCTCGGCCCGAAAAGCCCCGAGACGACCATCCAAGAGCTCCAAAATCCCTTCCTTGACTGAACCAAAGATTACAGGAGTCTGCTCAAAAATACCGCGGGTAATCTCCGACGAGATGAACTCCCGTATCCGCTCATCGATCGGCTCAGCACCTGCACCTGAGCCAAAACCAGAACCTGAACCCCCTTCCTGAGTGCTCAACACCATACTAAAAAACAACATGCAAAAGATCAGAACATACCCAAGAATCCTCATCCCACAGGCTTCCTAGATTCTCCAAGACTCTCCCCGATTCGAGTATGGATCATGTACTTTCAGTAGTACAGGCTCAATACTACCTTCCACACCTATCCATACTTTCCTCAAGAATCATCTCGAATCCTCCAAGTCACCTTCTCAAACTAATACTCCAAGCACTCGCTAAATAGCGCAACAAAACCCACTGAAGCATTTACTAGACTTTCCTAGGTTCCCGACCTCACCCTACCATCAGCTGCCGAAGAACTACCCATAATGTCAGTTACCCACCTCATGAATACAGTCACATGCAAAAAAGCTTAGATAATCCTTCAAGTAACATACTCATCCTTACAACAGTTAGACTCAAACGAGAGTTGTGCAATAGGGTTAAATCCATCACTCTGAGATTATTCAACCTCTATTACATGTGACTTAACATATTCACTTAATAGCTAACTCACATTGGTTAAGAGTCCCACAAAGCACAAATCAAGCAGCATCCGTGTAGTAGCATTACAGTCCATAGAATAACCAAAGAACATTCAAACTCACATACACAACTCAAAATAGGAACTTACACTCTTGCTGTCGATTGCCTTACGCATAAAAATTATATCCAATCTAACATTACATGCCACAAGACATCACATAAAAGGCCAAACTATCATTGGCTAATCCGAACTATCATGCAAATATACAAGCTCAAACAATAGGCATACAAGGCTTCTCTCCTAACATTTTATCATGCAAACACTGAGCAGGTCCTTAGCCCTAACTAGCATGTGATTCAAAGATTCATAACTCAAATCATATCAAATAACATGTATGGGTATTTGGGAAAACTTACTTGAGCTCGGTCGATTGCATGCACCACACCCTTTCTTGTCTTACAAAACTCTTTTCTTAAAAATACATTTCTTTTTGAAAAAAAAAATTTACTAAATCCTGAGTTTGAGTTCAGACACACTCGAGAGTATGTCTAAATCTCTCAAACCAAGGCTCTGATATCAACTTGTAACGTCCTAAAAATAAGACCCAAAAATTTCATTTTTAAACTAATAAAACCAGTATTCCGTAAAACATCATCATAAAAATCCAGGTGAAACAAATGTATCAATCATCACATCATATCAGAATAAATCAAGAAAATGCGGAACGTGATGGTGTTTGCTCTGCAATCATCCCGAGCTCTTCCCTTTGGAACCAGAAGTACCTGAAACATAAACTGAAAACCATAAGCACAAAGCTTAGTGAGATCCGCAAATACCACATACCATACATACATAAACAAACATATAATGGGCCCCGCCCGGCATCGAGCTCCGCTCGGTATACATGTGAACATATAAACATATAAACATATAACACATGCAATAATCACAAAGATATATAGCATACAAAATATTCATCGGGCCCCGCCCGGCATCGGGCCTTGCCCGATAAGCATACAAGCACACACACATGCAAGAGTCATGCAGACTTCTAGCATCCTAACATAATAAACCCTGGGCCGGCATTGGTGCCTTCGACCCACTAAACACAGTGAGGAAACTCACCTCGAACTGCTGAATCACACGAATAAATCTTTGGCTACTTGTCTGACAATTTCCCCGAGCTATCAATACCAAATGACGTCCAGTTAATAACTGGGTTCCAATCCATAACCATCGATCCAAATTAGGGTAAAAAGACTATTTTACCCCTTACCTAGTTTGGTCCAAGACTAAGGCCCAAACCTACAGTCCAAAAGGCCCAATACCAAAAAAATCATCCAAGGCCCAATCATGGCCCAATTTTCCAAATTGGTCCCAAATCCCTGTCATGGGCCTTTTCCAAGATAACCTAAAATAGACATCAGCCCAAAACTTGATGGCTCAACAAGGCCCTAAGCATCTAAGTCCAAAATGGCCCAAACCGAAGCCCACAACGTCCAAAGCCCAACTCACTAAGTATGCGGGGCGTACTCAACACGTACGCACAACGTACTCGCTTCAGGGATTGTACCCTAAGCGTACATGCTTGTACGCCGACCGTACTCCCCCATTCAACCAACTTTCATTTTCAGCTCTCTTACTCCATTAAGACTTTACTCCAAAATGTAGATCTGACTTCCAAGAGATGGTTTATCACGTAAAGTTGCTAACTTTACGTGTATGCATGGCTTAATGAAGCTATTAAAGCTTAAAAGGACTTAATAGATGACTTAATGCATGCATGAGACCATAAACCCCATAAAGTTTGCACTTTTAAGCATTATGAACCTTCCAAACATCCATATCTACAAGATTTAGCTTCTAAAACGGCCTTAACCCATCAAGACCAACCAAAAGGGGGACAAAGAAGCATAAAACCATAACATGAAGAGATCTAGTCTAGGAGAAGACAAGGTATGAACTTGATACCTCAAAAGACTTGCAAAATGAGTGATGATTATGGATCTATAAGCTTCACACTAAGCAATGCACCTTCAATCTTCTTCAATCCTTTCAAAACGAGAAAAATATGCACCAACTTCTTCTCAAGAGCTCAAAGACACAACAATGGAGGCTAAGGGTCAAATATAGGGTTTTAGGAAGCATGAAGGCTAATAAGGAACAAGGATCAAGAATAAATGAGGCTTAAATAGGGGTAAAACCCTAGAAATTAGGGTTTCTTGCTGAATGGAGTACATCCCGTGTACGCCTTGTTACGCTCGACGT
The DNA here is from genome assembly GCF_052849685.1 of Lactuca virosa. Classification (NCBI taxonomy): domain Eukaryota; kingdom Viridiplantae; phylum Streptophyta; class Magnoliopsida; order Asterales; family Asteraceae; genus Lactuca; species Lactuca virosa. Next base: position 200,034,058 of record NC_136426.1, read on the forward strand.
ACTAAAAAAGAACCTGCAATCCGTTCGCCCAGTACGCCCCATGTATACGACGAGTACGCTCCGCGTACTCGATAAACCTTCACAAAGCATTGACTTCATTTGATCATAACTCCTTCGTTCTAAGTCCGTTTGCGACGAACCTTATATCCACGGAAAGGTGACCAGAAGCCCTACACTTTTATCAACTCATCTTTGCCTAAGGACATTCCAAACAAAAACCCAAAATTTCATAAAGGCCGAACTGCCAAATTATGATTATACCCTTGGACTCCGAAACACAATCAAACACTCGGATCACTTAATCTATAATACCCACATCCAAAAAGGGCTAATTCTCTCTTCCGCCAAGGCCTGAAGCCTTATGATAAGAGATGATTAGGGCACGACCCTGAATAAAGAAGTGATTCAAACACGAGTGTTACAGTACTAATCCAGATCGTCGGCGGGGATTTCTCTGTAACGCCCCGTTCCTGGTACGTATTTAATTTATTAAATATCTTTTATAAAGAGCTACTCGGCGAGTAGTAGCCCTAGGTCGTCGAGTAGATGCCAGGATGGACGCGGGTTTTAAGTGATCTACTTGGCGAGTCCACGCCTGGGCTCGACGAGTAGGCCAGTCTGGATGAAACCCTAATCCTTAGGCTTTGTACCCTATTTAAACGTCCTTATAGCCCCCATCCCAGCCTCCAACCCCCTTAGAGCGTTCCCCCTCAAAACCCTAGCCTCCATTGGTGAGCTTGAGTGATTCCTTCTTGATTTTGAGTGTTTTGGTGTATTATTGGAAGGGTAGAAGTGAAGGAAAGAGAGAAGGTGCAAAGGAGAAGAAGGAGATCCAGAAGCTAGCTTCCATTTTCTACTTCATCTAGTAATAAAGCCTCTACCTTGTTCATTTTCCTCGTAGATCTTCATATATGCTTGTTTTGCTATTTTTGGGACATTTCAAGGTCCAAACTCGAGATTGGAGCTCCCTTAGGGTAGTGAGCTATAGATCTGGACATCATTGAGCCCCAGGAGCTCAAAGTAGCTACCTTTATGCAAAGCAAGGTCTTGTTCCAAACCCTAGGTTCCCATTTCTAGCTTATTTTGGTGTTTTAGCTTCATACCTCTATGCATGTACGTAAAGTTGGCAACTTTACGTGTTATATCGGCCCTAGAAGCTCAGATCTATGAATTGGATGCACTAGAATCGATTAGAATCAACTATTTAGTGAGGACATGCATAGGACTCGACGAGTTGTTCTTGGACTCGGCGAGTCCGAGCGCAAACTCCTGATTTCTCTGATTTTAGAGTTGTGAGTTGAATCAGCGAGTGGAAGAGGACTCAGTGAGTTAGAACAAGGATCTGGAAGTAGAGGGACTCGGCGAGTCTACGTCCCGACTCGGCGAGTCGAGTCGCGAGTTAGAGAAGTGTGAATCCGGGAACTCGGCGAGTTCATAGTAGGACTCGGCGAGTAGAGTCAACCAGGAAGTTGACTTTGACCAGGAAGTTGACTTTGACCAGGGGTAAAATAGTCATTTTACCCTGAAAACAGTTATCAGTATCTGATTTAGTGTTTATGGGATTTGTAGCCGGGGAGTTCCGGAGCAGCAGTCAGAAAGTCTCAGATTTAGCACCTCAGCAGCCAACGTTACGAGGTGAGTTTCCTTCCAGTAGGAACGGGTCTACGACCACAATGCCGACCCGTTTAGTTAGCAGTAGTTCCGGACTTCGGTCTGATGCAGTAGTTCAGTGTGCTTGATGCCTTTATGATTCAAGCATGTCTTTGTGTTATGTGTTCCGGACTTCGGTCCGATGCAGTATGTAGTATATGTGTTTATGCCAGTAGTTATGATTATGCTATGTTATGCTCAGTTAGTTTCGGACTTCGGTCCGATGCAGCTTCCGGACTTCGGTCTGATGCAGAGGGCAAGGCCCTGGTTAGTTCCGGACTTCGGTCCGATGCAGTTTCCAGACTTCGGTCCGATGCAGAGGGCAAGGCCCTAGTTAGTTCCGGACTTCGGTCCGATGTAGTTTCCGGACTTCGGTCCGATGCAGAGGGCAAGGCCCTGGTTAGTTCTGGACTTTGGTCCGATGCAGTTTCCGGACTTCGGTCCGATGCAGTGGGCAAGGCCCAGTAGTTGCTTTATATGTTATTGTATGGTATGTGGTAGTTTGGGGGAGCTCACTAAGCTTTGTGCTTACGGTTTCATTTTTTGGTTTCAGGTACTTCCGCTAGTAAGGGGAAGAGCTCGGGATGATGGCATGGCACATACCACAGCTTCAGTTTATCCTGGAAGTTTCATTCGGATATTTTGATATGTTTTGACATAAGTTGATTTGATAAACTTATTATGACATTTTGAGACGCATGATCCATGGATTTATCTTTTAATATTTGATATTATGGTTTAGTAAAGTTTTCAAACGAAAATTTTTGGGTTGTATTTTTGGGAAGTTACAAGTTGGTATCAGAGCCTTGGTTTGAGGGATTGAGGCACACTTTCGGGTATGAATGGACTCAAACTAAGGAAATGGTAAAAGATTTTCAAAAGAAAAAAAATTTCTAAAGATTTTTTGAAAAAGAAACTTAAAAAGAAAAGAGTTTTGAGAAAAGGAAAAGGGTGTGGTGCATGCGATCAGTCGAGCTCAAGTAAGTACTCCCAAATTACCCATACAAGTTTATGTTATAATTATCAGTTCCAGTTTCAGTAGAACAACATGCTAGAATAGGACTAAGGATCTAGGAGGATGCCTTATGTGCCTGTTATATGTGTTTCAGCTTATTGAGAATTGCATGCTAGTATTGAGTAGACAACAGTAGGATAGGTTGTTTAGGTTATGCCTGATAGTATGAGCTTAGCATTGTATGCTAGTACAATTTCTCGTTATGAGGATATATTTGCTTGAGTAGTTTCCTGTGTCCCAATGCTGCTTGCTTCGTGCTTTGTAGGACTCGGAGTGATGGCAGTTAGCCATTAGGTGAATACGTCACGTCACATGTTATCAGGGTTGAATAATCTCAGAGTGCTGGATTTGGCCATATTGCGCAGCTCTTGTTTGAGTCTAACCGTTGTAGCGACGAGTCTTTTACTCGAAGGATTATCTGAGCCTCGTCACATGTGATGGTATTCAGGTGATGGCGAATTGGCATTACAAGGAGGCCTTCAGCAGCTGAGGACTGGATTGGGTGGAGTCAGAGATTTCCCTAGGGCAAGCCTAGGATGAGAGTAGCAGAGATCAGTAGCAGTAGAGGTGACTTGGTGGAGTCGAGGCACTACTTGAGGAAAGTACGGATAGATGTGGAAGGTAGTATGGGCCCGTACTATTGAAAGCAGAGGATCCGTACTTGAATCGAGGAAGGCCGAGATGAGACCAGGAAACTTATAGTAGTAGCGATCCCTCGAGATATATCAGTGTTTCTGACGTTTGTCATGGTGTGTTTTCAGAATTGTGGTTTTACGCCCTAGGCCAGCAGTCGGCAGTTCAGGAGCAGGCGAGGGATCAGGACCAGGATCGGGGGCCGAGCATCTAGATGAGCAGACCAGGGAGTTCCTCTCTTCAGAGATTACTCGCACCATACTTGAGCAGACTCCTGTGATCTTCGGTTCAATCAAGGAGGGTATTTTAGAGCTGATGGACGAGAGGTTGAGCACCTTCCGTGCTGAGGTGGAGGCCATGATGGGGTCGCGTACACTCACCTTCAGGGAGTTCCGGGCTTGTGGAGCTCCGGATTACCATGAGGCACATGATCCCATTGCGAGTACCAGGTGGTTGGCGGATGTCGCCAATGCATTCCGCACCAGCAGATGTCCCGAGGGGGACAAGGTCAGACTAGCATCCTGTCTTCTGAAGGACAGGGCACGAGATTGGTGGGAGGAGATCGGGCATGTCATCGGGGATGACGCAGCGCTTGATGCGATGACTTGGGCTGATTTTACTACCAGGTTCAGAGCCGAGTTTGCACCGGTTATTGAGGTGCAGCAGTTAGCCAGGGAGTTTCAGGATCTCAGCCAGACTACAGAGACAGTGGCGGAGATTACCGCCAAGTTCAGGGAGAGGGCTCTTCTCGTTCCTCAGTACGCAGCTGATGAGGAAATGAAGAAGGCCCGTTATCATGAGATGTTGCGGAGTGATATCCGCCAGTTTGTGAGCCGGTCCAGCTGTAAAACGCTGGATGATATGATTGCGAGGGCTCGTGAGAGAGAGATAGATTTGGAGATGGAGAAGAAGAGGAAGCCAGAGGCGGCATCTGGCACAGGGAGTTCGGGCAAAAAGCCCAAGGTATCAGATCATAGACCTAGAGGACAGCAGAGCCACAGTCGGTGTGGCAAGTGTGGGAGATTGCACGATGGGGCGTGCAAGGCAGGTAGTGCCGGTTGCTATAAGTGCGGCCGGACCGGGCATATGAGTAGAGATTGTACCGCTACTACCACCACCACAGCAGCTGCTCTGATTTGCTTCCATTGCAATCAGAGGGGACGTAAAAAGTCCAAGTGCCCGAGTTTAGCAGCAGAGGGGAAGGTGGCAACACCTGCCCCTACTACTTTGAGGATTACAGACGGCCGTCAGGGCCGGGGTGAGGCTCCAGTCGCGAATACCAGAGCTTTTCAGATGACAGCAGAGGAGGCGCGAGCGACTCCTGATGTGGTGACATGTATGTATTTTCCTCTTATCTCTTTATTGTTATTGATTTTTTCTCATGGTTATATGTTTTCGTATAGGGTCGTTCTTAGTGAACGGCATTTCAGCTACAATATTGTTTGACTCGGGGGCTACCCGATCATTTGTTTCCCTTGCGCTTAGCAAGAGGTATAGCAGAGCTCCGGGGGAGTTGGATTGCCCACTTGAGGTTGAGATAGCTGATGACAGGACGGTCAGGGTCGCGAGAGAACATAGGGCGTGTTCGCTGCAGTTATTTGATGAGCAGTTTTCAGTGGACTTGGTTCCCATTCCCCTGCGAAGGAATAAGGTTATAGTGGGTATGGATTGGCTGAGTCCCAATGGGGCAGTGATTGATTATGAACTGTAGTTAGTGAGGGTTCGCACTCCTAGTGGGGGAGAGTTAGTGATTCAGGGCGAGAGGCCACAACGCGGACCGATTTTGTGTTCAGCAGCGAGAGCGAGGCGCTACGTTCAGCAGGGTTGCGCAGGGTACGACGCCTATGTCATAGATGCCCGGGAGAAGGGTAAGGCGACAGTTGACGATGTGCCAGTAGTACGAGAGTACCCAGATGCATTCCCAGAGGATTTGCCTGGAATACCTCCGGAGAGACAGGTCGAGTTTCGGATTGATCTGGTTCCTGGTGCGGCTCCGATAGCCAAGGCACCGTATCGGTTGGCTCCTCCAGAGATGCAGGAGTTGTCTACACAGCTGCAGGAGCTGCTAGACAAGGGATTTATCAGGCCGAGTAGTTCACCATGGGGAGCCCCGATCCTATTCATGAGGAAGAAGGATGGGTCGCACCGTATGTGCATAGATTACCGGGAGCTAAACAAGGTAACGGTGAAGAACCGTTACCCACTCCCGAGGATAGACGATTTGTTTGACCAACTTCAGGGATCATCTTGGTTCTCCAAGATTGATCTACGGCCAGGTTATCACCAGATGCGGGTCAGGGATGAGGATGTGCAGAAGACCGCTTTTAGGACCCGCTATGGTCATTATGAGTTTGTGGTGATGCCGTTCGGGCTCACCAACGCTCCAGTCGCGTTCATGGATCTCATGAACCGCGTATGCAGACCAATGTTGGATCGGTCTGTGATAGTGTTCATTGATGACATCTGGGTTTATTCCAAGACTTAGGAGCAGCATGAGGAGCACCTGAGAGAGGTGCTGGAGACGCTGAGGAGGGAGAGACTTTTCGCAAAGTTCTCCAAGTGCGAGTTCTGGTTGCGGGAGGTGCAGTTCCTTGGACACCTCGTCAACCAGAAGGGTATACTAGTAGATCTGGCCAAGATAGAGGCCATGATGCAGTGGGAGGTCCCGAGGTCTCCAACTGAGATTTGGAGCTTCGTAGGATTTGCAGGGTACTATAGGAGATTCATTCAGGATTTCTCCAAGATAGCAGTTCTACTCACCCGACTGACCAAGAAGTCGGTGGTGTTCTGCTAGGGGCCTGAGCAGCAGGCAGCATTTGAGACCCTCAGACAGAGATTATGCGAGGCGCCGATTCCTACCCTGCCAGAGGGAGTAGAGGATTTTGTAGTTTACTGTGATGCTTCGATCACAGGTATGGGAGCAGTGTTGATGCAACGAGGGCATGTGATAGCTTATGCCTCTAGACAGTTGAAGCCTCACGAGGCTAACTATCCGACGCACGATTTAGAGCTGGGGGCAGTGGTGTTCGCCCTCAAGATTTGGAGACATTACCTCTATGGGGTCCGCTGTATCATTTACATGGATCACAAGAGTTTGAGGTACCTCATGGATCAGCTGAATCTGAACATGAGGCAGCACCGATGGTTAGACGTGGTAAAGGATTATGACTGTGAGATCCTTTATCATCCGGGCAAGGCCAACGTAGTGGCCGACGCCCTGAGCCACAAGGCGGTAGCAACCCCAACTTCTTCTCAAGAGCTCAAAGACACAACAATGAAGGCTAAGGGTCAAAATTTAGGGTTTTAGGAAGCATGAAGGCTAATAAGGAACAAGGCTCAAGAATAAATGAGGCTTAAATAGGGGTAAAACCCTAGAGATTAGGGTTTCTTGCTGAATGGAGTACATCCCGTGTACGCCTTATTACGCTCGGCGTACTAAAAAAGAACCTGCAATCCGTTCGCCCAGTACGCCCCATGTACACGACGAGTACGCTTCGCGTACTCGATAAACCTTCACAAAGCATTGACTTCATTTGAGCATAACTCCTTCGTTCTAAGTCCGTTTGCGACGAACCTTATATCCACGGAAAGGTGACCAGAAGCCCTACACTTCTATCAACTCATCTTTGCCTAAGGACATTCCGAACAAAAAACCCAAAATTTCATAAAGGCCGAACTGCCAAATTATGATTATACCCTTGGACTCCGAAACACAATCGAACACTCGGATCACTTAATCTATAATACCCACATCCAAAAAGGGCTAATTCTCTCTTCCCCCAAGGCCTGAAGCCTTATGATAAGAGATGATTAGGGCACGACCCTGAATAAAGAACCTAAGGACATTCCGAACAAAAACCCAAAATTTCATAAAGGCCGAACTGCCAAATTATGATTATACCCTTGGACTCCGAAACACAATCGAACACTCGGATCACTTAATCTATAATACCCACATCCAAAAAGGGCTAATTCTCTCTTCCCCCAAGGCCTGAAGCCTTATGATAAGAGATGATTAGGGCACGACCCTGAATAAAGAAGTGATTCGAACCCGAGTGTTACAGTACTAATCCAGATCGTCGGCGGGGATTTCTCTGTAACGCCCCGTTCCTGGTACGTATTTAATTTATTAAATGTCTTTTATAAAGAGCTACTCGGCGAGTAGTAGCCCTAACTCGTCGAGTAGATGCCAGGATGGAGGTGGGTTTTAAGTGATCTACTAGGCGAGTCCACGCCTGGACTCGACGAGTAGGCCAGTCTGGATGAAACCCTAATCCTTAGGGTTTGTACCCTATTTAAACATCCTTATAGCCCCCATCCCAACCTCCAGCACCCTTAGAGCATCCCCCCTCAAAACCCTAGCCTCCATTGGTGAGCTTGAGTGATTCCTTCTTGATTTTGAGTGTTTTGTTGTATTCTTGGAAGGGTAGAAGTGAAGGAAAGAGAGAAGGTGCAAAGGAGAAGAAGGAGATCCAGAAGCTAGCTTCCATTTGCTACTTCATCTGGTAATAAAGCCTCTACCGTGTTCATTTTCCTAGTAGATCTTCATATATGCTTGTTTTGCCATTTTTGGGACATTTCAAGGTCCAAACTCGAGATTGGAGCTCCCTTAGGGTAGTGAGCTATAGATCTGGACATCATTGAGCCCCAGGAGCTCAAAGTAGCTACCTTTATGCAAAGCAAGGTCTTGTTCCAAACCCTAGGTTCCCATTTCTAGCTTATTTTGGTGTTTTAGCTTCATACCTCTATGCATGTATGTAAATTTGGCAACTTTACGTGTTATATCGGCCCTAGAAGCTCAGATCTATGAATTGGATGCACTAGAATCGATTAGAATCAACTATTTAGTGAGGACATGCATAGGACTCGACGAGTTGTTCTTGGACTCGGCGAGTCCGAGCGCAAACTCCTGATTTCTCTGATTTTAGAGTTGTGAGTTGAATCAGCGAGTGGAAGAGGACTCAGTGAGTTAGAACAAGGATCTGGAAGTAGAGGGACTCGGCGAGTCTACGTCCCGACTCCGCGAGTCGAGTCGCGAGTTAGAGAAGTGTGAATCCGGGAACTCAGCGAGTTCATAGTAGGACTCGGCGAGTAGAGTCAACCAGGAAGTTGACTTTGACCAGGGGTAAAATAGTCATTTTACCCTGAAAACAGTTATCAGTATCTGATTTAGTGTTTATGGGATTTGTAGCCGGGGAGTTCCGGAGCAGCAGTCAGAAAGTCTCAGATTTAGCACCTCAGCAGCCAGCGTTACGAGGTGAGTTTCCTTCCAGTAGGAACGGGTCTACGGCCACAATACCGACCCGTTTAGTTAGCAGTAGTTCCGGACTTCGGTCTGATGCAGTAGTTCAGTGTGCTTGATGTCTTTGTGATTCAAGCATGTCTTTGTGTTATGTGTTCCGGACTTCGGTCCGATGCAGTATGCAGTATATGTGTTTATGCCAGTAGTTATGATTATGCTATGCTATGCTCAGTTAGTTCCGGACTTCGGTCCGATGCAGCTTCCGGACTTCGGTCCGATGTAGAGGGCAAGGGCCTGGTTAGTTCCAGACTTCGGTCCGATGCAGAGGGCAAGGCCCTGGTTAGTTCCAGACTTCGATCCGATGCAGTTTCTAGACTTCGGTCCGATGCAGAGGGCAAGGCCCTGGTTAGTTCCGGACTCCGGTCCGATGCAGTTTCCGGACTTCGATCCGATGCAGTGGGCAAGGCCCAGTAGTTGCTTTATATGTTATTGTATGGTATGTGGTAGTTTGGGGGAGCTCACTAAGCTTTGTGCTTACAGTTTCAGTTTTTGGTTTCAGGTACTTCCGCTAGTAAGGGGAAGAGCTCAGGATGATGGCATGGCACACACCACAGCTTCAGTTTATCCTGGGAGTTTCATTCGGATATTTTGATATGTTTTGACATAAGTTGATTTGATAAACTTATTATGACATTTTGAGACGCCTGATCCATGAATTTATCTTTTAATATTTGATATTATGGTTTAGTAAAGTTTTCAAACGAAAATTTTTAGGTTGTATTTTTGGGATGTTACATTCTCGTTGCTGTCAGGAAGACTATCTACAATTTCCCTCTCCTTGTCTTTCAACTTGTTTGGTAATAAAACTACTTTTTATTGAAGAAATTGTTGAATTTTGCTAGTTCTGATATTCAATTACAGAGAAATATTTTTGTATGTTCGGTTTTCTTTCCGCAATGTAGTTGTATTACTATTACCTGATTTGTTTTTTATTAGTGTGTTTTTTCCTAATTTAGTGTAACATCCCAAAAGTTATAAGGTAAAATTTTATTTTTAATTCAACCATAAACACCATTTATCATTTGCAATCATTCAAAAGCATATCAAAGTAAAAATAGTTATCAGAGTATAATTCCAAAATCACAAAGTGCGGAAACATGGGTAGATGCATTGCTATTAATCCGGGCCCTTCCATTTCGTAACGCAAGTACCTGAAACCATAAACAAAAACCGTAAGCACAAAGCTTAGTGAGTTCCCCCAAAATACCCTATGCCATACAAACATAACAATCAAAACATAACTGAGTCTATTTCAACAGGTACTATGTATATTTCACCCCCTTCGGTCTCTTTCAATCTATATTGGGTCTATTTCACCCCTACAACTAGCATACAATCATATCAACAAGAGTCACAGAGACAACAAGCATATACAAGCATAGCAGGAAATTATCATGAAGACAACTATGATCCTACAAACATAATCCAGTGGGCCGACATTGGTGCCTTCGACCCATGAGTATAGTGAAGGAACTCACCTCTCAATCTAAAAGACCGCTAAACAGGACACTACTCTGAATATCAGCTCTGCTGGTCGCCTATTCATTGGAACATGACCAAACTTAACTTATAATCAAAATACCCAAAACACCCCTAAGTCAACTTGGTCAAAAGCAGGTCAATGTCGAAAAGTCAAAAAGTCAACCGATTCAACTCAACTGGGTACGCCCAACGTACTCAACTTGTACGCTCGGCGTACTCAAGCCTTGACCAGAAAACGAGGTGTTGACCTCGTACGCCCTACGTACCATAGTGTACGTTCAACCATCATTTCCTTCTATTAAGAGCTTAATTCTTTAAGCTCTTTCGTCCAAATTCCAGATCTAGTCCTCAAATGATGTCCTTAACCATAAAGTTTCCAACTTTATGGTCTTACATGGCTATAAAGTGCTCAATACCAAAAATCCTACTTCTTAACTCTTTAAGACATCCTAGCTCATGAATAGAAGGAAACTAAGGTCCAAGATTACATTTTTATGGTTCCTAATAACTCCATAATGGATAATGTTTCTAACTTTATCCATTACAATGTTTCAAATAATCAAGATCTAGTCTTTAAGTCTCAAAGGGACCACACGTGCATCTTTTTCAACTTAATCCATTAAGTCCAAGTCTCAAACCTTTAGATCTGAATCAATATGATGTTTAGATGGATAAAGTTGCCAACTTTATCCATAACAAGGTCACAAACTTTCAAGATCTAAACTTTATGCACTAAAGTGACCAAAAGCTCATAACACCCAAGACTAGCTAGATCTAACAAATGCATCATCAAGAATCAACCTTTATACCTCCAAAAGCTAGATCAAGATGAACAAGGCCTGGATATCCAAATGCATCATCAAGACAACCAACACTTCTCCAATGTGTTCTTCTTCTTCCAAATGCAGCAAAAATCCAACAAAATCACTCCAAGGCTCAAAATCCTTTCAAATGAAGGCTAGGGTTCCTGTTGTGATATGTCGTCGGGACTTAACGCCATTGTTGAATGTCTTGTTTAGGTTAAGCCTGAGAATCATAGCAAAGAAGAATATGCATCAGCCTTTGTCCGGGAGGGGATCCCAGAACAAAACACAGACGATCTAGTCAATATCTGGATGAGATAATTGCGGTTTGGTTTAAGATAGAGAAAGAGGTAGTCCCCTCTCTTGGAGGAGAGGGGTTCTTTATATACCTATTGTCGTGGGGACATACCCCTGATAAGACCTTTTTGTCCTTTCTGAGCCGACATGATGTGGATGTTCGATTAGGTGTCTAAGCTTATAATTATAATTGGTATAAACTTAAATTGATAGTAGCATATTCCTTTTAGGTTACCCTCAAACCTAGCAACAAACAAGATATTTTTGGAAAGTGAAATGATTTATTATTTGATTAATAAATTGAAATAAATAACTTGTTGATATATTATGTTAACAATATATTAATTAGAAATAGTAATATTTAATTAATATTTAATCAGAAATTAATTTGAATTAATTTGGTGATTAAAAGAATTAACTGAAAGTGCAGGGACTAAAGTGTAAATGTTTAATAGTTGAACAAGAGGCATTCTAGAACCCACCATGAGGCTATGGACGGTTTTAAGGAGCCTTTAAGGTTTCTATAATTATCCTTGGTGGATAATTAGGAAGCTGGATAATTACCCGGTTCAAGATAATATTATTATATTGAGTTTGGGTTTATCTAGGGTTTCCTGACTGCACTATATAAAGGCCACTTGGGCTATGATTTTCAGCCACTCATACCTTAGAAGAGTAAGGCCAAAATTCTGATCTCCTTTCCCTCTCTCCTCAATATCCTTCTTGCTTGTGTTGGGTGTGAACCACTAGAGTCACGACGCTTGTGGTGCTTGCTTCCAAAAGATCAACAAAAGGTTTTCTTGATTGTTTGCTTACACAATCAATAAGGTATGTATTTCATCTTATGAATTTAGATTTAGATAAGAAGTTTTGTAGTTTTGATAGTTCATACTATGTTGCCTTTACGTGAAAGACATAGATTCTTTATAGGTTGCGTGTACCTTAATCATTTAATTGTTGAATGTTTTTTTCCGCTTAGTGCATAGTATTTTTGTAACCTACATTTTCCATCTGTGGTATCAAAGCCTATGGATTTCTTTCATGTATTTTCACCTTGGTGAATCGATCAAAAGAAAAGAAAATTGTTTTTCTGATTTGTCGTAGCTCTCAACATGAGCATAGATGCTCACGACGTGAGCTCAATCCATATCCTAATTTTTGATGCTTATCTGCCTAGTCTGCTTATATGTGATAATCATCTGCTATATTTATTTGTCAAATCCGATTTTACTGAATATATCGTGATAAAATAAAAGCGTAGAAGTTAGGAGATAAGTCTTTGACTTGATTAAATATTTCTTGATTAATATGATTAATTTATTTAGTGTATAAATAATTAATTTGGATATTAATTGAACTTAATAATTAATGTCAAATATTATTTGTTTTTTTTTAATTTAAATTAATTGTCTAATTTTTAAAATTTAAAATATAAACTAGTATTTTTGAAAAAGTTTAAAAAAATACACCTTATACTATATGTAGAATTAAATGTTTAATTATTACTATATGTATAAGACTAAGTCAGTCGAACCGCTACTACGTCTCATTCACGAAGTCAATCTATAATGGGGGTATAAGGAAAATGCCTATAAAATGATAGTTGAATGGGTGTCCACTCTCACCCATCGCTTCCTTGATTGGCGAAGGGTCGTTAGCCGATGAAATTGCACATTGCACTTTATAATGTGATTAAAAGTAACTAAATGTGAATTTGTAACTAAACATTTTATTTTAAAGTATTTGCACAATGAACTTAATAAGTATAATGCGATTAAAAGTAACTAAACATTTTATTTTAAATCCTAATCTTAATTACTTTAGGAAAAATATGAATTTGTATGCTAACTCATGAAATTGCACATTGCACTTTATAAGTCGTTAGTGGAGCGTGTGTGGTTAACCGGTACACTAATGGGGGACTAATAAAGAGTGGTAATGGGTATCTCGAAGATTATCATTGATTAATGGAGCGCGTGTGGCTAACCAACACATTAAAATGAGATGATAAATGACATCGAGAGTGCCAAGTTAATTAGCATGGTTATTCACATCTTGTTTGTGATCCTCGGTATCCCAGTCACAAATGGAAGAGCATAATCGAGATTAAACATTTCGTTGAATAGTTTCAATAAATCTCAAAAAATCTAGGAATTTCACTTAACTTAATTTCCCTCAAATTTCGTTTTTCGATGGTGGAATTAGTAAATTGTCATTTACCTACCTTTATATAATTTACAATTAGATTACGTCATCCCTTTTCTCAGTTGTGAATTATTTAGTTAGATCCTAGCCTTGATATTTCATTTTGGGTGTTATATTGAGGATTATTCTTATCTAACTAAAAAACTACCTTTCTTTTACAGATGTCTACTCCAAATGATGCTTCTGGTTCCTCCTCCTCCTCCAATGAAGAAACAAAGAATCGAGTTATGAATTAATCAGAGTATGAATTCAAAGTATGAATGCGAGATTTGGACACAGGATGTAAATATGATTTGTTATGCTCAATTACGCTTTCAAGTTTTACAGAGTACAAGATGCAATTATGTAAAGACTTCGTTACTATGACCCTAGTAAACACTCCTATTTATAGGAGAGGAAAGCGTACAAAAAATATACTAAGGACTAAGCGTTAAGCTTCGAATACAATTCCCTAGTAAAATAGATTACAAAAATGTTTGAACACACAAAAACATACTTCGACTAATTACAACACTTCGACTCTAACAATCTCCCCCTTTGTAATCATAGTCGAAGTCTTCAGTTTGTAAGAAGTGTGATGGAGTACAGCAACACCCTTCGAACCTCTGTATACCATGAGATAATCTTCTTCAATTCCTTCTTGTCTCCTTCATTATTCTTTTTGCAATGATTCATACGGACAATTAAGTTCGTATATTGAGACGTTGAGTACCTTTCTACTTCACTTGCCTGGAACAAGAAACGTTTAGCTTTTCCTGCTTTGTCTTTTCCAGCAAATACTATTCCAAATGGCTTAAGACAAATTTCTCCATCAGCAAATTTCTTTAATTCTGCTTGAGTCTTCGAAGAAGCCATTGGAGCTTTTATTTCCATTCCCTTGGCAGTTGCTAACTCCACATCAGTCATTGCCAAACACTCATAATAATTTTCGATGAAGATTTTGATGTGAGCAACTCCAATCTTGAATTCTTCTGGATCTGTGTTTTGTAGGAATGAAAATGATTTGTCTTTTAAAAGCAATGCAACTTGTATGAGATCATACAAGTTCATCAATGGAAAATCTGCAACAGTGAATTCGTATGTTTTTCCATCTGCCCTGGCAACCACATATTTAAAATTTTGGACTGTGTTTTCGAAAACCACATCCTTTTTCATGTTGATCACTTTCTTTATTTTGATCAAAGACCAAATATCTTCAGGGGCTTTTCCAAGAACATCATGAAAACGTATTTTCATGTGTGTACCATCATCCTTGTTTTTAAAGTTCCCTTCTGCCTTGAACTGTGGCATGATAAACATCATCTCATTTATTGGGAAATCCAACTAACATGCATCAGTATTCGTGACCAGGTAACTCTGCTTTGGTTTCTTTTCAAAGGAATACATATGATTGAATGCAACCTTGGCTTCGATTGTTTCATAGTTATAGTGTTTTGTTGGATCCCCTTTATTCATTCCCTTTGGATCATTTGCTCTCTATGCCATGATACTTTGAACAATTCTGAGTTTTTCAATCTCAACTTCAGCTTCAGCCTTCTTTTCTTCCTTCGATTTTTCGATAACAATCGATTTCCCCTTGTCTTTCACTGCTGGATTATCCTTTGGAATTGAACCACTTCCACTAGTCTCCAAAGATTTACCAATTACAATCCCTTTCGAAAAAGTTCTTGTAATGGGTAATGTTGTTATGACAGTTGAGATTACTGGTTCAGCAGAAACAATCACCGGTTTTGTTGTAGGGATCACCGGTTTTGTTGTAGGGATTTTCGAAGAAAATACTTTGCCTACCACTTTTGCATCCTCTTCACTTGACTTCCTTTCTCCCCCTTGCACCCCTGTGAAAACAGGAGGGGCAGTTGTTGTTGGAAGAAGACTGGATATGCGAAAGAGCGGGGCTAGTTGCTTGTTAAGTATGGCTTCGAATTGAACAAACTTCTGAGATAAAAAATCCGGAGTAATCAAAGGAGAAGAAACCGGCCTTTCGGAAATCTCCTTTAACTCCTAGAGCAACTTTAGCACTTCCTCAAAACTTGCCTTTTCGGATGTTGAAATTTGAGTAATTTGAGGACTCAAATTTTCGTATAACTTCACAAATCTTGTGACTGCATCACAAATAATATCAACCTTTTGATTTACAGAAGCATAATCATGATGAACAATGGCAATTTATTTTTGCATGTTTTCTCTGAGTTCACGAATTTGCATGTTGACATCTTCTCGTACTTTCTTCACATCTTGAACAAAAAGCACATGTCTTTCCTTTGCTACATTCTTTAACTCTTTCAAATCACTAGCAAATTTCGAACTTTGAGAATTGATTCGAATTTCAGTGTTTTGATCATTGAGATCAGCTTTCTCCAAGACTCGAGATTCAGAATCTTTAATCATGCTAGAGACTTTGCTGATTATCCTTGATTCCATCATTTTTAACATAGTATCAATTTCCAGACTTGATACAGATGAACCTCCTCCAAGATCTGCTTGAGATTGAATTATAGAATTCAATTTCTGATTCAAAATTTTATACTGCTTCAATGTCATTAGCATGTGATCTGGAAATTGTTCTTCTTCATCTTGAAATTCCAAATCTTCAACTGTACCACCAAACCCCTCATTATCATGCTCAGTCTCCATTTCAATGGTTTCTTGAATGGGTGAAGTTGATTTGGGTGGATCAGTTGATTGTGAAGAAAAGATTGAAGTAAAAGGTTGATCAAGAATATGTTCGAAGGTTGGCGAATGTGTTGATGATGTAATGGGAATAGTGGATGGTGAGACAGAAACAATAGTTTCGAAAGGAGTAGAAATACCAGGACTTTGATCTTCATGCTTCGGACCTCCGTCACCCATCTCGACATTTGCATTCGTATCAGATACGTGTGCAGGGATGCCTGAAGTTCGAACCTCCTCAAAAATTGATTTGGCATTCGAAACTTCGGGTGGTATGACAACTGTCTTCTCAGGAGTGGAACTTTGAATAAGATGAGTGAACTCTGGAGTTTCTGGTATTCGTTCTTCATCATCTTCAGTCGACTCAGTGGAAATCACCAACTTTCGAGCCTTCTTCTTCTTTTTCTTTGATAACTTCTTAGCCATATCCTCAGCTCTCCTTTTCTTCGACACCGGTGAAACAGGTGCTGGTACTTCTCTAATTAACACACCTTGATGTGTAATTTGGGGTTTTCATACCATTTTCTGTGTAGGAGACTTGCGTTTATGTGAGGACTTCATTTTAATTCTTCTAAACATTCCTGTTTTCGAAGGAATGACAACCTTCTCTTGTGTTTCTTCAATGATGGGCTCAATCACTTGTGTTTCAGTAATAGATACTTCAACAGGTTCAGGCTTTTTCTTTGGAGACTTTGAGGATTTCGAATCCTTGGTTTTCGTTTCTGATGAAGCAGGATCAACCTTCTTTGACTTCTTAGACTTCTTTTCTTCTCTTGGTAACGGAATCCCAGTCTGAACAGAAGAATCGATTGTTTTCAAATAGGCCACTAAAACGGAATTCGTAGGATCAACCCGTTTGAGCACCGCATCTGGAATGCGAGCCACAGATGGGAATTCATCAGCATCATCTACAACTTCCTTCGGATAATGATATGAGTGAAAATTAACTTTGTCTTCATCATTTGGTACGAGAATCCCTTCCTTATTATAAAAATACTGCAAAATAAGGCTCCAGTATCGTGCACATGAAATGCCATGAACAACATTCGTATGTTCTACACCTTTTTGGAATTCCTTCCATAATTGTGTAGAATAGTCCGCTTTAAGATCATAGTATAGGCCTGCAACCATTGCATACACCTCCATCCTTCCTTTGTCTAACCCAACAGTTCTTCCAGTTAAACATCGGAGAAAAATCCCAAATAAGAAATTCCATAGCCGAGGAAGACCAGATTTCTTAAAATCACTTATCTTTGACAATGGGGGCTGATATCCCATCTCATTAAACATATGGAATATTTGTGGGAATGTGAAATCAACATAACGAGGTGTATTTGGAATATCAAGAATCTGGCAGAAGAGTTTCTTGGATAGCCTAACCTTTTTATCGTTCACCAGATGGAAAGTGATCGTATCAGATGCTTTATTGTAAGTTGCAGTGGATCCTGCTTGAGAAAGCCAGGACAATGGAACAGAAAAGGAATTGAACATCGCCGTGGATAAAACAAAGTGTTTCAGAGCAACGATGATCATCTTCAATTCCTCTGGGTATTGAGAAACTTCACCATCCACCTAACAGTTAGTGGATTGAATCTTCATGACTGGTGCGGATGAAATATCTTCAGTGGAAGGATCAACATGAGCAGTAGTCGCCATTGCTAGGGTTTGAAAATTTGAAAGATCAGAGAATTTAGGGAATTTTTGCTTTTGGAATGCGTAAACTGATAATGAACCCTTGAATCCCCTTTTATATGTAACCCTGAATTTTGAATTTGAAGCGGGATGTGCATTTAATGATATCCGACGTGGCACCTTGAAAATCGGACCATTACTGCGGAAAGGTAGCCATGCGTCAAAAAGTAGCTGTCACATCGCCTTGAAAACCGGACAGAATACCATACGTCATTTATACACAGCCTGTCTTTATATCCCCAAGAGAATTGTAACCGTCAGAACCCTTCGAATGGAGGCAGGGCTCTTTCACTTTTGGGATAAAAAGCGAAGTCATATGCCAGAAGTTCGAAATCATCAGCCTGAGTTGGTATTACTCAGAACCTCAAGGATTTCGTGAGTGCAGTGTTCCAAAGAATATAGATAAGAAGCAATGATAAAAAAAATTTCGATTAATGTGATGTCAAACAATTGACACAAAAGCAGGTTAAATCCCGGGCAAAGATTACTTCATTAATCATTAAGAGAAATGATCAATAGCCTGTGTAGGTTCCCGTGAATTACAATCGAATACTTTTTGATAAGTATCAAAGGGCTTCTTTTGAGAATACTTCGTGGGTAGGTTCAAAATTTCTTTACATATCATCCTAAACATAAGGTGATAAATTGTAACAGAAATTACTTGCTTGACCAGTGTAGTCAGTGACAAGTTGGCTTTGATAAATTTTAAAATGACTAGGACATTCGAATAAAACTCACACTGAAATCATATTTAAAAAAAAGATTTGTGTGCTGGATCTTGTTGGGTAACAAACATCGTGGACTTCGAATGTTTGATCAAGACCACTCATGCGAAATGAATATGATTTGGAGTTTCGAATCTTGGTACAGAAACAAAAGTTTCGTGAATATCTGGAACATTGTTCCCCGTCAATTCCTTAACAAGAGTATGAAAATTGGGTTTCACTTTCATCACGGTCTCATGATGTCAGATCACAAACACAGATTTTTGATATGTCTAAGTCTCGATTGGTTAGATCAGAGACCTCTCGGACATATGTCTTCGTGTGTGATCGTGTAAGAAAGTTTGATGAAAAAGATGGATTTAAGATTCGAAAAGTACCTCTGTTATTTTGGACCAAACAGTAAACTCTTTACTCATATGAGAAGAGTCAGGTAGCTCAGGAGACTAATGTGAATACAAGCCTGATTTGGAAGAAATCTTCGTATGTAAAATTTCATTAAGGCTTTCATACACACACATTGAGTCATTGGAGGCTTTTGGACAACATGCAACAGCATGCTTCTAGGGACATCTTAACTAGTTCAAAGTAAGTAAAATGGAAAGTGTTGTAAGATTCATTTACCTGACCCTAGAGCTACAAGCATGTGCCTCTTCGAATGTTCAGTAAGATCTGCATCAAAGTACATAAAAGAAAAATATAAAATCTTTTTGTTGTTTTGAATTTTTCGAAAATTGAAAATATATAACAAAAGAAAATCTTTTTGGATTTTTGATTTTTCGAAAATTCGAAGTACAAAACAAAAGAAAATCTTTTTGGATTTTTGATTTTTCGAAAATGAAATGACAAAACAAAAGAAAATCTTTTTGGATTTTTGATTTTTCAAAAATGAAATGACAAAACAAAAGAAAATCTTTTTGGATTTTTGATTTTTCCAAAATTTGAAACACAAAACTTTTTGCAAACAAATGAAATTTTATAATGATAAATGTACGAATTCGAAGCGGTCGAAGCGTTGACTATGAACAGTAACCACTGAATCAACACTTAAAATAAGTGACAAACGTGCGAATTCGAAGCGGTCGAAGCGTTGACTATGAACAGTAACCGTTGAATGTTGAATGACTTTGCGTTATCATTCTTCTTTTTCGCATGGAACAGAATTTCCATCGATCATTCCAAGCCCTTCTATTATTCTCACAAGTGACTTTTCATCTAAAGGTTTTGTGAAAATATCAGCTAACTGATCAGTTGTTTTCACAAAATGTACTTCAATATTTCCATCCTCCAAGTGATCTTTTATGAAATGATAACGAAGAGCTATATGTTTAGTCTTCAAATGTTGCACAGGATTATGACAAATTCTTATCGCACTTTGAGAGTCACAATATAATGGAATCTTTTTCATATTTATTGCATAATCACGCAATTGACTTTGGATCCATATTATTTGTGAAGTGTAAGCAGCAGCAGCCACATATTCTGCTTCAGCTGTGGAAATTGATACGCATGTTTGCTTTTTCGATTGCCAGCTCACCAATTTGCCATCTAGAAATTGACAACCACCACTTGTGCTTTTTCGATCAAGATTACAACCACCCAAGTCTGCATCTGAGTATGCTTGTACGAAAAATCCAGTTTTCGAAGGATACCACAATCCTAATGAAATTGTTCCTTCAAGATAACGAAATATATTCTTCACAGCAGTGAGATGTGGCTCTCGTGGATTTGACTGATACCTGGCACAATTTCACACAGAAAACATTATATCAGGTCGACTTGCTGTGAGATAAAGTAATGAACCAATCATGCTTCGATAAAGAGTTATGTCAACTGCAGGTTTATCTAATGATGGTGTTAACTTGATGCCTGTTGCCATAGGTACTCGTAACTTCGTGCTATTCGTCAATCCAAACTTTTCTAACAGATTCTTCGTATATTTTTCTTGATTGATGAAGATCCCTTCTCTGTTCTGACGAATATGTAAACCAAGAAAATTATTGATTTTTCCCATCATGCTCATTTCGAACTTACTTTTCATCAAATCTTCGAATTCTCTAGACAAGACAGGATCAGTTGAGCCAAATATAATATCATCAACATAAATTTGAACAACCATAAGATGATTCCCCACTTTCTTTCGAAATAATGTGGGATCAACAGATCCTTGTTTAAATTTAGATTGTTTCAAAAATGATGTAAGAGTTGCATACCATGCTCGTGGTGCTTGTTTCAGACCATAAACTGCCTTATCTAAAACATAAACATGATTAGGATATTCTTCGTTAATAAAACCTGGGGGTTGTTCCACATAAACCGTTTCTTCAAGCTCTCCATTTAGAAATGCACACTTCACGTCCATTTGATAAACATCAAAGTCCTTGTGAGCTGCATAAGCCAGAAATATTCGAACCGCATCGAGTCTTGCGACAGGGGCAAAGGTTTCTTCATAGTCGATTCCTTCTTGTTGTGAATATCCTTTTACACCAAGTCTGGCTTTGTTTCGAACAATATTTCCATCTTTGTCGGTTTTATTTTTGAAAATCCATTTTAACCCGACAATTGAAACATTTTCAGGTTTAGGAATTAATCTCCAAACCTTGTTTCGTTCGAATTCAGACAATTCAGATTGCATTGCAATAACCCAATCTGAGTGTTCCATTGCATTCTTAACTGTTTTTGGTTCAATTTTAGAGATGAAAACATTGAACATGCAAAATTCTTGATGAGTATTCAGTACCTCATTCTTTGCACGAATTTGAGCTCTTGTTAAAACTCCCACTTGTGGATTCCCAATTACTTGATCCTTCGGATGATCTCTTGTCCATTTTTCCATTGGTGGATATGCTGGATCAAATTCCAAAGGTGCATCTTCATACATTTCATCGTTTTCTGAACCTGCAATTGAACAAGCATCATCAACATCATCATTATGCTCCCCCTCAACACTATGCTCCCCTCAACATCAGCATTCAATCTTTCTTTCTCCCCCTCAAAAGAATGTTCTACGACATTTAAAGTATTCGAATCCAAGTGCTGCCCCTCCACTGAATTATTTTGCATACTGTCGCCTTCTTGAGGAGTTGATGTTGAATCATCAGTAAACTTCATACATTCTGGCACGTGATTATCAGGAGCATTAATTTCAGCATCTACTGCATGATCTGAAATTCCAAAAATCAAATCATAATCAATATCATCCATTTGTAAAGATTCAGTTTCAACTTGTGTTTCTTGTAAAATTGGATGATTTGTAAATTGATGCTTATTTTGTTTAATATAGTAATCATCGAATGTGAGATTGAAAGTTTCTTCCACTTTTCGTGTTCTCTTATTTAACACACGATATGCAACAGAATTGTGCGAATATCCAAGAAAAATCCCTTCATCAGCTTTTGCTTGAAATTTCGAAAGATGATCCTTGAGATTCATAATAAAACACCTACATCCGAAAACAGGGAAGAATTTCACATTAAGTTTACGATTATTCAGAATTTCGTATGGTGTAATATTAAAACGCCTGTGTATGAAAGATCTATTCTGAGTAAAACATGCAGTAGATATTGCCTCAGCCCAAAGATATTGAGGTAAATTCGCATATGCCACCATGGTTCTTGCTGCTTCGCATAGTGAGCGATTCCTTCGTTCTACAACACCATTTTGTTGTGGTGTGTATGGAGATGAAAAATTATGCGAAATCCCTTTGTCCACCAAAAATGAATCAAGAACATTGTTCTTAAATTCAGTTCCATGATCACTCTTGATTTTTCGAACAGTCTTCTTTAATGTGGTTTCCATCTTTTTGATAAAATCAATCATGATTTGAGCAACTTCAGATTTTAGCCTGAGAAAATAAACCCACGTAAATCTGGTTATGAATTAATCAGAGTATGAATTCAAAGTATGAATGCGAGATTTGGACACGGGATGTAAATATGATCTGTTATGCTCAATTACGCTTTCAAGTTTTACAGAGTACAAGATGCAATTCTGTAAAGACTTCGTTACTATGACCCTAGTAAACACTCCTATTTATAGGAGAGGAAAGCGTACAAAAAATATACTAAGGACTAAGCGTTAAGCTTCGAATACAATGCCCTAGTAAAATAGATTACAAAAATGTTCGAACACACAAAAACATACTTCGACTAATTACAACACTTCGACTCTAACATCCAACCATAACTTTTCCTTGTTGAACATCTGCTCCAAGGTGCAATTGGATGGCACCAACTACAATGAATGGATGCGCAACATAAAAATGGCTCTTCGTTTCGAGGACAAGGATTATGTCCTTGAGAGACCATTAGATGAGATCGACGAAGAGAAGGCCACTCCTGGAGAAATGGTCGCCTACAAAAATCACTACAATGATACGACAAAAGTTGCTTGCATCATGGTGACCACAACGACTCCTGAATTGCAAAGATACTATGAAGATTAATGGTCATACGAGATGAACAAGGACCTTACAGAGAAGTACCATAAGCGAGCTCATCAGGAAAAGTACGAGGTGGTATAGTCCCTCATAGCTAGCAAGCTGAAAGATGGGGAATTTGTTAGTAGCCACATATAGAGAATGCAACGATACATGGATAGGATTGTCAAGCTTAATGTGAATTTTGATGAAGAGTTGGCAATCAACATAGTGTTGAACTCCTTATTAAGTTGTTATGATTAATTTATCTTGACTTATCATTTGAACAACAATGAAACTACTTTGTCTCAATTGCACAACCTCCGACGAACAACTGAAGCAGGAATGAAGCGAAAAAGTGTTGCCTCCACTCCTGCTAGTGCTCCCGTTCTGGCCATTGGTCAAGGGAAAGGGAAAAAGAGGAAAGGTCCTCCTAAGCAAAATTGGAAGGGAAAGTCTCAAGTTGGGTCGTCAAGCAATGGATCCAAAGGGAAATCCAGTTCTGATGCTCCCCTGTCTCTGATCCCAAAGAAGCCATTTGCTTCTACTGCAACGACAAAGGGCATTGGAAATAAAGTTGCCCAAAGTATTTGCAAGATGTCAAAGATGGCAAGCTGAATCCGACTTCTGCAGGTATATACATTATCTTATCTAAAAACTTATCTCGTTCTCGTTCTTGGGTCCTTGATACAGGACGTGGATTTCACATTTGTTATGATTTTCAGGGGCTAAGAAGAAGTGAGGACGTGGAGCATGGTAGAATAAACTTAATCATGGGGAATAGGTGATCTTCACCTGTTACCAAGATTTCAGTTTATAGTCTAGTGTGTAGTGATGGAGTTAGTTTAGATTTATTGAATTGTTGCTACTCGTCATAAATGACACGAAACATTATTTCCTTTCATGCATTGTTTAAACAAGGTTTTAGATATTCTTTTAATGATGAGAATGCTTATATTTCTGCTTATAAAAATGGTATTTTTTATTTTGAAGCTTTACCTTGTGATTTTGTGTATGAAACTGTGATGTGTGTAGACAATTTACGTAATAGTGTGTTTCATATTGATTCGTCTAATGGTATAGACAAAGTGTGCTTGTGGCATTGTCGTCTTGGACACATTAACAAGAAACGCATCGCCTAACTCCAAAATAATGGAGTGTTGAAATCATTTGACCTAAGGTCAAATGATGAATGCAAATCTTGAAACCTCCCAAAAATACGGCCCAAAAATTTTGTTTTAAAAACTTATAACAAAACCATAAATCATCTATCAATCATAAAGAAAATCAAGAATCATGTATCTCAAAACATCATATCAAATACTGTATCAAAATCATATGAGGAAAATATCAGATTCTAAACATCCCAGACTGAAACTGTGGTGTGTGCCATGCGATCATCCCGAGTCCTTCCCCTTGCTAGTGGAAGTACCGGAAACCAAAACTGAAACTGTAAGCACGAAGCTTAGTGAGTCTCCCCAAACTACCACATACCATACACATAACATGCAACTAGGAGATACGGGCCCCGCCCACACTCTGCTGTCTAGGAGATTTGGGCCCCGCCCACACTCTGTTGTCTATGAGATTTGGGCCCCGCCCACACTCCGTTGTCTAACATGCATACAAGTATCACACAGACAACAAGTATATCTATCCCTATCAAACAGTCACAGAACTATACTCAAATAATACTACGAGATTCGGACCCCACCCACACTCGACTGCTATGAGATTCGGTCCCCGCCCACACTCAGCTACTAACATATCACATATACGGGCCGGCCTTGGTGCCTTCGACCCGTTCCTACTGAAAGGAAACTCACCTCTCAAACTGGATGTTGAACTCGTGCATGAGGAATCTCTGCTAGCTGCTCCCACGACTCCCCGACTAACTCTATAAAATAATACTTATTCAGAAACTGAATCTGTCTAAGGGTAAAATGACCATTTTACCCCTGGGCAAAGTCAATGTTCTGGTCAAAGTCAACATTCTGAGTTGACCAACTCACTGAGTCAACCTTTCAACTCGTCGATTTCATAAACTCTGAAATCCTGAAATCACGTCTCAACTCGCCAAGTCGTTCCTCTGACTCGTTGAGTGTTATCGAGTTGGTCATAGTCGCGACTTGGCGAATCAAATCGTCGAGTCCCTCTACATACCTGTCGAGTTCTACTATAAACTGGAATCGGGACAACACGACTCGACTCGTCGAGTTCCCCTATGGACTCGACGAGTCTCTCTGTCTGTTTGGCTATCTTAATAGATTAAGCCCATGTTCTCTAGATCCAAAGTCCATTCTTCACTTGCTCACTGGAAATGATCTTTCTAAGGGTAAAGTTTCCAACTTTACCCATTTATAACCTTTCTTGAAGGGTTTAGCTAAAACCCTAATTCTTTAGGACATAGATCTTGTCCAAAAAGCCTTAGCTTTCCAAACCAAAGCAAGAAAACCTAGATCTAGGGACTAGATATCAGTTAATCACGTAAAGTCTTGAGCTTGCTTCCATGCATGGCCTTTTAGGGCTAAAAAGGCCATATAAATGCTCACAAACTTGCATGGGGCTTCCATGGTCATAAAGTTTGCACCTTTAGGCCGTGGAACCCCTCTTAGATCCCAGATCTAAAACATGGATCACTTGAGGCATCCAAAACCCAAATACCAAGGCTCTTGAACCAAAATCCTCATAAAAAGGAAATAACTAGATCTAAAAGAATGATCAAGTTAGAGACTTGATTACCAAAAAATGCAACAAATTGAGTGTAGCTTCTGCATCTATTCCTTCCCTCTTGAGCCCTCTATCTTCTTCTTCTTCTACAAGCTTCACAATGCACAAAAATCACTCAAAATGGCTCACACACTCAAGAAAAAGCTCTAGGGTTTCATGGATTAGGTTTTGGGACAAGGAGGCTGTGGTTGAGGCCAAGGGGTGGGGGTTATGATGCTTAAATAGGGTGCAAAAACCCGAAATTAGGGTTTCATTTTGGACGAGCTACTCGTCGAGTCGGGGTACCGACTCGCCAAATAGGTAGCTTAAACCCCACGCATAAACTTCCCTCTACTCGACGAGTTAGGGCTACCAACTCATCGAGTCCTTATTACAAAATGAATAAATAAATAACTTAAATGCGTACCAGGAACTGGGCGTTACAAATCTTGTCTTTTAGGAAAGATGACAAAATTACCGTTCACTGGTTCTTGTGAAAGAGGTGAAGGTTTGTTGGATCTCATACACACAGATGTGTGTGGGCCCTTCAGATCCACCACTAGGGATGCTAATCGATTCTATGTGACTTTTACTGATGATTATAGCAAATATGGCTATATCTACTTTATCAAGCATAAGTCAGAAACTTTTGAAAGTTCAAAGAGTTTAAAACAGAAGCCGAGAATCAATTGGGCAGGAAGATAAAGATGCTTAGATCCAATAGAGGCGGTGAGTATCTTAGTATTGAGTTCCACGACTACCTGAGATGATAACCTCTTATAATCTTGAAACGGAGATATATGAGTTGTGGTTTACAAGTCGGTTGTGCATTGATGATATGTAAACGCATCAGTAACTTGATTTTATAAAACGTATTGGTGTGCACGATTTGATAAGTAAATGGGGCAATCATATAAGTCAAAGTTTATCTGTTCCTTTTTTCCTAATGGAAAAATCGATATCTTTGGGCCCCTCGGTGATTTGATGTTGACTTTTAGTGTCGGGCCTGACCAAGACTTAATTGATGTGTTCGATTAGAAGTTCTATGTGATTACAAATCAGATATCGGGAAACAAAGTATTGGACAATGATATTGATTCTATTCCATGTCTAATGTCCGAATTATATCTTGCAGAACGGAGGATTATACGATCACTTATCTTAGGACATGTAACCGATACTTAACCTGAGTGATCATAATGTATCTTCATCTATTCATTGGCACCCCCAAAAGGAACCAATGGCTGCAACGAGCTCCTTAACCAACTACTTTTTACTGAGAGACAACTCATGTATCTCCTGAATACATGCATCTGATAGCCACTTACTCCACACCCCTGACTTGACCAAATCTTGAACCGGGATTCCACATACCTACATCGTAGATCCCTGTGAGCCATTCTTCCAACATCACGAACTCGAACCATTCGGTGATCCCACCAAGCAGAATACCCAGTTCTCCCCTACTTAGGGTTTGAGCTACCACCCACTGGTGTTGCAACTAAACCATATCTCAAATCAGTTCAACTGGGTACAACCATCCTTGACCGTGGAATGAATAACACACGCATAATGATCTTCCAGATAAGGACCAAGCAAACCCAAAGAGATTCTGAAATTCAGATGAAGACCTCAGAAATTTTCCAATCATAACTACCTTTAACATTAAGGATTTCATGCAAGTGCATAAGTGATGATATATGGTCCATTGGCATGGCCTAGACTGCTCTAGCGCGCCAGCCTGGCCTGGCGCACCCCTGCCAGCCCTGCCTAGCGTTCCCTTGCCAGCCTTACTGGGGACTCCCTTGCCAGCCCTGCTGGGGACTCTCCTGCCGGCCTGACCAGGCAATCCCTCGCCTGGCACTCCCTTTTCACCGCTTCCTGGTGCGCGCCCGCCAGCCCTGCCTGGGGCGCGCCCACCAGCCCCCCCCCCCCCCCCCCCCGGCGTCTCCGGGCGGCCTTGCCCAGATCCTTGCTAGTTGGGTCTGAATTGGGCAGGCCCAAGGCCTGACCCAATTCCCCTTGACCTAATTGTCCACTATAAATAGAATAGTGCCTCCTCCATGAAGGAGGACCCCCTTTTCCCTAAGACCTTTCCCATAGACCTTCCTCATGGCTCAGCTGCCACTATACTCCGGCCGGGTGGCTAAGCCGCCATCCGCCGCGAACAGCCACCATACACCACCACTAGCACCAAGATGGTTCTCTCCAGCTATGGAGGACCATCTCAGATCTTCCAGGTGATCTAACTTGACCGTCGGAGTCCACTCCCGGGGCACAGTCCCTGGGGCGGCTCTAACGACTTTGCACTGTGATGTCAGATCTCCGCCGCAGCAGAAGACCAGAAGCCTCGCCGGAGGTCGATGTCGCATCATTTGGCTCCATCCCGGATTCGAGCAAGTAGCAAAAGCCTCAGTTGGCCTCAAGCTCGTTTTTGCCCAGATTTCTTCAGATCTGATGTGTTTTCATCTAAGGTTTGTTCAGATCTATTCATTTCTACCCATCATTTGTTCAGATCCGTTTGGCTCTTGCCAATATCTGTTCAGATGCGTTAGTTATTGCTAAGATCTTTTCAGATCTGCTTCTCCATCGTTCAGATCTCTTGATCTGTTGAGTTTTCTCGCTCAGATCTTCAGATCTGCGTCATTTCTTGCTCAGATATCTAGATATGTTTCGTTTTAGATCCTTTGAGCAACACTCAAGTTTTAAAAGACTTCATAAGATCTAATTTTCGTGTATATTTTGATGGGTTCTTCAGCAAGTAGTGAAGAAAGAATTTCTTATGAGTTCTTAACCCATTTTCGTTTTTATTTTGGTGTTTTTTCAAGCAATCTGAGAAGAAATTAAGTTTTCATGGTGTTTTACCTCATCTCCAGTTGCTTTCCTAAAAGAAATCGTTTTTGGTTTCTAATTTTCTTGGCAAAACTATGTTAAAGCTGTTTATTTAATGTTTCCTTCAAAGCTTAAAGAAGGAAAACAAAATTTCTTACAGATCTGCTCTTGCTCACATCTTGATAGCTTGTTGAGCAAGCTGAAGAAGAAAAGAAAGTTTATGAGAAAAAAACCCTTTCAGATCCGTTTTTATTTATGTTTTGGTGTTTTTCAGCAAGTCTGAAAAGAAAAGAAATTTTTGTTGTTTATTGGGTAGAAGTTTGGAAAAGAACAGAAGTTTTTATGAGTTCTACCTTATTCCAGCTTATCTTGATGGTTTATTGAGCAAGATGAGGAGAAAATAAGCCTCTATAAGCTTTTATTCTATTTTCAGTTTATGATTAGCAAGAAAATCTTTTAGTTCATAATTTACTATGAACAAGACCTTCTCGGGTCTGTTTTGCTAATGTTTTGGGGTTTGTTTAGTAAGTTTCAAGGGAAAAGAAGCTTTTTACCTCATTTTTCGGTTCACATATTATCAAAAATCGTTTTTAGCTATGATTCTTTGTGCTATCCCATCTCTGCAACAATTGTTTGTACACACAGCCATATGGCTTGTACATATTTCAAAAACAAATAAAAAGAAGGGAGAAGGACTTGTGACGGGTCCTAACCCACTTTCAGTCCATGTATCCTTCTGAAGATCTCATTTAGTTTATGGTCTTCAAATTCGTTCAAGTTGTCTAAAAACTTGTAGTAAAAATAAATGAACTTTCTATCTTCTTAAACTTCCACAAATCTCCTCTGAGTATTTTTGTATGTTGTTCACTCACCATGTATTTATTTTTAACCCACTTCAAAGTTACCCCTGCATTTTAATTACCATTTCAGTAAATGGTTTTTTAAAAAAAGGGGGGAAAGACGAAGATAAAAAGAGAATTCTGTAGATATGTAAAAAAGAAACGTATACAAAAAAATTACCACTACCACATAGTTATCGTTTCAGTAAATGGTTGTATAAAAGAAAAAATACAAGAATATTGTAGATATGTCTCGTGTGAGCCGACAAAAAAAGAGGAGATGGTGGTAACCAGCTATACCGCTATATCTATTGCATAAACCTTTACAGCTCCAGGGGTCCTACAAATGCAAAAAACTATTACAAGTGATGCGACCTTGGACTGGCTCGATCGGTATTGTTCACTTGGATTCTCGATTGCCTCTGCAAGATCACAAAGAAAGAAGGCCGTCAGCCGCTTTCCGGGAGGAGCTCCCGGAAGAACGCTCCGACGGTCAAGTTAGAGAGTGATTAGGATCTTTGGGTGTGCGCTCTTAGAGAGTCCAGAGAGCTTACCTCGTAGGTCTGAGAGCGTATCCTTTTATACCTAGCTCCCTTGCCTGATCCGTACCAGACAAGATCTCTTTTTGGGGAGACAGGATCAGGGGCGCTGATTGGAGAGTCATGCGCCTTTAACCGTTAGGGCGCTCTTATTGGCTCTGACGGTAATGGTCTGATCCTCCTGCTTGTCTCCTGACCGTTTCTTTTGTCTTGGAGCTAGGAGCGTCTCTAGGCGGGCGCGGGCCTTTCGCCTGTGCGTTCCGCTCCCGAGGGCGCCAGCGGACGCTAAGCCTGCTGGGCTGGGCCCGGTTAGCGTGCGCGAGCCTTTCGCCTGTGCCTTCCACTCCCGGGGGTGCCAGCGGACACTAAGCCTGCTGGGCTGGGCCCGGTTGGTGTGTCCGGCTCGTGCTTCTGCCGTGCTGCCCTAGGCACGTCATCAAGTCCCCCAGTCCTATAGCCGTAGCGTTGCAGCGCTAGCTACGACGTTCTGGACTTAGATAGCTTACGCGTGTTGGTTTTCCTTTACCCGTCGTTCCGTCTTTAATGGCGACGTGACTGCGCATGATGTCTGGCAGTTACGTCACCGTGTCAGGCATTTAAATATCCCGCCTCTTCCTCTTCTTTATAAGGGCCTTTGAACGGTTTCTCTTTATCTTTTCCTCCTTCCCTCTTCGTCTTCCTCTTTTCTGGCTTGTCTTCTTCTCTCTTCCTTTCTCATGGCAAACCTTCCCGGTATCCTCCCTTCCGCCACTGAGTATCGTCAACTGGAGGTCACATATGGTTTATCTTCTTTGGAAGGTGTAGAGTTTCCTACACCTGGTTCTGGTATCTCATCCCCCTGGCAAGATTGGAGTTTACTTGAAAACCCTAGACGCTGGCATCCGTTTCCCTTTGACTGATTTTCAAGAGGAGGTCTTTCAGAAAGACGGTTGCAGTCTTCAGATGCTGATCCCTAATGCAGTCAACAAAGTGGTTGCATTTGAGATGATCTGCAGGGCCAACGGGTATCTTCCGGATTACTTTGTTTTCAAGTTTTTCTTCCGATTCTGCGTCACTGGGGATAAGTGCACCTTTTCGGTCTGGCGAGGGGGCATGCCTTGGTTCCCGACGGGCGGACCCCTAAGAATTGGCAAGACAAGTGGCTATGGGTAGACCAGGAGTTGGTCGGAAGCGGCCGGTACCGTGCGAATGCTTTTGCTGATACCATCCCCAAGCTCTTCCCTCACAACCAAAGTGTCGCTGATTATCTGAAGTGTGTGTAAGTATCCCCTGAGGATTATTCTGAAGCTCTGCTTTCTGGTGTGGGGATGAGCCCTTCTTGGAGGCGTCGTGGCAAAATGGCGGTGTTTTTCTCCGTTGTCGACGGTGAGTGTTGTACCCTTCTTTTTCCCTTCTCCCCCTTGTTACTACTATGTGACTGATATTCCTTGCTCTGATATCTCTAGGTGTTGAATCTTCCCTGTCCATGGATGAGGTGTTACGGAAGCATTATCGGGGCAAGTTAGAGTACCTTGAGGTGGATCTGGTTGATCGGCTTCCTCCACCCCGCCGACTGGACCAACTTGCCTTAACTGCTGCTCCTTCCGCCCCTCCTGCAGGCTCGTCAGCGTCGGAGGGAGATCCTTTACGCGCCCGCCCAATCTCTGCTGTCATGCCCCTGGGTAGCGCTCGCTCCTCCTCCGTGGAGGGTAGCGAAGACAGCAAAGAGGGGATTATCACGGATGTCCGGCAAATGCAAGCGAAGAGAAAAGCTGTCTTAGCCATGGGTGAGCCGGTTACCGGCGCGCCAACCGCTACCAAAAGAGTTCATACCCGGCTCAACTTCTCTCGTCTGCTGAGCTCTATGACTTCCACACCGGCCGGTGTGGTCGTGATCCCTGATGACGACACGCAACAGTCCGAAGGGGTCGACGGGGCGGCTGAACAACCCATTGCTCCTGCTTTCTCTTCTATTCCCATTCCAGGTGTTTCATTGGTTTCCCCAAAGTTTTCCCCGGTTAAAGGTTCTAGCGGCCTTGGGTCAGTTTCAGTTCCTTTAGGTGGTGTTTCTGGAGACAGCTCTACTGAGTCTCCTGTTTTTGTTCCTTCTTGGGATCTCCGCAACGATTCCCGACTCTTTGTTCGTAACAATGCTTTGGAATTTTCCCGCCATGCTTTTCCTCCGGCTGCCGTTGGCGAGATGGAGGCCATGGGTAATCCTGCGCTCGCTCATAACATGGCCTATGCTGCTGCGCAGGCCATGTTTTACCTTGTCGTGGGTTCCCGTCGTGTTCATGCTCTTGGCGAGATGGAGGCCGCCCATGCTACTTGTGGGCCACGCGTGACGGGGCTGGAAGAGGACCTCCGTCTGTTTGAGCAAAAGTGTGAATTGCTATCCTCTGAGAAGACCGTCCTTGACGAAACTAGGGCTGTCTTGGAAGCTAAGGTTGACTCCCTGACTCCGGTGAATGAAGGTTTGATGATCCAGGTGGAAGGTCTTGAGCGCGATGCTGCTGATCGTGATAAGCTTATTTCGTCATTGCAATCGGATTTGAATGCTTCCCGTCAGGATTTGGATTGGTTGGTGCATGTTGGTGTTGTTCGAATTGTTGATAAATTGATTGAGCATCCGGACTTTACTAACGCGATAAGTCTCATCCGGCATGCTGCTTTTATGGTCGGGGTTGAGTCTGTTCAGAAAACTTCTGCTGGTGTTGGTGGTGGAGATGTCGGTGTTGGTGCCGCTTCTGTTGGTCCCGTGGTTAGTGTGAACGACGCTTTGTTATCTTTTGCCAGTATGGATCATGCATCCTTGTTGGGTCTGGGTGAATTGGGTGTTGGGGGTCTCCGAGAGTTGTGCTCGTTTGCTGGTTCAGAGGGTACTCCGGAAAGTGCAATGGGTCAGGGTATTGTGCCGGTGGCTGAGGTTGATGCTGGGAAGGGTAACGAGGGTGGCGATGGTGATCATGGAGAAGGTGAGGTGGCTGTTGTGGGAAACGAAGTCGCATGTGGCGAGGATGATGTAGTTGAAGATGCTCCGGCATCGTATGCTACCCCTCTTGGGGCGTGAAAATTTCTTTGCATGTTTTAGTTTCTGTCTTGTATGTTTCTTTTGATGGCCATGTGGTGCCTTTAGTTTGTATAACGTATGGGCTTTTGAACAATATTCTATGTTTTATGTGTGTAATCACGAACTCTAAGCGTTATTTGTTTGTTGCTTACTCTCTTATATATATATATATATATATATATATATATATATATATATATATATATATATATATATATATATATATATATATATATATATATATATTGAAAAGAACATAGCGCTCTGATGCGCTAGGCGTTCTGCTTCGCCTATGTCATTGTCGATACGCTAAGTATCGGTACTGGGTGCTCTTAGTACCCAACGAATGGATCTCTACATGCACATTTTCAATCGTTAAGAGTTAATACACTAAGTATTAAAGATTAGCATTTGAATAATCCCATTACATTAACCATGGACTATAAATACACTAAGTATGAAACTCATGTCACTAAGCATGGACTTGTGTACACTAAGTACTTGGGATGTACCGCACTAAGCAGCGTATCGATCGACAGGGATTATACTTTTCTCTTTTCAAAAGAAAAACTTTTTCAAGTTCCTGGCGTTCCACGTTCTTGGAATCTACTTTCCTTCCATCGTTTCTAAGGCATATGCGCCATTCCATTTTGCTTCCGTGACTTTGTAAGGGCCTTCCCACGCTGGGCCTAGTTTGCCTTGGGGTTGGGCTCGACTCGCTTCGTTTTTCCTTAGAACATACTCACCCACTTTGAACGCTTTCTCCTTTACCCTTTGGTTGTAATACCTTTCTGTTGCATGCTTGTATGCAGCCTGGCGCATCTCTGATTTTTCGCGTTTTTCTTCTAGGATATCTAGGTTTATCCTCAGGTCCTGTGCATTGCTTTCTTCATCTGTGCTAGCCACCCTTAGCGTACTCACTGTTAATTCCATGGGGAGCATGGCTTCTGTCCCGTATGTCAAGCTGAACGAGGTTTCTTGCGTGCTCGTTCGTGGTGTGGTCCTGTATGACCATAGCACTGTTGGTATTTCCTCCGGCCAGTTCCCTTTTGCTCTGCCCAGCCTTTTCTTAATCCCATTCACAATAGTTCGATTGGACACCTCCGTCTGCCCGTTCGCTTGTGGGTGCGCTACTGACGTGAACCGTTGCTTTATCCCTTTAGTGGCGCACCACTCCTTGAATGGGTTCTCGGCAAACTGCAGGCCGTTGTCACTGATGAGTACTTTAGGCGTACCGAACCTTGTTATAATATTCTTCCATACAAACTTTATCATGTGTCTCCCTGAGATGCACGCTAACGGCTCCGCTTCAATCCATTTTGTGAAGTAATCCATGGCCACCACCATGTATTTCAGCTTCCCTGGTGCTTCCGGGAATGGGCCCACTATATCTATACCCCATTGATAGAACGGCCACGGGCTAGATATGTTATGCAATGGTGCTGGGGGGTTTGTTTGGACTGGGGCGTACGACTGGCATTCCCTACATCTCCTGGCTATCTCTAGCGCATCTTGCTGTATTGTGGGCCAGTATACACCCATTCGTAGTACTTTGCCTGTTAGGGCCCGTGCCCCCTCGTGTGCACCCACCTGGCCTGCTTGTGCTTCCAGTAGCATCTCTCTCCCTTTGGCTTGGTCTACACACTTCAGCCATGGCGCTGTGAACCCTTTCCTGTATAGCTCTCCATTTATTAATGCATATGAGGGCGCTTTTATACGTATCTTCCTGGCCTCGCCGTGATCGTCCGGGAGCACCCCTCTTTGTAGGTATTCCCTGAATGGTGTCATCCACGTTGGTCCAGTGGTCGTTAGGGTATTCACCTGCGGTTCGTCTATACTTCTTTCTCGGAGCACCTCTACCAAGACTTTCTTCGATAGGTGATCGAAGCACGTGGATGCCAATTTGCTTAAGGCATCCGCCCTCTTGTTTTCGCTTCTAGGTATCTGCCTTATTGTGAACTGCTTAAACGACTCGATTAGTTGTTTCACCGTCTTCACGTACCTTCCCATTCTCTGATCTCTCACCTTGAAACTTCCATTGACCTGGTTCGCTGCTAGCCTTGAGTCCGCCAGGGCTGTTACAGCCTTTGCACCCATTTGCTTGGCTAGTCGCAATCCTGCGAGCAGAGCCTCGTACTCCGCTTCATTGTTTGATGTGTGAAAATCAAAACGGAGGGCGTAGGTCACTTCTTCCCCCTCTGGGCTAGTCAGGATTAGCCCCGCCCCCGAACCTTCCCTGCTGGATGCTCCGTCCGTATATAGTGTCCACGAACTATTGTCGAGCGGAGCTTCTTCAACTGCCCACACTTTCTCCTTGGCAGGGCCCCCTTCGTCTGGGATTTCTAGCAGGAAGTCGGCCAACGCTTGTCCCTTAATACTTGTTCTCGGGTGGTAACTTATGTCATGTTCCCCTAATTCGATTGCCCATTTCGCTAGCCGGCCCGACGTCTCTGGTTTAAACAGTATTTGTTTGATGGGGCAGTTTGTTAGCACTTCGATCTGATGTGCTTGAAAATACCACCTTAGTCGCCGTGCCGCGTAGATGAGTGCCAGGACTAACTCTTCCAGGGTGGGGTAGTTGAGTTCTGGCCCTTGTAGTGCCCTGCTTACAAAATACACCGACCTCTGTTCTCCTTCCCTTTCTACAGTTAATACTGAGGATATTGCTTCGTTTGAGGTCGAAAGATACATTTGCAACGTCTCCCCCGGGACGGGACTGGCCAGCATGGGTAACTTGTGTAATGCCTCCTTTATTTTCTGGAGCGCAACTTCTGCCTCGTTCGTCCACTGGAAGTTGTTCTTCTCGATGCAGCCTTTTAACGTGTGGAACAACGGCATGGCCTTGTCAGCGGATTTTGAGATGAACCTGCTCAGAGCTGTAAGCTTCCCATTTAGGCCCTGCGCGTCCCTGAGGGTGCCTGGGGTTGGCGTTTCGATGAGCTCGTCCACCTTGGCCGGGCTGGGCTGGATGCCCTGCCTGGTGACATAGTACCCCAAGAACTGCCCCTCTTCTACCCCAAACGTGCACTTAGCCGGGTTTAGCTTCATTTTTACCTTCTCTAGGGTTTGGAAAGTCTCCTCGATGTCTTGTAACATATTGTCTTCGTGCGGGCTCTTGATCACCATATCGTCCACATATACTTCAATGTTTCTCCCAATTTGTTTGGCAAAGATCGAGTCAACTAGGCGCTGGTATGTAGCCCCGACATTCTTTATACCGAAAGGCATCTTAGTGTAACAGAAAGTGCCATGGTCCGTGTAAAAAGCCGTTTTTTCCTCGTCCTCTTTGCTCATCAAGATCTGGTGATACCCTTTATATGCATCTAAAAAACACTTCAGCTTGAATCCTTGCAATGACTCTACCTTCTGGTCAATTTTTGGGAGGGGGTAGCACTCTTTCGGGCATGCTTTGTTTAAGTTGGAAAAGTCTATGCACATTCGCCATGACCCATCTTGCTTGCGGACCATGACTGGGTTGGCGATCCACGTCGGGAATATTGCTTCCCTTACTATTCCAGCTTCTGCTAGTTTGGCCACCTCGGCGTTGATTGCCCTATTACGGTCCCCACCCTGGATCCTCTTCTTTTGCTTAACCTCCTTTGCTCCTAGTTTAATTACAAGTTTGTGCTCAATGACTTTCCTTTGTACCCCCACCATGTCCGTGGGGGTCCATGCAAACACGTGTTTATACCGCTTGAGCAAGTCGACCAACGCTCCTCTTACGTGATTCGGGAGATCACATCCAATACTGATCGGCTGGTCAGGGTGTTCCGCGTTGATCACCTCATTTCCTTTTGCGGGGTCACGTCTCAGCTTCTTGGCCTCTTTAGTTATCTATTCTAGTTTCATAATTGTAAAGCATTGCAATTCTTTCGGTGGAGTGGCCAGTACCGTGGCTGCGCCCATTGGAGTGTCGAACTTCATAACTCCATGCATGGTTGATGGAACCGCTCCTAGCTTTAAGAGAGCTGTTCTCCCCAGAATAATATTGTGTTCCGCCGCATGTCGGATGACCACAAAGTCAATCAGGGCGGTTTTCTTTTGCTGCTTATCGTGGCTGGTTATGGTTAGGGGAAGGTGAATTGTGCCCAACGGCCATAGGCTATGGCCGGTGAACCCGACCATCCTCCCCGTCGTGGGCCGTAGGTTGTCTTTCCAGCGATCTGGGAG
Source organism: Lactuca virosa (assembly GCF_052849685.1). Taxonomy (NCBI): domain Eukaryota; kingdom Viridiplantae; phylum Streptophyta; class Magnoliopsida; order Asterales; family Asteraceae; genus Lactuca; species Lactuca virosa. The sequence continues at coordinate 200,071,084 of NC_136426.1, forward strand.
AAGCCGGAAACAGTGCTCATAAATGATGTCCGCCGAACTTCCCGTGTCAACGTAGACCCTGTGTATGATTACATCCCTGATGGAGGCTTGGATTACCAGTGGGTCGTCGCCCCTCCATCCCTCCGGGCGAGGGTCTTGAACAGAGAATGTGAGCGTGCGCATCGGGGTTCTGGTGGTCCCTTGTTCCGTTTGTTGTTCTCCCCTGCTTCTCTTACTCCGTATCATGAATATCTCCTTAGGCTGGACTCCTTCGCGAGGTATGTTTTTAGAGTTTTCAGCGTCAAACTTGGCACGCAAGCTTCGTGCTATTTCCACCAGGTCCCCTTTAAGCTGCTTCTCTTCCATTTCTTTTTTTAATACCGAACAGTTAGATGTGTCTGGCTGCTGCTTCTCTTACTTTTGTGCTACTCGTAGTACCGGTTCTTTGGCGATTTGGCTGGCTGCTGCTTCTCTGACACCGTGTACACCTCCGGGCGACGGCCACGCCTGTCATCCTTGGCAAACGGTCGGAACCGAGCCTGTGGTCTCCTCGCTTGGCCGTAGTGCCTACTTCCCCCTCGGAAATCCATGTGACTCGGGTTGTGGTGTCTGGCAGTCATTGCATTCAAGTAGGCCTGTTTTGCTGCTTCGCCATCCTCCTGTCTCAAATATCGCTCCACCCTTTCCTTCAATTCGGCCCGTGTTAGAGGCTTCTTTCCCATGAGTTTTTGCGATAAAGGGCCTGGCAAAAGCCCCCACGTGAAGGCACCGGCTATGAGCCCCTCATCATGCCCCGGTACGTCTAACGTGGCGTTTATGAACCTTGTGAAGTATTCCCGTACAGTTTCACCCTCCTTTTGCTTACAGCCTATGATTGAATGAGAGTCTCCCTTGTACTTGCGTAATTGCATAAAGTTGGTAAGAAAAAGATACTTAAGCTGGGCAAAATTGGAAATGCTGCTCGGTTGTAGCGTCTTGAACCACGTGCCGGCGTTGCCGTCGAGTGTAGTTGGGAAATACGTGCACCAAAACCTTTCATCAAGCTTTAATGACGTCATGGTCCATTCATATGTGTCGATGTGGCTATCCGGGTCAGTGGTGCCGTTATACGTCTTGAGCGTCGGTAGTTTGGCTGTGTTTGGTATTTCGTAGTCCAACAACTCTTTGACAAACGGAGACGTCACACTACGGGAAAGGCATTCGTGGCCTGGGGTGGTGGACGCTCCCGGCGGTTGGTATTGTGTGTTTAAGCCATATGGTGGCGGCGTGTGGTAGCCAGGGCTTGGTCCGTAAAAGGGGTACGGCTGGAATGGTAGTTGGAGGGGGTAACTGGAGGGGAAGGGGTGTATAGGGTTCATAGGGCTAACCGTTGTTGTCTGCTGTAAGTTATTGTTAGCGGTGATGGTTGGTCCGGCCCATGTGCCGACCAGCGAATAGACAGGTGGCGTATGAGCTATCATGGTTTGTGCCAACGGTGGTACTGAACGCATTGAACTCTGCCCGCTTGTCACCTGGTACGGCGGTGTCGCTGTAAACGACGGTGGGATGTTGAAAACGTGGCCTGGTGGAATCATCGCTGAGTGAACCGGTTGTGTTTGTTGCAATGGCGGCACGAAGAACGGTGACATCTGAACGGACGTTGTTGGGAATGGCCCCACCGGAGTTGCTCTTGGCCGGTGAACTGGCGGTTGTGGGGCACCTTCAGTGGTTACCGTTAAGCTTCCTTCGCCTGTAGCGACCCTGCTGACCGCTGTAGGCGGCGGTGTTTCGTCCAACGCTGCCATGAGGCGTATGGGACTTGCCTATTGTCCCTCACTGCCGTTGGACGCCATTCACTTGTCACTTTCGTGCTTTTAGTTTGTGTTCTTGATCTCACAAACGGATGGCGCCAAATGATGCGACTTTGGACTGGCTCGATCGGTATTGTTCACTTGGATTCTCGATTGCCTCTGCAAGATCACAAAGAAAGAAGGCCGTCAGCCGCTTTCCGGGAGGAGCTCCCGGAAGAACGCTCCGACGGTCAAGTTAGAGAGTGTTTAGGATCTTTGGGTGTGCGCTCTTAGAGAGTCCAGAGAGCTTACCTCGTAGGTCTGAGAGCGTATCCTTTTATACCTAGCTCCCTTGCCTGATCCGTACCAGACAAGATCGCTTTTTGGGGAGACAGGATCAGGGGTGCTGATTGGAGAGTCATGCGCCTTTAACCGTTAGGGCGCTCTTATTGGCTCTGACGGTAATGGTCTGATCCTCCTGCTTGTCTCCTGACCGTTTCTTTTGTCTTGGAGCTGGGAGCGTCTCTAGGCAGGCGCGGGCCTTTCGCCTGTGCGTTCCGCTCCCGAGGGCGCCAGCGGACGCTAAGCCTGCTGGGCTGGGCCAGGTTGGCGTGCGCGAGCCTTTCGCCTGTGCCTTCCACTCCCGGGGGTGCCAGCGGACGCTAAGCCTGCTGGGCTGGGCCCGGTTGGCGTGTCCGGCTCGTGCTTCTGCCGTGCTGCCCTAGGCACGTCATCAACAAGTAATACAGAAAAGACAATAGATGAGGGTCCACCAAGTCTACCGAGCACCTTCTGCGGGACCATCTTGTACAATTCTTAATGCAAAGTCAAAAAACTACAGCTGGCCTCCATGTGATACATGATGCTATTCGATAAAGATTAAGAGGCGTTTGGGCCCCACAACAGTCGAGAAAGATGGCAGAAAAGTTAAAAAGTGGGCCCCACATGGTCACCTCCTCTTTGAAACACCAGAACCTGATCACTACCGTTGACCACCTGTCGACGGTCGGAAACAACAGCAGCTCCAACGCAAAACGCCATCACCGTCGAGACGCCACAACAGAAAATGCACCCAAAGCGCCACCGGGAACAACAACTATCACCCTCACCACGGTGACCCACAAACCATTCGTTGATCTCCAATAGAGGATTTAGCACCAACTGCCTTCGCTGAGGAACTCCACTTGAATCCCTGCAAACGACGATCTTTGTAGAGCAAGCGTCGTCACCAACATAGCTGCAACCAGTTGCTGCCAACTCCGATGACGTGCAGCTGTACCCAACGAGGCACCACTGGCCATTCAGTTTCTCGATCCGCGGCAGGCATCCGGTGCCAGGTACCGTCGATCACTCTTTAGTGCCCAGTGACAACAGCTCCGCCTATAGGACCACCACTGGTATCGATTGAACGCCCCCATTTCTAGATATGTAGCCGCCTACCGAAGATGTAGCATTACCGGCCATCCCATCCATCGTCAGCCTTCTGTTCTCCTGATTCTCTATCGCCTTTCACGCACCCGCTACCAGATCGGCCGCTGTCGACGAACTTGTAGCCCTGTCTTCCCTCTGTATCTGACGAGTTCAGAAGAGGGAGCCGTCATCTCCTGTCGCGTGTTTTATTGAGGGAGTGTGACAATGAGAAGCCTGGGATCTTTTTTCCAAAACTAAAGATAAAAGAAATTAGGGTGATCCCACAAGTATCATACGATCCAAACAATAACCATTGGGCTGATCAATATGGACTATCAACTTTGATTTGGGCTTCTAGCATATTCACATATAGACCGTTGGGCCCCCCCTTTAGCATTCTGGGCTTTCTTTTAAATCTGTTTTTGATGCGGATGGGCTAAAAGAAAATAATGGACTTGTTTTTGCAAAATAGATTCAATTCCTCGTGTTGCGATTCAACCCAACAACACCCGACTTGAGAAGACAATTTGCATTCAAGAGCACTCAGAATTTTCCAAAAAAAAAAAGGAAAGAGAAGAAGATATGAATTTGGGCTGATTATTTACCGGCTATAACAAAAATCTTGGGTTGTAGCAATTTGGGCTTCATAGATTAGTATTTAATGGGCCACCCTAGCAAAACAAAATAAGTTGTTTGACACTCATATACCGCAAGCCCCGCTCAACAAAATACGTTTTAAAATACGTATTACGATCCAGACCACTCAGCTTTTTTAGAAAAAAAAGGGAGGGAGAAGAGTAAGTAGTACATCGCTACTACTACTACTACTACTACTACTACTTGTGAAAGCATTTCGAAATAACCCTTAAACAACTGTGTTGCCCGACTATTAGCAGTTGTGTTGACCAGCTCCATGCAGTCTCGCCCCTCAGCTCTCAGCAGTCGCGCTACCCAAGTCTTGTTAGCACTTGAATCGCCTAGCTCTTTCTAGTAGTTGTTTTGCTCAGTTTTCAACAGCTATGCATCCATCGTTCCCATTCCTCACCTCCTCTCAGAAAGGGGGGGGGTAGGGTTGGTACGACACTATGTAGAAGTGATTTTTATTCCCAAGGAGAAGAGTAAGTACATGAAGAACTGACACTACACATGAGGGTGCATCCCCGAGGTGACATTGGTATGCTGGATTAAAAGAATAGCCCCGTATTTCAACCCTCAGTAGTCTCGTTGCCCAGATCTCAGTGGTCAGGCTACTCATCTATTGCTAGCAGCTCGATGCCCGGGCCTCAACGGCCCTGCTGACCAATTCCTGACAGTAGTCTCGCTACGCACCTCTTAGCAGCAGCTACACTATCAAGCTCTAAGTAGCACCGCCACATAGCTCTCCATAAACAGCCAAGACACCAAGGCATCAATTATTAGTACGACTAGCGATGCAGCAAAGCATCAGGTACCACTCCGCTTTAACCCAAACTGATCACACGAGCTAGACACATAGATTGTAGGGGGCTAAGCCCAACCGTGCGAGGTTCAGTACCCTCGCCTTGAGTCGCCTGGCTTCTAGGCCGGATCCATTACAGCGGTAAGCTCCGCATGCGAGGTTCAGTACCCTCGCCCCGAGTCGCCTGGCTTCTCAGCCCGACTCCATTACAGCGGCAAGCTCCGCATGCGAGGTTCAGTACCCTCGCCTCAAGTCGCCTGGCTTCTCAGTCTGACTCCATTATAGCGGCAAGCTCCGTATGCGAGGTTCAGTACCCTCGCCTCGAGTCGCCTGGCTTCCCAGCCCGACTCCATTATAGCGGCAAGCTCTGCATGCGAGGTTCAGTACCCTCGCCTCGAGTCGCCTGGCTTCTCAGCCTGACTCCGTTATAGCGGCAAGCTCCGCAAGCGAGGTTCAGTACCTTTGCCTCGAGTCGCCTGGCTTCTTAGCCTGAATCCATTATAGCAACATGCTCCGACCATTCCACGCGATGTTCTCCCACGTGATCTATCTACGATCACTAGCAGCCAAGCCCGATCCATTCCGCGCAATGCTCTCCCACGTAACATCTCCATGATCATTGGCTGCTAAGCTCAAGCTACTCTCCTAAATCGCGCAACATAAGTCGCGCATCGTCGCGCACCATAATTCGCGCATCACAAGCTTAGTCCACACCATGATCTTGGTGCTTCCTCTCTCACAGTCATCATGGTTCTCTTGTGCTTGGACGATCGATGAAGTGTTATCTACATTACATCATGCTATAGTGAGGATACTCTCCAGCAAGAAGGTCATCCCGACAGTGGCCCTACTACCTATGACCCCACAACATCTCTATTTCCTGGCTCTCGGAAACGGTCTTGCTACGTAACCCGACCTGTAGCCTCACCGCGTACCCCACAGCATCTCTGTTTCCTGGCTCTCGGAAACGGTCTCGTTGTGCAACCCTACCTGTAGCCTTGCCGCGTACCCCACAACATCTCTGTTTCCTGGCTCTCGGAAATGGTCTCGTTGTGCAACCCTACCTGTAGCCTCGCCACGTACCCCACAACACCTCTGTTTCCTGGCTCTCGGAAACGGTCTTTCTATGCAACACCAACCTATAGCCTCACTGCCTATCCCTCAACAATTCTGTTGTCTGGCTATCGACAATAGTATCGCTATGTGACCCTCGCTAGTAACCTAATCGCACAGCTCTTGGAATCTCTTCCACTTATATTATGGTCAACAACCTTACGGTTTATTGGTTTGACAACATAGTCTGACACGGCTACCTACGCTACCCACATCAGACTGGGGGAATCCAATTAGGTATAGTGTACTTTGGAAACACCTTCAGGATGGTTACTGGTTCTCATGTAAATCAGACTATGTAGATGGTTATCGGTGACATTCTGTTTGTGGCTGCATCGGATAACGGTCTTAGAGACTGTATGGCGAGGTTACGCCTCCTAGCTACCCCGGCCCGACATTCCATCGACATCAGTGTCGTGTAACACTCTTTAGTAGCCTCGGTCTACATTATCGCAACAACAGTGATGCTGCATCTCACCGATTGGCTCACACTCCCCTCAACGAAGGAGTACCAAGCCAGCTCAAGCCACATAAGCAATGCTTGGCTCATCGCACAACCCCACGGCTCTCGTGGGCGAGGTTCGGTCATTCTCTCTATTATTTAAATGCTTTGGTGCTTTATCTAGTCCGATCTGATTGTCAGCAACCCAATCGCATCAGACTAGGGGGACTTAACGACGCACAACTTATATGACTAGTTCCAGTCCGATGTCATTGGCCGCGTACCAATAACACCAGACTGGGGGGACTTGATGATATATGGTCCATTGGCATGGCCTAGACTGCTTTAGCGCGCCAGCCTGGCCTGGCGTGCCCCTGCCAGCCCTGCCTAGCATTCCCTTGCCAGCCTTGCTGGGGACTCCCTTGCCAGCCCTGCTAGGGACTCTCCTGCCGGCCTGACCAGGCGCTCCCTCGCCTGGCACTCCCTTGTCACCCCTTCCTGGTGCGCGCCCGCCGGCCCTGCCTGGGGCGCGCCCGCCAGCCCCGCCCGGCGCCTCCGGGCGGCCTTGCCCAACTCCTTGGTAGTTGGGCCTGAATTTGGCAGGCCCAAGGCCTGACCCAATTCCCCTTGACCTAATTGTCCACTATAAATAGAATAGTGCCTCCTCCATGAAGGAGGTCCCCCTTTTCCATAAGACCTTTCCCATAGACCTTCCCCATGGCTCAGCCGCCACTATACTCCGGCCGGGTGGCTCAGCCGCCATCCGTCGCCGACAGCCACCATACACCACCACTAGCACCAAGATGGTTCTCTCCAGCTATGGATGACCATCTCAGATCTTCCAGCTGATCTAACTTGACCGTCGGAGTCCGCTCCCGGGGCACAGTCCCTGGGGCGGCTCTAACGACTTTGCACTGTGATGTCAGATCTCCACCGCAGCAGAAGACCAGAAGCCTCGCCAGAGGTCGATGTCGCATCAATAAGCAACACACTAACTTACTGTCCAGAACATACGTTCCTCGCCTGCAATCCCGACCGTCAATCCGAGACCTGACCTGCCTATATCAAAAGGAAACAGACCCTTGATCGCATCTCAGAGCATCCATACCACAGTAACCACACCAATCCTCCTGCACACTCCCATGCTGTTATACTGCCTCCAAACACCGCAACCAACTGGCCCCATGTTGGGTTTACATCCTAACTCTGAAAATCACAAGTCTACTCACTCCTTCTCAGAACTCGGAAAACTGAAAGGGCATAATCCTTGCCATAGATAGCGAAATTCCAAACCATCAATCAACCACTCAACTTCCAGTTGCAAACCCGAAGCCGATCATAACAATCGTTCCTCCTAGATTCTCGCGACTCGAATGCACGGCCTCGAGCAAAGCCCCCGAGACCTCAAAACCAACAAACTCATCTAGGTCTGCACCATTCAACCCAAACTGACATCGCCACTGAGGCCCAAAACAATTACCAAACCCATCCTCATGCCTGAAAAACCATAACCAAAAGATCGACATATACGAAACCACTTCCACAAATCATAGTATCAAACCATGCTATCTTCCCCGACTAGCCCTTAGAATCACCGAAATTTTCCTTTATTCGAGTATAGATCCTGTGCTTCCAGCAGTACAGACCCAATACTACCTTCCACACCTACCGATACTTTCCTCAAGAATCATTTCGGGTCCTCTAAGACACCTACTCATAATTGTACTCCCAATACTTGCTAAATAGTGTAGCAACCACACTAAAATAATTCCTAGGCCCCCTAGGATTCCCCTACCTCCCCTGCCATCAGCTGCTGAAGAACCCTTACTAATGTCAGCTAACCACTTCATGAATACAATTACATACAACAAAGCTTAAATAATATTTCGACTAAAGGACTCAACCCTACAATGGTTAGACTCAAATGAGAGCTGCACAATAGGAATAAATTTGTCACTCTAAGATTATTTAACCATCATATCATGTAATTTAATGTATTCATTTGATAGTTAACTCATATTGATGATATATGGTCCACTAGCATGGCCTAGACAGCTCCGGCGCGCCAGCCTCGCCTGGCGCTCCCTTGCCAGCCTTGTTGGGGACTCTCCCGCCGGCCCGGCGTGGCTCTCCCTTGCCAGCCCTGCTGGGGACTCTCCTGCCGGCCTAGCCTGGCGCTCCCTGGCTTGGCGCTCCCTTGCCAACCTTTCCTGGTGCGTGCCCGCCAGCCTTGCCTGGTGCGCGTCCGCCAGCCTCGCCTGACGCCTCCGGGTGGCCTTGCCCAGCTCCTTGCTAGCTGGGCATGAATTGGGCCGGCCCAAGGCCTGACCTAATTGTCCCCTATATAATGAACAATACCTCATCCATGGAGGGGGACTCTTCCCTTTGGCTCAGCAGCCACCATAGACTTCCCCCATGGCTCAGCCGCCACTACACTCCGGCCGGGTGGCTCAGCCGCCACCCGCCGCCGTTAGCCAATACCTTGATAGCTTGTTGAACAAGCTGAAAAAAAGGGGGTTTTGTAAGAAGAATACTTTGTTATATCCGTTTTTGTTGCTGAACAAGTTCAGAAGAAAAGAAGTTGTTAAGAGTTTCTACACCACTTTTAGTTCATATACTTTCAGAAATCTCATTTAATTTATGAGTCTCTGTATATAAAGTTCACTCAAATTGTTTAGAAGCTTCAAAACCCATCAATGGCATTTTTACCTCTTAGAATTACCCTCCCTAGTTTACTGCTTAGTAAAAAAAAAAATGAGGGGAGATGGAAGTATACTTTGGGGTTTGTCCATTAAGTTTGAAAAAAAAATGGTTTGTTTAAGTCAAAACAGATGCAAATTACCTTTACTATATAGTTTTACCATATTAGTTAATGGTTTTCAAAAAATTACAGTAGCTTATAGTTTATTGATTAGCCAAATAAAAATATAGTTTATTGATTAGCAAAAAAAAAAAATATAGAGCCGTACTGATGATAAAAAAGAAGGGAAGAAAAGTATATAAAGCTTAGCCTTTTCACATCAACAAAAAAAAGCAGCAAATACAACAGCCAGCTGTTGTTCTCGTTTCTTGGCCGACAAAAAAAAAAAGGGGGAGGATGTGGTAGCTAATCATACCACCTATTACACACTTTTTCAGTCCTATTACTGAGTTTTACAGCTGGTATGGAGCCTACAATACAAACTATCAAAAGTCAATTGAAAAGACAAAGAAGTCGGACCCACCCAGTCAACACACTTCCTCGGGCAGTCAAAGACGTCCCAAAATCCGGACTTCGTGAGGGGCTGTAGTACTGCCGGTCGCCTCTGATCCCAACGAGCAGAACCCGAGCGCCGTTGGTGAATGATCTTCGCCCCTTCACCACAGTGACTCCAGCAGCACAACTCAAGCTGGCCGCCACCCGCCCCTGTGTTCTCTACTACCGCAACCGGTAAATGGAGTCAAAGCAACACCAATCTCCTTCAACTGTCGCCCCAGCCCAGCGCCGCTGGCGGGGTCGTTGTTCCGATCTGCTCTCCACCGTCGTCCTCCGGCGACGAACCACTAAGATCAGTCGAGGTCGCATTTGATGCGGTTCCAGCGAGAAGGCAACCTTCATCCTGTTTATTGGACGTCGGACTCCAATCGACGGGTCCTATTTTCCCCAATTTTGAAAAAAAAAAGAACGAAGAAGAAGAGGGGTCGGCGACGCTTGCAATGCTTACAACCGAGATGACAAAAGAACATATGGAACCCTCGAAGGCTGATAAAAGAGATAGTGGGCCTATGCATCCACTAAAGCCCATAACAAAAAATCAAAGAAAATGAATTTGGGTCTGTCATATGGACTGTATTTTCTCAGCTTGGGCTTCTTCTAGGCTTTTTTATAAACAATCTTAATAACACATATGGGATAATATTGTACGACAAGAATCAAGCATTCAAAGCCTGAATATGGAAGTCCCGCACAAAAAAAAACATGGGAAAAGAATCTGGGCTTATGGATTCGCATTTGGGCTCCTAAATTCGAATTGGGCCCATACACATTTATTTAGGGCTCCCTATGATTTATTATGGGCTTTTCCCAAAACAATTTTGCCAATCATCCATTCAACCACTGTGTTGTGACCCAACAAAATTCAAAAGATGTGTTGTGACCCAATCCATTCGACATTTTCAAAGAAAAAAAAAAGAAAAAAAAGGGGAAAAAAGAGTTGGACCAAGTATTTTAAATGGACTCTTAATAGTTTAATTTTGGAGCTCCTGGGCTAAAAAATTCTTTTTGGGCTCAGCAGCTTTTGGGGTTTCGATAATTTTTCAAATTTTCATTAAATCATTTTTAATGGGCTGGTTCAACAACAAAAACGGGCTACAAGACTCAGCCACTCGGTGCCCGAGTTCCGCATGTTCCGCTCCTCAAGATCCATCTTTAGAATGAGTATAGCGGTCAAAACTCATTCAGCGTTTCAAAAAAAAAAGGAAGGGAAGAGTAGTACGCCACTACTACTAGTGAAGCATTTCAAAATAGACATCAGCAACTGCGTTGCGCCGCTATCAGCAGTCGTGTTGACCAATCCTGGGAAGTCTCGCTAATCAGCTCTCACATTCATGTTGACCGACACCCGCTAGTTTTACTGCCCAGCTCTTAGTAGTCGCGCAGCTCGACCTTCAGTAGCGACAGTACCTAGCTCAGCAGCTGCAAGGCCTAGCCATCAGTAGTTACGTTGTTGGACTAGTAGTCGCGCTGCCTAGCTCTCAGCAGCCGCGCCAACCAGTTTTTGTTAATACTTGGGTCGCCTAGCTCTTTCCAGCAGCTATGTATCTCGCCTTTCAGCGGCTACACATCCGTCTTTCCTTTTCCTCGCCTCCTCTAAAGAAAAAAAAAGGGGGGGGGGATAGGGTTGGTACGACACTATGTAGAAGTGATTTTTATTCCCAAGGGGGAAGAGTTAAAGTACATAAAAAGCTGACACCATGAATGATGTATCCCCGAGGCGACGTTGGTATTCCGGATTGAAAGAGTAGCCGCATGGTCCAACTCTCGGTAGTATTGTTGCCCAACTCTCAATAGTCGTGTTACTCACCTATCACTAGCAGTTCGCTGCCCGGGCCTCAACGGCTCTGCTGACCAATTCCTGACAGTAGTCTCGCTACGCACCTCTTAGCAGCAGCTACACTATCATGCTCTAAGTAGCGCCGCCACATAGCTCTCCGCAAACAGCCAAGACAGTGAGGCATCAGTTATTAGTACGACTAGCGATGCAGCAAAGCATCAGGTACCATTCTGCTTTAACCCAGACTAATCACACGAGCTAGACGCATAGATTGTGGGGTGTTACGCCCAATCACGCGAGGTTCAGTACCCTCGCCCCGAGTCGCCTGGCTTCTCAGCCCGACTCCATTATAGCGGCAAGCTCCGCATGCGGGGTTCAGTACCCTCGCCTCGAGTCGCCTGGCTTCTTGTCCCGACTCCATTATAGCGGCAAGCTCCGCATGCGAGGTTCAGTACCCTCGCCTCGAGTCGCCTGGCTTCTCAGCCCGACTCCATTATAGCAGCAAGCTCCGCATGCGGGGTTCAGTACCCTCGCCTCGAGTCGCCTGGCTTCTCGTCCCGATTCCATTATAGCGGCAAACTCCGCATGCGAGGTTCAGTACCCTCGCCTCGAGTCGCTTGGCTTCTCAGCTCGACTCCGTTATAGCGGCAAGCTCCGCATACGAGGTTCAGTACCCTCGCCTCGACTCGCCTGACTTCTCGGCCCGACTCCATTATAGCGGCAAGCTCCGCATGCGAGGTTCAGTACCCTCGCCTCGAGTTGCCTGGCTTCTCAGCCTGACTCCGTTATAGCGGCAAGCTCCGCATGCGAGGTTCAGTACCTTTGCCTCGAGTCGCCTGGATTCTCAGCTCGACTCCATTATAGCGGCACGCTCCGCATACGAGGTTCAGTACCCTCGCCTCGAGTCGTCTGGCTTCTCATCCCAACTCCATTATAGCGGTACGCTCCGCATACGAGGTTCAATACCTTGGCCTCGAGTCGCCTGGCTTCTCAGCCCGACTCCATTATAGCAACTTGCTCCGACCATTCCACACGACGCTCTTCCGCGTGATTTATTGTAACATCCCGAAATTCAGGTACAACTATTTAGCCCTTCTCCTTTTCCAAGTTGTCAATTTTAGTCCCTTAAAGTAAAAGTGTTAGGCTTGTGAGTACGTTGGGCGTACTGAGGAGTACGCTGCGCGTACTCGCGCGGTCTTAATTTGGACGCGGACTCACCCGGGTACGCGGGGCGTACCCAAGGTTACGCCGGGCGTAACCGGCCCAGGTGAAAACCCTAATTTAGGGCGTGTGCACTATAAAAGGAATGTTATGGCCTTGACCTCAGCCTCCATTCCAGAGAGTGAAACCCTAAAAGAGGGTCCTCCTTCGTTTCTAGCTAGTGTGTTGGTGTTCTAAGCTTCTAAGTGTCATTTCAAGGTGGTGGAAGAGAAGAAGAGGCCATTTTGGAAGCTAGAAGTTTGTGGGAAAGAGTAGATCCGAGCTTTTCAGAGGTTGGAGCTTCTTCCTGAGGTAAAAAGCTCAAAACTTGCCTTGTCTTTGGTGTTGTGTGCTTTTTGGACCCATTTCTAGGGTTTTTGGTCCCAAGATGGAGACTTTATGAGCAAATGGTCTCCATTGGCCTAGATCTATCATATTTCAGGATTATATGAGTTGTATGTCCATAAAAATGTAATCTTGGACGTGAATATTGAGTCATGCATTAGATCTAGACCTTTGGAGGAGAAAGGAAAGGTGTTAGAGAGTGTAGGGACCTTTACAGCCATGCAAAGGCTTAAAGGTTCCGACTTTATGGGATAAGAGGCTTAAGGAGAGTCAGATCTGGAGTTTGAGTTTGTGTCTTAACCATTTAAGACCAAAATCCATGAAGTGCATGAAACTGAGACTTACGCTGGGCGTAAATCTCAGTACGCGCAACGTAAGGGTCTGAGACCCCGATTCTGGATCGCCGGAGTACGCCCAGCGTACCAGAGATGGTACCCGCAGCGTACTGCCCCTGTTGACTTTCGTTGACTTTTAGGGTTTTGGTCAACATTTGGACTTTTGGGTCAAGGAGGGGTAAAATGGTCTTTTACCCTTCTGTGGGGTTGTAGAAAGGGATTTAATCTAGCCTTTGAGAGCCATTATTTATTTGAGGATATTGTGTATGTGATTAGGCGGGGGGCTAGATCATTATATTCGAGTGCGAGATTATCCGAGTTACCCGAGGTGAGTCTTCTCACTATACATTACCTAGAGTGGTATTTATGTGTAGACCAGAGGGTCTTGTATGCTATGTGTATATATGAGATTATGTGCTATGTGATATATGTATGGTATGTGATAGACCGGACCGGAGGGTCCAACGATGCAGACCGGGCCGAAGGGCCCAACGAGCTATGACCGGACCAGAGGGTCCAACGAGCTACGGGACTGGGGGGTCCTGCTGAGACACATCGACCGGAGGGTCGTATCATAGCCTTGAGTGGCGTATGTGTTGTATGTGGTATTTTGGGGAACTCACTAAGCATTTATGCTTACAGTTGTTGTGTGGTGTGTTTAAGGTACTATCGAGGATCGCAGGAAGGCGCCGGCATGATTCGTACACACTTATAGAGATTTATGTGTTTGATATTCTGGGACATGTTTTCTGAGATAACATTTGATACAATGAGTTCTGAAATTGTTTTTATGAAAATTGTTATGTTTGGAAATGAAAAATTGTTTTGAAAATTCACGTTGTTACAAGTTGGTATCAGAGCCTTGGTTTGAGGGATTCGGGTGCATCTTTGGATGAATCTGAACTCAAACTGAGGAAATGAGAAAGTTTTTCATAAAATAAACAATTTTTCTAAAAAGAGTAAGAGATTTTTTTTGAGAAAAGCAGAACGGAGCAGTGTGTACGATCAGCCAGCCCCCGAACGGTGATTTCCCAAAATACGCTTACATTATGTGTTATGAGATATGTTATGATATGATGTGCATGCTAGAGTAGGCTAGGTATTCATATTAGGACTAGAGAGGCCTGATTTGTGATGCCTTAGCCTAGGAAGGATTTTGCTGCTATGTGATGCTTGAGAGCGAGTAGGTAGCAGTGAGTAGGGGTGAGCATGGTGCGGTTCGGTGCGGTTTTTGTATAAAACCGCAACCGCAACCGCAAATTGCGGTTTTTAAAGCCAAAAACCGAAAATTGTGGTTTTGATTCGGTTCGGTTTTGCGGTTATTTTTGCGGTTTTGCGGTTATTTCGGTGCGGTTTCGGTTTTTAACCACAAAATGAGGTGGTGCGGTTTTTCGGTTAAAAAAGTTCGGTTTTTCATGTTCCAAACATAAAATTTAGTCGACTTTCATTTATTTCAAGATTTGCATTGCAAATAAATCACAATTTTGGTCCATATTTATTCTTTTAAGTTGCATTTTATTATGTTATATTGAATTCATTTCATTCAAACAATTAACAATATGTCTAACATTTACTAACCACCATTTACACAAAAAACTAAACAATAAAAATCATAACATGATAAAATTGATAAATTTCCACAATGTCTAACTTTAACATACTAAATTCAAAACATTAAATATAAGTATTTATTTTTATTAATTAAATATAAGTATTATAAATATTTAAATAATATATTAAATTATGCGGTTTGCGGTTATTTCGGTTAATTTGGTGCGGTTATTAAACATAAAACCGAACCGCACCGCAATTTTTCGGTTTTTCAAAATTAAAAACCGCACCATCGGTTTTCGTTTCGGTTTCGGTTATTCGGCTTCGGTTTATGCGGTTATTTTGGTTTTTTCGGATTTCAGTTCGGTTTCTGCTCACCCCTAGCAGTGAGGAGCTGATGAGAGGTTTACCGAAGGGTAGCCTATGCCAGTGAGATATAGAGTGCTTGTGATCTGGGACCCAAGGAGGAGGACTCCGGGTGAATACTGATGCGGTGTGGACGGTAGTATAGGGCCCGTACTACTAAAAACACCGGAGTAGTGCGCACTCTAAGTAAGAATCCTTAGGGTACTAAAGAGCAAGTAGGATTGAGTATCGAGTGCGAGTATGCTCGAGCAAGTCTCTGATTTCTTTTGTGTTGTATTTCAAAGACATCATGGTTGGGACGCGCCATCACCCAGGAGGCAGTGGTACCAGTGGTACCAGTGATGAGGAGATCCGTAGGTTGATTCATGAGGAGGTGGCTACGGCCATTCGAGCTGAGATACCAGAGATGTTCGGGTCTATCAAGACCACGTTGATCGAGACTTTTGATGAGCGGTACGCCGCTCTTACTGAGGCTGCTGTTGCTGCGGCCACCGCAGCTGTTGCTGCTGCCAGGTCGTAGGGACGTGACTCGTTGCTTTACCGAGAGTTCAGCAACACGAAGCCACCAGAGTTTGATGGGATGCAGGACCCGATTGCTGCGATGAGGTGGATTTCTGATATCGAGGGACGCTTCTACACCTGCTCATGTCCAGAGCATCTGAGGGTTCGGTTTACGCTGAACCAGCTTCGCTTGGGAGCGAAGGACTGGTGGAAGTTTGTGACGGCAGACTTCACTACGGCAGAGCTGACTGCGGTGACCTGGGAGAGGTTCACCACGATGTTTCGAGATGAGTATGTTCCCCCTGTGGAGAGGGAACGTCTAGCCCAGGAGTTCTTGTCCCTCAAACAGGGAACTGAGTCTGTGACAGTGATTACGAGGATGTTTCATGAGAGGGCGTTGTTTTGCCCTGAGCACGTGTCGACTGAGCAGGCACGTATGATCCGGTACTTGAGCATACTGAGGAGGGATATCCGTGAGTTCGTGGCGAACTCGTCATACCGGACATTTGCCGAGCTTCAGGCAAATACCCGGAAGAGAGAGATCGAGCTGGAGACACAGGTCAGGGAGGAGGCCGAGTCTCAGAGGAGGGATAGGCGACCGGCACAGGCACAGCCGGCAGCCAAGCGGGCAAAGCCCGCTGATTCGAGATCTGGGGGTCCGAAGGGCCGCACTTATGGGAAGTGCAGCAAGAGCCACGAGGGAGTGTGCAGAGCTGGGGTGTGTTACAAGTGTGGGAAGGAGGGGCATTACGCGAGGGATTGCCCTAAGGGATTCTCGGTTTGCTTTCATTGTAACCAGACCGACCATCGGAAGGCCGAGTGCCCACAGCTACTGCAGGGATCAGCGCAGGGATCTACACCTGCTGCTCGAGCTACTGAGACCCGGCCAGTGAAGGCCGAGGCACCGAAGGCTCGCGGGAGAGCCTTCCAGTTGACAGCGGAGGAGGTCCGCGCAGCGCCCGATGTCGTGGCTGGTATGTATTCTTTCATTTATTTATGCTGAGTTATGAGATATTGTGCTTATATTATGATATGCGTATGTACTTTTCTTGTAAGTTCTGTACCTGCTTTGGTGTTATTTGACTCGGGTGCGAGTCGGTCATTTGTGTCGTTAGCGTTTAGTCAGCACATCAGTATTCAGCGGGAGGCGTTGAGTCGACCTCTACGAGTTTCCATATCTGATGAGCGAGCGGTGTATGCTACGGATGTGATTCGGGGATGTGTACTCGAGATCTTCGGTGTTGAGTTTCCGATTGACTTGGTCCCGATTGCGATGGGGGACGTGTGTGTTATAGTGGGTATGGATTGGTTGAGCCGTTATGGGGCAGTTATAGACTGCGAGCGACAGTTGGTGACGATACGAGACCCTAGTGGGGGAGTTCTTACGGTATACGGCGAGGGTACCCGTTCAAGGTCAGCATTCTGTTCGGCTGCTAGAGCGAGGCAGAGTCTACAGCAGGGCTGTAGTGGGTTTGTGGCCTATGTGATGGACACACGAGTAGCAGCGGAGAGACCTAGTTCTGTTGATGATGTGCCGATAGTGCGTGAGTTCCCGGATGTTTTCCGCGAGGAGTTGCCGGGTGTGCCTCCCGAGAGGCACGTGGAGTTTCGCATCGATTTGGTTCCGGGAGCGGCGCCTATCGCCAAGGCGCCCTATCGCCTTGCGCCGCCAGAGATGCAGGAGTTATCCTCACAGCTTCAGGAGCTGTTGGGTAAGGGATTTATCAGACCGAGTAGCTCGCCTTGGGGAGCGCCGATCCTTTTTGTCAAGAAAAAGGATGGTTCACACCGGATGTGCATTGATTACCGGGAGTTGAACAAGTTGACGGTCAAGAACCGTTACCCCTTACCGAGGATCGATGATCTGTTCGATCAGTTGCAGGGAGCATCTTGGTTCTCCAAGATTGATTTGAGGTCGGGATATCATCAGATGAGAGTGCGAGATGAGGATATCCAGAAGACGGCGTTCAGGACTCGTTATGGGCATTACGAGTTCGTGGTGATGCCTTTTGGGCTCACCAATGCACCGACGGCGTTCATGGATCTCATGAACAGGGTGTGCAGGCCGATGTTGGATCGTTCAGTGATCGTGTTCAACGATGACATTTTGGTGTATTCGAGATCCAGAGAGCAGCATGAGGAGCATTTGAGGGAGATCCTCGGAGTTTTGAGATCGGAGAGGCTGTACGCCAAATTCTCCAAGTGTGATTTCTGGTTGCGAGAGGTCCAGTTCTTGGGGCATCTCGTCAACCAGGATGGGATTTTGGTCGATCCGACCAAGATTGAGGCAGTTATGAGTTGGGAGGTGTCGAGATCTCCCACCGAGATCAGGAGTTTTCTAGGATTGGCCGGCTATTATCGGAGATTTATCAGGGATTTCTCCAAGATTGTCGTGCCTCTCACCAGATTAACCCGGAAGGGTGTTGCTTTTTCATGGGGTCCAGAGCAGCAGACCTCGTTTGAGACACTTCGCCAGAGATTATACGAAGCCCCGGTGTTAGCCCTCCCGGAAGGGATGGAGGACTTTGTGGTATATTGTGACGCGTCGATATCGGGGCTGGGTGCGGTGCTGATGCAGAGAGGGCATGTGATAGCATACGCATCGAGGCAGCTGAAGCCTCATTAGACGAGATATCCCACCTACGATCTGGAGTTGGGGGCAGTGGTGTTCTCCCTCAAGATCTGGCGTCACTATTTGTATGGGGTTCGGTGTACCATATACACGGACCACAAGAGCCTGAAGTATTTGATGGATCAGCCCAATCTGAATATGCGTCAGAGGAGATGGTTGGATGTGGTAAAGGATTATGATTGCGAGATCCTATACCACCCGGGCAAAGCTAATGTTGTAGCTGATTCGCTGAGCCGTAGGGCGGAGAGTGCCCCGATCTAAGACACTTGTATGCGACTGACAGTGATGACTCCGGTGTTGGACACCATTCGGGAGGCCCAGGCAGAGGCTGTGTTACCGGAGAACCGCAAGAGGGAGCGGGTGATCGGGCAGGTGTCCGAGTTCGTTACCGATAGTCGAGGTCTGATGACCTTTCAGGATCGGATTTGGGCGCCGTATGCAGGCGGAACACGTACCATTCTGATGGAGGAGGCGCATAGATCGAGGTTCTCGATCCACCCCAGGGCCACGAAGATGTATTTGGACCTGAAGAAAGATTATTGGTGGCCCTGTATGAAGAGGGATGTCGTGTGGTTTGTCGAGCGGTGCTTGACCTGTCGCAAGGTTAAGGCCGAGCACCAGCGTCCGCATGGCAAGTTGCAGCCGCTTGAGGTTCCCTAGTGGAAGTGGGAACAGATTTCCATGGATTTCATCACCAAATTTCCGAGGACCGCGAGGGGTGTCGATGCAATTTGGGTGATCGTCGACCGGCTGACGAAGAGCGCACATTTTCTTGCTATCAATGAGAGCTCTTCTGCTGAGAGGTTGGCAGAGTTGTATGTGAGGGAGGTGGTATCGCGTCATGGGGTACCGATCTCGATTGTGTCAGATCGAGATGTACGTTTCACTTCCAGGTTCTGGAAGAAGTTCCACGAGGAGTTGGGTACGAGGTTACATTTCAGCACCGCCTACCACCCCAGACTGACGGGCAGAGTGAGCGGACGATTCAGACACTCGAGGACATGCTTCGAGCATGTGTGTTGGACTTCGGAGGAAGTTGGGACACGTACTTACCATTGGCTGAGTTTTCCTACAACAAAAGCCACCATTCTAGTATTGGTATGCCTCCCTTCGAATTGTTGTACGGGAGGAGGTGTCGGACTCCCATTTGCTGGGGAGAGGTAGGGCAGCGCGTGATGGGTAGCACTGAGATAGTGCTTCAAACGACTGAGCAGATACATCAGGTTAGGCAGAGGTTGTTGACGGCCCAGAGTCGCCAGAAGAGTTATGCGGATAGGCGACGATCCGAGCTTGAGTTTCAGGTGGGGAACTTCGTACTCCTGAAGGTGTCTCCTTGGAAAGGAGTGATCCGATTCAGGAAGAGGGGCAAGCTGGGGCCCCGGTACATTGGTCCATTCAGGGTGACTGCGAGGGTAGGCAGAGTAGCATATCGATTGGAGCTACCTGCGGAGTTGAGCCAGATCCATGATACCTTCCACGTGTCTCAGCTGAGGAAGTGTATTGCCGACGAGACGGCAGTGGTACCGCTAGAGGACATTCAGGTGGATGTGAGCCTGAATTATGTTGAGAGGCCGATCGCGATTGTTGATCGAAAGATCAAGGTTCTGAGGAGCAAGGAGGTGCCCCTGGTTCAGGTCCAGTGGCAGCATCGGAGGGGGTCCGACCTGACTTGGGAGACAGAGTCAGAGATGCGGGAACAGCATCCGGAGTTGTTTTCGACATGAGACTTCGGGGGCGAAGTATGGTTCTAGTGGGGGAGAATTGTAACATCCCGAAATTCAGGTACAACTATTTAGCCCTTCTCCTTTTCCAAGTTGTCAATTTTAGTCCCTTAAAGTAAAAGTGTTAGGTTTGTGAGTACGCTGGGCGTACTGAGGAGTACGCTGCGCGTACTCGCGCGCTTAATTTGGACGCGGACTCGCCCGGGTACGCGGGGCGTACCCAAGGTTACGCCGGGCGTAACCGGCCCAGGTGAAAACCCTAATTTAGGGCTTGTGCACTATAAAAGGAATGTTATGGCCTTGACCTCAGCCTCCATTCCAGAGAGTGAAACCCTAAAAGAGAGTCCTCCTTCGTTTCTAGCTAGTGTGTTGGTGTTCTAAGCTTCTAAGTGTCATTTCAAGGTGGTGGAAGAGAAGAAGAGGCCATTTTGGAAGCTAAAAGTTTGTGGGAAAGAGTAGATCCGAGCTTTTCAGAGGTTGGAGCTTCTTCCTGAGGTAAAAAGCTCAAAACTTGCCTTGTCTTTGGTGTTGTGTGCTTTTTGGACCCATTTCTAGGGTTTTTGGTCCCAAGATGGAGACTTTATGAGCAAATGGTCTCCATTGGCCTAGATCTATCATATTTCAGGACTATATGAGTTGTATGTCCATAAAAATGTAATCTTGGACGTGAATATTGAGTCATGCATTAGATCTAGACCTTTGGAGGAGAAAGGAAAGGTGTTAGAGAGTGTAGGGACCTTTACAGCCATGCAAAGGCTTAAAGGTTCAGACTTTATGGGATAAGAGGCTTAAGGAGAGTCAGATCTGGAGTTTGAGTTTGTGTCTTAACCATTTAAGACCAAAATCCATGAAGTGCATGAAACTGAGACTTACGCTGGGTGTAAATCTCAGTACGCGCAGCGTAAGGGTCTGAGACCCCGATTCTGGATCGCCGGAGTACGCCCAGCGTACCAGAGATGGTACGCGCAGCGTACTGCCCCTGTTGACTTTCGTTGACTTTTAGGGTTTTGGTCAACATTTGGACTTTTGGGTCAAGGAGGGATAAAATGGTCTTTTACCCTTCTGTGGGGTTGTAGAAAGGGATTTAATCTAGCCTTTGAGAGCCATTATTTATTTGAGGATATTGTGTATGTGATTAGGCGGGGGGCTAGATCATTATATTCGAGTGCGAGATTATCCGAGTTACCCGAGGTGAGTCTTCTCACTATACATTACCTAGAGTGGTATTTATGTGTAGACCAGAGGGTCTTGTATGCTATGTGTATATATGAGATTATGTGCTATGTGATATATGTATGCTATGTGATAGACCGGACCGGAGGGTCCAACGATGCAGACCGGGCCGAAGGGCCCAACGAGCTATGACCGGACCAGAGGGTCCAACGAGCTACGGGACTGGGGGGTCCCGCTGAGACACATCGACCGGAGGGTCGTATCATAGCCTTGAGTGGCGTATGTGTTGTATGTGGTATTTTGGGGAACTCACTAAGCATTTATGCTTACAGTTGTTGTGTGGTGTGTTTCAGGTACTATCGAGGATCGCGGGAAGGCGCCGACATGATTCATACACACTTATAGAGATTTATGTGTTTGATATTCTGGGACATGTTTTCTGAGATAACATTTGATACAATGAGTTCTGAAATTGTTTTTATGAAATTTGTTATGTTTGGAAATGAAAAATTGTTTTGAAAATTCACGTTGTTACATTTATCTACGATCGCTGGCAGCCAAGCCCGATCCATTCCACGCGATGCTCTCTCGCGCGATCTATTTACGATCGTTAGCAGCCAAACCCGATCTGTTACACGCGAGGCTTTCCCGCATGACACCTCCATGATCATTGGCTGCTAAGCCCAAGCTATTCTCCTAAGTCGCGCATCATAAGTCGTGCATCACAAGCTTCTTCCACACCATGATCTTGGTGCTTCCTCTCTCACAGTCATCATGATTCTCTTGTGCTCGGACGATCGATGAAGTGTTATCCACATTACAACCTGCTATAGTGAGGATACTCTCCAGCAAGAAGGTCATCCCGACAGCGGCCCTACTACCTACGCTACCCACATCAGACTGGGGGGAATCCAGCTAGGTGTAACCCGAGCAATAAAGATCCTCAAGACGGTTATTAATGCAGACTATGTAGATGGTTACTGGTGACATCCCATCTCGCATGGCTACCACAACAATCACGTCGGATAACAGTCTCAGGGACTGAATGGCAAGCTTACGCTTCTTAGCTACCCCGGTCCGACATTCCACCGACATCAGTGTCGCGTAACACTCTTTAGCAGCCTCGGTCCGCATGATCGTAACAACAGTTACGTTGCATCGCACCGATCGGCTCGCACTCCTCTCAATGAAGGAGTATCAAGTCATCTCAAGCTACATAAGCAATGCTTGGCTCTTCGCACAAACCCACAGCTTTCGTGGGCGAGGTTCGGTCATTCTCTCTATTATTTAAATGCTTTGGTGCTTTATCTAGTCCGATCCGATTGTCAGCAACCCAATCGCATCAGACTAGGGGGACTTGATGACGCACAGTTTATACGACTTAGTCCAGTCCGATGTCATTGGCCGCATACCAATAACACCAGACTGGGGGGACTTGATGATATATGGTCCATTAGCATGGCCCAGACTCCTCTAGCGCGCCATCCTGGCCTGGCACGCTCCTGCCAACCTTGTCGGGGACTCCCTTGCCAGCCTCGCTGGGGACTCTCCTGTTGGTTTATACAACTTAGTCCAGTTCGATGTCATTGGCCGCGTACCAATAACATCAGACTGGGGGGACTTGATGATATATGGTCCACTAGCATAGCCTAGACAGCTCCGGCGCACCAGCCTCGCCTGGCGCTCCCTTGCCAGCCTTGCTGGGGACTCTCCCGCCAGCCCGACCTGGCTCTCCCTTGCCAGCCCTGCTGGGGACTCTCCTGCCGGCCTAGCCTGGCGCTCCCTGGCTTGGCGCTCCCTTGCCAACCTTTCCTGGTGCGCACCCGCCAGCCTCGCCCGGCGCCTCCGGGTGGCCTTGCCCAGCTCCTTGCTAGCTGGGCATGAATTGGGCCGGCCCAAGGCCTGACCTAATTGTCCCCTATATAATGAACAGTACCTCCTCCATGGAGGGGGACTCTTCCTTTTGGCTCAGCAGCCACCATAGACTTCCCCCATGGCTCAGCCGCCACTACACTCCGGCCGGGTGGCTCAGCCGCCACCCGCCGCCGTCAGCCACCATACACCACCACTAGCACCAAGATGGTTCTCTCCAGCTATGGAGGACCATCTCAGATCTTCTAGCTGATCTAACTTGACCGTCAGAGTCCGCTCCCGGGGCACAGTCCCTGGGACGGCTCTAACGACTTTGCACTGTGATGTCCAGATCTCCGCCGCAGCAGAAGACCAGAAGCCTTGCCGGAGGTCGATGTCGCATCACATATCAATATGAGTCCCACAAAGCACAAAGCAAGCAACATTCGAGCAGTGGAGTCGAATGGTACTAAGAGTCTAAGACAAACTAAAATCAGGCAGATCCTTACACGAAATCCCCGACTTCTAGGCCCAAGCATATTGGATACATGTTCATCTTTTCCTCACCCTCTCAAGAGTGACTAATCATTCCTCCTTAGACCGGTTCCTTGTACACAAACCCATCCATAAAACTTCCAACAAGAGCGTATAAGGAGCACTACATACTCCCTAGGCTATCCTAGGATCCACATCTCACCCTACCATTAACTGCTAAACGACCCACATTAGTGCCAGTTAACTAATGCAAGACTACAATCACATGCAACATAAATTAAATAATCTTAGATTAAAATATTCAACCCTACCATGGTTGGACTCAGACAAGAGCTGCGCAGTAGGACTAAATCCTTTACCCTAAAATTATTTAACCCATGCAGCATGTGACTTAACGTATTCAATTAGTAGTTAGTTCACACCCGAAAGAATCATACAAAAATCAACAAGAAAACTCTATAGGACATAAGACATCATGTATCAGGCAATTCTATCATGCAATTCCTGAAGATCCCTATCCTACAACTAGCATGTTGTTCTAACATAAGATAACATCAAATAACAGTGTAGTAACTTGGGGTATACTTACTAGCTCCGGCTGATTGTACACATCACATCCTTCCTTGGTTATTATTTTTAAAACAATTTTGAAAATTATTTTAAAACCTTTGGAGTTCCTTAGTTTGAGACTGGATTCACACGGATGTTCCTCCAATTCGCTAAAACCAAGGCTCTAATACCAACTTGTAACATCTAAGAAATCACAACCAATTTAAAATTTTCAAAACAACCAATTTACTAATAAAAGTGTTTACAAAACCATTGTTTCCAAAACATTATTTAAAATCAAAGTCTCCCAAGATCAACAACATAAAAACCAGGATGTGTACGGTCACGCCTTCGCCTCGCCATGGTCCTCTGAAGTACCTGAAACCATAAACTAAAAATGTAAGCACAAAGCTTAGTGAGTTTCTCCAAAATACCATCACGTAAACATAACAAATAACAACATGTACTGGGTCCACAACTAAAAGATTGGATTACCCCTGAGCCTACAGTATGAGTCTGGCTTGCCTATCGGGTCCACAACTCGTATCTGGCTTGCTCTTGAGCCGACAACATAAGTCTGGCTTGCCCTCAAGGCCCACAAATTATGTCTGGCTTGCTCCCTGGCCCAATCTGTCATCAGAATGGAATACCAATATACAACGAGTCCACTTAGTCATCGGACTGGAATACCCTCAGACCCTCAGTACGAGTCTGACATACCAACCGGGCCCTCAGCTCGTATCTGGAATGCTCCCGAGCCCTAAGTATGATTCTGGCATGCCAACCGGCCCTCAGCTCATATCTGGAATGCTCTCGGGTTTGTTGGTTACATCACAAAGCAGTACAACCTCAACCCAACACAATATGTCGACATATACCGGATAACAAACATATTCAACAGACAAATAATCATGCATATAGAATTCACAGGTAGTCCTGCAGATCTACCTGTCTACGCATATCAACAACTATCATATAATATAGATCTACCCTATACTCATCATATCATCAATCAAGGTATAACATAATAACAGTCCAATTGGGCTGGCCTTGGTGCTTTTGACCCACAAGTACAATGAGGAAAACTCACCTCTCAGTCTAAACAATAGTTGATAAGGTCACGACTCCGAATCTTAGCTCAAATAATCACCCATCCATCCAAATGACCAATTCTAAAAAACAATCTAAAATACCTATAGGTCAAACTTGGTCAACCCTGGTCAAAGTCAAAGTCAACGGTCAAGGTCCCAAAAGCCAATATCCCTTCCCAGCGGAGTACACCCTGCGTACCAAGAGAGTATGCCCAGTGTACTCTGATGTTGACCAAAACGTAGGGCGTTGATCGTGTACGCGCAACGTACCACCAGCTATGCCCAGCATACGCAACCCAATCCCAAAACTCCATTAAGAGCTTATTCCATTAAGCCCTTACGTCCAAAACTCAGATCCAAGCCCAAAATGATGTCCTAAGTTATAAAGTTTCCAACTTTATGACTTTGTATGGCTATAAAGTGCTTAATGTCCAAAACCCTAAGTTCTTAACCCAATAAGACATTACAACTCTTGCATGGAAGGGATATAAAGGCCAACATTACATTTTTATGGTTCATAATAGCTCCTTAATGGATAAAATTTCTAAATTTACCTGATGACGTGCCTAGGGCAGCATGGCAGAAGCACGAGCCGAACATGCCAACCGGGCCCAGCCCAGCAGGCTTAGCGTCCGCTGGCACCCCCGGGAGTGGAAGGCACAGGCGAAAGGCTCACGCACGCCAACCGGGCCCAGCCCAGCAGGCTTAGCGTCCGCTGGCGCCCTCGGGAGCTGAACGCACAGGCGAAAGGCCCGCGCCCGCCTAGAGACGTTCCCAGCTCCAAGACAAAAGAAACGGTTAGGAGACAAGCAGGAGGATCAGACCATTACCGTCAGAGCCAATAAGAGCGCCCTAACGGTTAAAGGCGCATGACTCTCCAATCAGCGCCCCTGATCCTGTCTCCCCAAAAAGGGATCTTGTCTGGTACGGATCAGGCAAGGGAGCTAGGTATAAAAGGATACGCTCTCAGACCTACGAGGTAAGCTCTATGGACTCTCTAAGAGCGCACACCCAAAGATCCTAAACACTCTCTAACTTGACCGTCGGAGCGTTCTTCCGGGAGCTCCTCCCGGAAAGCGGCTGACGACCTTCTTTCTTTGTGATCTTGCAGAGGCAATCGAGAATCCAAGTAAACAATACCGATCGAGCCAGTCCAAGGTCGCATCATTTGGCGCCATCCGTTTGTGAGATCAAGAACACAAACTAAAAGCACAAAAGTGACAAGTGAATGGCGTCCAACGGCAGTGAGGGACAACAGGCAAGTCCCATACGCCTCATGGCAGCGTTGGACGAAACACCGCCGCCTACAGCGGTCAGCAGGGTCGCTACAGGCGAAGGAAGCTTAACGGTAACCACTGAAGGTGCCCCACAACCGCCAGTTCACCGGCCAAGAACAACTCCGGTGGGGCCATTCCCAACAACGTCCTTTCAGATGCCACCGTTCTTCGTGCCGCCATTGCAACAAACACAACCGGTTCACTCAGCGATGATTCCACCAGGCCACGTTTTCAACATCCCACCGTCGTTTACAGCGACACCGCCGTACCAGGTGACAAGCGGGCAGAGTTCAATGCGTTCAGTACCACCGTTGGCACAAACCATGATAGCTCATACGCCACCTGTCTATTCGCTGGCCGGCACATGGGCCGGACCAACCATCACCGCTAACAATAACTTACAGCAGACAACAACGGTTAGCCCTATGAACCCTATACACCCCTTCCCCTCCAGTTACCCCCTCCAATTACCATTCCAGCCGTACCCCTTTTACGGACCAAGCCCTGGCTACCACACGCCGCCACCATATGGCTTAAATACACAATACCAACCGCCGGGAGCGTCCACCACCCCAGGCCACGAATGCCTTTCCCGTAGTGTGACGTCTCCGTTTGTCAAAGAGTTGTTGGACTAGGAAATACCAAACACAGCCAAACTACCAACGCTCAAGACGTATAACGGCACCACTGCCCCGGATAGCCACATCGACACATATGAATGGACCATGACGTCATTAAAGCTTGATGAAAGGTTTTGGTGCACGTATTTCCCAACTACACTCGACGGCAACGCCGACACGTGGTTCAAGACGCTACAACCTGGCAGCATTTCCAATTTTGCCCAGCTTAAGTATCTTTTTCTTACCAACTTTATGCAATTACGCAAGTACAAGGGAGACTTTCATTCAATCATAGGTTGTAAGCAAAAGGAGGGTGAAACTGTACGGGAATACTTCACAAGGTTCATAAACGCCACGTTAGACGTACCGGGGCATGATGAGTGGATCATAGCCGGTGCCTTCACGTGGGGGCTTTTGCCAGACCCTTTATCGCAAAAACTCATGGGAAAGAAGCCTCTAACACGGGCCAAATTGAAGGAAAGGGTGGAGCGATATTTGAGACAGGAGGATGGCGAAGCAGCAAAACAGGCCTACTTGAATGCAATGACTGCCAGACACCACAACCCGGGTCACACGGATTTCCGAGGGGGAAGTAGGCACTACGGCCAAGCGAGGAGACCACACGCTCGGTTCCGACCGTTTGCCAAGGATGACAGGCGTGGCCGTCGCCCGGAGGTGTACACGATGTCGGAGAAGTAGCAGCCAACCAAATTGCCAAAGAACCGGTACTGCGAGTACCACAAAAGTAAGACGCATGACACAGCTAACAGTTCGGTATTAAAAAAAGAAATGGAAGAGAAGCAGCTTAAAGGGGACCTGGTGGAAATAGCACGAAGCTTGCGTGCCAAGTTTGACGCTGAAAACGCTAAAAACATACCTCGCTAAGGAGTCCACCCTATGGAGATATTCATGATACGGAGTAAGAGAAGCAGGGGAGAACAACAAACGGAACAAGGGACCACCAGAACCCCGATGTGCACGCTCACATTCTCTGTTCAAGACCCTCGCCCGGAGGGATGGAGGGGCGACGACCCACTGGTAATCCAAGCCTCCATCAGGGACGTAATCATACACAGGGTCTACGTTGACACAGGAAGTTCGGCGGACATCATTTATGAGCACTGTTTCCGGCTTCTCCCAGATCGCTGGAAAGACAAAGGAAAGTCATTGAGCACAAACGGTTTGCATGGTCGACTTGCTCAAGCGGTATAAACACGTGTTTGCATGGACCCCCACGGACATGGTGGGGGTACAAAGGAAAGTCATTGAGCACAAACTTGTAATTAAACTAGGAGCAAAGGAGGTTAAGCAAAAGAAGAGGATCCAGGGTGGGGACCGTAATAGGGCAATCAACGCCGAAGTGGCCAAACTAGCAGAAGCTGGAATAGTAAGGGAAGCAATATTCCCGACGTGGATCGCCAACCCAGTCATGGTCCGCAAGAAAGATGGGTCATGGCGAATGTGCATAGACTTTTCCAACTTAAACAAAGCATGCCCGAAAGAGTGCTACCCCCTCCCAAAAATTGACCAGAAGGTAGAGTCATTGCAAGGATTCAAGCTGAAGTGTTTTTTAGATGCATATAAAGGGTATCACCAGATCTTGATGAGCAAAGAGGACGAGGAAAAAACGGCTTTTTACACGGACCATGGCACTTTCTGTTACACTAAGATGCCTTTCGGTATAAAGAATGTCGGGGCTACATACCAGCGCCTAGTTGACTCGATCTTTGCCAAACAAATTGGGAGAAACATTGAAGTATATGTGGACGATATGGTGATCAAGAGCCCGCACGAAGACAAGATGTTACAAGACATCGATGAGACTTTCCAAACCCTAGAGAAGGTAAAAATGAAGCTAAACCCGGCTAAGTGCACGTTTGGGGTAGAAGAGGGGCAGTTCTTGGGGTACTATGTCACCAGGCAGGGCATCCAGCCCAGCTCGGCCAAGGTGGACGAGCTCATCGAAACGCCAACCCCAAGCACCCTCCGGGATGCGCAGGGCCTAAACGGGAAGCTTACAGCTCTGAGCAGGTTCATCTCAAAATTCGCTGACAAGGCCATGCCGTTGTTCCACACGTTAAAAGGCTGCATCGAGAAGAACAACTTCCAGTGGACGAACGAGGCAGAAGTTACGCTCCAGAAAATCAAGGAGGCATTACACAAGTTACCCACGCTGGCCAGTCCCGTCTTGGGGGAGACGTTGCAAATGTATCTTTCGACCTCAAACGAAGCAATATCCTCAGTATTAACTGTAGAAAGGGAAGGAGAACAGAGGTCGGTGTATTTTGTAAGCAGGGCACTACAAGGGCCAGAACTCAACTACCCCACCCTGGAAAAGTTAGTCCTGGCACTCATCTACGCGGCACGGCGACTAAGGCGGTATTTTCAAGCACATCAGATCGAAGTGCTAACAAACTGCCCCATCAAACAAATACTGTTTAAACCAGAGACGTCGGGCCGGCTAGCGAAATGGGCAATCGAATTAGGGGAACATGACATAAGTTACCACCCGAGAACAAGTATTAAGGGACAAGCGTTGGCCGACTTCCTGCTAGAAATCCCAGACGAAGGGGGCCCTGCCAAGGAGAAAGTGTGGGCAGTTGAAGAAGCTCCGCTCGACAATAGTTCGTGGACACTATATACGGACAGAGCATCCAGCAGGGAATGCTCGGGGGCGGGGCTAATCCTGACTAGCCCAGAGGGGGAAGAAGTGACCTACGCCCTCCGTTTTGATTTTCACACATCAAACAATGAAGCGGAGTACGAGGCTCTGCTCGCAGGATTGCGACTAGCCAAGCAAATGGGTGCAAAGGCTGTAACAGCCCTGACAGACTCAAGGCTAGCAGCGAACCAGGTCAATGGAAGTTTCGAGGTGAGAGATCAGAGAATGGGAAGGTACGTGAAGACGATGAAACAACTAATCGAGTCGTTTAAGCAGTTCACAATAAGGCAAATACCTAGAAGCGAAAACAAGAGGGCGGATGCCTTAAGCAAATTGGCATCCACGTGCTTCGATCACCTATCGAAGAAAGTCTTGGTAGAGGTGCTCCGAGAAAGAAGTATAGACGAACCGCAGGTGAATACCCTAACGACCACTGGACCAACGTGGATGACACCATTCAGGGAATACCTACAAAGAGGGGTGCTCCCGGACGATCACGGCGAGGCCAGGAAGATACGTATAAAAGCGCCCTCATATGCATTAATAAATGGAGAGCTATACAGGAAAGGGTTCACAGCGCCATGGCTGAAGTGTGTAGACCAAGCCAAAGGGAGAGAGATGCTACAGGAAGCACAAGCAGGCCAGGTGGGTGCACACGAGGGGGCACGGGCCCTAACAGGCAAAGTACTACGAATGGGTGTATACTGGCCCACAATACAGCAAGATGCGCTAGAGATAGCCAGGAGATGTAGGGAATGCCAGTTGTACGCCCCAGTCCAAACAAACCCCCCAGCACCATTGCATAACATATCTAGCCCGTGGCCGTTCTATCAATGGGGTATAGATATAGTGGGCCCATTCCCGGAAGCACCAGGGAAGCTGAAATACATGGTGGTGGCCGTGGATTACTTCACAAAATGGATTGAAGCGGAGCCGTTAGCGTGCATATCAGGGAGACACATGATAAAGTTTGTATGGAAGAATATTATAACAAGGTTCGGTACGCCTAAAGTACTCATCAGTGACAACGGCCTGCAGTTTGCCGAGAACCCATTCAAGGAGTGGTGCGCCACTAAAGGGATAAAGCAACGGTTCACGTCAGTAGCGCACCCACAAGCGAACGGGCAAACGGAGGTGTCCAATCGAACTATTGTGAATGGGATTAAGAAAAGGCTGGGCAGAGCAAAAGGGAACTGGCCGGAGGAAATACCAACAGTGCTATGGTCATACAGGACCACACCACGAACGAGCACGCAAGAAACCCCGTTCAGCTTGACATACGGGACAGAATCCATGCTCCCCATGGAATTAACAGTGAGTACGCTAAGGGTGGCTAGCACAGATGAAGAAAGCAATGCACAGGACCTGAGGATAAACCTAGATATCCTAGAAGAAAAACGCGAAAAATCAGAGATGCGCCAGGCTGCATACAAGCATGCAACAGAAAGGTATTACAACCAAAGGGTAAAGGAGAAAGCGTTCAAAGTGGGTGAGTATGTTCTAAGGAAAAACGAAGCGAGTCGAGCCCAACCCCAAGGCAAAATAGGCCCAGCGTGGGAAGGCCCTTACAAAGTCACGGAAGCAAAATGGAATGGCGCATATGCCTTAGAAACGATGGAAGGAAAGCAGATTCCAAGAACGTGGAACGCCAGGAACTTGAAAAAGTTTTTCTTTTGAAAAGAGAAAAGTATAATCCCAGTCGATCGATACGCTGCTTAGTGCGGCACATCCCAAGTACTTAGTGTACACAAGTCCATGCTTAGTGACATGAGTTTCATACTTAGTGTATTTATAGTCCATGGTTAATGTAATGGGATTATTCAAATGCTAATCTTTAATACTTAGTGTATTAACTCTTAACGATTGAAAATGTGCATGTAGAGATCCATTCGTTGGGTACTAAGAGCACCCAGTACCGATACTTAGCGTATCGACAATGACATAGGCGAAGCAGAACGCCTAGCGCATCAGAGCGCTATGTTCTTTTAAAAAAAAAAGAATATATATATATATATATATATATATATATATATATATATATATATAAGAGTAAGCAATAAACAAATAACGCTTAGAGTTCGTGATTACACACATAAAACATAGAATATTGTTCAAAAGCCCATACGTTATACAAACTAAAGGCACCACATGGCCATCAAAAGAAACATACAAGACAGAAACTAAAACATGCAAAGAAATTTTCACGCCCCAAGAGGGGTAGCACACGATGCCGGAGCATCTTCAACAACATCATCCTCGCCACATGCGACTTCGTTTCCCACAACAGCCACCTCACCTTCTCCACGATCACCATCGCCACCCCTCGTTACCCTTCCCAGCATCAACCTCAGCCACCGGCACAATACCCTGACCTATTGCACTTTCCAGAGTACCCTCTGAACCAGCAAACGAGCACAACTCTCGGAGACCCCCAACACCCAATTCACCCAGACCCAACAAGGATGCATGATCCATACTGGAAAAAGATAACAAAGCGTCGTTCACACTAACCACGGGACCGATAGAAGCGGTACCAACACCGACATCTCCACCACCAGCACCATCAGAAGTTTTCTGAACAGACTCAACCCCGGCCATAAAAGCAGCATGCCGGATGAGACTTATCGCGTTAGTCAAGTCCGGATGCTCAATCAATTTATCAACAATTCGAACAACACCAACATGCACCAACCAATCCAAATCCTGACGGGAAGCGTCCAAATCCGATTGCAATGACGAAATAAGCTTATCACGATCAGCAGCATCGCGCTCAAGACTTTTCATCTGGATCATCAAACCTTCATTCACCTGAGTCAGGGAGTCAACTTAGCTTCCAAGACAGCCCTAGTTTCGTCAAGGACGGTCTTCTCAGAGGATAGCAATTCACACTTTTGCTCAAACAGACGGAGGTCCTCGCCAAGCTCGCCAAGGCGACGTTCCAGCCCCGTCACACGTGGCCCACAAGTAGCGTGGGCGGCCTCCATCTCGCCAAGAGCATGAACACGACGGGAACCCGCGACAAGGTAAAACATGCCCTGCGCATCAGCATAGGCCATGTTATGAGCGAGCGAAGGATTACCCATAGCCTCCATATCGCCAACGGCAGCCGGAGGAAAAGCATGGCGGGAAAATTCCAAAGCATTGTTACGAACAGAGAGTCGGGAATCGTTGCGGAGATCCCAAGAAGGAACAAAAATAGGAGACTCAGTAGAGCTGTCTCCAGAAACACCACCTAAAGGAACTGAAACTGACCCAAGGCCGCTAGAACCTTTAACCGGGGAAAACTTTGGGGAAACCAATGAAACACCTGGAATGGGAATAGAGGAGAAAGCAGGAGCAACGGGCTGTTCAGCCGCCCCGTCGACCCCTTCGGACTGTTGCGTGTCGTCATCAGGGATCACGACCACACCGGCCGGTGTGGAAGTCATAGAGCTCAGCAGACGAGAGAAGCTGCGCCGGGTATGAACTCTTTTGGTAGCGGTTGGCGCGCCGGTAACCGGCTCACCCATGGCTAAGACAGCTTTTCTCTTCGCTTGCACTCACCGGACATCCGTGATAATCCCCTTTTTGCTGTCTTCGCTACCCTCCACGGAGGAGGAGCGAGTGCTACCCAGGGGCATGACAGCAGAGATTGGGCGGGCGCGTAAAGGATCTCCCTCCGACGCTGACGATCGTGCAGGAGGGGCGGAAGGAGCAGCAGTTAAGGCAAGCTGGTCCAGTCGGCGGGGTGGAGGAAGCCGATCAACCAGATCCACCTCACGGTACTCTAACTTGCCCCGATAACACTTCTGTAACACCTCATCCATGGACAGGGAAGATTCAACACCTAGAGATATCAGAACAAGGAATATCAGTCACATAGTAGTAACAAGAGGGAGAAGGGAAAAAGAAGGGTACAACACTCACCGTCAACAACGGAGAAAAACACCGCCATTTTGCCACGACGCCTCCAAGAAGGGCTCATCCCCACACCAGAAAGCAGAGCTTCAGAATAATCCTCAGGGGATACTTGCACACACTTCAGATAATCAGCGACACTTTGGTTGTGAGGGAAGAGCTTGGGGATGGTATCGGCAAAAGCATTCGCACGGTACCGGCCGCGTCCGACCAACTCCTGGTCTACCCATAGCCACTTGTCTTGCCAATTCTTAGGGGTCCGCCCGTCGGGAACCAAGGCGTGCCCCCTTCGCCGGACAGAAAAGGTGCACTTATCCCCAGTGATGCATAATCGGAAGAAAAACTTGAAAACAAAGTAATCCGGAAGATACCCGTTGGCCCTGCAGATCATCTCAAATGCAACCACTTTGTTGACTGCATTAGGGGTCAGCATCTGAAGACTGCAACCGTCTTTCTGAAAGACCTCCTCTTGAAAATCAGTCAAAGGGAAACGGATGCCAGTGTCTAGGGTTTTCAAGTAAACCCCAATCTTGCCAGGGGGAGGGGATGAGATACTAGAACCAGGTGCAAGAAACTCTACACCTTCCAAAGAAGATAAACCATATGTGACCTCCAGTTGACGATACTCAGTGGCGGAAGGGAGGATACCGGGAAGGTTTTCCATGAGAAAGGAAGAGAGAAGAAGACAAGCTAGAAAAGAGGAAGACGAAGAGGGAAGGAGGAAAAGATAAAGAGAAACCGTTCAAAGGCCCTTATAAAGAAGAGGAAGAGGCGGGATATTTAAATGTCTGACACGGTGACGTAACTGCCAGACATCATGCGCAGTCACGTCACCATTAAAGACGGAACGACGGGTAAAGGAAAACCGATACGCGTAAGCTATCCAAGTCCAGAACGCCGTAGCTAGCGCTGCAACGCTACGGCTACAGGACTGGGGGACTTGATGACGTGTCTAGGGCAGCACGGCAGAAGCACGAGTCGGACACGCCAACCGGGCCCAGCCCAGCAGGCTTAGCGTCCGCTGGCCCCCCCGGGAGTGGAAGGCACAGGCGAAAGGCTCGCGCACGCCAACCGGGCCCAGCCCAGCAGGCTTAGCGTCCGCTGGCGCCCTCGGGAGCGGAACGCACAGGCGAAAGGCCCGCGCCCGCCTAGAGACGCTCCCAGCTCCAAGACAAAAGAAACAATCAGGAGACAAGCAGGAGGATCAGACCATTACCGTCAGAGCCAATAAGAGCACCCTAATTGTTAAAGGCGCATGACTCTCCAATCAGCGCCCCTGATCCTATCTCCCCAAAAAGCGATCTTGTCTGGTACGGATCAGGAAAGGGAGCTAGGTATAAAAGGATACGCTCTCAGACCTACGAGGTAAGCTCTCTGGACTCTCTAAGAGCGCACACCCAAAGATCCTAAACACTCTCTAACTTGACCGTCAGAGCGTTCTTCCGGGAGCTCCTCCCGAAAAGCGGTTGACGACCTTCTTTCTTTGTGATCTTGTAGAGGCAATCGAGAATCCAAGTGAACAATACCGATCGAGCCAGTCCAAGGTCGCATCATTACCCATTAGAATGGTCCCAACAAACAAGATCTAGTTTTAAGTCTTAAAGGGACTCAAAAGTGCATCTTTTCAACTTAATCCATTAAGTCCAAGTCCCCAACCTTCAGATCTAAATCAAAATGATGTTTAGATGGATAAAGTTTCCAACTTTATCCATAACAAGGTAACAAACTTTCAAGATCTAAACTTTATGCACTTAAAGTGACCAAAGACTCATAACACCCAAAACTAGCTAGATCTAACAATTCCATCATCAAAATTCAAACTTTATACCTCTAGAAGAAAGATCAAGGTGAACAAAGTTTGGATCTACAAGCTCTAATGCAACCAACAATTCTTCAATGAGTTCCTTCTTCTCCAAGGTGCACCAAGAATGCTTCAAAGCACTTAAAAGCACCTTTTTTTTACTCACAAGGCTCAATCTAGGGTTAGGGTTTCAAGAGAGGATGTTGGAGAGGTGGAGGCTGAGAATGGAATGGGTTTGGGGAAGTTAAGGAGCTTAAATAGGGCTCAAACCACGAAAATAGGGTTTGGGCACTGATCGCATACGCCCAACGTACTAGGGATGCCCTAGTACGCCCAACGTACACGTTTGAGTACGCCCAACGTACTCGGCTCAGCCCAAAACCACCCAAACTTCAAACAATCACAACTTCTTCGTTCCAACTCCGTTTTCGACGTTCTTTATATCCACGAAAAGTTGTTGAAGAGCTCTACAATATTATCTAAATATCTTGGACTACAAATTTCTCGAACAAAACCATATTTCATGCAAGGACCCGACCTATGACTTTTCCCTTTCTACCCTTCGGTCCAGAACACAATTTAAGGGTAAAATCTCTTATATACCATTACCTCCTTCCACAAGGGCTAAACTTTGCCTCCTTAAGGTCCAAAACTTTCCAAAATCGACTTTCGGTCCATGGATTAGAAATGGCAGGGAACAAGATGTTACAATATATATATATATATATATATATATATATATATATATATATATATATGGTTAGGTTATTTTGTTTTTACTAACTATTGTGTGCCAGAATGCACAGATCTGGACCATCGGATGGAATATAATCAAAGGTCATGATCTGAGGATCTATGATAGTAGAATAGGATAACATGTACCATATAATCACACAAATTTCAGCATAAGGGCATTTTAGTCAATTAACCTATATTAAAAAAGCAAATTTTCGGATTTTTAGGGATAATTAATTCCTTTATTTTTAATAATCTGAATAATTTAAATTAATTAAAAATTAAAAATCCGATTTTATTGTGTCAGAATGATAGAATGTTAACCATAAACTAGTAAATATATTTTTCGATTTTATTCTGTCATAATGACAGAATGCCAACCATAAACTAGTAAATACATTCCGAAAGAATACACAAAATCGATTCTTGAACTAATAATATACCAAATAATTACATTGTATGATTTTGATTCATTGAATAATAACAAACATTCTGAAAGAATAACAAGTATAATTCTTAAAAAATAACATCATTCTTAAAGAGTGAGTGTGATCATTCTTTAATTCATTCTTCAAGCCTTTCCCATCAGGTCTTCAAGCCATTCTTCAAGTCATTTCTATCAGAAATTCATTGCCAAGTAATTTGTAGTGATACACTTGTAACAACTGCACATGAAACATACAAATAATTAACTACAATTCTATCAGAATACAACAATAATATTCTTACATAATGGTTTTGAATATTCTTAAAGAATTTGTATTATTAAGAATATACAATTGTAGTTAAAATGCCTCCTGCTTCATCTTCAGAATCTTTAGCTTCAGCTTCCATCTCCAGCTCATAACCATTGTAGTTAAAATGAAAAAGCAACCAACATTCTATTTCTAATTCATCTATTTTATTAACTCCATAAAAGGGAAGACATTGGATGGCTTACCCATTAGTAAGATCCATTCACAGTGTGAT
Organism: Lactuca virosa; assembly: GCF_052849685.1. Lineage (NCBI taxonomy): Eukaryota > Viridiplantae > Streptophyta > Magnoliopsida > Asterales > Asteraceae > Lactuca > Lactuca virosa. The sequence goes on from NC_136426.1 coordinate 200,108,039, forward strand.
CAGGTGCAATTTTCTATAATATAATAAAATATCAACTTATTTTATGTCATTTGAAATAAAAGAACAACTTAATCAAGTCAAATGACTATTCTCAACTTCATAATTAATATGAGAGTTAGACAATTATATGGATGTAATCATGTTTGTGTTGAATGTGCAAAAAAAATCCATTATCAACTTGGAATCTGAAAATCAATGCCTTTGTGTTGAATGTGCAAAGATCTAACATTAGTTTGTATGTAGATTTATTAAAATCAAGGTAACATCCTGGTGGAAACTATACACTTACAGGGACATGACGTAACGGGTAACTTGGCTGCCTTTGTCGAGACATTTCTCAGGATTGGGATCATACTTCTTGCATTTGAGGAAGGCTAGAGTTTCGCCTCTGCATCTACCGGCGATGTGCTTCAATGTCGACATTAGCACCGCCGATGTCGGAATCGGTTCCCCAACAGCATCTACAACGCTCGCCTTCCAATGAACATCCGCACCAAAATCAATGTCATTATTTTCGTAATTGTAGTTCACATGCGCAAAGTAATCGTACCAACAATAATAACAAAGCATGAATTTCGATTAATTGGGTGTTGAATAGAAGATAAAGAATAGAAATTAGAGATCATTTTAGGGTTTACTCACCTTGTTAGTTTCACATCCGGAGGCGAGGCGACGGCGGGAGAAGAAATGACAGTGATTGTATGGAAGGCGGAGTGATGAGAGAGAGAGAGAGAGAGAGAGAGAGAGTACTCACAGCATGAGATGATGATGTAGGATGCAAGAGGGTTTGTCGATGATGAAGAACTTGCTAATATTACATTGTATTTTTAACATATATTTACACATAAAACATATAATCATAAAAAGAATAAACATATACTCACAAAAAGTGAATCTCTTTACTGCGAGAAGAAGACATTCTTTGAATTTAATGTATTCTGGAACAATGAGTTTGAAATAAAGTCCAAAAGAGTGATTTTGAACACACGGTCCGACATGTTATAGATGGGAGACCACAGTCGGATTAGTTTACCCGTTTACCCTTTTCGGAATCCGGGCCGGAATGCGCATTTCAGATCGAATGGTTATTTTTTAAAATAAAATTCCAAGTGGTTATTTTTTTTTTAAAAAAATCACTAAAAAATGGTTAGATTGCTTAATTTCCCTTCTTTTAAATATTTGTTCAGTCGTTATTTATCAATGGTCAATTGAAGAACATGATGCTCCCAGGTGTATTAAAGCTTCAAACAAAAAAAATTTGAGTTTCATATAATTAATGGATTTCGGTTCCTTTTGATATTAAAAATTAGGTTTTTATATAGATTTTAAGATTTTATCATGATTTAGACTCGCAGATATGGGCAACGCCAACCGACATTACTGCGACATGTCCATGAGAAAATGCCCGGAAAGTGCCCGTTGCAAGCCTGGAACACCGCCATGCCCTGATGGTTTTAGCCTTTACGTTATGGTGCGTTGTTGTGGTAGCGAAAGGAAACGTCCCGTTTCTCTCCTCTTCCTTTTTGCTTTGCTCCTCACGATGGCGTTATTAGCCTGAAACACCGTCCCCATTTGCCGTTTTCACGGCGTTGTCTGGTGCCCACGTCACAAAAACATCCACCGGCGTTGCCCACACCTTATAGCCTTATACATTTTGGTTGAAGTTGATTAGCTGTTTTTGCGGAAAGATATTATTATTTTAAGGATTTAATTATGAGGTCATGAAGAACAAAAACGCAAAATGATTATTTTTTTATATATTTTGTACTTTGTAGTTGTGTGCTGTTTAAGTTGACGGTTCAGTGAATGGATCAAAATTGCAAATAAGTTATGTTTTGGAACTAAACCGAAAAGCATCTAAACATATGGACCAAATCTGTAATTTAGTCATCCTATAATGTTGCTGATTGAAAAAGTGCTAATTGAAAAAGATCTGTCTGGGTAAGGAATTCTGATTGAGTAAGAAGCCATAGTGTTTGATTGTACATCTGATTTGATTGTACATCTGACTGAATGTGCTAACTACTGAAAAATGATCATTTTACCCTAAGACAATATTTTTTATAATAATTTTTTTATTACCATTTAATTTATAACATTACATTTTGTTTATAAAAACATTCAATCTCTCCTCTTCAAACAAACCAAACTTGTTTATAATCTCTCCACCAAATATAAAACTTGATATTTAGGCTCACTACAAAATAATAATAATAATAATAAATAAATAAATTTACAGCGAATCTGTTTTCATAAAATCAGATTCATCAAAATAGAAAAAACAAAATCCCCTAATTGCATTTGGATCTAGCCCAGTATTGATATCAATACTACTCTAGCAGTTGTATTTCAATCACGTTTGATCAAATCCAAACATAATCCGAATTTTTTGACTCAAATATTCCAATTAATCACCAACCCTTCACGATTTCAAGCATTTAGAAAATAAATTTCAAGCACGGATTTCAGAAAATCAAGAAAGAAAACTTACCCAGGAGGGGAGGCGATGGAGGGGCAGGGGGAAAGAGGATGTAAAGTATTGGCTGAGGGTTGATGTTTGGAGAGTAAAGAAGGAAGAAGGAGAAGATGTGTACCAGTAAAGAAGATGCAACAAGAGGAATAAATGAAAATTGACGAGAGGCGAAGGATGAGGCAGAAATAGAAGGGCAAAGGAGAAAGAAGAGGGCAGGTTTGTCTTTTGGTCCATTCAGCCATATGATAAAGCTGACCGAGTAAGCTATATGGGTCAGACATTCTGATCGAGTCAGCGACTCATCAAACGGACCTAGCTGACCGAATCAGCCCAAATCGCTGACTCAGACCTAGACGAGTATCAAACGGAGCCTAAGGGGTTGTTTGATTTTGATCTGGCTGGGTCCGGTCAGATGTTTTTGTCTGACCCGGTCAGATCCGCTTGTTTGATATGGGCAAATAAATATCTTACTCGGCCCTTGGACATCTGACCCAGTAAGGAAAAAATAAGAAGCTGACCGAGACCGATTGTCTTCTTTATCCCTCGCATGCCCTTCTCCTTCTCTAAGGTCGTATTTTCCTTCCGTTCCCATCTCATTCCTTGTAAATCCTCCCACCTCTCTCCTCCCTTTCCTTCGTTCTCACCGAGCAGAGCCGCCCTTGGCCGACCCTCCACCAGTGACGCCTCCAAACAAATCGATCAAACTTCTTTTCCCCCTCCTTGAACAAAATTTCTCTTCAGCGACTTCTTCACCCTTGGCCGGCCTCTGCATCACCGGCTTCTGTTTCATCAGCACCGACCATATCGTCTTGCTCCTCCATTCTCCACCGAAGCTAGCAGCGCCGTCCAGGTACTCCATCTTCCTCCCTCCTTTTGATTTTATGTGGCTTATTTGTTTTTGTTTTTTTAATCAATATGCTGATATGTCAAAGGTCGAACCTTTTTTAGTTTTATACGATTAGGGATCAAATTTGGAATTAGTTCTTTTGTTGATTATTGATTGCGAAATAATACTTGTCTTATATCTGCTTGTGAAACAAAAATTTGTGACAGGGAGGTATTTCCCGTTTTATGGAATTAACTAGAGGTTATTGTTGAGTATACAAAGGAACGCTACCATATGGAACATAAATAACAGTCAAAGCGCTATAATTACAAACATGTAATTTGACCAAAACTTTAAACAGATCAATGCTAAGGTTATTGCTGCTTTGCAACAATGTGGGGTCGATGTGTGTTATTTATTGTTGTCCATGATAAAGAAACAATCATGGACTTTTGGTTAGATGTTTTGGTAATGGGAATTACATTTGGTGCCAACCTGATGAACTCAAGCCATTCATTTAGCACTTTGAATTGCAATTTTCTTTCATATACACGTGTGTTTGTTGGTGGTGATAAGTCGTTGCTAAATGAAGTTTCTACTATTATTTTTGTAGTTACGGTTTTTATTTATGTAGAAAAGATGAATTTGTATCGGTTGATGTTTGGATGTTGTGTGTGTGTGTGTATATATATATATATATATATATATATCTATTTTGTTATGAAAAAATGTATGTTAAGTTGCAAATAGAACCAAGGGTAAAATGGTCATTTTGCACCGGTCAGCACGTTCAGTCAGATGTACAATCAAACAATATGATTTCTTATTCAGTCGAATTTGTTACTTAGACAGACCTTTCTCAGTCAGCACTTTCTCAGTCAGCAACTACCAAACGGGGCCTAAGTCAGGTTTGCACTACTGTTTTCGGTCAACCATTTGTGTCTGCAAGCTCTCATCCTTTGAAATCAAAACCTTCAATTCAACAAGGAAACGATATTTCCTTTTTCCTAATTCCAAATTCGAATGGCTGAAATCGCTGTTACTGCCGTCATCACTGTGCTGTGTGAGAAGCTGCTCTCTGGTGACCTGATGAAGGAAGCTGGCTCGATCAGAAGAGATCGATTCTTAGCTGAACAAATGGAAGAAAACCTTACCCCTGATCCAAGCCGTGCTTGGTGATGCAAGCCAGAAACACATAACAGACAGAGCTGTTCGATTGTGGGTGAATGATCTCCAGGACTTGTCTTACGACATAGATGATGTACTAGATGATTTGGCTATCGAAGCTCTGCGACGCAAGTTGAATCAAGAAGCTCATACCAGCACCAGTACTGGTAAGGTATTGAAATTCTTTCCGAATTGTTGTACAAATTTCACTCCTCGCAACTTCATGTATGGTCGGAAGATGAGTTCTAAGCTAGATGAGATCACTGCCAAATTGCGTGATCTTGTTGACCAGAAAAATGATTTGGGTTTGAATGTGAATGTTGAAAGGTCAAATATAAGAGAGAGACAGTTGGAGCAGACGTCACTGGTTGATGAGTCAAAATCATGGGTCGGGAAGGGGATAAAGAGGCCTTGATGGGGAAATTGTTGGGAAATGAAGGATGTGACCAGAATGTGAGCATAGTGTCGATAGTTGGAATGGGTGGGATAGGGAAAACCACTCTTGCCAAAGTTTTGTACAACGAGTAGAAAGTGAAGGATCACTTTGAACTCATGGCATGGGTTTGTGTTTCTGAAGAATACGATGTATTGAATATCAGCAAGTCAATTTTTGAAGCTGTAGCTAAGGAGAACACAAATTTTTCAAATCTTAATTTGCTTCATGTGGCCCTCAAAGAAAAACTTTCAAAGAAGAGGTTCTTACTTGTTCTAGATGATGTGTGGAACGAAGACCACAGTAAGTGGGAACTCCTACAAAGCCCTCTTCTTGTAGGGGCACCTGGAAGTAAAGTTATTGTCACAACAAGGAGCACCAAGGTTGCATTGGTGATGGACTCGGAAGTATCTTATGGTCTGGACGTTTTGTCAAGCGAAGATGCATTGCCATTATTTGCTCAGCATGCGGTAGGTGAAAAAAACTTTGACAAACATCCAACACTTAAGTCACTTGGTGAAGGTATGGTGCAGAAATGTGGTAGATTGCCTTTGGCTTTGAAAGCACTTGGGAGGGTCTTGAAGGGAAATAGAAATGATGATGAATGGGAGAAATTGTTGAAGAGTGAGATATGGGATATAGATGATGGAAGTGAGATTCTTCCGGCTCTAAGACTAAGCTACTATCACCTCCCTCCACATTTGAAGCAATTATTTGCATACTGCTCCTTATTTCCTAAGGACTGTGTGTTTCACAAGAATGCATTGGTCCTAATGTGGATGGGAGAGGGATTTTTGTCCCAATCAAAGTCAATGGAGAGTTTAGGTAATCGGTATTTTGAAGAGCTACAGTCAAGATCCTTTTTTCAACTTTCAACAAATGACAAGTTAACATATACAATGCATGACCTGATAAACGACTTGGCCACAAGTGTTGCAGGAGAGTTTTTCTGTAGATTGGATGCTGAGATGGATGTATCTGACACGAATGAAACTTTTGAGAAGTTTCGTCACTTTTCACGAACAGGTCTGCCATTTGTATCATATAGAAAGCTTCATGAATTAACAAGAGCTACACGCTTGCGAACTTTCTTTACAGTGTCGCCTTTTTCGTTAGACAATGTTCATGTTGAATTACTTCATAAACTACACTTCCTAAGGGTGCTAAAACTAACTGGATCCATCACAGAGGTACCACAATCCGTTGGTAGTCTTAAGCATCTACGGTATCTTAGTTTTTCTAATACTCTAATCACATGTTTGCCAGAAGAAGTGAGTGACCTTTATAATCTACAGAGCTTGTTTGTTCATAATTGTCCACGCTTATCTAGCTTGCCAGGAAGTTTTGCAAAGTTAATAACCCTACGACATCTTGGCTTAAGTGATACTCCAAATTTGAACAAGATGCCTTTAGGAATTGCTGGGTTGTCAAGTCTTCAAACCCTATCCAAGGTCATGATTGAAGAAGGTAATGGGTTCAAAATATCCGATCTTAAGGGCCTATCGGATCTCCAAGGTCGACTTTCCATAATGGGGCAGGAAAAAGTGATAAACCCGATGCACGCGAAAGATGCCAACTTACATCAAAAGAAGGGTCTTGATGTTTTGGAGATGGACTGGGGTAATGAGTCTAATGATTCTCGGAATGAGATTATTGAATATGAAGTACTTCAAGAACTAAGGCCTCATCCTAAGTTAAAAATCCTCAAGATTTTGTTCTATAAGGGAACAAGATTTCCTGGTTGGGTCAGCAATCCCTCATTTGATCAATTAACAGAGCTTACATTATGTGGTTCTAGAAGTACCCACATACCAACACTTGGACATCTACAGTCTCTTAAGAAATTGGTTGTTGAAAGAATGAATGAGGTGAAGACTGTTGGTTTTGAGTTTCTTGCACCTACAAATTCTTTTCTTGGCATTACATTTCCATCCCTTGAAGTTTTGACATTTAAGGGTATGCAAGGTTGGCAGAGATGGTCGATTGATAGTGGTGATGACGGTGGAACTCGTAGATCATTTCCTCATCTTCATGAGATCTGTATAAGCAATTGTCCAGAACTAGCTCAAGTGTCAATCGGATTGATACCTTCACTCCAGGTTTTATATATAGAAGAATGTTCCCAAGAGGTGTTAAAAGGCATGGTTGGTGTGTCAGCGTCACTTGTTACATTGAAAATGTTGGATGTTAAAGGACTTACTCATCTGCATTTAGAAGATTTAATTCATCTTGGGGCGGTAGAAGAACTATATATTGTTAGATGTGTTGAACTAAGATACTTATGGGAACGAGAATCAGAAGCATGCAACAATCTGTGAGTGTAAACCTACTTGGGTGTGAACCTGCTATGAGTAGCTGTACCACCCTTTTTAGTTGACAAATGAATCCCTCCTTTGTTGACAATAAGAACTCAAATGGCAACTTCGTATGTTCACATAATGAACACAATAAATGGTAGCAGTAGTAATTGTAGGCTTGTTTAAGTATAAATAGAGGCTCTAACCTCAGTTGTAAGACACCACAAACAGAGAGTGTAGTGTGTAATACTTAGAGTGAGTATTAGAGGGTTGTTTCTTTTTCTTGTAATATTGAGCGTGTAAGCTCTTCTCTTTTGTTCTAGTTCTGAATAAAAGTGTGTTTCAACCCCAACAAGTGGTATCAGAGCTTGGTTAAGCTCCGGGGGAAGCATTCTCTGTTTTTTGGTCGAAATTTTTTTGTCACAAAAACAATTTCGGAGTACACCGTTGGAAAGGTCTCGTTCTGAGGATTCCGAAAATATATTTTTTTAAATTTTTGACCACCGGAAGGCCTCCAAATCACCGGTCAAAGTTGGTCAAATCTGCCGGAAAAGTCGCCGGAAAAACCAGGGTTCGCCGGAGAAGACGACACTGTAGCAAGCACTGTAGCAGTGACATCAGCAGTGACGTCAGCAGCTGACCAAAGTTCTGGAAATTGCAGTTTAGCCCCTGTTCTTCCGGAAAGTGCAATTTGGCCCCTGTTTTTCAGAAAAATTGCAATTTTGGTCCCGTTTTTCAGAAAAATTTCAATTTAGCCCCTGTTTTACTTCTATAAAAGTTCTATTTGCCCCCTGAACTTCTGAAAAGTTCATATTGGTCCCCGTACTTCAAAAAAAAAAAATATTCTTACTCGTGTATGCCCAAGTATATGCCAAGAATGACTACACCAACCTCTTCATCTTCTCAAGCCGGAGTTGAAAGTTTTCAAAGGACCGGGAAAGACGGTAGCGTTACGTTACACTATCCAATGCTCACGAAGATGAACTATGCGGTGTGGGCCATAAAAATGCGAGTGAATTTACAAGCACAAGGAGTATGGGATGTAATTAAAAATGCAGAAACGGACGAACGTAAAGATCGGATGGCTCTTGCGGCTATTTATCAAGCAATTCCAGAGGACGTACTTCTGATGTTAGCTGAGAAGGACACAGCTAAAGAAGCATGGGAAACGCTCAAGATGATGCACATGGGAGCCGATCGGGTCAAGGAGGCTAAAGCTCAAACCTTGAGAAGTGACTTCGAGGTGATCCGGATGAAAGACAGTGAATCGATAGATGATTTTTCCATGAGATTGAATACTATCGTAACCGGTATTCGATCTCTAGGTGAAAAGATTGAAGAAATTACGGTTGTGAAGAAGTTTTTGCGAGCCGTACCGATACGATTTATACAAATCGTAACATCGATCGAGCAATTCGGAGATTTGAAGAATATGACGGTGGAAGAAGTTGTGGGTCGTCTTAAGACCCATGAAGAGAGACTTCGAAGCTATGGAGAAAAAGAAGAAGGACCTTCTCTATTGCTTACACATGCCGAGTGGGCATCTCGTTTGAAGCAAACTGGCGAGAGAAACTCGTCAAACACTTCAAGAGGACGAGGAGGACATGGTAACCGAGGCCGGGGACGAGGCCGAGGTCGTGGACGTGGCCAAGGAGGTGGTCGCGAGTACAATACAAATCGGAATGACGATAATCCTTCTCGAAAGGATAAAAGTAAAATCAAATGCTTTACTTGTGAACAATTTGGTCATTATGCTTCGGAGTGTCCAAACAAGAATCGAGGTGAGGAGGCAAACCTCACTCAAGCCAACGAAGAAGAGTCTATTTTAATGATGGCAACCTCACATGAATATGCACACAAAAAAGTGTCTCTAAGAGAGAAGATTTGTGTTAATCTTCTTGCATCGGGAGAAAGTCGAGTCGAGTCTGAGGTATGGTATCTCGACAACGGTGCTAGCAATCACATGACTGGAGACCGCTCAAAGTTTCGCGAACTAGATGAGCACGTTACGGGCCATGTGAAATTTGGGGATGGTTCGACCGTCGCTATTTTAGGAAAAGGGTCGATTTTATTCGATAGCAAAAATGGCGACCAAAGACTCCTTAATGAGGTATATTTCATTCCAAGTCTAAAAAACAATATTATTAGTATTGGACAAATGACGGAGGAAGGGAGTCGGGTCATAATGCATGGGTCAGATATGACATTGTTTGACAGAAACAAAACTCCACTTTTGAGAGTTAAACGATCCCCAAACCAGTTATATAAAACTCCTTTAAGGACTGGTAGACCGACTTGTCTTTTAGCAACAAAAGACGAACCAGCTTGGATATGGCATTCTAGACTCGGTCATGTTAACTTTCTCGCCTTAAAGAAGTTGTCCGAAAAGAATATGGCAATCGGAGTCCCAAAGATTGAGCACCCAAACCAAGTATGTGAAGGGTGCGTTCTTTCCAAACAAACCCGAATTCCTTTCCCGGATCATGCAGTTTTTCGAGCTCAAAAACCTCTACAACTTGTTCATGCGGACTTATGTGGTCCGATCACACCTACGTCTGTTGGAGGGAGTAAATATTTTCTCCTTTTAGTAGACGATTTTAGCCGGTGGACGTGGGTTTACATGCTATCGGAGAAGTCTCAAGCCTTGAGCGCTTTCAAACGGTTCAAGTTGATGGTTGAAAAGAATCCGGGTTATCAAATAAAGATACTTCGAACGGACCGAGGGGGAGAGTTCACTTCAAAAGAATTCTCATTATTTTGTGAAGAAAATGGTATTCAAAGGCATCTTACGACACCATATTCGCCTCAACAGAACGGAGTTGTAGAAAGGCGAAATCGGACCGTTATGGACATGGCAAGAAGTCTGCTCAAAGGTAGAAATGTTCCGGGAGAGTTTTGGGGAGAAGCGGTTAGACATGCAGTTTATCTTCTCAACCGCCTGCCAACAAAAGTACTTCCCGACAAGACGCCTTATGAAACATGGTTTGGCAAAAAGCCCAACCTTGAACATCTAAAAGTTTTTGGTTGTGTTGCTTTTGCTAAACTTGTAGGTGGTCACTTGAAGAAGCTTGATGATCGAAGTAAGAAGATGGTGTATTTAGGTGTGGAAGATGGAACTAAAGGCAACCGTTTGTTTGATCCACAAGACCGAAACTTGCGAGTTAGTCGCGATGTTGTTTTTGACGAAAAAGAAGAATGGAATTGGTACAAAAACAAAGAAGAAGAGATGGCGACTCCTAAGACCTTTACCATAATTGAACCACAACCCCAAATACACCTCGAAACACCTCAAAATGACCCCGAAATCAATCTGGAACAACCAAACAGTCCAGGAATCGATGCTATCGAAGTTGGACAACCATATGCTGAATTTGACGAGCCTGAACCAGCTCCACATACTCCTGTCTCAGCCCCGTTTTCTTCAACCTCGCCCCATATGGAAAGCCCTTCTAGTGAGATTGGGCCAAGGGGATTGCGTCCGTTAACCGATATTTATTCTGAAACCGAAAATGTGTTCCTTGAACCCGGAGAATTGTTGATGATTGCATCGGATCAACCCTTGAATTTTAAAGAGGCGGTAACCTCTAAGGCATGGCAAGAGGCTATGCAAACAGAGTTGGATGCAATCGAGAAGAACAAGACATGGCAACTTACCGATTTGCCACCCGGACACAAAGCAATCGGTTTGAAATGGGTGTTTAAAGTGAAGAAAGACAACTTGGGAAAAGTGGTGAAGCATAAAGCTCGACTTGTAGCAAAAGGATTTGTACAAAAGGAAGGAGTCGACTTTGATGAAGTTTTTGCACCGGTAGCACGACTTGACACCGTAAGGCTCATTCTTGCCTTAGCAGCTCAACATGGGTGGGTTGTCCACCATCTCGATGTCAAATCGGCTTTTCTCAATGGAGATCTCAAAGAGGAGGTTTATGTCACCCAACCAGAAGGATATGTTGATAAAGCAAACAATCACAAGGTGTTCAAGCTTTATAAAGCTCTTTATGGTCTACGACAAGCTCCTCGAGCTTGGAACATTCGTTTGGATAAAAGCTTAAAAAGGCTTGGTTTTACAAAAAGTTCACAAGACCCAGCTGTTTACAAAAGGAACTCAAAAGACAAAATTCTTATTGTTGGTGTCTATGTTGATGACTTGATCATTACCGGGTCGAACACTAATGATGTTGTCGAATTCAAAGAACAAATGAAGAAAGAATTTGAAATGAGTGACTTGGGATTACTTTCTTACTACCTTGGAATCGAAGTTTCACAAAAGAAGTGGGGAATATCTTTGCGACAAACGGCTTATGCAAAGAAGATTTTAGAGCAATTTGGGTTGCTGGATTGCAATCCGACAACGTCACCAATGGAACCTAAGTTGAAGGTTAAGAAGGATGAAGATGGTGAAAAAGTTGATCCAACTGAATATAGGCGAGTGGTAGGTTGTTTGAGGTACTTGACTCACACTCGACCAGACCTGTCATTTTCGGTTGGAATTGCAAGTCGTTTCATGGAGGAACCAACCACTTTGCATTTCCAAGTTGTGAAACACATCTTGCGATACGTAAAAGGAACCGTTGATTATGGAATCAACTATGGAAGAGGTCGTGAAATTGAAGATTTGGTTGGTTTTACCGATAGTGATCTTGGAGGTGACCCTGTTGATAGCAAGAGCACAAGTGGAATGATTTTCTATCTAGGAAGGAATGCGATAACTTGGCAATCCCAAAAGCAAAAGACTGTTGCTTTGTCCACGTGTGAAGCCGAGTTCATGGCAGCTACAATAGCAGCATGTCAAGCCATTTGGCTTGCTAATCTCGTGAAGGAGCTCACGGGACATCATATTATGCCTATCACCTTATATGTCGATAACAAGTCAGCAATCGCATTGATGAAAAATCCTGTGTTTCATGGTCGAAGCAAACACATTGACATTCGTTATCACTTCATACGAGAATGTGTTGAACGTGGGCAAATTATAGTGGAATATGTCAACTCGAAGGATCAACGGGCGGACATCTTTACAAAGGCTTTAGCATACGTGAAACATGGTGAAATGCGAAACATGATCAGAGTGACGAATCTCGAGCCAAGTTAGGTTTAAGGGGGAAAATGTGAGTGTAAACCTACTTGGGTGTGAACCTGCCATGAGTAGCTGTACCACCCTCTTTAGTTGACAAATGAATCCCTCCTTTGTTGACAATAAGAACTCAAATGACAATTTCGTATGTTCACATAATGAACACAATAAATGGTAGCAGTAGTAATTGTAGGCTTGTTTAAGTATAAATAGAGGCTCTAACCTCAGTTGTAAGACACCACAAACAGAGAGTGTAGTGTGTAATACTTAGAGTGAGTATTAGAGGGTTGTTTCTTTTTCTTGTAATATTGAGCGTGTAAGCTCTTCTCTTTTGTTCTAGTTCTGAATAAAAGTGTGTTTCAACCCCAACACAATCTTGTGAGTTTACAGAAGTTGGAAGTACGGATTTGTAGGAAGTTAGTTTTATCAGCCAAGAAAGAGGTTGATTTTGGGATTAGCATGTGTTCTCTGAAAGAAGTGACGTTTAGTGGCTGTGATGCACTGGATAGTTACAATTGTCCAAATAGTGTTGAGAGTTTGGAGATACGAGATTGTGATTCACTGACATCCTTGACCTTCTCAGCAATGCAGGAGCACCCATTGCCTCTCACTGAATCGATAATTAGTGATTTTAATAACATAAAAAGTGATAAACCCATTCCAACATATCGCCTAACATCTCTTCAGATCAGATATTGTCAGAATCTAAAGTCATTTCCTCATGAGCATTTTCAATGTCTCACATCTTTGGAAGAACTGTGGATATATGAGTGTCCAAGTATGGACTACTCCTTTCCTTGTGGGGTGTGGCCTCCTAATTTAAGCAAACTAATAATAGGAGGCTTAAATAAGCCCATGTCAGAGTGGGACCCGTAGAGTTTTCCTACCTCGCTAGTTGAATTAGAGTTATTTGGCAAAAATTCAGGAGTGGTTTCATTTGCAGTGGCAAACGATGTGAGGAATACTACATCATCATCATCATCTTTTCTTCTTCCACCATCTTTGGTTTCTCTAGAGCTCCATGATTTTGTGGATGTGGAATCATTTTCAGAGGTCTTACAACACCTCCCCTGCCTTAAAACACTTTATATCAGGTCATGCCCGAAGATTACAGATCTTGTCACAATTTATGACCCATCAAATTTGACAATAGATGTATGGGAGTAGAAAAGGTATGTCATCACCTTGCCGATCATCCGTATCTCCCATAAGTACTAGAAGACTTGCTTGTTAAATATAATACTATTATTATAATTAATATTTGTTATCATTCTCTTTTGAGTATAACTGGTGATAAGTACCATAAGGATGATGTAAGTCTACACATTAATGTAAACTTCTTCATATATTATGACAACTTATTAGTTCGCACTAGTGATTAACGGAAGAATCTTTCTCTTTTGAGTATATTTGGTGATCAGGAAGTTGCTTAATTTCTATAGTTGGAGCAAGGCTATCTACACCATGGCAGTGAGGCAAATCAGATAAAGTTTTACAAGGCTAATTGAATATAGAGATAACCAAGGATGATATTAGTAAATAACTAAATACCAGATACAAAATCCTTATTTGTGATGTTCTGTGGATAGGTTTCTTTCAGTAAATATCAAACACAATTTATTTTGGGATTTTATTTACTAGCTGGTTTATTTGAAATGCGTTGTACAAAAACTGGTTATCTTTTTATATATTTATAAGAGTAAATTAAAAAAATGGTCCCTAAGGGGTGCGCATGGTGCGGTTTTTGGATAAAACCAAACAGCAACATGCGGTTTCTCTATATGTAAATCCGATAGATTCAGTTTTGCGGTTTTATGTGGTTTCGGTTTTCAGCCTAAAGTCCAAAATTATTGGTGGTGTGGTTTATGTAAGGAGTTGTGCGGTTATTTGATGTTGCAAACAGCCAAACACAATTTTCAGATTTGTTTTGACATTCCTAGTTTCCTTTATGGCCAACACATGAATCACAACTTATACGGCCCACTTAAATTATATATAAATAAAATACAATTTATATTGCTCACAATTTCCGGATTTGTCAATCAAGTTGCAAACACAATTTATATATATAAAATAAAATACGATTTCATGCAACCACATCATAGTTCAAATAATGAAACAGCAACATGTATACCAACGTCCCACAAGGCAACCACGAAGAGTTGAAAACGAGACCACGCAAAATGGCAATTCAATTTTTTCGTTTATCCTGCTTACACCTTGTTTTTTCGGCAAAGATATGTTTTTAGTAAATAAATATTATTATTATATACATATATTTAATTAATAGATTAAATTTGTTTTTTCAGCAAAGATATGTTTTTTCAGCAATTCAATTTTTTCGTTTATTGCATTTCGCCCTAAAAAAAATTGGATGTCAACAGGGAGCAATATTAAAACATGGTAAATACTAAAAAATATATAATCTCCATAATCTAGTTGATGAAAACCTTTTGGGATCTCAAATGGTAACACATCCTTTCTTGGAAAATTCCAAATATGAAATGACATATCTACCCATCATTAAGCACGAGTGGACTGTACAGCACAAGGTCACACGGTTTTGGTTTTGATATCACAACAAAATATAAAAAAGTACAACATAGTTTCACCATTTTATTCTATATGGTTTTAAAATATTAGTTCCCGATTTTTATCTTTTAAGTGTTGTTTGGATGAAGTGTTGTCTTAAAAAAAGATATTCAGCAAAACTATAGCACACTTTGTGAAATTAAAGGAAAAATAAATGAAGGCAATTTTCTTTAAAGGTTTTGACAAGTCACTCTCTGTTAAGTCGTTCATTTTGCATTATGTCATTAAGACACATCCATATAAAAGTTTACTGGATTAAGTGTTGTCTCTATGAACTCCTATAATTATTAAAAAAAAACAGCACCTTAGCCACTAAACTATTATTATAGTAATAGTAATCATAAAAAATAATAGTCCGGCTGCTCATTCGATAAAATGGTGAGAGTACTCAGTTCACCACCCCAGCTTGAGAAGATAAATGATGTATAAACAATATATGAAAAAATAATAAAAAGTAATCATGATATTTTAGCAAATGAGTCCCACCTTCTTCAATGAGTTTGAGTCCATGATAACAAAAGATTTGACAACACATTTAAATAGATTGAAAAAAATATTGAAAGAAAACAAGAATTGGTTGTGCCAAGTGTTTTAGGGATAGAAGATAAACCAAAAGTCTCCTCAATGCAGTGGCAACACCTTCATGAGATACATCAAGATGGAGCAAAAGAAACGGCTGAACAGTGGCTGATACTTTAGTTTATTCCCTATGGATGAAAACATAGTAGATGATCATCAAGTGAAATACCTAAAGTACCCTTGGTAACACAAACTTGCAAAAAATTGTGGGCCACAGTTAGCCTCACTGATATCTTATAATGATTGGTAGCAGGTTAAATAAGTAAATTTTGACTAGAATCATAAAAAAAAGAAAATATTATAGCAATGTACTTTCACTTATCTGTTTATTATAGACTTATAGCTTCTTGCTTTCATTTCTTTCTATTACAACAGTCTTCTTCAAAAATCTACCCAACTATACTGATGTCATTGCTCAAAGTATATAATGTCCTAATAGGAAAAAAAATTGAAAATACAATGCTACTATTGAGTGTATTAAAAATAATTCTCACTCAATACATCTTTGGTTTTACTTTCATGGAAGACCTTCAGCTTGAATTCATCAAGGATTCTTAAATACTTATAAAATATCAATCAACCACTCCATATCCTAAGAACCAATCAACAAATGACAGAAAGAACTGCAAGTATTAGCACAAATATTAAATCATCGTCATGAATATCAAGTAAAAAAATGGTTGAAGATACACTAGAGAAAAAAACATCTTTAAAGCTGAAGAAAGCACAATGGATAAAGTACCCAGGTAAACTATTGGGAATATGAGACCTATAAATTAAAAGAGATCCTTATATTGTTACCAGAATTCATCTTAAAATGGTGTTAATTCACATAATAACTAGCACAGATGTATTAATTCAGATATAATATCACCTCTCTTGAAAAAACATACAGATAAGCTACTTTTAGGGGATTACAAATAGTCTTTTCTCCAACCCTAACCACTAAAGGTTACTGGGAGTAATTGTCCAAGAATGAAACAAAATTAGGCAACTACACAGCTACAGACACCAGATAACAACGACTAATGGAATTATGGACGAGTTTTGAACAAAAGAAGTAACCGATTTTATGCAATGTTTTAAAAACCGGTTTGAACCGGCCGGTCGAACCGGTTGGACCGGGAACCGGGAGAGGGAACGGTTCAACTATCACCGGTTTTACATTGATTTCTGAACCGGATTGAACCGACCGCTTTTTAGAAAAACTCTGTTGAACCGGTCAAAATAAACATGTTAAACTGAATAAAAACACATGAAAAAGAATCATTTACATAATAAACTTTGGTGATTTTTTTCAAATCTATTTAGTTTTCTCTAAATAAAAACATATGGTAAATGTTATAAAGTTTTTTGATGTGTTTGTATTCATCTAAAACTATATTTTGTTTCGGTATTATACTTTATTTTCTTTTTGACGTATATGGATTGATGTAAAACACTAAAACTTATGGTTATGTGTTATTTTAATGAATTTGGATTCATCCGCAACTTATTTTTATGTGTATTTTTAAAGTTTGAACTTGTAAATATCAAATTCATAATGTATATATGTATATATGTGTAGGAAAATAGAAAAAACATGAAAAATATATAAACAGGTTCACCCGGCGGTCAAACCGGTTGAACCGGGAGCCGGCCACCATACCGGTTCAATTAAAAAACCGATTTTTAAAACATTGATTTTATGTTTTACCCGACCATAGATTGAGTCAACTCAGTGACAAGGGCAGGGCGACGGAGTCTGGATGCCTCACGGCAGCAGCACTAAGGGAGCGCGATAGAGCAGGGGCGACGATCTACGGAAAGGTTGATGAAAAACTACAATAATTTTTCGTTCTGGCTCGTACTTTTGGTGGGAAATAGAATGGGCGGCGGGAATATAATAATAATAATAATAATAATAATAATAATAATAATAAGACAAAACCTCAAAAATGGTCCCTGTGGTTTTCGAAAATATCAAGTTTAGTCCCTAAGTTCAAAAAACCTCACAGACGGTCCCTGTGGTTTCAAAACTTTTAACATTTGGTCCTTCCGGCTCACTCCGTTAGCATTTCACCGTTAACTCATTTTTTAATTTTATATTGCAGGGGTAATTTCGTCATTTCAGTTGTAACCTTCTCTCTTTAAAAGAAATTGCATGTCCGATTTTTAGGCAAACCCTTTACCTTTATCAGTCGTCATCTCTCTTCTCCCTTCCGCTGTTGCTCGACCGTTGCACCCTTCATGACATCCAATCGCTTCTGATTCAAAGATGGTGACTTGCAGATGTGGGAATGAAGCAATGAAGATCACTTCATGGACGGATCGTAACCCTGGAAGCCAATTTTGGAACTGTACAAGATGTGGGTTCCTTCGATGGTCTGATCCTCCTATGTGTGCTAGGGCATTGGTGGTGATTCCAGGTTTGATAAGATCAATGAACCGATTGGAAGAGAGGGTTGCCATTACAAGTGCAGAATTGTGGAACTACCAACTGATGTTGTTTTGTTCATGGGTGTTTTTTTTGGTATTATTTTAATCTCTAAGTATCTTGTGAAGGTTTGGATGGTAATGGAGTTTTGGTTTTTGGTTTGTAACCATTGCAGGGTTTTTTATTTTTATTTTAATCGAATAGGGGTTTTTTTGCTTTTAGTTTATGTAGGGGGTTTTGGAATTGGTGTTGTTGTATTTGGTTTATGTATCAGATTAATGTGTAATGGAGTGGTAATGGTAATGGTAATGGAATGTAGTTTGTAATAGTTGATTGTTCAATTTCTTGAATGATTTTGAAATGCAATTGTTAAGTGTATTGTAAATGCTCATTTAAGATGGTTTTGATTTGCAATTGAAATGTACAATGTTATTAATTGATCTGTGAAGGGTAGTACACAAAACAAATTAATTCATTACCAAAATGTGCATACTGCATACACACCATTACATGCAAAATTTTAAAGTTCTTAACACAACCATCATACTAAGTTTCAAAATACCTACAACACAAGCTTGACTTAAGTTTCAAAAGACCTACAACACAAGCATTACATGCAATTCGTGAAAAGTTCTTAACACATCTTCAAACAATTACACATGACTTTAGTTTCAAAAGACCTACAACACTAGCACCAGGTCCAACTACTAAAAATACTTTTCAGCCCCCTCCAACTTCACCACTACCTCCCTGCCCTTTACATGTTCTGGAATTGTGCCCTTTGTTATGACACTTAGAACAAGTGACTGCCAGATATTTCCTGCTCAATCTACCAGCTTGGCTGTTTGGCTCATCAACACCCCTCCTTCTCTTCTTCTTAGGCCTTCCCACCTACACATATTGATATACTATAGTTAAAATTGAATTCATTCCATGTTCACATGTTTACTATATAATTGGTCTACTTGAAATACAAACCTGTGTTTTATGTTTTGATGGAAGTAAAGTGAATGGGCAGTCACTTTTAGGCCACATTGAACGTCCATTCAATGGATGAATTTTGTTGAAATACATGGCTTTCCATGTTGATAACCTATAGCAAGGATGGACCCATTCATCAACATGTGGGGCATTTTCAACATTTTCAGTTTTGTCCCATATAGCACAAACAACATGTCTACATGGGAAACCTGTAATCTCCCAAAACCTACAACTGCAACTTTGGTCATTCAAGTTTACCACATACTGGTCTTGCCATGTGCTTGCCACTTGGTACTTTCCTGCCCCATTGTATTTAGCCACATACTTAGCTGCATCAGTCTTAATCTTTTCAAACACTGTAGTTGCAGCAGGGGTTAGCAGTCCTTCACACTTATCTATTTCCTTTTGCACCACACATAACCTCTTCATGAGATACTCTCTAACATACTCTAAGCAAATGATAATAGGTTTATCCCTACCTTCATCTAGCTTAGAATTGAATACCTCACAAAGGTTATTCAACAAACAATCTGTATGTGCCCTTCCTGAATAATAGATATTAAGAGAAGACAATTACACATATAGTAAACACACAACAGGGAAGATTAACATTTATCAATAAATTTCTAGAAACTTACCACTAAAGTGAGATTTAGCCCAAGTGTTTGCTGGGATCTTACACACCCAAGCATGAGCCTCTTCATTGATCTTCTTCAACTCATCCATTGCTCTGTTAAAATGATTGACTGTTGTTGCTCTACCACACTCCCAAAGCTGGTCACTTAAGTCTTTTCCTTTCCACTGTTTCTTCATGTTTTCCTGGATATGCCTCAAACAGAACCTGTGTTCTGCATTAGGGAATACCTTCTCTATTGCTGGTATTATTCCCTAAACAAAAGTCAATGTATACAACATCAGTTACCCAAATGTATTTAGAAATGGTACTAAAAAAAGTTAGGTGATACACACCTTTTGTCTATCAGAAATAAATGTAAAGTTTAAATTTGCTCCCAGGTCCAGATCTTCTCCTAACAGTTCCAAGAACCAGGTCCAACTACTTGTTGATTCTGTCTCTACCACTGCATATGCTACAGGGTATATGCCATTGTTTGAGTCCAACCCTACAGCAGTTAACACTTGCCCAGGGTAAGGGCCCTTCATGAAAGTACCATCCATACCTAGAAAATCTCTTAACCCGGATTTGAATCCTAACTTCAATGCACCCAGACAGACATATATTCTTCTAAAAGTTCTTGTGGTAATAGACACGGAGGTTTTTGGATACACATCAATTCGAACTGTTGTACCAGGATTAGTGTTGAGTAGCTCCAACACATAATCCCTCAAAAATCCATACTGTACTTGGTAGTCCCCACTAATGATACGTTCATCCATTGACTTTGCCCTAGCAACCTTTTGCAATGACATTCCTACCTCTAGTTTCTTGCACAACTCTTCGTGTAAAGCTTTCACTGGAATTTTAGGGTTACTCTGAATTTGTTGAACAATTAAGTTTGCTACGTATCTGGAAGTGTAAGCTTTAACCGCCCTTGTTTGCAAACATTTATACTCATCCTGTACTGTTTTCACCAACCAATCCTGATTTTCATTAGCCCTCGATATTTGGACTGCCCATGGACATGTACCTTTATTGGCAATTACATCTTTACCCTTGCACTTTGCCCTACTTCTAGTTGAGGGCCCACCACCATCAACTACTTTAGATGGCTTACTTACAACACCTTTACATTTCACCCTAATCCGGATTTTGTCATTTTTTGCTAGGTATAAAGACCTCCTTGTTGCTACAACGTGTGAGTTCATGTAGTTTTTAACATCACGCTTGGTTTTGAAGACCTGGACAATCTGAAATGGTTTTACATGAACCTCTCCATGTGAGCATGTACTTGACTTACTTAACTCTTTTAGCAGTCTCTTCCTATCATCTTCATGAAATCCCGCAAATTGATAATCATCAGTGGCAATAACTTCCAACTCATCATCAACCATGTCATTCCCTTCATATTTTGAATGATTGTTCAAGATTCCATGTTCATCTACATCAACAGCATTATGGAATTCACTCATGTCTACATCTACATCAAATTGTATGTTAGACTCATCCACATTGTATTCACTGTTATCAGAGTCATCTCTAGTATCCTCAGAACCATGGCCACTCTCAGAATAGAAAGCCTCTCCACTATCATCACTCACCATACCCTCTAGATAATCCACTTCTGGTTGTTGTTCAAATGAAGTTTGAACATTAAACTCAGCATCATAATCAGCATAAAGTGAGTAATCCTCTATAAATGGTTCATAGTCATCAACTGTTGCAGTATTAGCTCCATCATCAGCTTGGCAGCTTGGTTCCTGTACATGGTAAGTTCCCAATGGTTCTTCAGTTTCAACTGCACTAGTGATCACTTCTTCTTGAGTTTCAATTTCATGATTCACCACTTCCTCTTGAATGACATGACTTTGTTTGCTAGCTTGTGACCTTATAAATGGCAGAATACTCTTTGAGTAATCATGCCCTTCATCAACATCTAATACTTGTGACTGCTCATAATCAGGGTTCATAGACTTGTTTAGATCAAGCTTTCTACTACATGATCCTGCTTCTCTCCTACAAGGTTTCTTTCTATTCATTTCAGGTGACACACTATCAGGCTCCAACTCTTCAATAACAACTTTAGAAGGAGACTTGTAATAACTAGCTACCATTGTCTGACCAGTTTCAATATACACCCTAATAAGTCTGTGTTTAGGGACATATGATACCATTTTAAGTACATCTTGGTCATTACCTAAAGGCATTAAGCCATAGTCCAAAGGGTATTCAGGGATATATAAATGGTAGTAAAGGGTTTGCTCAGTTTTGTACCCTAGTTCTCGGACCATGTCGTCAAGCTCATGAACTAAAAATAAATCAATGTCAACATCATCTACATATGCTACAACACCATCAACATATTTCCTTCCAGGTGCTTTGGTGAAGATACCACTATAGTGTATCTTCAACATGAAATAGTTGTTATATCCTTCTGCAAACACAAAAAAAAAGAGTAAAATCAATGATTTCTCTACGTGAACACAATCGACCAAGAAAAAACAAGTTTTGTTGTAGTATTGTACCGTATCTTTTTCCTAAGTCCTCCACGGTTACAATTTTTTCTCGAAAACACCATATTGATAGCACCATTGCAATTCCTGCAGCTTAAAACCCTAAATCCCAATTTCTGTTATTGCTTCTACGATGGGAATGAACCCGATGAATACAGATGTAACTGGTTATCTTCTTGGGAGAGGGACAGGTAGTGACGTGCAAGCAATAGGTAATCATTTCATATTAAAGAGAGAAGGTTACAACTGAAATGACGAAATTACCCCTGCAATATAAAATTAAAAAATGAGTTAACGGTGAAATGCTAACGGAGTGAGCCGGAAGGACCAAATGTTAAATGTTTTGAAACCACAGGGACCATCTGTGAGGTTTTTTGAACTTAGGGATTAAACTTGATATTTTTGAAAACCATAGGGACCATTTTTGAAGTTTTGTCTAATAATAATAATAATAATAATAATAATAATAATAATAATAATAATAATAATAAACGCAATTATGTTGATTTTGATTTTGATCTTTAGTGTTAGGTTTTATTTTTGATTTAGTTTTCTCTCATTTATTTATAAACTGTCAATTTTATTTATTGTTTGAAATTTTTTTTATAAATTATCCATGTGATATCTTGAAATCTGAAGTTTAGTCTTTAAATTTAAAAAAATTCATAGATGGTCTTTATGGTTTCAAAACTTTTAATGTTTGGTCCTTATAACTTCATCAATTTTCTACCATTAAGTGAAGGACATTTTCGTCATTTTACTAACTTAGGGACCATTTATGAGGTTTTCTCTTATTTAAAAAAAATGAAATTTAATATGAAAATGTCATCTCTCTCTCTCTCTCTCAAATGAAATTTTCATTTGTTATCACATTCTCATCTGTGCACCGATTGATGAAGGTGACTGGAATCAAGACAAAGCATATACATCTCCATAAATTGTTTCAATCGATTTTTTTTAGTTTGATTTAGGTTCGAGTTAAATCATCTCCATCTTCATAGATTTTTCTAGGTATTAAAGGCGACTGGAATCAATTATAGTTCATCAGATTTCAGTTTTGATTACATCTTGAAGGTTATCGGAGTTCATTCTTTCCATTATTGCCATTAATTTGGAGATTTTTAGGTATGTTTCTGGTTTCAGCAAAACGATTGACCACCATCTTGGAGAGAGAACGCATGGGGTGGGAGGAAGAAACTTTGAAATCGATTCTTGTACACAGACGATTGAGTCTTTAAATAACCCAAAGGAACTCTTAAAAAAATTGATTAACGGTTGGCTTCTTCTTCTTCGTGCCTTCCTGGAACTTGGAGGAGCTTTGGTACTAACCTAAGAGAACCCATTTTTCTATAGTATACAAGGGTTGTGTTCTAACAAATTACAATTCATTTGTTTTTAGCTCCGATGTAACATTCAGATCTTTGTATGTTTCCTTTTGACCCTTGAATTATAAAAAAAAAACATTGCAGTTTTGGTCCTTGTGGCTAGTACACGAGGAGTACCATAATGTACGTTTGGCATACTAGCGGATGCCTGATCGTGCACTTAAACCATGTACGTTGGCGTACGTGGGTTACATTTGGCATACGCTAGCCAGGGGAAAACCCTAACTTTTAGGGTTTGTGCCCTATTTAAGCTTCATTAACCCACCTCCTGGAAATTTTAGACAAGCCTCCACCCTTTGAAAACCCTAATTCGTCCCTTTGACATTGTGTGGTGCTTTTGAGCTTTGTTTGAACTTTGGTGGGTTTTCTGCATCTTGAAGTGGAAGAAGAATAAGCTTGAGGACTCATTCCTTGGAGGATAGCTTAGAGATCTAGATTTAGCTCCATCATTTGGTGACTTTTGAGGTATAAAGTCGCTATCTTGTCTACTCTTTGCATTGATCTACTCTTTAGCTTGTTTATAGTCATTTGGGTTGGTCTTCATGAGCTAAGGCCGTTTTAGAAGCTAAACCTTGTAGATCCAAACGTTTTAAGGGTCCCTTAAGCATAAAAATGTAATCTTTATGGAATTTATAGACTCATGCATGTATTAAGTCATTTATTAAGCTCTTTTGAGCTTTAAGAGCCTCATTAAACCATGCATGCACGTAAAGTTTCCACCTTTACATGATAAACCACTTTAAGGAAGTCATATATGAGTGTTGGGTGAAGTCCTAATCGATTAAGAGATGAATAATGGAAGTTGGCTAAGCTAGGGTGTTCGTTGGGCGTACAAGTTGGTACGTTGCGCGTACAAGCCCCAAACAAGTATGTTAAGCGTACGAGCTGAGCACACCCCGTGTACTCAGCAGTGGGCATCAGAACTTTGGGCTTCTCGGTAATGGGCCCATATTGGACCTTAGTAGTCTTGGGCCTGTTCGGCAATCAGAACTCTATTTTTGGGTTGATACTTTTTATTGGACTTCCTTGGATAAAAGCCCACGAAGGGATTTGGGCCCAATTTGGAAAATTGGGCCATAATTGGGCTTTGGGTGACCATGTTAGATTTGGCCCTTTTGTATAGCTGGTTTTGGCCAAATTAGGAAAAGGGTATAATGGTCCGTTTACCCTAGTCAGTTTGATGATTATGGAGTGTAGTCCAACTATTAATTGGATGTTATTTTATAGTGCAGAGATTTGTCGGGACAACAACCAGAGATTTATTAGTGCGATTCAGCAGTTCAAAGTGAGTTTCTTTGCCATGTTTAGCGGGTCGAAGGCACCAATGCCGGCCGATGGTTTGTTATGTCAGGATGCTAGATGTTTGTGTGACTCTTGCATGTGTATGTGCTTGTATTTTTATTGGGCGGGGCCCAATGATTTTTCCGTATATTATTATCATGTTATGCTTGTATGATTTGTATGTTGGGTGGGGCCCGTTATATGAGTTTGGGCGGGGCCCGTTATACTCAGTGGGCGGGGACCGCTATATGAGTCTGGGCAAGGCCCGTTATACTCAGTGGGCAGGGCCCGCTATATGAGTCTGGGCAGGGCACGCTATATTAGTTTGGGCAGGCCCGTTATACTCAGTGGGCGGGGCCCGTTATATGAGTTTGGGTGGGGACCGTTATATGTATGATATGTATGGTATATGGTATTTGGGGGAGACTCACTAAGCTTCGTACTTATGGTTTTCAGTTTATGTTTCAGGTACTTCTGGTGCAAAAGGAAGAGCTTGAGGTGATTGTAGTGCACACACGTTACTGTTCCGCATTTTATGATAACCCTGATATTGTAATGTTTTGATACAATTGCTACATTGGGATTTTATGATGATGTATTGGATATTGTTTTCATTAAATTAAAAATGAAAATTTTGGGTCTTATTTTTGGGACGTTACAAGTTGGTATCAAAGCCCTGGTTTGAGGGATCCGGACATACTCTCGGGTGTATCTGAACTCAAACTGAGGATTTGGTACAAAAATTCAAAAAGATATGTTTTTTTAATAAAAGAAATGGTGTTGTGCATGCAATCGATCGAGCTCAAGTAAGTTTCCCAAAATACCCATACATGTTATCTGATATGACTTGATTTGTGAATCTGTGAATCACATGCTAGTTAGGGCTAAGAATGTGCTCAGTATTTGCATGATAAAATGCTAGGAGAGATGATTTTGTATGCCTATTGTATGAGCTTGTAGACTTGCATTCTAGTACTGATCAGTCAATGATAGGATGGATTGATTAGGTTATGCTTGGTTTAGGGTTGAGTTTGCACCAGTGATCGAGGTGCATCAGTTGGCATGAGAGTTCCAAGATCTTCGCCAGACTACTGAGACGGTGGCTGAGATTACCTCAATGTTTAGTGAGAGGGAACTGTTAGTTCTACAGTATATGGCAGATGAGGAGATGAAGAAGGCTAGGTACCATGAGATGTTGAGGAGTGATATTCGGCAGTTTGTGAGCCGATCCAGCTGCAGGGTGGTGAAGGATACGATAGCGAGGGCTAGAGAGAGATGGATCTGGAGATGGAGAAGAAGAGGAAGCTAGATTACGTGCAGGGTACAGAGGGTTCGGGAAAGAGGCCCAAGGTTGTTGATATGAGGGTGAAGGGCCATCAGGGTAGAGGCCGATGTTGCAAGTGCGGTAAGGCGTATGATGGGGCATGCAGGGTGGGTGGTTCTGGCTGCTTCAAGTGCGGTCGGACAGTTGTTGAGTATTATATGTTACGTCATTGGGCCCTTTTGTTTAATTCTGTTATGTAAACGGATTGGGCCTGTCCTCCCGTATTTAATTCTAGGGCTAGAGTATTTATGGTGCATGCATGCATCTTATTTTAGTTAACTCTTATTTTGTTCTATAACCCTAATCACGCCTCTACAGTAGCAATTCTTCGTCGAGTTCTTCTGAGGCGTGAGACTTAATCATTCAGGATTATTCAGATCATCATTGTGTTCTTGTTTTACTTGTTTTGAATATAAACAATCTTGAAGGATTTTGATCCTAACAATTGGTATCAGAGCAGGAGACTGTGTAATCTATACGCATCTCTTCTGTTTATCGAGTTATTAGGGTTTCCATTAATATAGGATCTTGTTTGGTCGTCTTTATTGTGTTTTGACGACATACAATGATCTTGATATTACCCTATAATTTGTCTTAGTTTACACATCTAATTCATAACAAGTTTTATAGATCTTATCATCATGCAACAAGACGATTCCAACTTCAACTCAATCAACCTGTCCAGTGCTATTGGCTCAACCACAAGGATTCCTATCATATTTCCAGATGAATATGAAGTTTGGGCTCTTCACTTTGAAGATTATGTTATCAGTCTGGAGGAAAATGGTTATCTTATCTGGGAAGCCATCACTCTGGGTGCTTTTGTTCATACTGGAACAAGAAGGACAATTAAAACTCAGAAGGAATACAACTAGCTGCTCCTTGATGTGAAGGATGCTCCTCAGGACGAGAAAGAGAAGTTAATCAGCAACATTAAAGCAATGAGGATCATTAGATTCGATTTGCAGGCTGATACTTTTTGTCTAGTTAGTTCATGTGATACTGCTAAAGCTATCTGGGATAGGCTCAAAGAACTTTACTCCACTGATGCAGATCTTGAGCACTCTACTCAAACGCTTTTGCTTTCGGAATTTGGTGCCTTCGCGCAAAAACCAAAAGAAAGTTTGGCTCTAACGTTCAATTGCTATAATCATCTTCAGAGCAAGATGATGAAACATGGTATTGGAAGAAAAGTAATCGAACAGAAGGTTACATTCATGAACGACCTTAGATCTGAATGGATGACAGTTGTTTCTACTGTCAAAGCGCATGAGCAGTTTAAAAATTATTCATTAGCCAAGCTTGTTGGGATCTCGAAGGCACACGAGAGTGAGGTGACTAAAGAAGCGAAAATTGTTTCTGGAATGGGATATCTGGCCCTTTTTGCGAAAGGTAAGTCAGTTGTAATAGATGGATCTGAGTATGATCAATCTGAATACGAACTTATGAATGAGGAGTTTTCTTTAAAGGTTTCAATCCCCAAAAGGTTCGCAAGGAAAAAGTTCCCCTCAAACAAAAACCGAAACTGGCAGGGTAGCTACAACTCTGAGAAGGTGAAAGAAGAGAATAAAGCGCTTCTCAAAATGATGAAGACAAAAAGGAGAAGAAGATCATGGGGGACTCTGGCTATGACTGCAACTATTGTCATGGCAAAAATCATTTGGCAAAGGATTGCATGCTGAGAAGGTTAAAC
Organism: Lactuca virosa; assembly: GCF_052849685.1. Lineage (NCBI taxonomy): Eukaryota > Viridiplantae > Streptophyta > Magnoliopsida > Asterales > Asteraceae > Lactuca > Lactuca virosa. Next base: position 200,135,689 of record NC_136426.1, read on the forward strand.
GAGAAGAAGGAAGGAGAAGATGATGAGGCTCACTACATGCGGAAGTTAGGGGAAATAAAGAAGAAGAAAAATAGTGATAACTCTATGCCTGCTTTGATTGTGTAGTAAAATGTAGCAGAAAATGAGTTTGGAGGAGTCGAGATCTGATCAACTGACTCAGAAGATGACGAAGTTCGCAAGCCCACACATGGCAGGGCGTTTATTGCGATGGAAGAGAGTTCGCAGTTTGGAGGAAAATGCCTGATGGTGACGAATGAAAGGTCGCAGATGCAGGAGAATGCCATTGAGAGTGAAAGAGGAGAGGACAACTGTTTTGCAACAAGACCAGTTCCTGAATAAATCAACGAATGTGAACAGCTGATTAACAAGGTAAATCTAATTCTTGAAACTCTCAATATACCCGTATCTAGATACGAGACTGAATTAAATGACCTAAAATTCACCTTTTCAAGCATTAGTGATAGTTTAAAAAGAACTCGTTTGACAAACTCTAACCTAACTGATCAAATTAGTAGGGTTTCGTCGAAAAGCGATGAGAGGCGAATGTGGATAGAGAAGATCGAGTCAGATTTGTCTAAATCTAGGGATCAATTAATTTACTTGCAACGAGACGATTTGATGCTTTTAAAACAACGTAACATTTTTTGTTTAATTGCTAAAAGGCTTTATTTTAACATTAATCAGTTGCACCTTGATTGCGAGATTGGTAAGAAAATTCACAAGATGATTTTACCATTTTTGGAATTAAAGGAAGATGAAATTGACGCCGATTGTTATAAATGTGAATCCATCGTCTCGTTTGATGAAACCTCTGATGCTTACAAAGTTGGACTGGAGAAAATTGAATCATACATTAAGTCCAAAGACTATAAAGATATGTTGAAACAGATTTTGGACGAAAAAGACAAAGAGTAAATAAAATCTGATACTATACAGAAATTCGACTCATTGAATGCCAAATTGAGTTCAGAAAACAAAATAAATGTTGAAAGCACATCTGAATTTGATGAGGATAGTGATATGAGCGAAATCTCTGTAGAGGATGAGGTAGATTGCTCAGAGTTTGTTAAAACTGAAACTGAACCTACGAAAGCTTTGATTTCTGAAAATTCTGTTGAGTTCGCATGTATTTCTCAAAACAAACCATAAATTTTAAAAGCAAAAGCAACGGATTTTCCAAAAGTCCAGACTGTACCTAATCAAAATTTTCAAATTAACGGAGTGGACAAAAATCAAATTGTTGAATTAACGTCTATCGTTAATGAAGACAACAAAGATGGCTGCGATGAATACTTTTGGCCAGCTCTAATAGACAATGCATATGAAACGAAGGGTCTATCAGAAATGACCTCATGGAAGGTGAAAGGAAGATATGTGGCAGAACCACTAAACAACCTTTCAAGTTTTGAAAAAGGAAGTCCAAGTGGGACTAAGGATGTTCAATGTGAACCTAAGTCAACGACGAACGAATCTCATGCAAGAAAAGCGAAACCGAAGGTGAACATTCACAAATCCTCAGAGCAACTTGTTGATCAAAAACGACAAAGAAATTTGAGATATCAAAGAAATCTCAATGAAAGAAAGCAATTTTGGCAATCCCAAAATCCCAACTATGTTCGTAATAAACGGTCTTCTAATCAAAATGTGAAAGCTAGGTCTCAAGCGAACCCCAGTCAATGTTTGCACAATCACACTTGCGCTGCACAGCTATCCAAAAAGAACTTTGTTCAAAAACCGAGTTTTTCAAAGAACCCTATAGAGAAACCAAAATCTCATCATCCTAAGCCCACACAAGTCTCATCCAAGGATGAAAAAGGAAAAGGAAAGCTAGTTTCAGATTCTACTGTTCCAATCAAGAAAATGACGACTAACTCAAAGAAGGTTGAAAAAAAGTTCACAAAGAGTCAAACCCAAAATAAACAAAAACAATCTTCTCCAAAAGAAACGAACGTAAAAGATAAAACAAAAGTTTTCACCATAACAAAGAAAGATGAAACCACATTAATTAAACGTACTTATATGGTTGATCTTGCAATTACTTTTCCTCTTTCTGTAAAAGGCTCACAAGGACCCAAGCAACTTTGGGTTCCTAAATCTGCTTGATTTTCGCAGGTAATTTGTGACGAGCAATTTGACTCAGAATGGTACATCGACAGTGGTTGCTCGCGTCACATGACAGGAAAGAAGGAGGAATTGCGAGAATTTCTTGCTCTCAAAGATGGTGGAAATGTAAAATACGGAAACAACTCTTTTGGAAGGATTAAAGGTTATGGGATGATAACGAATGGAGATTTTTCGATTCGTAAGGTGACATATGTAGAAGGCTTACAACACAAACTCATAAGTGTTTCACAACTAGTTGTTGGGACGGGCTTGAAAGTCTCATTTAACGACGAAGTATCTGAGATTATAGAAAAGAAGACGAAAGCAGTTCTCTTAAAGTCACAGAGAAAAGGCGAAATGTATCCTTTGAATCTGAATCCTATACGAGGGATATCTGCCATTTGCTTGCTTACGAAAGCTCATTCAGACGAAAGTTGGCTATGGCATAGAAGGCTCTCGCACCTCAACTTCAAAGACATCAACAAGCTTGTTCTTGGTGATCACGTGCGAGGGCTTCCTCTCTTAAAATTCGACAAGGATCATTTATGTGCAGCTTGTGAAATGGTAAAGCAGAGCAGTAGAAGTCATCGTATGTTAGTAAACACAAAAGTCATCGAACCTCTGGAACTTCTACATCTCGACCTTTGTGGACCTTCTGCAATTGAAAGTGTTGGTGGTAGTAAGTATATTCTTGTAATAGTTGATGAATTTTCACGTTTCACTTGGGTGTACTTTCTTAAACAGAAATCCGAAGCCACACTAAAACTCAAGGACTTCATAAAGCAAATTGAGATCAAACTGCGAAAGCTGGTTCGCAATGTTCGCTCCGACAATGGGCTGGAATTCAAAAACCAAGTGTTTGAAGAATTTATTGCTGAAAAGGGAATCTCACACAACTTTTATGCTCCCTATACTCCACAACAGAACGGTGTAGTTGAAAGACAAAACCTCTCCTTGTACGAAGCTACAAGGACCATGCTAACATTCGGATGTCTACCTCTCTACTTCTGGGCAGATGCCATCGCAACTACATGCTTCACCCAAAACAGATCCATCCTAAATAAGCGATTTTCAATTACTCCTTATGAAATCATAAATAATCGCAAACCTAATGTTAAGTTTTTCCGTGTATTTGGTTCCAGGTGTTTCGTCTTCAATTCCAAGGAACAACGAAACAAATTCGATGCGAAAGCTGACGAGGGTATATTTTTGGGCTATTCATTGACCTCTAAGGCATATAGGGTTCTTAACAAACGATCCAAAAAGATGGAAGAAACCTACTATGTCACGTTTGATGACAATTACTTAAAAAGGATTCAATCGAATGAGAATCAACCAAAGGAAATCTTTCCTAAGCCAAGTCTAGCCACGGTTCCTTTAGCTAATTTGTATGAGGAATTCATGTTACTGTTTGATGATCCAGAGAAGGCTATTTCATCCAAATCAAAATTAGCAGAAAACAAAGAGGATGAATTGAAGAAAATAACAGATGATGATGTGAAGGATTTACAACAGCAACCACCGAGTGCGAACATCCCACCAACCACGAATTCTACATTCCAGGGGAGAATTCTGACTCTAATGCAAGTCCATAGGGGGAGCAATTTACCCCACAAGAAACAAACATTCCATCGCAGGGGGAGGATTCCAATTCGTCTTTCTCTTTTGAACTCCCCTCTGATAAAGATGACTCGCCTCCCATAATGACTCACGAACCTCCATTCACAGGAGATACTCCAATTCCTGAAGAAGAGGACCTCTCGTCATTCGAGGGGGGAGAATAAGATGCGAATGATGATACGGACGTTCAATCAGAATTCGAAGAAGTTAATGCTGAACTGGATCCCTCTTATGATCCAAACTATCCTCCACTCAACAAATGGACCAGAGATCACCCAAGAACTCAAGTAATCGGCGAATCTTCTGCAGGGGTCCTTATGAGATCTCAACTAAAAGCAAAACAAACTGCACTAATCTCCAAAGTGGAATTTTGTATGTTTAATTCGTTCGTTTCCAATATTGAACCCAAAATCGTCAACACAGCTCTTGATCATTCTGATTGGGTGCAAGTGATGCAGGAAGAGCTTAATGAGTTCAAAAGAAACAAGGTTTGGAGGTTAATTCCTACTCCACCAGATGCATCAGTTGTTGGTTTGAAATGGGTATTTCGCAACAAGTTGGATAAAGAAGGGAGCGTTATCAGGAACAAGGCGAGACTCGTAGTTAAGGGTTATTTCTAGAAAGAAGGTATTGACTACGAAGAAACCTTCGCACCCGTTGCAAGGGTGGAATCTGTTCGCATTTTCCTGGCATACGTAGCACACAAGAACTTCAAGGTGTTTCAAATGGATGTTAAATGCGCATTCTTAAATGGAAAATTAGAAGAAATTGTATATGTGGAACAACCACCTGGGTTCGTAAATGAGAAGTATCCCAATCACTGCTACATCTTAGACAAGGCAGTCTACGGTCTGAAACAAGCTTCAAGAGCATGGTACAAAACTCTTACTCGTTTCCTTAAAATGTCAAAATTTAAACAAGGTTCGGTTGACCCAACCCTATTTCTCAAGAAAGAGGGCGACCACTTGATGATTGTCCAAATTTATGTTGATGACATCATTTTCGATTCTACTAACCCCAGTTTAACAGTTGAATTCCGAAAGTTGATGGAAACTAAATTTGAGATGAGCTCCATGGGTCCAATTAACTTTTCCCTTGGATTGAATATAAGACAGGGACCAGAAGACATTTTCATAAATCAGGAAGCATATACGAAGACTTTGCTCACAAAGTTTGGCATGGTGGGAGACTCTAAAGCGAAGGTTCCAACGACATTCGAAACGAAACTAACACCATCTCTGAAAAAACCAGCTGCTGATATGACCCTTTATAGTCAGATGATAGGCTCATTAATGTATCTAACAGCTAGTAGACCATACATTATGTTTTCCATTTGTTATTGTGCTAGGTTCCAAGCGAATCCTCGCAAACCTCACATGGTGGCCGTTAAGAACATCTTCAGGTACTTAAAACGAGCCTCATCACTTGGCATTTGGTATCCAGCAAACTCAGGCTTCTTCGTACAAGCATTTTCGGATGTTGACCTTGGGGGATGTGGATTAGATAGAAAGAGCACAACTGGAGGATGCCTATTTCTTGATGGCAAACTTGTCAGTTGGCAATCCAAGAAGCAACCATGTGTATCTCTATCAATCGCTGAGACTGAATACATAGTTGTTGCCTCATGTACATCTCAGGTTATTTGGATTCAAAGCCGGCTTCATGATTATGGATTAAGTATGAAACGAATCCCACTATATTGTGACTCTGAAAGTGCCATTCGTATTTGTCACAACCAAGTGCAACACTCAAAAACGAAACACATATCACTGAGGTATCACTTCATCAAGGATCATGTGGAAGATGGCAACGTTGAAATACACTTCGTAAGATCCTCTGATCAGTTAGCTGACATATTCACAAAATCCTTGCTTGAAACCTCCTTCAATAGAATTCTTCAAGGCCTAGGAATGATGGAAGCTAAATCCGTTCCTAAACCACTTTTGCACTCATGAAGTTATCACTACGAATTAGTGCGAGCGTTCGCAGATATTCGCAGCCAACTCTTCATTCGCAGTCTTCTTTATCGATGCGAATTGATGCGAATGTTCGTAGTAGTTTGCAGACCACTGTTCATTCGTGGTTCGGATTTTCAAATATCCGTTTGTACTTTATGTATATTATTTCTTATCTTTATTTTGTTTTCCAATCTTTTCTGTTTTTAATTGTTTTTCAGAAAATCTCAAAAGACAAAAATATTTTATTTATGTTTATTTTTATTTCTTGTATTTTTACAAATCTCAAAAACACCAAAAATATATTAAGAAGATCATGGAGGCACAGATTCTTATCTTATCTCAATTCGTGTGATGGGGCAGGTATAAATTTATTTATCTATGTATTAACTAAGTGTCCCTAGAAGCATGCTGCTGCATGTTGTCCAAAGCGTCAATAGACTCTATGTGAAGCCTTAACGAACCGATTCTACTAATCGTTTCTTCCCAAGTAGGCTGTTAAATTCATATTAGTCATGAGCTACCTTACTCTTCTCGCCTTGAGTTAAGAGTTATCTGCTTGGTCACTTTCACATAGCAGAGGTACATTCGCTTCTCTAGAACCACTTTCACACTTCTCCATTGCCTTCACTCTCATGAATGTAACCCTTGAGACTCTCAGCAATACCACTGAGGTTTATGGTTACACAACATCAGTGTTAATGATCTTAGCTTCGTCTACCACGAACTGAGTGAAACCCAAAATCCAAAACACTTAATTGAATTGATAGTGAACAATTAAATGTTCAAGTTTTTCACCATGGAATTAAGGAAAGCCACCTTCGTGGTATGTACCAAGAAATCTCTTCTTCTTTTGCGAGATCTTTATGAAGTGTTCTTATCCCAAGATACTTCTTCCCATAAGATCCAATTTTATTTTTTTGAGATTTAGAATTTAATCTTGTCACCAAAAGAATTTCAAACCTACTCGTTCAACTGAATACACTGGCCACACACGTACTTTGTTCAACTCTCGGACTTATGTCAAGTTTCGGAGTTTGAATAAAGATGAAACCACCTTATAATCCTGCTAACATATGCCTTTCAATGTTTCTTATCAAACATTTGATCGTATTTCCACGGGAAACCACACAGACACTAATTAGTCTCCCTTGACTTCGAAGGAAGAGATCTATGCCCGGGATCCACAATTTCGTGTCTTTACTAAGACATTACCAATCCCACATATAAACATTGTTTTATGGGTTATCTATAGAAAAGTATCAAACTTTTTTCAAAAGTTTCAATAAAAGTCCTAAAAGATTTTTTCTGAACAGAAAAGTCCCAATATTTTGAAAAAATCATATAATCTATCATTTGTTGTTCAAGTATAAAAAAGGAATTTTTCGTTAATTTAGGCAAAACATCAAAATATTGGGACTTTTCCATTAAAAAAAAACTTTTAGGACTTTATTGAAACTTTTAAAAAAAGTTTGGGACTTTTCTGTAGATAACCCTTGTTTTATTTCTTTATCTTTGACACTCTTTCACGAAGATCCTTGTGGTTTTCAAAAGTCTGGTTTGTGGTTCTCAATGTTATTTTCAGGCTCGCAGTGCAGCCCATGCTTGCTAAAAACGAATGTTCGTGGTGAATGGGTTAAATAATATTTAACTGCGAAAGAGCAACGCTGACGCGACAAATTCCTGTCGATAAGAATTCAAATGGGCGCGTGAAATTTTGAACGAACAACTACTTTACCGCCACATGACGTATGGATCTGACATCTACAATTGTCAAGTCGCGCTTTTTCAAGCGACGTTTCAGGAACCGATGCATTCTCTCTCCGGATTTCTCTCACAACTTGAATGGTATATAAGGATTTTAACGATTGCTCTCTCATTACCACTTACAAAATCCTCTCAAAAGATTTTCGGCGATTAAAACCTTCTCTACTGTTCATCTTCTTCTCTCTCAAACTCCATCAATGGCGGGTTCATCCGAAAACCTGTATGTTCAATATTAGACGGTCCAATCTTCTCTACTGGCTGTCAAACAACATCAAAACTTATTGATCGATTTGGAGCCGTGCAAATACGATGCTTTTATGCTTCCAATCGTTGAATGTCTCAAGTATTCTCCATTGACGATCGCTCTTACCCAGATGGAAAATGTCCTAATATCGCTTCTCTCCAAAGCTTACTCTTCTGCCAACTATGTCAAAGAAGAGCAAAAAGTCACATTTGAGATTCACAACCGTACCACTTCCATCACCAAAACTCGGTTCTGCTCTCTTCTTGGGCTTCCACAGACCGACGATATGATCAAACCTGAGACAATTTCCAGTGCTGCTCTTCTGGAGATTTTCTATCAGATGGGTTATAAAGAAACCCTAACCACCGTCTCAAAGTTCAGGAAACCTAATTTACCTGCTCAATAGAATAGCCTCTTCACCTTGCTGTTCAAGAGTTTTTCTGAAAGGGTGACTGGATCCGATTGTGCTAGCAAGATGTTTATGGCGTTCATGTACGGTCATTACATAGGTCTGAATGTCGACTATGGAGCAGTTCTTTGGGATCAAGTCATTCAGAGTACCCTCTCTACCACACGTCAAAGTGAAATCTCCTGTACACGTTTCTGGACAATCATTGTTCGCAGGTCCATCAACAAACTCCAGATTCCCCTGATGCAAGACACTGTGATGGCTTCTATCTGCACTTTTCACACCACTGGGATTATCATTTCTGATACATCAAAATTCTCTTTCACTAGCTCAATCCCAGAAGTTATGTTTCGTGATGTACCATCTTCCAGCAAAATCTTGGAGGGATATAGGAAATTGACTCCTTCTGGGTTTCGTACTTTAACCCCAGAAATGCAAGTCATGATCGCTGAAGCATACAAACCCAAAAAAGGGGGAAAGGGTGCGAAGAAAGTGGAAAAGAAAACTACTGACAAAGAAGGACCATCTGCAACTGCGAAACCTTCTACCAAATGAAAGGCACCAACGGGCACCTCAGCTGCTGCTCCCAAAAGGCGAAAGCAGTCGCCTCACAAGCAAAAGTCCCATACTCCCAGTTCCAGCGAAAGTTCGGAGTCTGGAGCTCATTCAGACATTCGCAATGAGGAGGAACAACCTATTTGCAATGAGGAGGCTGATAACACTCGCAACGAGGAAAAGAATCCCAATCATGAGGTAACTCAAACTTTTAATGAATTTGTTCCTTTTCCTCCTCCTTCACCTAAAACTACTTATACACCAATTACCATTGCACCATGCCCTCCATCAGTCTCTTCGCAACCACAAACCGGTATTCCTCTTTCTACCCCACTGTTTACAGATTCTACTGTCCCACCAACCACCTCTACCGAACCTCCTGTTTTGGTCAACATATCTGATATGGGGGCTAACACATCAGGTTTCTCAACCCATGTCTCACCTCCTATCTCCCCTCTTCACCAAGATGATCCTGACATGATCTTTGGTGATGATGAAGAGGAAACTTTCAGAGGATTCACCTACACTCCCTTCCAGATTAGGACTGAAAGTGAGGACGAGCATTCCGTTATGAAAGTGAAACTACATTCACTGCATGAAAAGATAGATCAACTGCTTCTCGCTTCCAAGACTTCATCTTCTGAGGCTTACTCTAAAGAAACTGTTGAGTCTCTCTTTGAACGAATCACGAAAGAGCATGCAACCAATGCTGAGAAGATGACTAAAGCAGTTGCTGATTCTGCTAAAGTTTGCAAGATTACGACCGAAAAAGTCGATAAACTAATTTATGAGACTACTACATTCATGGAGAATTTCAGAACTACCTTTGACTCCAATACAATGAAGGCAAATGAATCACTTCAGATTCTGGGTTATTTATTTAAAACTGAGAAGGCAAAATTTCAGGAAATTTGTACGGGGTTGAAATCTGATCATGAAGCGTTTCAAACTGCCATCTCCTCTCAACTTACCAAACTTCAAGCTGAACTGGCAATCGAGAGTAAAATCATGGACTCTCTTGCCATCAAAACTAAAAGAGTGAAGGTTCTCACTGTTAAGCTTGAACAGGCTGAGAAATAGGTCAATGATTTTATCACTGAGAGAGCTGTAATGAAAAGTTGTATCTCTGATATCATAGGTTTACTCTCAGATATCATTGAGACCAGGGATTCAATGATCACCATCTCTATTCACAAGCATCTGCATGAGAAGTTGAGGTATGTCTTCGCAATGTTTCATAGGTTGGAAGGTGTTTCAGATCAAAGCTTTGTTCCAAAACAAGGAGGAGAAGGTGTTGTGTCAAAAGTATCAAGAAAAGAAGAACCCAAAGCTCCAGCTAAAACCGTTATCAAGCAAGAACCTAAGGGCAAGGAAAAATTGTTCAATGAAGAGCCTATCATCGACGACAATGAAGATGAAGAAGAGCTGGATGAAGATGAGCTTAAAATGTGAAAGGCTCATGAAGCTGAGTTGGATGAGAACAACCAAATGATCCAAGAAGCTGAAGAAAAAGAAAGAGCTGAGAAGGAAGCTTAGGCCACTCTTCAGAGTAAAAAGTTCTTGTTTCCCAAGTGGACCTTGAAGAGAATCTAGCATGATGTTATTGATTTACCAAGCCAGTATTGGTTAGAGCCCATTGTGTTGTTTCATCTTCAAAACACACAAGATTCACAACTGGATCTACCAATTACTCCAAAGGCCTTCAGGTTTCGTGTTTTTGTGAAAGTTGCGAAAGCTCCAATCACGAACAGCGGAGCTGATCATATGTTGTTCTCTTTTTATCTGAAGCATATGAAGCCACAATATAAAACATGGTGTGCTAGCAAAATAACTGTCGTGAAAGTCACAGGGCGGATCGAAACTAACAGCTTCCCCAACGCCAAGTTCAAAGTGGCGAGAGGATCAACCAATCAGGTCTACGAATTCACACTCGCGGACTTGCCTTATATAAACCCGTATGACTGGATCGTACTCTATAACATGTTTCTGAAGGAAAAAGTGAAGTACGAACCTATCATGTCTCATCTCCAATTAATGCTTCAGTCTTACATTCAAGAAATTAGTGAGATGGATGTTGAGATAGTTGTGATACTACAAAAGAAACCCTCTGCTGTTCCCAAAGAAGCTCCAAAGGACTTTGAAAAGCTAAAGCCTGGCAAGATTTACAAAGAAGGATGGTTTGTGGTGTATCAATCTAGGGAACGAACTGGAGCTGACTTTCGCACGTCTTTCTTCTTTCTTCCTGACAAACATCTGTATCCTACATCCTGTCTTGAGTTCATACTGGACTTAGTGACCAAATTCAAGGGCAACAGTAGGAAGGATCTCAAGTGCTTCTCCGACATGGTCTTGTGGTATATTCGAGTTCGCAAGTTTCTGTTGAGCTTTATTTCGAAGATTTATGAAGTGCAAAAGCGAATTCAAGGTTAATGGAATACTGCCTCAATTGACGCAAATGGGAAGATTGTTGAGTATTATATGTTGCGTCATTGGGCCTTTTTGTTTAAGTCTGTTATGTAAACGGGTTGGGCCTGTCCTCCCATATTTAATTCTAGGGTTAGAGTATTTATGGTGCATGTATGCATCTTATTTTAGTTAATTCTGATTTTGTTTTGTAACCCTAATCATGCCTCTATAGTAGCAATTCTTCGTCGAGTTCTTCTGAGGCGTGAGACTTAATCATTCAGCATTATTCATATCATCATTGTGTTCTTGTTTTACTTGTTTTGAATCTAAACGATCTTGAAGGATTTTGATCCTAACAACAGTCATATCAGCAAGGATTGTACTGCTACTACCATCGCCACCACGATATCTGATCTGATTTGCTTTCATTGCAATTAGAGGGACCACAAGAAGGCCCATTGTCCGAGTTTGACTGTAGTTGAACTGGTGTCTACACCCGATCCTACAACTCTATAGATTACTGACGGCAGCCAGGGCAAAGTGGTTGTGCTTGTGACGAAGAGCAGGGCTTTTCTGCTGACAGTCGAGGAGGCTCGTGCAGCTCTCGACGTGGTGATGGGTATGTATCTTTTCCTTATCTCTTTATTTATATTGAATTGCCTGCTTATGTTTATATGTTTTATTTTAGGATCGTTCCTCGTGAACGGTATTTCTGCTTTGGTATTGTTTGATTCAGGGGCTACTTGATCCTTTGTGTCACTTGCGCTTAGCAAGAGGTTTGTTGGAGCTCAAGGGGAGCTGGATTGTCCTTTGGATATCGAGATTACTGACGATCGGTCTGTTCGGGTAGCGAGCGTTCATCAAGATTGTATTCTCTAGTTGTTCATCGAGTAGTATCTGATCGATTTGGTTCTCATTCCTTTGCATGGGAACGAGGTTATCGTGGGCATGTATTGGTTGAGCCCTAATGGGGCTGATACTTTTTATTGGACTTCCTTGGATAAAGGTCCACGAAGGGATTTGGGCCCAATTTGGAAAATTGGGCCAAAATTGGGCTTTGGGTGATCATTTTGGATTTGGGCCTTTTGAATAGTTGGATTGAGCTTGTTGGATTAGGTGTTTAAGCCCATAACTATAATTGATATGTACTTGACCCAATAGTAGCATGGTCCATTTCGGGTGGCCTTCACCGGAACAATTTGAAAGGTTGAATATTTAAGAAAGAGGTTATTTGTGATTTATTAATATATTATAAGAATAATACATTAATTGAGAAATCATATTATTTAATTAGTATTGATCAAAAAATAATTTGGAATTAATTTAGTGATCAAAAGAGACTAATTAAATTAATGGGGACTGATGATGTAAATCAGTGAGACATATGGTTTGGGCTAATGATCCATGATTGATTTGCGATGGGCTAAGCTTATGAGTTAGTCCATGAAGTATTAGTCCAAATCAATTGTTGGATCATAAGCTTAAGTGTAAGAATTAGGGTTACAAATGACTCTTGGAATTCTACACTATAAATGTGTACCCTAAGCTCTAAAATCGGTGACCACTTGCATTCCAATAAGGGCTAGCCGATTTTGTGTCTCCTAAACCTATCTCATTATCCTCTAATTGTTTATTGGTGTTTGTGACTTGTTTGAGGCATCACACTTGGGATGCTAAGCTCTTTTAAGGCCAAGTTCTACAAGGTACATCAAAAGGTAATATTCTAACTAGTTTTTATGATTCAAATATCACATTTTCATGCTAGTTAGGCAATGCTTTGGAAAATGAATATTGCATGTATAATTAGAGAAAACTTAGATCCAAAGCATTAAGGTTGTATGTGCACCATAGGAATGTTAGAGTACATAAAACCCATCAGTGGTTTCAGAGCCTAAGTTGTTTTCTGTTATATTGATGCAATTATTTGATTTTCAAAGCTGAAAAAGTATAATTTCTGGCCTCTGACTGATGGACTTGACAAGTTCAATTATCTGACTCGATGGGTGCACTCACAGACTGACAACTCGACGAGTTCAGTTCATGCACTCGATGAGTTGGATCATCTGATGGCAGAATTTTCGAGTTTTTGGACTGTTTTGGATTAGGATCATTACCACAAATTGTTTTGGTTCATAAAATTTGACTTTACTAATATGGTAATGATTATCCCCATCCAATAACATGATGATGGTCAAATTTTAAGATAATTACTTGATTTTGTGAAAAACTAATTATTTGTAGAATTTGAAATAATCTTGGTATATGACTAGTATTAGGTCAAACTAGTAAATGATAAATTATATGATAATTGTATTAGTTAAATTTGATCTAAATGTTTCTTGAAGAGTTTCATAACTTGTCCTCAAGTTATGGAATATGAAAAGTCTCATTCATGAAACATTAACTTTTTAAGTTATAGAATTCCAAAGGTCATGAAGAGTTTCATAACTTTTCCTCAAGTTATGGAGCTTGGAAAGTCTCATTTATGCAACATAAATTCTAAAAATCAAGAGGTTTTGAAGAGTTTCAAAACTTTCCCTCAAGTTTTGGAACTTGAAAAGTCTCATTTATGAAACTTTAATTCCAAACCCTAGAATTTTAAAAATTTAAAATTTAACCCTTATACTATTATAATATTAAAAGATTAATACTTATATATATATATATATATATATATATATATATATATATATATATATATATATATATATATATATATATATAAGACAAGTCAGTCTCATTCATGAAGCTGGTCTATAAGGGGTGTTTACGGAAGCGGTCTATAAAATGACCGTCATTGGGTATCTATTCTTACCCACCGCACTCTTGACTAGTGGAGGGTCGTTAGCCGAATGGGTAGGATAGGACATTAATCTTCATTAATAAGTATAATGATAATTATAAAGTAACTAAATGATTTTCATAAATTTCCAATCTTAGTTACTTTAGGAAAAATGTGAAAATGATGCTATTCCATTAAATTGCACTTTGCACCTTGCCAAGTCATTAGTGGAGCGTGTGTGGTTAATCGACACACAAATTTGGGACTAACAAGGGTAGCAAAGGGTAGCTTGATGTTTATCATAGATCAATGGAGCGTGTATGGTTTACCGGCACATTGATCGGGTGATAAATAACATCGAGAGTACCAAGCACATTTGCATGGTTATTCACACTTTGTTTGTGATCCTCGGTATCCCAGTCACAAACTTGAAGGGCATAATTGAGATTTAAACATGCCATTGAAAACTTCAATGAATCTCAAAATAATCTAGGAATTTCAATTCATTTAAAACTTAATCTCTAATTCTGTTTTTCATGGTGGAAATCGGTAAATCGTCATTTACCTACCTTCAAATATTTTGCAATTGGATTACGGCATCCCTCTTCCGAATTGTGAAATATTGTGTTGGGTCCTAGCCTTAATATTTCATTTGGGTGTTATATTAAGTATTCTTATCTAATCTAAACTTTGTCTTTCTTTTCAGATGTCTTCCAACACCGCTTTGGGCTCAAACCCTTCTAAATCTTTCTCCTTCATGAACTTATGTGGGAGGGTCATCTTTGATGGATCGAACTTTAATGACTGGATTCGAAACACCTGTATGGCCATTTGATATGAAGAAAAGGAATATGTCCTCGACAAAGAGCTAAAGGAGATTGATGAATCTACTGCTCCTGAACATAATGTTGAATATAAGGCCCATAAGAGGGACTTGACAAAGGTGTCGTGTATCATGATTGCTACCATGACTGATGAGCTTCAAAAGTCCTATGAGGACTTTTGGCCCTATGCGATGCACTAAGATTTGATGGAAATGTACCATCAAAGTGCTCGACAGGAAAGGTATGACATCATTGCCTCCATGATTACAACAAAAATAAATTATGGATAGTTCATCACGGCCCATTTGCAAAAGATGCAAAGGTTTGTGGACTGCTTGCTGAAATTGAATGTCAACTTCGATGAAGAGTTGGCCATTGACATTATCCTACACTCTTTGCCTCCTTGTTATGATCAGTTCCCTATGACTTATCATATGAACAAGGAGGAGCTCACTCTAAGCAAGCTTCAAGGCCTTCAGAGAACTGCTGAAAGTAGTTTAAAAGGCAAGTATGTTGTGTCTACTCCTACTGCTACTGCCCCTGTCTTGGCAATTGGACATGGGAAGGGAAAGAAGAGGAAGGCTCCTTCTAAGAGCCACAAGGGAAAGTCCCATGATGGATCATCTTCTAGTGGGAACAAAGGTGGTTCTGCTAAACCCTCTTCAAATCCAAAGGAAGCAGAGTGCTTCCGTTGTCATGAAAAAGGGCACTGGAAACAAAGATGCCCCAAATACTTGTAGGTCATAAAGAATGGGAAGATCAAGCCCACCTTCACAGGTATTTACAGTATTCTGTCTAACAACTCATCACATGATAATTATTGGGTCCTTGATACAGGATGTGGTTTTCACATTTGTTCTGATTTGCAGGGTCTAAAAAGAAGTAGGGATGTGGAGCACGGGAAAATGAACTTGATCATGGGGAATAGGAAAGTGTCACCTGTTACCAAGATTGGAGTTTATTCTTAATTGCTTAGTAGTGGGTTAAATTTAGAATTGAATAATTTTTTCTACCCGTCTGCTATGGCGATAAATATTATTTCTTTTCATGGTTTGTATAAACAATGTTTTACTTATTCATTTAATAATGATATTGGTGGTATTAATGCTTATTATAATGGTAAATTTTATTTTGAAGCATTGCCTTGTAATGGTATATATGAAACTGTAGTGGTTGTAGATAACTTAGGAAATAATGTATTGCATATTGATTTGTCTAATGGTTTGGACAAGGCATGCTTGTGGCATTGTCGTCTTGGGCATGTCAACAAGAAGCGCATAGCCCAACTCCAAAAGGATGAGTGTTGGAGTCATTTTACTTAAATTCGGATGACACATGCGAATCTTGTTTACTTTGAAAGATGACCAAGTCACCTTTCACTGGTACTTGTGAAAGAGGTGAAGGTTTGTTGGATCTCATACACACCGATGTGTGTGGACCCTTCAGATCCGCCACAAGGGATGCTAACCGCTTCTATGTGACTTTTACCGATGATTACAACAGATATGGGTATGTCTACTTAATCAAGCATAAGTCAAATACCTTTGAAAAGTTCAAAGATTTTAAACAAGAAGTGAAGAATCAGCTGGGCAAGAAGATAAAGATGCTCTGATCCGATCGAGGTGGTGAGTATCTTAGTATCGAGTTCCACGAATATCTTAAGGAATGTGGAAGTTTTTCACAATTGATGCCACCTAGGACACCACAGCTTAATGGTGTGGCTGAGAGGCGCAATCAAACATTGTTGGACATGGTTCGTTCCATGATATGTCGAGCTTCGTTACCTATCTCATGAAATGTGGACATGGAAGGTTCCCATGTTAGCACATATCAAGGTTTGGGGTTGCGAGGCTTTTGTAAGACGAGAGACTCACGACAAGCTCGAACCTCGTAGTGAGTGTTGTATTTTCATAGGCTACCCACAGAAATCCTTTGGATATCTCTTCTACAGACCGAGTGACAATGTTGTCTTCGTTGCAAGGAGAGGGGTTTTCCACGAAAGAGAGCTCATATGCCACGAGGACAGTGGGAGGCAAATTGACCTTGAAGAGCTTCAAGAATTAAATGATGAAGGATCCTCAAACACTAGCGCTCAACCCGAGGAGGAAACTCCTGTTGAACCAGTTGATGAGTCCGTACCTATGAGACGTTCCAATAGAGTTAGTGTTCCACCTGTGTTGTATGGTTTTCATATGACAAATGATGGTGAAACGTTTATCAATGATAATACATTGATAAATTTTGATGAACCTAATAACTACATGGAAGCCATGGTAGGCCCCAAGTCTGCAAAATGGAAAGAGGCGATGGACAACGAGATTCCGTCCATGTTTGACAATCAAGTTTGGAACTTGGTTGACAACGTACCAGGTCGTAAGACGGTCAGGTGCAGATGGATCTTCAAGAAAAAGACTGGAATGGATGGGAAAGTACACACTTATAAGGCGCGTTTGGTTGCGAAGGGCTTTACTCAAACTCCTGGAGTTGACTATGACGAGACCTTCTCACCAGTAGCAAAGATTAAGTCTTTAAGGGTTATGCTAGCCATAGCTGCATTTCATGATTATGAAATATGGCAAATGGATGTCAAAACCGCTTTCCTTAACGGTAAGTTGGCTGAAGATGTTTACATGAATCAGCCAGAGGGTTTTGTAGATGCAAAATAACCTAATAGAGTGTGTAAGCTTGAGAAATCCATTTATGGATTAAAGCAAACATCTCGCAGATAGAATCTTTATTTCTATGAGAAAGTCAAAGAGTTTGGTTTTCCGAGAAGCGAGGATGAGTCCTGCATATATGTCAAAGCTAGTGGGAGTATAGTTAGCTTTCTGGTGTTATATGTAGATGACATACTTCTCATAGGAAACGACATTCCAACCTTGCAGGAGGTTAAGTCCTAGTTTGGAAAGTGTTTCACTATGAAGGACCTTGGGGAAGCTGCATACATTCTAGGGATAACGATATTGAGAAATAGGAGTAAAAGAATAATAAGACTTAGTCAAAGTACCTAATTAGTCCAAGTACAAATGCCGGAATAGTAGAAATGAACCGAATACCATATGCTTCTGCCGTTGGCTCGATCATGTATGCTATGACATGTACTTGCCCTGATGTAGCCTTTGCTTTGAGCATGGTTAGTAGATATCAAGGGAATCCTGGTAAAGCTCACTGGACTGCGGTAAAGAACATTCTCAAGTACCTCCGAAGGACAAAGGACTGGGCCTTACCCTCGGTGGGAGCGATGATTTGGGAGTGACAGGGTATAGTGACGCAAGCTTTCAGACCGACAGAGATAATTTCCGCTCTCATTCAGCCTGGGTATTTACCTTAAATAGAGGAGCAGTAACTTGGAAAAGTTCCAAACATGAGACTGTAGTTGATTCAACGTGTGAATCAAAGTACATAGCAACAAGTGAAGCGTCGAAGGAGGCAATATGGCTAAAGAACTTCATCGGAGACCTTGGAGTTGTACCAGCTATAAAGGAGCCCATGGAGATTTTATGTGACAATGAGGGTGCGGTCGCCTTAATCAAGGAACCAAGGGATCATGGCAGATCCAAGCACATCGATAGAAAATATCACTTCATATGTAACGCCCGCAGATTCGGGCTAGTCAATTTAGAGACGATAAGTGTCAAAAATGACTTTTTTGATAGAGTATTATTTAGAATAAATAATCTCAACTAAGTTGTAGTATATGTCACAAGGTTTCCGTACATATAAATAACACTGAAATCCGAGTTATAACGAAGAAGTTATGACCAGTCGAAGTTTTGCGACAAAACCGGCATGACACCGGGAATCATAAAAAGTGAGTTTATGATAAAGTAGTTTTTAGCCTTTCTGACCTAAAATAAAGTTGTAGAGTACGTCTCCACCTACGCGTGGATATAAATAACGTCGAAAACGAAGCTCGTATGCAAAAGTTATGACCTTCCGAAGATGCAGCTGTCTAAGGGCATGATACGTGACAGAAACTCTAGCCGCCTAAAGTCACAACGTGAACATGAATTTCATGACGTGAAACGTGTCAGGGACACTAATCGGGGCTAGAAAACACGTGTTAAAGCTACGAGATGACTCATGGAAGTTCACGACGTGAACCTATCATGTTCACGACGTGAATGGCCCCAGAACACCCTATAAATAGCAAGTTCACCCTTTCATTCCTTACACCATTTCCTCTCTCTCTCTCTCTCTCTCTCTCTCTCTCTCTCTCTCGTTTCCGAAGGCCATTTCCCTTCTTGAGCCTGACAACGATGAACCGCTGACCATTTCTAGTTAGATTCTATCCAATCACACTACTAATGTGAGTGCATATTACTTTCATCTTACACATAGATATGAAGTATTTTATATAAAATTACGTGCTATGTGTGCATATTATCTGAATACTTGTTGTCTAGGCCGGATGATTGATTTTATATACATTTTAAATGATTTAAACTGTCTATGTATTATATATCTACAAATATGTTGGGGTAAAACATGGGTAGATAAAATAGTTGTTGTGTGATGAAAAATGAGTTGGAAGGTGAGATGAAAGGTGATATAGATCATGTGATGAGGGTATAACGTCCATAAAATTTGAGCCAAATTAAAACATTTTAATTCATTCAAAAACCATTAATTTCATACATCTCGTTTTCAAAATAGATTAAAAACCTGAGTATCCCCCAGAACCATCTCAATAAATCATAAAACATGAGGAGCGGTACAATCACGCCTTTGCCTTGCCACGATCTCCTGAAGTACCTGAAACAATACACTGAAACTGTAAGCCCGAAAGCTTAGTGAGTTACCCCCAAAATACCAACCACACATAAACATACTCATATCATATCACAAATACAAAACATCCATGCACATCGAGTCTACTATGTGACTGGTCCGCCGCACCGGGCCTTCAGTCCACCTGGTCCACCCTCCGAGTCTAGCCATGTACATCGAGTCTACAGTGTGATTGGTCTGCCCGCACCGGGCCTTCAATCCACCTGGTCCACTCTCTGAGTCTACAGTATGACTGGTCCGCCCCCACCGGGCCTTCAGTCGGCCTGGTCCACTCTCCGAGCCTCAGCACGTCTGGTTCGCCCTCTTGGGGCCTTCAGCCTATAAAACAATCAATCACATAACAGATCCTTAACCAGACAAGCAGTCTAACAGATCACATAGCATATCAACATCCTAACCAGGATTCTGACCTAACCGTTCACTAGCATATCATTACCCTATATACCGGGTACCGACCTTAACCAAGTCACTAACATATCCCCATCCTAAATACCGGGATGTAAATCTAGCAAAGCAATAACATAACAACAATACCCGGATTTCCATCCGATAAAGGGCCGGCCTTGGTGCCGTAGACCCTGTCGATATAGTGAGGATAACTCACCTCGCAATTGCCGACTGAAAGGATAAGATCAACTGCTCCGATCACCGACACGAACTCCACCACCGAACACTACCAAAGAACCAATTCCATAAATACCAAAATCACCAAAATACCCTTGGAAGTCAAACTGGTCAACTCTTGGTCAAAGTCAAAGTACTCAGTCAAAGTCAACCTCCGTGACTGACTCTACTCGCCGAGTCGACCCGTCGACTCGTCGAGTCCCTATACTCAGAAACTCCCATAACACGACTCTACTTACCGAGTCACTCAAGACTCGTCGAGTCCAACGATCTCTGAGTCCCATCCTGCTCAACTCACCGAGGCACCTCCCGACTCACTGCTTCAAGGTTTAACCACAAAAGATTGGGGTTCTACGACCAGACTCGTCGAGTCCAAGAACAGACTCGCCGAGTCCAAGGCAATCTTCAACAGACTCGCCGAGTTGTTCTTCAACTCTCCGAGTTCATGCACATGTTCATACAACTCGTCGAGTACACCCATGTGACTCGCCGAGTCCCTTCAGTTCTTAATCCATACAGAGGCTTTTCGAGCCATGCAGGGGCTCCAAACTGTAGATCCACCCTTTTAGGGCATAACCCCTACGTAAAGTTGCAAACTTTACGTGAAACCAAGGAGTTAAAGGTCCAAATCTCTCTAGGGCATGGGTTTAAGACAAAGGATCCCCTCAACAAACCCAAAGGATGGTGCTTTATGCTCTCATAGCTCAAAACTAACCTAGATCCGAAGTTGCAACCTCAGATCTAGCCTCTAAACCCGAAATGAATCTCAAACAAGCTAAGAAATCCCAAATCAACCACCATGGATGAATCTAAAAAGGAAATAGCTTAGGATTAGGGCATTCTTACCTCTGAGATGTGCCCAACTAATGTAGGTTCTGGATCTACACAAACTCCTTGATGCTAGCGTCTAACTCCTCAAGCTCCTCACACCAAAATCTTCTTCCAAGCTCCAATCTCCTCAATCAATGGTGTTTCACACGAACTAGGGTTTTCTGGAACTTTATGGGGGATTAGGAGGCTGGGAGAAGGACATAAAGTCCTTTAAATAGGGTGCAACCCTCGGGATTAGGGTTTTCTTCCTACAGCACCAACTCGTCGAGTCCAAGCCACTTAAACCACGGGCCTACTCGTCGAGTCCCTTCCTAAATTTACACTTAGCACCCTCCAACTTCCTGCTTCCGAACTTGGGATGTTACAATTCTCCCCCACTTAAATTAGGCTTCGTCCTCGAAGCTTGCGGCAACACAAACTTCCGGATGATACTGTTGGATATAGTGTCTAAGTCCATAACTATATTTGGTATGTACTTGACCCGACCCGACATGGTCCATTTGTTGGGTTTTAAGCATTCTAACACTCCTATGGTGTACGTGCAACCCTATAAACCTTGGATCTATGTTTTCTCTATTATACATGCAAATATTAACTATTCCAAGGTTTCATCCTAACTAGCATATTATGAAGCACCTATACTACAAAGTTCTAGTTAGATGACATACCTTTTGATGTAGCTTGATGTCTTCAAGCTTTAAGAGCTTAGCCCCAATAGTGTGGAAGCCTCAAATGGAATCACAAATCACCAAAACACCTTGGAAGAACTTGAGAGAATATGTATTCACACTAAAATCGGCCCACTCTTATTTTCACACACTTGTGCCAATTTTGTGAGCCAAGGACCCCTTTATATATTATGGAGGATTAGGGTTACATCCATGTAAACCCTAATACCCATGACCTTTCATTTACATAGGATCCATGGGTTAAAAGCTCCATGGACCATCCATGAAAGCTTAGCCTAACCTAAATGAACTTGGCCCATTCCATATATATATATAAGAGTCCATATTTAATTAGTTCTTTTTGATCACTTAATTAATTCTAAATTAATTCTTGATCAATACTAATTAAATAATATGATTCAATATTAATATATTAGAACTTATAATATATTAATATAAATCATAAATATACTATTCTCAAAAGACTATCCATATAAATTGTGCCGGTGAAGTGCAACCCAAATGGACCATGCCGGGTCGGGTCAAGTACATACCAAATATAGTTATGGACTTAGACATTAATCCAACAGTCTCCCACTTGGATAAGTCTAAAACTATTATTGAGTATGACTTCAAAACCTAACTGGCAATCGTAGCTCTTAAAGCCGCTGTCGAACTCTGACCTTGTCAATGACTTGTCCATTAGATAAGGGATCATATATTCATCCATTCTAGATATCATATGGACTGAGACATGGATTATAATCATTCTCTCTGTCCATTTGTTGTTTCCCGATTTTCGATTTATGATGACTGACTGATTGAACAAATCAAATCAGTCCTGGCTTGGCCAAGCACTCACATGTGTCATCGTTAAATCATCGAGGGGCCCACATATATCGCTTTTATCCCGAAGGTAAAAGGAATGGATAAACTTCGACTCATATGGCTTGTTCTACTACTTGTTGAATCATACACAAAGGCACGTTTTATAACATCGAGTTACCAAATGCGTTTTCGTGCAATCAATGTATAACCAACTCATAGTAACAACTCATATCTCTAGGTTTGAAGAATATAAGATATTATCGTCTCATGATCACTCGTGATAAAATCCATGAAGTGATTCAAGTGAGCGCGGGTTGAATCCAATACTCAGAACTTATGAGCACTCATGAGTGTTGTAGCACCACTTTGTCCACCAACTTGGACCTCTACAAACCAACCCATGACAGTCTTGATTCATATCTACTTCCAACATATGACCGACTGTGGATGGTTTGAATAACTTAATCATTCAGGAAGAGCGACTTAGTTATTCTGGAAGTCAAAACATGCAAAGTGAAACACAAGAATAAATGAATCAAATATGGTATCAAACCCTATGAATATAAATAAACACTTTTATTTATCACCATACTGATTACTCATTAATCATTGTTTCGGTTTTATCAACTTTATACTTGAATTAAAAACACTAGTTGTCCCATGCTCCAAGCATGTACACTATGTTTTTCTTAAACAATAGCTTTGCCATATACCAAGTATGCACTATATGTTTGTCTATGATCCTTACTTTGTGAAATAAACCAATTGAACATAATTTCAATGATTCTAATTTCACACTCCCAAATCCTTATCGAAAAATGTGAGAATTTCAAATTCCTATCATTTATAGAAATCTGTTTAGATTTTAAACATAATTGCACTGACCCTCCTGTAATGGATATGTTCAAAGTCACAAAGACTTGTCAACAGTCATTATAAGGTATTCCAATGGAGATCAACTCCATGGAAACTAAGTCTCATATTCAAAGTACATTGCTTTGGACATGCTTCTTGCATTAAGTTTTCTAATCTTACACAGATAACTTCCACCTATGGAGACAACTCCATATTCTCATTTTGACTATCACTTCTGAATAAGAGATGCCTCTTTTTAGAATATGTCAATATGGTCCTTCCAAAATTAGCACTATACTTCCAACTGTCCCTGAGCAACCAATCTTTGGTAAACCTCAGATTGTCCTCGACAATTGCTTAATCATTTTAGTCATATCAAATTCTAGACCTTTTCCCTTCTTAATGCCTCTGGGAATTTGGAAAAATTTAGAAATGACAAATATTATAGCACATGCAATCGATCCTGTACCCAAAGCAAATGGTACACGATTCATGATTGCTCACATAAAGACATGATTCTAGACCAGTCTTTTGCTACAATATTTTTATTTGCCATGTTTTCAAAATTTGACTATGAAGAGGGATGCCGTAATCATAATCGATTTTTGAGAACGCAATATATAGAATTTCCTTAAGTTGAACCAATCCAACATGAAATTCATATATATATATTCTTGACTAAAGATGATTAAGGTCTCAATCTAAGCCTTTAGAACTGAAATGAAGTATATCCTCTCCCTTAATTATAGCAAAACAACTTTTTCAATCCTTGCAGCCTCATGAATTGAAACTTTTGTTTTCTATAATTAACATTGCTAACTTGCAACACTAACAATAATTATCATGCTCCCACTAACATGATGATTATTACCATAACACTTATGCTCCCACTAGCTTTGACATGTACTCAGAAATCAGCTGGACTTCTAGAAATCAATACTTTATTGACTTTCTTACCAAAGTTCAGATTTCTGATACGAGATGCTTTGATAAAACTTTATCAAAATCATACACCTTTCCTTAGATAGCATGCATGTGTGTCTAAACAATTTCAGAACTATGAAAAGGGATGCCGTAATCATAGTCTCAATTGTTTAGACCTTTTGCCATCTGCTTCAAATCTACTTGGTGGAAGTGTTTCCTCACCATCATTTTCATGAATCGGAGAGAAACCTTATGACCCTTAGATTTTATGGCGTATGTGTTCTTATCCATGTGAATCGTCAAAACCATAGTCACAAGACAAGGATAATGACAAATCCAAACTCATATGGACTGAACTTATGCAATATTAACTTCTTGCCACCTGGCAGTACAGGGTCTGCCATTGCTTCCAAGTTGTTATGCAACCAATTGAGAACTTTCAGAACTCCTATGCAAAGCCAACTTTAACTGGAATGGGCACAGAATATGTCAACACGATAGGTTATAAACCTCAAGTCGTGTGCTAGTGAAGAACCTCAGGTTTTATTCTTGACTAGTTCTTGAAATTATTTTTAGGATCTTTAAGACTCCCACTATCCTCTTGACATATAAGACTATCTTGCCAAATATTCAAGAGATAGTGCGGATTCTTTATCAAGACAAACACTTCACACAATTGGCCTTAGTTGGTCTTTGTTTTATCCAAAACATCACAACTTACCAATTTCAAATGTACAAGAGTAGGACACTTTTACTCTTACATTTGACAAGTGTTTTAAACCTTTCTTTAAGATATGTCACTCAAGTTACAATCTTGGAGTATGACTCTAAGAATTGTTTTGGAACGAAGTATGACTCATCTTCCTGATCTAACCATTTCAACAATTCATGACTCCTCTTCTTAGTCATAAGAATGCACTAAGATGACCTTTAGAGGACTAATTGTGATATGATTTCTAAATCATTAAGATGATCACAAACATGATACTAAAGTACTCTCCCATCTTTTCAGATTTGAGAAACTTTTATCTTTCTGCCTAATTTGATTCTTCCCATTCGTTCTGCCATACATTGAGACTTTTCCAATGTTTCAGAATTATACTTAAACTTGTAAGTATAACCATATTTACTAAACTTTAGTAAATCAAATAGTCTTAACGAGCTTTGTGGTGGACATGACCAGTGCACAAGAATGTGTACTCGATCCCTTTAGTCCTTCATTGGACTCACACATCCATGTGAACAAGTAATTAGTCTTGATTTTCCAATGCTTGAAAGTTCTCATTCATCATACTATTCAACTTGCATGATTCCAAGTTTCGGTCCAATTGAAACTTGGGTGATGAGGAACTTTCCTGATTTGGTAAATTTAGACACTACCACAAATGAAAGAATCAAATCCATTTTCCAATATTGCTGTCAGTGGAATCATATAAGCAACAATTTTCCACAAATGCCTTTGTAAGGATACTTCAAATAAACAAAATTAAACAATTTTCTTTTATTTTAAAACTTTGCGGAAAAACTTATCCTTACAATCCACATGGAAAATTGTTGTTATCTATTCCTTAGCAATATATCATAACTTCTTAAGCAACTGCTCAAAATTCTGATGCGATCGAAATCCACCTTCGCGATCAGAATCAGCATATACTTCCTTTAATATTTCTCTCTATTCTTTGATTCTTAAAACATCAACATGTGACCCAGTCACATCATGTAATGAGGATCTCAGAATAGAACTTAACAAAGTTAGATAATGGGCTCTACCTGATGTAGAGTCAAACTTATTGACTTTAACATCCTTAGGTAAATTTGGCAGCTTTGCAATCAACGCCCCTTCCTTTGGCAAAATAAACATATGGACCCTTTGGTAGTGGGACTATCTCAGACTTAGCCTTTCTCTTTACCATTTGGTCAACCGGGTTGACTATGGCCAATCCCTTTCCATTGGGAAGAGAATGCTTTTTCTGGATTTCCAGTGTCACCATTGTCATTGTCCATAAAGTTTTTGGGAAGTTGATCTTCTAATCAAATTTGCTTTACTATCGTTCCAAATCATTGCTGATTCAGCAGCACCAAGCAAATAGATATGATCATTAAGGTTCATGTCATAGTCTGTTTCATAGTAGTCCCAAAGGAACTCACTATGTGACTTAGAAAGTGATTGAACATCCAACTTTCTCAAGACTTTGACACCCAACTCTCCCGGCTTGTCAATATGTGACTTCATCTCTAAGATGTGATCACACATAGACCTTGCTTGCCATTAGGGCTTGAGTGACCTTGAACTTGTGGGTTAGGGAGAATAATTGGAGGAGGTGGAGGAAGTAAAGTTCCAAGAGATTTGGGAAGATCATAGATGTCTGAACTCGACATCTTTTGGGAGATATTCAAGATAGTTGATCTAAAGTCCTTAATATAACACCCAATATGAAATATTAAGGCTGGGATCCAACAACCTATTTATAACTGGAAGAGGGATGCCGTAATCCGAGTTATAAAATAGTTGAAGGTAGGTAAATGACGATTTACCAATTTCCACCATGAAAAACGAAATAATTTAATTTGGTTTTTTACTTGGATTTGAAACTCCTAGATCTTTTGAGATTCATTGAACTTTTCAATGGCATGTTTCAATCTCGAGTGTGCCCTTCAGGTTTTGTGACTGGGATGCCGAGGATCACAAAACAAGGTGTGAAGTAACCATGCAAATATACTTGGTACCCTTAATATTTACCCCTCAATCGATGTGCCGGTTAACCACACGAGCTCCACCGATACTATGATAAATATTAAGTTACCCTTTGCCTACTTTGTTAAATCCAGGTTAGTGTGCCGGTTAACCACACACGCTCCACTAACGGTTTAAACAAAGTGCAAAGTGTAATTTCATGGATTAGCACCTTATTCACATTTTCCTAAGTAACTAAGATTGGGAATTAATAAAAGGTTTAGTTACTTAGTATTTATCATTAATACTTTTAATGAAGGGAGAATTATAGTCCTTGTCCTACCTGTTCGGCTAACGACCCTCCACCAGTCAAGGAAGCCGTGGGTGAGAGTGGACACCCATTAAGCTGCCATTTTATAGGCAACAACCTTATACCCCCCTTATAGACCGGCTTCGTGAATGAGGCCTACTAATGGTAAGACGACTTGCTCTTATACATATAATATATTAAACTTTTAATATTATAATAGTATAAGGGTGTATATTAGACATTTAAAATACTTGATGGTTTAATCTATTAATTAAACTAGACTTTTAATTTAATTAAACTCAAACCATATATTTATGGATTTAATAATACTCTTTTAATTAAACGCTTTAATTAACTATTAATAAAGTTCATAAGAGTTAATTTGAACTATTCAACAAAACATCATAATTCCAATTATTAAACTCAAAATTAAAATCATTTAATTAATTGTTTAAGTTATGAACCCAAGAGTTTTAGAATTCAATTCTTTTTTTCATAAAAAACTTTTCTCAAATTCCAAAACTTGAGGGCAAGTTTTGTAATTCTTGAAAACCTTTGGATTCCATAACTTATGGAATTAATGGTGTTTTATGATGAAACTTTCCATGTTCCATAACTTAAGAACAAGTTATGGAATTCTTTAAAACATTAACACCAAATTTTGTAACTCCATAAAAACTTTGAATCAATTTTTTTTTAAAAAAAACTTTCATATCCATAACTTATGGAAGTTTCAAAAACCCTTAAGATCACAACTTTAAAAAAACTTTTGAGCTCCAAAATTTTATGACAAAATTTGTAACTCCTTAAAACATTTAGCTCAAACTTTTAAAACTAATAAAATAATCATATCATTTTATCTTTTACTAAATTTGACCTAATTCAACTCATATAACAAATGATTCAAATTTTACAAATAATTCGTTTTTCACAAAACAAGTAATTATCTTAAAATTTGACAAACGTCATGTTTTTTTTCTCTTTTTGTTTTCCAACTTGAAAATAAAACATTTGCATCAATATAACAGAAAACAACCCATGGCTCTGATACCACTGTTGGGTTTTGAGCATTCTAACACTCCTATGGTGTACATGCAACCCTATAAACCTTGGATCTACGTTTTCTCTATTATACATGCAAATATTAACTATTCCAAGGTTTCATCCTAACTAGCATATTATGAAGCACCTATACTACAAAGTTCTAGTTAGATGACATACCTTTTGATTTAGCTTGATGTCTTAATGCTTTAAGAGCTTAGCCCCAATAGTGTGGAAGCCTCAAATGGAATCACAAATCACCAAAACACCTTGGAAGAACTTGAGAGAATATGTATGCACACTAAAATCGGCCCACTCTTATTTTCACACACTTGTGCCAATTTTGTGAGCCAAGGACCCCTTTATATATTATGGAGGATTAGGGTTACATCCATGTAAACCCTAATACCCATGACCTTTCATTTACATAGGATCCATGGGTTAAAAGCTCCATGGACCATCCATGAAAGCTTAGCCCAACCTAAATGAACTTGGCCCATTCCATATATATAAGAGTCCATATTTAATTAGTTCTTTTTGATCACTTAATTAATTCTAAATTAATTCTTGATCAATACTAATTAAATAATATGATTCCATATTAATATATTAGAACTTATAATATATTAATATAAATCATAAATATACTATTCTCAAAAGACTATCCATATAAATTGTGTCGGTGAAGTGCAACCCAAATGGACCATGCCGGGTCGGGTCAAGTACATACCAAATATAGTTATGGACTTAGACATTAATCCAACACCATTTGGGTTGCATGGCATCATCCACTTGGATAGACTAAATGAGAGAAATAAGACACTTATGGTTTATTAATATATTATAAGTTCTAATATATTAATAATAAGAATAATAATATTTAGTTAGTATTGATCAATAATTAAGTTAGAATTAATTATGTGATCAAAAGAAGACTAATTAAATATATGGGTTGATTGTGTCAATCATCCATAACTTATATAGTGGGTCAAGGCTCCATGGATTATCAAGTTGAGTTAAACCCATAAGATGCTCCATGGATGCTCCATGGGGGTTACATAACCCATGGGTCATGGAAATGAAAGGTCATGACAACTAGGGTTTACATGGTGTAACCCTAATTGTAACATACTATATAAAGAAGCTATTATTCACCATTTTCGGCCACTAGAGTGAATCAAAGAGGGCTAGCCGAAAATCCAAGTGTTCTTATTCTCTTAGAGTTTATTCCAAGTGTACTTGGTGTTGTGTGAAGCATTTGAGGCATCACACTTGAGGTGCTAGGCTCACAAGGTTTCAAAGGAATCCAAGCTACAAAGAGGTATGTAATTCTTACTAACTATTAGAATAAAAGATCCCCATGTATGCTAGATAGGATTATGAACCTTGGAAAATCATTTTGCATGTATCTTAGTCAAACATAGATCCAAGGTTTCTAGGGTTGCATGTACACCATAGGAGTGTTAGAATGCTCAATACCCAATAGTGGTATCAGAGCCTAGGCTTGTTTGTTAAATACTTGATGCAAACTTGTTTTTCAAAAGCCAAAAACTGTCCAGACAAGAAAACTCGACGAGTTCTGGCCAAAAACTCGCCGAGTTTATGTGTTATTGCATGAACTCGACGAGTTCCTTGATGAACTCGATGAATTTGTCATCCAGTGAGCAGTTTTTGGAGCTTTGCTGTTGGAAATGGACTAGAAACATTACCCTAAACTGTTTTGGTGTTTTAAAACGTGTTTTAGTTGGTGTAATGTTGATGCTAATCCATTTTCAATGGCTATTATCAAAAATTACAAGTTTTATATAAGTTTGTTATGATTCTTGAAATTCTTGATAATCATGTTCTTGAACTTATGAATTTAGATGATCATAGGAATTATGTGTAACCTCCATGTTAGTTAATTCTTGATCATTATGTGTTTTAATGGAGTCCATAACTTGTCCTCAAGTTATGGAAAACCAAGAGTCACACTTGAATTAAAACCATTAAAAGAACACAAGAGTTATGAAAATGAAGAGTCTTCAATTTAATACTCTAATAAAGTTTACAAAACTTGCCCTCAAGTTTTGGAAAAAGTAAAGTCATAATTAAAACTTTAGTTCCAACCCTTAGAATTTTAAATATTAAAATTCAACCCTTATACTTTATAATATTATAAGTGAATAATAATTATATATGTATAAGATAAAAGTCGTTTTACCATTAGTAGGCCTCATTCACGAAGTCGGTCTATAAGGGGGTATAAGGTTGTTGCCTATAAAATGGCAACTTAATGGGTGTCCATTCTCACCCACCGCTTCCTTGATCGGTGGAGGGTCGTTAGCCGAAAAGGTAGAACAATGACTATAATTCTCATAATAAGTATTATGAATATACTAAAGTAACTAAACATTTATAAATTCCCAATCTTAGTTACTTTAGGAAAATGTGAATAAGGTGCTAATCCATGAAATTACACTTTGCACTTTGATTAAGTCGTTAGTGGAGCGTGTGTGGTTAACCGGCACACTAACTTGGACTTATCAAGGTAGGCAAAGGGTGACTTAATGTTTATCATAGTATCGTTGGAGCGTGTGTGGTTAACCGGCACTTCGATTAGGGGTAATACATTAAGTGTACCAAGTAATTTGCATGGTTACTTCACACCTTGTTTTGTGATCCTCGACATCCCAGTCACAAAACGTGAAGGGCACATTCGAGACTGAAACATGCCATTGAAAAGTTCAATGAATCTCAAAGAACCTAGGAATTTCTAAACCAATTAAAACCTAATAAGATTTATTCCGTTTTATGGTGGAAATTGGTGAATCGTCATTCACCTACCTTCAAATATTTTATAGCTTGGATTACGGCATCCCTCTTCTAAGTTATAAAATATTGTGTTGGGTCCTAGCCTTAATATAGCATTTGGGTGCTTTATTAAGGACTATCCTGAAATCTAATCTAAACTTATTCTTTCATTTCAGATGTCTTCCAAAAACAATGCTTCTGGCTCAAACCCTACTTGCTCCTTCTCTCTCATGAACCTTTGTGGGAGAGTCATCTTTGATGGATCCAATTTTATGGATTGGATCAGAAACATCAGGATGGTCACTCGCTATGAGGACAAAGAATATGTCCTTGATAGGGAGCTGAAGGAGATTGATGAGTCAACTGCTACCCCAGAGGAGATTGCTGCATTTCAGCCCCATGAAAGGGATGCTACCAAAGTAGCATGTATCATGACTGCCACAATGACAGATGACCTCCAAAATTCCTATGAGGACTATTACCCTTTTGAGATGCACATGGAGTTGATGGAGCGATACCATCAAAGTGCTCGTCAAGAGAGGTATGAAATAATATCCTCCATGATAACCACCCATATGAAGGACAATGAGTCCCTCACGACCCACATGCAGAAAATGCAAAGATTTGTGGATCGCTTGAAGAAACTGAATGTTGACTTTCCTGAGGAGTTAGCAATAGATATCATTTTGCACTCCTTACCTTCATGTTATGATCAATTTAGAATGACATACCACATGAATAAGGAAGAAGTTACACTTAGTAAACTTCAAGGACTCTTAAAGGCTGCAGAAAGTAGTCTTAAGGGTAAGTCGGGTGTTACTACTCCTCCTACTCCTACTGCGGCTAATGTCTTGGCAATCGGGCATGGCAAAGGTAAGAAGAGAAAGAACCCTTCTAAGGGTACCAACGGTAAAACCCTTGAAGGCTCCTCTTCAAGCAAAACCAAGAAAGGTTTTGTCACTCCTTCTGCTAACCCTAATGAGGCTAAATGCTTCTATTGCCATGAAAAATCGCACTGGAAGCGAAACTGCCCTAAATACCAGCAAGATCTTAAGGATGGGAAAGTAAAACCCAACCATGCAGGTATATACACTATATTGTCTAATAACTCACCTCATTCTAAGTCTTGGGTCCTTGATACACGTTGTGGAATTCACATATGTTCTGATCTGCAGGGACTAAGAAGAAGTGAGGATTTGGAGCATGGAAAGATAAACCTCATCATGGCGAATAGGAAAGTTTCACCTGTCACCAAGATTGGAGTTTATTCCTTGTTACTAGATAGTGGGTTTACATTAGACTTGAATAAATGTTGTTATTCGCCAGAAATGGCAAGAAATGTTATTTCCTTTCATGCATTGTATAAAAAAGGTTTCACCTTTTATTTTGATAATAAAAGTGGTGGTATTGATGCTTTCTATAATAGTGTTCTTTATTTTAAAGCATTACCTTGTGATGGTGTGTATGAAACTGTATATGTTGTAGATAACTTAGGAAATAATGTATTGTGTATCGATTCTTCCACTAGCTTAGATAAAGCATCCTTATGGCATTGTCGTCTTGGACATGTAAGCAAGAAACGCATAGGCTAACTCCAAAAGGATGGAGTCTTGGAATCATTTGACCTAAAGTCGAATGATAGTTGTGAATCTTGTCTACTTGGAAAAATGACAAAGTCACCTTTTACTGGCACTTGTGCTAGGGGTGAAGGTTTGTTGGATCTCATACACACAGATGTGTGTGGACCCTTCAGAACCGCCACTAGAGATGCTAATCGCTTTTATGTGACTTTTATTGATGATTTTAGTAGATATGGATATGTCTACTTAATCAAACATAAGTCGGAAACCTTTGATAAATTCAAAGAGTTTAAGCAAGAAGTGGAAAATTAGTTGGGCAGGAACATTAAGATGCTTCGATCCGATCGAGGTGGTGAGTATCTTAGTACCGAGTTCCTTGACTATCTTAAGGAATGTGGGATAGTCTCACAATTGACACCTCCCAGAACACCACAATTGAATGGTGTAGCTGAGACGCACAATCGAACCTTGTTGGACATGGTTCGTTCCATGATGAGTCGAGTTTCGCTACCAATCTCATTTTGGGGGTATGCCTTAGAGACTGCCGCCCATATCCTTAATCTAGTCCCTACAAAGAAGGTTGCCAAAACACCTCACGAGATATGGACTGGAAAAGTTCCAAATCTAGACCACATCAAGGTTTGGGGTTATGAGGCTTTCGTGAGATGCGAGACTCACGACAAGCTCGAACCTCGAAGTGAGAGGTATATTTTCATCGGCTACCCACATAAATCTTTTGGTTATATCTTCTACAGACCCAGTGACAATGTGGTCTTTGTAGCAAGAAGAGGAGTCTTTCGAGAGAGAGAACTCATAAGCCA
This sequence comes from Lactuca virosa, assembly GCF_052849685.1. Taxonomy (NCBI): domain Eukaryota; kingdom Viridiplantae; phylum Streptophyta; class Magnoliopsida; order Asterales; family Asteraceae; genus Lactuca; species Lactuca virosa. The sequence goes on from NC_136426.1 coordinate 200,169,094, forward strand.
AGGAGACAGTGGGAGGCAAGTTGACCTTGAAGAAATTCAAGAGTCAAGCGGTGAAGGAACCTCAAACCCTAGCCCTCAACCTGAGGAGGAAACTCCTGTTGAGCCGACTGAAGAGTCCATACCTCTGAGGTGTTCCACCAGAGTTAGGAATGCACCTGAACATTATTATGGTTTCCATATTACTACAGAAGGTGATACCCTTATCAGTGATAATACACTGATAAATCTGGAAGAGCCTAACAGCTAACGGAAGCCATGGCAGGCCCTGAGTCTGCTAAATGGAAAGAGGCTATGGATAGCGAGATACAATCCATGTATGACAATAAATTTTGGAACTTGGTTGACAATGTACCAGGTCGTAAGACAGTAGGGTGCAAATGGATCTTCAAGAAGAAGACCGACATGGATGGTAATGTACACACTTATAAGGCACGACTGGTTGCAAAGTGTTATTCTCAAACTCCGGGAGTTGATTATGATGAGACCTTTGCACCAGTGGCCAAGATTAAGTCTAGTAGGGTTCTGTTAGCCATTGCTGCATTTCATGATTATGAAATATGACAAATGGATGTCAAAACCGCTTTCCTTAATGGAAAGTTGGCTGAGGATGTTTACATGGTTCAGCCAGAGGGTTTTGTAAGTACAGAATACCCTAATAGAGTGTGTAAGCTTGAAAAATCCATATATGGATTGAAACAAGCACCTCGCAGATGGAATCTTTGCTTCGATGAGAAAGTCAAAGAGTTTGGCTTTTCGAGATGTGAAGATGAATCGTGTATATATGTCAAGGCTAGTGGGAGTATATTTAGCTTTTTGGTACTGTATGTGGATGACATACTGCTCATAGGAAATGACATCCCAACCTTGCAGGAAGTGAAATCCTGGCTTGGGAAGTGTTTCGCTATGAAAGACCTAGGAGAAGCTGCCTATATCCTCGGGATAAAGATTTTGAGAAACAGGAGTAAAAGACTAATTGGACTTAGTCAGAGTACCTACTTAGACAAAGTGCTGAAGAGGTTCAGTATGGAAAATTCCAAGAAAGGAGATTTACCTATTTAGTGTAATGCCAGACTGAGTAAAACTCAGAGCCCGAGTACAAATGAAGAGATAGCTGAGATGAGTCGAGTCCCATATGCTTCCGTTGTAGGCTCGATCATGTATGCTATGACTTGTACTCGTCCTGATGTTTCTTTTGCTTTAAGCATGGTTAGCAGATATCAGAGTAATCCTGGCAAGGCTCACTGGACTGTAGTAAAGAATATTCTCAAGTACCTGTGAAGGACTAAGAACTGGGTCCTTACCCTTGGTGGGAGTGATGACTTGAAAGTAGCAAGGTATAGTGATGCTAGCTTTCAGACTGGTAGGGATAATTTCCACTCTCAGTCGGGCTAGGTCTTTACCCTAAATGGAGGGGCAATTACTTGGAAAAGTTCCAAGCAAGATAAAGTGGCTGATTCCACTTGTGAATCAGAGTATATAGCAGCAAGTGAAGCAGCAAAGGAGGCTATATGGCTAAGGAACTTCATCGGAGACCTTGGAGTTGTACCAGCTATTAAGGAGCCCATGGAAATTTTCTGTGATAGTGAAAGTGCAGTTGCCTTAGCAAAGGAACCAAGGGATCACAGGAGATCCAGGCACATCGACAGAAAATTCAATTTCATCAGACATCGAATAGAAGAAGGAATCCTCGTGGCAAAGAGGGTATCATCAGATGAGAACCCTGCAGATCCCCTCACGAAGGGACTAAGTAGGGTTAAGCATCTTCAGCATGCTAGGTGCATAGGGCTAAGAGATGATATTAGTTTTTAGAAGTTAGATAATTTTGAAATATATAAAATGTAATTGGCATTTGATGATAAATAAAAGTTGTTATTTATGAGTAAAGTGTTGCTATCTCTTGTCAATCATTTACTAGTATTTCTTTTTGCATGTTTTGACTTCCAGAATAATTATGTTATAGTATATATCATATTATTCAAATTCTCCACAGTCAATCATATGTTGGAAGTACATATGAATCAAGACTGTCATGGGTTGATTTGTAGAGGTCCAAGATGTTGGACAAAGGGGGCTACAACACTCATGAGTGCTCATAAGTTTTGAGTATTGGATTCAACCCACGCTCACTGGTATCACTTCATGGAATTTATCTCGAGTGATCGTGAGACGGTAATATCATATAAGTCTTCAAACCTAGACATATGATTTGTTACCTATGAGTTGGTTATGCATTGATTGTACGAAAACGCATTGGTAACTCGATGTTATAAAACGTACCTTTGTGTGTAATTCAACAAGTAGTGGAGCAAACATATGAGTCGAAGTTTATCTGTTCCTTCTTGGATTAGAAGCGATATCTGGGCCCCTCGATGATTTTGTTTTGACCCATGTACCGGGCCCGGTCAGAACTAAATTGATGTGTTCAATTAAGTTCTATGTCAAACAAATCGGAAATCGGGAAACAACTGCTAGATAATAGAAAGATATTGTTCCATGTGTTTGTCCGGATGATATCTAGAACAGAGGATTATATGATCACTTATCTAAAATGGCACACCATCATCTTCTCAGTTCCGAGAGACCTTGAAAAAGCTACGATTGCTGATCGGTTCCTGAAGTCATACTTGCAACTATAGTTATTAGACTTATCCAAGTGGGACACTGTTGGATATAGTGTCTAAGTCCATAACTATATTTGGTATGTACTTGACCCGACCCGGCATGGTCCATTTGGGTTGCATGGCATCATGCACTTGGATAGACTAAATGAGAGAAATAAGACACTTATGGTTCATTAATATATTATAAGTTCTAATATATTAATAATAAGAATAATAATATTTAGTTAGTATTGATCAATAATTAATTTAGAATTAATTATGTGATCAAAAGAAGACTAATTAAATATATGGGTTGATTGTGTCAATCATCCATAACTTATATAGTGGGTCAAGGCTCCATGGATTATCAAGTTGGGTTAAACCCATAAGATGCTCCATGGATGCTCCATGGGGGTTACATAACCCATGGGTCATGGAAATGAAAGCTCATGACAATTAGGGTTTACATGGTGTAACCCTAATTGTAACATACTATATAAAGAAGCTATTATTCACCATTTTCGGCCACTAGAGTGAATCAAAGAGGGCTAGCCGAAAATCCAAGTGTTCTTATTCTCTTAGAGTTTATTCCATGTGTACTTGGTGTTGTGTGAAGCATTTGAGGCATCACACTTGAGGTGCTAGGCTCACAAGGTTTCAATGGAATCCAAGCTACAAAGAGGTATGTAATTCTTACTAACTATTAGAATAAAAGATCCCCATGTATGCTAGATAGGATTATGAACCTTGGAAAATCATTTTGCATGTATCTTAGTCAAACATAGATCCAAGGTTTCTAGGGTTGCATGTACACCATAGGAGTGTTAGAATGCTCAAAACCCAACAGATACTTCTACAATGCATCCACTGTTCTGAAACCGGCCCAGACTCCCTCAAACACAGATATCGAATCTCTAAAATCCATCTCTTCCCTTGCAGGGCCCCAATCAACTGCTTCAAGCCGGCCACCGGCTTCTTTTCTCTGATGACAACACTCATCAACTAAGTGCCACCTGAAGACACTACCTTACTTCCGTCCTACGCATTCATTCGCAACTTGCGAAACGGGATACCGCAACGCCCACTGAGCTCCTGCCAAGACCCTAATCCATCTTCCTTCGCCCAAAATTGGCGATAACCCTGATAACTTGCAACCTGGAACGAATCATGTTCCACCCTCTGGTTCTATCCCTTACGCTCTGACAGGATGTTGCATCCCTCAGCTCCCATAACCCATCAACCAAACATATCGCGGAACTACTCGTACCTGGCCCAAACAGCCTCGGGCTGGAATATCAAACACACCAGGTCCAATCAATCATAGGGTCCGGTCATCCTCATGATAGGATACCCCAGATTGAAATACCCCCACATATATAGCACAAGCTTACATCCATACTCGGAACTAAGGACCTTGTCCTTGCGTCACCCTCGAACCCTTCGGTACGACTCAACGGAGCGCAACCCACTCACACATCCCTATCATGATCTCTAGGTCCTTGACCTTTGACTGTAATATCCTTATACAGTCCTCAGCACCGGTCCAGACTACTCCTGAGTCTGTCAACCTGCTGTCTCACCTTCCTCTGTCCTAATCTCCAATCTGGAACCACTTTCCTCCTCCTCTTCCAAGGAGACTGAAAACATGCCTGCGCATCATCCAACATTGCCACAACCTCAACGGGCGTCCAACCCGTATGTGCTCCCATATATCTGATACAATCCCAATGCTTACTACCAGAAACCAAAGCACTTCCGATCATCCTTTTACTCTGCTGCCTCCCTCTCAGAGGACCCACACTCCTTCCGGAGCTACATACCTTTCCTTTCCAGGAAGTCTACTCCACAACCATAACCGCACTTATAAGTGCCACTAAGCTAAACTCCACTCTACCGATCCACTAACACATAAATAATCTTCAGCATTACTGGACCGTCCTTCCAGGCCTTCAGCCTATCTGGACCACTTTCAGAACCTTCAGCATGTCTGGACCGCCCTCCGGGGCCTTCAGCCTGTCTGGACCGTTCCCTGAACTTCCAGCCGACTCCATCATCATGATCAATACTTGGGGCCAGACCATATCGATTACTATTGCATGGTGACTTATTCACTCATTCTCCTCCTACCGATCCATGAACACATACAGAGTCTTCAGCATGACTGGACCGCCTTCCCAGGCCTTCAGCCTATCTGGACCACTCTCAGAACCTTCAGCAAGTCTGGACCGCCCTCCCGGGCCTTCAGCCTGTCTGGACCGTTCCCTGAGCCTTCGGCCTAACTGGTACGCCTTCCGGCCTTCAGTCTATCCGGACCGCTCAAATACCGTCGCACATCACCCTGAACCATTCCTTCCGGGAATCCCTCCCATGCAGTCTGTTCTAGCCCTCTAGGGTTCCAAACTCCAGATTCGTTCTATGAATCTTTTACCCCGGCCTGATCCCAGGCCTCTCAACAATCAATCACTTTCTCTGAAAACCATGGTCTGTTCCCTGCCCCACGTGTCTATCTCCACATTTTCGGCTAACACAATGCTGAAATCCAACAGCTAACCATCCTTGGATGCATGTTGTCCCACCGGAGAGTTTTTCCAATTCTCCCCCACTTAGTGCATCGACTACTAACCACCGATGCTCAAAACCGGCATAGCTCAATCGCCCTTACTCCATACATCTCCTCTTATCCCTGAACTAACTCCCTCGGGAGTAAGTAACCTTTAACGAATAACCCTTCCGCCACCGCACACCCGAACTCCAAGGAAGTTCGAATCTCAACTGAACCCTTCTCACATCTTCCGACCATAAATCCTCCTGGACGCTAACCAACTACAACTCCTAACTACTAAGATACTCAATCATACTACGAGTCATGCAAAAAGTAGACGAACAGGTTTACCATACTATACAATCAACAAGATAACAGGATATCAAACTGGAAACATACCCGCAGATGCATCCGACTCTGCCCTGACCTCCTCTGCTGTAAGCTGGAATGCGCGTCCCTGAGCCCTCGGAGGCTCCGCTCCATCCTGACCTCCGCCAGTAATCCTCGGAGTGGCCGGTGCTGGAGCCTGCACCGGTCTTGCAACAAGCTGTGGACAGTTGGCCCTCAAGTGCCTAACCTGATGGCAATGATAGCAAATCCTCATATCCTGAACCGGGGCTGACTGTCGGCAATCCCTCGCATAATGCCCCTCTCTCCCGCACTTGCGACACGTACCACCGGACCTACAAACTCCGGTATGACCCTTCCCACACTTCTCACAAGTGCGGCTGCTCTGCTCTCCAATCCTAGAGTCAACGGTCTTGGGCCGTTTCGGCGCCGGCTGCGACTGCACCGGGGCCTGCCTCTGCTCTCGCATCTGTAACTCAATCTCCAACTCTTGCCGTCGGGCGGCCTCCTGCAACTCTAACAAGGTATCGCACCTTTGCGTGGACACAAACTGCCTGATGTCCCTCTTGAGCATACTCAGATATCGGGACATCTGAGCCTGCTCCGAAGCAAACTCCGGGCAAAACATCGCCTTCTCAGTAAACATCCTGGTGATCTCCGTCACCGACTCTGAATCCTGCTTCAGCTCCAAGAACTCCTGAGCCAACCTCTCTCTCTCAACCCGTGGAACATAACGAGTGTTGAACATCTCCCGAAACTGATCCTAAGTAACCGCAGCCCGCTGTGCATCGGAATAAGATCCCGTAGTCAACCTCCACCAATCCTTTGCCCCGAGCCTCAAAAGGTTCAGAGCGCACCTCACCCTCTGATCTGCAGGGCATGAACACGTGAAGAAAAAACCCTCCACGTCTGACAACCATCTCATAGAAAGGATAGGATCCTGAACCCCATCAAAGGTAGGGGCTTCGTGTTATCGAAGTCCCGATACTGAAAGCCCCGACCGGCTCCACCCCCTGCCGTTGATACAGCCGCGGTAGCTGCCGCGGCAGCCGTCTCAGTAAGAGCTGCATAGCGATCATCGAAGTACTCTCTCATAGCGGACTTAATAGTCCCAAACAACTCCGGGATCTGACCCCAGACAATCTCGACCACCTCCTCGCAGATGATCTCCCTGACCCGATCTTCTGTCAACCTTGGCCCCTATTGGCTGATAATCTCAGGTGCCACTGGGGCCTCCTGCTCACCCTGTCCTGATCCCGATCCGGATCCAGTCACGAAACGTCTCGCAATCGCCATACTGAAACGAACCATAAGAACCTCAGATACCTCGCATAACTGCCGAGAACTAACCTCTAACCAACAACCTAGGGGTTGTGACTTCCTTGACAAGCGTATGGGTCCTGTGCTTTCAGTAGTACGGGCCCATACTACCTTCCACACCTACCCATATTTGTCTCAAGTATCACCACAACGCCCTAAGCACAAACATACATGACAAACACTCCATCCTCGCCCCTGGAGGAATATTGAATATCTCATAACTGGCCTCCCGGCCTCTCACTACCCACCCATCCATGAAACTTCCACCAACCCTGCATCACTAGTGTATGCTAGCCATACATAACGCTGGACCCTATAGACTTTCGAATATCTAATCCTACCCTAAGCTCCCAATCAGACAAGAACAGAACATAAGGCCAAATCAAACATTCTCAGGCTATAAGATCTTAATTATGTATAACCGTGATGCATACACAAGACAACTATAGTAATGATGTCAATTTCACATAAAGGAACCCTAGGCTAGCAGGCATCATGTAATCAGGCAATTCTATCATGTAATTCCTGAAGATTCCTAGCCTAGTTCTAGCATGCTGTTCTAACATACCACATATTCAAATAACTTGTATAGTATTTTGGGGTCTACTTACTGGCTCTGGCTGATCGTACCCTCTGCATCCTCCTTTACTTATTTCGAAAACCTTTTGAAAACCATTTTTAAAACCCCTCCTTGATTTGAGACTGGATTCACACGAATGTTCCTCCATATCACTCAAACCAAGGCTCTGATACCAACTTGTAACGTCCATAAAATTGGAGCCAAATTAAAACATTTTAATTCATTCAAAAACCATTAATTTCATACATCTCGTTTTCAAAATAGTTTAAACATCAGAGTATCCCCCAGAACCATCTCAATAAATCATAAAACATGAGGAGCAGTACGATCACACCTTTGCCTTGCCACGATCTCCTGAAGTACCTGAAACAATACACTGAAACTGTAAGCCCGAAAGCTTAGTGAGTTACCCCCAAAATACCAACCACACATAAACATACTCATATCATATCACAAATACAGAAAAGCCATGCACATCGAGTCTACTATGTGACTGGTCCGCTGCACCGGGCCTTCAGTCCACCTGGTCCACCCTCCGAGTCTAGCCATGTATATCGAGTCTACAGTGTGATTGGTCCGCCCGCACCGGGCCTTCAATCCACCTGGTCCACTCTCTGAGTCTACAGTATGACTGGTCCGCCCCCACCGGGCCTTCAGTCGGCCTGGTCCACTCTCCGAGCCTCAGCACGTCTGGTTCGCCCTCTTGGGGCCTTCAGCCTATCCGGACCGCTTACTGGGCCTTCGGAATATCCGGTCCGCCCTGGGTATGTTGGCCTACAGCACAAAGCAGGACCCGCCTCAACCCAACCCCAGTCAAACAACCATGTGCACATAAAACAATCAATCACATAACAAATCCTTAACCAGACAAGCAGTCTAACAGATCACATAGCATATCAACATCCTAACCAGGATTCCGACCTAACCAGTCACTAGCATATCATTACCCTATATACCGGGTACCGACCTTAACCAGGTCACTAACATATCCCCATCCTAAATACCGGGATGTAAATCTAGCAAAGCAATACCATAACAACAATACCCAGATTTCCATCCGATAAAGGTCCGGCCTTGGTGCCGTAGACCCTGTCGATATAGTGAGGATAACTCACCTCGCAATTGCCGACTGAAAGGATAAGATCAGCTGCTCCGATCACCGACACGAACTCCACCACCGAACACTACCAAAGAACCAATTCCATAAATACCAAAATACCCTTGGAAGTCAAACTGGTCAACTCTTGGTCAAAGTCAAAGTCCTCAGTTAAAGTCAACCTCCCTGACTGACTCTACTCGCCGAGTCGACCCGTCGACTCGTCGAGTCCCTATACTCAGAAACTCCCATAACACGACTCTACTCGCCGAGTCACCCCAAGACTCGTCGAGTCCAACGATCTCAGAGTCCCATCCTGCTTAACTCACCGAGTCACCTCCCGACTCACTGCTTCAAGGTTTAACCACAAAAGATTGGGGTTCTGCGACCAGACTTGTCGAGTCAAAGAACAGACTCGCCGAGTCCAAGGCAATCTTCAACAGACTCGCCGAGTTGTTCTTCAACTCGCCGAGTTCATGCACATGTTCATACAACTCGTCGAGTACACCCATGTGACTCGCCGAGTCCCTTCAGTTCTTAATCCATACAGAGGCTTTTCGAGCCATGCAGGGGCTCCAAACTGTAGATCCACCCTTCTAGGGCATAACCCCTATGTAAAGTTGCAAACTTTACGTGAAACCAAGGAGTTAAAGGTCCAAATCTCTCTAAGGCATGGGTTTAAGACAAAGGATCCCCTCAACAAACCCAAAGGATGGTGCTTTATGCTCTCATAGCTCAAAACTAACCTAGATCCGAAGTTGCAAGCTCAGATCTAGCCTCTAAACCCGAAATAGATCTCAAACAAGCTAAGAAATCCCAAATCAACCACCATGGATGAATCTAAAAAGGAAATAGCTTAGGGTAAGGGCATTATTACCTCTGAGATGTGTCCAACTAATGTAGGTTCTGGATCTACACAAACTCCTTGATGCTAGCCTCTAAGTCCTCAAGCTCCTCACACCAAAATCTTCTTCCAAGCTCCAATATCCTCAATCAATGGTGTTTCACACGAACTAGGGTTTTCTGGAACTTTATGGGGGATTAGGAGGCTGGGAGAAGGACATAAAGTCCTTTAAATAGGGTGCAACCCTCGGGATTAGGGTTTTCTTCCTACAACACCAACTCGTCGAGTCCAAGCCTCCGACTTGGCGAGTTGGCCACTTAAACCGCGATCAATCCCGCTCCGACTCGACGAGTTGACGGGCCTACTCGTCGAGTCCCTTCCTAAATTTACACTTAGCACCCTCCAACTTCTTGCTTCCAAACTTGGGATGTTACAGAGGGTGAGAGGTGAAAAGTGAGAGAAGCCTTTACCCAAATTTTGGCCCCATCATCTAGCAGAGTATGGATGACAACCACGGACTATTCTAGACAATTCAACGGAACACTAGCAGGCTCGCAACCTGTAGGTGTTGTGAACGACGTGTTCACCCGGTGTACTCTAAAAACCCATTGACATGTATTTCGGGTGGATTGCCGAACATAATATTGTCGATAAATGAGCTATGGACTTAGCACCCGTTGGATAAACCCTGGCGACGATGTGACTTCGTGCCTATTCCTTAAGTTGTATAAACCCTGGTGACGATGTGACTTCGTGCCTAATCCTTAGGAATGAATGAACGAGAAATAGCTGATTCTTAGGGTAGATCCTTAAGATTAAAGAAGATAATGGGGATGGGTAATTGGGTTGATTGTTTGATGTTTAAACATAATAATTATATTATTGTGGGTTGAAAACCATATGTGCTCATCAGGTTTCCCAACCTGACCCACTCAGTTTATTTGTATTACAGGTGTCGATACGAAGCTACTTTACACTGAGAGATTTAAAGGAGATGTAGATCACTAGTGTAAATAAATGTAAGGTCTGTTTATGCTTATGTTTCAGTATTGACAATGACATCCCAAAGTTTTAATATGAACAAAATACATTTCTTCAGAAATGCTTTGATAATATATTTATCATGTTTTTCTGGGAACAAATTCCGAAACACTTTTCTTTAAAAAGATACTCTGATTTTTAAAATAAAGCATAAAAAAATCGGTCTTTTCGGGCCGTGAAATTGGGGATGTCACAGTTGGTATCAGAGCATTAGTTTAAGCGAACTAGGAATTTGTAGGAAATTTTTAGACTTAAACTTAGAATGCTAAGCGATGATTGTGAGATGAGTGTCTGCTATATTTTAGACACGAGCACTAGTTTATTTTAGGAAAGATGCCTAAAATGTTTTATGTGCTAAATGTTTTATGTTATAATATTATCTGCCTTATATGCTATTATTTGATTAGATCTATGGTCTGTTGCCGACTGGATCTGAAAAATTTTATGTGCTTAGGATTCTAAACGTTTAATTACGATATTAGAACTGGCATGTAACTTTTCGGAGTGATAAGGAGGAATACGCATCAAAACCTTCCTCTATCTATATTCTCGTTCCGATATGCTGAACGCCTGCTTTTATGAACATAACATCATGGTGAAGACTCATAGTGAACTGAGTAAATGGAGAAAATGAGAAGGCTTACGATAGTGAATGATACCTATCGGAAGATATCGTCAGAGTGATATCTTGCCTTTAGAAATACGTCTAATAAAATAACAGTACATATAGAGGAGTACGGTACATCTGAATGTACACATTTGATTGGCGGGATGATAGAACGGTTGGTGTAATTTCTAAAGATGTCTTATCGTCTGGCGTTTCCATCACCAACCGAGTTGAAGCACAATTACGTTGAAGATATGCATGGAAGAAGTCCTAGTATAGTCTAGGGAAATTTTTAAGATTATTTGGACACATTCTTATGTTTTAAATCGTTTTGTGATTTTAGGAGATAAGAACTTGGGGACTGCGAGACAATACATGGGACGAGTATGAGTAGGTGTGAAAGGTAGTAGAGGCCTATACTACCGGAAGCACAAGACTCACACTTGGATCAGGGAAAGTCACAAGGTTACCAAGAAGCTAGTAATTGATTCTGTTTTGTTCATGTCTGTCGTTACCATCGTTTCGGTAATGACTAAGAAAATAATTATTATTCCGACCCTAGTGATCATATCAAATCAAGTCCGACTAAGAGGAGTATGTTACGTGGTTCAGAGAAGCAAGATCGATGTAGCATCCAAATTAAGTCATAAGATTGAAGTGAAAGATAATCGAAGCGATCAATAGAAGTATCGCGACCATTTTTTAAGTAAGAAGTCTATAGCTAGAAATGCTACATGCTAAAATGTGATTATATCACATTAGAACATGAAGGAAGGGATATTCCATTCTAGAATTTGACTCTAAGAGACCTGAGTCTAAGCGTTGCATCATACGACGAGAGGTCATTAGAACATGGCTCATCGGTCCGTTACAATAAATGAAGGAAAGAACTTATCTTGGTCATGACCGAAGCGCACAACACTCGAAATTCCGTCCACCCAGGTTCAGATAAAATGTATCTTGACCTAAAGAAGCTATACTAGTGGCCTAACATGAAAGCAGAGATTGCTACCTTCGTGAGTAAATTCCTTACTTGAGCCAAGGTTAAGGTCGAATACCAGAAACCCTCAGGTTTACTACAACAACCGGAGATACCAGAATGGATGTGGGAGCGAATCACGATGGACTTCATAACCAAGTTTCCCAAGACAACGGGTGGTCTCGATACCATTTGGGTGATCGTAGACAGGTTAACAAAGTTCGTACACTTCCTACCCATCAAAGAAACTGACAAGATGGAGAAACTAACCAGAACATACATTAGGGAGATAGTACGACTGCACGGTGTTCCCATATCCATTATCTCCGATAGAGATAGTAGATTCACTTCGAGGTTCTGGCAGTCGCTACAAAGTTCCCTAGGGACTAGGCTGGACACGAGCTGTCACACCCCCAAACCAAGGATGGAGGAAATGTTCGGGGGTGGCGGACTTCATGTATAGTATCATAACAACAAGTATAATAGTGATCAAAGCAATACAACCAATCATAATTATAATCGAAAAAGAATTACATGGTTTCAAGTGTTACATATTTCAATGATTGATTACAACATGATATAAAAATACTTGTTCAACGTCGTAGCGTCCCATCCTCAAAAGCTTGTGGTTACTTGATTTCGTTGATTTCCTGAGAATACAAGTAGTTTTGAAAAAGTGTCAACAATTAAGTTGGTGAGTTCATAAGATTTTTAGATGAAGAGTTTAGAAAACGAACTTTATAATGAGATGTGTGTTCCCAAGAAAAATCCAATATTTTCCTTACAAGAGTGATGTGTAGTCTTAAATACCAAGACCGAAATGTACAAGTAATCTCCATACTTATTGATATAAAAAGTGATTTTAAATCGACATAAAACCCTTTTTGATTTATGAAAATCCCCGTAAACTTTATGTGTTGTTAACTCCCTATGTGAGTCTCTATAACCATACTATAACTAATGAACCTGCCACGACGTTTCTCAGGCGTCGAAAAAGATAATGACACTTGTCACCCCAGACTTGCCAGTCTAGCTGTTGCATGCAGCTCAGGTGTGGGTTTGTCAGACCCAATATAGATCTATACACAACTATCAAGTTCTCCCTACAAGAGACTCTGGTTATAACTACCAGGAATTTTAACTCGTACTCTAGGAGTACTGAGAAGAATGTCTCACAATTTAAGTTAACAAGTTTACGTGTAGTGTGCGTGAGTGTAAAACCTTTTTCTGTGGGAATATAACCTTCCGAAATGTGTTTGTTGTGTTAATGGAAACATGATTATAATGTATATGAAACATAAACTATACTTACCATAGTTTATCATAAATGTTTGTAATGTATACGAAACATAAACTATACCTATTATAGCTTATTAAAAACGTTTTGTAATGGTAGAAATCCTTTTTACATATGATGTAAACCTTTGTAATGAGGTAAAAGCCATGTAATATAACCAACATGTATTTATATATGATAATACACACCTTGCTCAGCAAGTTACAAGGTGTAAATGAGTTAATAACAATTTGCTAGTTTTATCCTTTCTGTTCATGTTCTTGGAATAATTATAGAAAATTCATACGGAGTCGAAAACTGATTCTGTAAATTCTGAGAGTTTAGAAATTGTGTCTAGTTTGTTTATATTTTTTCTCATGATTTTTAGAAGTCTAGAACTGGTGTGAAAACGTTCATATTCACAGACTGGTCCGAAATCGTAGCTACAGTGATAGACAGTTTTGTAAAAATCACCATAAATTGTAGAAAAATCGTATGACTATGTGCAAGTAGTAATTTTAAAGGTATAAACCTGACCTATTTGAATCTAATACAGTTTTGAAAAATAAAAAGTTTAAGATGTTCAAAACAGTCCGTGAATGAACATTAACTTTTCTGTTGAAAGCTGATGTTTGAGTTGAGTTGTGTTCTTGGTGTTTTAACTTGTATTCCCCCCCTTAAAACTTAAGAAAAACATGAAACAATAGGGGTATGAACTCACCTTGAGTGATTTCAGTAGATGGATGATGGAGAAAAGAAGTGTTCAACTCAATAACACTTGGGAGATGCTCGAAGATTTGAAGATCTAACAACAAATATGATGATATTTGTGTAAGGAACCCTTGATTTGGGTGAAGAAGTGTAAAATAACCAAGTGTAGGATGAAGTTTACTTACCAAAGATGTGTGAGAAGCTCAAAACCTCCAGGGAATTTCGAGTTCTTGGAGGGAGGAAGTGAGAGAGAATGAGTTTTTGCTTTTTGGTGCAAAGTGAATGTGATCTTGGGTGTGAAGGATAATGATCATTTGTGTGTGTAAGTAAGAAAACTTTTTGAGGAAGTGTGAAAGGTACAATGAATAGGTGAGGGATGATGGTGAATAGTGACATAAAGTGTGAATAGTAAGCTAAAGGTGTCATAACTTTAAGCAAAAGTCAATGGACACCCCTTTTGTACCAAGCCTTAACTCTTAAGAAAATGGTGGGGTTTATTATGAAAATCCTTAGGATAGGATTATTTTGTGGTCTTTGAAGGTTTAAAATAATAAAATATGGGTTTGTATGAAAATCCTGTGCGAAAATCACCGAAAACGGGCTTAAAACGAAGTCGTGATCGAAAACCGGGTGGAAAAGGGCTTCCTGCGAAGTCTCTCGGATTGGGCCGAAGTTCGGTCCCTTGTGGCCATGGACCGAAGGCGAACTGGGTTGAGATGGACCGAAATGGAGCGAAGGCGAAGGGGAGAGGTTCGGTCCGAAGGCTACAGCCGAAGCTCGGTTCGGTCCCTGGTGCGAGGTTCGGGTTCGGTTCTCAGCAGGCTTCGGGTTCGGTTCTCAGTAGTTCGGTTGCAAGAGGCTTCGCCCCTTAAGGGAAGGTTTCGGTTCCTTAAGGCTATTTTTCATAAAAACTTCCCGTTTCAAGTGGTTTTTGACTCGGTTAAGGGTCGGGATGACCCGAATGCTTATAAAAAGTTAAAAGGGATTTTGAGAGAGATTTGGGAGAGATTTAGATTGCTAAAGAGAGATTGAAAGAGACTTTGTTTGTGACCTTTTTGAGTGTTAGCTTCGCAACTCAAGGTTCGTAAACCCCGTTAAGCCATGTTTAAGAGTCTTACGCACCCCCGATGGGTATGCAATGGTGTTTTATCGTTTTGTTACCTCACTTGCCCCGTTTAGGGTTTAAGAATTTCGATCCTACGATCTTTCCAAGTGATAACTTCTTATTAACATAGCGAGTTTTACAACTTTAAACATAAGGAAAACCCTAATATCCAAGGGTTAGATGAGTTGACCGGTTTGACCCGTTGACTTTATTTGACTTTGACTTGACTAGAATTTGACGGTTGTCACATCATCCCCCCGTTAGAAGGAATTTCGTCCCGAAATTAACGTTTCGACTGGGACTTCCAGGGTTGGGGAAGAGATGTGGGTTCTTTTGTTTCATTAGGTCCTCGCGTTCCCAGGTGAATTTGGGTCCTCGTTTAGTGTTCCAACGGACCTTCACGATAGGAATGCGACTTTGTTTCGTTCTCTTGATTTCCCAATCCATGATTTCAACCGGTTCCCCCACGAAGTGGAGACTCTCGTTGGTTTTGATTTCGTCGAGTGGTATTACACGAGTCTCGTCGGACTGACACTTCTTTAAGTTTGATACGTGGGAGGTCGGGTGTACGTTATTAAGTTCTTGTGGCAGTCGAAGTTTGTACGCCAGTGGCCAATCCTAGCAAGGATTTCAAATGGCCCGATGTATCTTGGATTTAGTTTCCCACGTTTACCAAAACGTATTGTTCTTTTTCCACGGTGAGCCCTTCAGTAGTACATGGTCACCAACCTGGAATTCCAAGGGTTAGCGTTGCTTATATGCGTAGCTCTTCTATCGATCTCGAGACGATTTCAGTCTTTCTCAAATTTGTATGATCCTTTCCGTTGTCTCCCTTATGATTTCAGGGCCAGTGAGGGTGCTGTTAGGGACTTGTCCCTTCGCTAATTGTGTACCTCTCACTTCAGCCCAGTGCGGTGGTGATCTGCCCTTGCGACTATAGAGAGTTTCGAATGGAGCGACCTTGACTTTAGGGTGATAGTTGTGGTCGTGTGAAAATTTAATGGGTGGTAAGTGGGCATTCCCACACTTTACTGAAGTCAATCACCCGAGCCATTAGCATGTCTTCCAAGGTTTGAACAGTTTCTTTTGCTCTGCCCGTCGGTTTGTTGGTGGTAGGCCATACTCAAGTCTAGCCTAGTCCCTGTAAGGGTTGCCAGAGTCGCGAAAAGGATCTACTATCTCTGGCAGAGATAATGGATATTGACACCATGCAGTCGCATAATCTCTTTGATGTACGTTCTAGTCCATTTCTCCATCATGTCGGTTTCTTTGATTGGTAAGAAGTGCGCGGATTCGGTCAGTTTATCGACGATTACCCAAATGGTATCGAGACCACTCGTTGTCTTGGGTAACTCGGTTATGAAGTCCATGGTTAGCCGCCCCTACTTCCTTTCGGGTATCACTGGTTGTTGTAGGAAACTCGAAGGCTGCTGTCATTCTCTCTTGACCTTGGTACAAGTCAGATACTTGCCCACATATGTAACGTTGCCAGCTTTCCTATTCGGCCACCGATATCACTTTTTGAGGTCCAGATATATCTTGTCTGACCCGGGGTGTATGGAATATTGAGTTTTGTTTGCCTTGTTCATGGCGACGTCCCTGGATCCACCGAACTTTGGTGTCAAGACTTCGATTCATGACGTACCAAGCCCCGTCGCTCTTGACTTCTAAGCTCTTATTCATTCCTCTTAAGTTTTTATCCATCGCATTCTCTGGTTACAAGGTCTCTAGTTGAGCTCCATTAGCAATGGATTGTCATTGCTAATGACTTTACTTGTCGGCACGTGAATTCCCTTTCCTCTCACGGTATTTGCCACCAGATTGGCCTTGCTCAGATAATGGCGAATCTAGTACTCATAGTCGTCTAGTAGTTCTACTCATCGTCCTTGAATCAGGCAAAGTTCTTTTCGGTCGAGGATGTACTGAATGCTCTTATGACCGAAAGACTTGTGTATCTTTGCGTCGTAGGGATCGTGCCTCCAAGCTTCTTGGGCGAACACTATTGTTCCTAGTTCGGGGTTACGCGTGGTCTAGCCGACTTCGTACGATTTTAGCCGTCTTGAGGCATTGATAATAATTTCTCCTCGGAGCGCTGCATAGAGCCTGCTGTAGTGCTTCTCGATTGATTAGTTCGGTAGGAAGCATATGGGCTTAGTTTACGCGACTAGATTAATTCAAATGGTAGAACATCCATTTGCATTTCTGGGCAGCCTTGTCCCGAAGCTCCTGGTAGGACTCGTACCTGGCCCATCTATCATCAACTCGCGTATATAGGTCGTATGTAATTAGGGTTGGTAAGACAGTTGGATGGGTGACTCTGACCCAAGTCCACAACCAGACGAGGAACAGGAAATGGGGCGGAAACACACATCCAATGCCCATAGAATCTTAATTATGCACCACACTTCGCATATACACAAGGCAGTGATAGGTTAACCGTACTTGTCCCACATCTCTAGGCTTGACCTTGATCTGCTATACGAGTGATATTCTCGAAGGGTTTACTAGGAATAAATTGAAAAGGTTACAGAAAGTATAACACACCTCCAGAGGGTGCTTTGGGGTTTCGCAATGAAGGGTGACTAGAGAGTCAGAGTCAGATTTAGGGTTATGAGAGACGAGGGTTTCAATATTCAGTTGGTTAGGTGGGGGTCTTCTCATAACATATGCAATTGATAAGGTGATGATCCAAACCTATCCATATCGAATGACGACACCGGATTTTCCCGATGACACATGTATTGAGTCATATACGTAATAGATATTCGTTAGAGTGATAGTGCATCCTATGTTTCTTTTTAGTGTTTTCCGTTTTGATCGATGTTATTGTTACTGCAAATGATTTATACCCCAGTAGCTAGTGCTGGTAGTAAGTGTGTTCTGATAGCTAGTAATGATACTTTATATTGTGATCCCCGGCCGATCATTCCATGATCGATCGGTATATGCAAATCGTATGTCATTTGATATTGATGAAATCGATGGGTGAATGGTTCTATCCTAATGCTACCACTAGACATGGAACAGGAATTAGGACGGAATTATTCACCTTAAGTCTGTGATATCTTAATTATAAGTAACCCTGAAGTATACAGTAAGTCATCACAGCTCACTGGTAATGATCCTAAGGTCATATATGAGTGTCTTTGATTTGATTGAATGAGAGGGTATTTTAACTACTTTTTGAAAGACGGTAATTTTTAGCGAACACACCGAATTCATTGCAAACATATGGTACTTAAACGTTTTCGTTGTTGGAAACATTACAAAAGTCCTAATAAGATTCCTTGTTGCCCTTGCTGGTTTGTTTGTCACACTCCTCCTGCTCCCCCGTCATTCCTCTTAGTTGGACAGTCTCTCTTGAAGTGTCCCGTTTTGCCACATAGGAAGCATACTGGACTTACATTGGTATTGGTGGTTGAAGTGATGTGCTGAGTCGGGGTCCTGCAGGAGCAAACGGTATGTCCTTTCCTGTTGCAGTTGATACAGTATGGAATCCGGCAAGCTCCTGTGTGATGGTAGTTACACTTGTTACACTTTGGAAGTGTTCCCATATAGTGCCTGTCTGGTGCTTGAGTGACAGATGTTGTGGCTGATGTCGAGGCATGTGTTGTGACTGCTGTCGTAATTGTAGGGGTAGCCACGGATTGCTGTCTCTTAGCGAATTTTTGAGATGGGTTGCACTTCTTTCTGTTCCAAAACTTCCATTTCTTGCTCTTAGATTTGTGGTCTGAGGTATTTTCGTTGGTAGACGCCCGCTGGTGTTCTTGATTGCTATTGCGGTTAGTATTTCCGGCACCATCTCCGCGCCTGCTGGCGTGGTTAGCATTGAGCTGCGCCATGACGGCTGACACGGCTGCCGTGACTGCAGCTTGAAAAGTAGCAGAGTCTATCTGCAGGGTTGGCGCCTTGCTAGTTGGTTGGTTACCTCTTGGTGAAGACATAATTCTATTTCATAATGAAAAACGAATTCGTGAGTGGGGATGATTACCTCAAGTGCATTCTTACAATTTATATTCTCATATATAAATTTCGCACATTGCTGTACTATTCTTAGTGTTTCTGCTAATCACTCCTGAGATGGAGTTACGGAAATGGGTAGAAGTAGGTTTCGTACGAATGTTAAGTTTACCCATCCTAGTTAATATTTTTTCCCAAACACTCTTAACCGAGGAGTTTTGATGGGATCCGGTACATTAGTGCTGGTATGATCGCACCCTATAGGTTTACGAAGGAGGCACCTTTCAACCAAAATGTTTAAAGGTGAAACGATAATGAGTCGTTAGAAGGGCTATGCGTCGTGAGTTATCTAACTAAGTTTATCTTAGTTATAAGTGTATTGTATTTCAATTTTTATGGTGTTCTGAAAGCAATTCCTATTGAGAGTCCATAATAAACCCATGTATTTTAGTAGTTCTGTATCCAAGTGAAACCTTGTAATGTGATCCAAGCTAAGTCCTTCTTACGACCACTTGATGTATGCTTAGCTGCATAAGTAAGACTTAATAGACCTTTGAGCCTATTGGGTCTGTCGTAAGCCCATTTTTTTTATATCATTCTAGAAATTTTAGTTTCAGAGAAAATTCTGACCTCGATACAGGTCTACACCACATCATTGTAAGGAAGAGTTTTGACAACAAATAAATCCCCCGATTAGTATGACCACTTAAATCGCAGGGTTGAGCTTACACATAGAATAGAGTAGCACCAACGCATACTCATGAACCTAATCTACATGGTCTTGTGAGCACTATGAACTCACGACGATTCGTCCCTTGCGATGCCTGAGACAAAGTCGATGCACCTTGCAGCTCTGCAAATCGACGCTTGGCTGCTACCATTCTCTCTTCGAGTGTCGGATGCATACCCTGACGCTCTCTTGCCTTCGCCTGAGTGGCGATAAAGTCCTTATGAAGTTGGTCTCTGAAATAGTAGTTTCTTTCCAAGTCTCGAGTTTGTGAGATGGTAGCGTCTGTAGTAGTACGCAGTTCCCGGACTTGATTCGCAATCTCCCTGTTTTGATCCCCGATGTTCGCGATCTGCCGGGTCTTCGTCGGGAGGGCTCTGTCAGTCGGTCCCCCGTGGTTGAGGTCATAGCAACCTTGTTGGCCTCCAAATGGTGATCGCTATCGTTGTTGTCGACTACAACCCTCGATCACGGTTGCCCAACGGGGCACAAGTCCGATGTAGTCGAAACGGTTCGCGAGAACCCTGGCTATGTATGGAAGGTTGATCACCTCCGGTTCCTCTTCTGACTCTCCCTCGTCTTCATCTTCACTCGTCATTATTTCGATTTCCTCATCTTCAGATTCTTCTCCTCGTTTTCCTCGAGTTCTTCATTGGGGTCTTCTTTGGGTTCTTCTGTTAACCATCCACTATTTCCCTGGTTGGGAAAGTAGGGGTCGCCTGGTAAGTAGAATTCTTCCATGTTATACGTGCGAGAATAGGAGGGGTAGGAAGCATATATTAGTCGTATTCCTAGAAATACTTACAGGGGTTTGATCCTCATTCGTTACTTCTATCATGACATAGTGCATACTAATTATATATATAACAAGATATGATAGACCTTCGAATAAGTGATCCTACCCTAGGTCCACATCCAAACAAGGAAAAGGAGATAAGGCAATGACCACAGATTCTAAGTCTATGATCTCTAAGTTATATATAATTTTAGAGTATCCGCTTAGTGACTATAGACCTATTATTAAGGATCTGTTTAGTTTTCACATAAGTTATGATATTACAGAATACTCCTATAGTATTTTAAATGTTATGTTTGGTTCTTAGTAACTTTCTTGTATGGGAAGTTTTCAGGCTTGTTGCTCACTACGACCATACTTCGGCATACATTAGTCACACCTCGGATAAATATAGTTGATCAGGCTATATCCATCCCAAGTCTGATTACATATCCCAAGGTCTACTCGTAGTGTCCAACTTCTCGTTTTACTTTTGTATTGTCCTAGATAATGATACTATACTAGTATGTATGTATGTACTCGTAGTTTTAACAAGAAAATATTTCATTTCTAAAAGTGTAATTGTTTTGAAATTGTTAAATCAGAGAATTTTAGTCCCAATGTATTTATAGTTGTATATCTTATGTGGTTCGATATACTTAGTTCACTATAAACAATGCTCTGATACCAATCTGTCACACCCCCAAACCAAGGATGGCGGAAACGTCCGGGGGTGGCGGACTTCATGTATAGTATCATAACAACAAGTATAATAGTGATCAAAGCAATACAACCAATCATAATTATAATCGAAAAAGAATTTCATGGTTTCAAGTGTTACATATTTCAATGATTGATTACAACATGATATAAAAATAGTTGTTCAACGCCGTAGCGTCCCATCCTCAAAAGCTTGTGGTTACTTGATTTCGTTGATTTCCTGAGAATACAAGTAGTTTTGAAAAAGTGTCAACAATTAAGTTGGTGAGTTCATAAGCTTTTTAGATGAAGAGTTTAGAAACCGAACTTTGTAATGAGATGTGTGTTCCCAAGAAAAATCCAATATTTTCCTTACAAGAGTGATGTGTAGTCTTAAATACCAAGACCGAAATGTACAAGTAATCTCCATACTTATTGATATAAAAAGTGATTTTAAATCGACATAAAACCCTTTTTGATTTATGAAAATCCCCGTAAACTTTATGTGTTGTTAACTCCCTATGTGAGTCGCTATAACCATACTATAACTAATGAACATGCCACGACGTTTCTCAGGCGTCGAAAAAGATAATGACACTTGTCACCCCAGACTTGCCAGTCTAGCTGTTGCATGCAGCTCAGGTGTGGGTTTTTCAGACCCAATATAGATCTATACACAACTATCAAGTTCTCCCTACAAGAGACTCTGGTTATAACTACCAGGAATTTTAACTCGTACTCTAGGAGTACTGAGAAGAATGTCTCACAATTTAAGTTAACAAGTTTACGTGTAGTGTGCATGAGTGTAAAACCTTTTTCTGTGGGAATATAACCTTCCAAAATGTGTTTGTTGTGTTAATGGAAACATGATTATAATGTATATGAAACATAAACTATACTTACCATAGTTTATCATAAATGTTTGTAATGTATACGAAACATAAACTATACCTATTATAGCTTATTAAAAACGTTTTGTAATGGTAGAAATCCTTTTTACATATGATGTAAACCTCTGTAATGAGGTAAAAGCCATGTAATATAACCAAGATGTATTTATATATGATAATACACACCTTGCTCAACAAGTTACAAGGTGTAAATGAGTTAATAACAATTTGCTAGTTTTATCCTTTCTGTTCCTGTTCTTGGAATAATTATAGAAAATTC
Source organism: Lactuca virosa (assembly GCF_052849685.1). Taxonomy (NCBI): domain Eukaryota; kingdom Viridiplantae; phylum Streptophyta; class Magnoliopsida; order Asterales; family Asteraceae; genus Lactuca; species Lactuca virosa. Next base: position 200,191,474 of record NC_136426.1, read on the forward strand.
ATACGGAGTCAAAAACTGATTCTGTAAATTATGAGAGTTTAGAAATTGTGTCTAGTTTGCTTATAATTTTTCTCATGATTTTTAGAAGTTTAGAACTGGTGTGAAAACGTTCATATTCACAGACTGGTCCGAAATCGTAGCTACAGTGATAGGCAGTTTTTGTAAAAATCACCATAAATTGTAGAAAAATCATGTGAATATGTGCAAGTAGTAATTTTAAAGGTATAAAGCTGAACTATTCGTATCTAATACAGTTTTGAAAACTAAAAAGTTTAAGATGTTCAAAACAGTCCGTGAATGAACATTAACTTTTCTGTTGAAAGCTGATGTTTGAGTTGAGTTGTGTTCTTGGTGTTTTAACTTGTATTCCCCCCCTTAAAACTTAAGAAAAACATGAAATGATAGGGGTATGAACTCACCTTGAGTGATTTCAGTAGATGGATGATGGAGAAAAGAAGTGTTCAACTCAAGAACACTTGGGAGATGCTCGAAGATTTGAAGATCTAACAACAAATATGATGATATTTGTGTAAGGAACCCTTGATTTGGGTGAAGAAGTGTAAAATAACCAAGTTTAGGATGAAGTTTACTTACCAAAGATGTGTGAGAAGCTGAAAACCTCCAGGGAATTTCGAGTTCTTGGAGGGAGGAAGTGAGAGAGAATGAGTTTTTGCTTTTTGGTGCAAAGTGAATGTGATCTTGGGTGTGAAGGATAATGATCATTTGTGTGTGTAAGTAAGAAAACTTTTTGAGGAAGTGTGAAAGGTACAATGAATAGGTGAGGGCTGATGGTGAATAGTGACATAAAGTGTGAATAGTAAGCTAAAGGTGTCATAACTTTAAGCAAAAGTCAATGGACACCCCTTTTGTACCAAGCCTTAACTCTTAAGAAAATGGTGGGTTTTATTATGAAAATCCTTAGGATAGGATTATTTTGTGGTCTTTGAAGGTTTAAAATAATAAAATATGGGTTTGTATGAAAATCTCGTGCGAAAATCACTGAAAACGGGCTTAAAACGAAGTTGTGATCGAAAACCGGGTGGAAAAGAGCTTCCTACGAAGTCTCTCGGATTGGGCCGATGTTCAGTCCCTTATGGCCATGGACCGAAGGCGAACTGGGTCGAGATGGACCGAAATGGAGCGAAGGCGAAGGGGGGAGGTTCGGTCCGAAGGCTAGAGCCGAAGCTCGGTTCGGTCCCTGGTGCGAGCTTCGGGTTCGGTTCTCAGCAGGCTTCGGGTTCGGTTCTCAGTAGTTCGGTTCCAAGAGGCTTCGCCCCTTAAGGGAAGGTTTCGGTTCCTTAAGGCTATGTTTCATAAAAACTTCCTGTTTCAAGTGATTTTTGACTCGGTTAAGGGTCGGGATGACCCGAATGCTTATAAAAAGTTAAAAGGGATTTTGAGAGAGATTTGGGAGAGATTTAGATTGCTAAAGAGAGATTGAAAGAGACTTTGTTTGTGACCTTTTTGAGTGTTTAGCTTCGCAACTCAAGGTTCGTAAACCCCGTTAAGCCATGTTTAAGAGTCTTACGCACCCCCGATGGGTATGCAATGGTGTTTTATCGTTTTGTTACCTCACTTACCCCATTTAGGGTTTAAGAATTTCGATCCTACGATCTTTCCAAGTGATAACTTCTTATTAACATAGCGAGTTGTACAACTCTAAACATAAGGAAAACCCTAATATCCAAGGGTTAGATGAGTTGACCGGTTTGACCCGTTGACTTTATTTGACTTTGACTTGACTAGAATTTGACGGTTGTCACACGAGCACATCCTACCATCCGTAGACCGACGGACAAGGTGAGAGGACTATCCAAACTTTGGAACACATGTTGAGAGTCTGTGTGATAGACTTCGGGAAGGCATGGGATACTCATATACCCCTTTTCGAGTTTTCCTACAATAACAGTTATCACACAAGCATAAAGTTTGCTCCATTCAAAGCCCTCTATTGTCGAAAGTGCAGATCCCTTCTATGCTGGGCTGAGGTGGGTGACACCCAGTTAGCTAAAGGACGAGTTCCTGACAGCACTCTCACCGATCTAGAGATCATCCGGGAAACGACAGAGAAGATCGTTCAGATTCGTGAACGATTGAAAGCCTCTATAGACCGACAGAAAAGCTACGCAGACAAGCGAAGGAAGCCTTTGGAATTCCAGGTGGGAGACCGCGTGCTATTGAAAGTATCACCCTGGAAGGGCTTGATACGCTTCGGAAAGCGTGGAAAGCTAAATCCAAGATACATAGGGCCTTTCGAGATTCTCGCTAGAATCGGCCCTGTAGCTTACAAACTCAATCTACCTCGCGAACTTAGTAACGTACATTCTACCTTCCACGTCTCGAACTTGAAAAAGTGTCTATCCGATGAGACTCTTGTAATCCCACTCGACAAGATCGAGATCGACAAGAGCCTCAACTTCGTGAAGAACCAGTAGAGATCATGGACCGAGAGGTCAAGAAAACGAAGCAAAGCCGCATCCCGATAGTGAAGGTTCGCTGGAATGCCAAGCGGGGACCTGCATTCACTTGGGAGTGCGAGGATCAAATGAAATTGAAATATCCTCATCTTTTCGTTTAGTTATTTGTAACTACTTAATTGCTTAAACTCTAATTCGGGATGAAATTCTCTCTAACAGGGGGATGATGTGACAACCCGAAATTTCTATCTTGTGCAACCATTCAACTCAATCAAAGTCAGACTTATTCCTGCTATCTTTTATCACTGTTTGGGGTCTGTTTGATTGTTCTAAGCCTAGTACATTAAAGGAATAAGTGTTAGGAAGTATCAGCTGAAGTTCAAAACCAACAAACAAGCCATAAACCCCTTCATGAGGAGTTTACGGCCAGGACACATGAGTTTGCGGCCGTAAACTCATGGTGGCCGTAAGCTCTTGGCTATATATATGATGCTTGGCCATTTTTCAACACTTTTACCACTCCTAAACTCAAGAACTCGGTTTTGCTCTCAACTATCATCAAGCTCTTCACTTAAATCTTCAAAAATGTAAGTGTTTCCACCCCTTGATTAGTTGTTATATCACCTTACCTAGCATCACCCATTGATTCCATCCATTAACATCATCTTTTGGGTTAGATCTTCAAGAAACACCAAGAACACACACTAGTGTTTTGGGTTGAAATCAACCTTTTTAGCTTCTATATCGTAAGTATCACTTCCCTATACTCGATATCTAGTTAAAACACATGTTAAGCACCTTGAAAACGTCCATTTCCCCAAGAACAATAGGTGTTTACGGCCAAGAGCATCTCCCTTGGCCGTAAACCCTAGTTAGAGGTGCATATGAGCCATAAACCCTTCCTAAGGCTTGGACTTGAGTCTAGAACACTTCATTATTGACTGTAAGACCTTAAAACACTTTTTTGCACAACACCTTATGATTTTACGGCCGTAAACTCATGTGGCCGTGAACACATTGGCCGTAAACCCCTAGGGTCGTGAACACTTGGCCGCAAACACCAAGTGTGGCCGTAAACTCCCCTTATACACAATCATTTGTGATTTATACCTTTCCATTCAAGGGTATCCTAGTCCTTAAGGTGTTTCCCTTACCTGATTAGTTGTATAAACACTAATTATATACATATATGTGTCATTATATGCTAAATAGGATCCGTGTGTGTGCTCAAATCTTCACTCGACACTTAGCATCCTATACCACTCTTTCATCCGAACTACTCACTACAGGTGAGTTCATAACCCTTAATCTACCTTTTAAATGATTTTAAATGCTTTTATGGGGGGGATACAAGTTGAAACATTGTAGTTATTATATCAATCATATGTGATTAATAACTATCAAACAAGTGGATTTCATATACTTCAAAACTGTTTACCAATGAAACTCTTTAAAAAAATTTATAAACTGACATCAAGTCATCTATTATCATTCAAATGGTTAAAACTTCTTTTTATGTCAAACTCTTTTATGCTAAAACTCTTTATTAAACTCTTTAAAACTTATATATTGTCAAAATCATGTCTATATAGATATAGTTATATAAGTAAGGTTGAAAGGACTTAGGACTGATAACTCACTTTATCTCCTGTTCCTTGTTTCGTTGTGGACTTAGAGTATTCAGTTGTTTGTCCGAGTGTCGTTTGAACCTTAGTTATATATTATGTATATGTATATAGATATAAAAGCTTTTACCTCAGTTCAACACTTTTGGGTAGCAAAGGTGTACAAACACACTCAGTCAGTCAAACAAACATCTAGTAAACTATAATAGGTATAATTTAGTGAGCATATACAAACAACGAAAGCGAACATATACATATACATTTACATATACAAAGAACAGAAGAGAACATATACATATACAAGAACAGGAACGAACATATACATATACATATACATACAAGTACAGTAAGAATACTGTAACGCCCCGTTCTAAAAGTACTTATTTATGAGTTTCCGAGATCAAGAGTAAGGGCGTTTCGGTCTTTTGTGGACAATGGGTTTCATTCGAGAAGGTTTCGGATCAGGGTGTGTCGTTAGAAGCATAGGGCTTCTCGCCACCTTTTCATGGATATAAAGTTCGTCGGAAACGGACTTAGGATGAAGGAGTTATAACATTTTGAAGTTGTTGTCATTTATGGTCCCTTAATGGAAAAGTTGGCAATGCAGCCCCTTGGCATGCATGTAATGCACGCGTATGTTTAGCTGAGTACGCCCAACGTAAGGCTGGGGTACGCCCAGCGTAGCAGGGCAAAATGATTGCGGGTGCTGGGGCAGTACGCCCAGCGTACGCCTAGAGTCCTTAAACCCTAATTTGAGGGTGAGCCACTATATAAAGAACATAATGGCTCAAACCCTAGCCTCATTATCAGCCTCCCCAACCTCAGAGATACCCTAGAACGACTCATCCTTCCATTTTGTGAGATCTTGACCTTGGGAAGCTCATTTTGGTGGTTTAAGCTTGGAAGAGGAAAAGAGGAAGTTGACAAAGAAGGACTTGGGAAGTTGGAGCTTATAGATCTGGAATAACATCATCTTCTGGAGCCCTTTTGAGGTATAAAGTCTCTTGCTTGACATCTATTTTGTGTAGATCTAGGTGTTATGAGGTTTTGACACCAATTCTTGTCCCAAAAACCCCAAAGTGATGCATGATGCGAGTTGGTTGAGATTAGATGTCCTTTCAGACCTTAGGAGAGATCTTGAGTGAGAAAAATGAGGTCCCAAAGGCTTTGATTGTCTCATGTGTGATGTAGGTGGGTCTTAATGGATTAAGACCTTGAGTTAAGAGCTTTATGGACATCCCAAGTAATAAAGTTTGAGACTTTATGAATCCTAGGCATGTTTGGTCGATGGATCTGAAGTTTGGGCTTAAGAGCTTAAGCCATTAAGAACTTAGGTGGAATTTTGGTTCAGCGAGATTACGCCCCGCGTACCAAGAGGGGTACGCCCAGTGTACTCCCTCTATTGGGTTTTTGATTTTGGGCCTTAAGTGATTGGGCTGTTTATGGGCTAGTGAGGCTTGGGCCGTGACTGAACATTATGGATGGAGTAATTTAGACCCAATAATTATTATGGACCTTGGATCTAGGCCCATTTGGTGAGGTGGGCCCAATTTAGTAAATTGGGCCAATATTGGGCTTTGCATGAGGATTTGGTTTTGGGTCTTGGCCCAATAAGAGGATGATGGACTTAATGAGTGTTGTGGGCCCTTGGTCTAGAAAGTCATGATTGGACTCTAACTTGGTGATTATCATGTGATAGTTGGGAGTCCCGGTGAGTCAGCGGTCAGAGATTTGCAGGATTTCGGCAGTTGCAAGGTGAGTTATCCTCACTATATCGACAGGGTCTACGGCACCAAGGCCGGCCCTTTATCGGATGGAAATCCGGGTATTATTTGTTATGTTATTGTTTTGCTAGATCTGCATCCTGGTATTTAGGATGGTGTTATGTTAGTGACATGGTTAAGGTCGGTACCTGGGATATAGGGTAATGTTATGCTAGTGACCGGTTAGGTCGGAATCCTGGTTAGGATGTTGATATGCTATGTGATCTGTTAGACTGTTTGTCTGGTTGAGGATTGTTATGTGATTAATTGTTGTATGTGCACATGGTTGTTTGACGGGGGTTGGGTTGAGGCGGGTCCTGCTTTGTGCTGTAGGCCAACATACCCAGGGCGTACCGGATGTTCCGAAGGCCCAGCGAGCGGTCCGGATAGGCTGAAGGCCCCAAGAGGGCGGACCAGACGTGCCGAGGCTCGGAGAGTGGACCAGGCCGACTGAAGGTCCGGTGCGGGCAGACCAGTCATACTGTAGACTCAGAGAGTGGACCAGGTGGATTGAAGGCCCGGTGCGGGCGGACCAATCACACTGTAGACTCGACGTACATGGCTAGACTCGGAGGGTGGAGCGGGTGGACTGAAGGCCCGGTGCGGGCGGACCAGTCACACAGTAGACCCGATGCGCATGGCTGTTCTATTTATGATATGTTATGAGTATGATATGTGTGGTTGGTATTTTGGGGGTAACTCACTAAGCTTTCGGGCTTATAGTTTCAGTGTATTGGTTCAGGTACTTCAGGAGATCGTGGCAAGGTGAAGGCGTGATCGTACCGCTCCTCATGTTTTATGATTTATATGATATGGTTATGGGGGATACTCTGATGTTTAAACTATTTTGAAAACGAGTTGTATGAACGTAATGGTTTTTGAATGATTAAAATGTTTTAATTTGGCTCAAATTTTATGGGTGTTACAAATACGATAACTAGAATGTGAAATACTACTTCATGGTACAACTATACATTGTTGTATCACATTTGTAACCAGAGTCTCCTGGACGGAGAGCGGGCATCGTGTGTATAGATCTATACGGGACAGACACTCCCACACCCCGACTGCTAGCTACAGTCCCAACCGGTAAGGCCAAGGGGTGACAAAATGTCACCTTACTATTTTATGACGCCAGAAGGTCGTCAGGTATCCAGCCGTCAATCAGTATGGTTACAACTAATTCACATATAACCCTTTAATTAACCAAATCAGAATTAAAGGCAATAAGACTCTCCAAGGAGTATAGTACATTTAATACGACTATGAGTCTTCATTTTTATCATTTCATATTTAGTAGTGTCACTGGAAAAATAAAACATTCTATTTTTCCTAATAGATGATAGTAATAAATGGGAGAAAACATACTTTTACACAGATATAAAGTACTACTATATTTTTCCATACTATTCCAAGTAAATATGCAAACATTACATTTTTATACGAGAACAAACATGTAAGACAGTCGGGCCTCGGGTAGAAGGCTACTTTAATCATAAGCAGGAAATATAGGATTTTCTGGGAAATCTTTACAAACTGTTCAAGGTTTTAATACAAACATTTCGAGGTTTTTAATTACTAGATGACACTAAACACTTATGAACTCACCAGCATTTATGCTGATACTCTCTTTCAAAATAACTTGTATTCTCAGGGAACCAGTAAGACAGGTACACCCATACAGCTTTTGAAGGACGGAGCAGATTCAAGACTCGTCATTATTTTGATTATACATTTTTGGTGTCATTTAAACCTTACAAAAGAACACACAGGTATTTAACTATTCTATTACTGCAATGGATGTTGTTGCTTGTTTTTACTATTATGCATTGTTATGATACTATACATGACGTCCTCCACCCCCGAATGTTTCCGCCAATTCGGTTTGGGGGTGTGACACAGTGTACTCTAAAAACCCATTGACGTGTATTTCGGGTGGATTGCCGAAAATAATACTGTCGATAAATGAGCTATGGACTTAGCACCCGTTGGATAAACCCTGGCGACGATGTGACTTCGTGCCTATTCCTTAAGTTGTATAAACCCTGGTGACGATGTGACTTCGTGCCTAATCCTTAAGAATGAATGAACGAGAAATAGCTGATTCTTAGGGTAGATCCTTAAGATTAAAGAAGATAATGGGGATGGGTAATTGGGTTGATTGTTTGATGTTTAAACATAATAATTATATTATTGTGGGTTGAAAACCGTATGTGCTCACCAGGTTTCGACACCCGACCCACTCAGTTTATTTGTATCATAGGTGTCGATACGAAGCTATTTTACACTAAGAGATTTAAAGGAGATGTAGATCACTAGTGTAAATAAATGTAATGTCTGTTTATGCTTATGTTTCAGTATTGACGATGACATCCAAAAGTTTTAATATGAACAAAATACATTTCTTCGAAAATGATTTAATAATATATTTATCATGTTTTTCTGGGAACAAATTCCGCAACACTTTTCTTTAAAAGGATACTCTGATTTTTAAAATAAAGCATAAACAAATCGGTATTTTTGGGCCGTGAAATTGGGGATGTCACATCATAAGACATCGAGTAGAAGAAGGACTCCTCGTAATGAAGGGGGTATCGTCAGAGGAGAACCCATCAGATCCCCTTACGAAGGGACTAAGTAGGGTTAAGCACTTGCAACACGCTAGGAGAGTATCGGACTGAAGGACGATATTAGTTTTAGTGATTAGATAGATATTTAGAAACTTGTAATAGGTAAAATGTAATTGACATTTGATGATTGAATAAAAGTATTTTTATTTATAAGTAAAGTTACTATCTTGTGTCAATTGTTTACTATTGTTTCATTTTTGCATGTTTTGACTTCCAGAATAATAAGATTATTCAAACCATCCACAGTCGATCATACTTTGGAAGTAGGTTATGAAAGTAGACTGTCTTGAATGGGTTTTTGTAAGATTGTCTAAGGTGTTAGACGTAACAAAAGTTTGCTACAAACATTCACGATTGCTCTTGAAATAAGATTTGAGTATTGGACTAAACCCACGCTCACATGAATCCCTTCATGGAATTTATCACGAGTGATTGTGAGACGATAATATCGTATAATCTTCAAACCAAGATATTTGAGTTGTTGATTATGAGTTGGTTGTGCATTGATAGTACGAAACCACATCAATAACTTGATGTAACATATTATTGCATATGATTTAAAGATTAGTTAGTACAAGCATATAAGTCGAAGTTTATTTGTTCCTTTTATCCTTAGAGGATTAAAAGCGATATCTTGGGCCCTCGATGATTTTGTTTTGACTTATGTGACGGGCCCGGTCAGGACTCAATTGATGTATTCAATTAAGTTCTATGTTAAACAAATCAGAAATCGGGAAACAGACTACAGTACAATGAGTATGACTATGTTCCATGTATTATTCTGCACGATATCTTGAAGAGCAGACGATTATATGATCCCTTATCTAATGGACACGTCAGAGTTCGACAACGGATTTTTGAGAGCTACGATTGCTATTCGGATTTTGAAGTTACACTGGCAGTTATAGTTATTAGACTTATCCAAGTAGGAGACTGTTGGATTACGTGTCTAAGCCCATAACTATAATTGGTATGTACTTGACCCGATAGTAGCATGGTCCATTTTGGGTGGCCTTCACCGGAACAATTTGATAGGTTGGATATTTGAGAAAGAGATTATTTGTGATTTATTAATATATTATAAGAATAATACATTAATTGAGAAATCATATTATTTAATTAGTATTGATCAAAATTAATTTGGAATTAATTTACTGATAAAAAGAGACTAATTAAATTAATGGGGACTGATTATGTAAATCAGTGAGACATATGGTTTGGGCTAATGATCCATGATTGATTTGTGATAGGCTAAGCTTATGAGTTAGTCCATGAAGTGTTAGTCCAAATCAATTATTGGATCATAAGCTTAAGTGTAAGAATTAGGGTTACAAATGACTCTTGGAATTCTACACTATAAATGTTTACCCTAAGCTCTAAAATCGGTGACCACTTGCATTCCAAGAAGGGCTAGCCGATTTTGTGTCTCCTAAACCTCACTCATTGTCCTCTAATTGTTTATTGGTGTTTGTGACTTGTTTGAGGCATCACACTTAGGGTGCTAAGCTCTTTTAAGGCCAAGTTCTACACGCTACATCAAAAGGTAATATTCTAACTAGTTTTTATGATTCAAATATTACCTTTGCATGCTAGTTAGGCTTCATGCTTTGGAAAATGAATATTGCATGTATAATTAGAGAAAACTTAGATCCAAAGCATTAGGGTTATATGTGCACCATAGGGATGTTAGAGTACATAAAACCCATCAGGGCTAAATTAGGAAAAAGGTATAATGGTCCTTTTACCCTATTCAGTTTGATGATTATGGATTGGAGTCCAATTATTAACTGGATGTTATTTTATAGCGCAGGGATTTATCGGTACAACATCCAGAGATTTATCAGTGTGATTTAGCAGTTCGAGGTGAGTTTCCTCACCATGTTTAGTGGGTCGAAGGCACCAATGCCGACCCATGGTTTGTTATGTCAGTATGCTAGATGTCTGTGTGACTCTTGCATGTGTATGTGCTTGTATTTTTACTGGGCGGGGCCCGATGATCTTTCTGTATATTACTATCATGTTATGCTTGTATGATTTGTGTGCCAGGCGATGCCTGTTATATGAGTTTGGGCGGGGTCCGCTATATGAGTCTGGGCGGGGCCCGTTATACTTAGTGGGCGGGACCCGTTATATTCAGTGGGTGGGGCCTGTTATATGAGTTTGGACAGGGCCTGTTATATGTATGATATGTTTAGTATGTGGTATTTGGGCGAAACTCACTAAGCTTCATGCTTACGGTTTTCAGTTTATGTTTAAGGTACTTCTAGTGCAAAAAGGAAGAGCTTGGGGTGGTTGCAGTGCACACACGTTATTGTTCCGCATTTTATGATAACTCTAGTATTGTGAAGTTTTGGTACAATTGTTACATTGGGATTTTATGATGATGTCTTGGATATTGTTTTCATTAAATTAAAAATGAAATTTTTGGGACGTTACATTTGAGATCTGGTCTCATTCAACCATTCTGATATTGATTTTGAAGTGAAATTAGGTGATAGAATTGGGCAGCTGATTATTAAGAAGATAATCACACTTGAAGTCATTGAGATCTGTAATATTGATTCAACTATAAGAGGTGCATGTGGTATTGGGTAAACAGGGCGTTTGATTTCTTATTTTTGACATTAATCATAGCCAACATCACATTCTAGTTCTTCTTCCTTGGAGATCGTACAAGTTTCATTTTGTGTTATCAGAAAGAACAATCCATGTTTCTGAAACAAGTTTAAAAGCTTCACCTACTCCCATGGTTTTGTTCTTATCAAGGTGAAGAAGAACAACCATTTTCTTGTATTGTTTCTTGAGTGATGATTTGTCTAAAGAAGGGTTTAATCCAAGAATTGAATATAATTCGATTTCAATGTTGTTTTTTTTTTTTTACAGTTGTTGCATATATTTCATAACTTCCATCATTTGTGAAATGCCCTCGAGTTGTCGGCATATTACTTGAGCTTTTAAGACGTAATGTTCTACGAAAATGAAGCCTTTTACTATAAATAGATTTGTTGTGTTCTCTTTTGCCATACGAGCTTCTTTTATGTTAGATTACATCTGAAAATGACGAACTCTTTGTGGTTGCTTACGAGAAATCTACATTTGGGAAATAATCTCTAGTTGTGGGTATATTGCTTGAGCTTCTTCTTGTTTTTTTTCTTGATGAGAGAGAGAAAGAAAGGGAGAGAGAGAGAAAGAGAGAGAGAGAGAGAGATGGATGGATGGGACCCCTTCCATACTATATTTCATTTTTTTAATAAGACAAAACCTCATGAATAGTCCCTGAGGTTGTGAAATGAAGAAAATGTCTTTCACTTAATGGTAGAAAACTGACGAAGGTAAGCATAAGGACCAAATATCAAAAGTTTTGAAACCACGGGGACCATATACGAGGTTTTTTAAACTTAGGGACTAAACTTCAGGATACCATAGGTAAGGTTTTTTCATATTTTTTAATTACAATTTACAAAAATGGTCCCTATGGTTTGCCAAAAGTCACAACGTCAGTCACTGTTAATTTATTTAATGCAAATGGTCCTTGTGGTTTGCAAAGCTTGCACAGATGGTCCTTTCTACTAATGCCGTTAGTATTCAACTGCTACGGACTGAATCTGTAATGACATTTTCAACTTTTTAAGTATAAAGGGACTGAAGTTATGACATTTGATAAACCACATTGACTATTTTTGTAATTTGTCTTAAAATAATATAGTTAGTATTCAACTGTTAGGGACTGAATCTATAAGGGCATTTTCGTCTTTTCAAGTATAAAGGGACCAAAATTATGACATTTGATAAACCACATGGACCATTTTTGTAATTTGTCTTAAAATAATATAATTGAGGGGAATAGGATTCAAACTTGTGACATCCTCTCTTTCTCCCTTAATCAACCAAAGCTTTAACCAACTAGGATAAAACCACATTTGTTCTATATTTTCAAAAACTTATTAATATTATCTACAAATCGTAAATAAATTAATAATAAAATATTAAAAAATCATATTTTTACAAAAAAAAAAACTTTTTTTAATAAAACAAAATATATTTTTAGCGTATTGTACAAAAAAACATTTACAAACAAATTATTTGTTTTTTTTACGTATTTGTTTTATGTAAAATATACTTTTTATGTATTTAAAAAATAAGTTCTTGTATAATATGTTATTACATTGCTATGATCCTAAAACATATTTTTACCTTTTCATATAAAAATAAGTTTTTTTTTCTTTCACATAGAAAAAAAATTTGTATTAAATTTACGTAAAATATTTTTTTATATATTTAAAAAATATGTTTTGGCATAAAATCTTATTACATTGTTATAATCCGAAAATATACTTCTAAATACATAAAAAAACGGAATAACATATTATATGAAAACGTAATCCTAGAAAAACATTAAAAAAAAGTTTTTTGTATATATTTATTTTATGTGAAGTATGTTTTTTATGTATTTAAAAAATACATTTTCATATAATACGTTATTGCGTTATAATTCTAAAATATACTTTTACATATCTTAACGTTTTTAGTTGATTTAAAGCGATTATGCAAGTAGTTTTTTTATGTAAAAACATTAACATAATAACATATTATACGATAATGCATTTTTACGTTATGTTAACGTCTTTAGTTTGTTTTACGTAAAAAAAATATGTCGTTTTGCTTTGATTCTAAAACATATTTTTACGTTATGTTTTAGGATCATAGCAATGTAATAACATAGTATACGAAAATGTATTTTTTTTAAATACATAGAAACGTATATTTTACGTAAAAAAACATATATACGAGGATAAAAAATACGTAGGAACAAAAGGTATGAGAATATTTAATTTCTCTTTCGTATAATATGTTATTACGTTTTTTTAGGTATTTAAAAGTATATTTTCAGATTATAAAAATGTAATAACATATTATACGAAATCGTATTTATTAAATACATGAAAACGTATACTTTACGTAAAACAAACACATAAAAAACATATAAATTGTTTGCAAGTTTTTAAAATACGTTAAAAGTATATTTTGTTTTATTAAAAAAAGTTTTTTTGTAAAATATTTTTTAAATATTTTATTATTAATTTATTTACGATTTGCAGATAATGTTAATTTGTTTTTGAAAATAGACAAAATTGCAAAACTGGTCCCTATGGTATGCATTTTTTAGGGTTTTACTCCAAACCATAACTTTTTGGATTGGTGGTCCTTTTGAGGTAGTTTCGATGCGTTTTTGGTCCCTCGATAAACTGAAATGACTGTAATGCCCTTGAGGTATTTATTTTCTATTTTTCTTTCATTTTTAAAAAAAAAATCTTATATTCATTTATTTATTTAAAAAATTAAAAGATAAGTGGGCTCTCTCTCTCTCTCTCTCTCTCTCTCTCTCCACCATCGACCCAATATTTCTGGGTTTTCAAGAACTCAAGAACAAACACTTATTTTCATTTGTGGGGCAAGCCGCTTTAAAAGCTGCATCAAGCAAAGTGGCAAAACATGAGAAAAGGTGCATGGAAAATCAACACATGTTTATACCCTTTGCATTTGATACTTTTGGTTTCCTTGCACCAAAAGCTGTGGAGCTACTCAATAGAGTCCAACGGGTCATGCATAGTAATGTTATGATTCCTAGATCTATAGATGTTGTTTTTAAAAGAATTAGTTTTGCCATTCAAAAAGGGGTTGCGACACAACTTGTTGCTCGTTTACCCGCTACGTCTATGTAAATCTTTCTTATGGAACTTAAATATATGCTGTAAAATTAAGTCGTATTTAATCACCAAATTCGATTGTTCATTCGATTTCAAAGAAAGATGTTTACCCCTTATATGAATCTTCAGAATCCACCGAGTCATTACCGGATATTTGTATGATAATCTTCGGTTTGGGACCTGAGAGGAATTCGATGACATATTGATTTAGGGGTATTTACACCTCCTGCTTTTTTGTGCTTCTCACAACACCTCAACTCCTGCTTTTCATCTTCCTATTTAACTTTACTTAAATAGGGACCCGTTGCTTCTCGAGTGCTTTGTTGAAAACCATCTACATACAAAAATGTACAAGTTTCAGTTTCTACATTCGAATCACCCACATCTACTTCATGGATGCTAGCTGCTGGTTCTTCCCCTCCTCAGCCCACAGACCCACATATAAGGATAATTGATCTATTTATTGTACTCTTCATAGTTGTTCTCAACACATGCTCAAATTAACTTGATTTTGAATTTTGAGATTTTGTGTTCAAATCTATGAGAGAATTCCTCATGCCCATCAACTGTTTGATTTAAGTCTTAAACCAACAATACGCCATGTTATCTGTATCTTTATTGTATCTTTATTACTACTTTTATAATATAAAGTTATGGCTTGTGATTGTAAGTTCCTGATCAAGAATAAGGATGTCTTGTTGGAAGGAAATAATACAAAACGACTAGCTTTGTTTGGGTTGAAATTGTTGGATAAGGTGTCTAAGTCCATAACTATATTTGGTATGTACTTGACCCGGCTTAGCATGGTCCATTTGGGTTGCATGGCATCAGAACAATTGAATAGACAAATGAGAAAAGGATACTTGTGATTTGTTAATATATTATAAGTTCTAATATATTAATATGAAATCATATTATTTAATTAATATTTATCAACAATTAATTTGGAATTAATTTTGTGATCAAATGAGACTAATTAAATACATGGGGATTGATTGTGTAAATCATTCATTCTTATATAGTGGGCTTATGATCCATGATTCATTAGATTGGGCTAAAACCCATAGGGTGATCCATGGATGCTCCATGGAGGTTAAAACCCATGGATCATGGAGGAAATGAAAAGTCATGCACATTAGGGTTTGCATGGTGAATGTGACACACTATATAAAGGACCTCATAGCAAGTAAAATCGGCCACTAGATATACAAGTGAGGGCTAGCCAAATTTTGAGTACAAATGTTCTTCTCTCAAGTTATTCCAATAGTTGTGGTGTTGTATGAGACATTTGAGGCATCACACTTGCGGTGCTAGGGTCACAAGGTCTTAAGGAATCAAGCTACAAGAAAAGGTATGTCATTCTACTAGTTTTTATATTACATATGCCTTATGATATGCTAGTTAGGATGAAACCTTGGAAAAATCAAATTTGCATGTATAATAGTGAAAACATAG
Organism: Lactuca virosa; assembly: GCF_052849685.1. Taxonomy (NCBI): domain Eukaryota; kingdom Viridiplantae; phylum Streptophyta; class Magnoliopsida; order Asterales; family Asteraceae; genus Lactuca; species Lactuca virosa. Next base: position 200,207,072 of record NC_136426.1, read on the forward strand.
ATCCAAGGTTTCTAGGGTTGCATGCACACCATAGGAGTGTTAGAATGCTCAAAACTCATCAGTGGTATCAGAGCCAAGGCTTGTTTTCAATTATACTTGATGCAAATTGCTGAAAAAGTCGAATTTCTGCTCACTATTCAGTTAACTCGCTGAGTCCATGGGGGGACTCGACGAATCCATGTGAAAATTCATCTAACTCGTCGAGTTGGTTCATGCACTCGACGAGTCGGAGGCCCTGAGTGCAGAATTTCGAGTTTTATTGCTGGAATTGGACTAGGATCATTACCCTAAACTGTTTTTAGATTGTTAACCCTGTTTTTGATGTGGTAATGATTATGCTTATCCAATTTCAATGATAATTGTCAAAGTTTCATGTTTTATATTAAGTTCATATGATACTTGAAAATTGTTGATATGGATGTTTATTGCTTATGAGTTTTTGTTAGATCATAGGAATTATTTGCAAATTGTTTGTTAGTTAATTGTTCATCTAAATGCTTCATATTGGACTCCATAACTTTTCCTCAAGTTATGGAATTCCAAAAGTCTCTTCCATTAAAAGCCTTTAAAACTCATAAGTTCTAGAAATGAAAGGTTTTGAATAGTTTCAAAACTTGCTCTCAAGTTTTGGAATTTGTAAAGTCACTTTAGAAAACTTTAATTCCAAACCCTAGAATTTTAAAAGTTTAAAATTCAATCCTTATACTTTATAATATTATAAGTTAATAATATATATATATATATATATATATATATATATATATATATATATATATATATATATATGTATAAGATCAAGCCAGTCTTACCGTTAGTAGGCCTCATTCACGAAGCCGGTCTATAAGGGGGGTATAAGGTTGTTGCCTATAAAATGGAAGCTTAATGGGTGTCCACTCTCACCCACCGCTTCCTTGACTAGTGGAGAGTCGTTAGCCGAACGGGTAGGATAGGACTATAATTCTCCCTTCATTAAAAGTATAATGATAATTATAAAGTAACTAAACTTTTATAAATTCCCAATCTTAGTTACTTTAGGAAAATGTGAAATTGATGCTAACCCAAGAAATTACACTTTGTACCATTACCAAGTCGTTAATGGAGCGTGTGTGGTAAACCGACACACTAGCATGAACTAGTAAGGGTGGCAAAGGGTAGCTTAATGTTTATTATAGATCGGTGGAGCGTGTGTGGTTAACCGGCACATCGATTAGATAATAAAGTTAAGAGTACCAAGTTAATTTGCATGGTTATTCACACCTTGTTTTTTGATCCTCGGTATCCCAGTCACAAACTTGAAGGGCATATTCGAGATTTAAACGTGCCATTGAATTGTTCAATGAATCTCAAAAGATATATGAGTTTTCAAACCAATTAAAACTTAATAATCTATTTCATTTTTCATGGTGGAAATTGGTAAATCGTCATTTATCTACCTTCAAATATTTTGTAGCTTGGATTACGGCATCCCTCTTCCAAGTTATAAAATATTGTGTTGGCTCCTAGCCTTAATATTTCGTTTGGGTGACTTATTAAGGACTATTTATCTAATCTAAACTTGTCTTTCTTCTTTTTCATATGTCTTCCAACAATGCTACTTCTGGCTCAAACCCAACATGCTCCTTCTCTCTCATGAATCTTTGTGGAAGAGTCATCTTTGATGGAACTAATTTCAATGACTGGATTAGGAACATAAGGATGGTCACTCGCTACGAGGACAAGGAATATGTCCTTGACAAGGAGCTTAAGGAAATTGATGAGTCTGCTACTACTTCTCAGGAAATTAACGACTTTAGGGCACATGAGAAAGATGCCACCAAGGTAGCTTTTATCATGCTTGCCACCATGGCACCTGAACTCCAAAAGTCCTATGAGGACTTCTACCCTTTTGAGATGCACCAGGATCTGATGGAAAGGTACCATCAGAGTGCACGCCAAGAGAGGTATGAAATCATCTGCTCTATGATCACAACAAAGATGAAGGATGGTGAACCCATCACGGCCCACCTACAGAAAACGCAAAGGTCCATGGACCATCTGCTCAAATTGAATGTGAACTTTGATGAGGAGCTGGCTATAGATATCATTCTACACTCCTTACCTCCATGTTATGATTAGTTCCGAATGACCTATCATATGAACAAGGAGGAGGTCACTTTGAGTAAGCTTCAGGGACTTTTGAGGACTGCAGAAAGTGGTCTTAAAGGTAAAAATGTTGTGACTACTCCTATTACTGCTCCTGTTCTGGCAATCGGGCAAGGTAAAGGGAAGAAGAGGAAGCCCCCTTCCAAGGGCATTAAGGGAAAGTCTCTTGATGGCTCCTCTTTGAGTGAAACCAAAGGTAGTTCTGCCACTCCCTCTTCCAACCCAAAAGATGCACAATGCTTCTATTGCCAGGAAAAGGGGCACTAGAAGCGAAGCTGCCCTAAGTACCTGCAAGATGTTAAGGATGGGAAGGTTAAACCTACCAATGCAGGTATTTATACTATTCTGTCTAACAACTCACCACATACTAATTCTTGGGTCCTTGATATAGGTTGTGGAATTCACATTTGTTCTGATATGCAGGGCCTAAAAAGAAGTGAGCATGTGGAGCACGGGAAGATAAACTTGATCATGGGGAATAGGAAAGCATCACCTGTCACCAAGATTGGAGTTTACTCTTTATTTCTTAGTAGTGGGATAACATTAGATTTGAATAAATGTTGTTACTCGTCTGAAATGGTGAGAAATATTATTTCTTTTCATGGCTTGTACAAACAAGGATTTACTTTTTCATTTGATAATGATATTGGTACTATTAATGTTTTTTACAATGATGTATTTTACTTTAAAGTATTACCTTGTAATGGTGTATATGAAGCTGTGAATGTTGTAGACAACTTAGGAAATAATGTATTGCATATTGATTCTTCCGTTAGCTTGGATAAAGCATCCTTGTGGCATTGTCGTCTTGGACATGTCAACAAGAAGTGCATAAGCCAACTCCAAAAGGCAGGAGTCTTGGAGTCATTTGACTTAAAGTCAGATGATAGTTGCGAATCTTGTTTACTTGGAAAAATGACTAAGTCACCCTTTACTGGTACTTGTGAAAGGGGTGAGGGTTTGTTGAACCTCATACACACAGATGTGTGTGGACCCTTCAGAATCGCCACAAGGGATGCGAACCGCTTCTATGTGACTTTTACTGATGATTACAGTAGATATGGTTATGTCTACTTAATCAAGAATAAGTCAGAAAATTTTTAGAAATTCAAAGAGTTTAAATAAGAAGTGGAGAATCAGTTGGGCAGGACGATAAAGATGCTCCGATTCGATCGGGGTGGTGAGTATCTTAGTATCGAGTTCCTTGACTATCTTAAGGAATGTCGAATTGTTTCACAATTGACACCTCCTAGGACACCACAGCTGAATGGTGTGGCTGAGAGGTGTAATCGAACTTTGTTAGACATGGTTCGTTCCATGATGAGTCGGGCTTCGTTACCAATCTCTTTTTGGGGGTATGCCTTAGAGACTGTCGCCCACATCCTTAATCTAGTTCCAACTAAAAAGGTTGCCAAAACACCTCACGAGACGTGGACTGGGAAAGCTCCCACATTAGACCACATCAAGATTTGGGGTTGGGAGGCTTTCGTGAGACGCGAGACTCACGACAATTTCGAACCTCGAAGTGAGCAGTGTATTTTCATCGGTTACCCAAATAAATCCTTTGGTTACCTCTTCTACAGACCCAGTGAAAATGTGGTCTTTGTAGCAAGGAGAGGAGTCTTTCGTGAGAGAGAATTCATAAGCTAAGGAAACAGTGGGAGGCAAATTGTAACACCTGATTCCCAGTACGTATTTTATTCAAGGTTTATTGTATTTGTTTTGAGACTCTACGAGTTGATGGCCCAACTCCTCGAGTAGAGTCGTGACCGCGAGGAGTTTAAGTGGCCTACTCGACGAGTCGGGAGCCTGACTCGGCGAGTAGGTACTGTTTGAGTGAAACCCCAAATCTGAGGGTTTGCACCCTATTTAAACAACTTATCCCAACCTCCTTCGTCGCTATCACTCCCATAAGACAGTATATCGAAACCGTAGCCTTGTTTGTGTGCTCTAAGGCCATTTTGGTGTATGTTGGTTGGTTGTGAAGCTTGAAAAGAGGAAAGGAGCTTGGGAGTGCAAGTTGGGGCTTAAAGATCCAGGAGATTTGTTCCATTTCTAATTCATTCAAGGTAAAAATCTCTTGTCTTGGTCTTCTATGTGATTATTCATCTTGGGAGTTAGGATATTGGGGGCTTTCTAAGCCATTTTCGGATTATGAAGGGATTGAATGGGGTTTGACTTCAGATTTGGGCCTTAGAAGGGGTCTCATGGCATAAAGGTGCCAACTTTATGGCCATGAGAGCCCCATGCCTCTTGTAGGTCACTTCTTATGGGTTTTTGAGCCAAAAACCCATTGCATGTGCATCAAGTTCGGGACTTTACATGTAAAATGGGCATTAGGAGGCCAGATCTCTAGTTTTGGTGTGTTAAGGCCCCTTTAGATCGATTGTATGGTGATGGTCAAGAGTGAACTCGACGAGTCAATCTTGGGAATCGATGAGTCGGAGCGTAATAACCATAAAATCCTTCTGTCGAAGGACCATATGAGAGCAAGGAATGTCCCTTAGTTGTTGAAGCTCATTAGAGGGCCTGGGAGTCATAGGACTCGACGAGTGCTTGGAGCAGGCTCGGCGAGTCCAAGGGAATCTCCTACGGACTCGACGAGTTGTAGACTGGACGTGTTCATAAGAGGGAGGTGGGCTCGGCGAGTTCAAGGTGAACTCGGCGAGTCAGATGAAGTTGGCCCTGATGGTAAGATCGAAGAAGAACCCGTCGAGTTCTTGCCAGACTCGACGAGTGGAGACGGGGATTTGCATCGAGTTGAGGGGTATGGACTCGACGAGTTGGTAGAACCACTCGGCGAGTCAGGTCAACTGGGAGTTGACTTTGACCAATGTTGACTTTGACTAGATGGGTATGACCCCGGTTGGGGTTGCATACTCAAATGAATAACTTTGAAGTATTGTCGTGTAGGGATCGAGGGGTCGAGGGTAGTCGACTTGTACGCCGAAGATAGTTCAGACACTGCACGACATCGAGGTGAGTTACCTTCCAGTAGGGGTGGGTCTAAGGCCACAATGCCGGCCCATCATCAGGAGTATTTGGTGGATAATTGTCTATGTGATAATTATCTTGGTATGTTTATGTGATAAGGTCATGAGATATTCCTGTATGATATGCAATGTGTATGTTAGTGGTAGTAGTAGGGAATAGTTTTTCCCTGACATCGGTCGTTAGGATCGAAGGGTAGGTCAGTACCCCAGATATGCCTGACTATATGATTATATCTTGATATTGTATGATAGCAGTAGGGGTGAAATAGTCCCCGTTTACTGGTTGAAAGATACCGATGGCAGGTACCGGTTGAAAGATACCGATGGCGGTTACCGGTTGAAAGATACCGATGGCAGATACCGGTTGAAAGATACCGATGGCAGTTACCGATTGAAAGATATCGATGATATGATATTGTATGTGGTATGATGGGGGAACTCACTAAGCTTTGTGCTTACAGTTTTGGTTTTGGTTTCAGGCACCTCTTCGTCGAAGGGGAAGGAGCCGGCGGTATAGCAGCGCATCACACACACACATGGTTTCCGCATTGGGTTTATGGGATTGTACTCTGATTTTCATTACTTTTGATGTCATGGTTTGGGACACAACATTATGATTTTGTAATGTGATGCTTTATTGACAATGTTATGGTAAAATGTTTTATAAATTATTAATTCAAAAATGAAATTTTTGGTCTCGAAATTTGGGATGTTACACAAATTGACCTTGAAGAGCTTCAAGAGTCGAGCGGTGAAGGAACCTCAAACACTAGCCATCAACCTGAGGAGAAACTCCTGTTGAACCAATTGACAAGTCTGTACCTCTGAGGCGTTCGACTAGAGTTAGGAATGCACCTGAGCATTATTATGGTTTCCATATTACTGCAGAAGGTGATACATTGATCAGTGATAGTACACTGGTTAATCTGGATGAACCTAAAAGCTATAAGGAAGCCATGGCGGGCTCTGAGTCAGCCGAATGGAAAGAGGCTATGGAAAGCGAGATTCAGTCCATGTATGACAATCAAGTCTAGAACTTGTTTGACAATGTACCGGGTCGTAAGACAGTCGGGTGAAAATGGATCTTCAAGAAGAAGACCAATATGGATGGGAAATTACACACTTATAAGGAGCGACTGGTTGCGAAGGGCTTTACTCAAACTCCAGGAGTTGACTATGATGAGACCTTCTCACCAGTAGCGAAGATTAAGTCTATTAGGGTTATGTTAGCCATAGCTGCATTTCATGATTATGAAATATGGCAAATAGATGTCAAAACCGCTTTCCTTAATGGGAAGTTGGCTGAGGATGTTTACATGAGTCAGCCAAAGGGTTTTGTCGATGCAAACTACCCGAATAGAGTGTGTAAGCTTGAGAGATCCATTTATGGATTGAAATAAGCATCTCGTAGATGGAATATTTGTTTCGATGAGAAAGTCAAAGATTTTGGCTTTTCAAGAAGCGAGGATGAGTCATGTGTATATGTCAAGGCTAGTGGGAGTATAGTTAGCTTTTTGGTATTGTATGTCGATGACATACTACTAATAGGAAACGACATCCCAACCTTGCAGGAGGTTAAGTCCTGGCTTGGGAAGTGTTTCGTTATGAAAGACCATGGAGAAGCTGCCTATATTCTGGGAATAAGGATACTGAGAGACAGGAGTAAGAGACTAATTGGACTTAGTCAAAGTACCTACTTGGATAAGGTGCTGAAAAGGTTCAGCATGCAGGATTCCAAGAAAGGTGACTTGCCAATCCAGTGTAATGCCAAACTGAGTAAGACTAAGAGTCCGAATACAGAGGCTAAGATAGCTGAAATGAGTCATGTACCATATGCTTCCGCTATGGGCTCAATCATGTATGCTATGACTTGTACTCACCCTGATGTGGCATTTGCTTTGAGCATGGTCGGCAGATATCAAGGGAACCCTGACAAGGCTCACTGGACTGCAGTGAAAAACATTCTCAAGTACCTACGGAGGACTAGGCACTTGGTCCTTACCTTTGGTGGGAGCGATGACTTGAGAGTAGTAGGGTATAGTGACACTGGCTTTCAGACTGATAGGGATAATTTCCGCTCTCAGTCAGGCTGGGTCTTTACCCTAAATGGAGGAGCAATTACTTGGAAAAGTTTCAAGCAGGAGACAGTAGCTGATTCAACTTGCGAATCAGAGTATATAGCAGCAAGCGAGGCGGCAAAGGAGGCAATATGGCTAAATAACTTCATTGGAGACCTTGGAGCTGTACCAGCTATAAAGGAGCCTATGGAGATTTTCTGTGATAACGAGAGTGCAGTTACCTTAGCCAAGGAACCAAGGGATCACAATAGATTCAGGCACATCGACAGAAAATACCACTTCATTAGACATCGTATAGAAGAAGGACTCCTCGTGGCAAAGAGGATATCATCAGATGAGAACCCGACAGATCCCCTCACAACAGGACTGAATAGGGTTAAGCTTATACAACATGCGAGGCTCATTGGGCTGATGGATGATATTAGTTTTAGTAATTAGATAACTTTCGAAACTTGTAATAATTGAAATGTAATTAACATTTGATGTATAAATAAAAGGTGTCTTTATTTACTAGTATGGTACTATATTGTGTCAATCATTTACTATTATTTCATTTTGCATGTTTTGACTTCCAGAATAATAATTGTATTATTCGAAACCATCCACAGTCGTTCATACTTTGGAAGTAGGTGTTGAAATAAGACTGTCATGAATTGGGTTTGTAGATTTGTCTGAATTGTATTAGACATAACAATGGTTGCTACAACATTCATGAGTGCTCATAAGGTTTGAGTATTGGATTCAACCCACGCTCACTTGTATCACTTCATGGAATTTATCTCTAATGATCGTGAGACGGTAATATCATATAAGTCTTCAAACCGAGCGATATGAGTTGTTGGCTATGAGTTGATTGAACATTGATAGTGCGAAACCGCATCAGTAACATGATGCTATAAAATGTCCTGTTGTGTTCAACTTGATGAATAACTAGTACAAGCATATGAGTCGAAGTTTATCTGTTCCTTTTAGTCCTTGGAGGATTAAAAGCGATATCTTGGGCCCCTTGATGATCTTGTTTTGACTTATGTGCCAGGCCCGGTCATAACTAAATTGATGTGTTCGATTAAGTTCTTTGTCAAACAAATCAGAAATCGGGAAACAAACTGCTGGACAATAAGTATGACGTTGTTCCATGTATTTGTCCGGTTGATATCTTGAGAACAGAGGATTATATGATCACTTATCTTAAATGGCGCGTTCTAGTTCCACGAGACTTTGAAGAGCTACGATTGCTGGTCGGATCTTGAAGTCATACTTGCAGCCATAGTTATTAGACTTATCCAAGTGGGAGACTGTTGGATAAGGTGTCTAAGTCCATAACTATATTTGGTATGTACTTGACCCGACTTAGCATGGTCCATTTGGGTTGCATGACATCGGAACAATTGGATAGACAAATGAGAAAATAATACTTGTGATTTGTTAATATATTATAAGTTCTAATATATTACAATGAAATCATATTATTTAATTAGTGTTGATCAAGAATTAATTTGGAATTAATTTTGTGATCAAAAGAGATTAATTAAATACATAGGGATTGATTGTGTAAATCATTCATTCTTATATAGTGGGCTTATGCTCCATGATTCATTAGATTGGGCTAAAACCCATAGGGCGATCCATGGATGCTCCATGGAGGTTAAAACCCATGGATCATGGAGGAAATGAAAAGTCATGCACATTAGGGTTTGCATGGTGTAACCCTACATGTGACACACTATATAAAGGACCTCATAGCAAGTAAAATCGGCCACTAGATATACAAGTGAGGGCTAGCCGAATTTTGAGTACAAATGTTCTTCTCTCAAGTTATTCCAATAGTTGTGGTGTTGTGTGAGACATTTGAGGCATCACACTTGGGGTACTAGGCTCACAAGGTCTTAAGGAATCAAGCTACAAGAAAAGGTATGTCATTCTACTAGTTTTTATATTACACATGCCTTATGATATGCTAGTTAGAATGAAACCTTGGAAAAATCAAATTTGCATGTATAATAGTGAAAACATAGATCCAATGTTTCTAGGGTTGTATGCACACCATATGAGTGTTAGAATGCTCAAAATCCATCAGAAATAAATATCTCATGCCAACATTAGACTGCTATACCAAGGTGTTTTCTTCACTAATTAACATGGATTTTTTTTGTTTTGGTGAGATCGATAATGGTGGTGGTTTGGAGTTCGCCGTCGGAGTCAAAGTGGCGATAATTTTGTTATGTCGAGGAGGTTGTATCCGATGGAGATGGTGGCGATAATTTTGGGTGTGGCAGAGTATTTGATGGTGTGACGGTGAGTGAGGCAGAGGTTTTGATGTGGAGGGTAGAGATGGAGAAAGAGAAGGTGAGAGATCGGTGGTTGGCAGGTAGAAAGAGGATGTTTGAAATAGCCAAATGGGTCTCATGTTAGAGAGAGAGAGAGAGATGTGGGTCCAATTTAATTATTTATTTTCTTTTTCATTTAAATTAAATAGAAAAAACATAAAAAAAATATTAGAAGGGCATTACAGTCATTTCAGTTTATCGAGGGACTAAAAATGCAACGAAACTACCTTAAAAGGTCTACCAATCCAAAAAATCATGGTTTAGACTAAAACCCTAAAAAATGCATACCACAGGGACCATTTTTGAAATTTTGTCTTGAAAACATAAAACAAGTGTGACTCTTGCCTAGTTGGTTAAGGCTTTGGTTGATTAAGGGAGTGGAGGAGGAGGTCCCAAGTTCCAATTCCCTACTCCCCTTATTTTCTATCATTTATATTATTTTAAAACAAATTACAAAAATAATCCCTGTGGTTTATCAAATTTCACGAATTCATTCCCTTTATACTTGAAAAGACAAAAATGTCCTTACAAATTCAGTCCCTAATGGCTAAATACTTATTTTCTATCATTTATATTATTTTAAAACAAATTACAAAAATACTCCCTGCAGTTTATCAAATTTCACGAATTCAGTCCCTTTATACTTGAAAAGACAAAAATGCCCTTACAAATTCAGTCCCTAATGGTTAAATACTAACGACGTTAGTAAAAAGGGTCATCTTTGCAAGTTTTGCAAACCACAAGGACCATTTGCATAAAAAAAATTTTAGTAAGGACTAACTTTGTGACTTTGGCAAACCACAGGGATCATTTTTATAATTTTGTCTAAAAATATTTGAAATATTTTTCATCTATATGTTTTATTAAAAATATTAAGTTTTTACCCGATCTTTTAAAAGAAGATCAATTTTTGTTAAGACCACAAAAGCTTTAAAAAGTTTAACACTATTTTGTTTTCCTAATTACAAACATAGCAATCGGTACTAAGACGGATTGATGAACAGCCCGAAGCATGTAACTAAGTATCCTTTTTTACCCTGAACACTAGGGATGAGCGTTTGGACCGGTACCGGTTAGCACCGAATAAGCTTCACTGGTTGTAAACAAAGCAATTAAATAAAATCGACATCATCCCTTCTTGTCCCTCATAGTCTGTTCAATAATCGGCTTCCAACAAATTTTCACCACAAGGAACTTAAATCATTCCCAGATTGAAACCTAGTCGATCAAGAAAGTGGGTCCAAACCCAGACCTGGAAAACCCGAAACCGATTAACGAGATTTTGTAGAATCAAAAACCGGATCGGTATATAGGAACCAGTTCCGGTTCGGTTCCGGGTATGGTATCGGGTAAAGTGGGTCAAGAACCGGAAAACCCGGAAATATCAAAGTGGGTAAGATGGAACTGGGTAAAATGGGTTTAGAACCGGAAAACTCGGAGAAACCATAATTTTTTTTTGTAATTACCTCAATCACATAATCTTTCAATCATTTTAAAAAAAATTAATAAACAAAAAATTACACAAGAATTAAAAATTAATCTAATTTGGCATTAAGGTTACATAAATGACGAATTTGAATTTTTTTAAAAGAAATAATGTAATGACCCATTAATGGTTGGTAATTTGTATAATATTATTGTGGAAGACATCACTAAAAAGTAACGAGAATTGAACAGTAATGTAATTGTCGAACGTTCATACCCACCATTATTATATATATATATATATATATATATATATATATATATATATATATATATATATATATATATATATATATATTGTATAGAAATAATGTATTGGACTATTGGACACTTTTTTTAAACACCTTCTCCAATTTAACTTATTTTGGGTTGTGTATTTTCATTTAAGATATGTAGAAATTCTAAATTGTTGTTTATTTATTTATTTGGGCAACCACACTAACTTGTCTTTTTATATCTTTGATTTTCAAGGCTTCAACTTTGAAAACATGAACATAAAAGCAAGAACACAAATTTTTTGACATTAGCAATCTTTTAATGTTCATGTTTGTCAACACCTCATAACTTCTCATTATAAATAGGTCATTCTACCTTTACATTCTCACTTAACTTATTATTCTCTAAGTTGAAGTCTTGAAGTTGTTTTTTCTTTTCTTTTCTTTATCAAGAGTATTCATGGAAGTTAACCGTCCAATTCAAGTATGTTTCTTTTTAATTTTATGCAAATATGCATTTAAAGTAATTGACTAATTTACGTCTTTATACTTCAATTAGGTTCCGTTTTGGATCTATTAGTTTTATGTCTTTGATACTTCATTTTTTTACATGCTTTAAATCTACCTAGATTTTTTTTACTTATTTGTTTAGCATCTGAAATCGAAGGAGTGGTCCACATGTTGGCTACATTTTGATATGTTGTGGGTAGTAGAAGATGACGGGGTTGAACGAAGGCAAGCAAAGTATAAGGTGCTGTTTGTTTTTTTGAAGCAAAAATCCATAAAGTCTGCGGACCACCTCTGCAACCCTCTGCAGTAGAAGAGGTGGACCAAACGGCTGCAGACTGTAATAAGAAGTGTGTTTGTTTTTTTAACATCTGCATGCTGCTGCAGATATTAAAAATTTAAAATAAACTGATTTTATAATCCGAAAATAGTTTTTTAATACCGGAAATTTAATAACGTATAACATTTCGGCAAGAATTTATGATATTTCAGCAACAAATAATTATATTTTAACAAAAAATAAATATGTTTTAGCATAAAATAATGATATTTCATCAACAAATTATTATTATTCAATATAAAAAAAATTCAACAAGAATAAACAAAAAAACAAAAAAAAAATATGAAATAAGATTTTGACAATATATAATTAATATTTTAGCAAGAAAAAAAAAGAAGAAGAGGTTGGAAGAGGTAGGAAGAGGCAAAACAAGTGCTGCGTCAAGAAGAACACGCGCATATGTTTTCTAATCCGAAGACTTCTGAAAAACAAACAGCTGCGAGATGAAAAGTGCTGCGCCGCGCAACAATAAGAGGTTTTTTACAAAAAACAAACAACACCCAAGTATTGCTTCGCTACACTTAAAGCTGATCCATCGAGACGCTGTACAAGTAGTCTTAATAGACATTGTCGTACGTGTGCTAAAAATCCGAATAATATAACTAGGTAATAAGTTTTGTGCTTTTAATTTATTTGGTAACATTTTTTTAATAATAAATATGTTTAATTTTGTTTTATGTATAGAGATTGAAGATGCGTTAACTAGATAAGATGGTCAAGAAACACTTGCTGTTTTGTTCTTAATTGTTTAAGAATTTTGATTTGAATTTTGAATGCTAGACTTTGATTTTGAATTGTTTAAGGATATTGATTTGAATTGTTTTGAATATTACATTTGAATCGTTTTATTTACATATTTTATTATGATACCGAACAAAATTAATTAATTATAATCCTTTAAATTAAGTTCTCTCCATTTATGACCCCAACCTCCATGGTTGAATGGTTACCCACATTAGTTGCTTATTTGTTGGAAAAACTAAAAAGTTTGTACAATTAAATTTCTCATGTAACATTTTAAGTACTTCAACTTGGAATAAATTTTATAATTTCTCAGGTAACATTTTAAGTACTTCAACTTGAAATAAATTTTATAGTTTCATCCGGAAGTTAAAATATTTCATCCGGATAAAGTGTACACTTTTATCGTGTTTACACCCACATGCAAAATACCAAACAAGTAAATCATACAATTAAATGATAAATTTAGAAACTCTCAAAACTCAATCATATATTGAACCAACCATGTCCCAATAATATATATATATATATATATATATATATATATATATATATATATATATATATATATATATATATATATATATATAAATAAAAGAAGTCTCTTCTTAGGAACAGTAAAGTTCCTACGGATTTAACATAAATGGTCCCTGTTTATGTTTGTTTGTTTAATTTTGTCTCTTTTGTGGCTGATCTTTACAGGGGGCATTTTATGTTATTTTCTATAATATTGGTGGACACGTGTTCTTCTGCATTTCTTCACCGCTTTCTGATCCAATCAGATTCCAATTAGTGGTAGTGTTCTGCTCCCCTTTCTTCTCATCGAAATACTCATAAAGACATCTGTTGGTACCAGACCACCAGACGACCTCCTCCACATCTTTGCTTAGCGTCTTCACCACCACCATCAGCTTACCATGTCTCTTCCGTTACTCACCGTCACACGCCCACCACCATAACCCAGGTGACCCCTCAATCGTGTCCGGTTGATACGTTTTATTTTTTAGGGCTTTTCAAGAGGAACCCGGGTAAGCGAATCCTCCCCCGCTCTCCGCCGTATGTCGTCGAGTCCCATGTGAAGCCTTCGACCGGTCACCTTCGCACCTACAGTTACAGGTTCGTTTTCTTCAACTTTTTTCTGTTTTCGTTTGTCGATGTCGATTTGGGGTCGCCGCCCCCTTCTTCCAATCTTCTTTACGCACGAAGCTGCAATCCACCACCTGCTTTGGTTTTTTTCCTCCACTTCTTTTGTTTCCGGACGGTGTTTTCTTTAACTGGAGAAGAGGAACGAACTAAGCAGCTTCAGCAATGGTGACCAACACGTCTCACCATCACATCCTGTCACCTGATCACTACCGGCCTTGGCCACCCCCCGTTAACACCACCACACCACTAAAGAAACATACCATTGACCATGTGGAAAATGTTGCCTCCAAAATTAGCAAGTGGTAAATAGTTCAGGGGTTATTTCCGTAACTTATCATTTACTATTCATAGTTTGACTATGAATAGTAATATATATGTGAAATGTTTGAAGAATTGGACGGCACATGTGAATTTGGAGATTTGTTATTCAAAAGTTTGTAGGTGGAATAGTATTCAAATTTGAAGGCGCAACTTTTTTGGACGACGGCATTTTTTATCCTTTCATATGTTCTTTTCTTTGGCTATAAATAGCCTAAGCCATTTCATTACGAATGAACCCAACAATCAAATATATATATATATATATATATATATATATATATATATATATATAGTAAAACATTACATATATATATATATATATATATATATATATATATATATATATATATATATATATATATATATATATATATATATATACTGATACACCACCATATATTTTAGCCCTCTCACTCTATTTATAATCTCCTTCATAATCCCTGTAAACACTGCAAATTATAGTGAATTGTTTCTCGGCTTCCTCCGCCCGTGGTTTTTTCCCGATTTGGGTTTCCACGTAAATTCCTGTGTCTCTATTCTATTTATTTTATTCGTATTTCGTAGTGATTATTACGCTTTGATAATTTTTTATCCCATTCCGCATTGAGCTAATATTATTTAAGTCTATTCGGATCCTTCGTATTTCACAACAATTGCTATCAGAGCATCCGGGTTGTGATATTAGCTCGTTGGGATCATTTTATCAAATAATTAATCATGACTTCCGTAAAATACGATATTCCACTACTGGATCGTAACACCCGATTTCCGTTGTGGCAAGTAAAGATGAGAGACATTCTCATTCAGATGGATTTACACAAGGCGCTATTGGGTTTCAATAAGATGCCCGATACATGGACCGAAGAAGAAAAGGAGATGAAAGATCTGAAGGCTTTATCCCAAATTCGTTTGCACTTGTCAAACGATGTTTTGCAAGATGTTCTAAAAGAAACGTCAGCGGCTTCTTTATGGCTAAAGTTGGAGCAACTGTTGATGACCAAGAGCTTACCAAACAAGTTGCATTTGAAGCAACGATTGTTCAATCTCAAGATGATTGAAGGAGGCTCTTTAACTGAACATATATCCACATTTAAAGAGTTAGTAAATAACTTAGAGAATATGGATGTTTAGTATGAAGATGAAGACTTGGCTCTATTCTTACTGTCGTCGTTGCCAGAATCCTATAGCCATTTTCGTGATACTATTATCTATAGTCGTGACACTCTAGTTTTAGATGAAGTCTATACAGCTTTGGATTCAAAAGAGAAGATGAAGCATATTACTGGTGGTGGTTCAAGTGATGCTAAAGCCGAAGGTTTGAATGCCAGAGGAAGAACAACAGAGAGAAGTAGAACTTCTCAATCTTCCAACAGAACCAGATCCAAGTCAAAAGGCAAACGAAAGTTTTGCAACTATTGTCACAAGAAGGGACATGTGCTTGAAGAATGCTTCAAGTTGAAGAATAAAGAAAAAGAGAAGACGGCAGCAAATGGTAAACAAGCTAGCACTTCGGGTGAAGCCGATGTAGCTGAGGTGGAAGGTATTGGAGAACTTTTGACAGTTTATTCAGATAAACTGGATTCCACTGGTGATTGGATACTCGACTCTGGTTGTACTTTTCATATGTGTCACAACAAAAGTTGGTTTTACACATTTGAAAAGGTTAACCAGGGCTATGTGTTGATGGGTAACAATACTACATGTCCAGTTCTTGGACATGGTTCAGTCAGGATCCGTATGTTTGACGGAGTTATTCGAACCATGGGGGATGTTAGATATGTTCCTGACCTCAGAAGAAACTTGTTATCTCTCAGTTCCTTTGACAAAAGGGGATACGAGTTTGCTGGTAAAGGTGGAGTTCTCAGGGTATTCAAAGACGGTTCCGACAAACTGAGAGCCAAACGAAAAACCTCAGATCTTTACTTTCTTGACGGGCAAACAATTTCGAGTGATGCTGCTGTTGTGTCAAAGTCTTTTTCTGATCCAGATCAGTCCCGTCTTTGGCACCTTCGACTCGGCCATATGAGTTTTCAAGGCATGTCAGAATTGAGTCGAAGAGGTTTACTTGGTCAACAAAAGAGTGTTGATTTGGATTTCTGTGAAGACTGTGTATATGGCAAGGCAAAACGAGTGAGGTTTGCAAGTGGTATCCATACAACGAAAGGACCACTTGATTATGTTCACTCGGATTTGTGGGGACCGGCTCGAGTTGCTTCAAAAGGTGGAGCTATTTATATGCTCACTATTATTGATGATTTCTCCAGGAAGGTGTGGTCTTTCTTCTTAAAACATAAAGGAGACGTTTTCTATACCTTCAGAAATTGGAAAGTTCAGGTTGAAAAGCAATCAGGTCTGGTGGTAAAGTATCTTCGTACGGATAAAGGACTTGAGTTTTGCTCAGAAGAGTTTAATGTCTATTGTCAAAAGGAAGGCATTACTCAAAGGAAGGCATTACTCGACATCGCACAGTAGTCCATTCACCTCAACAAAATGGTGTAGCTGAAAGGATGAATCGCACCATTATGGAGAAGGTCCGGTGTATGCTTTCTAATTCCAAATTGCCAAAGTCTTTTTGGGCGGAGGCTGCTTCGACTGCTTGCTATGTTATCAACCGATCACCGTCACGAGCAATCGAGAAGAAAACTCCGTTTGAGTTATGGTCCGGTAAACCTGCCAATTATTCAGATTTAAAACCATTCGGATGTCCAGCGTATGCACGAGTTGACAATGGGAAGCTAGAACCAAGAGCAATCAAATGCGTTTTTCTTGGGTACAATCAAGGTGTAAAGGGTTACAAGTTATGGAGCTTTGATTTGAAGAAAATTATCATCTCAAGAGATGTTACTTTTGATGAGTCTGCTATGATTCAACCAGTTGCTGACTCTTCTAAAAGAACAGATGCATCAGATGTATCATCCGAAGCAAATAAAGAGTATGCTCAAATGGAGGTGGAGCTTCCTACTTCACCTACCACTAATCAGAGTACAAATCAGCATCAAGATTCTTCTTCGTTGGATGAGCATGTTGTTGGTGAAGATTCAACACCTTCACAACCACAAGCTACTACTCCAAGCATTGCAAGAGATAGACCGAGAAGACAGATTATTCCTCCGAAGAGGTATGCTGAATCTGATTTGGTTGCCTATGCTTTTATTGTTGCTGATAATATTGAGTCCGCAACGGAGCCTGCGAATTATGACGAGGCTATCAAATCTGAAGACTCAAATGATTGGATGCTCGCTATGCAAAATGAGATGGAATCCTTGCAGCGAAACAGTACTTGGAATTTAGTTCCTATTCCGAAAAGGAAGAGACCAGTTAAATGCAAGTGGGTCTATAAGCTCAAGGAACCTGTCAACCCAAATGATAAACCAAGATACAAAGCTCGGTTAGTAGCTAAAGGCTACAGTCAGATTCCTGGTATTGATTACACTGACATTTATTCCCCAGTTGTCAAACATACTTCCATTCGTGTATTGTTGGGGTTGGTTGCTTTTAACGATTTTGAGTTAGAACAACTTGATGTCACTACAACTTTCCTAAATGGTGAGCTTGAGGAAGAGATTTTTATGCAGCAACCTGAAGGTTTTGTAGTTCCTGGAAAGGAGAACTACGTATGCAAGTTGAACAAATCTCTTTATGGCCTCAAGCAGTCTCCTAGACAATGGTACAAGAGGTTCGATTCTTTCATGACCAGTCACAAATTCAGCAGGTGCACCTATGATAGCTGCGTTTATTTCAAGAAAGGTGACAATGGTTCAAAGATCTACTTACTCTTGTACGTGGATGACATGTTGATTGCAGCGAAAGATATGAAGGAGATTCAGAAGTTAAAAGACCAGTTGAAAGCTGAATTTGAAATGAAGGACTTAGGAGCTGCCAAAAAGATTTTAGGTATGGAAATTATTCGTGACAGGAAGTCTAGGATCTTGCATCTTTCTCAGAAAAGTTATATTGAGAAAGTCCTAAGACGCTTCAGTATGCACGAAGCAAAGTCTGTCAACACACCTTTTGCAGCTCATTTCAAGCTATCATCCGCTTTGAGTCCTACTAATGAGACTGATATGGCTTACATGGCACGTGTTCCATACTCTAGTGCTGTTGGATCTTTGATGTATGCTATGATCTGCACGCGCCCTGATTTGGCTTATGCTGTTAGCATGGTTAGTAGATACATGGCGAACCCGGGGAAAGAACACTGGAAAGCAGTACAGTGGATTTTTCGTTATTTACGCGGTACGTCTTCCACGTGTTTACGTTTTGGCAAATCTAACACTGGGGTGTTCGGATATGTTGATTCAGATTATGGAAAAGATTTGGATAAACGAAGATCAATTACAGGGTATGTGTTTACACTAAATGGTTGTGCTGTTAGTTGGAAAGCCCAGTTACAGTCTATAGTTGCCCTGTCTTCTACCGAGGCAGAGTACATGGCGATTACAGAAGCAGTTAAGGAAGATATCTGGTTGAAGGGGTTATTCGGAGAACTCGATGATAGAATAAAGGTGACCACAGTTTTCTGTGACAACCAAAGTGCTATCTTCTTGAGTAAAGATCAAATGTTTCATGACCGAACAAAGCATATTGATATTCGTTATCATTTTGTGCGAAATATCATTGAAGAAGGTGATTGTGTTGTGGACAAGATTCATACAGATTATAATCCCGCTGATATGTTCACTAAAAGTCTTCCTATAGCCAAGTTCAAATTATGTTTGGACATGGTGGGTGTTTCTGATCGCAGTTGAGCCTGAAGGCTCGTAGGTGGAGGAAGTATTATTTATTTTTCGGAAACAATTTTTCTCTATATAATTTTGCAGGTTCTTATGGAAGTTTTAGAATTTGATGAGCTATAGTTTTTTGACTAATCGTAAAGCATGACTTGCTTAATTTTGATGTCAAGGTGGAGATTGTGGAAAATGTTGCCTCCAAAATTAGCAAGTGGCAAATAGTTCAGGAGTTATTTCCGTAACTTATCATTTACTATTCATAGTTTGACTATGAATAGTAATATATATGTGAAATGTTTGAAGAATTGGACGACACATGTGAATTTGGAGATTTGTTATTCAAAAGTTTGTAGGTGGAATAGTATTCAAATTTGAAGGCGCAACTTTTTTGGACGACGGCATTTTTTATCCTTTCATATGTTCTTTTCTTTGGCTATAAATAGCCTAAGCCATTTCATTACGAATGAACCCAACAATCAAATATATATATATAGTAAAACATTACATATATATATATATATATATATATATATATATATATATATACTAATACACCACCATATATTTTAGCCCTCTCACTCTATTTGTAATCTCTTTCATAATCCCTGTAAACACTGCAAATTATAGTGAATTGTTTCTCGGCTTCCTCCGCCCGTGGTTTTTTCCCGATTTGGGTTTCCACGTAAATTCCTGTGTCTCTATTCTATTTATTTTATTCGTATTTCGTAGTGATTATTACGCTTTGATAATTTTTGATCCCATTCCGCATTGAGCTAATATTATTTAAGTCTATTCGGAGACCATCATCTTCTTCGGTTCTTTGTTCCCTTTGAAAACTACAGTTTTAAATCGCACCATAGAAGGTAAGTTCTATGGTTTGGCCACACCTCACTCCATTTTTAAGCATCTACATCGGCATATCATACAATCTATTTTGTTTTTGTTTCCATGAATTGATACCTTGCTTATGTTCGACAATTAGGGATCAAAGGCGGATCAAAGGCGTTTGAAAAAATATATCTCAAAGAGATGAACGTCTTCCTAGCACAAGGCAGAGTAATACCAAACGAAGAATAAAAAGGTTTGTGTTTTTTCTGGGATTGATTTTTTCTAAATTAAAACTTAAATTACCATCTTTTGTTGTTTAATTTCCCGAAGCTCTGTTTCGTTTGTTCAACAATTTGGGAACTAGAAGAAAGAGTGTTGTCGTTTTTAAGGAATCAATTGTCTACGGTTTTACTTTTCCTTTGAAGATTAATTATTTCTTGGCCATATCCCCTTCCCTGTTTGAAGACGATTGGAAGGAAATATTCTATTTATAGTAAAATGGTTCCATGTACAGGTAGGTACTTGTTGGTATGGTTCTTTTTGCTCAACCTCCAAATCTGGTCTCATGTAAGAAGTAGGAAAAAATCCAAAGCAAAATCTTTTGCAAAGAAAGTAAGTTCCAGATGCATGTGTGGTTCGTTGTTTCTTTGCTACTCACATGTTACACACCTTAGTCTTTAAGGGCATTTGAGTCTTTTCTTAAATTTTGTCATAATTTTTTTTTTCTGGAAAACCATATATTGAATCCCTGTAGTATTCAAATCCATTTTTAGTTTATCAGTATAAGAGTTATTTTCTCAATACCTTTATATTTTACATGCATAATAACCATTTGATGAAATGCCCCAATGAAATTCGATTTTGTTATATGCATTTTTTATTTTTATGAACATTCAAAAATAGGTTGTCTGTTAAGAATAGTCTTCTTTATAAATTAAAGATGATGCAATTTTTATAGATTTCGGGAAGGTGGACCTCACAATTAATGCAGTTGAATGTGTGAATAGACGCATCTCAGCTGGTGGTGGAATTCCAAGTGAGTATGTTAATTTTTTAATAAAAGAGGATTCCAATGTTTATTTGTTCATTTATTGTAGTTTTACTTACCAACTCTTCCATTTGTATGACCATAAAGGGGACAACCTGACTCGATCTTTAGAATCAACTACACGGATTCTTAGATTGGAGAATATTAGAAATGTACATCAAGAACAATAATGGTTCAGGTACCCGTCAAATTCA
Organism: Lactuca virosa; assembly: GCF_052849685.1. Lineage (NCBI taxonomy): Eukaryota > Viridiplantae > Streptophyta > Magnoliopsida > Asterales > Asteraceae > Lactuca > Lactuca virosa. The sequence continues at coordinate 200,228,167 of NC_136426.1, forward strand.
GATTTAATTTTTTTTTTATGTTTTTCTTTACATATTAGGTTAATTCCCTTATTTCTAAGCAAGAGGTTTTATTAAGTTTTGGCTCATTAACTGCTACTTAAGTTGTACCGGCACTTGCAGGGATGCGAAGGTAAATCCATTGATCTAAGTTGTGATTTGGATTCTGTTAGGAGGGTGGTTGTTTCAGATTCCCTTACTTGACAATCAAGATGTATCTTTTATTTGAAAAGTAAGCATTGTTTATAGTAAAATTTTACTTTTTGTTTATTGATTGAATGGAATTACAACTTTTTCCATAAAGAATTTAGTTGGAAATGTGGAAACGTAGCCATAACAGATTGTAACAGACCAGTAATTGCTTTGGTTGTTGTTCCAATTCACCACCAATTACTGCTGTTGACGAGCCATCAAAGGGCCTTAAAGTACAAGGCCAAACTATGAAGATATCTATTCTTTTAGATGATTTTTGTGAATTCTTTCACAACCCTTTCGAAGAAGAAAGGTAACTTATATATAATTTAAATGTCAATTATTAAATCAAATGTTTTTTTTATCGAACTAATGTAACCATATTTTTTTTTTCTAATGATGTAGGTAGAGTTATGAAGGTTTTGAAAGGTGGAGCCTCTCCCAGATGGATCCGGTCACTTCTTTAATCTCAGTAATTCTTTTGCTTTTTTTTTTACTATTTTCAGTTCTTAATCGACTATTTTCTTGGTTATAGATTTAACCAAACTTTTTTTTTTTTTTTTTTTTAAATTTCTGTTTGTGGTGAAGTGCCGGAACTTGTGATCAAAATAAAGGACAAGGATGTTCGTTCTGAAGATGATCTTGTGGGAGAGGTTAAGTATATACAATTTAATCAAAACTTTGTTATTATTATGTATTTTTTTTAGCAAAGGGCATTTTGGTCGGTCCTAGAAAATAATAGGTATTTGAAACCCATTTATAATTTTTCTATTTGGAAAATTTTTAAAAATCAGTACTTAAGGGATCTCAAAGCTGCAAGAGATTATCAAGATATAGATAAAACTGTCAAGTAATTTGCAGTCCTCACACTCCTGGGCCATGAACAATTATGCTTCTGGCTCTCAACTGTTGCAGCCAGTTTAGTCATCATAGCATGTCTAGCAATCAACCGTTCTGCCCGACTGCATAGAAGGTAATAACAAAGAATGAAGTCCACGAAATGCATTTTTATGCAATCCAACTTTTTGAAGGTTATATTGGTCATTTTCTTATATGTTTTCTCATTCTCCTTCATTTATAGATTCCATTGGGTTTGAAGCTACAAGGGAGACCTGATAAAGGTCAAGGAGGAGGAATTAGAGCAGTACCCACGAGAGGAAGCAGTTGGACTGCTGCTGCCTTTGACTAAATTTGGTTAAAATAATTTTGTACCCAACATATGTGTTTTAAAAAGAGTATATCTGAGTTTGCTTCTACTTTACTTCATTTTTTAAGCATCATACTTTCTTAGTCAACCAATTATAGCATCCTACTTCCATGACAAACGACTGATAAACGATGACACCATCTTTAACGTAATGTCTTCCATCGGTTTTCTTTCACATTAGTGTCGAATCCAACCCCCGCGAAGCGGGGCTTCTTATCTAGTATATATATTAAAGTTATCAACTCTTAGGAACAGTAAAGTTCCTAAGAGGTTGGCAAAATTGGTCCTCTGTTTATGATTTTGGTTGCAATCCGGCTTGCTTTTTGTAGGGGGTATTTTATGCCATTATGTATATTCTGGACAGGTGTTGCAAACCCCCAGTACCTTATCAGAATACTGTTCATGAGGTAATTCATTTATCTAACCAAGGTCACCAACACCGCTTCTTCTCTCTATTCTTATACTCTAGATTCTTCTTCTTATTTTTCTCAGTTAAACCTGGTCACCGACACCGCTTCATCTCTCTATTCTTATACTCTAGATTCTTCTTCTCACTTCTTCTCAGTTAAACCCGAAAAGTATCGGGGTTCTTTCGCTTCGATAGTGAAGTCAACTATGTAGCCATCTGCTTTTCTCCTACACCGACTGTCGGCTTCAACTTCTCACAACTTGGTTTTGGCTTTGATTTGAGGAATGTTTTCAGGATCTTGAAATCACCAGCGTTGGTGGGTAGTGCATGGCTCACCGTGTCCCTTCTTCGAATCAGATGCTCTTCTGCTGCTCGCTTCCTTTACCGGCGCCTCCAGTTTTTTGATCTCGAATCAGGTGACTAATAATGTCTACTTCTTTCTGATTTTATTAAATTGTATTTGGTATGCTGATTTGAATCGAAAATTAGCTCCCTCCACTAAGAAATTGTGTCTTGAGGTGGAGTTTGAAAGATTGCACGCCAAGTGTTTGATGAAAGGACTCAAATACGTCAACTGATGTTCTTGGGTTCAAGAACAGCCTTAGTGGGCTTTTCAATTCACAAATTGGATTATCTTATACCAACATCTTCGGTGGCTGATTCGTCTTGCAACAATGATTGAGGTACCATCTTATCTCCCGACACTGATTCTAAAGGATTCTACCAAAGTAATTTTAATTGATCGAGGGTCTTAGAGGATGTTTGGATAAATAGTTTTTAGCTTATTAGCTTATTGCTTATTTGCTTATTGCTGTGGGAATAAGCATGTTTTTAAAATGTGTTTGGATTAGCTTATTGTGGTGGGAATAAGCAATAAGCATTTTAAGTGTTTGGCAAAAAAAAAACCAGCTTATATGAGTAAAATGACCAATAAGCAATAAGCAATAAGCATTCCCTCCCTTGCTTATTAAAATCAGCTTATTTGGCTTATTCCTACCGCAATAAGCTGAATTTTAAAGACTCCTATCCAAACACTTAAATTTGCTTATTGCGGTGGGATTAAGCAATAAGCAATAAACAACCTATTTTTTCCCTATCCAAACACCCCCTTATATTATTTTTAATATCTACATAGTATAATCGTTGCTGATTAGTATATGCCTTGATTCTACTCAATCATAATCCTTTTCGTGGACATTGTGGTTGCTAATGATAAGATAAAGTACCAAACAACTAATAAAGAATAGAAAACAATTTATGATACATAAATGGAGCAAACTGGAATGAAGGTTCCAAACCACAAATCCATGGGAGAGAAGGTTCTCCACCAATTGCTTCCACCAACCACAATAGCATCAGAAATTCAACTTCACGAGCGTCTGTGACTGTTGATACCATCTCTTTACCTCCACTGCCTCACATGGCTTTCTATTGCAGATCATTTATCAAGACACATAGGGAAAAAATCGATTCCCTGGGACACAAATCGATGTTCCTCTGGTAAACAGGTAAGCCCTAATTTCTTGTTTTCAGAATTGATCCAAAATCAAAGGTTGATTGGCTTCGTTCTTTTTTTTTTTTTTTGCAGCTTCTCGAACCGGCAACAGAAAGTATTTCATAAGCCATGCCCATAAACATTTCATCAGAGTCAAGGCACAAGAGAAATGAAAAAAAACATATCAAGTCTGTTTTGTATGCCCAATCACTCGACATTTTTTTCTAAAAGCTTGCATCTTTCTCCTGCAATCTTGAATCTGTCTTCAATTTTTCATTAACTGATTTGTTGTTTGCTTTAATTAGGCTTCTAATGTGTTATGCATCCTTAAAGGAGAAATTGATTTCTTATAGTTGAAGACGAAGAACAGGGCTTGGAAAAAAAGGCAACAAAATAAAGGTTTTTGTTTTTAACTATCCATGGTATTTCTTATAAAGGCTATCTTTGAAACTAAGAATAATCTTCTCCAATTGACCTCTTCTATTATATAAGATAAGTTGATTTTTGTTTTCTTTGTGAAAGTGATTTCTTTTACAACATGTGTTTCGTATAGAAAATATAAGTACTTCTACAAGTTTATCTTTTGTCATCAAATATCCTTGTAATTAAGTGTGTCAATTGTGCACACACATCCTATTTGTATAAATACGCAATCTGAAATAGAAAAAGTAAACACAACTCAATGACCAAAACAAATTCAAATACACTTACATAAAAAAGGTTAAAAAAAATACACCACATTGAAGCATTACAACAGAAACCTGTCAAAAACATCAAAAATATTTCTTAAAATCCAAATTTCATCATGAAATGTAATTCATTCGACTTCTATAAAGTTAAACCAGATTCTCCTTTGTGTTTTTTGCTTCTCAGATCAATCCCATTCAGTTTAAGAAACTACTCATACACCAAATTCTATCACCTACTTATTGTCTTAATAGTTGTTCCATATTAATAAAAAAATGCCAAATTTTCAGATGTCAACTACTTGGGAGTTAGGAGCATGGAAAACCCGAATAAGAACCATGCTAATGATATGTGTAATGCGAATAACACCAGCAAAACGATTATTGATATCCGTTGAGAAAGAGAATAAGAATATGGCGGCTTTTATTTTCCAATTTCTCTACTTACATGTAAGCTACATTTTGTTTATTGTCCGCAACGTTATTTTGTTGGAATCTTAAGTCATCATTTCCCTCCACCCATGTCTTCCACTCCTAAAAGCTAACACAATTTCTGGAACAAAGTAGGGGACATCATCAAAGAGTGGTTGGGTCTCTTTACTTGTTTAATATTATAAGCTTACTCCAGCTTATATATATATACAGCATATATCGAGTTATGAATAAGCAGAACAACACAAACACAGTGTAAACCAATTGGTTTTTGAGTGATATTTCCAATTATAAATCAAAGAGATATTTTGATATATTTGTCTGTGTTTATACAATTGCTATACTATAATTGTTTATACAATTACTATACTATACAATTGTTATACTAGAATTGGTATCAGAGCTTTGAAATCAATCAAGAAGAGCTGTGAAATCAAGGAATCTTATCTGTTTAGAAGATGTCTTCTGTTGAAGATGATGGAGGTGCTGGTGCTGCTACTCCTCCGGTCAGAATCAAGGAAGTCGGAACCACATCGGTGGCTTGCCCGATGTTAACCCAGACAAATTACACTGTTTGGGCTCTACGCATGAAGATCGTCCTGCGTATACACAAGGTTTGGACATCGATTGATCCAGGAACAGATAGTAATGATGATAAAAACTACCTGGCAATCGGATTGTTGTACCAAGCAATGCCGGAATCATCGATCATGCAATTGGGTGATGTCGAATCTGCTAAAGCTCTCTGGGATGCAATCAAAACTCGACATGTAGGCGCCGATCGGGTAAAAGAAGCCCGACTTCAAACCCTAAACTCCGAATTCGACAGATTGATGATGTCAGAGAAAGAATCAATCGACTCCTTCGCCAGGAAACTGTCCGGAATCGCCTCCCAATCGGCGTCACTGGGAGAAACCATCGAAGAAACAAAGATGGTGAAAAAGCTGCTAAAAACCGTACCAAGAAAGTTTCTTCATATCGTCGCCTCCCTCGAGCAAGTGCTAGATTTAAAGACGGTACCTTTCGACGACATCGTAGGGCGTCTGAAAGCATACGAAGAAAGAATCAGAGGAGATGAGGGCGGAGACGGGCAACAACAGGTGTTGATGGCTAGAACGAGTGGTGGTGGCGGATGGAGAAACGAAGGTGGTGGCGGTTCTGGAGGATCATCGGGGAAGAAGGAGTCGAATAAGGGAAGAAAAGGGGGTTCGGGGGGTTTTAATCGAACCGGGTCAGGTGGATCCGGTGGAGCCGGGTCTTCGAATGGATCCGGGTCAAAATCAACCCGACCCAATTTGGCCCAAAACAATAATAAGCCCAATAACCGGCCCAATTCTACTTCGGACTCGAACCGTAACCCGAAAAAAGATCTGTCAAAAATTATTTGTTACAGATGCGATAAATCGGGCCATTACGCATCCAAATGTCCGGACCGAACCCAAAAATTCCAAGAAAGTAATTTTACTGAACACGACGATGCCGATGAAACAGTATTTCTACACGAGTCCGTATTTTTGAACGAAGAGAAGGTGATACCGTCTCGATACAACTCAGAAGAAAACGATGTGTGGTATTTGTACAACGGGGCAAGTAATCACATGACGGGAAATCGTTCATTTTTCTCCGAACTCGACGAAGGAATAACCGGAAAGGTCAAATTCGGTGATAATTCGTGTGTCGAAATAAAAGGGAAAGGCTCAATTGTTTTCCAAGGAAAATCGGGGCAACAACGATTGATAACGGAGATTTATTTCATTCCGGATTTGAAAAATAATATTTTCAGTCTCGGACAAGCAACCGAAGCCGGGTGCGATATTCGGATGAAAGACAACTATTTGACAATGCATGATGCCGACAACTGCTTATTAATGAAGCTACAAAGAACTCCAAACCGCCTTTATAAAATACAGTTGCCCATTGGAGTACCTATTTGCCTTCATTCAAGACTAAGTGAAGACACATGGCGCTGGCATGCAAGACTTGGACACATCAATTTCGAGTCAATGAAAAAGATGTCCAAGAAAGGTCTAGTCAAAGGGTTACCCTATTTTGACAGTGAGAATCAATTGTGTGAATCTTGCTTGGTGGGCAAGCAAACAAGAAAGTCATTTGCATTAATGACGACGTACAAAGCAACACGACCATTGGAGCTAGTTCACGGTGATTTATGTGGTCCGATAACACCGTCAACGAAGGGTCAAAATCGATACATTTTCACACTAATTGACGATTTTTCACGGTATATGTGGATTTTTCTCTTAAAAGAGAAAAATGAGGCGTTTTTATACTTCAAAAAATTTAAAGCTTTGGCGGAGAATGAGCTCGGAAAGTCTTTAAAGGTGTTTCGAAGTGATCGAGGAGGTGAGTTTACTTCGCTCGAGTTTAATTCCTTTTGTGATATGAATGGAATCAAACGCCATCTTACCGCCCCATATTCACCACAACAAAACGGTATTGTGGAACGAAGAAACAGAACACTTATGGACATGACACGAAGTATCATGAAGGCGATGCATGTTCCAAACTATCTATGGGGAGAAGCGGTAAAACATTCCACAAACCTGATCAACCGTGTTTACACAAGAGTACTTGGTGATACAACTCCGTACGAGAAGTTGTATAAAAGAAAACCTAATTTGGAGAACGTACGTATCTTTGGGTGTTTAGCGTATGCAAAAGTTGAACCGGTAAACGTGAAAAAATTGGATGCAAGATCAAGACCATTGGTTCATCTTGGTTCTGAACCGGGTACAAAAGCCTATCGGTTATTTAACCCGGTTACACAAAAAATAATCGTAAGTCGAGACGTTATTTTTAATGAAACCAAAGGATGGAATTGGGTTAACGAAGCTACACCTGACAATGAAGAACCAGGATCATTCATAGTACCATGGGATTTACCGGAAGATGAGGCAAACAACAACCAAGGAAACGATGTAAACAACGAACCAAACGAATCGGATCACGAGATTGAAGACGGAGTGGAGGTACAAGAAAATGAGCAACCAAGTCCGATCAACAACAACGTGAACAATGTTCAAAATCAAAGGCCCACAAGACAAAAGGTGCTTCCAATTCGATTACGAGATTATGTACTTTATGTTGATGAAATTGAAGAACTTCTCCTAGCAACCAATGACGAGCCGGTATCGGTTGAAGAGGCGAAGAAAGAACCAGAGTGGGTCAAAGCCATGAATACAGAAATCAATTCGATCAACAAGAACAATACTTGGTCTCTTGTAAACAAACCTATGGGGGTGAAGCCCATTGGACTCAAATGGGTGTTCAAGCTGAAGAAAAATGCAGATGGCACCATAAACAAACACAAGGCGAGGTTGGTTGCTAAAGGGTACGTACAACAACCTGGTATTGACTTTCAAGAAGTATTTGCTCCGGTAGCTCGCATCGAAACCATACGGTTTCTCATTGCCTTAGCCGCTACCAATGGATGGGAGCTTCACCACTTGGATGTCAAGATGGCTTTCTTACATGGAGAGTTGAGAGAAACCGTCTATGTGTATCAACCGGAAGGCTACATAAGGAAAGGCGACGAGCACAAGGTGTACCGTCTTTCAAAAGCACTATATGGTCTTAGACAAGCACCGAGAGCATGGAATACAAAACTTGATGGGATTTTGAAAGAAATGAAATTTCACAAGTGCATAAAAGAACCATCGGTGTACCGGAAGAACGAAGGATCCAACTTGCTAGTTTTAGCAATCTATGTTGATGATTTGTTTGTCACAGGTACAAATTTGAGCATGATCAAAAGGTTCAAATTTGAAATGTCCAAGAACTTCGAGATGTCTGATCTTGGAAGATTAACTTACTACCTGGGCATTGAAGTCAAACAAGAAGAATCAGGGATTACTATAAACCAAGAAGCGTATGCTAGACGCATTCTAAAAGAAGCCGGTTTACACGATTGCAATCCGACCCACATTCCCATGGATCCAGGAACCAAAATGTCGAAGGCCGAAGATGAACCCGAAATCGACCCGACACAATACCGAAAGTTGGTAGGATGCCTTAGATATCTCTTGCAGACAAGACCCGATATGGCATATGCGGTTGGAGTTGTTAGTCGATACATGCAAGATCCAAGAGAATCACATGGTGTTGCAATCAAACACATCCTAAGGTATTTACGAGGAACAACGGGATACGGAATCAAGTACGAGAGGATGGGACAAAATCGAATAATTGGTTACAGTGATAGTAGTCATAATGTGGATCCAGATGACGGAAGAAGCACAACCGGTCACATTTTCTACTATGGGTTGTCTCCAATAACATGGTGTTCTCAAAAGCAAGATATTGTTGCTTTATCATCTTGCGAGGCGGAGTTCATGGCTGCAACTGCGGCTGCATGTCAAGCAATATGGCTTCAAGATTTGCTAGGCGAAATCATGAACAAAGCACAAGAGAAGGTGGTCCTAAGAGTTGATAACAAGTCAGCTATCGAACTCACGAAGAATCCTGTTTTTCACGGAAGAAGCAAACACATTCACACGAGGTTTCACTTCATTCGTAAGTGTGTTGAAAAGGAACAAGTGGAGGTGAAGTACATTCCAGGTGAAGAACAAAAGGCAGACATTCTCACAAAACCATTGGCTCGAACCAAGTTCAAGACAATGCGGGACTTGATCGGGATTGAAGACATCTTTAGAAGGACTTAAAGATTGGCGGTGATCGGGAATCTCTAGAAGGACTTAGAGATTCGGGGGTGATTGTTGGAATCTTAAGTCATCATTTCCCTCCACCCATGTCTTCCACTCCTAAAAGCTAACACAATTTCTGGAACAAAGCAGGGGACATCATCAAAGAGTGGTTGGGTCTCTTTACTTGTTTAATATTATAAGCTTACTCCAGCTTATATATATATACAGCATATATCGAGTTATGAATAAGCAGAACAACACAAACACAGTGTAAACCAATTGGTTTTTGAGTGATATTTCCAATTATAAATCAAAGAGATATTTTGATATATTTGTCTGTGTTTATACAATTGCTATACTATAATTGTTTATACAATTACTATACTATACAATTGTCATACTAGATATTTTACTTTTTGTTTTCTTTTGAATCTTACTCTATTCCTATGGTGTTTACTTTGCAGGGTTAGTCAGGGAAAAAATGTTGTAGCTTGTGTAAAATCTTCATATCCAATAGTCCTTCAAGCATCAAGAATCATGAGCTTGGCACACAACACAAAGATAATGTCACCAACAGATTGTCTAACATGAGAGAAGAGAAAGTTGCTAAAGATAAAGGAAAAAAGGAAACTGCCCGTGTTCTCACGAAAATTGAAGAGGTGACATATTACTCCACCATCTGCTGATCCACGTGGACACTGGAATATGCCACCATCTGCATGTATATTTTAATTTTGCTGAAAGACCAATCTACCCCTGCACTTAAATATGTCACAATATGCAGTAAAATGGGACAGAGCATGCAGTTTTTTATGGTGAAATTGAATACAATTTTTTTTAAACCGACTGATTTTACCAGTAAAAAAATACATATTTCTTTTGTCATTAACAGTTTTGTGACTAAACTACCCCTATGTACAGTTTTTTTTGTTCATATTTCAATTTTGTTGAAAGACCAATCTGCCACTGTACTCAAATATGCCACAACCCAGTAAAATGGGACAGAGTATGCAGTTTTTTATGTTCAAATTGAATCCAATTTTTTTTTATTTTTTATTTTTGGTTAAAATTGACTGATTTTAGCAGTAAAAAAATACATATATTTTTTTTATCGTTAACAGTTTTGTGACTTAACTACCCCTATGTATAGTTTTTTTGTTCATATTCAATTTTGTTGAAAGACCAATTTGCCCATACACTCAAATATGCCACAATACAGTAAAATGGGACAGTGTATGCAGTTTTTTTATATTCAAATTGAATGCAAAGTTTTTTTGGTTAAAATCGACTGATTTTAGTAGTAAAAAAATACATATTTTTTGACTAAACTACCACTGTATAGTTTTTTTGTTCATATTTCAGTTTTGCTGAAAGACCAATGTGCCCCTACATTTAAATATGCCACAGTGCAGTAAAAATGGACAGGGTATGCAGTTTTTTTATGTTCAAATTGAATGCAAAGTTTTTTGGGTTAAAAGAAGATAGTAAGAATATATCAAACAGTTGATTATTTTAATATATATAAACTTCCTAGTCACAACAAATATGTGCTTTTGTTCTTTTCACAAAAATGGATAAACCATTTTTATAGAGTTTCTTTTACTTAATTTATATAGTAATATTGCACAACAAGAAACATGCATAAACCTGGATTTTATATTTCTTATACACAATAGAAGTTTTAAAGTTATGCAAAAGTTTAAAAGCAAAAATGTAAATACTAAAGACACGTTAAACAAGTTGGAGACACTTGCAGAAATTCGAGTTCGGCCTAACATCGCCAAACGGTATTGAAGGTGGTTCATGGTGGTTCTAGGAGTCCAAAGATTTGCTGAATAATAGAGATTGTGTTAGTTCAAAATGTCCATTATTCTTTCAGAATTCATATCAAGAATAGATTATTTATTGCATATTCTTCAAGAATATATTATAATTTGTAATATCTAATTGTGTGTAAAAAAATATATCACATTCTTCAAAAATCTCATCAAATTATGAGATAAATAAGGGATCTTCCTTTTTTTAAATATAGGTTAACAGACAAAAATACTCTTAGAATTAATTGTGTGTAATTATATTGTAAATGATTTCTCATGTTAAAACCATGTACCCTCAAATCATAACATTTCATTCTCTTAATCCAATGGATAAAAAGTGGTCACACATTCATATAATATTTATAGTTCACATTTAATCCTAACCCTATATATATATATATATATATATATATATATGTATATATATATATATATATATATATATATATATATATATATATATGTATGTATGTATATATATATATATATATATATATAGAGAGAGAGAGGTAGAGGTTCATTTACTACCATGTTAATTTTGTGAGATATGAGGACACAATCCTAGTCACTTATCTAGGAAATTAAAAAATTAATAAAAAAATTGTAAATTGCAAAATAAAATGAAAAATTCGAACTCTTTTTTTTTAAATATTATACTAAAAGAATAAATAAAAAATATTAAAATAATAATAATAAAATTACTGTCTTTTTTTCGAAATATTCATGAAATATTATAATAAATATTATACTGTAAATATTCAAATCGATTTTTTAGAATGTTAGAATATATTCTAATATTATACTAAAATTGTTAGATATGTTAAAATATATTAAATTTCTACTAGAATTTGTTAAAATATATATTCTATTAGAATTGTTTGGATATTTACAGTTTAATATTCTAAAAAGTCTAAAAATTCGATTTCAATATTTATAGTATAATATCATATTAGAATATTTCATGTATATTTCGAAAAATAACGGTAATTATTTACTTTTTGTTATTTTATTTTGTATTTTTTGTTTATTTTTTTGGATAATCTTAATGACGAAAATAATTTAAAAAAAATCAACAATTTTCATTTATTTTGCATTTTAAAAATATAATTTTTATTGATCTCCAAAATAATGGCTAGGATTGCGTCGTCATGTCTCACAAAATATGATGGTCTCATATGAACCTAACCGTACACACACACGTAAATTAAGAAACAAAAAGATTTGTGTAAAATTGAGAACTCTTAAACCGCACATCATTTTTCAAAATAAAAACCACTAATATTAACGAAATGCAGCGTCTAAACCATATCTAGGATAAAAAAAGATTCGAAGAATTTTGTTTTGTTTTTTTTTTTAAAATGTTCATATATATGATGCATGCATGCATATCTATGTCCGCAGTCCATATGACTGCTGATGCATGCAAATCTGCGTTGCGATCCATATGACTGCTGAAGCATGCATACATATGTGCGTTTGCAGTCCATATGACTGTTGATGCATGCATTGCATATATATGAACATTTTTCAAAAAGACAAAATCATCAATTTTTTTTAGCTTAGATATGGCTTAGACTTTGCATTTCATAAATATTGGTGGTTTTGGTGTTAAAAAATGATGTGCAGATTAAGAGTTCTCAAGTTCTAACAAAACTTTTTATTCTCACAATAACTCAGCCATATATATATATATATATATATATATATATATATATATATATATATATATATATATATATATATATATATATATATATATATATATATATATATTCTGTGAGAACAAATCGTGGATGTTCATCTAAAAAAGAGAGGCTATGATTTTTTGCATTTTATTTTTATTTTAATTAAAACCGGCTGTGGCATTTTTGAAATTATCTCCAACTTTTTGGTATTTTCCTGCAAAGGGTAAATCTTTTGAGGGTATGATTATCCATCTCATTTTAGAAAACCGTTATCGATATATATAAATCAGATTCACACTTGTTTGTTTTAGCGATGATCAATATCACTTCATATGTTTATGTTGTTATCCTAACTAACCTAAGTTATTCCTCATGTTGCCAAATAACTTCTATAATCAATGCAATGATAGACTCTTTTACAATTTTATTTTCTTAATTCTTATCTACAATAATTGTTTTTGCTTCCTTGCTATTGTTTTGATATATTTTTTTTAGTTGTGTTTTAACATCATTTACTTATGTGTTTTATTTATATGTAGTTGAATCAAATAAAAGTAAGAGATTATCTCTTCTAAAAGATGCAAAAGACGATTTTATAGATCTTTCTTCGAACAAAAAGAGTTTGTTAAGGTCCGATTCTTTGGTAGGTATTTCATCTTCTTCCAAAGGAGATTCATAAGTCAAACTTGTTAAAGTTAAGAATGTTGCCAAAGTCATTACAACTAGTAATGAAGATGATGATTTTGTTTGTCCTCCTTGTCTTGGACAAGTTAATGTTAAGAACGCTGAAATTACATATAGGAATCCTTCAGGTTTAATCTCTACAAACTGTAGAAACCTTAATGATAATCAAAAAGCTACAATTAAAGGAATAGGGTTTGAATTTCTTGATGATTATGTGGTTAAAAAATTTAGTAAGGAAATTTATCCGTGGGTTCTTGATAGATATGATGAAAAGAGAAATGTTCTTCGTATCAACAACAACGAGATTCATATTACTAGTGTAACACCCTAATTTTTTTCAAACTTTCTCAAAGCTATGGTTATAAAACCATTTTGGGAATTAACCTACATTTAATAAAAACTTAGTCCAATAAAAACATTTACAATTAAAATATTTGGTATTATCATTAAGTAGCAATACAACCATAACAAACAAATATGAATACATCGATACCAATATCAAGGAACTCAATAAGTTCCACTCCATCTATCATGACACATCATCTAATTTCTATCAATCGACACTCTATCCTTGCGTATAAACTGGGATACATGACATTGGATACATAACACAATAATGTCTCGTGAACTACGAGCGTGTTCGGCAAAACTAGCTGGTAGCGGGTAGCTTGTAGCAGGTAGCGGGTAGCTTGTAGCTTGTAGCGTTTTGTTAAACGCTACATGAAGTAGCATTTGGATTTGAAGCGTTTTGATTAAACTAAACGCTAGAATCTTATAGTGCCAAACGAGGCTTTTTGTTTTAAACGGAGCGTTTTGTCAAACGCTACAAGCTAGAAGCTCTCAAACGCTCCGTGCCGAACACGCCCTACGTGAGTTTATGAACCAAAACATTTATCACATTTTCATCAAAAATATTTCATCTTGGCAAAAACATATTTCAAATAGACATTTTCCACATTTTGTTCAATATTGAAATATTTCATTAGTCGTAACATAATTCAAAAGACATTTCTTTTCACATTCCATTCCTTCTTTCATTAAGGGCTAATTCCAGTGTTGAATCGTTGCCATTTTTATACCTAGAGTGCCCCAAAGTCTAGACCAATATGGAAAGAACAAATCAGTCCACCAAGGCATCATCCTAATCTAGACATCTACTTCATGAAGGATACGCGCCACCCCATTAGATTCCTCTAGATCCTGTAACGGGGACATCATGGCTCGAGCAATATATTCTTGTCATTACTTTCTAATTCTTTTCATTGATTTCCATTTCTTGTCATTACTTTCCAATTCTTTTCGCGGCCTTCCATTTCTTGTCATTACTTTCCATGATTTATACATTTCAAAAATAAATCATATATATTTTAAAACCTTTCAAACACGTTATCAAAATGTTCGTTCTTCCAAAAAGTTCTTTGTTTTCAAAAATATTATTGCATTCGAGGCATTATTTCAAAACATTCTTTCTAAAAGCATTTAACACTTTCATTTCAAAACGTTTCATATATCAAAGTATTAGTATTTCATTATCATAAAAATCATTTTTCCATGTACCCCAAAGTGGGAAAATGCCAACACGTATTCACCTCAATCACACGTAGATTAGCTAGTCCTCTTCTATTCCCTTTCCTTAGAAAAACACACTTAACCAACAATTATGTAACAAGTAGGTGAAGGTCAATAAAATGAAAAAAAAATACTCCTCAAGGGTTCCATTGCTAAATTGTATTGCTCCAACACATTCCATATGTAAAAATATGAATGTAGGCGAAAACCATGCGTAAATCCAAGTTCATATGCAAAAGTTAGAAAACAAATGTGTGAAAACTCCTCAGGAGGGAACACGGGTCGTGTTTATTTAGGCTTAAATAACAAGGGACGTGTTCACGTGGCTGCTGATCGAGGTCGTTGTCTCAACCAAAAATAAACCAACTAACCTAGGTAGATAGGGTAAGTCGGGTCGAATCCACAAGGAGTTCGTGGTCAAACTATGTGTCAAAATAGTCAATGGAAAATATATTACTTGTAATTGTCACGAAAATGTTTAACAAAGATTAACTTATAATACATAGTTTTGGGCAAACGATATGTTCATTCAACTAGTTGTCTTACTCCCTATGTCTAAATGGATTAGGAACAATTAGTGAACTAGCAATAAAGTGTCTTACAACTACCTATTACCGTATTAACATTCAATATCATAAGTTGGAATAATATATGTTGATTCAATCACTTGTCTTTATTCCTAAACTAAGTGAACTTGGAACAAATGATGAATTGGCAATAGACTATCTTAATTATGACATCAAACAAATTCATACAACCCAATTTCAATTATCATTACCAAAGATCATCACATGAAGCATAAAACAACAATTGAAATTAACTAGAATCAAGTAATAATCAAGTGTGTTTATCCAAAAGTCCTAAACATCCCCGGAAGTAACCCTAATGGTTTAACTTTCCATACAAATCAAAAAGCACTCAAATTGAATAAAAACAATGGAATTCATTCTAAAATTCATAAGCAAACTTGAAATCATAAAACTAATAAAGTCTAATGATCAATCAATCATGGAACGATGAAACCTTGGAGAAGTAGTAACCAAATCTGGAGTTTGATGAAGATCCACCGGTTGAACGACTTCAATTGTTGAATGATAATGAACTTGGTGATTTGTAGCCTCTGATTCGGAAATTGATGATCAATAATGTGTTTGGAGAAGTTTTGGAAGTGTTTGGAACCCTCTAAAACTATGGAAAATCGCAAGGAAGAAGTTCACTTTCGATTAGGGTTAAATCTCCTTTAAATAGGTGTTGAAAAACTGATTTTCGGAGCTGTTTTTCCGCGTCGACGTCATAGTGCGCGTCTTAGACGTCATATAGGACGTCTTGGCGTCCTTCGGGACGTTTTACATGTCATCTGTCGTCCTTGATTTGCACTAGAAAATGGCCTAAAATGGGTAGGCGTCCTAGGAGGCATCTTAGACGCGTTCTAGGACGTCCCTAATCTTTGTTGGCCATATTTGGCGATGAAAACGGTAGAATCAGAAAACACGCAAAACATGAAAGTTGTAGGAAATTTTGTCTAGTTTCTAGAACTTCTTCATTCATGTCAATCGGAGCTCTAGATCTTGAGATATGATTAAAACATTGAAGAGTGGTCAAATTTCTCAGCACTATTTTTCTTCATTCCTTTAGCAATTCGTCTCCCATGCTTGCTAGCTTCATTTTGCTCGTTTTTCTTGCAGGTTCTGTCCACTTTTAGTCATATATAATGACCTGCATATAAAGTTCAACAACTCATCAAAGTAGTGCAATTCTTGGGCAATCACACATCAATTCAACATATTTAGTACAATTTATTATGCTATAAATGTAGACCGATCAGCTGCATATTGTTCTTAATTCATAGTTCCTCAAAATAATACTCTTCTTTGCATAACTCTTGGAGGCCCTTTCCAATTCACTTTGCACCAATTATATAGATTCTCACACATGATTTCAAGGTGTTTTATCATCCAAATACACATTACTTAATCCATTAAGCGATCATTGAAACCTTTTAAGGTCATATTAATTCTCAAATTCCACAAGAAGGGTTAACTTGTCTATTGATCAACTGAGCATTCTAAAACTTACAAAGCTTGTTCCCAACTTATTGAAAATTCAAATAAATGTTTTCAAGTACATAAAACTACCATTAATCTCCTTGTAAGTACATAAACTAACTATAGGATTTTTTGCCAACTCATTAATGGAGCATATCATGTCACTATCTCGATATGCTTACATCATCTCCTGACCTTATGAATTTTTATTAGATGTCATTGAATGAATCACTAGAATGGAACCAAAATATACACACAATAAATCTCACCTTATAGCCCACTCATTGAATCATGAGTGGATCACCGACCACCGCTCATGGTTTCACATTCTTCATCGCAGATTTTCAAAAACTTTATCCATTAAGTCCCTTGTGGGCTATTAATCAAGTTGTTTTTCCATTAAGTTATGTCCGAAATAATTTTAGGGAGTTTGCGATGTGACAACTTGGTTATCATGATGCATGCCACATCATTAAGTTGTGATGTGACAATCTATTGGTCATGACGCACGACTGTAATCAACCCAAACCTAATCTCAGGCCTTCGACCCCATATAAATACCCTAATCTGTAGAGTTAATTATTCACAGCCTTCATCTCCAAGAAATTAAACCCTATCCTTATGTGTTTTATTATGTGTATGCCTGAAGACCATGAACCTTGGAGTGCCCTTTGGAGAAGAAGGTGGTGATTTGATGCTTGTGAAGCTTGTTCCATCAAAGATTTTGAATTCCTAGCATTTTAATACCTTGGAAATGTATAAAGCTTCCACCTTTATTGCTCATTAGTTCTTATATCATGCTTAAAAGTACATTTTTGGTCTTTTGGGAGACTGTGCTCGGAGTTTGAGCAACTCCAAAACTGTAGGATGGTATTGTGTTGGTTTATAAACTTAGAATGATAGAAAATAGGGAATAAATGGGCTCCCTTTGACCCATGCACTAGTTCTTAGCAATTTTGCACCATTTTACGAGTTAGGGTTTGAGTTGGAGTTTGATTAGGGCATAGATCTGGATAAAGTTAAGTCCCTTGTGAGATTCAGATCTGAAAGTATAAGCCTTTATCTGAAGGGATTAAGTGCTTAATAAGGGAAAAGCGTCTACCTTGAAAAGCATGATGACACCAAGGAAGGGGTCGTTACACGAGTTTGAGAAGAGAATCATGATGGTTTTTTCTCCATGTGATCACGACACGACCTGATGGGTTGGGGCGTATTGGTCGTTGGTCGTTGACTTTTTGACCGGTTTAACTTTTGGTCAAAATTTGAGGATTTAAAATGCAGACTGAGGTGGTGTGTGTATCTGATTCACTTGAGGGCTATTGTGAGTGTGTGATTTTCTACTCTTCGTATTAAGGTAAGTTTTCACACTGTATTGTTTATGTAATTATTGGATTTGATGTATGTAGGATGCCTACATAATGCTATGATATGATTGTATGCTTAATTAGATCAGTGGATTCTTGCATGTTTGCATGTTTGTTTCTATGGTTGACATGCTTGTTGATGTTGTGCACGTTGGGATGATGACAACATCACATTTCATACCGAAACACCAATCAAATATTATTTTATATTGTTTCCACTTGTTTTTTTAAATATAATATGCATATAGTGTCCTTTATTTTTTTTAGTTTGTTATAAATATATAATAGAAATAATGCCATTAAAAGCCTTAAGTTTGGCCGAAAATGTCAGTTTTACCTACTGACCGGTTTTTGGTTCGTTTATGTCGCAAACTTGCCATTTTTTCGATTTTACCCTTTTTATCTGTAATAAAAGGTTTCTAGGTTACCATAAAATATTATTTGTGTAAAAGCCCTTAAATTTAAAATACTTTGCAAAAAACCCCTTAAGATTATAAACATATACGGTATAAATATACATTCAAAATTTGATAAAAACTAAATAGTTTTTTTTTTTAAAATTTAAATATCAAAAGTTTATATCCAACCAATAATAAAATTTTACCGTACTTATATTATGAATTAAAACCGAAACATATGTTTACCTTTAAATCCAATAAATTTTATATTGGTTCAATATAACTTTTGATATTTCAATTTTAAAAAATTATTTAGTTTTATTAAATTTTGAATATATGCCTTAGTTAATACTTATACTTTTCAAAACGAAACTAAAAGACATTTGTTAGCTAATAATTAAAAAAACAAATGCCAAAAACCCGTTGGAGCGTAAAACCGACATTTTCGGCTAAACTTAAGGTTTTTTATGTCATTATCCCTGTATAATAAATATTAAGTTAGATATAGTTTGTACCTATCGAGTAATTATCATTAGCACACCACTCCACATTATTTTTAATTAAATTTAAATAAAAAATACAACAGAACTTAGATTTAAAAAAAACTAGTTTTCATTCACCAAAAAAGACATTACATATTTTTTTAATAAAAGACAATTTAAAATAAAATGCAAGAAAACATAAAAATTTCAAACATAAAACAAACTACCCCAACATCCTAGTTTATTTTCGGCAAACATAAAAATTTCAAACATAAAATAAACTATTATTTCCATTTTGGGCAATTCTTTAACTTTAGCCAAACTTTAAGATGTGAAAATGTCTATGGGTCATGTTTTCATGTTGATGCATGGACACACTAACCACATCGATATCGTCTTCGCGTTGATTGTTTACCATGTTGTAAATTCCATTGAATTGACAACATTTTACCATCATATCATGCCACTTCAAACATATTTCGTCGGGATTTCAACTTGCACCACCCATTAAACCATAGAATACTCTTCGAACTTTTCCTAAAAAATATCTAGAGATTTGACTATCTCATTCTTCAGAAACCGACACTCATGCTAGTGCTAACTTCTATTCTTCCACTTCCGACCAATTTATCCTTTTGGGAGCCATGTTATTTGAAATTTAACAATACAAATGTGTGAATGTGAGTAAAAATAGAGAATAGTTGTATGACAAATTAGGTGATTTTGTAGTGGTATTTATATAGGCAAAAATTAAATAAAGAAATTAAAAAACCCAAATTCACCATACAATGGTCAAAGAAGCGAGTCCAAGAGTAAAACATTTTTATTGGTTGTGGTTCGTCGTTGTCTACACCACATTGGACAATGACCAAGAGCCAAAACGAGACATCGGGGTGGTGTTTGTGTTCGTGGTCCGTTGCCACCTAGACCACATATATGCATCCGTGTTAGATATATGTGGTGGTCTTATGTCACACCCCCAAACCAAGGATGGCGGAAACGTCCGGGGATGGAGGACTTCATGTATAGTATCATAACAACAATTGTAATAGTAATTCAAGCAAACACAACCAACATATATATAATTGAAAAAAAGTTACATCATTGTATGAATTACATGTTTACGAATCAATTACAATATGTTGACAAAATATGAAATAGTAGACGCCTTAGCGTCCCATCCTCAAAAGTACTTGATTACCTGTTTAATGATTTCCTGAGAATACAAGTTGTTTGAAAAAGTGTCAACACAAAGGTTGGTGAGTTCATAAGCTTTTGTTTGGCATTATTAAAAGCCTTTCGTTTGTAAAAGTAGTATTTGTGTTAGAAAATCCAATATTTTCCTTAATGTGTAAATGTAGTCTTAAAACCGAAAGACCGAAATGTACAAGTAATTTGTCATATTTATAGTAAAACAATGCAAGTTTAAATCGACATAAACTCGTTAAAATTTAATGAAGTTCCCGTAAATTCCAATGTTTATTAATACTTTATGTGAGTTTATTATAACCATACTATGACCAAGGTTGCCTAAAACGACGTTCTTCAGGCGTCGGAAATGTTATGACATTTGTCACCCCAGACCTATCGGTCTAACTGTTGCATGCAGTTTAGGTGTGGGTTTGTCAAACCCAATATAGATCTATACACAAGTATCACGCTCTCCCTCAAGGAGACTCTGGTTACAATACAGGACTTAATGGTAATTTGAAGTAAATGTCTCACAAAGTCATTAACGGAATTACGTGTTATGAAAACTTGGTACCATATGGCCGTACCTTGCTTAATGAAAATATCCTTTGTATAAATGTACCCTTTTTAAATGTATGTGTTATGTAATGTATCATAAACTATACCTATTATAGTTTATCAACCAAGGGTAGTACGTAGTAATGTATGCAAACTATATTCAAAATAGTTTATTAAATGTTTGAATGTATCGATTGTACTTTGATTATAATCACTTGTTATTCTTTATATTTTATATGTCAAACTCCATTTGTAAACTGATGTGTGTCTAAATATTAGCATAAAATGTCATATATTGCAATAACATATAATCACATAAAGATATACACCTTGCTCAACATGTTACAAGGTGAAATGAAATTAACAGCAACTTTTCGTTGAAAACAGTTTCTGTTACTGTTCTTAGAAAATTTATAAAAAAAATCATCAAAGCTCTAAATCCAAATCCGCAAATTTTGAGAGTTTGGAATATGAGTCTAGTTTGTTCGTAAATTTTATCATGATTTTTAGTGATCTCTAACAGAGGTGAAAATGTTCATAATCACAGACTGGTCCGGGTTTGCCTCTGAAATGACAGGCAGTTTTGTAAAAATCACCATAAATTGTAGAAAAATCATATGGAGATGTGCAAGTAGCCATTTTAAAGCTAAGAGTTTGAACTACTTGCACCTGGAACAGTTTTGAAAACTAAAATATTTAAGTTGACCAAAACAGTCCGTGATTAAAGCCCATCTTTTCTGATGTAATCTGTTAGAAAAAGTTTAATTGTGTTCTTGATGATTTTACTTGTATTCCCCCCTTAAAAGTTAAGAAAAACATGTAAATGTAGGGGTATGAACTCACCTTATGTGGTTTCAGTAGATGAAAGTGAGAGAGAGGAAGTGTTCAACCCAAGAACACTAAGAAGATGTCTTGATGATTCGAGAATCTAACACCGAATAAGATGGAACTTGTGTAAGATATCAATGATTTGAGTAGAATGGAGTTTAATAATTATGTGAATGATGAAGATACTTACTAATTGAAGAAAGAAATCCCTGGAGAAAGCCTTGAAGTTCTTGAAGTTGAGAGAAAAGATGAGAGAATTTTGGAGAGTGTTCTTGGTTGCTAAGTGTAGAATGAAAGAATTTTATGGAGAATGAGGAGAGAGGATCAATCCTCCAGCTCTTAGAACGTGGGAAGAGCTGGAGATTGGGTGTAAAGGTCCACTAAGGAGACAAGGGGTAGTGGGAAAGAGTGGCTAATCATAGAGTGAGGTGGTGGTGGTTTGCTTTTGCCATAAATTAAGGAAAAGCAAATATTCCCTCAATAATTAGTTCAACCACTAATTCTTTTAATATATTTTATAAAAAACCCTGGAGATTTATATATTTTGGGGCCTTAGTTTATAAAATAAAGTTTTGGGTGAAAATCCCACGTTAAAATAATGAAAAACGGAGTCAAAACGAAGTCGTAGTCGAAAAACCGGTAAAAAGGGGCCGTCTGCGAGACCCCTCGCATGGGGGCCGAAGATGCGAGGCTTCGGACCCTGGCATGCGAGGCTTCGGTCCTCGTCTCGTGAGAAGCCTCGGCTTCGGATCAGAGGCCTCGGATGCGAGGCTTCGGTCCTGAAGCTTCGGTTTCGGATCCTTAAAGCTATTTTGCTCGTTTTTACCCCGTTTCAAGCGATTTTTGACCCGGTTAAGGGTCGAGATGACCCAAATGATTACAAAAAGTTAAAGTAACTTTTGAGAGAGATTTGGGAGAGATTTGGGAGAGATTTCAAATAGAAAGAGATAGAGTGAAAACGATTTAGAGAGGTTTCGTTTGTGATTAATTTGAGTGTCCGGCTTCACAACGCAAGGTTCGTAAACCCCGTTAAACCGTGTTTTAGTGTCGTACACAATCCCGATGATTGTGCAATAGTGTTTTATCGCTTTGGTTCGTTGTTTAGCACTGTTAAGGCTAAGGAAAATCAAACACATGAACTTTCCAAATGATGATTTCTCATTAAAATAGCGAATTGTATAGTGATTACATAATGTAAACCCTAACATACAAGGGTTATTGGAGTTGACCGGTTTGACTTGTTGACTTTGTTTGACTTTGAATTGACCGAAATTTGACGGTTGTCACATCATCCCCCCGTTAGAAGGAATTTCGTCCCGAAATTTTCATTTTGACTGGGATTTCAAGAGTTTGGGAAGAGATGTGGATACTTTTGTTTCATCTGATCCTCGCGTTCCCAGGTGAATTCGGGTCCTCGTTTAGCGTTCCAACGGACCTTCACGATGGGAATACGACTTTGTTTCGTTCGTTTGATTTCCCGATCCATGATTTCGACTGGTTCCTCCACGAAGTGGAGATTTTCGTTAACTTCGATTTCGTCGAGTGGTATTACGAGTGTCTCATCAGACAAACACTTCTTTAGGTTCGACACGTGAAATGTGGGATGTACTTTGTCGAGTTCCTGAGGTAATCGAAGTTTGTATGCTACTGGCCCAATCCTAGCAAGGATTTCGAATGGCCCGATGTACCTTGGATTTAGTTTCCCGCGTTTGCCGAATCGTATCATTCCTTTCCAAGGGGAAACTTTTAGTAGTACTCGATCACCCACCTGGAATTCCAAGGGTTTGCGTCGTTTGTCTGCGTAACTCTTTTGCCGATCGCGAGACGCTTTCAGTCTTTCTCGAATTTGAACGATCTTTTCTGTGGTTTCCCTTATGATTTCAGGGCCAGTGAGGGTGCTATTAGAGACTTGCCCTCTAGCTAGCTGTGTATCCCCCACCTCAGCCCAACACAGGGGTGATCTGCATTTGCGACCGTAAAGAGCTTCGAATGGAGCGACTTTGATGCTAGTATGATAGCTGTTATTGTAGGAGAATTCGATAAGCGGTAGATGGGTATCCCATGCTTTACCGAAGTCTATCACACAAGCTCTTAACATGTCTTCCAACGTTTGAATGGTTCGTTCGCTCTGTCCGTCGCTTTGTGGGTGGTAGGCCGTACTCATGTCAAGCCTAGTTCCCAATGATTTTTGTAGAGACTGCCAAAACCGTGAGGTAAATCTACTATCTCTATCGGAGATAATGGATATCGGCACACCATGGAGTCGTACAATCTCTCTGATGTACGTTCTAGTCAGCTTCTCCATCTTGTCGGTTTCTTTTATCGGTAGGAAGTGTGCTGATTTGGTCAATCTGTCTACGATTACCCATATGGTGTCAAGCCCGCCCGATGTCTTAGGCAGCTTGGTTATGAAGTCCATGGTTATTCGTTCCCACTTCCACTCAGGTATATCCGGTTGTTGTAATAGCCCGGATGGTTTCTGGTATTCGATTTTGACCTTAGCGCAAGTCAGGCACTTGCTCACATAGGTAGCAATCTCAGCTTTCATGTTCGGCCACCAGTATAATTTCTTGAGGTCCAGATACATCTTATACGACCCGGGATGGATGGAGTATCGAGTCTTGTGTGCTTCATTCATGACGACATCTCGGAGTCCACCGAACTTCGGTGTCCAAATCCGGTTCATGATATAACGTGCTCCATCATCCTTGACTTCTAAGTTTTTATCCATTCCCCTTAATGTCTCTCCTGCCACCTTTTCTGGTTTCAAAGCTTCCAGTTGAGCTTCCTTGATTTGTATGGTCAGGTGGGAATGGATTGTCATTGTTAAGGATTTTACTCGGCGGCCCGAGTACTCCTTCCTGCTTAGAGCATCGGCCACTACATTGGCCTTGCCCGGATGATAACGAATTTCGCACTCGTAGTCATTCAGCAACTCTACCCATCTCCTTTGTCGCATGTTGAGCTCTTTCTGATTGAGGATATGCTGAAGACTTTTGTGATCAGTGAAGATAGTGCATTTCATGCCGTAGAGGTAGTGTCTCCAGATCTTCAAAGCGAATACCACTGCTCCTAATTCCAGGTCGTGCGTAGTATAATTAACCTCGTGCGTCTTAAGCTGTCTTGATGCATACGCGATAACCTTCCCTCTCTGCATGAGCACACATCCGAGGCCTTGATTCGAAGCATCACAGTACACTACGAAGTCCTCGGTTCCCTCTGGGAGAGACAAGATCGGTGCGCTGCATAGGGCTTGTTTTAACGTTTGGAAAGCAGTTTCTTGTTTATTTTCCCACTTGAATATCACACCTTTCTGCGTCAAGGTGGTGAGTGGTTTCGCAATCTTGGAGAAGTTTTGTATAAATCTTCGGTAGTAGCCAGCAAGCCCAAGGAATTGTCGAATTTCGGTTGGCGTCTTGGGTGCTGACCAATTCTCGATTGCCTTGATCTTGGAGGGATCCACATGTATGCCTTTCCCACTTACCACATGTCCAAGGAAATCCACTTCTCTAATCCAGAATTCACACTTAGAGAACTTAGCATAAAGCTTCTCCGCTCTTAGTGTCTCTAGCACTTGGCGTAGATGTAGGCGATGCTCTTCTTCGCTTCGCGAGTAGATCAAGATATCGTCGATGAATACGATTACAAACTTGTCTAGGTAGGGTCGACACACTCTATTCATCAGGTCCATGAATACCGCAGGTGCGTTTGTTAAACCGAAGGACATCACCACAAACTCGTAATGCCCATAGCGAGTTCTGAATGCAGTTTTGGGAATATCTTCTTCTTGAACTCGTAGCTGATGGTAACCTGACCTTAGGTCGATCTTTGAGAAGAAATTTGCTCCTTGGAGTTGGTCGAAAAGGTCGTCGATTCGGGGTAGAGGATATCGGTTCTTGATGGTGAGTTTGTTTAGTTCCCGATAGTCGATGCACATGCGAAAGGATCCGTCCTTCTTCTTTACAAAAAGGACTGGTGCTCCCCAAGGTGAGAAGCTTGGTCTGATGAACCCTTTGCTCAAAAGCTCGTTCAACTGACTGGACAACTCTTGCATTTCTGATGGTGCGAGGCGGTATGGAGCTCTGGCTACGGGGGTAGCTCCGGGTATTAAGTCAATTCTGAAATCGACTTGTCGTGCGAGTGGTACACCAGGAAGATCTTCTGGGAAAACATCCGGGAAGTTACACACTTCGGGGATGTCTTTGATGTCTTTCACGTCTTGTTTCTTGTCTACTACATGGGCTAAGAAGGCGTGGTACTCCTTCCGGAGATACTTTTGGGCTTTGATGCATGAGATGATTTGTAAATTCGCACTAGGTTTGTCACCATAGATGAGAAGGGTTTCGTCATTTGGTAGATTGAGGCGAACGGCCCTTTCGTAACATAGAATGTCGGCACGGTGAGGAACTAACCAATCCATCCCGATGATTACGTCGAAGCTTTTTATGGTGACCGGCATCAGGTCAATTTTAAATGTATGGTTGTCTAGAGTGAGAGTACATTCTGAGTATATATCGCTAGTGCGTTCTACTTTCCCATTTGCCATTTCTACTACATAAGTATCCTTTAGTGATTGGGGATTTTGTTCAAGTAAATGTTTATATTGGTGGCTCACGAAACTCCTCTCCGCTCCACTATCGAATAGTACGCATGCATAAGAGTTATTGAGGAGAAACGTACCGGTAACCACCGTGGGATCCTCGACTGCTTCCCCATGTCCTATTGCCAGGACTCTTCCTACTCCACCAGCATTAGGGGCTTGTGCTTTGGGGCAGTCTCTTTTGAAGTGACCTGCGTCTCCACAGTTGTAGCAGGTTCGGGTTGCCCCCGTACTGGCGACTTGGTTGATTGGTCGAGCCGGCGCTTTACAGAAACGAGCAGTGTGCCCTTTCCTGTCGCAGTTGTTACAGTGCATCTCCCTACAAGCACCATTGTGGTGAAAGTTGCACTTGTTGCACTTAGGTAGGGTTCCAGCATATGGCTTCGGTGATGCTGGAGTGGTAGCAGTAGTGGCAGCATTAGTGGCAGCATGGACAACAACAATTTGTTGCTTCTTAGCGGGGTCCTGTGCTGGTTGGCTCTTCTTTTCGTTCCAGAACTTCCTTTTGTTGTTTCCCCCTTTTGATTTATCAGTGGTGGTGGTTGTAGTATTATGACCGGCTCGATGGTCAACAAGTTGTTGTGCTAGCTCCCTGGCACTGTCAAAAGTAGTTGGCCTTGAAGCCAGGACACTACTTTGCACTTGGAGAGACAGTCCCCAAAGGTATCGCTCCACCTTTTTCTCCTCCGGAGTAACCATTGTTGGGCAGAGGAGAGCCAATTCATTGAATCGGGTGGTGTAGGTTTCAAGGTCAGAGCCCGTCATCCTGAGGTTCCAAAGTTCTTGTTCCAGCTTTTGAATTTCACCTCTCGGGCAGTACTCCTTCATCATCAACGTTTTTAGTTCTGCCCAGGTTATGGAGCTAGCCACTTCGAGAGTAAGTGAATTAATCCGGCAGTTCCACCAAGTAAGGGCCCGGCCGGTGAAAGTGAAGGCTGCGAACTTAACTTTGCTCGCTTCGGGGCAAGAGCACACCTGAAAGACTAGTTTGGTCTTTTCAAACCATTGCATTAAAGTGATGACTCCCCCGCTCCCATTGAAGTTGTCGGGTTTGCCATTGGTGAAATCTTTGTAGGAACACTCTCTTGCACGCCACGTACTGTCTCCGTGGTTAGAGTTTGTAGCACCCGATCCCGAACCACCAGCTCCGTTTGTCCCTATCTGCGACATTGCGGCCGCTACGGCTGCTGTTACTGCAGCCTGGAACATCGCAGGATCAAACTGTGGAGGCAGCGGCGGAGGAGGTGTTGCTGTGTTGCTGGAAGGTCTTGGTCTTCTCCTTGGCGGCATGGTTCTGTCATAAGTCGTAAACCAATGTACTTTTAGTAAAAGTGTTTTTATAGGAAGAGAAATCTTTTATACATAAAGTATATTATTACGTTGTTTTCCGGTATGTTTACGATACATACGATTTTATACTTTTAATTGACCCAATACATTGGGTTATGAGGTAAAATGAAAGTATAAAATATTTTATTTGAGTTTCCTTGTTTCCAAGTATATGACTGTTTGTAAAAGTTTCACATATACTAATTTAGTCGGGACATAATTAATATATTATATTTTAAAATGATCTTTATCGGTTACTTAATTAGTTGCAAAGTGCATACCAGTCATATGTGATTAAGATATAATAGTCCTTCGAATATATGACCCTAACTCCAAGACCACAACCAAACAAGGACAGGAAGTGAAACAAAGATACATAAATTCTAAGTCTATAGCATCTTAGTTACATATGACCTTAGCGCATCCACTTAGCAGCTATTGATCTATAAATAAAGACCTATTTAATTCTCAGATAATTTATTATAGTAACACAAAATACTCCTATAGTATTTGTAAATGTTTAGTTTTGAGTTCTTAAAGTATCCTTTGTAGTCTGTTATTAGGTTTGTTAGATTTGTTGTCCATCCTGACCATCCCCCGGTATATGCAAGTCAATTCCCGGACAGATATAGTTGATCAGGCTATATCCTTCCCAGATTTAATCCACATATACTAAGGCATACTCAAAATGTTCAACTCTTCTTCTTTTGCTTTATGTTTTCGCTAGTTATGATACCATGCGAGCATGTAATGTATGTATGTATACTTTAATCAAGAAAATCATTTATTTTCTAAGAGTATATTTATTTGAAAAATGCACAAATCAGAGACTATTAGTCCCAATTGTGTTTATAGTTTGTATATCTTATGTGGTTTGATATACTTAATTCACTATAAACTGTGCTCTGATACCAATCTGTCACACCCCCAAACCAAGGATGGCGGAAACGTCCGGGGATGGAGGACTTCATGTATAGTATCATAACAACAATTGTAATAGTAATTCAAGCAAACACAACCAACATATATATAATTGAAAAAAAGTTACATCATTGTATGAATTACATGTTTACGAATCAATTACAATACGTTGACAAAATATGAAATAGTAGACGCCTTAGCGTCCCATCCTCAAAAGTACTTGATTACCTGTTTAATGATTTCCTGAGAATACAAGTTGTTTGAAAAAGTGTCAACACAAAGGTTGGTGAGTTCATAAGCTTTTGTTTGGCATTATTAAAAGCCTTTCGTTTGTAAAAGTAGTATTTGTGTTAGAAAATCCAATATTTTCCTTAATGTGTAAATGTAGTCTTAAAACCGAAAGACCGAAATGTACAAGTAATTTGTCATATTTATAGTAAAACAATGCAAGTTTAAATCGACATAAACTCGTTAAAATTTAATGAAGTTCCCATAAATTCCAATGTTTATTAATACTTTATGTGAGTTTATTATAACCATACTATGACCAAGGTTGCCTAAAACGACGTTCTTCAGGCGTCGGAAATGTTATGACATTTGTCACCCCAGACCTATCGGTCTAACTGTTGCATGCAGTTTAGGTGTGGGTTTGTCAAACCCAATATAGATCTATACACAAGTATCACGCTCTCCCTCAAGGAGACTCTGGTTACAATACAGGACTTAATGGTAATTTGAAGTAAATGTCTCACAAAGTCATTAACGGAATTACGTGTTATGAAAACTTGGTACCGTATGGCCGTACCTTGCTTAATGAAAATATCCTTTGTATAAATGTACCCTTTTTAAATGTATGTGTTATGTAATGTATCATAAACTATACCTATTATAGTTTATCAACCAAGGGTAGTACGTAGTAATGTATGCAAACTATATTCAAAATAGTTTATTAAATGTTTGAATGTATCGATTGTACTTTGATTATAATCACTTGTTATTCTTTATATTTTATATGTCCAACTCCATTTGTAAACTGATGTGTGTCTAAATATTAGCATAAAATGTCATATATTGCAATAACATATAATCACATAAAGATATACACCTTGCTCAACATGTTACAAGGTGAAATGAAATTAACAGCAACTTTTCGTTGAAAACAATTTCTGTTACTGTTCTTAGAAAATTTATAAAAAAAATCATCAAAGCTCTAAATCCAAATCCGCAAATTTTGAGAGTTTGGAATATGAGTCTAGTTTGTTCGTAAATTTTATCATGATTTTTAGAGATCTCTAACAGAGGTGAAAATGTTCATAATCACATACTGGTCCGGGTTTGCCTCTGAAATGACAGGCAGTTTTGTAAAAATCACCATAAATTGTAGAAAAATCATATGGAGATGTGCAAGTAGCCATTTTAAAGCTAAGAGTTTGAACTACTTGCACCTGGAACAGTTTTGAAAACTAAAATATTTAAGTTGACCAAAACAGTCCGTGATTAAAGCCCATCTTTTCTGATGTAATCTGTTAGAAAAAGTTTAATTGTGTTCTTGATGATTTTACTTGTATTCCCCCCTTAAAAGTTAAGAAAAACATGTAAATGTAGGGGTATGAACTCACCTTATGTGGTTTCAGTAGATGAAAGTGAGAGAGAGGAAGTGTTCAACCCAAGAACACTAAGAAGATGTCTTGATGATTCGAGAATCTAACACCGAATAAGATGGAACTTGTGTAAGATATCAATGATTTGAGTAGAATGGAGTTTAATAATTATGTGAATGATGAAGATACTTACTAATTGAAGAAAGAAATCCCTGGAGAAAGCCTTGAAGTTCTTGAAGTTGAGAGAAAAGATGAGAGAATTTTGGAGAGTGTTCTTGGTTGCTAAGTGTAGAATGAAAGAATTTTATGGAGAATGAGGAGAGAGGATCAATCCTCCAGCTCTTAGAACGTAGGAAGAGCTGGAGATTGGGTGTAAAGGTCCACTAAGGAGACAAGGGGTAGTGGAAAAGAGTGGCTAATCATAGAGTGAGGTGGTGGTGGTTTGCTTTTGCCATAAATTAAGGAAAAGCAAATATTCCCTCAATAATTAGTTCAACCACTAATTCTTTTAATATATTTTATAAAAAACCCTGGAGATTTATATATTTTGGGGCCTTAGTTTATAAAATAAAGTTTTGGGTGAAAATCCCACGTTAAAATAATGAAAAACGGAGTCAAAACGAAGTCGTAGTCGAAAAACCGGTAAAAAGGGGCCGTCTGCGAGACCCCTCGCATGGGGGCCGAAGATGCGAGGCTTCGGACCCTGGCATGCGAGGCTTCGGTCCTCGTCTCGTGAGAAGCCTCGGCTTCGGATCAGAGGCCTCGGATGCGAGGCTTCGGTCCTGAAGCTTCGGTTTCGGATCCTTAAAGCTATTTTGCTCGTTTTTACCCCGTTTCAAGCGATTTTTGACCCGGTTAAGGGTCGAGATGACCCAAATGATTACAAAAAGTTAAAGTAACTTTTGAGAGAGATTTGGGAGAGATTTGGGAGAGATTTCAAATAGAAATAGATAGAGTGAAAACGATTTAGAGAGGTTTCGTTTGTGATTAATTTGAGTGTCCGGCTTCACAACGCAAGGTTCGTAAACCCCGTTAAACCGTGTTTTAGTGTCGTACACAATCCCGATGATTGTGCAATAGTGTTTTATCGCTTTGGTTCGTTGTTTAGCACTGTTAAGGCTAAGGAAAATCAAACACATGAACTTTCCAAATGATGATTTCTCATTAAAATAGCGAATTGTATAGTGATTACATAACGTAAACCCTAACATACAAGGGTTATTGGAGTTGACCGGTTTGACTTGTTGACTTTGTTTGACTTTGAATTGACCGAAATTTGACGGTTGTCACATCTTATATAACATTCGTGTTCACTGGATTATTAACTTTAACATGACATGTCTTAATTATATAAAAATGACCATTTGTTAATGCATTCTTCTCACTTTCATTTCAATGTTACAACAATATAGTCAAACCCTAAAAGATATATATTTCATCTAGGAATCCTTATTTAGTAACCCTTATCGAATTCAACCAAAACCAATAAATCGAACTTGAAATTAAAAATGCAAATCAAATAATTAAAAAGACTTGAGTTGTAAATTGTTAAAATTCAAAAGTTAGGTTTTTAGCAAACTCGATGGTCTCTTCCGTTATTCCTCACCTAGACACATGCTTCTTTTGTGGTTAAGCTACCGCCATGAACCTCAATGTAATTTTATCATCATGATCTTCATGTTTCTTTCAGGCACGAATCTATTAGGTGTCCCAGACCACTACCCGATTTCGTAAGTAAAAATTTTAAAATTTATTTTTGTATTATTATGCAACTACTAAAAAATTGTGCAACTAGTATTAGGTCTAACAACAAAGAAATATGGCACACCAAATTTTAGTCCAAACTTCTAAAAAATAGCCCAATGTCAGAAAAAGATAAACAAAAATAAATAAAATAAAATCATAAGTAAATAGGTTGAAAATTGTGGAAATTGAAAGACATATTAAATGAAAGAATCTCATCACATCCCATATGTTGGTTGAAGGGAAGATGAGAGTCAAATCCCTCCTATAAAAAGGCAACTCTGGACTGAGGAAGACATCTTGCTTGATGGTTCTTTTTTGTAGGCCTTCTATTGCAAGTTCAAGTTACAAACTTTTTCAAATATAAAATACTTGGTTTAAATTTTGGGTTTGCTTAATGTTACTTAAACAATTTTTTATTAAAATCCTTTTTTGGTTTGAGTTCGTCTGAGTTTGACTGGTTTGTGGGTTTAACTTGTCTCGACCCTGACCCTGACCCTGACCCTGACCCTGACCTTGACCCTGACCCGACCTAACATGGAACCGTTTTCCATGTCTATGTTATTATATTTGCTCAGAAAAAAATTGATGCCGCTATTGTCAGATATCCGTGCGTCTGCCCCTGGTTTCTTCTTCATTGGTGGATAGGTCGAACAGGTTGAGGGAATTCGGCCAAAAGAAAAAACAAAATCATAACAATTTGCTTATCCTTTGTCACCTTTATGTTATTACTAATAGCATAAATGTAACACCTGTTCCAGGTATTATTTAATTTATCTAATTTTTAGGATTTGTGCATTGATTCGGCGAGTTGGGAAGCCCCAACTAGGCGAGTAGAAGTTATTATGAGGACACATATTTTCAATCCTACTCGACGATTCAGAAGGCCCCGACTCGCCGAGTGGGCGCTGTAAAGGAAAACCCTAATTTTTAGGGTTTGCACCCTATTTAAAGAACATAATCTGCCTCTTGTGGCCTCCTTTACCACTATGTTAGCCATATAAAACCCTAGTTGGACCTTGCACCTTCTTGAGTGAGAGAAAGAGCTTTTGTGAGCAATTATGGTGTGTTTGTGAAGGATTTTAGAGCTTGAAGAAGAAGGAGCAAGGAGAGAAGCAGTAGATCCGACATCTAGTTTGTATTGGCCACCATCTTGAGGTATAAAGTTGTCACATTGATCTCTAGTTGCTTAGATCCATTTTCTTGGAAGTAAATGGCCATTTTTGGTGCAAAATGGAGTCATATTCGTATATGGACTTATCACAAGGATATGGTTCCAGATCTAGACCTCTCTAGGTCCCTAATGGCACAAAGTTGCTCACTTTATCCAGCTTAGGCCCTTTCCATGCACTAAAACCTTGTAGGAAGCTTAGTTTTGATGTTATGACCTTGGAGGACCTTGCATGCACGTAAAGTTTGCAACTTTACGTGGTATCTGCACTAGGGGAGGTTGGATCTAAAGTTTGGGACATTAGGTTCCACTGAAAAAGGCTGAACATAAAAGTAGTTGAAGGGACTCGTCGAGTGCCTTAATTGACTCGATGAGTCAGGGTAGGGTTTGCCCGTTTTTGAGTTTCTAATTGAGTGCAATGAAGGATTAAGGTTTTGGTCTGAATGGACTTTAGGTTTTCTGGGCATTTGATGAACTCGACGAGTCACTAAGGTGACTCGGCGAGTTGACTCGGGATGCAATGGGATGAACTTGGAAGGAATTCGACGAGTTGCTGGATGCACTCGACGACTTGAGGTCAACATGGACTATTGACCTTGACCGTTGACCTTGACTTTGACCAGGGTTGACCAGAGTTGACTTAGAGGGTATTTATGCTATTTCGGGATTGTAATAAGTCAACTGCATGTTGATTATAGGTGGTTGAGTTGAAGCAACATGCGGGATTTATTTGACCTTAGTTTGACAGTTCAACATTCACGTGAGGTGAGTCTCCTCACCATACCAATAGGTCGAATGCACCAAGGCCGAACCATTTGTGATATGTGGTACACTCATTGTTGTAGAGATATATGGCATGATAGTTAGTTATGCTTAAGTGTTATGCTAGCTATATATGAGATACTTGCAGAGAAGACCATGGAAGGAGCCCACGACACTTGGATGTAAGACCATGTGGAGGGTGCCCATGACTTTTCAAGTAAAGACCATGGGAGGAGCCCATGA
Source organism: Lactuca virosa (assembly GCF_052849685.1). Lineage (NCBI taxonomy): Eukaryota > Viridiplantae > Streptophyta > Magnoliopsida > Asterales > Asteraceae > Lactuca > Lactuca virosa. Next base: position 200,262,237 of record NC_136426.1, read on the forward strand.
CAATTGGATGTAAGACCATGTGGGGGAGCCCATGGCTTTCCAGCTAAAGACGGTAGGGGGAGCCCGTGACACTTATATGTAAGACCATGCGGGGGAGCCCATGACATCCTGGAGTAAGACCTTGGGAGGAGCCCACGACATCCTTATATGTTTGTATGCATGACTTATGTGATATATGTAGCTTTTATAGCTAATATGATATGTGTTATGTGGGTTGTATGTGGGGTATGCTCTGGGGAACTCACTAAGCATTAGCTTACAGTTTGTTGATTTGTTTCAGGTACATCTGAGCCCAAGGGCAAGGGCAAGGATTGATGGCGCAACGTGCACTCTCTCACATGCATTTTTATGGGACACTCTGATGATTTGAAATAAAATTGTACTTAATATGAATTTTGAAAACAATTGTATTTGGGATTTCATGGTTTGTGGATAGTATTTTGGTTAATCAAAAATGAAAATTTTCTTTTGAAAAATTGGGTCGTTACAAGTTGGTATCAGAGCTTTGGTTTGAGGGATTCAGACACACTCTTGGGTGTGTCAGAACTCAAAATAAAGAAATGGTAAAATTGTTTTAAAAAATAAAAGTTAAAAACTTTTTATAACGAGAAAAAGGAGAGTGCAATGCGCGCGATCGGTCGAGCCAAGTAAGTAGTTCCCCTAGTATGTTAGCCATGTTTTACTGATACGTGAGTTATGATAATTGTATGAATCTTGCTATGCGTATGCTTTCAATATTGTATATGGTCAGGCTCTTATAGCCTTAGAATGATTGATTTGGCCTTATTTCCTGTTCCTTGTCTGGTTGTGGTCTTAGGGTAGAGTCTATTATTCGAAAGTTTATTTGATCCTTTTCTGTGTTTAATTTGCATGCATAAGGCAACCTAGTATGATTGAGTTCTGTTTTGATATGGATGGAGGAAATCTTAGGTTAGCCTAGGATTTGAGCTATACGTAGTCAGTGAGACATGAATTGTTTTAGGACAAATTAGAGTTATCAGGTAGAGCCTTGGGGAAGGTACAGGTAGGTGTGGAAGGTAGTATCAGGTCTATACTACTGAAAGCACAAGACCTGTACCCGAACCAATGTTAAATCTGGAAGCTCTAAGGAGGACCGGTGTGGGAGGATCTCCTCCATGGACATCCTGATCATTATTTTTTATGGTGTTGCAGAGCAGTATGGTAGTGACACAGTTTGAAGCAGGAGGATCAGGATCGGGGTCAGGATTTGGGTCTAGGTCAGCCGACACTACTGAGCCCATTAATGAGAGGTTGTGTGAGTGTAACATCCGGATTCCCAGGTATCTTAATTTATGTATTTATATTGAGTTTTGGAGAGGGACTCAGCGAGTAGACGCTCAGACTCGCCGAGTAGGGTCGCGCATTGTTGGACTGATTTAGTGGCGGACTCGGCGAGTCCATATGTGGACTTGGCGAGTCCACACTGTTTAATGAAACCCTAATTCCCCGGGTTTGGGACCTATTTAAAGGCCCTTATGGCCTTCAATTGCGGCTACCAGTCCATAGAGAGAAACCCTAGAGTGCTTGAGCGTTTTGAGAGAGAAAGGAAGCCATTATTGAGCTTTGTGGTGTTGTTTAGCAATGAGAAGGTGGTACTAGCCAAGAGAAAGCAAAGGAGGTTGCTATTCTGTGGATTTGAAGCTAAGATCATCACATTTGAGGTATTATTTCGGCTCTTCTTCTGTTTTATGAAGAATATATGGATTTAGGGTTTCTTGTGCCCTTTTCTAGATGGATTTGATATCCAAATAGCCCTTTCTGGTGATGAGGCTTTGGATCTGGATCCATAGAGGTCCAGAGAGCTTTACTCATCAAGCTTTATGAAGAACAATGGGGGTTATGACCTTGGGTTGAGATATTTGGGGCTAAATCATCATATATGGCCATATAGACGTTGCATGTGCATCAAGATAGAAACTTTACGTGATTATTGATCTTGGGAAGACTAGATCTAAGTATTAGAGGAATAGATCTGGCCTCAGAAGGTTGTTTGAGGTTGTGCACGAAATGAACTCGCCGAGTCCATGAGCAGACTCGACGAGTTGAGTCGGGTTGCCCCGCGACTCGCGATCTGTGACGACTCGTGGAGCATAGGGTTGACTCAGTGAGTCAGAGGGAATTAGAGGACTGGAGTTCAAGGCGGAACTCGCCGAGTTCATAATGGGACTCGGCGAGTTGAGTCGGGGTGGCCCCGCGATTCATGCCAGGTGTAACCCGTCGAGCAGGGGAAAGACTCGACGTGTCATGTGAGATCAGAGAGATAGTGGACACGTGTAGACTCGCCGAGTCGCCCAAGTACACTCGGCGAGTCGGGTCAAAGTTTGACCGTTGACTTTTGTTGACTTTGAGGGTTTGGTCAACAATGGGGTCTTTGTGTCAAGAGAGGGGTAAAATGGTCTTTTACCCTTCTGAGGGTGCCGAGAGAGAGTTGAGTCTAGTCTCGAGAGTTATATTTATGAGAGCATTTACTTTATGTGATTAGGCGGAGGCTAGGCCATATTTCTACAGAGTCAGAGATTTACCGAGACATCCGAGGTGAGTCTTCTCACTATACTTTACCTACAGTGGTAATTAGAGCTATGAGACAAAGTATTTTGTATGCTTTTGCATGGTGTGATTTCTATGTGTTGTATGCTATGTATGTTACAGAGTTTACAGAGTTAGGACCGGAAGGTCCACAGAGTTAGGGCCAGAGGGACCACAGAGTTATGGGACTGGAGGGTCCCACAGAGACACCTTGACCAGAGGGTCAACAGAGTTATAGCCTCGAGTGGCTAATATGTGTTGTGTGTGGTATTTTGGGGAACTCACTAAGCATTATGCTTACAGTGTTGTGTTATGTGTTTCAGGTACCAGTGAGGATCACGGGAAGGCGCCGGCTTGATCAGTACACACACGTGGAGATTTTTACATTATGATCTTGGGATACGATGTTACGATTTGACTATGTGATACAATGGTGTTTTTATAACGATTATAAATGAAAATGTGTTTTATAAAATGTGAAAAATTGTTTTGAAAATGTGGGTGTTACAAGTTGGTATCAGAGCCTTGGTTTGAGGGATTTGGGTGCACCTTCGGGCGTATCTGAACTCAAACTGAGGATTTGAGAGATTTTCAAAATAAAATTCACAAAATTTTCTCAAGAGTAAAAAGTTTTGAAAGAGCAGAGCAGAGCAGTGTGTACGATCAACCAGCGCCCGAATGGTGATTTCCCAAAATACCCTTACATTATGAGTTATGAGATATGTTATGATACGATATGCATGCTAGAGTAGGCTAGGTATTCTTATTAGGACTAGAGTGGCCTGATTTGTGATGCCTTAGACTAGGGAGTTTGCTGCTAAGAGATGCCTGAGAGTGAGTAGATAGCAGCGAGGAGTTTATGAGAGGTTTGTTAGAGGGCAGTCTATGCCAGTGAGACATAAAGTACTTGTGACATGGGATCCAAGGAGGAGGACTTAGAGTGAATGTTGATGCGGTGTGGATGGTAGTATAGGGCCTGTACTACTGAAGACACCAGAGCAGTGCTGTTAGATGAAATTTTATGCATCTTATAAGGTAGTTTTTATCATCATTTTAGCATCATATTTTGTACATTTGCATGTCATTTATTTAAACAATGTTCAGCTCATGTCTTTCGTTAGAATTCCCGTACTGCTCATGTTTTTATGTCAATTTCAGATAGTTCGAGTGGAGTAGTGTTTTGGGAGCAGTTGGATGCGCGTTTGGAGCTTAAAATGGAGCTTGGGACTTATGAAGGATTATGAGGTATGTTTGGAAGATGCTTTGGTCAAGAAACATTCGATTCAATTGATCACACGAAGATAGAATATGCAATCGAAAGTTAAAGGATGTTGTTGGCAGCTTTGACCCCCTGTCAGTATTTTGACCATATCTTGAGAACCGTAACTCCGATTGATGCAACTCAAAATGATCTGAAAATTAGACGAAATTTCGGACGTCATAGGCACAACCTGCGATTGCAGGTAGTCTCCTTGCGATCGCAGGTTGTCTTCGAGGATCTGTCGAGCCAAAAAAAATGCATCAGTAGAGAAAAAGAGCTACTTGCGATCGCAGGTACAGTCCTTGCGATCGCATGTTGGTCAATTTGCAACGAAATAGCAACGTACTTCATTAAAAAAATCATGTGACGTGCTTTTGGGTGATACCTGCGATCGCAGGTACGGTGTTTTGGGAGCTAGTCGTATAAATACAGCCTGATACTCTTCCAGTAACCCTAATTGGCGATTCCTGGCGGCTCAGAGGTGATTTTCAGAGGATTTTGAAGTTGATTAACACTTGGGAACATTTGATTTCATTTTGTAAGAACTTTAATTTCATTTTCTAGATTTGTGATCTAGTTCTAGCCATGATTGGCTAGAACCCTAGTTTCTCCAACTTTATGTCTTGACTTCTTAGTTGTGATTTCAATCATATGACTTGATGTTTGCTTTCAATTTTCTATCTAGTGAATTTGATTTTGTCTCAATCGAATGTTTAATTCTAATTGTGATTCTTATTGGCCATTTGAATTAGGGTTAGATCATTCAAGTTATCTAATTGCAAAATCCGTAATTGTTTTGTAAATTGGACTAGGTAACAAGCACTAATTTGATTTCTATTGAATGAATTTAGTGTAAATATTTTCACACACTTTTACACTCCCGAGCTTGTGAGGAGTATTGAGTGTTGTTGGGAACATTCACATAAAGTTTAAAGCAACCTTTCAATCTAATTCTAAGAGCTTGTTTAGATTAGGTTAGTAAGGTTAGGATTAATCAAAGAGCTTGTTTTGGTTAATTATTGTGGTGAATGGGAAGTGTTAGAGCTTGTTAACACTTTCAAGTACCAACTTAGATAGAATTAAACAAATATCTTGTCATCCATGGAATCACATTGCTAATTTGTCTTGCATAGAGTTGGAGTACTTACAAATCTTGAACTTATTTCACTTAATGAATTGCTTACTTATTAAATTAGCTTTTATTTGAATCATTGCATTTAAATCCCCCTCTTTTGTGATCATATTGTACCTTGCGCAAAAAAAGGTATAAGCATTTGTCCCGTGTCTCTGTGGATCGATCCTGCTTACCTTGTATTACGTTTCTAGTGCAAAGTAACAGTGTTTTTGGAGTCAATTGTACCCCTTTATTTGTTGGGTTTGACACGCCTAACAAGTGCGCACCCTAAGTAAGAATCCATTGGGTACTAAAGAGCAAGTAGGGTGGAGTTATCGAGTGCGAGTATACTCGAGCGAGTCCCTGATATTTCTTATGTTGTATTTCAGAGACATCATGGTTGGGACACGCCACACCCCAGGGAGCAGCGGTACTAGTGATGAGGAGATCCGTAGGATCATTCATGAGGAGGTGGCTGCGGCCATCAGGGCAGAGATACCAGAGATGTTCGGGTCTATCAAGACCACACTGATAGAGACATTTGACGAGAGATACGCTGCTCTTTCTGAGGTTGCGGTTGCTGCGGCCGCTGCAGCTATAGTTGCGACTAGGCCGCAGGGTGGTGATGCGTTGCTGTTCTGTGAGTTCAGCAACACAAAACCACCGGAGTTTGATGGGACCCAGGACCTGATTGCAGCGATGAGGTAGATATCAGACATAGAGGGGTGTTTCTTTACTTGCTCATCACCAGAGCATTTGAGAGTCCGGTTTGCGTTGAACCAGCTTCGCTTGGGAGCGAAGGACTGGTGGAAGTTTGTGACGGCGCACTATTCGCCTACTGAGTTTGCTGCAGTGACCTGGGAGAGGTTCACAGCTATGTTCCGAGATGAGTACGTTCCCCAGGAGGAGGGGGAGCGTTTGGCCCAGGAGTTTCTGACCCTCAAGCAGGGTACTGAGTCTGTTATAGTGATTACGAGGATGTTCCATGAGAGAGCGATGTTCTGTCCCGAGCACGTTTCTACCGAGCAGGTACGCATGAGCAGATATTTGAGTATTTTGAGGAGAGACATCCGCGAGTTCGTGGCGAACTCGACATACCGGACATTTGCCGAGCTTCAGGCAAATGCCCGGAAGAGGGAGATAGAGCTGGAGACTCAGGCTAGGGAGGAGGCGGAGTCTCAGGGGAGGGATCGGCGACCGGCACAGTCTCAGCCAGCAGCCAAGCGGGCCAAGCCTGCCGATTCGAGATCAGGGAGCCAGAGGGGCCGTACTTGTGGCAAGTGCAGCAAGATTCATGATGGAGTATGTAGAGCAGGGTCTTGCTACAAATGTGGCAAGGAGGGGCATATGGCCAAGGATTGCCCAAGGGGTTTGCAGTCTGTTTTCACTGTAACCACACCGGACACCGGAAGGCCGAGTGTCCGCAGTTACGAGGGTCAGCTCAGGGAGCTTCTCAGGGATCTGCCCATGCTGCTGTTCGAGCTACAGAGAGTCGGCCGGCAAAGGCCGAGGCACCGAAGGCTCGCGGGAGAGCCTTCCAGTTGACAGCGGAGGAAGTCCGCGCAGCACCCGATGTGGTAGCTGGTATGTATTCTTTCCTCTGTTTATTTTGAGTTTGTGGTGTTAGGCTTATATTGTGATATGCGTAGGTACATTTCTTGTGTGTTCTGTACCTGCCTTGGTGTTATTTGACTCGGGTGCGAGTCGGTCTTTTGTGTCACTAGCGTTTAGTCAGCACATCAGTACCCAGCGTGAGGCGTTGAGTCGACCTCTACGAGTTTCCATAGCTGACGAGCGAGCGGTGTATGCTACTGATGTGATTCAAGGATGTGTACTCGAGATGTTCGGTGTCGAGTTCCCGATAGATCTGGTCCCGATTGCCATGAGGGACGTATGTGTCATAGTAGGCATGGATTGGTTGAGCCGATTTGGGGCTGTGATAGACTGCGAGCGACAGTTGGTGACGATACGAGACCCCAGTGGGGGAGTACTTACGGTGTACGGCGAGGGTACCCATTCTGGTTCAGCATTTTGTTCGGCCGCTAGAGCGAGGCAGAGTTTACAGCAGGGTTGTAGTGGGTTTGTGGCTTATGTTGTGGATACGAGAGTAGATGCAGAGAGACCGAGGTCGATCGATGCGGTCCCGATAGTGCGCGAGTTCCCGGATGTTTTCCCCGAGGAGTTGCCGGGTGTGCCTCCCGAGAGGCAGGTAGAGTTCCGTATTGATTTGGTTCGGGGGGCAGCGCCTATCACCAAGGCGCCCTATCGCCTTGCGCCACCAGAGATGCAGGAGTTATCCTCGCAGCTTCAGGAGCTGCTGGGGAAGGGGTTTATACGGCCGAGTAGCTCGCCGTGGGGAGCACCGATCCTTTTTGTCAAGAAAAAGGATGGTTCACACCGGATGTGCATTGATTACCGGGAGCTGAACAAACTGACGGTCAAGAACCGTTACCCCTTACCGAGGATCGACGATTTATTCGATCAGTTGCAGGGAACGTCTTGGTTTTCCAAGATCGACTTGAGGTCTGGATATCATCAGATGAGAGTACGAGATGAGGATATCCAGAAGACAGCGTTCAGGACTCGTTACGGGCATTACGAGTTCGTGGTGATGCCTTTCAGGCTCACCAATGCACCAGCGGCGTTCATGGATCTCATGAACAGAGTATGCAGACCGATGTTGGATCGTTCGGTGATCGTGTTCATCGATGATATATTGGTGTATTCGAGATCCAGAGAGCAGCATGAGGAGCATTTGAGAGAGATACTTGGAGTTTTGAGATCGGAGAGGCTTTATGCCAAATTCTCCAAGTATGATTTCTGGTTACGAGAGGTCCAGTTCCTAGGGCACCTCGTTAACCAGAATGGGATATTGGTCGATCCGGCCAAGATTGAGGCAGTGATGAGTTGGGAGGTACCGAGATCCCCCACCGAGATCAGGAGCTTCCTAGGGTTGGCTGGCTATTATCGGAGATTTATCAGGGATTTCTCCAAGATCGTCGTGCCACTCACTAGGTTAACCCGGAAGGGTGTGGCCTTTTCATGGGACCCAGAGCAGCAGGCCTCCTTCGCGACACTTCACCAGAGATTGTGCGAAGCCCCGGTGTTGGCCCTTCCGGAAGGGATGGAGGACTTTGTAGTGTATTATGACGCATCGATAACGGGGCTGGGAGCGGTGCTGATGCAGAAAGGGCATGTGATAGCATACGCATCGAGGCAGTTGAAGCCTCACGAGACGAGGTATCCCACCCACGATCTGGAGCTGGGGGCAGTAGTGTTCGCCCTCAAGATATGGCGTCACTACCTGTATGGGGTTCGGTGTACCATATACACGGACCACAAGAGTTTGAAGTATCTGATGGATCAGCCCAACCTGAACATGCGTCAGAGGAGGTGGTTGGATGTGGTGAAAGATTACGATTGTGAGATCCTGTACCACCCGGGCAAAGCTAATGTTGTAGCTGATGCCCTGAGTCGCAGGGCGGAGAGTGCCCCTATACGAGATGTTTGTTTGAGATTGACAGTGATGATTCCGGTGTTGGACACCATTCGAGGGGCCCAGGCTGAGGCCGTGAGACCGGAGAACCGTAAGAGAGAGCAGGTTATCGGACAGGTATCAGAGTTCGTTACCGATGGTCGAGGACTTATGACCTTTCAGGGTCGGATTTGGGTACCGTTTGTGGGCGGAACGCGTACCATCTTGATGGAGGAGGCGCATAGGTCGAGGTTCTCGATCCATCCCGGGGCCAGTAAGATGTATTTGGACCTGAAGAGAGAGTATTGGTGGCCCTGTATGAAGAGGGATGTTCCATGGTTCGTTGAGAGGTGTTTGACCTGTCACAGGGTTAAGGCCGAGCACCAGAGACCGCATGGTAAGTTGCAGCCATTGGAGGTTCCCGAGTGGAAGTGGGAACAAATTACCATGGTATTTATCACCAAATTGCCGAGGACTGCAAGGGGCGTCGATGCAATTTGGGTGATTGTGGACAGGTTGATGAAGAGCGCTGATTTCCTTGCTATCAGTGAGAGCTCTTCCGCTGAGAGGTTGGCAGAGTTGTACGTGAGGGAGGTGGTATCACGGCATGGAGTGCCGATCTCGATTGTCTCAGATCGAGATGTGCATTTCACTTCCAGATTCTGGAAGAAATTTCATGAGGAGTTGAGTACGAGGCTGCATTTTAGTACCGCATACCACCCACAGACAGACGGGCAGAGTGAGCGGACGATTCAGACGCTCGAGGACATGCTTCGGGCATGTCTATTGGACTTCGGAGGGAGTTGGGACACATATTTGCCTTTGGCTGAGTTTTCCTATAACAACAGCCATCATTCGAGCATTGGTATGCCACCTTTTGAGCTGTTGTATGGGAGGAGGTGTCGGACTCCCATTTGCTGGGGTGAGGTCGGGCATCGTGTGATGGGTAGTACAGAGATAGTACTTCAGACGACTGAGCAGATTCAGCAGGTTAGACAGAGGTTGTTGACAGCTCAGAGTCGCCAGAAGAGTTATGCGGATAGACGACGGTCCGAGCTCGAGTTTCAGGTCGGAGATTTAGTGCTCCTGAAGGTAGCTCTTTGGAAAGGAGTGATCCTCTTCAGGAAGAGGGGCAAGCTAGGGCCCCGGTATATTGGTCTGTTTAGGGTGATTGCGAGGGTAGGCAGAGTAGCATATCGATTGGAGCTACCTGCGGAGTTAGGTCAGATTCATGACACCTTCCATGTGTCTCAGTTGAGAAAATGTATAGCCGACGAGTCGGCGGTGGTACCCTTAGAGGATATTCAGGTGGATACGAGCCTGAATTATGTTGAGAGACCGGTTGCGATTGTGGATCGAAAGATCAAGGTTCTGAGGAACAAGGAAGTGCCCCTGGTGCAGGTCCAGTAGCAACATCGGAGAGGGTCCGAGCTGACATGGGAGCCGGAGCGAGAGATGCGTGAGCAGCATCCAGAGTTGTTTGTGGAGTGAGACTTCGGGGGCGAAGTCTGATTCTAGTGGGGGAGAATTGTAACATCCGGATTCCCAGGTATCTTAATTTATGTATTTATATTGAGTTTTGGAGAGGGACTAGGCGAGTAGACGCTCAGACTCGCCGAGTAGGGTCGCGCATTGTTGGACTGATTTAGTGGTGGACTCGGCGAGTCCATACGTGGACTCGGCGAGTCCACGCTGTTTAATGAAACCCTAATTCCCCGGGTTTGGGACCTATTTAAAGGCCCTTATGGCCTTCAATTGCGGCTACCAGTCCATAGAGAGAAACCCTAGAGTGCTTGAGCGTTTTGAGAGAGAAAGGAAGCCATTCTTGACCTTTGTGGTGTTGTTTAGCAAGGAGAAGGTGGTACTAGCCAAGAGAAAGCAAAGGAGGTTGCTATTCTGTGGATTTGAAGCTAAGATCATCACATTTGAGGTATTATTTCGGCTCTTCTTCTGTTTTATGAAGAATATATGGATTTAGGGTTTCTTGTGCCCTTTTCTAGATGGATTTGATATCCAAATAGCCCTTTCTGGTGATGAGGATTTGGATCTGGATCCATAGAGGTCCAGAGAGCTTTACTCATCAAGCTTTATGAAGAACAATGGGGGTTATGACCTTGGGTTGAGATATTTGGGGCTAAATCATCATATATGGCCATATAGACGTTGCATGTGCATCAAGATAGAAACTTTACGTGATTATTGACCTTGGGAAGACTAGATCTAAGGATTAGAGGAATAGATCTGGCCTCAGAAGGTTGTTTGAGGTTGTGCACGAAATGAACTCGCCGAGTCCATGAGCAGACTCGACGAGTTGAGTCGGGTTGCCCCGCGACTCGCGATCTGTGACGACCCGTGGAGCATAGGGTTGAATCAGTGAGTCAGAGGGAATTAGAGGACTGGAGTTCAAGGCGGAACTCGCCGAGTTCATAATGGGACTCGGCGAGTTGAGTCGGGGTGGCCCCGCGATTCATGCCAGGTGTAACCCGTCGAGCAGGGGAAAGACTCGACGTGTCATACGAGATCAGAGAGATAGTGGACACGTGTAGACTCGCCGAGTCGCCCAAGTGCACTCGGCGAGTCGGGTCAAAGTTTGACCGTTGACTTTTGTTGACTTTGAGGGTTTGGTCAACAATGGGGTCTTTGTGTCAAGAGAGGGGTAAAATGGTCTTTTACCCTTCTGAGGGTGCCGAGAGAGAGTTGAGTCTAGTCTCGAGAGTTATATTTATGAGAGCATTTACTTTATGTGATTAGGCGGAGGCTAGGCCATATTTCTACCGAGTCAGAGATTTACCGAGACATCCGAGGTGAGACTTCTCACTATACTTTACCTAGAGTGGTAATTAGAGCTATGAGACAGAGTATTTTGTATGCTTTTGTATGGTGTGATTTCTATGTGTTGTATGCTATGTATGTTACAGAGTTTACAGAGTTAGGACCGGAAGGTCTACAGAGTTAGGGCCAGAGGGCCCACAGAGTTAGGGCCAGAGGGCCCACAGAGTTAGGGGAGTGGAGGGTCCCACAGAGACACCTTGACCAAAGGGTCAACAGAGTTATAGCCTCGAGTGGCTAATATGTGTTGTGTGTGGTATTTTGGGGAACTCACTAAGCATTATGCTTACAGTGTTGTGTTATGTGTTTCAGGTACCAGTGAGGATCGCGGGAAGGCGCCGGCTTGATCAGTACACACACGTGGAGATTTTTACATTATGATCTTGGGATACGATGTTACGATTGGACTATGTGATACAATGGTGTTTTTATAACGATTATGAATGAAAATGTGTTTTATAAAATGTGAAAAATTGTTTTGAAAATGTGGGTGTTACAGTGAGCTCATCGCAGCTGAGGTTACTAGGGGCATCCTTAACACCACCCCTGTTATCTTTGGGACGGTCAAGAAGGGTATGATGGAGATTATGGAGGAGAGGCTCAGGGCATTCAGAGCCGAGATTGTTGCGGGCCAGGTCGGGGCCCGAACTCCCTCGTTTCCGGAGTTCAAGGTGTATGGGGCGCCATAGTTTTTCGGGGTCAGTGACCCCATTGTTAGCCGACGCTGGGTGGCAGATATTGAGAACGCCCAGCGCACGAGTTCTTGACCTGATGTGGTAAGGGTGGGTTTTGCTTCATATATGCTGAGAGACAGAGCCTGAGACTGGTGGGGAGAGGTGACTAGCCAGGTGGGAGAAGCCAGTGTGGCTGAGATGACATTGGCCGAGTTTGTTCAGTGATTCGACGCAGAGTTTGCACTTTGCACCACCTATTGAGGTGAAACGACTTGTGAGGGAGTTTCATGACCTTCAACAGACTACCGAGACTGTGGCGGAGATCACCACCAAGTTTCGAGAGCGAGCTTTGTTGATCCCACAGTATGCTACAAATGAGGACATGAGGAGGACGAGGTATCATTCCATGCTGCGGGATGATATCCGGGAGTTTGTGAGCTTCACAGGGTGTAAAACCCTGAATGAGATGGTAGAGAAGGGCCGTGAGCGGGAGATGGAGTTGGACTTCCGCACCAAGCAGAAGTCGGAGCAGGTACACACATCAGTAGGTCAGGCTAAAAAGCCTAAGACCTCGGATTACTCTAGTAGGGGCCAGCAGGGTCGTGGCCGGTGTGCCAAGTGCAGTCAACCACAAAGTTGGACTTGTCGGATAGCAGGCTCGGGATGTTATGCATGTGGCCAGCCGGGTCACTTGAACAGGGACTGCCCCAAGAAGGGCTTGATTTGTTTTCACTGCAACCAGACGGGCCATAAGTGGGTCGACTGCCCAAAGTTGCAGGGAGGGGGAGGAGCAGTGGTGGTGCATGCACCCACCACACTGGGGATCACAGATGGCCGCCCTGCTAAGGCGGATGCTCCATCGGTGAAGAGCCGCGCATTTCAATTGACTACTGAGGAGGCTCGGGTAGCACCATACATTGTGGCTGGTATGTATTTTTATCTTCCTGCTCTACACTTACTGCATTGCTTATGTTTATATTGTTCTTATGTATAGGGACCTTTTCGGTCAATGTTATGTCTGCTCAAGTTATGTTCGATTTGGACGCTACCTGATCGTTTGTGTCTCATACGCTTAGCAAGAAGTTTTGGGATGCGCCGAGAACTTTGGATTCCCCCTTGAGGTAGAGATTGCGGACGACTGCACTGTGAGGTGGCGAGGGTGTATCGGGACTGTGTCCTGAATGTTCTTGGGGAGAGGTTTCATGTTGATCTAGTCCCGATACCATTACGAGGGCTGAAGGTGATTGTCGGGATGGACTGGATGGGGGCCTATGGGGTCATGATTAACTGCGAGCGCTAGTTGGTGAGGGTTCGAACCCCAAGTGGGGGAGAACTGGTTATTCACGGAGAGAGGGCATCGCAGGGGACGACTCTCTGTTCAGCTGCGAGGGCTAGGAGATTACTTCATCAGGGTTGTTTGGGATTTTGGCTTATATCTCTGATACGAGGGTTGAGACCAATACATATGTGGGCAGCCTGCCGGTTGTACAGGAGTTTCAAGACGTTTTTCCTGAGGTGTTACCGGGAATGCCTCCGGAGAGGAAAATGGAGTTTCACATTGATTTGGTGTCGGGTGCTGCTCCGATAGCGAAGGCACCGTACCAGCTAGCACCGCCCGAGATGCAGGAGCTATCTATGTAGCTTCAGGAGCTGCTAGACCGAGGGTTTATCCATCCGAGCAGTTCCCTGTGGGGAGCCCCAATCATGTTCGTGAAAAAGAAGTATGGATCACACATGATGTATATTGATTATAGGAATCTGAACAAGCTAACGGTGAAACACCGTTACCCGTTACCGAGGATCGATGATTTGTTCGATCAGCTGCAGGGTGCGTCTTGGTTTTCCAAGATTGACCTTCGGTCGGGATACCATCAGATGAGGATTCAGGATGAGGATATACCGAAGACAGCTTTTAAGACTCGGTATGGGCACTATGAGTTTGTGGTGATGTCATTTGGACTCACCAATGCCCCAGAAGCATTCTTGGATCTCATGAATAGAGTATGCAGACCGATGTTGGATCGGTCGGTGATCGTCGTTATTGATGATATCCTGGTCTATTCTAAGACCAAGGAGCATCATGAGCAGCATCTGAGGGAGGTATTAGAGACACTGAGGGGGGAGAGACTTTATGCCAAGTTCTCCAAGTGTGATTTTTGGCTACGAGAGGTACAATTTTTGGGGCACATCATCAACCAGGAGGGCATTTTGGTTGATCCAGCCAAGGTTGAGGCAGTAATGCGGTGGGAAGTACCGAAGAACGCATCTGAGATCCGTGGATTCTTGGGTTTAGCGGGCTATTACCGGAGATTCATCTAGGATTTCTCCAAGATTGTTGTACCTCTGACCTGCTTGACCAAGAAGAATGTGACATTTCGGTGGGGTATGAATCAACAGTTGGCTTTTGAGACCCTGAGACGGAGGTTATGCAAGGTTCCGATTCTAGTACTACCTGAGGGGTTAGATGATTTGATAGTGTACTGTGATGCATCGATCTCAGGGTTACGCGCGATACTGATGCATAGGGGTCATGTGATAGCTTACGCCTCGAGGAAGTTGAAGCCTCATGAGGCAAATTATCCCACCCACGACCTGGAATTGGGGGTGGTGGTGTTTTCCCTCAAGATTTGGAGGCACTACTTGTATGGGGTACGGTGCACTATTTATACTGATCATAAGAGTTTGAAGTATTTGATGGACCAACAGAACCTCAACATGCGACAGATGAGGTGGTTGGACATGCTGAAAGATTATGACTGCGAGATCTTATACCATCCAGGGAAGGCTAATGTGGTGGCCGATGATTTGAGCCATAAGACGGCAGGTTCCCCGATTGGGAACGTTTTTTTGAGGATGACAGTGATCTCTCCATTGTTGGATATGATTAAAGAGGCTCAAGTGGAGGGTTTGAAGAAAGAAAATTGGAAATTAGAGCGGATACGGGGGCAAATTCCCGTATTTGTCCAGAATTATTAGGGACTCTTGACTCAGTGTGGTCGGGTATAGGTTCCGACATCAGGAGGGGTAAGACAGAAGATATTGGAGGAGGTACACAAGTCCAAATTCTCGATACATTCAGGGGCTACAAAAATGTATAGGGACTTGAGGCTGAGTTACTGGTGGCCCTGCATGAAACGAGAGATTGCTTGGTTCGTGGAGTAGTGCTTGACCTATAGGAACGTCAAGGTCGTGTATCAGCGGCCACATGGCAAGGTTCAGCCGCTACCCATTTCCATGTGGAAGTGGGAAGAGATCACTATGGACTTCATCACGAAGTTGCCGAGCATAGCGAGGGGTGTGGACGCCATATGGGTGATCGTGGACAGGTTGACGAAGAGTGCCCACTTTATTCTGATCTCTGAGAGTATATCTGCGGAGAAGCTGGGGTATATTTATGTACGAGAGGTGGTGGCTAGACACGGGGTGCCAGTGTCGGTAGTCTCCGACAAAGACGTTCGATTTACATCTAGGTTCTGGAAGAAGTTCCAAGAGGAACTGGGCACTCAGTTGAATTTTAGCACGGCATACCACCCCCAGATAGATGGCCAGAGTGAGAGAACGATTCAGACACTTAAGGATATGCTTCGGGCATGTGTGTTGGATTTTGGAGGGAGTTGGGATACATACCTCCCTTTGGCAGAGTTTTCATAAAACAGCAGTTACCACGCCAGTATTGACCGACCCCCGTTTGAGATGTTGTACGGTCGGAGGTTCAGGACCCCTGTGTGTTAGGGTGAGGTAGGACACCAGGTCATAACGAGAACCGAGGTGGTGTTCAAGACGACCGTGTTAATTCAGCAGGTGTGTGACAGGCTACGAGTCGCACAAAGCTGTCAGAAGAGTTATGCTGACCGGCGGTGATCGGATCTCAAGTTCCAGGTGGGGTACTATGTGTTACGAAAGGTGTCGCCATGGAAGGGAGTCATCAGGTTTCGGAAGAGGGGCAAGCTAGGGTCGCAATATATTGGCACATTCAGGGTCTCAACTCGAGTAGGCAAGGTAGCCTATCGCTTGGAGCTGCCGGATGAGCTCAGCCAGATTCACAACACCTTCCATGTGTCACAACTTTGGAAGTGTGCCACCGACGAGGCTGCAATCGTTTCTTTTGATAACATTCAGGTGGACGAGAGCCTGAACTACATTGAGAGGCATGTTGCAATTCTAAGATAGGAAGACCAAGGTTCTTCGGAACAAGGAGGTGAAGCTAGTGAAGGTGCAATGGCAACACCAAAGGGGCTCCGAATGGACATGGGAGCCGGAGGATAAGATGCGAGACCATTTCCCGGACTTATTTGGGCCAGCAGACTTCAAGGACGAAGTCTAGTTCAAGTGGGGGAGACTCGTAACACCTGTTCCAAGTATTATTTAATTTATCTAATTTTTAGGATTTGTGTATGGACTCGGCAAGTTAGGGATCCCCAACTCAGCGAGTAGAAGTTATTATGAGGACGCGGATTTTCAATCCTACTCGACGAGTTAGAAGGCCCCGACTCACCGAGTAGGCACTGTAAAGGAAAACCCTAATTTTTAGGGTTTGCACCCTATTTAAAGAACATAATTCGCCTATTGTTTCCTCCCTAACCACCTTGTTAGCCATAGAAAACCCTAGTTGGAACTTGCATTTTCTTGAGTGAGAGAAAGAGATTTTGTGAGCAATTTTGGTGTGTTTGTGAAGGATTTTATAGCTTGAAGAAGAATGAGCAAGGAGAGAAGCAGTAGCTCCGACATCTACTTTGTATTGGCCACCATTGTAATACCCCGTTTAGTAAATAAATAAATAGATAAAATTAAAATAAATTGTGGCCATAAAATCAATAATATTTAGCGGGGTGTTGGTTACGGGGAGCCAAATGATATGACTGGATTATTCGGGGGTTAAAGTGTAATTTTAGAATTTATTTTGTAAAGATTTTTAGAAGTCAAGGGGGTGTTTGGTATCATTTGGAGTAAAAATGAATGAATTTATGGAAGCAGGGGCTAAAGAGTAAATTTTGGACCTATGTTGAAAAGGTTTTGTAGAGGGAGGGGATGCATGGTAATTATTGGGAACTAAGTTGAAGGGTTTTTGGATGGATGGAGTTAAAAATGTAAATTAAGGACTTAGTTTGAAAAGATCTGGAAATGACGGACTAATAGTGCCATTATGGAATAAAGTTCCAATGGGTGCCAGATATATATAGTCGTATAACCCTAATCCTAGGGCTCCCTCATTAGCCACCACCACCGGCACCGCCACCATCCCGTTTCCTATCAGCAAACGGCCATAGCGACCACCAGTGTTCCACCATGTTTGCTGCCGGCAAGGGAGAGTTCAACGAGTCGGAGATTTTGGACGACTTGGCAGTTGGGAGTTGAATGAGTGAAGCCGCTGTTTCCGCTGCCAGTCGAGTTTAAGCACCATCCGTTCACACACCACCTTGCTGAACAGCTCCGCTGTTGCATTCCTCGGTTGCCACAGCTGCCCGTTTTCGTTGAAGATAAGATGTCGCTGGACGCTAGGCATCTGTTGCTGCTATGGACCATCATCCGCCGTCGGCTGTTAGGGTTGCCATTGTCGCCATTCGTTGTATGCCTCCAGGTGGGAGATTACTTTCGGACCTTGTGCATTGTTTGCTTTTGTTGGCCGGTAACCGCGAAGAACCACCATGATCGCCTGCCATGGTGGTTGTCGTTTCTGTCACTTCGTTTGCTGCCACCAGCCACCGAGGGGGGTGGCTGTGTGCGCTTTTTTTTGTGTGTTCGAGTGTACAAGTTGTGTTTTGTGTTCATGGGATTGTATGTGCCACTTTTGGCCGGAAAAACCCAACACCAGCACCGTGAGGTGGTGGCTGCAACCTTGTGCCACCGCCAGCCACCACAAGGATGGTTGTGCGTGTATGAATGGGTGTGTTATATTGTGTGTTTGTGTGTGTTATTTTGGATATATTGTACAATTGTAATTAGTTGCCGGAATAATAAAAAGAAAACGCATAACCACCACCGTGAGGTGGTGGCTACCGCCATCAGCCGCCACCAGCCGTCGTGTTGGGTGGTGGTGTGCTTTGCATGTGTTTGGATTGCTATTGGGATGTTTGGACATATTTCGACTAGAACCATAACCACCACCATGAGGTGGTGGCTGCCGCCGTTGACCACCATTACCCAAGGTGGTAGTGGGTGGTGCCCGACTTATGAAACCCTAGTGGGCCTAATGAAACCCTAATTTATCTAAAGACTTAGATTTTAGGCCTAGTTGGGTTGGGATTGGGTTGGAAACCCTAATTAGGGTTTAGAAAACCCTAATTTTAGATGTATGGGCTTTGGAGTGTCGGGACCCGCATTTTGGATGCACAGATTGGGATTATGTATTAAGTAGACCACACAACATGATTGTCCCAATAGATTGATGGACTTAATGGATTAAGTCCTTAATTGGTTAAGTAGGAAGACTTAACCCTAATCGTCATTTTATGTGAAAAACCCTTATTGGGTTTGGATTCTTGTTGGGCCATTTATTGGACTAAGCTGCTGTGGGACTTTGTGGGCCAATTGGGAACATATTTATGGACTAAGGAAATTATTGGGCCCACTGAAAAGGCTTGGGCCCAATTTGG
Organism: Lactuca virosa; assembly: GCF_052849685.1. NCBI lineage: Eukaryota > Viridiplantae > Streptophyta > Magnoliopsida > Asterales > Asteraceae > Lactuca > Lactuca virosa. The sequence continues at coordinate 200,280,730 of NC_136426.1, forward strand.
AAAATCAGGCCAGAAGTGGGCCAAAATTAGGCCTTGATGATTATGAGACATTGGACCATCGGAATGCCAATTGTTTGGACTAGAATAAATGGTTGGGCCTCAAGATAAGCCCATATAGAGGTTTGGGCCCAATTTGGAAAATTGGGCCATATGTTGGCACTTGATTGATTATTTGGCTTTGGGCTTCAGAGTGTGAGTTTGGGCCTTTGTTTTAAACCAAACTAGGTTAGGGGTAAAGGATTCTCCTTACCTAAAGTATGGAGTTGTGGTTATGCATTGGAACCCAATAACTAATTGGGTGTCGTTTTGATGTTGACAATTCGGGAACCTGTCAACCAGCAGCTAGAGCTTTATCCGCAGGACTTCAGCAGTGTGAGGTGAGTCTCCTCACCATACCAATGGGCCGAAGGCACCAAGGCCGACCCATTTACCTAGTTGTAATGATTATTGCGTATATGCTCTCGATACATTATGTATATATATGAAGGCCATACGAGGGTTCCCATGGCAATTAAGTTATATGTAGTATGCCAGTTGTCTTCGTGACTTTTGCATGTAGTGGACATTTGCGAATGTGCTGTCAAGATGTTATGTATTTATGCGAAGACCATGTGGGGGTTCCCGTGGCCTATTTTATGCTATTTGGATTGATAATTGAATATATGACATGTCTCTATGACACTTGTATGGAAGTCCCTGGGGGGTTCCCGCGGCAGTAAATTAAGACCAATAGGAGGTTCCTATGGCAATCGGTATAAGTCCTTGGAGGGTTTCCATGGCTTCCTAATATGTTTACTTGTTTAGCTTGTATGATATTTCCATGATTGATGTAGACAGTGTGGAGGTTCCTGCGGCAATTAGCCAAGACCACGTGGGGTTTCCAGTGGCGGCTAGTAAAGACCACGTGGGGTTTCCAGTGGCGGCAATTAGCACTTGGTGTAAGACCTAGGAAGGTTTCCACGGCATCCCTATATGTTTATAAGCATGGCTTTTATGGTTTATGTAGCTCTCATAGATAATATGGATTATGTGATTATGTGGTTTGCGTCGGTATGCTCTAGGGAAATCACTAAGCTTCGTGCTTAAAGTTTTGTTTATTGTTTTCAGTATCATCGATTAGGAAAACAAGGGTTCAGATTGATCGCAGTGCACACACCTATGATTTACGCAATAACTGATATGGGGACGAACTCTGATAAATGTTTTAATTAACGATGTTTTGGAATGTTTGAAATAAATGGTATCAATGTTTTGGCTATAATAAAAATGAAATTTTTACCCTTGATTTTTGGGTCGTTACTACCATCTTGAGGTATAAAGTCGTCACCTTGATCTCTAGTTGCTTAGACCCATTTTCTTGGAAGTATATGGACATTTTTGGTGCAAAATGGAGTCATATTCGTATATGGACTTATCACAAGGATATGGTTCCAGATCTGGACCTCTCTAGGTCCCCAATGGCACAAAGTTGCTCACTTTATCCAGCTTAGGCCCTTTCCATGCACTAAAACCTTGTAGGAAGCTTAGTTTTGATGTTATGACCTTGGAGAACCTTGCATGCACGTAAAGTTTGCAACTTTACGTGGTATCTGCACTAGGGGAGGTTAGATTTGAAGTTTGGGACCTTAGATTCCACTGAAAAGGGCTGAACAAAAAAGTGGCTGAAGGAACTCGTCAAGTCACTTAGTTGACTCGACGAGTCGGGGTAGGGTTTGCCCGTTTTTGAGTTTCTGATTGAGTGCAGTGAAGGATTAGGGTTTTGGTCTGAATGGACTTTAGGTTTTCTGGACATTTGATGAACTCGACGAGTCACTAAGGTGACTCGGTGAGTTGACTAGGGATTCAGTGGGATGAACTCGGAAGGAACTCGACGAATTGATGGATGCACTCGACGAGTTGAGGTCAACATGGACTGTTGACCTTGACCGTTAACCTTGACTTTAACCAGGATTGACCAGAGTTGACTTAGAGGGTATTTATGGTATTTCGGGATTGTAATAAGTTAATTACATGTTGATTATAGGCGGTTGAGTTGAAGCAGCACGCGGGATTTACTTGATCTTAGTTTGACAGTTCAACATTCACGTGAGGTGAGTCTCCTGACATACCAATGGGTCGAAGGCACCAAGGCCGGACCATTTGTGATATGTGGTACACTCGTTGTTGTAGAGGTATGTGGCATGATAGTTAGTTATGATTAAGTGTTATGCTTGCTATATATGAGATACTTGCAGGGAAGACCATGGGAGGAGCCCATGGCACTTGGATGTAAGACCATGTGGGGGAGCCCATGGCTTTTCAAGTAAAGACCATGGGAGGAGCCCATGGCACTTGGATGTAAGACCATATGGGGGATCCCATGGTTTTCCAGCTAAATACCATGGGGGAGCCCATGGCACTTAGGTGTAAGACCATGCGGGGGAGCCCATGACATCCTGGAGTAAGACCTTGGAGGAGCCCACGACATCCTTGTATGTCTGTATGCGTGGCTTATGTGATATATGTAGATTTTATAGCTAATGTGATATGTGTTATGTGGGTTGTATGTGGGGTATTCTCTGGGGAACTCAGTTAACATTAGCTTACAATTTGTGGATTTGTTTCAGGTACATCTGAGCCCAAGGGCAAGGGCAATGCTTGATGGCGCAACGTGCACTCTCTCACTGGCGTTTTTATGGGACACTCTGATGATTCGAAATAAAATTGTACTTGGTATGAATTTTGAAAACAATTGTATTTGGGATTTCATGGTATGTGGATAGTATTTTGGTTAATCAAAAATGAAAATTTTCTTTTGAAAAATTGGGTGGTTACAATAAAGCTGCCAAAAAATATATTAAAGTTTTCCATAATCGTCGATGCAATTTCAATTTTAACACTCTTTCCCTTTTTCTTCCAGGTTTATCTTTCTACTCACAGCATCTGCTACGACATTCACTTTTCCAGGATGGTAAAGTATCTTGCAGTCGTAATCCTTGAGTAATTTTATCTGGTGTCTTTGTCTCGTGTTCAACTCTTTCTAATTGAAGAGATACTTGATACTCTTATGATAGGTGAAAAGTTTACACTTTGTGCCATGAAGATAATGTCACCATATTTTTAGAGCGAAAACCACCGCTGCCAACTCCAAATCATGAGTGGGGTAGTTCTGCTTGTGTTCTTTCAATTGTCTGGATGCATATGCTATCACTTTATCTCAATGAGTCATAACACAATCTAACCCAACTCCAGATGCATCACTATAAACTGCGAAGTTTTCGAATCCGTCGTGTAAATACAGGATTGGTGCTTCACATAATCGCTTCTTTAACTTTTTGAAGCTTCTTCATGCTGCTCACTTCATGTGTAGGTAGCTCCTTTATGGGTCAATGCTATCAATGGAGTAGTCATTGAAGAAAAGCCTTTGATAAACCTCTTGTAATATCCTGCTAATCCCAAAAGGCTACGAATCTCAGTGGGACTTTTTGGTCGTTTCCACTTCATCACTGCTTCAATCTTTGATGGGTCGACCACTATTCCTTCTTGGTTAACCACATGAAGGAAAAATTGCACCTCTTAGATGCAGAAATCACATTTGGAGAACTTTGCATACATCTTATCATTCTTCAGAACTTCCAATACTTCTTGTAAGTGCTTTCCATGCTCATGCCAACTCTTTGAGTAAATCAAAATGTCATCGATGAACAATATTATTGATCTATCGAGGAAAGGTTTATAAAATATATTCATCAGATCCATAAATGCTTTTAGATCATTGGTTAGTCTAAATGACATGATCAAAAACTCATAATGTCCATATCTCGTTTTGAAAACTGTCTACATGATATCTTGTTCTCGTACCTTCAGCCGATGATGATCAATCTTCGAGAAGTAGCTTGCGCCTTGCAATTGATCAAACATGTCATCAATTCTAGGTAAAGGGTATTTATTCTTCACCATTACTTTATTCAGCTCTTTGTAATCTATGCAAATCCTCATGCTCCCATCCTTCTTCTTTACGAATAGCACTGGAGCTTCCCATGGTGAAGAACTAGGTCTTATAAAATCTTCGTCCAACAACTCTTGAAGTTGTATCATAAGCTCCTTCATCTCCGTCGGTGCTAATCCGTATGGTGCTTTCGCTATTGGTGTTGTTCCTTGTAACAAGTATATTCGAAACTCTACTTGTCTATTAGGGGCAATCTAGGAAGATCTTCGGGAAAGATTTCTGGAAAGTCACACATCACTGGTATTCTTTTCATCTCCTTCTTCTCCTTCTTCGCATCGATCACGAACGCTAGATATGATGTACATCCTTTGGTCAAACACTTTCTAGCTTTCATCATCGAGATGATTCTAGAGTTTACTCTGTTTTTGTCCCCATACAACACAAATGATTCTTTTCCAATAGGGTTTACCCTCACCATATTCTTTCTTCATAGTATCTCTTCATCGTTCTTACTAAGCCAATCCATTCCTAATAATATGTTGAAACTGTTTAACTCAATGGGTAGTAATTTTTTGTGAAACTTATTCCCATTCAAGTCAATGACTATGTTCTTCACGCATTTGCTACAAGGTACAAATTTCCCACTAGCAACTTCCACCACTAGAACATTACCTAGTCTATCTACAGACAATGCTAGTCTTTTGACAAATTTATGCGATACAAAGGAGTAGTTAGCTCTAGAATCAAACAGAATATTGGCAGGAAATTCATTAACTAGAAATGTACCTGAAGCGACATCTGATTCCTCCTTTGCTTCTTCCAGAGTCATCTGGAATGCTCTCGCCTTTGGATTTGGTGGCACACTTGGCTTTGTAGTCTCCTTCTTCTTCTTCTTCAGAGAATCCTTCTGAATTTGTCCATCCTCTCCATAATTATAGCACCCTCTCTTATTGAATGTGCACTAATTGAAGTAGTGACCGGTTCTCCCGTATTTGAAGCAAGTCACTTCATCACTACTCCTCCAGAGTGCTTCTTTGCACTTCTCGCACCACTTCACTTCAATACTTCTGCGAAACTTCTTGTTGCTGGGTCTACCCTTCAAAAATCGGCTCTTCTTGTTGGACCTAGAAGATACCTCGAACTTTCTCTTCTCTCCCGACTCGGATCTCTCCAGACCATTCTCGCTTATCTGGGTCTCAACATTCTTAGTTACCCATATGGTGGATTTAAGGTGGTTTACAGCTTCATCGTTGGACTGAAATTTGCTGGTAGTCCACTAGCAAACTTGTTTATATTAGAGAGTTTAGTTGGAACCAAATAAGGAACAAGCTTTATTTTTTCCGTAAAACTTGCAACATACTTGTTAACACTCATCTTGCCCTTCCTTAGGTTATGGAATTCGTTGTTAACCTCCAAGATATCTTGCTCAAAGCAGGACTGCATTTTCAATTGCACTACAAAGTCTTCCCAAAACATCTTTCTAGCTTTTCCCTTGGGCATGGTATCAACCAGTAACTTCCACCATCTTAATACTCCAGTTTTCAACTGTCTGACCGCGCGAACAGTCTTCTGTTTGTTGCTACATTCACAACTTTCAAATACCATCTCCATCTCGGAGATCCAATCGATGACTTCCATTGGTGTTGGGCTTCTAGAAAGATTTTGTGTGTTGGATGCCATGAAATCCTTATACTTGCATTCATGCCCATCTTCTTTTGCATCTGGATGGTTACTTCTAACCATACATGGATAATCTTGATAGTTCCCTTCTTCAGAATGTTCTTCATTCAGATCAGGTTGCACAATAGGTGCAGTGGGTTCATCATTATTATTCATTAACATTTGTCTCATCTCCTCCCTTTGTTCAACTAACGTGGCTTGAATCATTACTTGGACTCCTGCCATCGTGATAGGTTCAGCTACTTACACAACTCCATTTTCACACTCGATTACGTGAGGCTCAGGTTGTTGGTTTTTGTTAGTGTTTCCTAATTCACTTTGAGTTCTTACTATGACGATATGTACACCAAATCAGGAGTTCAGTGTACTGAGACATGAGTTTATTATGGTAGGGAAGGTTTTATTTATCTTTGACGCCTAATCCTCCTTATTACTCTGAAAAAGTTATATGTCAGTTCTAATACCTTAATTACAATTTTAGAATACTAAACACATAAAATTTCTAAATCTAGGTCAGCAACAGACCATCATATTATTCAAATAAAAGCATCCTGGGTAAGCAACCTAAAGCATCTTAACACATCTTATCGCTATAGCATGCTTTATCATAAATCATTTAGCACATAAAAGCAATTTAGGCCTCATTCCTAAAATAAGCTAGTATGTGTTAGTTTCAGGCATACTACCTAAAATAAAGTAGACACTCATCTTACAATCATCGCGTAGCATTCTAAGTTTAAGTCTAGAAATCCTCAAATGTTCCTAGTTCGCTTAAACTAATGCTCTGATACAAACTATGACATCCTTGTTTTTCATGACCAATTTAAACATTTTCTTTATGCTTATTTTATTCAGAGTGTGAAACTTATTACAAAATTTGTTCCCAAAACATGATAAAATTATTATCAAAGCATTTCCAAGGAAATGAATTTCGTTTGTATTAAAAACCATGGGATGTCATCGTCAATACAGATACGTAAGCACAAACAGGTCTTAATAGGCCTTACAACATCTTATTATACTATGGCCTACAAACTCCTCATTTCACTCAACTTCCATGGGTCTTTGTACCACTACTTGTGATATAAAGAAACTGAGTGGGTCGGGCTTGGGAGCTTGGTGAGCACATAGGGTTTTTAACCCACAATAATTAAGTTCTTTAATTATATATTTCACATCAAATAATTTACCCAATTATCCATTATCCATTCTTGTTATTCTCACCTACGAATCCTAAAATATTAATCTCAAGGGACCTATCCTAAGGATCATCATCATCAACGGTAGACAATACTGCTTGGGGGATTCCTTTAGAAATAAATGTCAATAAGACAACCATTGGGGGGGGATATAGTACATCAAATGAACATGTAGTTTAACACCTACAGGTTGCAAGCCTGCCAACGTTTCACCGGACTATCTAGAATAGTCTATGGTCATCATCTATACTCTGCTAGACGAATGGTTCATCAATAGTCAATTTCTCTCATCATCATCTCGTCATTTTCATCAGCCATCACTACCTGATATATTTTATGTAAATATATAAAAATACTTAAATACCTATATGATTAAATCAAGTAAAAATCATATATTTTATCTAACACAAATATCAAGTAATTCAGATAATCGGCACACATATCATTTAATCGTCTAGATACTTTATATCTATGTGTAAGCTGAAAGTAACTACGCGCTCACTTGATAAAGTGGATGACTGGAAAGTTGGACAGCGCTTCGCTTCAACACTTAGCCTTTCCTTTGATGTGACCTAGGTTCAATTATCACTAAGTATTAGTTTAATATTTCTTACAACTAATTAATAGTCTAGATCCCTCAACAATCCCAATTTATACTCAGAGTTCTATCAAGTAAGGATCAGCCAGACAAGAAAGTTGGGAGGCTTGTCCATTTCAATGTATAGCATTTCTGAAATCCAACAACCAAGCTAACTTGACCATTATAGACACCTCTCTCATAATTAGATCAATCAACATAACGGCATAGAGTTACTGATAAATTTTATTTATAGATTCGTAGCAACAAATATGACTATAAATATAAATTACACTAAAATAAGGATGATTGTAATTTAACTTACAGATATTTCCAAGATAGAAGTCCGAAAATTACACTGGAAGAACTCTGGCATGCTAGCTACTAGATGTCGGGCTCCAGGGTGGTTTAGGGCTTCGCTGAAGACCTAAACTAAGGGAAAATGAGGCTAAAATCGAAAGCGAGAGAGAACAAGTGAAAGGTATGGAAAACTTCTGAACTTTGAAATATATTTATACATGTTAACATGCTTTCGTGCACGTATTAAACAAATAAATTGATGACTGCTAGTTGCACTAAAAATATAGCGCAGGGAAGCAGGGTCGAATCCTCAGGGACACAGCCTAATGGTCAATGCCTTTTTGCATCAGACACAATCTAGTCAAGACAGAAATTATTAAGAATGGGGATTTCGATTAAACTAAAAACTAAAAATGTAGTGATATTAAAATTAAATGAAAATCAACATTAAAAACAACTACAGCTCGGCTGCGACTTTCCTAATCATGCAATCAACATTGGCCTGGTTATTTGAGATGTGTTCTATCTAAGCTGGTACTGAGAAAAACTAACAACCACTAGTATAATCTCTTTTACCTTATTTAGTTAATCAAAACAAGCTCTTTAATTAACCCTAAATTTTTACTATCTAATCAAACAAGCTCTTAACTAAGATCAAAAAAGTTGCATTAAGTTCTTTGTAAAATTCCGAGCAATACCCAATACTTCTCACAAGCTTGGAAGCGTAAAGATATGATTTTTACATTTTATAATAAAGTCAAATCCCAAACACGAAACCAATTTATTACTTGTTACTTATTACCAATTTACAAGAACAATTACAGATTCTATTAACTGATTAACTGGAATGATAAAACCCTAGCTAGGTGATCAGACTAACAAGAGTTTAAAACCAAACATTCATTATGATCAAAACTGAAGAATCTAGATAGAAACACAAATCAAAAACCAGGTCTAATGATTAATCACATAAAAAGTACTTGTCTTTGCAGAACTGAAAACTAAGGTTTTAGTGTGACAACCCGGAATTTCTATCCTGTACAACATTTCAATTCATTAGAAGTCAAAACAGTTACTGCTAATTTTCAAACTTTTTGGAATAAGTTTGAGTATTTTAGGATTAACACATTAGGAGATATCAGGAGAGAGGATGCACTAGGGTTTATTGTGCAACAATAAAGTCCTGACACATCAAAAGTTTAGAGTTTACGGCCTAAACAAGGAGTTTATGGCCGTAAACCCTAAGGGAAGGGGTATATAAGTGACACTTAGTCATTATTTACACTTTTTCAAAATCTCAAGATCCAAACTAGCTTTTCTCTCAAGTATCATCCAAAGATTTCTCAAGATCTTCAATCTAGTAAGTGTTTCTAACCCTTTTAAGTTGGTATATCACTTAATCTTGTGTTTTAACACACTTCTATCCGTGGAATCATTCCAAAAGGTTCAATCTTCAAGTTTCACCAAGAACACCAAGAACACACATTAGTGTTCTTGGACTTTTGGCTCATTTCAAGCCTTTATCTTGTAAGTACTTCTATCCTAGAGTATGTTGAGGCTTGATACACTTCTTTGCAACAAGAAAACACCATTGAAACCCAAGATCAAAGGTGTTTACGGTCCAAGAACATCTTGGACCGTAAACCCTAAATAAGGGGCCAAAGTGTCCCTAGTCCCTTCCTTAGCTTTGGAAAATAGTCTAGACTCATTCCTTAATATGTTTAGGACTTGAAAAAATCAAAATACCATGATCCATGAGGGTTTACGACCGTAAACCCAAAGGGAAATGGTCTTAGGGCCGTAAACTCCTCAAAGGAGTGAAAGGGTGCCCTAACCTCTTCCAAAGGCTTAACCTTCAAGTAGAAATGCTTCTAGGGACTTATAAACCTTCAAATCAACAAATGGTCAAAAGGACATGAGTTTACGGCCGTAAACTCATGGGTTTACGACTGTAAACTCAATGAGTTATGGTCAATAAAGTGTAAACTCAAGTAAGGGGTTCCCTTGAACCCTAAACTCAATAGCAATGTCCTACAACCCTTAGATGCAATGCTAAGCACTTATAACACCTATATAAGGTGTTTAACATGTCCTAGGATGTCTTAAATTTGTTAATTAGTTGTTTAAAGACTAATTGGATACATATATGTGTTATTATATGTTAACTAGGATCATTGTGTGTGTACAAGTCTTCACTTGACACCTAGCAATCCTATTTCATCAGTTCATGCAAACCACTCACTACAGGTGAGTTCATACCCCTTAATTTAACCTTTTAAATGTTTTTAAATGCTTTTATGGGGGGGATACAAGTTGAACTATTATAGTTATTATATCAATCATGTGATTAATAACTACCAAACAAGTGGATTTCTTACTTTTCAAACTGTTTTACCAAACTGTTTTACTTCAAACTGTTTTACAAACTCTTTTACTTGTCAAATACTTTTATTAAACTCTTTTAACTTATATTTTGTGTATCTATGTAGATATAGTTATATAAGTAGGATTGAAAGGACTTAGGACTATTAGCCTACCTTACTTCCTGTTCCTTGTTTGGTTGTGGACTTAGGGTATCAAGGTTATTTATCCTAAGGTCGTTTGAATCCTAGTTATATATTATGTATATGTATATAGATATAAAAGGTTCCTTCTTTCATTCAGTTCCATACCTTTGGGTAGCAAAGGTATACAAACATGTTCATACATTACTAGTAAGCTACTATAGGAGTAGTTTAGGAAGATACTAATACTATTACTAGAACAATGAAACATACAATGAGTCAGTTCATACATGAGTCAATAACAAACAATAGATACTATGATGAGAAACAAACAATACAGAATGATAAGAAACAAACATAATACAGAGTGATGAGAAACAAACATAATACAGAGTGATGAGAAACAAACATACAGGCTAGACAGAGAAAGAACACACAATACAGCTAGCACACAAATACATATACATTATTACATTTATGTGAGCCACTAAACAGGGCATGGCACTACCTGCCATGACTGTTTTTGTATCCAGAATCTACTTAATTGGGGAGCGTATGAGTTTGTGTATAGATCTATACTGGATTGACTATCCTACACCTTGTTGCTCGCTACAGTGGGACTTGCAAGTCTACATGTGCCAAACGTCATTTCTTACGACGTCTTACATCGTCGTTTTACTATTGATTCGGTAGCAGGATACAGGCCGATCACATGGTACTTTAAATAACACATGGTTTAAAGTAGTTAGTACAGCAGTAGTTCCTTAATACAACACTACAGTACTATTTCATTTTCCCTTTACATTTACTTTGTGATATTCACACAATAAACAATAATGTAAAAACTATATTTTTGGTTAATGATAGTCAGAATTGGGAAAATACATACTCTTACAAGAGACACACACACAGACACTAGATGCCTTGGTAGAAGGCTACTTTTAGTAGGAAACATAGGGTTTTCTAGGAGAGTTCAAACAATTACAAACTTTTACAAAACTTATACATTACAAGACTTACAAACACTTTCATACAAATACAGACACTAATATACTTATGATCTCACCAGCTTTAAAGCTGATAAACTCTTTCAAAATAACTTGTATTCTCAGTTCACCAGTAGACAGGTACCGGAGCCAGGTTTTTGAGAAGATGGAGCTCGTTCAAGACTCATCTTTATTTTGATGTATATTATTTTTGATGTCTATATAACTTGACAGAACACACTTGTATGAAATTATATTATTAATGCAATGGATGATGTTGTTGCTTATTTACTACTTTGCATTGTTGTGATACTGTACATGACGTCCTCCACCCCCGAACGATTCCGCCGTTCCGGTTTTGGGGTGTGACAGATTGGTATCAGAGCATTGTTTATAGTGAATCGAGTGTATCAACCCATAAAAGATATATGAACTATAAACACAAGCGGGATTAAAACACTCTGATAAAGAGTTTATACTTTTAAATAATAAAATATTTAATTAAGTATACATACCTGCATTCATACTAAAATCAGTGTCACTAGGACAAAACAGAAGTATTACGATTGTTGGGCAGCACAGGTAGACTTAGACACATATCGTCAACCCTGGGAAGATGTAGCCTGATCAACTACATTATCCGAGGAGTGATTAGCATGTGCTTAAGTATGGTTGTGAGGTTGCAACAAGTCTAAAAACTTACCAACACTACTACAAAGAGAACAGTAGAACAGAACATTAAACTTAAAATACTATAGGAGTATTTTGTGTTACTATAATTACTTATCTGAGAACTAAAGGTCTTTATTAGTATATCAACAGTTGTTTAGGAGATACACTAAGGTTATATATTCTAGGATGTCATAGACTTAGAATCTGTGATCTTTGCTTTACTTCCTGTTCCTTGTTTGGTTGTGGGCTTAGAGTTAGGGTCACTTATTCGAAGGTCTATCCCGTCTGCATTACATATAACTGGTATGCTCTAAACAAGTATTGAAGCAACTGATAAAGATCATCTTATAATTATCTAATTAGATCGTCTACTTAGTTATATCTTACACCTCTTTTCTCGCGTAGATTTCATGGCTGGATTCCATAACCCCGGAGACCCGTACTTTCCCAACCACGACAATGCTGGATGGCTTGGAGAAGAGCCGGAAGATGATCACCCAATCCCTTTGGATGATCATGAAGCTGAAGGCTTTTCTGATGGTTCTGACTCGGAGCCTGAAGTCAACAACCAACCCCCAGCTGTTCAAAACCCAAACCCTCGTCCAGCATTTCAAGGACCCACACCTCTGTGGGCCACAAACTTGAATAGATGGAGTCAGGAACAGGGTCAACATTTTCCCTACAATGGAGATAGAAGCTTCTACAACCTCACCGAGGGAGGTTCAGCTGACAGGGTCCTACCCATCATGGTTCGTAGGATCTCTCGAAATGATGTGCAAGGTCGAGCCACTATCGATCGAGTCGTGGAAATTGACACCAACTCTGGCGTTAACACCATCCGCATTCGCCAACTTGAGTCTGCTCATGAGAGGACTCAGGTCCGCAATGCAGTTCTGCAGAGGGAACTTGCTGAGACCCAAGCTGAATTCAGGGAACTTCGAGCTCAGCAAGCAAGATCTGATAGGCATGTGAGGGACATAGATCGTCTCCTATCGGATTCAAGAACTCACTCTAGCAGTTCTCGTCGCCGGTAGAGTCTTATCGACTTCTCTTTTGGATATAATCTAGTGTGTAAAAACTCTAGTCTAATTTTCCTATCTTTGTAAATCTTAGACCTGTTAGGTCTTGATTAGGTCGTATTTCTGTCAAAATTTTCCATCTTGGTTGATGTAAGACCTACTTCTAGGTCATTTTTCCCAAACTTGTTACATCTGTAATTCCAGTATTATTGACAGATATCTAATCTCTTGGAAGTTAATATCCATTTGATATCATCTGCTAGTACTAGATCAGTGTTCAATCGTGCTATTCAATTGTGCTGTTGGGCTATGGAGAGTTAGTCCATGAGTCATTCTCATTATTTTCCTAATCAAATTCTTATCAATGTTTTCTTTTTCTAAACTTATAGTTCAAAGATGCCTCCACGTAAATCAACAAGACGCGAGCCTCCCGCACCAACACCACCTGCTCCTCAATTCGATACAGCAGCTCTAAATGTTGCTGTAGCTACGGCTGTGGCTACAGCCATGGCCCAATATCATTCATCCGGTTCCCCTGGAGGAGGAACCCCTGTTCAGTCCATTCACGTTGAAACCCCTGTGCGCTCGAGAGAGTGCTCCTACAAAGACTTCACAAACTGCAAGCCATTGTCCTTTAAGGGAACTGGCGGAGTCATTGTCCTCTCGCAATGGTTCGAGAAGACAGAGTCGGTCTTTGAGATCTGCTCATGCCTGGAGGAAAGCAAGGTCAAGTTTGTCGCTTGTACCTTCGAATCAAAAGCCCTAACATGGTGGAATAGCCATGTTAAGTCACTATCTCTAGTAGTGGCTAATGCTATGGGCTGGGATACCATGAAAGACCTCATGATTGAGGAGTACTGCCTGAGGGGAAAAATCCAAAAGCTAGAGGAGGAACTATGGGGCCTGACCATGAAGGGCTCCGTCATCGTCTCATATACCGCCAGGTTCTGTGAACTGGTGGCCCTCTGTCCCAACATGATTCATACAGAGGGAAAGAAGATCGAGAGATATATATGGGGGTTGATGCCTCCATACCAGGGAAATGTTTTGGCATCACACCCCACAACATTTGATAGTGCCAAGCGATTGGCACAGCGGCTCATTGACCACGGGGTTTGTACCCCGGCCGCAACAACCACCCTGGCCATCTCAGAACCCGCCAGAACCGCTGAGTCCAAGCAGAAATTCTGGGATGAAAAGAAGAAGAAGAAGGCTGCCAAGAAGCAGCAGATCGTGGCAGTGTATAGTGCGATAGCACCTGCCACTGCTGCTGCTCCAATAAAGCAGTATTCCGGAAGTTTGCCTCTATGCAACAAGTGCAACTTCCACCACGTGGGAGCCTGTCGGGAAATGCAGTGTGTAAACTGCAAAAGGAAGGGGCACACTGCCCGTTTCTGCAAAGCCCCGGCTAGGCTGATCACCCAAGTCCCCGATGCTGGAGTGGGCCAAGCTTGCTACGGTTGTGGCGAGGTGGGCCACTACAAAAGGAACTGCCCGAAGGCAGGGAATTCCGGTGGAGTAGGAAGGGTTCTGGCCATAGGCCACGAGGAAGCGGTTGCCGACCCCACAGTGGTCACTGGTACGTTTCTCCTCGATAACTCTTATGCATGCATACTATTTGATAGTGGAGCGGATAGGAGTTTCGTGAACCAAAAGTTTGCTTATTTACTTAACAAAAATCACGAGCACTTAAAGAACCGTTCACTGTAGAAATGGCCAATGGAAAGACGGAGAGCACTAGCAGTATATTCATAGGGTGTACCCTAACATTAGATAGCCATTCATTCTCGATCGACCTCATGCCGGTCTCAATTAAAAGTTTCGACGTCATTATCGGCATGGATTGGTTGAGTCTTCATCGTGCCGACATCATGTGTTACGAAAAGGCTGTACGCCTAAATCTGTCGTCTGGCGAAACTCTAGTAGTATATGGCGACAAACCCGACACGAACCTTCGTATCATCTCGAGCATTCAAGCTCAGAAATTCTTGCGAAAGGAATGTCACGCATTCCTTGCTCACGTGGTCGATGTGAGCCAAGAAACAAAAGACATTCATAACATTCCAGTAGTACGCGACTTTCCCGACATCTTTCCAGAAGAACTTCCAGGATTACCTCCGCAATGACAAGTCGAGTTCAGAATCGACTTAGTTCCAGGGGCTACTCCCGTAGCCAAATCGCCTTATCGTCTAGCACCTGCAAAGATGCAAGAACTATCCTGTCAACTTAACGAGCTGCTCAGCAAGGGCTTTATAAGACCAAGCTTCTCACCTTGGGGAGCTCTGGTCTTGTTCGTCAAGAAGAAAGACGGATCGTTTCGTATGTGCATCGACTACAGGGAGCTCAACAAACTGACCATCAAAAATCGTTATCCTTTGCCTCGGATCGACGATTTATTTGATCAACTTCAAGGGGCGAATTTCTTTTCCAAAATCGACTTAAGATCCGGATATCACCAACTACGAGTGCTAGGGGAGGATGTTCCGAAGACAGCCTTCCGAACTCGTTATGGGCACTACGAATTCGTAGTGATGTCGTTCGGATTAACAAACGCGCCCGTTGTATTCATGGATTTAATGAATAGGGTGTGTCGTCCTTACTTGGATCAATTCGTCATCGTCTTCATCGATGACATACTAATTTACTCGCGAAGTAAGGAGGAGCATAGTCAACATCTTCGTCAAGTCTTAGAAACCCTGCGCGTGGAGAAGCTTTATGCGAAGTTCTCGAAATGCGAATTTTGGATCCGACGAGTCGAATTCTTAGGGCACGTGGTTAGCGAGGAAGGAATACACGTGGACCCTTCCAAAATTAAAGCCATTGAGAACTGGTCAGCACCGAAGACGTCTACATAAATTCGTCAATTTCTAGGCCTCGCTGGCTACTATCGCAGGTTTATTCAGAACTTCTCCCGCATTGCGAAGCCTCTGACAACACTGACCCAGAAAGGCGTGGCCTTTGACTGGGAAGAGAAACAGGAGAGAGCGTTCCAAAAGCTCAAACGAGCCTTGTGCACCGCACCAATACTATCCCTCCCCGAAGGGATAGAAGACTTCGTCGTCTATTGCGATCCGTCTAATCAAGGACTCGGATGTGTTCTGATGCAGCGAGGTAAGGTCATCGCCTATGCCTCGAGACAGCTGAAGACACATGAGGTCAACTACACTACCCACGATCTTGAACTAGGAGCAGTTGTGTTTGCTCTGAAGATCTGGAGACACTACCTGTACGGTACAAAGAGCACTATCTTTACAGACCACAAGAGTCTACAACACATATTCGACCAGAAGGAGCTCAACATGAGACAACAACGGTGGGTCGAGCTACTCAGTGATTACGAATGCGAAATTCGTTATCATCCGGGTAAAGCCAATGTAGTAGCTGACGCCCTAAGTCGGAAAGAATATTCTGGTCGTAGAGTCAAATCATTGACTATGACTATCCATTCACACTTGTCCACAAAAATTAAGGCGGCTCAGCTCGACGCTTTGAAACCTGAAAATGTGGCGGGTGAATCCCTGAGAGGGATGGATAAGAACTTAGAGTTTAAGGGTGGCGGAGCTTTTTATTTCATGGACCAGATCTGGACCCCGAAACTTGGTGGTTTCAGAGACTTGGTCATGAACGAGGTGCACAACACTCGTTATTCCGTCCACCCAGGTTTAGATAAGATGTATCTGGATCTTAAAAAGTTATACTGGTGGCCTAACATGAAAGCAGAGATTGCTACCTTCGTGAGTAAATGCCTTACTTGCGCAAAGGTCAAGGTCGAATACCAGAAACCCTCAGGTCTTCTACAACAGCCTGAGATACCGGAATGGAAGTGGGAGCGGATCACTATGGACTTCATAACCAAGTTTCCCAAGACAACGGGTGGACTTGATACCATATGGGTCATCGTCGACAGATTGACCAAGTCCGCGCACTTCCTGCCTATCAAAGAAACAGACAAGATGGAAAAGCTTACAAGAACTTACATTAGGGAGATTGTACGACTGCATGGTGTTCCCATATCCATTATCTCAGACAGAGATAGTAGGTTCACTTCTAGGTTCTGGCAGTCGCTACAAAGTTCCCTAGGAACTAGGCTGGACATGAGTACAGCCTACCATCCGCAGACAGACGGGCAAAGTGAGAGGACTATCCAAACCTTGGAGGACATGTTGCGAGCCTGTGTGATCGACTTTGGGAAAGCATGGGATACTCATCTACCCCTTATAGAATTTTCCTACAACAATAGTTATCACACAAGCATAAAGGCAGCTCCATTCGAGGCCCTCTATGGCTGCAAGTGCAGATCCCCTCTGTGCTGGGCTGAGGTGGGTGATACCCAGTTAGCTAAAGGACAAGTTCCTAAAAGCACTCTCACAGGTCCGAAGATCATACGGGAAACGACAGAGAAAATCGTTCAGATCCGTGAACGATTGAAAGCCTCCAGAGACCGACAGAAAAGCTACGCTGATAAACGAAGGAAACCGTTGGAGTTCTAGGTGGGCGACCGTGTTCTATTGAAGGTCTCACCCTGGAAGGGCTTGATACGCTTTGGAAAGCGTGGAAAGCTAAATCCAAGGTACATAGGGCGTTTCGAAATTCTCGCAAGAATCGGCCCTGTAGCTTACAAACTCAATTTACCCCGCGAGCTCAGTAACGTACATTCTACCTTCCACGTCTCGAACTTGAAAAAGTGTATGTCCGACGAGACTCTTGTTATCCCACTCGACGAGATCGAGATCAACGAGAGCCTCAACTTCGTGGAAGAACCTGTAGAGATCATGGACCAGGAGGTCAAGCAAACGAAACAAAGCCGCATCCCGATAGTGAAGGTTCGCTGGAACGCCAAGCGAGGACCGGAATTCACTTGGAAGCGTGAGGATCAGATGAAACTGAAATATCCTCTTCTTTTTACTTAGTTATTTGTAACTACTTATTTGCTTAAACTCTAATTTCGGGACGAAATTCCTTCTAAGGAGGGGATGATGTGACAACCCGAAATTTCTATCCTGTACAACATTTCAATTCATTAGAAGTCAAAACAGTTACTGCTAATTTTCAAACTTTTTGGAATAAGTTTGAGTATTTTAGGATTAACACATTAGGAGATATCAGGAGAGAGGATGCACTAGGGTTTATTATGCAATAATAAAGTCCCGACACATCAAAAGTTTAGAGTTTACGACCTAAACAAGGAGTTTACGGCCGTAAACCCTAAGGGAAGGGGTATATAAGTGACACTTAGTCATTATTTACACTTTTTCAAAATCTCAAGATCCAAACTAGCTTTTCTCTCAAGTATCATCCAAAGATTTCTCAAGATCTTCAATCTAGTAAGTGTTTCTAACCCTTTTAAGTTGGTGTATCACTTAATCTAGTGTTTTAACACACTTCTATCCGTGAAATCATTCCAAAAGGTTCAATCTTCAAGTTTCACCAAGAACACCAAGAACACACACTAGTGTTCTTGGACTTTTGGCTCATTTCAAGCCTTTATCTTGTAAGTACTTCTATCCTAGAGTATGTTGAGGCTTGATACACTTCTTTGCAACAAGAAAACACCATTGAAACCCAAGATCAAAGGTGTTTACGGTCCAAGAACATCTTGGACCGTAAACCCTAAATAAGGGGCCAAAGTGTCCCTAGTCCCTTCCTTAGCTTTGGAAACTAGTCTAGACCCATTCCTTAATATGTTTAGGACTTGAAAACATCAACATACAATGATCCATGAGGGTTTACGACCGTAAACCCAAAGGGAAATGGTCTTAGGGCCGTAAACTCCTCAAAGGAGTGAAAGGGTGCCCTAACCTCTTCCAAAGGCTTAACCTTCAAGTAGAAATGCTTCTAGGGACTTATAAACCTTCAAATCAACAAATGGTCAAAAGGACATGAGTTTACGGCCGTAAACTCATGGGTTTACGACTGTAAACTCAATGAGTTATGGTCAATAAAGTGTAAACTCAAGTAAGGGGTTCCCTTGAACCCTAAACTCAATAGCAATGTCCTACAACCCTTAGATGCAATGCTAAGCACTTATAACACCTATATAAGGTGTTTAACATGTCCTAGGATGTCTTAACTTTGTTAATTAGTTGTTTAAAGACTAATTGGATACATATATGTGTTATTATATGTTAACTAGGATCATTGTGTGTGTACAAGTCTTCACTTGACACCTAGCAATCCTATTTCATCAGTTCATGCAAACCACTCACTACAGGTGAGTTCATACCCCTTAATTTAGCCTTTTAAATGTTTTTAAATGCTTTTATGGGGGGGATACAAGTTGAACTATTATAGTTATTATATCAATCATGTGATTAATAACTACCAAACAAGTGGATTTCTTACTTTTCAAACTGTTTTACCAAACTGTTTTACTTCAAACTGTTTTACAAACTCTTTTACTTGTCAAATACTTTTATTAAACTCTTTTAACTTATATTCTGTGTATCTATGTAGATATATTTATATAAGTAGGATTGAAAGGACTTAGGACTACTAGCCTACCTTACTTCCTGTTCCTTGTTTGGTTGTGGACTTAGGGTATCAAGGTTATTTGTCCGAAGGTCGTTTGAATCCTAGTTATATATTATGTATATGTATATAGATATAAAAGGTTCCTTCTTTCATTCAGTTCCATACCTTTGGGTAGCAAAGGTATACAAACATGTTCATACATTACTAGTAAGCTACTATAGGAGTAGTTTAGGAAGATACTAATACTATTACTAGAACAATGAAACATACAATGAGTCAGTTCATACATGAGTCAATAACAAACAATAGATACTATGATGAGAAACAAACAATACAGAATGATAAGAAACAAACATAATACAGAGTGATGAGAAACAAACATAATACAGAGTGATGAGAAACAAACATACAGGCTAGACAGAGAAAGAACACACAATACAGCTAGCACACAAATACATATACATTATTACATTTATGTGAGCCACTAAACAGGGCATGGCACTACCTGCCATGACTGTTTTTGTATCCAGAATCTACTTAATTGGGGAGCGTATGAGTTTGTGTATAGATCTATACTGGATTGATTATCCTACACCTTGCTGCTCGCTACAGTGGGACTTGCAAGTCTACAGGTGCCAAACGTCATTTCTTACGACGTCTTACATCGTCGTTTTACTATTGATTCGGTAGCAGGATACAGGCCGATCACATGGTACTTTAAATAACACATGGTTTAAAGTAGTTAGTACAGCAGTAGTTCCTTAATACAACACTACAGTACTATTTCATTTTCCCTTTACATTTACTTTGTGATATTCACACAATAAACAATAATGTAAAAACTATATTTTTGGTTAATGATAGTCAGAATTGGGAAAATACATACTCTTACAAGAGACACACACACAGACACTAGATGCCTTGGTAGAAGGCTACTTTTAGTAGGAAACATAGGGTTTTCTAGGAGAGTTCAAATAATTACAAACTTTTACAAAACTTATACATTACAAGACTTACAAACACTTTCATACAAATACAGACACTAATATACTTATGATCTCACCAGCTTTAAAGCTGATAAACTCTTTCAAAATAACTTGTATTCTAAGGTCGTCTAAGGTCGCCAGTAGACAGGTACCGGAGCCAGGTTTTTTAGAAGATGGAGCTCGTTCAAGACTCATCTTTATTTTGATGTATATTATTTTTGATGTCTATATAACTTGACAGAACACACTTGTATGAAATTATATTATTAATGCAATGGATGATGTTGTTGCTTATTTACTAATTTGCATTGTTGTGATACTGTACATGACGTCCTCCACCCCCGAACGATTCCGCCGTTCCGGTTTTGGGGTGTGACATTTAGCCAGAGATGGCTAAAATATGATAAAGACCAATGAAAAGAGACATCAAACAACTAATATTACTAATCTACTTGAAGGAGATGATCCACAGTCTTCAGATCTTCAGAAATTGTTGAAATCGGAGAAGAAACGCCTCCAAAATCGTATTTTCGTCGTCTGGAACCTCTGGAATCGCTAGGTTACTGGAAGGTTATGAGGGTCTATTTATACGTCCAACAGCAAAAACGACGTGCATGCGATCACATGTTTCAAAGCTGCGATCGCGTGTTTTGAGAAAACACGTCACATGGCCTTTTTAATGAAGCACGATGCTATTTTGGCACGTTTTGGGATACCTGCGATCACATATATCAAAGTTGTGATCGCATGTTTTGAGTTTTTACTCCTGGATGAATTTTTGGCACAAAAAAACCTCGAATCCAAGTTGCGACCAAAGATACGATCGGATAAAGGCTCCATGCGATCGCATGGACCAAAGTTGTGATCACATGTTTTGCCTAAGATGTCCGAAATTTCATCTACTTTTCAGATTATTTTGAATCGCGTCAATCGGAGTTACGGTTCATGAGATATGGTCAAAATACTGACAGGCGATCAAAGCTGCCACCAACATCCTTTAACTTTAGATTGTAGATTCTATCTTCGTATGATCAATTCGATACTTATTACAAGTTGACAAGAACAATTACGAATTCTATTAATTGATTAACTGGAATGATAAAACCCTAGCTAGGTGATCAGACTAACAAGAATTTAACACCAAACATTCATTAAGAACAAAACTGAAGAATCTAGATAGAAACACAAATCAAAAACCAGATTTAATGATCAATCACATAAAAAGTATTTGTCTTTGTAGAACTGAAAACTAAGATTTTAGCCAGACATGGCTAAAATATGATAAAGACCAATGAAAAGAGGCATCAAACAACTAATCTTACTAATCTACTTGAAGGAGATGATCCACAGTCTTCAGATCTTCAGAAATTGTTGAAATCGGAGAAGAAACGCCTCCAAAATCGTATTTTCGTCGTTTGGAACCTCTGGAATCGCCAACTTAGGTTACTGGAAGGTTATAAGGGTCTATTTATATGTCCAACAGCAAAAACGACGCGCATGCGATCACATGTTTCAAAGTTGCGATCGCATGTTTTGAGAAAACGTGTCACATGTCCTTTTTAATGAAGTACGATGCTATTTTGGCACGTTTTAGGATACCTTCGATCCCATATAGCAACGTTGTGATCGCATGTTTTGAGTTTTTACTCCCAGATGAATTTTTGGCACAGAAAAAAACCTCGAATCCAAGTTGAGACCAAATATGCGATCGCATGGACCAAAGTTGTGATCGCATTTTTTTCCTAAGATGTCCAGAATTTCATCTAGTTTTCAGATCATTCTGAATCGCGTCAATCGGAGTTACGGTTCATGAGATATGGTCAAAATACTGACAGGGGGTCAAAGCTGCCACCAACATCCTTTAACTTTAGATTGCAGATTCTATCTTCGTGTGATCAATTCGATCGAATGTTTCTTGACCAAAGCATCTTGCAAGCATTCCTCATAACCCTTCATAAGTCCCAAGCTCCATTTTAAGCTCCAAACATGCATCCAACTGCTTCCAAAGCACTGCTACACTTGAACTATCTGAAATTGACATAAAAACATGAGCAGTACGAGAATTTTAACAAAATACATGAGCTAAACATTATTTAAATAAATGACACGCCAATGTACAAAATATGATGCTAAAATGATAATAAAAACTACCCTAAAGGATGCATAAAATGGCATCTAACAATACACTAAAAAAAGGCATGGCGCGCCACACATTATGTCTGAGGGTTGACGTGGCAGTCAAGTCATCTAATGGTAACACATGGCAAGATCGTAGGGGCTATTAGAGGTGTACCGTGTCCTCTGTCTATGCGCGTGGTTGCGCGTGAATTTTTATAAAATCTTAGAAAACTCATATCTTCTTCGTACAAGCTCCGTTTTTTATGTGTTTTATATTCACACGTAGCTATTGACGAGATCTATAACTTTCATTTAGACTCCGTCGACTAATTTTTACTTTATTTTTAAAGTTATATTTTTAACATGTTTAGACTGTTAAAGTCTGTTAAAAATTCATAACTCTCTTGTCCGACGTCTGTTTCCGACTATCTTTATATCGACGGATAGGTATTGACGAGATCTTCAACTATTGTTTAGATTGTTTCGGATAAAAGTTAACCAATCAAAAATTCGATTCATGTGCAAATATAGTTACGTTGAAATATTAGAAAAATCATAACTTGCTCTCATGAAGTCAAATTTAGGCGTTGTCTATATGCACACTCTCAGTTTTATGATTACTACGACTTTCGTTTAGACTACTTATGCTAATAAGCCATCTATCTCCGATTCACTATTTACAATATATGTAGCCGTATTGGGTCTAACACGAAACTTCAACGCATCATAACTTATTCGTTATAAGTCGGACTGGAGTGTTCTTTATATCTCCGAAATCCTCATTACGGCTACTTCCTCTTTCATCAAGGCTATTCATCCTAATTATTACTCGATTTTGGACGTATATTGTATTCTTATTTTATTATATTGTTTTAAGTATGTATATCACATATAACTACATAAACCACATGATACTCATATAATTATCTTTATGAATTTCATAAAAGGTTACAATTGTTGACCATTACAATTCCATCATTTTATTAATGCCTAGCGAGAAATACGGACGTTACAAATTCTGATATTTGGACCTCACCTGTTATTAGCTCTAGTGGTATTTGTTATTATGTTATTTTTTTAGACCACTACTCTCATTTTCTTTGGATCTACCCCTTAAAACATAAGAGTGGTGTTTTTAGTAAATTCCTTCATTTTATTAACATTGTCAAAAACCAATTCAGAACAACCATAAAAGCTTTTCAGTGTGACAATGGGAGGAAGTATGACAACCATTTATTCCTGATTTTTTTCTTCCAAAAATGGAATCTCCTTTCGCTACTCGTGCCCTCACACCTCTCAACAAAACAGTAAATCCTAACGCATGCTTCAGATCATAAATAATGTTGTTCGAACCCTCCTATTCCAATCTCACATTCCTCCACATTTTTGGGTGGAAGCATTACACATGGTTGTTTACTTACTCAATATTACCCCATCCTCCTCGATTCAAAATGACACCCCGTTTTATCGCCTACAAAAACCCCACTCCAATTACTCCAAACATAAAGTCTTTATTTGCCTTTACTATACTCACCTCACTATATCCCACAAACTCCAACCTCGTACTACCCCGTGTGTTTTCCTTGGATTTCCGACTCTTTATAATGGTTTTTGATGCTATGACCTCCCCTCTAGAAAATTTATCATCTCTCGTCATGTAATTTTTGACAAGACAGTTTTCCCCTATGGCTCCGTCACTCCTCACGAGTCCCCATATCAATTTCTTGATGATAACATCGACACATCACCTCTCTCTTTTCATAACCTACATTCCTCCCACTATCCCCCAACACTTCACCTACCTCCACTCCTAACAATCAATCTCCACTAGAACCCTCCCTCTCTCAACATTCCACCACCTTGCCATCTCTTACTCCCATATAAACTCACATCAACAATCCAATCATGTCTACCATTCAAAATAACCCCATCCTCCCTCTCATCCTATGACCACTTGCTCCCAAAGTGGTATTCACAAACCCATTGAACACCTCGAGCTTAATATCACTTCTATCTCACCGGTCCGTCGCTCATACTTATAGGTACTTCGGGACCTTAACTTGAAACAAGCAATGAAAGAAGAATATCATGCGCTTATGTCAAATGACATTTGGACTTTGGTTCCAAGACGGACAGGGGTGAACATTGTGAGATCTATGTGGTTGTTCAAACATAAATTCAATGTTGATGGATCGATTGTGATGAGACATTTAGTCCAGTGATCATAGTCAGCAACATGGTATCGATTGTGATGAGACATTTAGTCTAGTGGTGAAACCGGCCACTATTCGCGTTGTGCTTAGCATTATCATCTCTCTCCAGTGGCCTATTCGGTAACTAGATGTGAAGAATGCATATCTTCACAAGTACTCTTTAGGAGATGGTTTACATGCACCAGCCAGTAGGTTTTCATGACTCTCGTCACCTAGATCGTGTATGTCTCCTTCAACGCTCTCTATACGACCTCAAACAGGGTCCATGTGCCTGGTACCACACATTTGCCGATCATGCTTCCAGAATGTGTTTCTTTCACAACCGTTCAGACCCCTCTATTTTTTTGTATCACTCTGCTGAACACATTGCTTACCTTCTCCTATATGTCAATGGCATCATTCTGAATGGTTCCTCGACAACTCTTCTGCATCATATTATCTTTCTTTTGAGCAAAGAATTGCCATGACTGATCTCGGGCCACTAAACTATTTTCAAGGGATCTCTACGAGTCGAGACACACAAGGTCTTTTCTTGTCTAAAAAAGTACGATCTCGGCATTCTTCATAGAGCTAACATGATGAAGTGCAATCCATGTCGCATGCCTGTTGAAACCGTCCACAAGTTAAATGCAGACGACAAACCGGTTGCTGATCCCACTCTTTTTCGTAGTCTTGCTGGAGCCCTGCAGTATCTTACCTTTACTAGATCGGACATCTCCTTCAATGTTCAACATATTTGTTTCTACATGCAGGACCCTATAGAACCTCATCTTCACGCTCTCAAATGTATTCTTAGATACGTGCATGGTACCATCAATCATGGTCTTCGTACTCATGTTTCCTCCCAATCCTCTCTCATAGCTTATTCAGATGGGGTGTATGTCCTGCCATTTGGAGATCGACTTCAGGCTACTGTATTTTCCTCGGCGACAACATTATGGTCATCAAAACAACATGGTGTCATCTCCTGTTCCAGTACTAAGGCAGAATATAGGGGAGTTGTGAATGCCATTGCTGAGATATGTTGGATCCGTAGTCTCGTCAAAGAACTCCATTGTCTACCTAACAAGGCCACAATTGTCTACTGTGATAACATCATCGTGGTATATATGTCATCCAATCTGGCGCAACACCAATGCACAAAACATATAGAGATTGATATTCACTTCGTTTGCGACAAGGTTGCTACCAGTATCATCAGAGTTCTCCATGTTCCCTCTTCATCACAATACGCGGATATTTTCACGAAGGGCCAACCTTTCATGTTGTTCCACGACTTTCGATCCAATTTAAATGTTCGTCCTTTTCCCGTTCAAACTGCAGGGGATTTTAGTGGATAATATGTGTAGCCCATGTATACCTTGTTGTATATTCAGCCTTATGGCCCATATTGTATTTGTATATATAGTTGTGTACTCATTCATTTACAATTCAATGAGAATGATACCCACTTTTCAACTACAGGGATCATTCGTGTAATTTACTCGTATTTCAGGCTTCTTTTGATGATAAAATTTTGCTTTTTTATCTAGATTTTGAGTTAATTTTGGTTTAATTTATAGGTTTTATTTGAATCAGGGCTTCGTGAAGAAAGATATGATATTTTAAGGGTTTAGTTATACTCCCTTAAGGTTGAAATGAAAGAGATGGGATGTTTAAGATGATGGTCTAGCGAAGGATCAAATTTACAAATAAATTTCTTTTTTGACCTAAGCCGAAAATCACCTAAACTTAGGGACCAAATCTTTAATTTAGTCCATTATAAGTCAACTGTTTTACTTAATTCCAACACTTTGCACTGTATTTCGTCAACCCTTTTTGCTTCTATTTCCATCCTTTGAAAACCAAACCTTCACTAAAGAAAACGATCTTTCTTTTTCCTAATTCCAATGGCTGAAATCGCTGTTACTGCCGTCATCACTGTGCTATGTGAGAAACTGACCTCCGGTGATCTGATGAAGCTAGCTCGATCGGAGGGAATCGATTCTCAGCTGAACAAATGGAAGAATACCTTGCCTCTGATTCAAGCCGTGCTTGCTGATGCAAGTCAGAAGCACATAACAGACAGAGCTGTTCGCTTGTGGCTGAACAATCTCCAGAATTTGGCTTACTCAATAGACGATCTACTCGATGATTTGGCCATGGAATCTCTGCGACGCAAGTTGAATAAGAAATCTCATGCAAGCACAAGCACTAGTAAGGCACTGAAGATCGTCCCAACTTGTTGTACTAATTTCACTCCTAGAAACGTTATGTATGGTCAGAAGATGAGTTCTAAGCTAGATGAGTTCACCACCAAATTGCGTGATCTTGTTGACCAAAGGAATGATTTGGGTTTGAATGTGAATGTTGAAAGGTCAAATATAACAGAGAGACGGTTGGAGCAAACTTCACTGGTTGATGAGTCCAAAATCATGGGTCGGGAAGGGGATAAAGAGGCCTTGATGGGGAAATTGTTGGGAAATGAAGGATGTGACCAGAATGTGAGCATAGTGTCGATAGTTGGAATGGGTGGAATAGGAAAAACCACTCTTGCCAAGGTTTTATACAACCAGGAGAACGTGAAAGATCACTTTGAACTAAAGGCATGGGTTTGTGTCTCTGAAGTGTGTGATGTGTTCAATATCAGCAAGTGTATTTTCGGAGCTGTAGGTGGGGAGAACAAAAGCTTTTCAAATCTGGATCTGCTTCATGTAGCCCTGAAAGAAAAACTTTCAAATAAGAGGTTCTTACTTGTTCTAGACGATGTCTGGAATGAAGACCACAATAAGTGGGAACTCCTCCAAAGCCCTCTTCTTGTAGGGGCACCTGGAAGTAGAATTATTGTCACAACCCGGAGTACCATGGTTGCATCAGTGATGGACTCAAAAGAAATTTATGGGCTGGACGTTTTGTCAAATGAAGATGGTTTATCATTATTTGCTCAACATGCGTTAGGTGAAAACAGCTTTGATCAACATCCAACACTTAAGTTGCTTGGTGAAGGTATGGTTCAGAAATGTGGTAGATTGCCTCTGGCTTTGAAAGCACTTGGGAGGGTCTTGAAGGGAAATAGGAATGGTGATAAATGGGAGAAGTTGTTGAAGAGTGATATTTGGGATATAAAGGATGGAAGTGAGATTCTTCCCGCTCTAAGAATAAGCTACTATCATCTCCCTCCACATTTGAAGCAGTTGTTTGCATACTGCTCTTTAATTCCCAAGGACTACGTGTTTGACAAGAATAAATTAGTTCTTTTGTGGGTGGGAGAAGGATTTTTGTCCCACTCAAAAGGAAACAAGTCAATGGAGGGTTTAGGTCATGAGTATTTTGAAGAGCTAGAGTCAAGGTCCTTTTTTCAACATTCAACGAATGACGAGTTAGGATATACAATGCACGACCTAATAAATGACTTGGCCACAAGTGTTGCAGGAGAGTTTTCCTTTAGGATGGTGAATGACATGGATGTATCCGACACAAATGAAACTTTTGATAAGTTTCGTCACTTTTCACTTATAGCTTCACCATCAGGATCATATAGAAAGCTTAATGAATTACAAAGAGCTAAACACTTGAGGACTTTCTTAATAATGTCACTTAGACAGGAAATTGACGGCTTTGACAAAATCCTTGTGGAATTACTTCCTGAACTGCGGTTCCTGAGGGTGCTAAGTGTCGTGGGCTTGAATCCTAACCGTTACAATTACTCAGGAGCTTATTGGATAATCACAAAGGTTCCACAATCCATTGGCAGTCTCAAGCATCTACGGTACCTTAATTTTTCTTATACTAAAATCACATGTTTGCCGGAACAAGCGAGTGACCTTTATAATCTACAGACCTTGTTGCTTCATAATTGTCATCAGTTATCTAGCTTGCCTAAGAGTTTTGAAAAGTTAATAAACCTGCGGCATCTTGATGTAAATGACACTCCGAAATTGAACAAGATGCCCTTAGGGATCGGTCGGTTGACGGGTCTACAAACTCTATCCAAGGTCTTTATTGAAGAAGGTAACGGGTTCAAAGTATCCGACCTTAAGGGTCTAACAGATCTTCAAGGCCGGCTTTCCATTATGGGTCTAGACAAAGTGATAAATCCATTAGAAGCAAAGGATGCCAACTTACATCAAAAGAAGGGTCTTGAAGTTTTGGAGATGAAATGGAGTGATAATGTGTTTGATGATTCTCGGGATGAGACGATTGAATATGAAGTACTTGAAGAACTAAGGCCTCCTCCTAAGTTAAAAAACCTCATGATTTTGAATAACAAGGGAACGAGATTTCCTAGTTGGGTCGGTGATCCTTCGTTTGATCAGTTAACAAAGCTTAGGTTGTGTTGCTGTAAAAGTACACATCTAACAACACTTGGACATCTACGATCTCTTAAGGAATTATTTGTTAAAGGTATGAATGAGGTGAAAACGGTGGGTTTTGAGTTTTTTGCACCTACAAATTATTTTCTTGGCATTGCATTTCCATCTCTTGAAGTTCTGGAATTTCAAGATATGCAAGGTTGGCAGAGATGGTCGATTAATAGTGGCAACAGGCATGTAAGTCCTAGATCATTTCCTCGTCTTCATGAGATCTCTATAAACAGTTGTCCAAAACTATCTCAAGTGTCAATCGGATCGATACCTTCACTTCGAGTTTTATATATAAGAAATTGTTCCAAAGCAATGTTAAGAAGCATGGTTGGTTTATCCTCATCACTTTCTAAATTTGAAATGTCTAAGGTTAAGGGACTTACTCAACTACATGGAGAACATTTAATGCATTTTGGGTCACTTGAACATCTATATATCAGCAGTTGTGATGAACTGAGATACTTGTGGGAACGAGAATCAGAGGCATGCAAGAGTCTTGTGAGTTTACAGAAGTTGGAGGTATGGAATTGTAAAAAGTTGGTTTCATCAGCCGAGAAAGAGGTTAATTATGGGATTAGCATGGAATCTCTTAAACAAGTGAATTTCAGTTATTGTGACTCACTGGAGAGTTACAATTGTTCAAATACAGTTGAGAGGTTGGATGTATGGTTTTGTGGTTCACTGATATCATTGACCTTCTCAACTGTGCAGGAGCACCCATCCTCTGTCCCCATGTCTTGCCTAACATATCTTTTCATCAATAATTGCAAAAATCTAAAGTCATTTCCTCATGAACATTTTCAAAGTCTCACGTCTTTGGAAGAAATGCTGATAACTGAATGTCCAAGTATGGACTATTCCTTCCCTTGTGGGGTGTGGCCTCCTAATTTAAGGAAACTAAGGATAGGATGCTTAAATAAGCCCATGTCAGACTGGGGCCCGCAGAATTTTCCAACCTCGCTAGTTCAACTATACTTAAAGGGCGAAAATTCAGGAGTGGTTTCATTTGCAGTGGCAGACGATGTGAGGAATAATAGTACTACTCCATCATCATCATCATCATCATCATCATCATCTTTTCTTCTTCCACCATCTCTGGTTTCTCTATCACTCGATGGTTTTAAGGATGTGGAATCATTTTCAGAGGTCTTACAATATCTCCCCTGCCTTAAAAGTCTTCATCTTATCTCATGCCCAAAGATTAGAGATCTTGTCACAACTTCCAACCCATCAAATCTGAGAATAAATGTGGTGAAGTAGACAAGGCATGCAGTCTCCTTTCCATCTGTATCTCTTACATAGGTACTAAAAGTGTGGTTATTCATTTCAATATTGTTATTCTAATCATTGTTTCTTAACAAATGTGAAAGAGGGTTCTATGAACTTGTATCCTTGTTTGGATTTATAAGTATTATGTCCATCTCTTATGATAAACATCAGAAATTCTTTTTGTTTATTATTATTTATTTGGATAAATGCGATATTCCGTATTTATTTTGAGACTTGTTTGTCTTGGTTTGTTGATAATACTATTTTAATATTGAACTAACAATAAAAACTAGTACAAAAAGAAGAGAAAACTATAACTGCAGTAGTTAAATAGTTTTCCGGTTTTTGTAGAACTTTTACCATTAAGTTGCCGTGTATATTGGTTGCAGCTGTATTATTTTATCTTCATTGCACCACGTCTTTTGTGTTTTCTTTTTCGTTGTCATGTTGTGGTGGTTTCTGTTAATATTGGCTTCCAGCTGTAAACATGTGTATCGTTGAAAAATTACTAGAAAACATAACGAAATTGTGTATAATATGGACGTCAATCAAGAATCTTTGACTTTTTTTGGACATCATTCCAGAAACTTTGACTCAAATGGGTTTAAGATATTGATTTTGATAATTATTTTTGAAATCTGGCACCATCTTAATCCTTTTGTAGTATTTATTATATAACTTTAGATTTTTTTACAAAATGTATCAGTGTCAGAGGTTAGAATTAATCCATTTGACATAAAATCTTTTCTCTTTTGATAAAAATCAGGTCAAACTCTATATAAAATGACTAATTGTGTTTTGTGTGATTGTCCTTTTCTTATTATCTTGAGTTTATATTTTTCATATATATAATTTGTCATCAGCATCATAAGTATGATGTAAAGTCTACACATTCTAAACTTCTTCAAATATTTTCCCAATTTCTTTGTTCACGTTAGGGATTAGTGGAAGAGAGGCAAATCAGCTACATATGCGTTCCATTCTAGAGACTTTAAAGGATATGACTAAATACAAAACACTTTCTTGACAGTTGATGAATGATAAGTGAAAACAAATCTAAATGAAAAAAAAAAAAAAAAAAAAAATCCTGCATCCAAAGCAGTTAATGTAATGATAATAATAAAAAAAAAATGTCCCCCTTCACCACCTTCTTCTGCCTCTTCTAGTTGCATTGCCCATAAACAATGAACCTTATGGATTGTATCAATAAGCTCAAACAATCATGCAATGGAAATTGGAATCTGAAGAAAATAAAATTGTCATGGAATTGGAAGAGTATAGGCCTTCAAGTGTGAAACATATGGGATTAAAGAGGTGTTTGAGTATGTTTAAAAAGAGGATTTTCTGGGAATTGAATTCCACGGGTTTTACTTTAGGACAGAATGTTGAAGGATTTCATCATAAATCAATTCCATACTCATTTGCAACCAAATGCAGGATTCAAATGAAATAGAATTCTAACTACAGTAAAATCCCAAGAAATCAATTGTCAAAGTAAAACATAACTGTAATATGCGAAAAGAAGAAACATGAAGGAAATTACCGGTTGTGTTAAAACTGTATAGGCAAAGTTACCCCAATGTCAATACATTTGGAATATTAAATGCAAGAAACAATGGGGAAAAGCTCCTTTCCCCCGCTTCCTATATTAAGTAAAAAAAATAATAAATAACAATGTCATTGAGGCAATACATCAAACACATTAGATGCAATTGCAAACCAGAAAAGAATTATCAATAAAGAAATAGAGAGAGAAAGGCTGAAAATTCTCAAAAGTTGTAATATGAAACAGAGTAGCACTTCAAGAAATGCTCATAATCTCAACAACTAACACTCTACGTTAATTAACTGGTTTGATTTACTTCAAAAACACAGTTACAAATAGATTATAATAAGGAGAAAATGCAAGTAGAGAGTCAGATACTGCATACCTCATCTATATCTCCAAAAGGTATATTCATCTGCAAAATGGAAACACAAAGTTAATTAGGTTGATTATGCTAGATAATGTGCTGAAAACTTAGATATGACAGGCTGAAACATACAAGAGTGACATCCATTGCACATCAATAGCTGTGATGAACAACCTGAAACATATATTCTTTGATAATTTCTTAAAATCGGAATCAGTTTTATTTTAGGTGAAGTCAAAGTTCATGAAATTTGCCTCTTCTGGTAGAAGATCAAACATCATATGCAAATCCTTAAAATGCAATTCATTTCAAGCACTTGTAATATATAAAGCAAATTGGTACCTGGAAGATTTATGGAGAGTTTTCTATTGTTCTAATATGGAGACATCATGAGAAAAAAGCAATGATTTTACAACATCCTTCGTTAACCACTTTAAGAGGCGACAAAATTTCGATTAGGGCGAAAGGCGGTGATGGTTTTTGTTTGGTCCAGAGGGGGAGGAAGCTAATACTCTGGTGATCATTGTGAGGAGGAGAGATGCTGGTGCTCGGTGGTCTTCTCCAGAAGGAGAGAAGGAGTGATGGCTTTGAGGATCGAGCACAAAAATCCTTTTGCGCCCATTGATTTAAATAATAATAATAATAATAATAATAATTTTTTTTTGAGAAAAAATGTCAAATTTAGCCAAATATACTAATTACTTTGTGGAAAATAGCCAAAAAAATTGAAATTGCAAATTCGGCCACCGAAATCGCATATGGGAATGGTCCATCTGCGATTTTCACATCCCATCTGCGAATGTACGAGTGGCTAAAGCACTAACGTGCTTTAGCCACTTGTACATTCGCAGGTTGGATATTTTTTTAATTTTTTTTTCTTTTTTTTTGTATATATATAGGGTTTACCAGGCTAAAATCGCGATTTTATGTTTTTGTTTTACTATGAAATCAATAGGTTTGACTACGAAATAACCTTATTATATATAAACTTTTGTAGAAAATTATCAGTTTACTTGTTATTTCTTTAGGAAATTTCTTTAAAATCTCTCTAAAAATAATGATTGAATATTTGGTTTGTCTTGTAACTGGTGGGAGATGGCAAGTTATTGAAACAAATCTGGAATACGTATGTCCACAGGGAGATATCTGAATTCGCTTTGATACTTTCTGAGTATATTAGTTATAGTGATTTTGTATCTTTGGTGAGAAGCAAAATTGGTTTGTTAGACAAATATAGAATTAGTCTTCGTCGAATGCAGCAACTTCTTCGAATGAAGTAACTGGTTCCAATTTTGAACGGCAAACGAGGTGTTGGTTCTAACACGATGTCGGCTAAGTGTTAAGGAGGGTGTACCGGTACTTACTCCCCCGCATTGCCTAGTAGGTGATGAATGGACCCGCATAACACCTTTGTTCAACCATTAGATGGGAGAAGGACAACAACGATAACAATCAGATGTTGTTAGTAAATGGATGGATGTAAAGGAAGAATTCACATGGTTCAATCGAGCATGTAATTATGCGAAAAGTACCAAAGTTCGTTGTCGAGACGAGGAAGAGTTCTTGTAAGTTGTTATAGATTTTTACATCTTGGAGCGTGAAGGCAGAGACTTCGAATATGAAGACGTTTGGAAGGTTGTTAAAAATAATAAGTATTTCATGTAGACCGCTCTATTTTCCGTTAAAAATAACCCATGGAATATTTGTAATACTGTAAGTTTAATGGTTCATGGAATTGTTGTTAGTAATGTATTCTAAAGTGTCGTTAAAACTAATGCAACGAGCATTTATTAATTAAAATTAAATAGAGGAGGTGCATCCAATACAGACGTAATACATGAAAATAACCTAGTACACACCTAATAAATAGAAATAGATATTAAATAAACGGGACATATTTCAAAATATTCCAAGGGGCTTCAAACTGGAATTCCAACCTGTCACTTAATGACTTGTATTCCTCCTTAGCAGCTTCCAAGATGACCTCCTCAGTAGCATTTAAACGGGTGTCGTCAATTTTGGTGTAAAGATCGTTGAATAATAGAACTTTAGTTTTCATTTCATACCATCTTGCTAAGATGTCCAGTTCGTCATGATCGTTTGTTGTAGTCATTCGGTTTTCAGCGTTAAAGATATTGGTTAAACGAGTCCAAAACATTGGATCGTTCAACTTGTTGGTCTCGTACACGTGAATATATGCACGTATAAGAACCAAGAACTCCTCATTGCTCCATGGTATTGAACTCATTTTTAGTGAAACAAAGAGAGTAAATTTTCAAAAATAATATATGAATAACTGTAACATCATTTAGTAAACTGTTTTTTTAACTTAAAGTCAATTTATAATAGTTTATACACAATATCGCAGTCCAATCTTCTAATTTGTCTGCAATTCATAGTCCAACTTAACTGAAGACCGCAGTGTACTAACTGAGAACACAAGAGATCACTGTTCGAGTTGACAAGCCATTGCATCGAATGACAACACAATACACTGCTACTTGAGTTGACAAGCCATTACACCGGGAAAATAAGGAGTCGCTATAAATAGTTGTTCATATCCATTTTAATTGTATCGCATTACTTTTTCCCCTTGCAACTATGGACTCACCTGTACCACTTAGATGGAGCAACGAAGAGGAGGTCGCTTTGGTTCTGGATTGTAACTGTAGAGGACGATCTTCCACCGGGTCCGCTAGAAGTTCGCGCTGGACCATTTTGGTCTCGTTTCTGTCATTTGTTTCACCATCAAATGGGGCATACTCAATATCGAAGAAGAAGAAGAGATGTTAAAGTAAAGTTTCTGGATTTGAAAAAAAAGGTCAAGCATTTTCAACGTATTTATAACGAGTTGGATAATGAATATGCGAATATGGATGAAGACATTCTCATACAGGTGACTTTGGAACTATACCGTTTCGAATCTGATGGTAGAGAGTTTACCCATGGAGATGCATGGAATCTTTTAAATAATGTCCCTCACTTTTAATATGCATATTGGTTAAGTTGTTTGTTTTTCGTTAGTTACGTTGCTTGTTTTTGTACATGTGTTTTGTGAGTAGTTAATAAATCTCCCTTACTTTTAATGTATGTTGTTTCCTCAATGGCAATTAAAAATGAATTAAGATAACACGTCCATAATCAATTCATTAAAACATTAACCCATAACTAGTACATAACATGACATAAAATGCAACGTCGTACATAAATAACTAATACATAGTAGGACATAAAATGCAAACAGGGTACATGAATAACTACTTCTTTTAGGGAGGCAAACATCGTTGATCGACAAGACAAGACAAGACAAGACAAGACAATGTACTTTTCTGCAGTTCATAGTTCAACTATTTGAATTCATAGTAAAACCAGTTCATTTCATAGTCAAACATACTTGTCTGTAATAAAATTTCTTCTATAAATGGGTGTAAAGTCACTCCATGAAATTTATCTGTGAAAGTAAGTCATATTTGATAGAATAAATAAGGTGAATGACATACTGTAATTGTGGAGGTGAACGTATCATTAGGGTTTCGGGTACAGCTAAAAACCCAGGAAGATTATTTTACGCTTCCCCATATATGGTATCATGTTCTTAACTTCATTCATATTTACACCCTCATGATTATATGGCAACAGTTCTTATTGTCAATGTTTAAATTTACAGGAACCAAAATGCGGGTTTATCAGTTGGGTTAATGAAGAGAAGGAGCAATCATTTATGGTAATAGTTAAAGTAGCTAACTCTAATAAGCACTTTCCATCAGAAAATAAGAAGTTAAAGATAACCTTGTTTTGTAGTTGGGTGTTGTTTTTGGCAATTATTGTTTAAAAGTTGTAAGCTTTTTAATATTGTTTTGATAGTTTTGAAGTTGTTACGTCAATAAATTGTTGTATTTGTTGTTATGTTTAGAGCAGTGTACTTGTAACGTTAAAACAAATGGTGGTGTCATTGTTATGTTGTAAGTATTGAAGTTATTAGTAGGTCATTAAATTGTTGTAATTGTTGTTATGTTTAAACTTTTGTATTTGTAACGTTAAAACTAAAAATATACTAATGGTGTACTCGTTTGTAGTTGTAACATTAAACGGTTAATAATCAAATCCAACAATCAATTACATATACAAATATATAATCCAACTACATAGGACCAAGACTCGAACCCCAATAAATTTTTGCCATCCGTTGGCGAAACTCTAAAGTTGCGTTCCTTGGGTCAATAAGTTCACGTATTGGTTGGCCTGAAACTAATTGTTCCATAAACATACAAATAAAAACACCGCAATCTCCCAACTGACTACTTTGTTAGGGAACATTTGTTTCGAATGTTTAAATCTCTATCTTTCAAATAATTCACATAAAAATAAAATTCTATTATTACGATATAAGCTTCTAAATTAAACGAATACCTCGGTGTAAGGAGGGCACAAATACTTTGATGGATTTCGAGCCCTCGGTCTATCGGGTGTAACTTCTTTGCCATCAAAACCATAATCATCATAATAATTTACATTTCCCATAATTATTAAATCATCTTCCTCCGACACCTAAATTAATAAGCAATAATCTCTAATTAAAAAATGTTTCAATCTACTAAAAAAATAAAATAAATGTAAGTATAACAACCTCTTTAGCTTCATTATCATCATTTAAATTAAACACATCATCATCAAATTTGTTCCTACTACAACCCGCATTCTCATTCCTCTCCTCCAACTCCTACATTAAAATTAACACATTATAGTTATTAACGAAAGACACCTTAAAATTTAATTATTAAAATCGTAACCGTAATATATATAATAACCTTGTTGTCTTCAATATCACCAAAAACATTTTCATTTGTATTATTTTTATTCACCTCTTCATCTTCTACAACCTACATTTTCAACTATAAAATATGAACAAAAAATTTCAAATATGTTAATAAATTATATAAAAAATGTAGCGTGTAACTAACCGGTTGACCTAAATTTGTTTGGAATACTACAGACTCCTCAAAACTGATGTTATTCCATAGATCTTCATTATTCACTTCTTCAACAAACACCTCAGTAGGTTCTCGGTTCATAAACACCTGTTGCTCCAGTGCATGTAGTCGTTTCAACACCTCCTCTAAGCTGAGTTTCCCACTACGCCCACCTCTACCGTGAGAGCGACCACTAGATGACATACTAGACGAAGATTTGTCTTGTCTCCTAAAATGGTCCCGTACTGGGGATAGAACTGATTTCCATTCACCATATACATACTCTTGCAATGACATATAATAAGAATATGTCATCTCATCATCATTCGGTGACATTTTATTTCTTGTTCGTTGTCCCTCCTAAAAAAATGAACATATTAAAAATGCATATAAAATTATAATAATGAATTTTATTAAAAATAAAAAAAAATTATAAACCTTTGTCATTGAAAAAATCTTGTTCACATCATCCCATTTCAATTTTTTTGTGTCACTCCATCGTTTCATCCGAGGCATGTCTCTATTTTTTCTCAATACAAATCCACAGGCACGAACAACCGGAAGCATCTCATTTATCCATATCTATAATTTTTACAATTATAGTAATAAAAATTAAAATTAAAATAACTAAGATAACAATAAAAACATTTAAATATAAATGATTTTTTATACCCTAAATGGAGCCGTAAATTCTGAGACAGAGTATTTTAAAGTTTGACGACGCTCCGACAGTGATAAATATTTATTTATCTTGTTCCACGTATCCTCAAGGTCGTCATAGGTAAAATCTCATAAATAGCTACCCCAAACAAAACTAAAAAAACAAAAAAATATTAGTTATAATATATATTAACATTAATAATATGAAACTTTCAAAGTAAACAAAAATTACATGTTCCAGACATTCCAATTCTCAGCCAAAAAAAACTAATCTTGTGGCACCCGATCATTTATTTCTTTTCCCAAAAATCATGCACACAAAATGTATATCAAACATACTCTACCTGCATTAGCGTCGCCAACTTCTATGGATGATTTAAAATATAACTTTTCAGGTCGCCGATTTTCACCGAACTATTTGTATGGTTCAGAAATAAACGTTCACGCAATAAACATCTTTTTTTAGTACTAACTATTTTTTCTGACACTTTTTTGCCGATCATTTTAGGATACTTGCCAAAATTCAACCCGGTTATCAAACAAAACTCTTCCGGGCCATATACCATTTTCGTATCACCCATTCTAAAATATAACCGTTTTATTCCATCCGGAGAGAAAACAACGTCCGGCTGTATGTGATGAAGAAGCATCTTGTGGAACAACAATCCGACCCCTTGTAAACGAGGGACGTCTAACAAGTAACCAAATACTTTTTGTCTAAAAATATCATGTCTGGCACCATCTAACACCTCAAATACTTCTCAAATGTTACACCCCGATCCTTTTAAGTTCACAATAGCTTTAACATTGAAATTATTAGAATCATGTTGCACAAAAAACACACAACATATTAGAAAACTAAACAACTATTTCATTTTAAAATATCCGAATATTAAATGCAATAATAATCCAGCATTCAAATTACAAACATAAACAATGCAAAAAGCAACATTCAATCAATAATTTCTATGTTTACGCTGAAAAACAATAACATGCTATAACAATTTTCCAACTTAAACGACAAGTATATACAACTTTTCAAGTTATACGACAAGTATACAAATGATTTTTAACTTTCAAAATTAAAAAAAAAATAACATATTCTAACCATACTATAACAATTTTTCAATTTAAACGACAAGTATATACAAATTTTCAAGTTATACGACAAATATACAAACGACTATTGTAAACATGTTGTAAACATTATTATAACCATTTTTCAAGTTATACGACCACTTATACGACAAGTATATACAATTTTTCAAGTTATACAACAACTATACAAACGACAAATAACATATTCGAACCATGTTATATCAATTTCTCAACTTAAACCACTAACCAAACATATTGTAAACATTATTGTAACAATTTATTTAACTTTGAACTTAAAAAAAAATAACATATTCTAACCATTTTACTAAATATACAACAAGCCAATGCACATTCTACGCTGTCTATACTTGTACATTTATACAACCACTAACAAAATAGCATTAAAACTTCAAGGTTACTATTAAATAATATTAAATCTATCAAATACAACAAAATTCCCCAATCACAAACAATATAATTTCATTTTTTACACTAACTAATACAATAAATAATAAAATAATAAAAACATATACTAAATAAATGTTAATTAAAACATAAAAAAAGTTAAAATCTAACCATATTTTCGGGATTGTTGAAAAAATCGTCCATTTTCTTCGAGAAATCATCAGACGAATCGCCGAGAGAGAGAGAGAGAGAGAGAGAGAGAGAGAGAGAGAGAGAGAG
The DNA here is from genome assembly GCF_052849685.1 of Lactuca virosa. Classification (NCBI taxonomy): domain Eukaryota; kingdom Viridiplantae; phylum Streptophyta; class Magnoliopsida; order Asterales; family Asteraceae; genus Lactuca; species Lactuca virosa. The sequence continues at coordinate 200,320,320 of NC_136426.1, forward strand.
AGAGTTTCTAAATTTAAGAGTGAAAAATGAAGAAAAAACGGTTTTATAGTTTTTTGAACCGAAAATCACAAGTGGAACAGGCAAAATCGCAGATGGACTATTCCATCTGCGAAGGTATAAGTGCTGCTGTGCTTTAGGCGCTTGTACCTTCGCAGATGGAAGGGCAAAATCGCAGATGGGTCATTTCCATCTGCGATTTCAGTGGTTATAATTGCAATTTTGATTTTTTTTTTTGGCTAAATTTGTAAGGTAATTAGTGTATTTGACTAAATTTGTAATTTTCTCTATTTTTTCGTGATGTTGTTCATGAAAAGTTAAGGGATGTGTTTGGTTGCGAAAAATTGTTTTTTTTTTTTCTGTTAAATGTTTTTAGAAAATAGAGTTGAATTTTTATTTATAGTTTTTAATGAAATTTTTGGAAAATGCGTTTGGTTTGAAACCGAGGAAAATTTCATTTTTTTAATTTAAAAATTTAGAAAACTTGGAAAATTATAAAAATCATTTTTATAATTCACATACAACTTGGAAAACAAAATATTTTCATTTTCTAGGAAATTTTTTGAAAACTAAATCAACCAAACGTGTTTTCAAAGTTTTTATTTTCATTTGAAAATTTTTCTAGAAAACTGGAAAATTTTCCACAACCGAACACACCCTAAGATTTTCTCATCGATTTCTGCTTCGACTTTTGTTCTAAACTCCTTAAAAACTTGTAAGAATTCATCTTTACTTTTTAATAAAAATGGCCACATGATTCTTGTGCAATCATCAACTTGTAGCATGAAGTATCTATTACATTTTCATGTTGGTGGCGAGATAGGACCACAAAGATCCCCATGCATGAATTCGAGTATTAGATCAGCTCTAAAGACTTTTTGTGTGGGGTGCGGCATTTGGTCTGTTTGTCAGCCATGCAACCCTAACAAATGCGAGTAGGGTTATCAATTTTGGGTAGCCTTCCAGAATCTTAGTTGTAAACTAAAATGGCGAAACGATTATGCCACAACCATGTTGGCTCGGATGTTTCACCGAGTAAAGACATGGATTCTACTTCATCAAGCAAAATTTTATACAAACGATTTTTAGATTGTAGTACCTTCATCAACAACCTTCTTTTTTCATCATGAACCCATAAATAAGAACCACACATCACGATTCTATCACCATTCTCCCAAGCAAATTATTTATTACATAGGCTTCGTATAAAATATACTTCCCCGAGTTCTCGATGTGCAAGACTATAGAAAGCTTATATCTCACAGGATCAATGAAACAGTAACAATAAAGATAAAATTGCAACTGATATACATCAATAACCCCAATCTTTCAAGAGGAAAAGGACTCTCCGAGAAACAAGTTTCTTCTTAATTCTTATCTACCTAAACAAAGGAAAGAAAAGGTTTAAATATACTCAGGAGGGGAGAAGGGGACCAGCACACTAGACAAGACTAAAAAGGTTATCACCCACACATACACTAAGCCAGACAATAAGCTCACCCCGATACAATAAAAGTTAACCAATAAAAATAAAACATGAACAAAAGGAAAAACTAGTTAGGTCAATGTTGTTCTTCTTAGACTTCCTGTTGTAAACATGGGTTAGAGGGGGCTTATCAACACCGACGACCCAAATATTTACCATGCCCTTAGGGTGAAACCGAGGGAATTGAGATACCATTCAATTGTAATCTTTCTAAGTAGATTATGCTTCGGTTAGTCCCTGCCATTGAATAAGGACTTCCTTCTCATGCACAAGGCTACCTCTTTTGAACCCGATTGCTTGCAATTTTTGTGGTAGGACAAGTAGTTCCAACTTTGTTTTCATTTAAGGAAAGTAGGATGAATCGAGGCCGAGGAAGGCAACTCTGGTTTGTAATCCACCTTGCCAAGCCTTTATAGGACCCTATAGGGACCACCATATCATGTTGCCTGCTTTTCATACTTCTTACGACCCAAACTTTATTTCCTATAAGGCCTCAATTTCAAGTACACCAAGTAACCTTCCTTATACCCCACCCCTGGCATTTGTTATTAGCTTGAGCTTACTTTTTTTGGGCTCAAATTAGTTGCACCCTAAGATCGTCTAATATGGCATCACGATCCTCAAGCATTTGGTCAATGGAATCAATCTAGGTGTGATGTCCCCCATACCTTAGAATTGGGGTTAGGTCACATCTATAAAGAGCCTTGAAGGGAGTGCTTTTGGTAGATGTGTGGTAGGATGTATTGTACCATAACTCCACCCAAGCCAACCAACAAACCCATTTTTTTGGTTTTTCTGGAAAAAAAAATTAAAGATAGGTCTTGAGACATCTATTCACCACTTCTGATTGCCCATTGTTTTGGGGCGATAATAGGTGCTTCCTTTTATTTGAACTCCATAAACAAGAAATAACTCTTTCCAAAAACTACTAACAAAGATTTATCCCTATCACTTATAATGGATTTCGGCATCCCATGTAAACTAACCACCTATTTTAATAACATGTTGGCTTAAGTGTGGGCTGACAACGAGTGGTGGAGGGGGATGAAGTATACATACTTACTCAACCAATCTATGACAATCCAAGTGATGTCCCAACCCTTGGATTTGGGAGAACGCTTAATGAAGTCCATAGTGATATCTTTTAAAATTTGGATGAGGATAGTCACTAATATCTATTTTGATTCCAACCCAATACACTTCCATGGCATCCCTATGGTACATCTTTTTTCTCCATTACATGCCCCTCATATGAGTGTTATAGAACTCATGAAAGATTCCCACCTTCAATGCTGACGTTGATGGAACCTTTAGTCATCCTTTGAAGAGAACATTGGCTTGAAAGATTTCAATGCCTTTGTGGAATTAGGATCCTCCATGATAACCTTCATAATGTTTTGTATGAATTCATTCCCATCAATCTTGGCATTCAGCTTGTCACATGAATTTCCAAACTCTAATTCTCATCATGGTACGATCGGGCAGAGGATCCTTTCAGGAGGGCACATCGGGATTAGGTTGATTTAGGATTCAATCTGTTTGACTGAAGGTACTCCAAATAGATCCTCCGAAAATATGTCTGGGTAGTCGCACACTTGCGATATGTCTTTGATTTCCTTACCCTTGTCTTGCATATCCACCACATGGGCCAAGAAAGCTTAGTATCTCTTTTGCAATTACTTCCTTGCCTTCATGCTAGTGATGACTCTTAGGTTCCTCCCTGCCTTGTCTCCGTAACTCAAAAGAGCTTTGTCGTTCGGTAAGGGAATTCATACAACCTTTTCGTAACATAGAATCTCCACTCGGTGGATTGATAACTAATCCATTCTGATGATCACATCGAAACCTTAAATGATCATAGGAATTAGGTTGATGTGAAAGACGTGGTTACTCAGGGTAAGAAGGCAATTGGTGAGTATTTTTAAAGTGTTTTTTAAATAGGCTGATTACCATTTCCATTCTGTAAGTTTTATTGCGTTTGCAAAATTTAGGCTTTATCATGTTTCTAACACTACAAGAAAAAGACACTTTTACGATGCGCAAACCACGACACTCATTGATTTATGTTAAGCAAAAGAGAGTGACATTAAAAAAGTGTCATCTCTTCAAAAAATTTAAGGATTTAGGTCACGCATTATTGCGTGCCCTTAAATTAGTGTCTCATGTAAAAAAAATTAAAAGCACGGAGGGCAGTTTATCTAAATTGTGCGTCCTCTCTCAATGTGGCTTTATATTTTTACTCAAAACGCGCGTTTCTTAAAAGGGGGAAACGAAATTCTCTTAAATTCTAAAATTTTAAAATACCCCACTCCATCAAGATCTCCCTTCGTTCTCTTCTTCCCTTCTCTCTGCAAACCCTAATCACGACTATACACGTCGACAACTCATAGAACCATTCTATAATTTTTTTTCTTAAAAACTCGCGTTCATTCCGGTCAGATTTCCCGTTCGGAGGTGAACGGTGACCACGAACGCACCATCGAACTCTAATACTTTCTTGGGGTTAGTTTAATCCTGGTCAATACTTTCCGATCCGCTATTTACCCTCGATGTCTCCACCGCTTAATTCCTCCACCTTCTCTCTTCAACCTCTGTTAATGTCAGCAACCACTGGACGAATGTCACTGCCATTGTTTCGTCTACTCGTCTTTTCTCCTACAGACAAATAAGTTGATGTTCGTTGACCGGTGGTGCCCAACAAAAGCCCTAACTGTCCATCGTTTACTCTTTAAATGTATGGAATTTTGCACGGCCTGTCTTTATTTGTTATATGGTTATGGCAATTCCAAGAACGTTGCTTCTTTCATCGCCTCTCATCACCTCAACAGATTCAAAGTCAAAGGTATCTTTACTACTCATTCTTCATCTCTTTATTTCTCCGTCTCCTTCTTTTAATTGTCAAACTACTTACCCTCGATCTGTGTTTGACAAGATTACTAAACTAAAGGACATAGACATCAGATACTCGATTTTGCTTCTATTTTGCATTTTTTTTTTGTGAATTTTGCTTCAGGCCCGGATTCCATAAACCTGTTGTCACCAGCATGACGTCTAATTGATCAAAAACCCTGTTTGATATGGGATTCAACAACTTCTCAATATCCTTCTTGTTTAATGTATAATTCATGAGCGCAGCCAAGATCTCATCTACAACACCACTAATAATATTCAAAGGCTGACGAGGGCCGGTCCTAAGTTATCTTAGGCCCAATGCAAATATAAAAAAAAAGCCCCCTAAAAGTAAGTTTATATAAAAAAAAATTATATATATATATATATATATATATATATATATATATATATATATATATATATATATATACAAAATAAACCTAAAGGTTATGATGAATTGTATGAGTGAAAACAAAAAACAAAATTGTTTAATTACTCAAAATATTAAATTATAAAAGTTAGGAAGGTCAAACTTGTAACTTATGGAAATAGATTTACTAAATGGAATTAACTACTAAATTTGAGGGGTTGATATGTAACTTCTATTTATTTAAAAAAAGAAAAAAAGTTTGATTTAATTAAAAAGATGAATACGACATGGATCGAACCCACATCAAACGATAAACAGCACGCATAAGGAATATGTTTTTGCCCGCTAAGCTACATTACATTTGCATAATATTATTGAAGAAACAAATATATATACATAGATTATAAGTATATAATTTTATTAAATTCGAGCCCTCTTTTTTCCGAGGCCTTGTGCGGAAGCACACCCTGCACACCCTTAGGGCTGGCCCTGAGGCTGACTATTCAATAGTATTTTTGGCCCTGGTGATAAGTTGCTTGTTCCATCTTTAGTTGTTGCAGCAAGGGCAGGGAAATCAAAGGTAATCTGAAATTCGGCTATAAGTTTAATGAATCTTTATTTAATATGAATTGATATCACCAGTTTATTATAGGGGATGGAACAAACATGTATGATTTCACTTATGTTGAGAATGTTGCACATGCTCATGTATGTGATGAAAGAGCTCCAGCTTCAAATGGATCTGCATCAAAGAGAGCTGCAGGAGAGGTAATTTAAATAAACATTTTCAATTTTACTTGAGATAATATATGAAGTTTTTATTATTTTTTAATTTTTCAGGCTTACTTTATAACGAACTAGGTTTAAACCCGTGGAAATCCACGGTTGATAACAAAAAAAAATACTATTTGTAATTTGCAACTGCTATAAAATAAAATAAACGAAAGGACTTATTGTAATGGGAGAAAATGAAAGACAAATGCTATAATAAGAAAAAACAACATACTTTCAATATCTTTATTATTACAATATCGCACTTTCATTTCGATCTATAATACCTATTGCTAATAAGTAATAACAAATTTATGAGCATCAAGCACGAATGGTCAATTTACAAATTATAACATTCCTAAATTCAAAAAGACAGAAATAAAGTAAGTTGATATTAACCTGCATATTTATCAAAAGTACATTACTACTATTTGTAATTTCTTCCTTATCATACAACTTGAAAAAAAAATCAGTGGGCGAAAAAGATCATCCTTGTCAAAAAAAATTTACATGGTTTTCAAATTACCAATTATACCCTTTTTAAATACAAAAAGAAAGAAAGAAAGTAAGATGCTAATAACCTGCATATTTAAAAATAGGTTGCTATTAATAAACACCATTGTTATCTTTACGTTAATAAAAAAAAATACAAAAAACTTGGTAGAAATATGTTAAGATTCTTCAAATTCATCTTGGATTACAACCCTTAATTTGAGGTCAGGAGGGAATATCTGGCAAATTGAAGACAAACAACCATCTGCTGCAACTAAATAATCACCAACAATCTCAACCATTTTTCCTATTTGAGGTTCTTTACATTGAACTTTAAAAGATTTATTGTCATCATATACATGTAATGATAGAAACAAATGACTCGAGAGGAATATATCTACAGGGAGTGCCTTGTATAAGAGACCATGAAGATCAGACTAATATGAAACCATGCAATTGAAGCTCTCATCTCTTGTCAACATTGGACTGATTTTCTGTTCTATATCGGTAGCTTAGTTCTGTAATAAAATAGTATCAAAATAGGTAGAAATTACCAGCTTTTTTTTACCCACTATCAAAGATTGATGTTGATTTTGAAGTTACATATTGGTATATTTCAGTTCAATGGTAACTCATGTGTGCAACAATCAACTGTTTAAAAGCAATATAGATTAATTTAAAACTTATGTGCTCTTAACTTTTAATAAATTTGAATTAGAAACAAATTTGGGAGGAATATATACATACCTCATCGATTATGAGGGGTAAGGTATGATTGTTGAGAAGATAATAAGATTATTGTTGTGGAGGCCTTCACCTTTTGTAGTCTCTGACTTATTGACTTTCTATTCTTCCATTCTTCATTGGAACTCTTCTTTGATTTAGAGAGGACACAAGTTTCTTTTTATTGGTTTTATTTTCTTTATTAATAAATTTAGATTTTTCTCCACAATCCTTCTTGACACACTTTTTTAAAGAACTTTTTTCACTTGTGGGTTGTTTTTTATTCATCTTTCTGTTCTTCATGTTCTATCTGTTCTTCCTGTTCTTCATTAGTTACAGTAACACCAACCTACTTTTTTTTAATAAAAAGAGAGAAAAAGAAAGAAAGAAGAGTATCTGATCACCTTTTGAGGCTTTCAGGTAGGAGAATATAGCCGAAAGTGACTCAATAGGGCACTTGGATTTTTCAACCAAACATGGAACCAAGATTCTAAAATTATAAGATGAAATGTTATAAATATATGATTCATCTTAAATTACATGTTTATATTTACCTTGAAGGGTAGTAGACTATAACATCTTGAATACTGAAAATAGAAATTATTTCAAATACATTGAATGTGTCAGGTCATAAAATATTTAAAAAAATGGAAAATTGCACCAGTAATATAATATTTCTGCAAGAGGCTTCTCCTTAGCTGCTAGCTAAGGTGAAATGAAAAGAAATATATAATGTCAGTTTTATATAAAAGGATTAAAAATATACAAGTTATAAGTTTATCTGTAAGATCTTCTCTATTGTTAGTTTATTCAATAATTCCTTTAAAATTTCAAGATGTTTCTCACCTAAGTTATCAACTATTGTCAACATAAACAGGGGTGAAAAGGTCATTTCATCAAGAAAAGAGAATGGAACCGACTTACATCTCTAGGCCTTGATTTTCTTGAAGGCAGGTTGTAAGGAGCATATGACTTATCAAAGAAAGATAAATCTTAGAATAAATTCCATTTTTTATCTGTGGGTATAGTTGATTCTTTCTATTTTGGTATTAATGTTTTACTTTGCAGATTGAGAGTATGATTTAACTAATCTTTAAGGCTTAGCACCATCTTTTTCTTCAAAAGGATCTTATGGAGGCTTAGCAAACTCACCAAGCATTCTTCCTACCTGTTTAATTAAAAACCAAGAATCAGAGGTCATTCATATACTCCATTTCCACTCCAGTCTATAAAGTCCCACTCCCTGTCTATAAATCGAGTGATATTGGTCAACCGACGATTGCAATTATACAAATCCTTCTAAACATAAATCCCAACTTACGCAACCCTTCTCAGTTAAGGTAATAAGTATTTTAGCCATTTATCAAATAATTAACAAAAGAATTGCTTAGAACATAATATAAGTTGATAACATTAGCTAAAAGTTTAATTCCATTACCTTACTACTGAGACTATAGAGACAGAGCAAGAGAGGAGTCCATTACCTGAATGAGAAAATAGAGAAGATAATGGTGATTTCCATAAAAAAAATCCAAACTGTGATGAGTACAAACAAAAAACACATAAAAGATCCACAAAGAGAGAAAAGGAGTCTATTACCTGGATGAAAAAACAGAAATAATGATGTGAATTCCATATCAGCTCTCAGTCTCGGGTTAACCAACAAAAAACCCACAAAAGTTTCAAATTATTATAGTGTTTGTAAATAGGTGACCGAAAACCAACAAAAATAACCCCACAAAAAGTCCTCAACTCCAACTTTCTCTTCATCTCTGGTGTCTTTTTCTTCCAACATAATCAAAATGCCATAAAAAGAAAAAACAAACATAAAATTTATCAAGCTAAGAAAATAAATTCAACAAAAACTTCTGACTATTACTTCATCCTTCAATAACTTTTCTAAAGTATGTATATTAAGAATATCATACTAAAAGCCCTAATTTTAAAAGATCATCATATGAATTGACAAAGAAATTGACAGCAAAGACCGTAAACGTTTAAAAATCATCCATTTGAATGTAAGTAACATGACTAACCTGTCTATAACATTAACTTCTTTGGCATTAGCTAACAGGCGTTGAACTACGACAACGTGAGAAAAAGAGAGATTAGGGTAGATGTGCTAATAATGAGCAACATGGAGAAATCTCAGTGAGGATGGACAAAAAATAGGGTTAGAAATTGAAAAGACTAAGAAAAATCAAAGAAGAATACGAATTCACCTTGTTATAAAACCAGGACAATGATTTGAGCCGACCATTTTGTTTCTTTGCATATAAAATCCAAAGGATAAAGAAGAAACGCCGGAATCAACCCTTCAGCACCATCAAAAACACTAAATACCACAAAATCACCACCGCAACACCCATTACCGCCACCAATCGCAACCCTTAAGACACCACCACTACCAACCGCCGAGCACCATCACCTTCTACCTGCCGCCTCCTCTATCTGAAAACAGTCGTATACGGTTGTAACGAGTACAGAAGGAAATCTATTTGATTATGTAGCTGATCTTGAAGGATACGTGATTTTTGTGATGTTTGAATATTTACTATACTAATCTTTTGGCTGATTTTAAGGGATTTCAAAATCAAATTGATTTTAAACACATTATCAAATAGGGAAGCAACAAGCGGGTTTAATGGCATTTCCTAATCATAGAAGGGTATAATCGAAAAATCACTTAGGTTAAAGAAGCGGGAAAATAAGCTGGAGAGGAGGGGAAGGATTGACACGTCGCGTTTTTGTACTTATTTTTATTAGAAGAGAGGATATGGAACCAATACAATTTTCGGAGTTCATGTCACTTATTCTTGTAGTGCTTGGGTATGAAAGGTATATTCTTCATCTTGGTTTGTTTTCATGGAAAGATTAAGCTCCACTTCGTCTTTATTTCTGATTTTATGTAGTTTGCAGGCCAAGAATCAAGATTCGTGCATCTGTGATGATGCCTATTGCAAAAATGGTGGAACGTACTTACTCTGTCTGTTAAACCCAACATCTGGCTCAACACCACCACGTACATGTGCCATCCTCTTTTAATTAGCAATCCTACAATCACCAAAATTAGATCGAACCAGTGAATTTGAATCATATCTTAACAAGGAAAGAAATTGAATCAGATCTTAATTAATAGTATTTTTAAGATAATCACTATTCAATTTTCAATCATTAAATGTTATTATATTCCAGGTGTTGCTTGGGCTTTCTTGAGTAATGCTTGTTGTGCTATCTGTTATCCCTTTTCTTGTTTTGGCTGTAAGTTTCATCATTTTCACGTTATCTGTAAGTTCTATTTTCTGAAAATATAAAGAAAGAGGTACAATTTTTTTTCTTATTCTCGCCTGCAATCTCATCTGGTGTTGATTTAATATCCTAATCACTACAATTTATGAGGTTAATGAAATCATTAAACAAAATAAAAAAACCTAATAATGATGGTCACCCTTGTGAGATGGGAATAGTTGCAGTGTCAAGAACTGGCGAGGTCTTAGGAAGTCAAACTGTTTTAAAAAGTGATCATTGTCCAGGCTGTCAACAACCGAATTGTCCAGTCTATGGTGTTGCAAATCCAACTGTGGAAGGAATTAAATCTGTTATGCAAAGAATAGGTAGCTCTAAAGGTGGCGTGGGTAGACCTGTCTTTTTGCACAACATGAGAGAAGAACCTGTTATTTACAATAATGGAAAGCCCTTTATGCTTCGTGAGGTTGAAAGACCCTACAAAAACATGCCCGAGTATAAGGTATATAACAATAACCCTCTCTCATCTTTAATGTTTATTATTTAAATATACTCAAGTGTCAAGTGGTTTAATGTGGGGAATTGACTGTGATAGAGTGGAGATAATGGAAGCTCGATTGAAAGAGATATTCTCAAAGAATCTGAACGTTATGGAGGTGATATAATGGTAATTCATGAAACTAAAGATGCAAAGATATTTGATGCTTGGGAGCATGTAAGTTATGATGTGGTTCAGACCCCACTGGAGGTATTCAGATCTTTAGAGGCAGATGGGGTGGAATGTCGAGAAGCTTTAGATGCGGTGATTGATAGATGTCCAGCATTGCAAAATATACGCCATAAGTATAACACCCCGTTTATTAAACAAATAAATTAATAAATTTATGAAGGAATGGTAATCCAAAAATCAATAATCATATGGCAATGTGTTGGTCTTGATGGTTAATTGTTATAATTTTAGAAGTTGGGGGTTAAAAATTGCAAGTTCTGGATTTAATTTGCAAAGGATTTCAGAAGCCAGGGTCCGTTTGGTAATTAATGGATTTAAATTGAAAAGATTTTAAGGCTTAGGGGGCTTATTGGTAATATAGGGATCTAATATGAAAGGAATTTATGGGGTCGGGGTTTAAAAGGTAAACTTTGGATTGATGCTAAAAATAATATGGGGAGGAGGGACCAAAAGTGTATTTTTGGGAGTGTAGTTTGGTTTGGAGCCACGGGATGAATCTGGTCCCTTCATCCTCTCGTTTTTAATGGAACAACAAACCTTAACCTTAGGGAGCTCTCATCAGCCGCCACCCTTATACCTCCCTCTCCCAGCCATTGCCGACGACGACAAGCTCGGCTGCCGCTTACTACCGTGCCAATGAAACGCCACCGTGACTTCCCGACGTCATGGTTAATGGAAGAAAACACCACCTCCTGTGAGCACCTCAGCCGCCATGTGTGAGCATCCCAGTCGAGCCATCGAGCGTAGCAACTTTTATCACCGGACGAGGGCTGTCGGTGGTGTGACTTCCTTATTCTTTTTCTTTTTCTGTCGTCGCCCATAGTCCGACTCGACTGTTCCGGCGTCGTTCTGACCACCCTTCGACATCATTTACCCAGTAGACGTATGGCCACCGCCACTCCGAGCAGCTGAGATGCGACACTGCTGCTGCCTCTCCGGGGTACTGTCACCGCCAAATGCCTTAGGTGGGTGGTTGTGTTTCTATTCCGTGAAAAGGGTGTAGTGTGTGTTTATTTTAGTGTGTGTGTGGTTGTATTTCTTTTGTTAAAGTGTTTTTGGCTAGCCGAAAAATCAAGATCAGCAGCCACCACCACTGTGAGGTGGTGGCTGCCGCTACGTGCCACCGCCGGCCACCACTAGGGTGGTTGTGTGTGTGTGTTTATGTTAGTTAGTGTGTGTGTTAGTTTGGATTAAGCATTGTAATTGTAATTAGCAAAAAGAATAAAGAAAAGAACCAAACCACCACCGTGAGGTGGTGGCCGCCGTCGTGAGCCGCCATCGACCACCACTACCCGAGATGGTAGTGGGTGGTGCCCGACTAGTGAAAACCCTAATGGGCTTAAAGATTTAGTTTTGTGCCTATTGGGCTAAGATTGGGTGGGAAACCCTAATTAGGGTTTAGAAAACCCTTATTTTGGATTATGGGCCTTGGACTTAATGGGACCCATATTTGGGCCATTGGAATTAGACTATGTATTAATCCCGATTACACCATATGATGTATCTAGAACAGTAGTGGACTTAATGGATTTAGTCCTTAATGGGTTAAGTGAGAAACACTTAACCCTAATTGTCATTTTATGTGAAACCCTAATTTCAATTGGGCCTTAAGTTGGGCCTTTATATTAGGCTTTTTTGATTGGGCCAATAATGGGCCATTCAAGAACAATCATATGGACTAGAATAATTTAATGGGCTTAAGGGTAAGGCCCATGCAAGGGGTTTGGGCCCAATTTAGAAAGTTGGGCCATAGATGGGCCATAGTTGGGCCTTCGTTCATGATTATACTTTTGGGCCTTTGGATTGGGCCTTGGGCTTGAGTCAAGCTAAAGTTAGGGGTAAAGTAGTCTTTTACCCCAAGCATGGACTTATGAGTATATGTGACGGAACCCAATCATTTAATTGGGTGTTATTTTGATGTTGACAGATTCGGGGATCTATCATCGAGCAGCTAAGGTTTTGTCAGCATGACTTCAGCAGTGTGAGGTGAGTTTTCCTCCAGGAGGAACGGGTCTAAGGCACCAATGTCGGCCCGTCTAGGTAGTTTCAGTATGTCAGGGTAAGCCCGATGCAGTTTATATGTTTCCAGACTCCGGTCCGATGCCGGGCAAGCCTTATGCAGTATATGTGATTATGTTATATGTTCATGTTTATGTTATGTTCAGTTTATTCCGGACTTCGGTCTGATGCCGGGAGGGGGCCGTTGCAGTGGGCGGGGCCCAAGTTATTCTGGACTTCCATCTGATGCTGGGCGGGGCCCGATGCCGTAGGCGAGGTCCAATTTGTGCCGGACTTCGGTCTGATGCTGGGCGGGGCCCGATGCAGTGGGCAGGGCCCAGTATGTGTTATAAGTGTTATTGTATGGTATGTGGTAGTTTGGGGGAGCTCACCAAGCTTCGTGCTTATAGTTTTCAGTTTTGGTTTTAGGTACTTCCACTAGCAAAGGTGATGGGTTTTTGAGCATTCTAACACTTCCTAAGTGTACATGCAACCCTAATAACCTTGAATCTATGTTTTCTCTATATACATGCAAATTTCTTTTTTTTCAAGGTTATTTCCTAACTAGCATGGCATGGGGATTACATAATCATAAAAACTAGTAGAAATACATACCTTGTTGTTGCTTGGATTCCTTCAAGACTTTGTGAGCCTAGCACCCCAAATGTTGTGCCTCAAATGCTTCACACAACACCACAAGACTTGGAATAACTTAAGAGAATACTTCTAGCACTCAAAATCGGTTATGCCCTCTCTAGTAACACTAGGTCACGATTTTGCTAGCCATAGGGTTCCTTTTATAGTGTTGTCACAATTAGGGTTTACACATGAATGCCCTTAATTGTCATGACTCTTGATTTCTCATGACCCATGGGTTTGTAACTCCCATGGACTATCCATGGAGCTCCATATGGTTATAACCAAACCCATAAACCATGGATCATTAATCCACCATAAAAGAATAGATGATTGTCATAATCAACCCTATATATTTAATTAGTCTCACTTTGATCACCAAATTAATACTAGATTAATACTTGATCAATACTAATTAAATAATACTATTATTAATATATTAGAACTTATAATATATTAATAATCATAAGTGCCTTATTCTCTCATCTAGTCTATCCAAGTATTGCAATGCCATGCAACCCAAATGGACCATGCCGGGTCGGGTCAAGTACATACCAAATAAAGTTATGGACTTAGACACTATATCCAACAGTCTCCCACTTGGATAAGTCTAATAACTATATTTGCAAATATGACTTCAAAATCCGACTAGCAATCGTAGCGCTTTCAAAGTCTCTCGGAACTGAGATGATGATGATACGCCATTTAAGATAAGTGATCATATAATCCTCTGTTCTCACGATATCAGCCGGACAAACACATGGAACATGGTCTTACTTATTGTCCAGCATTTGTTTCTCGATCTCTGATTTGTTTCGACATAGAACTAAATTGAACACATCAATTAGGTTCTGACCGGGCCCGGTACATAAGTCAAAACCAAATCATCGAGGGGCCCAGATATCGCTTCTATTTCTAGAAGGAACAGATAAACTTTGACTGATATGCTTGTACTAACTAATTGTTGAATTATTCACAAAGGCACGTTTTATGACATCGAGTTACCAATGCGTTTTCGTGCAATCAATGAATAACCAACTCATAGTCAACAACTCATATCTCTAGGTTTGAAGATTTATATGATATTACCGTCTCACGATCACTCGAGATAAATTCCATGAAGTGATGCAAGTGAGCGTGGGTTGGATCCAATACTCAGCCCTTATGAGTACTCATGAATGTTGTAGCAACCATTGCATTGTCCAAAGCACTTTTAGACAAATCATACAAGCCAAATTCATGACAGTCTTAAATCAATACTTACTTCCAAAGTTTGACTGACTGTGGATGGTTTGAATAATAACATAATTATTCTGGAAGTAAAAACATGCAAAATTGAAACATAGTAAACAATCAACACAAGATAGTAACACCTTACTCATAAATAAATAACAACTTTTATTTATCATCAAATGTCAATTACATTTTACAAGTTTCAGGAATCTAATTATTGAAACTAATATCATCCTTCAGCCCAATGTGCCTTGCATGCTGTAAATGCTTAACCCTGCTCAGTCCCTTCGTGAGGGGATCTGCCGGGTTCTCATCTGATGATACCCTCTTAGCAACGAGGAGTCCTTCTTCTATTCGATGTCTGATGAAATGGTATTTTCTGTCAATGTGCCGAGATCTCCCGTGATCTCTTGGTTCCTTAGCCAAAGCAACCGCACTTTCGCTGTCACAGAAAATTTCCATTGGCTCTTTTATAGCTGGTACAACTCCAAGGTCTCCGATGAAGTTCTTTAGCCATATCGCCTCCTTAGCTGCTTCACTTGCTGCTATGTACTCTGATTCACAAGTAGAATCAGCTACTGTCTCCTGCTTGGAACTTTTCCAAGTAATTGCCCCTCCATTTAGGATAAAGACCCAGCCTGACTGAGAGCGGAAATTATCCCTATCAGTCTGGAAGCTAACATCGCTATATCCTTCCACTCTCAAGTCATCACTGCCTCCGAGGGTAAGGACCCAATCCTTAGTCCTCCGCAGATACTTGAGAATGTTCTTTACCGCTGTCCAGTGTGTCTTGCCAGGGTTCCCTTGATATCTACTGACCATGCTCAAAGCAAAGGCCACATCAGGGCGAGTACAAGTCATAGCATACATGATCGAGCCCACAGCGGAAGCATATGGTATATGACTCATCTCAGCTATCTCAGCCTCTGTACTCGGACTCTGAGTCTTACTCAGCTTGGCATTACTCTGGATTGGTAATTCTCCTTTCTTGGATTCTTGCATACTGAACCTCTTCAGCACCTTATCCAAGTAAGTACTTTGACTAAGTCCAATTAGTCTCTTACTCTTATCTCTCAATATCCTTATCCCTAGGATATAGGCAGCTTCCCCAAGGTCCTTCATAGCGAAACACTTCCCAAGCCAGGACTTAACCTCCTGCAAGGTTGGGACGTCGTTTCCTATGAGAAGTATGTCATCCACATACAACACCAAGAAGCTAACTATGCTCCCACTAGCCCTGACATACACACAAGACTCATCCTCACTCCTAGAAAAGCCAAACTCTTTGACTTTCTCATCAAAGCAAAGATTCCATCTGCGAGATGCTTGTTTCAATCCATAAATGGAGTTATCAAGCTTACACACTCTATTAGGGTATCTTGTATCGACAAAACCCTCTGGTTGAGCCATGTAAACATCCTCAGCCAACTTTCCATTAAGGAAAGCGGTTTTGACATCCATTTGCCATATTTCATAATCATGAAATGCAGCTATGGCTAACAATACTCTAATAGACTTAATCTTAGCTACTGGCGAGAAGGTCTCATCATAGTCAACTCCCGGAGTTTGAGTAAAGCCCTTCGCAACCAGTCGCTCTTTGTAAGTATGTACCTTCCCATCCATGTCGGTCTTCTTCTTGAAGATCCATTTGCACCCAACTGTCTTACGACCTGGTACATTGTCAACCAAGTTCCAAACTTGATTGTCATACATGGACTGAATCTCGCTGTCCATAGCCTCCTTCCATTTAGCAGACTCAGGGCCTGCCATGGCTTCCCTGTAATTATTAGGTTCATCCAAATCTATTAGTGTACTATCACTAATAAATGTATCACCTTCAGTGGTGATGTGATAACCATAATAAAAATCAGGTGTGTTCCTCACCCTAGTGGAACGTCTTGGAGGTACAGACTCATCTATCGGTTCAACAGGAGTTTCCTCCTCAGGTTGGTCGATAGCATTTGAGGTTCCTTCACCACTTGACTCTTGAAGCTCTTCAAGGTCAATTTGCCTCCCACTGTCCCCTTGGCTTATGAATTCTCTCTCACGAAAGCCTCCTCTTCTTGCTATAAAGACCACATTATCACTGGGTCTGTAGAAGAGGTAACCAAAGGATCTCTGTGGGTAGCCGATGAAAATACACCTCTCACTTCGAGGTTCAAGCTTATCATGAGTCTCACGCCTCACGAAAGCTTCACAACCCCAAATTTTGATGTGGTCCAAATTGGGAACTTTCCCAGTCCACATCTCGTGAGGTGTTTTGGCAACCTTTTTAGTAGGGACTAGATTAAGGATATGGGCGGCAGTCTCTAAGGCATACCCCCAAAAAGAGATTGGTAACGAAGCTCGACTCATCATGGAACGAACCATATCCAACAAGGTTCGATTGCGCCTCTCAGCTACACCATTCAACTGTGGTGTTCTGGGAGGTGTTAATTGTGAGACAATCCCACATTCCTTAAGATAGTCAAGGAACTCAATGCTAAGATACTCTCCTCCCCGATCGGATCGGAGCATCTTGATGTTCCTGCCCAATTGATTCTCCACTTCCTGCTTAAACTCTTTGAACTTTTCAAAGGTTTCTGACTTATGCTTGATTAAGTAAATATATCCATATCTACTGTAATCATCAGTAAAAGTCACATAATAGCGATTAGCATCCTTTGTAGCAACTCTGAAGGGCCCACACACATCCGTGTGTACAAGGTCCAACAAACCTTCACCCCTATCACAAGTACTTGTGAAGGGTGACTTTGTCATTTTTCCAAGTAAACAAGACTCGCAACTATCATCTGACTTGAGGTCAAATGATTACAAGACTCCAGCCTTTTGGAGTTGGCCTATGCGCTTCTTGTTAACATGTCCAAGACGACAATGTCACAAGGATGCTTTATCCAAGCTATCTGAAGAATCAATATACAACACATTATTTCCTAGATTGTATACAACATTCACGGCTTCATATACACCATCACAAGGTAATGCTTTAAAGTAAAATGCATCATTGTAATAAACATTAATAGCACCATTTTTATTATCAAATGAAAATGAAAAACCTTGTTTGTACAAGCCATGAAAAGAAATAATATTTCTCGCCATTTCGGGCGAGTAACAACACTTATTCAAATCTAACATTAACCCATTATTAAGCAATAAAGAATAAACTCCTATCTTGGTAACAGGTGATGCTTTCCTGTTGCCCATGACTAAGTTTATCTTCCCGTGCTCCACTTGCTCACTTCTTCTTAGTGCCTGCAAATCAGTACAGATGTGAATACCACAACCTGTATCAAGCACCCAAGAATTAGCATTAGATGAGTTATTAGACAATATTGTGTAAATACCTGCATGGGTGGGTTTAACCTTCCCATCCGTTACATCTTGCAGATATTGAGGGCAGCTTCGCTTGAAGTGTCCCTTATCCTGGCAATAGAAGCACTGTGCTTCCTTTGGGTTTGAAGAAGGAGTAATGGGACCTTTCTTTGTCCCACTTGAAGAGGAACCATCAAGAGTCTTACCCTTGGTACCCTTCGAAGGGTTTTTCCTCTTCTTACCCTTTCCCTGCCCAATAGCCAGAACAGGGGCTATTGAAGGAGTAGAAGTAGCAACCGCTTTACCCTTAAGGCCATTTTCAGCTGTCCTTAAGAGTCCTTGAAGTTTGCTAAGTGTGACTTCCTCCTTGTTCATATGATAAGTCATACGAAACTGATCATAACTTGGAGGTAAGGAATGGAGAATGATGTCAATCGCCATTTCCTCAGGAAAGTCAACATTTAGCTTCAGCAACCGGTCAACGAACCTTTGCATCTTCTGCAAGTGACTGGTGATGGGTTCACCATCCTTCATCCTTGCGGTTATCATGGAGGAGATGATTTCATACCTCTCCTGACGCGCGCTCTGATGGTACCTTTCCATCAGATCCAGGTGCATCTCATAGGGGTAGAAATCTTCATAGGATTTTTGAAGTTCAGGAGTCGTGGTGGCCATCATGATGCATGCTACTTTAGTAGCATCCTTTTCATGTGCAACAAACTCCGCAAACTCTTCAGGAGTAGCAGTGGCTTCACTCACAAACTTAAGCTCCTTATCGAGGACATATTCTTTGTCCTCATAGCGGGTAATCATTCTGATGTTTCTGATCCACTCATTGAAATTGGATCCATCAAAGATGACCTTACCACACAAGTTCATAAGGGAAAAGGAGCCTGTTGGGTTTGAGCCAGAAGCATTGTTGGAAGACATCTGAAAGGAAAGAAAGACAAGTTTCATTAGATTAGGAATCCTTAATAATTCACCCAAATGAAATATTAAGGCTAGGATCAAACAAACTATTTATAGTTGGAAGAGGGATGCCGTAATCCATACTATAAAATATTTGAAGGTAGGTAAATGACGATTTACCAATTTCCACCATAAGAACGAAATATTTTATTATTAGGTTTTATTGGTTTTGAAACTCCTAGATCTTTTGAGATACATTGAACTTTTCAATGGCATGTTTGAATCTCGATTGTGCCCTCTCAAGTTTGTGACTGGGATGCCGAGGATCACAAACAAGGTGTGAATAACCATACAAATTGACTTGGTACCCTCAACAATATTACCTAATCGATGTGCCGGTTAACCACACACGCTCCACCGATCTATAATAAATTCAAGTTACCCTTTGCCACTCTTACTAGTCCATGTTAGTGTGCCGGTTAACCACACACGCTCCACTAACGACTTGGTAAGGTACAAAGTGTAATTTTATGGGCTAGCACCAATTTCACATTTTCCGAAAGTAACTAAGATTGGGAATTTATAATGTATAGTTACTTTATAATTCATTATACTTTTAACAAGTATTTAAAGTCGTATCCTACCCGTTCGGCTAACGACCCTCCACCGATCAAGGAAGCGGTGGGTGAGAGTGGACACCCATTAAGTCACCATTTTATAGGCAACAACCTTATACCCCCTTATAGACCGGCTTCGTGAATGAGGCCTACTAACGGTAAGAATGACATATTCGTATACATATCTATATAATAAAATTATAATAATAGTATAAGTGTTGATTTTTAAACTTTTTAAAAATCTAAGGTTCAATTTGGAATTAAAGTATTAGAGTGTAAGACTTTTCAAATTCCAAAACTTGAGGGCAAGAATTGAAACTATTCCAAGTCTCTTCAATTTGTAACTTATGAGTTTTAATGGTTCATAAAATGAAGACTCTTCATTTTATGAAACTTCTTTAGTTCTTTAATCACAATTTAAAGAAGTGACTTTTGGTTATCCATAACTTGAGGACAAGTTATGGACACCATCATTGCCATTAAGATCATGAATTAAACATACATGGAGGTTACATATAATTCCTATGATCTTCTAAAAACTCATAAGAACACAAATTCATGTCAAGCAATTTCAAGAAATCATATAAACATATACAATACTTGAAAATTGATAAAAGTCATGTAAAATGGGTTAACATAATCATTATCATTTTGAAAAACAGATTTTACAAATCCAAAACAGATTGGGATAATGATCTTAATCCATTTCCAGCAACAAAACTCGAAAAAACTGCCCAGCACGCTCCTACTCGCCGAGTGCATTATTCTACTCGCCGAGTAGGATGAATTTGTTCATGGACTCGGCGAGTCCTCCCCATGGACTCGGCGAGTCCAGTCGTCAGAGTGCAGAATTTTCGATTTTTAAGCAGTTTTGCATCAAGTATACAGAAAACAATCCTAGGCTCTGATACCACTGATGGGTTTTTGAGCATTCTAACATTTCCTAAGTGTACATGCAACCCTAATAACCTTGAATCTATGTTTTCTCTATATACATGCAAATTTCTTTTTTTTCAAGGTTATTTCCTAACTAGCATGGCATGGGGATTACATAATCATAAAAACTAGTAGAAATACATACCTTGTTGTTGCTTGGATTCCTTCAAGACTTTGTGAGCCTAGCACCCCAAATGTTGTGCCTCAAATGCTTCACACAACACCACAAGACTTGGAATAACTTGAGAGAATACTTCTAGCACTCAAAATCGGTTATGCCCTCTCTAGTAACACTAGGTCACGATTTTGCTAGCCATAGGGTTCCTTTTATAGTGTTGTCACAATTAGGGTTTACACATGAATGCCCTTAATTGTCATGACTCTTGATTTCTCATGACCCATGGGTTTGTAACTCCCATGGACTATCCATGGAGCTCCATATGGTTATAACCAAACCCATAAACCATGGATCATTAATCCACCATAAAAGAATAGATGATTGTCATAATCAACCCTATATATTTAATTAGTCTCACTTTGATCACCAAATTAATACTAGATTAATACTTGATCAATACTAATTAAATAATACTATTATTAATATATTAGAACTTATAATATATTAATAATCATAAGTGCCTTATTCTCTCATCTAGTCTATCCAAGTATTGCAATGCCATGCAACCCAAATGGACCATGCCGGGTCGGGTCAAGTACATACCAAATAAAGTTATGGACTTAGACACTATATCCAACAAAAGGGAAGGGCTCGGGATGATCGCATGGTACACACCACAACTTTCAGCCTGGGATTTATTGAGACTCTGATATATTTTCTCATTTGTTTTGATACAGTATTTGATATGAGATTTTGAGATACATGACACTTGGTTTTCTTATTGAATATGGATGATTATAGTTTCTTATAATATTTTCAAAACGAAATTTTTGGGTCATATTTTTGGAATGTTTCAAGTTGGTATCAGAGCCTTGGTTTGAGGGATTCGGGCACACTTTCGGGTGTGTCTGAACTCAAACTAAGGAAGTGGTATAAAGTTTTTAAAAGAAAAACCATATTTATAAAAGCATTTTTAAAATAGAAAAGAACTTTGAAAAGAGAAAAGGGTGTGGTGCATGCAATCAGCCGAGCTCAAGTAAGTACTCCCAAATAACCCATACAAGTTTATGTAATGTTATGATTATCAGCTTTATTGGAAAAGCATGCTAGATTAGGACTAAGGATCTAGGAAGGATGCCTTATGTGCCTGTTATATGTGTTTCAGCTTTATGAGAACTGCCTGCTAGTACAGAATTGTCAATATGATAGCCAGAGTAGTATATGCTTGATTATGTGTACTCGATGCTTGAATGTTGTTTGCTTTGTGCTTTTAAGAATCTTAGTTATCTTTTACTAACTAGTAAATGAATATGTTACGTTACATATTACGAGGATTAAATAGTTTTAGAAGGTTAGGTCTAGCCCTATTGCACAGCTCTCGTCTGAGTCCAACCGTTGTAGGGTAGGATCTCTCATTCGAAGAATTATCTAGTCTTAGTGATATGTAATAGTATTCACGTGTTAGTTAGGAGGAGGTAGCAGAGACTTCTTATGCAACTGATAGTGGAGAGTGGGTTGGTGATTACCCTAGGGCAAGCCGATGAAGAGTTTAGTATGAGATCAATAGTAGTAGTAGAAGGGACTTGGTGGAGTCAAGGCAGTTCTTGAGGAAAGTACAGATAGATGTGGAAGGTAGTATGGGCCCGTACTACTAAAAGCAGAGGATCCATACTCGAATCAAGGAAGGCTGAGATAAGACCAGGGAACCTGTAGTGTGTGAGATCCCTCGAGTTTGAAGAGTATTATGATGATGGTGATAGTATATTTCCGAGTATAGTGATGCTACGTGGTAGACAAGATGACAGTTTTGGTGCCGGCAAGGGATCAAGCTCGTACTCTAGAGCCGGGCAGCTTGATGGTCAGATGAGGGAGTTCATTCCATCTAAGAGTACGTGCAGTATCATTGATCAGACTCCTATGATCTTTAGTGTGATCAAGGAGAGCATTTTAGAGATTTATGATGAGAGACTGAGTGCATTCTGCACCGAGATAGCAGTCATGATAGGGACCCGTACGTTGATGTTTCAGGAATTCAGAGTTTGTGAAGCTCCAGATTGTCATGAGGGTTAGGACCCTATTGTTAGCAGCAGATGGTTGGTAGATGTTGCCAACACTTTTCGTACCAGACATTGTCTCAAAAGGAGACAAGATCTGACTTACTTCCTGTCTCCTGAGAGGCAGAGCACGAGATTAATAGGAAGAGATTGGTACCACAGTATGTAGCATATGAGGAAATGAATAAGGTAAGGTATCAGAACATATTGTAGAATGATAGCAGGGAGATCATGAGTATCTCGGGGTGCAAGATCCTGAATGATATGACTTCTAGAGCACGAGAACGAGGTATTGACTTGGGGCACATTGGCAAGAGGGAAGCAGATCAATTGCTTATACTGAAGGGTCTCGGGAGGAGACCCAAGAGTCAGGATTAGCTTGTGAGAGGCCAGCAGGGCCAGATTCGGTTCAGCTTGCGGAAAATTGCACAATGGAGCCTTTTCATTATAAGGGTTTGAGTAAGTGTAACTCTGGGTTATCCTCTGATGTGTTTGAATTATATTTTCAAGAGATGTCATATGCCAATCGCCTACCGAGAATTATTAGCGGATAGCGATAGATCATTTCCCAAATTGCGGGATTGGGAGAGTACAATGTTATCTTGGTTTATTCCAAGACTGAGGAGCAGCACGATGAGCACCTGAGGGAGGTGTAGAGACTCTGAGGAGGGAGAGACTTTTTGTAAAGTTCTCCAAATGTGAGTTCTGGTTGTGCGAGGTCCAATTTCTTGGGCACCTTGTCAACCAGAAGGGTATACTAGTCGATCCGGCCAAGATAGAGGCCATAATGCAGTGGGAGATTCCGAGCTCTCCAACTGAGATTCGGTGTTTCCTTGGTTAGCAGGTTGTTACCGGAGATTTATTCGGGAGTTTTCCAAGATTGCAGTTCCTTTGACTCGACTGACCAAGAAGTCGGTGGCCTTTCGTTGGGGGCCTAAGGAGCAGGCAGCCTTCGAGACTCTCAGACAGCGATTGTGCGAGGCACCGATTCTCACCCTGCCAGAGGGTGTAGATGATTTCATGGTTTACTGTGATGCTCGATGCGGCATAGGTGCGGTACTGATGCAGCGGGATCACATAATAGCAGGCCTTAGGGAATCAGGTTGTGGATTCCAGTCAGGACATGGGTTCAGTTTTGGATGTTAGGTCATGTGTATGCTCGGCGTTGGATGTGTTCAAATTAGTAATCAACAACTGGGATAGTATGAGAGAGTGTTGTAAGTCTGCGGGTGTAGCCGTAGCATTCACTAGCACCCAAATAGTGTTAGAGTGTTGTAAGTCTGCGGGTGTAGCCGTAGCATTCACTAGCAGCCAGATAGTGTTAGATTGTTGTAAGTTTATGGGTGTAGCCGTGGCATTCACTAGCAACCATATAGTGTTAGAGTGTTGTAAGTCTACGGGTGTAACCGTAGCATTCACAAGGTTGGTAGATAGTGCTAGAGTGTTGTAAGTCTGCGGGTGTAGCCGTAACACTCACTAGGTTAGTAGATAGCATGAGCGTGTTGTTAGAACGCGGAAGGAACAGTGGTGCTACCAGTTCGAGTGCAGCAGTGAGAATATGGAAATCCACAGATTGGTTTCTGCATTTCCCCAGGGGGATTAGATCTGGTTAAGCCAGTGATAAGACTGTAGGAACGTCACTGCAGTCTTGGGATCAGGGAAGTGATGGACCGTTTAAGGTCGTTTATGATATAAGGCTGCCTTTGATCATGTAGCAATCACCTTTAGCCTTGGATTTGGTGACGTCAGGATTCGACGCATGGAGCCGATTGGTTGGATTGGGAGGTTGTTAGAGCTATAGTGGTAAGATAACTAATGACAACTATTGACAGACAAGGATTACGCTCGGAAGACTTGAGCGACGACTGTATGGGAGCCTGGATTCAGCAACCAGGTAGAAACTCGGTATTTCGGATGACTAGTGAACGAATTGGGACCCGGGAGGTCTCGGTAGATTTTGGAAGGCACCCAGGGTGCAACATACTGTTTCAGGCAGTTTAGTGTTTTAGGCAGCTCAGTGCTTCAGACAGTTTAGCGTCTCAAGTAGTAATGGCATTTTAGGATTTCATGTATGGTTAGAGTCACAGATAGCTTGATTTATGGTAGGTCACTCACTGTGGGATTATCTTATCCTTGTCCAAGTATAAGTGATCTGCAAGGATAACTGGATCTGTGATTATGTTTTCTAGTGGGAACCTCGAGTTATCCGAAGCAGAGTAGGCAGTTGAGAGACAAGTGGACTAGATTCAGCAATAATGATTCAATATGGGCGGTCTGTCAGGGATTCAAAACATCTCGAGACAGCAGATTTCAGACGGAGTAGATGCGATCTTGTTGCGAGGAATTCATTTATCTACGGATTTGGGAACCCTGCGAGGGTTGGTCATGGGTACCCTGAGAAGGCTGGGGTGTGCCCAGGATTGGGGCCATGTTACTTGAGTAGTTTGACGCGTAAGGAATGGTACGAGATGATTTCGAGGACGAAATCTAATTTAAGTGGGGGAGAGTTGTAACACCCCGTTTATTAAACAAATAAATTAATAAATTTATGAAGGTATGGTAATCCAAAAATCAATAATCATATGGCAATGTGTTGGTGTCGATGGTTAATTGTTATAATTTTAGAAGTTGGGGGTTAAAAAGTGCAAGTTCTGGACTTAATTTGCAAAGGATTTCAGAAGCCATGGTCTGTTTGGTAATTAATGGATTTTAATTGAAAAGATTTGAAGGCTTAGGGGCTCATTGGTAATATAGGGATCTATTATGAAAGGAGTTTATGGGGTCGGGGTTAAAAAGGTAAACTTTGGATTGATGCTGAAAATAATATGGGGAGGAGGGACCAAAAGTTTATTTTTGGCAGTGTAGTTTGGTTTGGAGCCACGGGATGAATCTGATCCCTTCATCCTCTCGTCAAAGGGGTGTAGCCAAAGAGCCCAGTACCCTTCCTTCCCTCTCATTTTTAATGGAACAGCAACCCCTAACCCTAGGAAGCTCTCATCAGCCGCCACCCTTATACCTCCCTCTCCCAGCCGCCTCCTAATTTTCGACGACGACAAGCTCGGCTGCCGCTTGCTACCGTGCCAATGAAACGCCACCGTGACATCCCTTCATCCTCTCGTCATGTGTGAGCATCCCAGTCGAGCCATCGAGCGTAGCAACTTTTATCTCCGGACGAGGGCAGTCGACGGTGTGACTTCCTTCTTCTTCTTCTTTTTCTGTCGTCACTCATAGTCCGACTCGACTATTCCGGCGTCGTTCCGACGACCCTTCGACATCATCTGCCCAGCGGATGTATGGCCGCCGCCACTCCGAGCAGCTGAGATGCGACGTTGTTGCCGCCTCTCCGGGGTACTGTCGCCGCCAAACGCCTCAGGTGGGTGGCTGTGTTGCTATTCCGGGAAAAGGGTGTAGTGTATGTTTATTGTAGTGTGTGTGTGTGGTTGTATTTCTTTTGTTAGAGTGTTTTGGCTAGCCGAAAAATCAAGATCAGCCGCCACCACCACCGTGAGGTGGTGGCTGCCGCCACGTGCCACCGCCGGCCACCACTAGGGTGGCTGTGTGTGTGTGTATGTTAGTTAGTGTGTGTTTTAGTTTAGATTAAAGCATTGTAATTGTAATTAGCAAAAAGAATAATGAAAAGAACCAAACCACCACCGTGAGGTGGTGGCCGCCGCCGTGAGCCACCATCGACCACCACTACCCGAGGTGGTAGTGGGTGGTGCCCGACTAGTAAAAACCCTAATGGGCTTAAAGATTTAGTTTTGGGCCTATTGAGCTATGATTGGGTGGGAAACCCTAAATAGGGTTTAGAAAACCCTAATTTTGGATTATGGGCCTTGGACTTATTGGGACCCACATTTGGGCCATTGGAATTGGACTATGTATTAAGCCCGATTACACCATATGATGTATCTAGAAGAGTAGTGGAATTAATGGATTAAGTCCTTAATGGGTTAAGTGAGAAACACTTAACCTTATATGTCATTTTATGTGAAACCCTAATTTCACTTGGGCCTTAAGTTGGGCCTTTATATTGGGCTTTGGTGGTTGGGCCAATAATGGGTCATTCAAGAACAATCATGTGGACCAGAATAATTTAATGGGCATAAGGGTAATGCCCATGTAAGGGGTTTGGGCCCAATTTGGAAAGTTGGGCCATAGTTGGGCCTTGGTTTATTATTAGACTTTTGGGCCTTTGGATTTGGCCTTGGGCTTGATTCAAGCTAAGTTAGAGGTAAAGTAATCTTTTACCCCAAGCATGGACTTATGAGTATATGTGACGGAATCCAATTATTTAATTGGGTGTTATTTTGAAGTTGACAGATTTGGGGATCTGTCATCCAGCAGCTAAGGTTTTGTCAGCAGGACTTCAGCAATGTGAGGTGAGTTTTCCTCCAGAACGGGTCTAAGGCACCAATGTCGGCCCGTCTAGGTAGTTGCAGTATGTCGGGGTAAGCCCGATGCAGTTTATATGTTTCCGGACTCCGGTCCGATGTCGGGCAAGCCCGATGCTGTATAGGTGATTATGTTATATGTTCATGTTTATGTTATGTTCAGTTTATTTCGGGCTTCGGTCCGATGCCAGGCGGGGCCCGATGCAGTAGGAGGGGCCCAAGTTATTCCGGACATCGGTCCGATGCAGTGGGCGGGGCCCAAGTTATTCTGGACTTCGGTCCGATGTCGGGCGGGGCCCGATGCAATGGGCAAGGCCCATTATGTGTTATATGTGTTATTGTATGGTATATGGTAGTTTGAGGGTTTCGTGCTTACAGTTTTCAGTTTTGGTTTCAGGTACTTCCACTAGCAAAGGGAAGGGTTCGGGATGATCGAATGGTACACACCACAGCTTTCAGCCTGGGATTTATTGAGACTCTGATATATTTTCTCATTTGTTTTGATACAGTATTTGATATGTGATTTTGAGATACATGACACTTGGTTTTTGTAACACCCCCAAACCTGAACGACGGAAACATTCGGGGCGGAGGACGTCATGTACAATATCATAACAATTGAATAGTAAAGAAAGTACACACAACCATCATATACATAATTGAAAAGTTTACATGATTGTAAGTATTACATGTTCCAAAAGTCAATTACCATATGATGTTCAAAAGATTTTATTAACGCATGAGCGTCAATCTTCAAACGTAGTTGACAACCTGATTTAGCGATTTCCTGAGAATACAAGTTATTTCAAAGAAAAAGTGTCAACAACTAAGTTGGTGAGTTCATAAGTAGTTATTTGAATAAATTCATGCCATTCGTAAGTTCATGTTTGTTTCCAGAAAATCTGATATTTTCTATAAAATCAATTATGATTTGATGTTGTATAAAATGGATGTATTGAACCCGGAAAATCCTATATCTTCCTAAAAATCGAGAAGTAGTCTTAATACTCCAAGACCGTAATTTGTAAGTAAATATGCCATACTTAGCTTGATAAAAATATAGTTTTACTAGTAAATAAAACTATCTGAAGATTTGCATTTTCACGTAAAAACAATTGTATTCTTACTTTTTACGGAAGATTTAATACCATAAGAGTCGTCTATCATGTGATTTTTCATAACTGTACTAAGATGGGTTTGAGTGTAGTGACGTTCTTCAGGTGTCGAAATGTTATGACATTTGTCACCCTTAACCTGCCGGTCGGGCTGTAGCTAACAACCAGGGTGCGGGATCATCAGTCCCGTATAGATCTATACACACTTATCACGTTCTCCGGACGGAGACTCTGGTTATAAAACAAGGCTTTCTTGTATACCTTGATAGGTACTAGGAAGACGAATGACTCACAGATTCTCAACTAAATCACGTATTTTCGGAATGAATAAAGTTATAGTGAAATGGTTACCCTTGTTATGATATGTTATACGAACATATAAATAAAACATATTTTGATATATAAACATATTTTATCCCGAGAGGGTAGAATGGTATCGTGAGATGTTTTGCATGCTAAGATTTTCATATGATTGTTATAACAACAGCAAGAAACTCATAGCAAAAGATTGATATTTTAACACAATTTTAACCATGTGTTTACTTGTATTCCCCCCCCCCCCTAAAAGTGTTTAAAAAGCATTTAAAAGTGTAGTGATAGGGGTATGAACTCACTTGGTAAGAGTGATGATCTGTTGAAAAGCTAGGCTATACGTGGGCAGCACTTCGACTGGAACGAGGTTAGCTTCTCGGGAGTTTCGGGGCTTCGGGCTTCCATCAGAGCTGGGATACGTAACCGGAGCATCGGGGTAGTCTCGAGAGGCTTAACACTGAGTAA
The DNA here is from genome assembly GCF_052849685.1 of Lactuca virosa. NCBI lineage: Eukaryota > Viridiplantae > Streptophyta > Magnoliopsida > Asterales > Asteraceae > Lactuca > Lactuca virosa. The sequence continues at coordinate 200,349,126 of NC_136426.1, forward strand.
ATGTAGGAGAGATGATAGAATTGAGCAGCCAAAACCGAAGCCCTCAGTTTCTATTTATAGGGTGCATTTCTTGAATTCACGTCGTGAACATGAAGTTGTTCACGTCGTGACTTTGGTTCTTATCCCTTCCGTAGAGTCGACGTCTGATAGCCCGACTCTGGCACACATCAATCGTTGGCTCACGTCGTGAGTCTCTGACAGTTGTTGGAATTCGTGTCCTGAACTTCAAAAATTCATATCTTTCGCATACAAGCTCCTCTTTTGACATTCTTTATATACACGCATAGGTGAGATTATGCTCTACAACTTTCGTTTAGACTCCGTCGGCTAATTTTGAATTTATTTATAATATTATATTTTTAACAGGCCGGGACAGGAAAAGTCCGTTAAAAATTTATAACTCTTTCATCCGACGTCCGCTTTCGTCTGTCTTTTTACTGTTGTACTACTATTGTTGAGATCTTCAATTCTCGTTTAGGTTTCATTGGCTAAAAGTCGCTCGATCTCTATTTCGAGTTTTTAGCTGTCTACTGCTATATCTGAAACTCAGAAAAATCATAACTTCCTCCTACGAAGTCAGATTTGGACGTTCTTTTTATGTACATTTACGATTTAATGATATTTGCGACTTTCATTTAGATACCTAAGGCTAAAAAGTATTTTATTGGAATTTCGCGTTTTACGCTTAACAGTGTTTTAACGGTTTTGTTGCGGATCTTTGATTGGTCATAACTTCTTTGTTATAACTCGGACTTTAGTGTTCTTTATATTTCTGAAAACCTTGTGACGATATCTATCAATTTATACTTACCAATTGAGATTTTTGAATATTTCATTTTTGACGCTATTATTATTACTTTTTTCAAAATAGGTTACACTAGTTGACTTTAGATCATTACATTGACTTGAAATATCGGGTTGTTACATCATCCCCCCGTTAGAGGGAATTTCGTCCCGAAATTTTTTATAAAGTAAGTGTTTATGGACTAGGGAAGAGATGCGGGTACTTTTGTTGCATCTGATCTTCTTGCTCCCAAGTGAATTCAGGTCCCTGCTTAGCGATCCAACGAACCTTCACTATTGGTATACGACTTTGCTTTGTTCGTTTGACTTCCCTATCCATGATTTCGACGGGTTCTTCCACAAAGTTAAGATTTCCGTTCAATTCGATCTCTTCGAGTGGAATTACAAGAGTTTCATCAGATAGACACTTCTTCAGATTAGACACGTGAAACACACGATGTACGTTGTTAAGTTCGAGTGGTAGTTGGAGTCTATAAGCTACTGGACCAATCCTTGCTATAATTTCAAAAGGTCCAATGTACCTTGGATTTAGTTTTTCGCGCTTTCCAAAGCGTATAATGCCCTTCCAGGGTAAGACCTTTAGTAGGACACGGTCACCAACCTGAAATTCCAAGGGTTTTCGCCTCTTGTCGGCGTAGTTCTTTTGCCTATCTCTTGAGGCTTTCAGTCGTTCGCGGATTTGAACAATCTTCTAAGTTGTTTCCCTAATAATTTCCAGGCCAATGAGAATGCTATCAGGGACTAGGCCTATTTCCAACTGCGTGTCACCCACTTCCGCCCAGCACAGAGGTGATCTACACTTGCGGCCGTAGAGGGCTTCAAATGGAGCAGTCTTGATGCTAGTGTGATAACTGGTGTAATATGAGAATTCAACTAATGGTAAGTGGGTGTCCTATATCTTACCAAAGTCTATTACACAAGCCCGTAACATGTCTTCTAGGGTTTGAATAGTTCTCTTACTCTGTCTGTCAGTTTGAGGGTGGTAGGCTGTACTCATGTCTAGCCTAGTTCCCAAGGATTTCTATAGTGATTGCCAGAATTGTGAAGTGAATCTGCTATCTCTGTCCGAGATAATAGACATCGGTACTCCATGGAGTCGTACGATCTCCCTGATGTAAATTCTTGTCAGTTTCTACATCTTATTGGTCTCCTTGATTGGCAGGAAGTGGGCAGACTTGGTTAATCTGTCAACGATCACCCATATGGTATCGTAACCACTTTGCGTTTTGGGTCGTTTGGTTATGAAATCCATGGAAATCTGCTCCCACTTCCACTCAGGTATTTTGGGTTGTTGAAGTAGACCTGAGGGTTTTCGATGTTCTACTTTGATTTTGGCGCAAGTTAAGCATTTGCTCACATAGGTAGCAATCTATGCTTTCATGTTTGGCCACCAATAGATTTGTTTGAGATCCAGATACATCTTATCTGAACCTGGGTGTACGGAGTATCGAATCTTATGTGCTTCATTCATAACCACTTCTCTGAATCCACCAAATTTCGGTGTCCAGATTCGATTCATGAGATAACGAACTCCGTTACTTTGTTTTCAAGATTCTTGTCCATTCCTCTAAGTGCTTCACCTGTCACATTTTCTAATTTCAAGGCTTCAAATTGAGCTTTCTTGATTTGTGTTGACAGGTGTGAATGGATTGTCATAGTTAACCCTTTTACTCTTCGACCAGAGTACTCCTTTCGTCTGAGGGCATCTGCCACTGCATTGGCTTTTCCGAGATGATAACGAATTTCGCATTTGTAGCCATTGAGTAGCTCTACACATCGTCGTTGCCTCATATTTAGCTCCTTCTGATCGAATATATGCTGAAGGCTCTTGTGGTCTATGAAGATGGTGCATTTTGTGCCGTATAGGTAGTGTCTCCAAATTTTTAGAGCGAACACTATGGCTCCAAGCTCAAGCTCGTGGGTGGTGTAGTTAACCTCGTGGGTTTTTAATTGTCGTGAGGCGTAAGCAATAACCTTCCCTCGTTGCATCAGCACACAACCCAACCCTTGAATAGACACATCGCAGTATACTACAAAGTCTTCTGTCCCTTCTGGAAGAGACAAAATGGGTGCACTGCACAGGGCTTGCTTTAGAGTTTGAAATGCAGCATCTTGTTTTTCTCCCCATTTGAAGGTTATGCCCTTCTGAGTCAGGGTAGTAAGGGGTTTGGCGATGCTGGAAAAGTTTTGTATGAATCTGCGTTAATAGCCAGCAAGGCCTAAAAATTAGCGGATTTCGATTGGCGTCTTTGGTGCTAACCAATTCTTGATTGCTTTGATTTTGGAAGGGTCCACATGAATTCCTTCTTTGCTGACCACGTGACTTAGGAAATCTACTTTCCTAATCAAAAACTCGCACTTTGAGAACTTTGCGTATAGCTTTTCTGCTCGTAGTGTCTCCAAGACTTGTCTAAGATGCTGACCATGTTCTTCTTTACTCCTTGAATAGATGGGTATATCATCTATGAACACGATCACAAATTTGTCCAGGAAAGAACGAAATACCCGGTTCATTAAGTCCATGAACACGGCGGGTGCATTAGTTAGTCCAAAAGGCATCACTACAAATTCGTAGTGACCATATCTAGTTTGAAATGCCGTTTTAGGAACATCACTTTCCAGGACTCGAAGTTGACGATATCCGGATCTTAGGTCGATTTTTGAGAAGTAATTTGCTCCTTGGAGTTGATCGAACAGATCGTCTATTCGTGGCAAAGGGTATCGGTTCTTTATGGTGAGTTTGTTTAGCTTGCGGTAGTCGATGCACATTCTGAACGATCCATCTTTCTTCTTTACAAACAGGACTGGTGCTCCCCAAGGTGAGTAGCTTGGTCTGATAAATCCTTTGCTGAGCAGTTCGTTTAGTTGACTGGATAATTCTTGCATCTCTGCTGGGGCTAAACGATAGGGTGCTTTGGCTACGGGGGTGGCTCTAGGAATTAAGTCAAGTCTGAATTCAACTTGTCTTGTTTGTGGTACTCCTGGAAGATCTTCGGGAAATACGTTGGGAAAATTACAGACATCAAGAATGCTCTTGATGTCTTCTACTTCTCGCTTTCCATCCATGACGTGTGCCAAGAATGCATGGCGTTCCTTGCGTAAATATTTTTGAGCTTTGACGCAAGAGATGATACGAAGATTTGTACTGGGTTTATCGCCATAAATAATGAGGGTTTCGCCATTTGGCAGATTACGGCGAACGGCCTTTTCGTAACCTAAAATGTCCGTACGATGAGAACTTAACCAATCCATGCCTATGATAACGTCGACACTTTTTATTGAAATCGGCATGAGGTTGATGGAAAAAGAATTATTGTTTAGTGTGAGAGTACAGTTTCGGTATATTTCTTTAGCGCCTTCTGTTTTTCTGTTAGCCATTTCTACTATGAATGTTTCGTTTAATGGTTGGGGTGTTTGTTTGAGTAGATTTTTAAACTTGTGACTCACGAAACTCCTCTCTGCTCCACTATCAAATAGAATGCATGCATAAGAGTTATCGAGGAGAAACGTACCAATTACCACCATAGGATCTGCAATGGCTTCCTCTTGTCCCATTGCGAAAACTCCGCCTCCTCCACCAGCATTCCTATTATTTGCCTTCGGGCAGTCCCTCCTGAAGTGCCCCACTTCACCGCATTCATAACAAGTGCGACCCACTCCGAAATTTGTGGCTGGAGCGGCCGGTTGGATCGGTTCCTTGCAAAAACGGACAATATATCCCTTTTTATTGCACCTCTTGTCGTGCATTTCACGGCAGGGTCCGTGATGATGATAATTTCATTTATTGCACCTCGGCAAGTTTCCGGAGTACGGCTTTGTTGGTGCTGGGGTGGTAGGGACAGTGACGGTGTGAGCTGCCACTATTCGTTGTCTTTTTTTGTTTTCCTGTGTTGTTTGCCCCTTTCTTTTGTTCTAGGGTTTCCTTCGGTTCTCACTCTCTTTTGGTGGATCGGAAGTGATTGCGATTGTGCCCTGGCGAACCCCATGGTCAATCAGTCGTTGAGCCAAGCGCTTTGCTCTGTCAAACGTGATCGGATTAGGTGCTAGGACATGCTCTTGGATCTGGGGCGACAGTCCCCATATATATCTCTCTACCTTCTTCTGTTTCGGACTCACCATCCCTGGACACAAGGCAGCTAAATCACTGAACCTGACCGTGTATGCGGCAAGATCAGATCCAGTCATCTTTAGATTCCACAACTCTTGCTCTAACTTCTGAATTTCGCCCCTTGGGCAATACTCTGCCAGCATTAAGATTTTTAGATCCTCCCAGCTCATGGCATTAGCAATCGGGAGAGATAAGGCTTTCACATGGCCCTTCCACCAAGTGAGGGCTCGATCAGAGAAAGTACAAGCAGTGAACTTGACTTTACTTGCTTCCGGACATACATAGATTTCGAAGACCGTTTCGGTCTTCTCGAACCACTGCATAAGTGCAATGACTCCTCCGATTCCATTAAAAGTTTTTTGTTTTGCATTTGTAAAATCCTTATATGTGCATTCTCTGGAATGACGATGACCATTGCCATGGTTTAAGTGGTTGGTACTACTTCCTAGTCCACCTGTGCGATTAGAGTTTATCTGTGTCAAAGCAGCTGCAACTGCTGTAGTTATAGCAGCTTGTACCATAACGGGGTCATATTGGGGAGGTGGTAGCGGTGGTGTTGGTGTTGCATTGTTGACGCGTCTACCAGATCTACGAGGAGGCATCTTTCTGCCAAAGAATTAACAATGAAAGACAATAAGTCCTTGATAATTGGAAGTCGAGTGTTAGTAAGTTAACCATTTTGGATTGTTCATGCATTAAGATTCTACTTTAAGATGTGATTTGTATTCAATTCATACTAAGAGTGTATATAGAAGATCAACTTATGAATTTCGAGTGATATGTAACATAATGCAAAGCAAATACTTTAATATAATTATATATATATATATATATATATATATATATATATATATATATATATACACATTACTAGAAAAACAGCCTTTTACGACGCTCATTGCGCGTCGTAAAACGCTCAGACGACGCGCAAATACGCGTCAAGAAAGGCCTTGTCATAAAGAGAGACGACGCACATTTATGACGCGCATTTACGACGCGCGGTTATGACACGCAATGCGTATCAAGGAAGCCCCTGTCAAGAAAGGCCATGTCATAAATGAAGATGACACACATTTTTGCGTATCATAATTTTAAATGTTCTAAAAAAAATATATTTATATATTTATTAAATTTTAAATTAAATTTGCATTTAATGTCTCATAATAGAAATAAAATATCATATACAAAAAATACAATCCATTGCATAAAATTTAATGTCATACAATTCTATTTCTTACGATATCTAAATTTGCATCTAATCTACTCTGTACATCAAATTCCAACTAAGTAAAGTTGCATCTTGCCTTTCATAATTCTTTAAGACTAATGTTCCAAACTCATTTGATACATGATCGCAGTCCAAATAAGATGATGGGATTAAAATTTAAAATAAGGTTTTCTATTGTAGATTATTTGTAACCTAAGCATCAGATAAGTAAATTCCCGGATGATGTGGAGTGGCATCTTGTTCCATGACTCTCATTTCTTGATCAACACTTTCAAATACCCAATCTGGTAGACGAATCATGTCCACCAACACCTAGAAAGATATACATTTGGTATTTAAGGGTTGACCAAGTCAAAAAAAAACATAGGAGAAATATCTTACAATAAGATTTTTAACATAATATCCTAATAGTTTAACGACCCAATTTATTTAGACAAGAACATACCAAGAAATGAATTTAGCACAATCATTTATATAGATATTAACAAGACAATATAAAAAGAACAACAGAGGTTACCCCATATTGGCATATTCTAAAAACTAAAAGTTTGAGTTTTAGGGTTTCAAGTCAACTTACCCGCATCCCAGATGCATAATCTTCAGCTGCCCTAAGAAGCTCGACTAGTTGAACAGCAGCATCAAGAGCATCTAGAGCCCATGAAGGTGGTGCTTCTAATAATCCAAGAAGAAGTCTTTGAGTAGCACTTGGACTAGCAATAGCATAGTACCTATGGAAGAGCCTTGCATAAGTCTCTAAAGCAGGAAGCCCTGCAACAAGATGCTCATCCATGGCAGTTGTTGGAGGAGGAAGTAATAGAGCAGGAACAGCAGCTGCAGTTAGAGTAGCGGTTTCATAACGAGCAACTTCCTCATCACATAAACTTAAAATTACACCTGCGTCATCAGCAACAGCCCACGTGAAGAAGCCATTACTAAACACAAAATTTTACTACTGTGTTAATTGTTATTATCCTTCTTTCAAAAGTTTTATTAAAAAAAAACATTTCCACTTACCAAGAGAAGGTGGCTTCAGTTCCCCTGCAGCGTATTTTCCCATAACACCCCCACACCTACATATGTTAATTAAGTAAGAAAAGGTAATAGTCATGAAAACACACAAAAAGAACTTTTTTTTTTAATAAATTAAACAAGCACTTACCAACGAAACTAGTCGCTTCTGATACCTATAGGTGCAGCAAGCAATAAATCAGTGATCCAAGGAGACAGAGGCCTTAGTGGTTTCCTTTCATGGTGTCCAGATGGTGAAGAAGAAGAAGAAGAAGAAGAGGATTGAACATTTGTAGGGTTATTGTTGATGCCTGGCTACCACTGCTACTTCTATCTGTTTCACCATGTGGGTGTTCAACTTTGAAAATTGGTCGACTGTAATGTGTTAATATTCGTAAAATATCTCCACATGCTAATGCCCATTGTTTGTTCATAAACCACAAGAGAAGAAACATAGAGGTGTGAGTATGACTTCAGGTGGCCAAGCCCTGTTCACAATAAATAAAATAACGATCAAACCAAACCATTTGTACATGTTACCTGATTTAGATTCAAGGGTTTGATTGGGTTTAGGCCCTTGAAACCCATCCAAAGCATCTAAAGTCAACTGTCACCCACAACCACCACCACTTGAGGTGGAGGTGGGTCCCACCCCCACCTCGACCCCTGCTGCAGCAACATTCCCAGCAACATTCCCGCACCAGATGAGTAGTCCCGTTTGTAAGACCAGGACCCACATGCCTGTTTACTATCGTTGACTTCATCAGCATCTCGGTTAATGACAACACCTTCAATGTTATCTGTATGGGGAATAATCCCCTGTGGCCTATCCACTGTACTCCCACCTTCATATACATTTCTTTTGTTCGGGCCCCAGGATTCATACGAAGCTGCCCGACCTCACTGCCCGCAGCCTGCCCGAGATTTGGGTCTTGGTATAAGTCTGATACAGGTCTTTTTTGAGATAATCCACTTCCCATTGTAAGATTTAAATCCATTCCTGTAGTTGCAGCTTCATCAATGTCTTCTGTTTGTTGTTCAGCTTCAACCCATCCATTGATATCAGATTGAAGAAGAAACCGATCGATTTCTGGGCCTCTTGAAACCTTCATTTGGTCAAGTGCTGAAGTAGCCACAAGGGGTAGAAATGGAAATTGAAGGAGTCCATCACAGCGGCCTTTGTAACCTCATCGTCTTCATCCTGGATATATATTATATATATTATTTAATGTTTTAAAAAACAATATTTTAATTTTATCTGTTTTTTTTTAAAGTGAACCTGTTTGATTTCAGGAGGAGCAGGGATTTCAGGGGCTAATAAGTCTTCACGCTCTTCAGGATCATTACCAACTGCTTCATCATCATCTGTGAAAATCTCCTCATGCTCCCAGTCATCACCTGAAATCTCACATATAATAACAAATAAACAAACAACCTATTTTCATTTCTCATGGAAAATTCAAATTCAAGTAGTAAATGGAATGTGTCATTCCATTCCATTATCCAAATAACAAAACAATCACCTTTCTCAATATCATCATCATCAAAATCAAGATCACCACCTCTAGGGCCTTCCTCATCATCATCACCTCCTCTTTTATTAAGTCTAAGTCTATTTTTCCTTGCAAACTCTTCATCCTCATCTTCTTCTCCTCTATCTGACACATTCCCTTCATCATCATCTGCATTATTCTTTTTACGCCCTCTGCCACCACCTCCACCACCACCACCTTCCTTGTCATCAGGCCTTTCAACTTCACCAAAAGCAGATGCACCGTTGTTTGCAGCTTTCATCATCCATCTTTCATACCCATCTGCAGTTTTCCTTCTGTTTTTTATCTTTTCTTCTGCTTCCTCAAGTGTAAGTTGCTTGTATTGTGCAACTTTGTTGAAGTTGTACCTAAACACCAAATGTAATAATAACAAGTGTTTGTTGTATATCACTAATGGCATGTTTTTTTTCATCAAGTGCTGTATACACATCATCTGTTTCATTTTTAATCGAATGAAATCTGTAAATGTGAATATATGACCATTTTACCCTTCTGTTTAGGCTTAAAATCAGGGTAGTGGAATAGTATAGTTCCTAGTATCTTTTTTTTAATCTATATGTGCTTTTTGTATAGTATTTACATTCTTACTTTTATCCTCCATTAAGGGCTCATGTTTCATATGGGATTTGGGTATTGTTGTTTTTGTTTACCCTTCTGTTTAGAGTCAATGCAGAATAGCAAATGATTGTTTATTTGATAGCTGTTAGAAACTCAAAGATTTGAGACTTTAAAACACTACACAGATAAAACCATGATTCTGTTAACAATCACTGGTTTATAGTTGTATAAATATACTCTTACTTACCATAGAGGAAAGATCATATTTAAACATGTCGACTCTCTTTTCTGTTAACCAGTAATCAAGAAATGGGCCCACAAGTAGAAGGGATCCAGCATGGATAGGTGTTGTATGTCCCAACAGATTGAAAGACCTTAATTGTACATCATATCAGTTGCTAGAGAAACCTATGCAAAATGAGACAAAAATCACAATTAATTATTGATAACTTTGAATTAAATCTCATAACATATATAATTATTGAAAAATTTGAGTTTGTTACCTTTTCAAACACTTTCTGAACATAGCTAAGAGCAACAGTTCAGTGCTGGCTATTTGTCCAGAGGCAACCTGCAACAGATTAAGGAATTAGTTTTCATTATATATTTATTTATATCAAAAAGACAAACATATGTAAGTGAGAGTAAAATTACCATGTTGTCTATGTTGTATCTTGCAGCATAGCCAAGACTAGATTTGCGATGTTGACCAGCCCAGAACACTTCCCCACCTAAAGACAGGTGAGGGATCACACACTACAAGTAAAATATTACCCATGAGAAAATGCTGATATATATATACAGACCTTAATTCAGCCTTCAATGCCTTCAATTCCTGGAAGATTGATTGATATGTTTGAGCTTATCACCACCTACCTTTCTGTAAATCACGAACTTGAGGACCCTTTGGAACCCCACCATAAATGCAAGTATTCTTAATCTTTAAAGATGCGCCACATCATCAATCAAACGAAATATATATATATATATATATATATATATATATATATATATATATATATATATATATATATATAAACTTCAATGGAAATAAAGATAAAAAATATGATATGGAATTGTACCAAGATCTAAGGCGGGAAAGATGGACAAGATGGTTATAGGAGAGCTTCTTAGCCTTGGCCATCTGACTTTAGTTTCACATAAGAAACTTCTGTCCAATATTGGAGGCCTATAAAGCTCAACACTGTACAGACTGCTGATATTGATAAATACCCCACACCCATAGGATACAATGTAAATTTCATCAGGGCAACAAAAGTTCCAGGATTTCATGAGATAAAAATATACATGATCTCCCTTGCCCACTCAACTGCTCACTATGCAGGATTATCGAGAAGCCCACAAACTATAACTTAGTTTGTACACCTCCCCAAGGTCTGATCTCAATATAAGTGACCTGCATCAGAATATTAAAGAATAGGAAACTCATACATCAAGAAGGAACCATATCATACTTTTAAGTTTTAGCAGACAATATGATTTTCTAACCGATTATCTTCTGATGCTCTTATCACATTACTAGAAGCTATACCAACTCTAATCAAATCCAATGTGGAGAGATTCAGTGATGACACTTGTGATTAATAATATAAATCGATCAATTCATTTTCTTCTTTGTAAATTGATAGATAGATATTCAAGGAAACACCTACCCCTTTTCGATCAGAACATAGAGCACGAGTTGTACAAGCCCCAACCGATTGGCTTTTGTGTCCCGTCAGCCACCAGCACAACGAAAATTCTTCTTTTTTTTCCAATTCAAAGCTTGGTCAACTGAAAACTGGTCTGGTCCAACACAGATGGTGGAAAACAGCACGAAAATTCCTCTGCAATGATGATAGGCTAGGGTTTTAGAAAGAAAGAAGAGAGGAAATGTTTAGAGAGAGAGAGAGAGAGAGAGAGAGAGAGAGATTGAAAATAAGGTATGGATGATTGTGATCTTCAGAGATGACGTACACTTCTCTAAACCATATCAGGGCGAACCCATACCATCTAGAACTGAAAAACAGAGGAAACGATCATCTTTTTCTTCAAGCCCATAATAAGGTTACTGTATTTTGAAAATACGTTAAGAACAGTACCACAGCTCTGATGCATCTTCTCCTCGGCCTTAAACTCTCTTCTCTCTCTCTCTCTTTCTGCTCGTTTTTTCTTTTTTTTCCTATTTTCTGTTCAGTCTTGTCGCGCACACACACAGCCCATCTGGGAAGTAAGACGACATGAACGATGGTGGAGGTGATAGCCGGCGGTGGCTGGTTTAGGGCTTTTAGAGAATATGAGATATTTTTGTTCAGAGAGAAAGTGGAATCGATGAGATTGTAAGCTTCGGTTACTGTATACCAAAAAAGCCGATGTAAGCTTGAATGAAAGTAGAATCGATAAGAATGTAGAGAGCCCCAAATTGAAACCTTGTCCAGTAGAATCGATTTGAGAGTGAGTGTTGGATTTATTGCTTCCCTTTCCTGGTTCGCTTACCCTTTAGTTACCCTAGTCGATCAATTCAAGCTTTCACGAAAAACCCTAGGTAGCAACTGATAGAGACAAGAAGGATGGGGCGAAGGTAGGATTGGATCCGATTTCAAAGAGTAACAGTAGATTTCACTGAAAACCCTTTCCCGGTTCGCTTGACCTTTGGTTACCTCAGTCAATCGATTCAACCTTTCCATAAAAACCCTAGGTAGCGACCGAGAGAGACAAGAGGGAAAGGAAGGAGCGACGATAATCTGGGCAAGGGGGAAAGAAGAAAAAGATGCGGGGTTTTTAATTTTTTAGGATTTCATTTTCCGCCTGATGGAACGCGCGTTCCATTAAAATTTATAAAACGACGTCTTTAGACGACACACATTATAGGTGCCCTCCGTGTTTTTTTTTTTTTTTGTTTAGACACTAATTTAAGGGCACGCAATAATGCGTGACATAAATCCTTTAATTTTTTGAAGAGACGACACTTTTTTAATGTCACTCTCTTTTGCGTAACATAAATCAGTGAGTGTCGTTGTTTGCGCGTCGTAAAAGGGTCTTTTTCTTGTAGTGATATATATATATATATATTGGATACATCGTGATGTTTGTAAAATTGGACCTTCCAAAGGTCTACAGTACACAAAGTTAATGAAAGTAAAACATTTAGCCGAAGTCCTACTCTATAACAAAATTTGGAAGTAGTTCAAGTACTACTTGCGACGCGTACTGCGTCGAGTACTAGAATCTGCTTCTTGGTGTTTGGTTCCCATCAACCGCCTTTCCAAGTTAGTTTGATTCTCCCTCAACTCTCTCATTTCAGCGAGGGCTTCACTTATTTGGCCTTGTAGCGCCTCGGTGTGGGTTTGGGTTTCATCATGTAACTCGTCCAGACGATGTATATTTGCAGTGTTGATTTGTGTCGTTGCATTGACTTCCAGAATCCGGTTTATCGAAATTCTCGCCTGATCGGTTTGGCGAGCTATCTTATCCACGATGACAGGGAGTGCTCTGTCGGTTGAACCTCTGTTACTAACGTTGTAAAAGTCTCGACACATTCCATATGGAGGGCGCACTCCTTGTTGTTGGCTCCAGTAATGTATGAGATTTCCCCACATTGGCGTCGGTCCTTGAAAACCTCTCCTGATTGCAGGAGGTGGGATGTCTGGTGGGGGATTGTACACTTCAGGTTCTCTATCGGTAGTGGTGAGCAAAAACCGCACCGCAACTAAAATTAACCGCAAAAACCGCATAAACCGCAACCGATAACCGCAACCGCAATAAAAACCGATGGTGAGGTTTTCTGTTTTTAAAAAACCACAAATTTGCGGTGCGGTGCGGTTATCAGTTTTCAAAAACCGCAAAAAAACCGCACCACACCGCATATATTACATACAATTTTTTTTATTAATTATCACTATATTAAATATTAAAAATAAGACAAGTTTCATGGATGAAAGATAGATAAAATACTAGAAAACAAAAGTGTTGGTTTTTTGTTATGTTTAACTTTGAAAAATGGTGAAATTAAACAATTTTAAGATATTTATTGTTAATTACTATGATTTGATGCTTTTAAGATATTAGTTGTTTGTGATTTAAGTTGATTGTCTTATGCCTTATGGTTTTTTTATCATTAAAAGTAATATGTTTGAACTCTTAAAACCGTTTGAGCTCTAAACTGTGGTTAAAAACCACACAAAATGACCGCACCAAATAAATATGGTTAATAACCGCAACACAAATAAAAATAAAACCGCACCGCAAAAATAACCGCCTAACTGCACCGAAAAAATAACCGCACTTTTGACAATGGATTAACCGCATTTGCGGTTAGTGGTGAGGTTTTGGCTAATAACCCCACCGAACCACACCGCGCTCACCCCCATGTATCGGTACCCTCTGACACTTCATCTTCTTCTTCCTCTATGGGTTCCTCTTCTTCTTCCTCATCCTCCACAATTTGTAACACCCATAAAATGCAAGCCAATTTAAACTTTTAAAAACATTTCAAATCCATTAACTATTACAAACTTGTTTTCAAAATGTATCATATCAGAGTATCCCATAAACAAAGTCATAAAAAGTGAGGAGCTGTACGATCATGCCTTCGCCTTGCCACGATCCCCTGATGTACCTGAAACAATAAACTGAAACTGTAAGCCCGAAAGCTTAGTGAGTTCCCCCAAAATACCGATACACATACAATCCACATAACCATGTCAACAATATCATATCAAACTGAACAGCATGTAATGGGTCCACAGCTTTATAGACTGGATTACCCCCTGGGTCCACAGTGTGAGTCTGGATTGCTTCCGGCCCACAGCTCACATCTGGCTTGCCATCGAGCCCACAGTACGAGTCTCCCTTAGCCCGTAACTGGAATGCTCCCGGGTTTGTTAAATTACCGCACGAAGCAGTCTCACCTCAACCCATCCCACATAACATATCACATATAATAACATAACTACTGAGCATGCGGATAAACATATAACAACACAGGTAGTCCTACAGATCTACCTGACTAGCATAACCACTAGCATGCAAAAACCCACTTCATACTCAATCATACTAACACACTAGAACAACATATCCAATGGGCCGGCCTTGGTGCCTTAGACCCCTTAGTATAGTGAGGATAACTCACCTTGCAAATGTCGACTCGGTAGATAAAATCCAACTATCGGATCACTGCCACAAACTCCCCCACCTATTATCATAATATAACCATACCCGTAAGTTCCCAACTTTTCAAGGTACCCCATAAGTTAACTAGTCAACCCCTGGTCAAAGTCAAAGTTAACAGTCAAGGTCAACAACCCATGTTGACTCTAACTCGTCGAGTACCCTCAGCTACTCGCCGAGTTCCTTGAGATACTTGTCCACTCGCCGAGTCACCGGAGTGACTCGTCGAGTTCCTAAGGTTCGCGATCGAAGCTCTAAGGCCACTCGTCGAGTTTTCCTTCTTGCAACTCGACAAGTTCACACACATCCATCAATTGGGGAAACCTTAACCAACTCGTCGGGTTTTTCATACAACTTGTCGAGTCTATGGCAATCTTCATCGGACTCACCGAGTTATTCATCCAACTCGTCGGGTCCAAGCCTATCTTCATATGACTCGCCGAGTCAACCAAGCGACTCACCGAGTCTCTTCAGTCCTTTAGCCATACAGACACTTTTAAGCCATGCAGAAGCTCCAAATTACAGATCCAAGCTTCTAAGGCATGTTTATCACGTAAAGTTGCAAACTTTACACGCATGCATGCCTCAAAAGGCTCTTAATGACAAATCCAAGCTTACAATGGAGTTTTACACTCAAGGAAGGCTTCATACATGACCAAGCTCGAAACTTTATGAACCTAGAACCCAAGAAGGGTCTAGATCTGAAGTTGCAACTTCAGATCTGGCTCATACCCCACAATATCATCATAACCAAGCCAAAATAACCCTAAATCTCACCCAAAAGAGGTCTAGAAAGAAATGAGGTAAAGGTGACGACTTGATACCTTCAAATGATGCTAACTGAGGTAGATTTCTGATTCCCACACTCTCCTTGCTTCTAGCCTCTTGCCCTCCAAGCTCTTCTTTTCAAAGATCCACTTTCCAAAGCTTAAGACACACAAGAATGAAGCACCACACGGATTAGGGTTTTCTGGACTCTCAATGGACTGTAAAGAGGCCAAAGGAGGCTTATGCTTCTTTAAATAGGGTGCAAAACCCCGGGATTTAGGGTTTCATCTGCCAGCTCCTACTCGTCGAGTTCCTTCTTGGACTCGGCGAGTAGGCCACTAAATATGCGATCCAACCCGTTGCTACTCGACGAGTAAGGCAACCAACTCGTCGAGTAGACCTTGGAATCAAAGGAATTCTTATTTAAATCAGTACCTGAGAATCGGGGCGTTACAATTCTCCCCCACTTGAACTAGACTTCGTCCTCGAAGTCTGTCGCGACGAACAATTCTGGGTAGTGCTCCCGCATCTCTGTCTCTGACTCCCACCTCCTCTCGGACCCCTTGCGATGCTCCCACTGTACCTTCACCCCGGGTATCTCCTTGTTCCTCGGAACTTTCGTCTTCCTTTCCAGTATGACCACAGGGCTCTCCACATAATTCAGGCGTTCATCGACCTGAATATCATCCAGTGATACCAATGCCTCCTGATCCATAATGCACTTTCGCAACTGCGAAACGTGGAAAGTGATGTGGATCCGACTAAGCTCCTCCGGTAGCTTTAGCCTGTAAGCCACCTTGCCAACCCTGGCAATGATCCTGAATGGTCCAATGTACCGGGGACCCAATTTCCCCCGCTTCTTGAAGCGAATCACACCCTTCCAGGGCGAGACCTTCAGGAGCACCATATCATCCACATGAAACTCCAACTCAGATCGGCGTCTATCGACATAACTCTTCTACCGACTCTGAGCGGTCTGCAGTCGCTGTCTTATCTGATGAATCTTCTCAGTACTCTGCAAGACTACTTCCGTCCGTCCCATCACCCTGTGTCCCGCCTCACCCCAACAAACCGGGGTGCGACATCTCCGTCCATACAACAGCTCGAAAGGCGGGGCGCCAATGCTGGAATGATAGCTGTTGTTGTAAGCGAACTCTGCAAGCGGTAGGTGGGAATCCCAGCTCCCACCGAAATCAATGACACACGCCCTCAACATATCCTCGAGGGTCTGAATGGTCCGCTCGCTCTGCCAGTCAGTCTGAGGATGGAATGTTGTGCTAAAGTGCAACCGCGTGCCCAGCTCCTCATGGAACTTCTGCCAGAAACGGCAGGTAAACCTGACATCCTGATCGGAGACAATGGAAAAGGGAACCCCATGGCGAGACACGATCTCTTGAACATACGTGCCGGCCAACTTCTTGGCCGATGAACTCTCCCGAATTGCCAAGAAATAGGTACTCTTGGTCAATCGATCTACGATGACCCATATAGCATCAAATCCCTTCGCCGTCCTCGGCAACTTTGTAATGAAATCCATTGTGGTCTGTTCCCATTTCCACATGGGAATCTCTAGAGGTTGCAGCTTACCATGCGGCCTCTGATGTTCGGCCTTGACCATCCTGCAGGTCAAGCACCTCTCGACATACCAAGCGATTTCCCGCTTCATACATGGCCACCAGCAACTCAAACTTAGGTCTTTATACATCTTGGTGGCCCCCGGGTGTATGGAAAAATGAGACTTATGAGCCTCCTCCATCACTGTCTGCCTGACTCCACCAGTCATCGGAACCCAAACTCGACCACATCGGGTCAATAACCCCCAGCTATCCCGAACAAACCGATCGCTTTCGCCCTTGATCCTTTCCATCTTCCAGTTCTCTGGTCGTATGCCCTCAACCTGGGCATCTCTGATCAAACTCACCAGCGGGGAATCCACTGCTATCCTCATACACCTTGCTGGGGTGGAAGACCCAGCTGACTTGCGGCTCAACGCGTCCGCAACCACATTCGCTTTACCAGGATGGTAAAGGATCTCACAAGCCGTAGTCCTTGACTACATCTAACCACCTGTGCTGTCTCATATTCCGGTTCGGCTGATCCATGATGTGTCTCAAACTCTTGTGATCCGTGTATATGGTACAACGGACCCCATATAGGTAATGCCTCCAAATCTTAAGAGCGAATACCACCGATCCCAGCTCCAGATCATGTGTAGGGTATCTCGTCTCATGCGGCTTCAGCTGCCGCAATGCGTATGCTATCACTCGTCCTCTCTGCATGAGGACCGCCCCTAAACCCGTGATGGATGCATCACAGAATACCACAAAATCCTCTACTACCTCGGGTAGTGTCAAAACTGGAGCCTCACACAAACACTGTCGGAGGGTCTCAAACGCCCTCTACTGCTCGGGGCCCCACCGGAAATCCACCCCCTTCCTCGTTAGACGAGTGAGGGGTACTGCAATCTTGGAGAGGTCTTGAATAAATCTCCGGGAATACCCTGCTAACCCCCGAAAACTCCTGATATCCGAAGGAGACCTCGGCACCTCCCACTGCATAACTGCCTCGATTTTGGCCGGATCGACCAAAATCCCCTCCTGGTTAACGAGATGTCCGAGGAACTGGACCTCTCGTAACCAAAACTCACACTTTGAGAACTTGGCATACAGCCTTTCTCGTCTCAGAACCTCCAACAGCTCCCTGAGGTGCTCCTCGTGCTGCTATCGGGTCTTGGAATACACCAAGAAATCATCTATGAACACAATGACCGAACGATCAAGCATCGGTCTGCAGACCCGATTCATCGGGTCCATAAATACTATCGGCGCGTTGGTGAGCCCAAACGGCATCACCACGAACTCGTAGTGACCATAACGAGTCTGAAACACGGTCTTCTCCGCGTCCTCCTCTCTAACCCGGACCTGATGATATCCCGATCTCAAGTCAATCTTGGAGAACCAAGATGCACCCTGTAACTGGTCGAATAGATCGTCTATCCTCGGGAGTGGATACCGGTTCTTCACCGTCAACTTGTTCAACTCCCTATAGTCAATGCACATCCGGTACGATCCATCATTCTTCCTAACGAAGAGAATTGGTGCTCCCACGGAGAACTGCTAGGTCTAATGAACTACTTGCCCAACAGTTCTTGCAACTATGAAGACAGCTCCTGCATCTCGGGTGGCGCCAAATGGTACGGCACCTTGGCAATAGGAGTCGCACCTGGCACCAGGTCGATCCGGAACTCGACCTGCCTCTCTGGAGGTATCCCTGGCAACTCCTCCGGAAACACGTCAGCAAAATCCCTAACCACTGAAACCTCTTAAACTGAAGTCTGGTCTCCAACCCGCATATCCACCACGTACGCTAAGTAACCCGCACATCCGTGCTGAATATACCGTCGAGCTCTGGCGGTTGAACAGAACCCTGACCCCGCTCTGGTGCCCTTACCATATACAATCAGTTCTCCCCCACTTGGGGTTCGAACTACCACTCGCTGGCCCTCGTAATCTATCATGGCAACGAAGCGACTAAGCCAATCCATACCCACAATCATGCATACTTCCCCCATGGGAATCGGAATCAAATCTATCGGAAAAACCACTCCGAATATCTCCAACTGACACCCTCGGTAAACCGAAGAAGCAGAAACTCCGTGTTCGTTGGCGATAGAAACTCGCAACGGACACTCTAGCTCGTCAACTGGTACACCAAACCCCCTACTAAATGTATGAGAAACGAAAGACCGACTCGCCCCCGAGTCAAATAAAACCAAAGCAGGCAAGGAGTTTACTAAAAACGTACCTAAGCACAGGTACCACATATAAGCATAATACAGATATAATAAACGAGGTAAATGAGAGAAACATACCAGCAACCACATCCGGTGCTGCTCTGGCCTCCTCTGCCATCAGCTGGAAAGCACGCCCCTGAGCCTTCGGAGGCTCGGCCTTAACAGGCCTCCCATCAGCGATCCTCAAAGTAGCTGGCGCAGGACCCTACGCCGGCTTGGCGGCTAGCAATGGGCAGTTGGCCTTCACATGGCCAACCTGATCATAGTGGTAACATAACCTCATACCCGAAACCGGGGCACCCTGGCGATAATCCTTCACATAATTCCCCTCCTTGCCACACTTGTGGCATCCGCTACCCACTCGACATACTCCAGAATGACTCCTACCGCACTTCCCACATGTGCGGCTCTGCTGACCCCCAGTCCTAGAATCAGCGGTCTTAGACCGCTTCGGTGCCGGCTGAGACTGTGCCGGGGCCGGACGCTGCTCCTTCAACTGCAGCTCGATCTCCAACTCACGCCGCCTAGCGGCCTCCTGCAACTCCAACAGAGTATCACATCGCTGGGTAGACACAAACTGACGGATGTCGGTCTTGAGCATGCTCAGATAATGAGTCATCTGAGCCTGCTCGGAAGCAAACTCAGGGCAGAACATTTCCCTCTCTGTGAACATACGGGTGATCTCCATCACCGACTCTCCATCCTGCCTCAAACTTAAAAACTCCTGAGCTAACTGCTCCCGCTCCACCCGTGGAACATAGCGGCCGCGGAACATCTCCCTGAACTGCTCCCAAGTAACAGCAGCTCTCTGATCATCAGTGTACAATCCGGTCGTCAGTCTCCACCAATCCTTGGCCCCTAGCCTCAGCCGGTTCAGGGCACATCTGACCTTCTGGTCAGTAGGACATGAACACGTGAAGAAACAACCCTCCACGTCAGACAACCACCTCATGGCTCTAATTGCATCCTAAGTACCATCAAATGTCGGGGGCTTCGTGTTATCGAAGTCCCGGTACTGGAAACCCCGTCCAGCTCCACCTCCTCCTGCCGCTGTTACAGCTGATGCAGCTGCGGCGTCAGCCGTCTCTGCAAGGGCTGCATAACGGTCGTCAAAGTACTCAACCATAGCAGTCTTAATAGACCCAAACATCTCCGGTAGCTGCGCCCGGAACAAAGTGGCAACCTCATCATGCAGGACCTCTCGAATCTTGGCGTCTAGCTCATCCGTCCCAATCTGTACCACAGGCTCAGGTGCTATCGGCACCTCCTGGCCTCCGTCCCCTGATCCTGAGCCCGACCCAGATGCAGTCACAAAAGGTCTCGTCATCACCATACTGAAAACACACCAACAGATATCAGATAATCACATAACAATAGGGGACCAATTCCCGACTAAGCCCTAGGGGTTGTGACTTCCTTGCTACGCGTATGGGTCATGTGCTTTCAGTAGTACGGGCCCATACTACCTTCCACACCTACCCATATTTGTCTCAAGTATCACCACAACACCCTAACAATATACATAACATAGCTAGCGCCCAACTCTCATTCCTAGAGGAATGCTAAACTATCTCACGACTGGCCTCACGGCTTCTCACGACCCTCCTATCCATGAAACTTCCATCAACCCTGCAGTACTAGTGTATTCTAGCCATACAAAACACTGGACCCTATAGACTTTTGAATATCCGATCCTACCATAAGGTCGAATTAAACATTCTCAGGCTATAAGATCTTGATTATATACGGCCGTGATGCATACACAAGTAACTACAGTAATGATATCAATCTCATATAAGGAAAACCCTAGGCTAGCAGGCATCACATAATCAGGCAATTCTATCATGCAATTCCTGAAGATCCCTAGCCTATTACTAGCATGCTGTTCTAACATATCACATAATCAAATAACTGTATGGTATTTTGGGGTCTACTTACTGGCTCCGGCTGATCGTACACCCTGCATCCTCCTTTACTTATTTTGAAAAAAACCATTTTAGAAAATCATTTTGAAAAACTTTCCTTGATTTGAGAATGGATTCACATAAGTGCTCCTCCAATTCACTCAAACCAAGGCTCTGATACCAACTTGTAACACCCATAAAATGCAAGCCAATTCAAACTTTTAAAAATTTCAAATCCATTAACTATTACAAACTTGTTTTCAAAATGTATCATATCAGAGTATCCCAGAATCAAAGTCATAAAAAGTGAGGAGTTGTACGATCATGCCTTCGCCTTGCCATGATCCCCTGATGTACCTGAAACAATAAACTGAAACTGTAAGCCCGAAAGCTTAGTGAGTTCCCCCAAAATACCGATACACATACAATCTACATAACCATGTCAGCAATATCATATCAAACTGAACAGCATGTAATGGGTCCACAGCTTTATAGACTGGATTACCCCCTAGGTCCACAGTGTGAGTTTGGATTGCTTCCGGCCCACAGCTCACATCTGGCTTGCCATCGAGCCCACAGTACGAGTCTCCCTTAGCCCGTAACTGGAATGCTCCCGGGTTTGTTAGATTACCGCACGAAGCAGTCTCACTTCAACCCATCCCACATAACATATCACATATAATAACATAACTACTGAGCATGCGGATAAACATATAACAACACAGGTAGTCCTACAGATCTACCTGACTAGCATAACCACTAGCATGCAAAACCCACTTCATACTCAATCATACTAACACACTAGAACAACATATCCAATGGGCCGGCCTTGGTGCCTTAGACCCCTTAGTATAGTGAGGATAACTCACCTTGCAAATGTCGACTCGGTAGATAAAATCCAACTATCGGATCACTGCCACAAACTCCCCCACCTATTATCATAATATAACCATACCCGTAAGTTCCCAACTTTTCAAGGCACACCATAAGTCAACTAGTCAACCCCTGGTCAAAGTCAAAGTCAACAGTCAAGGTCAACAGTCCATGTTGCCTCTAACTCGTCGAGTACCCTCAGCTACTCGCCGAGTTCCTTGAGATACTTGTCCACTCGCCGAGTCACCGGAGTGACTCGTCGAGTTCCTAATGTTCGCGATCGAAGCTCTAAGGCCACTCGTCAAGTTTTCCTTCTTGCAACTCGACAAGTTCACACGCATCCATCAATTGGGGAAACCTTAACCGACTCGCCGGGTTGTTCATACAACTCGTCGAGTCTACGACAATCTTCATCGGACTCGCCGAGTTGTTCATCCAACTCGTCGGGTCCAGGCCTATCTTCATATGACTCGCCGAGTCAACCATGCGACTCGACGAGTCCCTTCAGTCCTCTAGCCATACAGACACTTTTAAGCCATGCAGAAGCTCCAAATTACAGATCCAAGCTTCTAAGGCATGTTTATCACGTAAAGTTGCAAACTTTACGTGCATGCATGGCTCAAAAGGCTCTTAATGACAAATCCAAGCTTACAATGGAGTTTTACACTCAAGGAAGGCTTCATACATGACCAATCTCGAACTTTATGAACCTAGAACCCAACAAGGGTCCAGATCTGAAGTTGCAACTTCAGATCTAGCTCATACCCCACAATATCATCATAACCAAGCCAAAATAACCCTAAATCTCACCCAAAAGAGGTCTAGAAAGAAATGAGGTAAAGGTGACGACTTGATACCTTCAAATGATGCTAACTGAGGTAGATTTCTGATTCCCACACTCACCTTGCTTCTAGCCTCTTGCCCTCCAAGCTCTTCTTTTCAAAGATCCACTTTCCAAAGCTTAAGACACACAAGAATGAAGCACCACACGGATTAGGGTTTTCAGGACTCTCAATGGACTGTAAAGAGGCCAAAGGAGGCTTATGCTTCTTTAAGTAGGGTGCAAACCCTGGGATTTAGGGTTTCATCTGCCAGCTCCTACTCGTCGAGTTCCTTCTTGGACTCGGCAAGTAGGCCACTAAATACGCGATCCAACCCGCTTCTACTCGACGAGTAAGGCAACCAACGCGTCGAGTAAACCTTGGAATCAAATGAATTCTTATTTAAATCAATACCTGAGAATCGGGGTGTTACACAATTTCTTATGGATCCTCTTCCGGGTCGTCTTCTATCCATCCTCCATTGCCTTGGTTCGGGAAGTAAGGGTCCCCTGGTAAATGAAACCCGGCCATTGTGTCTGTACTAGAATAGGGATATGAGAATTTCATGAAAAACTAAAGCATATAACAATTAAACATCAAAGTTGAACTATTTTATTTATAAAATACTCCTATAGTATTTTAAATTTTTATGTTTGATTCATATGTTTATATGTGACAACCGTCAAATTTCGGTCAATTCAAAGTCAAACAAAGTCAACAAGTCAAACCGGTCAACTCCAATAACCCTTGTATGTTAGGGTTTACGTTATGTAATCACTATACAATTCGCTATTTTAATGAGAAATCATCATTTGGAAAGTTCATGTGTTTGATTTTCCTTAGCCTTAACAGTGCTAAACAACGAACCAAAGCGATAAAACACTATTGCACAATCATCGGGATTGTGTAGGACACTAAATCATGGCTTAACGGGGTTTACGGACCTTGCGTTTCAAAGCCAAACACTCAAAAAGGTCTCAAAAGAACTCTCTCTCAATCTCTTTCACTCAATCTCTCTCTATTAGAAATCTCTCCCAAATCTCTCTCAAAAGTTCCTTTAACTTTTTGTAATCATTCGGGTCATCACGACCCTTAACCGGGTCAAAAACCACTTGAAACGGGGTAAAAACAGGTAAAATAGCCTTAAGGAACCAAAACCGAAGCCTCGCATCCGAAGTGCTCAGGACCGAAGCCTCGCACCGAAGCCTCAGGTCCGAAGCCTCAGGTCCGAACCTCGGCCCAGGACCGAGCAACTTCGCAGATCCAGCCTTTTTTCCCGGTTTTCGACTACGACTTCGTTTTAACTCCGTTTTTCATTATTTTAACGTAGGATTTTCACCCAAAACTTTATTTTATAAACTAAGGCCCCAAAATATATAAATCTCCAGGGTTTTTATAAAATATATTAAAAGAATTAGTGGTTGAACTAATTATTGAGGGAATATTTGCTTTTCCTTAATTTATGGCAAAAGCAAACCACCACCACCTCACTCTATGATTAGCCACTCTTTCCCACTACCCCTTGTCTCCTTAGTGGACCTTTACACCCAATCTCCAGCTCTTCCCACGTTCTAAGAGCTGGAGGATTGATCCTCTCTCCTCATTCTCCATAAAACTCTTTCATTCCACACTTAGCAACCAAGAACACTCTCCAAAATTCTCTCATCTTTTCTCTCAACTTCAAGAACTTCAAGGCTTTCTCCAGGGATTTCTTTCTTCAATTAGTATCTTCATCATTCACACAATTATTAAACTCCATTCTACTCAAATCATTGATATCTTACACAAGTTCCATCTTATTCGGTGTTAGATTCTCGAATCATCAAGACATCTTCTTAGTGTTCTTGGGTTGAACACTTCCTCTCTCTCACTTTCATCTACTGAAACCACATAAGGTGAGTTCATACCCCTACATTTACATGTTTTTCTTAAGTTTTAAGGGGGGAATACAAGTAAAATCATCAAGAACACAATTAAACTTTTTCTAACAGATTACATCAGAAAAGATGGACGTTAATCACTGACTGTTTTGGTCAACTTAAATATTTTAGTTTTCAAAATTATTCCAGGTGCAAGCAGTTCAAACTCTTAGCTTTAAAATGGCTACTTGCACATCTCCATATGATTTTTCTACAATTTATGGTGATTTTTACAAAACTGCCTGTCATTTCAGAGGCAAACCCGTACCAGTCTGTGATTATGAACATTTTCACCTCTGTTAGAGATCACTAAAAATCATGATAAAATTTACGAACAAACTAGACTCATATTCCAAACTCTCAAAATTTGCGGATTTGGATTTAGAGCTTTGATGATTTTTCTATAAATTTTCTAATAACAGTAACAGAAACTGTTTTCAACGAAAAGTTGCTGTTAATTTCATTTCACCATGTAACATGTTGAGCAAGGTGTATATCTTTATGTGATTATATGTTATTGCAATATATGACATTTTATCTTAATATTTAGACACACATCAGTTTACAAATGGATTTGGACATATAAAATATAAAGAATAACAAGTGATTATAATCAAAGTACAACCGATACATTCAAACATTTAATAAACTATTTTGAATATAGTTTGCATACATTACTACGTACTACCCTTGGTTGATAAACTATAATAGGTATAGTTTATGATACATTACATAACACATACATTTAAAAAGGGTACATTTATACAAAGGATATTTTCATTAAGCAAGGTACGGCCATACGGTACCAAGTTTTCATAACACGTAATTCCGTTAATGACTTTGTGAGACATTTACTTCAAATTACCATTAAGTCCTGTATTGTAACCAGAGTCTCCTTGAGGGAGAGCGTGATACTTGTGTATAGATCTATATTGGGTTTGACAAACCCACACCTAAACTGCATGCAACAGTTAGACCGATAGGTCTGGGGTGACAAATGTCATAACATTTCTGACGCCTGAAGAATGTCGTTTTAGGCAACCTTGGTCATAGTATGGTTATAATAAACTCACATAAAGTATTAATAAACATTGGAATTTACGGGAACTTCATTAAAATTTAACGAGTTTATGTCGATTTAAACTTGCATTGTTTTACTATAAATATGACAAATTACTTGTACATTTCGGTCTTTGGGTTTTAAGACTACATTTACACATTAAGGAAAATATTGGATTTTCTACCACAAATACTACTTTTACAAACGAAAGGCTTTTAATAATACCAAACAAAAGCTTATGAACTCACCAACCTTTGTGTTGACACTTTTTCAAACAACTTGTATTCTCAGGAAATCATTAAACAGGTAATCAAGTGCTTTTGAGGATGGGACGCTAAGGCGTCTACTATTTCATATTTTATCAACATATTGTAATTGATTCGTAAACATGTAATTCATACAATGATGTAACTTTTTCAATTATATATATGTTGGTTGTGTTTGCTTGAATTACTATTACAATTGTTGTTATGATACTATACATGAAGTCCTCCACCCCCGGACGTTTCCGCCATCCTTGGTTTGGGGGTGTGACATTATAAGTTTGGTAAGTTTTAGACTTGTTGTCCGCTGCAACTATTCCCTGGCATATGCCAGTCGGCTCTCGGATAAATATAGTTAATCAGGCTATATTCATCCCAGACCCGGTTTCATATTCCAAGGCATACTTGCAGTGCACAACTCATCTATAATACTTCTATACTGTTTTTATTACGACGCTTCTATTGGTGTATAACGTATGCATGAATACTTTTATAAAATTTATATTTTTTAAAAGTATGACTCTTTCTCAGAGTGTTTTTGCCTAGGTGTATCTATAGTTGTATATCAAAAATGGTTTGATATACTTAGTTCACTATAAACAACGTTCTGATACCAATCTGTCACACCCCTAAACCTGAACGGCAGAAACATTCGGGGGCGGAGGACGTCATGTACAGTATCATAACAATTGAATAGTAAGGAAAGTACACACAACCATCATATACATAATTGAAAAGATTACATCATTGTAAGTATTACATGTTCCAAAAGTCAATTACAATATGATGTTCAAAAGATTTTATTAACGCTTGAGTGTCAATCTTCAAAAGTAGTTGAAAACCTGATTTAGCGATTTCCTGAGAATACAAGTTATTTCAAAGAAAAAGTGTCAACAACTAAGTTGGTGAGTTCATAAGTAGTTATTTGAATAAATGCATGCCATTCGTAAGTTCATGTTTGTTTCCAGAAAATCCGATATTTTCTATAAAATGAATTATGATTTGATGTTGTATAAAATGAATGTATTGAACCCGGAAAATCCTATATCTTCCTAAAAATTGATAAGTAGCCTTAATACTCCAAGACCGTAATTTGTAAGTAAATATGTCGTACTTAGCATGATAAAATATAGTCTTACTAGTAAATAAAACTATCTGAAGATTTGCGTTTTCACGTAAAAACAATTGTATTATTACTTTTTACGGAAGATTTAATACCATAAGAGTCGTCTATCATGTGAGTTTTCATAACCGTACTAAGATGGGTTTGCCTGTAGCGACGTTCTTCAGGTGTCGAAATGTTATGACATTTGTCACCCTTAACCTGCCGGTCGGGCTGTAGCTAACAGCCAGGGTGCGGGATCATCAGTCCCGTATAGATCTATACACACTTATCACGTTCTCCGGACGGAGACTCTGGTTATAAAACAGGGCTTTCTTGTATACCTTGATAGGTACTAGGAAGACGAATGACTCACAGATTCTCAACTAAATCACGTATTTTCGGAATGAATAAAGTTATAGTGAAATGGTTACCCTTGTTATGATATGTTATACAAACATATAAATAAAACATATTTTGATATATAAACATATTTTATCCCGAGAGGGTAGAATGGTATCGTGAGATGTTTTGCATGCTAACATTTTCGTATGATAGTTATAACAACAGCAAGAAACTCATAGCAAAAGATTGATACTTTAACACGATTTTAACCGTGTGTGTACTTGTATTCCCCCTAAAAGTGTTTAAAAAGCATTTAAAAGTGTAGTGATAGGGGTATGAACTCACTTGGTAAGAGTGATGATCTGTTGAAAAGCTAGGCTATACGCGGGCAGCTCTTCGACTGGAACGAGGTTAGCTTCTCGGGAGTTTCGGTGCTTCAGGCTTCCGTCATAGCTGGGATACGTAACCGGGGGGTTGGAGTAGTCTCGAGAGGCTTAACACTAAGTAAATGTCGGAGAGATGATAGAATTGAGCAGCCAAAACCGAAGCCCTCGGTTTCTATTTATAGGGTGCATTTTTTGAGTTCACGTCGTGAACATGAAGTTGTTCACATTGTGACGTCTGATAGCCCGACTCTGGCACACATCAATCGTTGTATCACGTCGTAAGCTTCTGGCTCACGTCGTGAGCTTCTGGCTCACGTCGTGAGTCTCTGACAGTTGTTGAAATTCGTGTCCCGAACTTCAAAAATTCATATCTTTCGCATACGAGCTCCGATTTTCACGTTCTTTATATCCACTCGTAGGTGAGATTACGCTCTATACCTTTCTTTTAGACTCTGTTGGCTAACTTTGATTTTATTTTTAATATTATATTTTTAACAGGCCGGGACAGGAAAAGTCCGTTAAAAAATCATAACTCCTTCATCCGACGTCCGTTTTCGTCTATCTTTTTACTGTTGTACTACTATTGTTGACGTCTTCAATTCTCGTTTAGGTTGCGTCCACTAAAAGTCGCTCTATCTCTATTTCGAGTTTTTAGCTGTCTACTGTTATTTCCGAAACTTAGAAAAATCATAACTTCCTCCTACCAAGTCAGATTTGGACATTCTTTTTATGTACGTTTACGGTTTAATGATATCTACGACTTCCATTTAAATACCTAAGGCTAAAAAGAATTTTATTGAAATTTCGCGTTTTACGCTTAACAGTGTTTTACCAGTTTTGTTGCGGATCTTTGATTGGTCATAACTTCTTCGTTATATCTCGGATTTTAGTGTTCTTTATATTTCTGAAAACCTTGTTACGATATCTATCAATTTATACTTACCAATTGAGATTTTTGAATATTTCATTTTTGACGCTATTAATTTTTTTTTCAAAATAGGTTACACTAGTTGACTTTAGATCATTACATTGACTTGAAATATCGGGTTGTTACAGTTTTCTTATTGATTATAGATGATTATAGTTTCTTATAATAATTTAAAACGAATTTTTGGGTCATATTTTTGGGATGTTTCAATAAGATTGAGACCCGGACGCTTCTTTAGTGTTCCTGTAAGTAAGGCTGTAAATATTTTATTTTCATAAAATATTTATTTTTCTCACTCTCACATGTATGTGTTTTGTTTTGTAGGAAGAGTTGAGAGCTCCATAAGAATCTCAACATGGTGATGCGGTAATGGAGGCGATTGTTAAAAAACGTAACGGCTCTGTGTTAGGGAAGGGGTCAATTCAACACTATAGTTGTGTGTATGTATATTGTAATTAATGTCTTTATATGAAAGGGTATTTTAGTCATTTACTAAAAAAAGGTATGTTATGTTTTGTTGTAAAACAAACAACCGAGGCACTGGCGGAACAGGTTACACAAGAGCATTTTGACAATGGACTGATATACCCTCCGTTCACCAACATCCGTAAGATTTCCGCTGATATTGCTGCCAGGATGGCAGCCAAAGCATATGAACTTAGTGAGAGACCTTTTATTGTTTGTGATATATATATATATATATATATATATATATATATATATATATATATATATATATATATATATATATATATGTGTGTGTGTGTGTGTGGTTGACAGATAAATAAAAAGGATATATATTGTCTTATTGTACAAAAAGTTCATCGTATTCATTCTTCATATAGATTTGCAGAGAAAACTTCCTGTATGCCTTATTTAATCTTGTCTTGAGTTGTAATTAAAGATATTACACAAAGTATTAACTTCTAACACCCCCTCAAACTCAAGAGGGTATGCTTGTGCTTGTATGTTGTAAATGATTGTGTGATTTGGAGACGTGACATAATATTTATCTATCACATGACCTACAAGTTGCATTTGTCAGATTTGTTACATGCACACTCTTTATAAGGACAAGATTACATCCCACGGATGTAATAGTTGGTGAGTTCATAAGTAGTTATTTGAATAAATGCATGCCATTTGTAAGTTCATGTTTGTTTCCAGAAAATCCGATATTTTCTATAAAATGAATTATGATTTGATGCTGTATAAAATGGATGTATTGAACCCGGAAAATCCTATATCTTCCTAAAAATTGGGTTGTAGTCTTAATACTCCAAGACCGTAATTTGTAAGTAAATATGCCATACTTAGCTTGATAAAATATAGTTTTACTAGTAAATAAAACTATCTGAAGATTTGCATTTTTGACGTAAAAACAATTGTATTATTACTTTTTACGGAAGATTTAATACCATAAGAGTCGTCTATCATGTGAGTTTCATAACCGTACTAAGATGGGTTTGCCTGTAGCAACGTTCTTCAGGTGTCGAAATGTTATGACATTTGTCAACCTTAACCTGCCGGTCGGGCTGTAGCTAACAGCCAGGGTGCGGGATCATCAGTCCCGTATAGATCTATACACACTTATCACGTTCTCCGAACAGAGACTCTGGTTATAAAACAGGGCTTTCTTGTATACCTTGATAGGTACTAGGAAGACGAATGACTCACAAATTCTCAACTAAATCACGTATTTTCGGAATGAATAAAGTTATAGTGAAATGGTTACCCTTGTTATGATATGTTATACAAACATATAAATAAAACATATTTTGATATATAAACATATTTTATCCCGAGAGGGTAGAATGGTATCGTGAGATGTTTTGCATGCTAACATTTTCGTATGATAGTTATAACAACAGCAAGAAACTCATAGCAAAAGATTGATACTTTAACACGATTTTAACCGTGTGTTTACTTGTATTCCCCCTAAAAGTGTTTAAAAAGCATTTAAAAGTGTAGTGATAGGGGTATGAACTCACTTGGTAAGAGTGATGATCTGTTGAAAAGCTAGGCTATACGCGGGCAGCTCTTCGACTGGAACGAGGTTAGCTTCTCGGGAGTTTCAGGGCTTCGGGCTTCCATCAGAGCTGGGATACGTAACCGGGGAATCGGGGTAGTCTCGAGAGGCTTAACACTGAGTAAATGTAGGAGAGATGATAGAATTGAGCAGCCAAAACCGAAGCCATCAGTTTCTATTTATAGGGTGCATTTTTTGAGTTCACGTCGTGAACATGAATTTGTTCACGTCGTGACTTTGGTTCTTATCCCTTCCATAGACTCGACGTCTGATAGCCTGACTCTAGCACACATCAATCGCTGGCTCACGTCGTGAGTCTCTGACAGTTGTTGGAATTCGTGTCCCGAACTTCAAAAATTCATATCTTTCGCATACGAGCTCCGATTTTCACGTTCTTTATATCCACGCGTAGGTGAGATTATGCTCTACAACTTTCTTTTAGACTCTGTTGGATAATTTTGATTTTATTATTATTATTATATTTTTAAGAGGCCGGGACAGGAAAAGTCCGTTAAAAATTCATAACTCCTTCATCCGACGTCCGTTTTCGTCTGTCTTTTTACTGTTGTACTACTATTGTTGAGATCTTCCATTCTCGTTTAGGTTGCATCGACTAAAATTCGCTCTATCTCTATTTCGAGTTTTTAGCTGTCTATTGCTATATCTGAAATTAGAAAAATCATAACTTCCTCCTACGAAGTCAGATTTGGACATTATTTTTATGTACGTTTACGGTTTAATGATAACTACGACTTTCATTTAGATACCTAAGGCTAAAAAGAATTTTATTGAAATTCCACGTTTACGCTTTACACTGTTTTACCGGTTTTGTTACGGATCTTTGATTGGTCATAACTTCTTCGTTATAACTCGGATTTTAGTGTTCTTTATATTTCTGAAAACTTTGTTATGATATCTATCAATTTATACTTACCAATTGAGATTTTTGAATATATCATTTTTGACGCTACTAATTTTTTTTTTCAAAATAGGTTACACTACTTGACTTTAGATCATTACATTGACTTGAAATATCGGGTTGTTACAGTTTTCTTATTGATTATAGATGATTATAGTTTCTTATAATAATTTAAAACGAATTTTTGGGTCATATTTTTGGGATGTTTCAATAAGATTGAGACCCGGACGCTTCTTTAGTGTTCCTGTAAGTAAGGCTGTAAATATTTTATTTTCATAAAATATTTATTTTTCTCACTCTCACATGTATGTGTTTTGTTTTGTAGGAAGAGTTGAGAGCTCCATAAGAATCTCAACATGGTGATGCGGTAATGGAGGCGATTGTTAAAAAACGTAACGGCTCTGTGTTAGGGAAGGGGTCAATTCAACACTATAGTTGTGTGTATGTATATTGTAATTAATGTCTTTATATGAAAGGGTATTTTAGTCATTTACTAAAAAAAGGTATGTTATGTTTTGTTGTAAAACAAACAACCGAGGCACTGGCGGAACAGGTTACACAAGAGCATTTTGACAATGGACTGATATACCCTCCGTTCACCAACATCCGTAAGATTTCCGCTGATATTGCTGCCAGGATGGCAGCCAAAGCATATGAACTTAGTGAGAGACCTTTTATTGTTTGTGATATATATATATATATATATATATATATATATATATATATATATATATATATATATATATATATATATATATATATATATATGTGTGTGTGTGTGTGTGTGTGTGTGTGTGTGGTTGACAGATAAATAAAAAGGATATATATTGTCTTATTGTACAAAAAGTTCATCGTATTCATTCTTCATATAGATTTACAGAGAAAACTTCCTGTATGCCTTATTTAATCTTGTCTTGAGTTGTAATTAAAGATATTACACAAAGTATTAACTTCTAACACCCCCCTCAAACTCAAGAGGGTATGCTTGTGCTTGTATGTTGTAATTGATTGTGTGATTTGGAGATATGACATAATATTTATCTATCACATGACCTACAAGTTGCATTTGTCAGATTTGTTACATGCACACTCTTTATAAGGACAAGATTACATCCCATGGATGTAATAAATGGAAGACCATATCTTGGATGCTTATTCTTCGCAATTGTTCACATGATGTTCAATGGATTTTCGGAACTCCCACTCATGATATTCTGACTACCCGTATTTTACAAGAAAAGGGACAATAATTTCTATCCTGGATGGGCTTGGTCTGTTTCTAGTCGGATTCTCCGTGTTCCCTACTCTGTTGTTGAAGTTGTGTTCCCTACTCTGCTATTGAAGTTGTTGTATGGTATATTATTGTGTATTAAAGTGTTGGCTTTTCTGCTAGCGTAGGAAGGTATGCCCTATTTATTTCCTCTTATCACTCCTATCATTAGAATCCTGACATGCTCTTATGACTTGATTACTTGACTTTTTCTCAGGTTTTTCCGTTACGTGTTTGTTCTGTTTTCAATGCACCAGATGGCTTTAGGTCTCTTTCGTACATTGGATGCAGTTGCAAGAAATGTGATCATTGCCAATTCTTTTGATTCAGCTGCCCTGCTTGAGGTATTCTTGTTGGGTGGATTTATCATGCCCACAGGTAATTAAATTGCTAAAGTGTTTTTTAGTTTAATTTTCAAAGAAATTCAATTATCTTCTTTTAGATATGATTTCAAAAAAATTCAACTCAGGGACAATGTTTCTTTTGTAGGATTTGCATTTACTCTTGTTGATCTACTAATATATTGTATACTCATTGAAGAATGCTTGAAAATTTGATGTCAATTTGTTTAAGAAAAAATCTTCTTAAATAAAGGGGAATTCATGAATGAACTCGCATCTACAAACTGAATTCAACATCCTCCATAGTTTGAGTGGAAGCTTAATGGATTTCTTTGAAGGACTTACATATGAGTATGTCAATTTTATGTCTGGGCTTACATCAATCGATAGGGTGTCTGCATTTGATCCAAAATCAGCTTTGACTCTACAAAGGCTTGTCCAAGCAGCAGTAAGTACCAGATCATATTTCTACTAAGTTAGTTTGATTATGTAAATATTTCTCGGTTTGTTTGATGAATAAGTTTACTTTCAGGTGTGGTTCCTTGGTGAAAATGCAAATTATGCTGCATCCGAGTATGCTTAGGAATCAAGAACCCCTCATGGGATTGCACTCATGATGTTGGTGTGAGGTCAATCTTTATTAATATCCAATTCATTCACTTAGTTATATTAGCATATTAATTTTTTGTCTTTTACAACTAACATTCCATGTTTGATTCTTATAATAATTATATTAGCATATTAATTTTTTGACTTTTATTTGATCAGGTCACATGAATTATCGGAGCATGGGTTCATTAGTCTTAAAGAATTATGAAAGGAAAGATGCAACTCTACTTAGTTGGAATTTAATGTTTATCATCTTTGTGTATATCTTTTTAGTTTGTATTGCATTACATTGCAAAAGGTGTCCCTTAATAGCAATGTAGTATTAGGTTATATAGTTAGGGAAACCCTCTTAATAACAATGTACAATTAGATACCCTTAATATCAATGGATTACAATTTTTTGGCATGATCTTATTGGATGAAATTGATTGTTTTGGTATATATTTGTTTACATATTTTTGTATTATGCGTAAATGAGTATCGTAAAGACGCGTCGTAAATGCATATCGTAAATGGTTACTGAAGTTTATGACACGCAAATGCGTGTCATCTTCATTTATGACAGGGGCTTCTTTGATACGCATTGTGTGTCATAAACACGCGCGTTGTAAGGTTACGACACACAAATGCGTGTCGTCTTCCTTTGTGATAGGGCCTTCCTTGATATGCATTGCGTGTCATAACTGCGCGTCGTAAATGTGTGTCATAAATGCGCGTCGTAAATAGACGACGTGCAAAAGCGTGCCGTCTATCGTAATAACAAGGCCTTCCTTGACATGCATTTGCGCGTCGTCTGAGCGTTTTACGACACGCATTGCGCGTTGTAAAAGGCTGTTTTTCTAGTAGTGTAAAACTATGGTCAATAAAGCTTGTATTGTTCTTAGTATCAAATCATATAGAAGCATAAATTTTTGTTGATATGAAATGTACCAGTAACCACAGCTGGTTCCTGGTCAGCATCTCCTACATCGATCACTATGTTGTTCCTTTGCCACCCTGATTCTTCAGTTTCGGGCTATCCTTCCAACAATGTCCTTGTTGGTTGCATTCGAAGCAATTACGGTTTCCCCCTGTCATAGTGGTTGATGTTGTAATGGTTGGGTTCTTTCTGTAGTACCTCGAGATATGACCTCTCAGGTTACAGTTGTTGTAGATTATCTCCCAACAATTTCCTGTTGGGGTGCAAATTTATGCATGAATGACTTTGTAATGGTTTGACTCTTGTAGACCCACTTGCATGTGGTAGTTTTGCCTTATGACATAAGATATATATATATATATATATATATATATATATATATATAGAGAGAGAGAGAGAGAGAGACATGTAAACACCTCTATATAAAGTGGGTTTCATACCACTTGTAGAGGTGTGCTTGAAAGGTGTAGTTCATAGTGACTAATGAGTGAGGTATTTATGAAATTCTACTCTAGTACCCTTTTTGTACTCATTTACTATAAACGAATACATCGTTAAGCACCCAAATCATCGTGTTCTTTGTGTTCATTTATTTCCGCATGCCAAATCAATGCTCTTAATTCACATCAATTGGTATCAGAGCGGGTCTTCGAAGATCAAAGTGATTTTCGAAGAAACGGTTCTCGATTTGGCTACATTCAACACAGTTGGAACATTTATGGCGAGTCTCTCATAATCTCTCAAAATCTCTCGGTTTCATTCTATTTGATCCATTTGCTTTTTATTCTATATTTTGATGATCCATTTATTGTTTGTTCAAGCCCAATCAAATCAGATTTTCTAATTCTAAGCCCAAATCATTTAATTTGTTGATTGAGTTCAGTTTTCTTTGATTCAGCCCAATTCAAATTGAATTATCCTGATTTGAGTGTGTTACTGTTCATTGATTTGTTCTTATTTTCGTGTCATATGAATCTCTGTTTGATGAACTGGATGCTATCTTATTCTCATCGCCTGCTCAAATTTTGTTCTTCTCAATTTGTAACTCTTTGAATCGAGATTATTCATAAATTTTTATCACATTATTTAATCTTTTTTTGTTGGTCTTCTCTTGCTTAATCACATGGTTTTAGTTCCTGATTCAATATGCATTCATCATTATCGTAATGTTGATTTTCTTGAATATTATAGATTTAGATCAATGGTCTTTATTGATAAATCATAGTTGATTGAGTTTTGATTTGTATCTGATTACAATCAGTTGTGTACTCAATTCCAAAGTTTGATTGCTCTTACTCGGTTATATGAATTGATGATTTCCGATGAAGAACATGTGAAGAACTGTAGAAATTTTTGGTTGAAAATGGGCGTTTGATCTGAAATTGTTCAAAGAATCATTGATTTCGATGTTTATGGTTGCAAGAAGAATGCTAAATCGATTGAAGTTGGTGTTCATTTCACATTTGGGAATGATTTTAGGGATTTGGTTTGAAGTTGACTTTTTGGAGTCAAACATATATCTACTGGTTGCGAACGTGTTTGTGGTTGAGGATGTCGAAATCAGATGGTTGTTAGACTAAATTGAAAGAAATTGGAGTCGATTGGTTTCAAAATCAAAATTGACTGACTTTGTTTGTTCATTTCGAATGTGTAAAATGTTGATGTAATTTGGAGTTTGAAATCGATTTTTGTTTAGTTGGTGGATTTGGATATCAAATGATTCTGACCAGTTCGATGAGTGAAACTTGGGACGGTGTTGCAGTAGTTTTGATGGGTAAGTATCAGGTAGTTTGACATGTCGGTGTGAAGTTTGAGGTGTGCCTAGAAATACTGACTTGTGATGGTCTTGATAACGAACAAGAAATCGATTTGGAAACGAAGAAAGATGGAACATTGGAGTCGAACTTATTACAGTTTACTCATTCGCATCTAGTGACGATTTGTGATTCGAATTCGATATTGAGAATTGGAATTGGGAAAGTTTGATTTCGAAGGTCATTGAAATGGTATTGTGATTGAGAAGGTCTCAAAACGACTAGTTGATTCCGAAGGTTTGAAATGGGAGTAATGACTTCGAAGGTTTGATTTTGAAGGTTTGTTGTGGGTATCGACATGCGATGTTTGAAGGTCCCTGATCGCATTTGTCTTTGAAATACAGTGAAGAAGAATCAAATCATGTCGATTCGAATCCCTCAAATTTCAATGAAATAACATTTTTAACCCACCTTCGAAATGGAACAAAAATGGTGTTAAATGCTAAATTTTCGTTTCAAATCCCTAGAATTTATGTGAAATGGAAGAAGTTACCCAATTTCGAAATTGGGCTGAAAATTATGAGAAATGATAATATTTTCGAAACAGATCCCTGTAGTTAATACGAATTGACACTTTATGCCCAGTTTCGCAATTGGGGTAAAGTTTCGCATCTTAGGCTGTTTTGGGCGCACCGGGTCACTGCAAAATTTCGAAATTGATAGTTTCTACCCAAATTTTGTGAAAGTTCGTCAAAGGCGATCCGTGAACCAATTCGAAAATTGAGATTTTTGGATTTTCTGGATTTATGCAAATTGTTTATACCATATGTTAAGGGGGGGGGAGGGGTTTGTATAGAAAAATTCTAAATTTGAGCGCTTTCTCATTCCTTTTTGGTTTTATAATCATTTTTCGATTATAAAAAGGGGGGGGGGAATTAAATATGAGAATTTGAAAGTTGAATTTTTCATATTACGCGGACTTAAAGACCGAAGTGACCTTAAGCAATGAAGTTTATGAAGTGATTCAATTGGAGATTCGGAAGTGATTAGTTCATGATGGGTTTGGACTTATTGAAGATTTTTGGGGTGTGCTTTTATGCTCTAAGTTGGGTAATTTTGTGGAAGTTTGGATACTCCTAATTGCTTTTTGATGCTCGGTTTGGACGGTCTCACACTCTAGAAGTCAGATTGGAAGGCCATTGAAGAATTGAAGATTTGAAGTTCATCTCTACATGTGTCACGCTTGAGGCTAGGTTCGTGAAGTTGCTTGACTTTTGGAAGACTGAAACGAGTCATCCATTCTTAACTTTTGAGGGGAGAATGTTGGGGTGCAAAGTTATGCATGAATGACTTTGTAATGGTTTGACTCTTATAGACCCACTTGCATGTGGTAGTGTAGCCTTGTGACATAAGAGATAGATAGATATATATATATATATATATATATATATATATATATATATATATATATATATATATATATATTAAGAGAGATGTAAACACCTCTATATAAAGTGGGTTCCATACCACTTGTAGAAGTGTGCTTAAGAGGTGTAGTTCATAGTGACTAATTGTAACATCCGTCACTTAAGTTAATAATAATTATTTAATATCTTGTAATTTATTTGTTGGCCATGAGATAGATAGTGGATTAATGAGTTGGGCCTTAGCGAGTGGGCCGTTGTGGTTGCGGTGCCCGCAGACGTACGCTGGGCGTAGGCTTGGCGTATGCGGGGCGTAGTGCAACATTGGATTCATGGGGCTTATGCGCGTACGGGCAGCGTATGCGAGCAAACTCAAAACCCTAATTTTCAGGGTTTAATCCATATAAATACAACATTATGTTCCAAACCCTATCCTCCTTACCAGCCACCTCGATTCAAAAACCCTAGAAACCCTTTCATACTTCATCTTTGTGTGTTTTTGGCCTTGTGAAGCTTAATTTGGTGATTAGAAGCTAGGAAGAAGAAAGGAGAAGTTGGAGAAGAAGAACCTGAGTATCTTGAGCTCAAGGATCCGAGATTACATCACTATTTGGCACTCATTGGAGGTATAAAGCTTTCAACTTGCCTCATGAATGCTTAGATCTTTGTTAATGGAGTTTTGGACCTCCTTAGGTCCCAAGAATGGATTTTTATGATTCAACTTAGTTTCTAGGCTTAGGGTTGCCACCCTCAGTGTTAAATGTGTCCTTATGTGAGTAAAGTTTTGATCTTAAGTTCCTTCTATGACCATGCATGAGTTCTAGTCATTTGCATGGAAGTTAGTTGCTATATCCCAAGTTTGGGTCCATTTGGTGGGTTGCAAGCCACCACGTAATCAACTTTATGAGTTAAGTCATGTTAATGGACTCAAATATGTAATTTGGACTTAAGGTCTTAAGGGATTAAGCAGTTTTGAAGAATATGGCTTAACAGGGTAGTACGTTGGGCGCAAAAGCCAGTACGCGCAACTGATAACGTCTATTTTATGCATATATTTATGACGTTTTCTTATTATTTTATACTATGTTTTTATGCTATTTCGAACAAAAAGATACTTAATACGCTTTGAAGTGTTTAATTGCAGTTAAAATGGGAGCTGGAATGCAAAAGAAGGAGAAAGGAGCTAAAAAGACGCAAAAAGGATGTTGTTGGACAGCTTGACCCCTCGTCAGTGTTTTGACCATATCTCATGACTCGTAACTCCGATTGACGAGATTCAACATGTTATCAAAACTAGACACGATTTCAGACGTCTTTCATGTTTTGAGAAAAAGTTTATTCCCAAAGAACTCGTCAATTGAGCAGATGTGCTCAAGTTGAATAGAAGCTT
Source organism: Lactuca virosa (assembly GCF_052849685.1). Taxonomy (NCBI): domain Eukaryota; kingdom Viridiplantae; phylum Streptophyta; class Magnoliopsida; order Asterales; family Asteraceae; genus Lactuca; species Lactuca virosa. The sequence continues at coordinate 200,388,371 of NC_136426.1, forward strand.
CGCGATTCTTAACACTAACTTGGGGAATGCAGGATTTTAATGAAGAACTCGCCGAGTTGGTGACCAAACTCGTCGAGTTGATGCTGGAAATTATAATTAAAGCCGAAAGCTAGCCCTAATGAGAGATCTTCAATCCTAGATTGATTCCTGCGATTATAAACCCCCTAAGAAGCCGTTTTGAGGGTTTAGAAGGCGGTCGGAAGGCCGTTAAGCTGATATGAAGCGAAGATCTGAAGGATTAGAGAGCAGATTCATGTTGGTAATCATGTAGTTTGTTAACGTGAACGTGTTTAGTATTCCATAATGATTCTATATGCAATTACTTTCTGATTTGGGTGTTAAAACCCTTTGCTTTGTGTCTATGATTAGATGAAACCTTGATTTATGGATTAATTGTTATTTGGATTGTTTTATTCGTGTTTAATTTATATTGTTATGCTTGTTAAAAGATCCTCATGTTTTAATGACAATTATTTTCTGTTAATAACCAAGTATATTGAGTTATATGAACATCTTCTTGATTGCTTGAATCTTATAGTTTTGTGAAAACAAGATTGTATGCCTAGTATTAGTGAACATGAACCTAGGGTTAACTAGAAAATAAGTAAGTTAATGTGTTAGCATGTGTGATGACCAACCACATATGAGTTAATTGAATCAATCAATATGATTAACTATTATTACAAGTCTTGCTTGATACGAACTGAACACTAGGAAACTTGTTAGTTTAATTAACTGATCACTGCTTGAATTGACTTATTTGCTAAAGGATTAGTAATAGTGAACATGAACCTAATCGTATTAGAAATCGGTGAACATGAATAAATAAATCGGTTTGTGCAATTATCCATGATTTTCAAGATGTAATTTGTCTAAACCAAAGTACCTAAAGAGATTTGTTTTCCAATCAGTTATCGAGATTTGCTAATTAGTTATTTGTTGAGATTTAATAAAACATTTCTCTTTTTATTGCTTTTGTGTGTTTTGTGTAACCTATAATAAAACATTCTAAATTAATTCACTACCATTCCCCTTGAGTTAGACCTAACAATTTCAGACACAAATACACGAATCTGTGAGAGACACGAAACGACACGAATACATCTTGAAAATTGAGATAAAGTTTATTTCTCATTGTGTAATCGTATCGTGTCAAATTTGTGGCCCACACGTTTTAATGACACGAATACACGAATTGCCAGGTCTACCTTGAGTTCGACACCCTTGCTTATCAAAACTATACTATACTCGATCGGGTTCACTTCCTGTAAGGCGTGGTTTAGATGCGATAAACTAGGAAGTATAAATAAAAAACTAGTACATTAATAATTCACATCAAGTTTTTGGCGCCGTTGCCGAGGATCGAACCCGGGTCACCCGCGTGACAGGCGGGAATACTTACAACTATACTACAACGATGAAGACGAGTGATCGTGATATCCTTTTTAGTTATTTTGATTTTCTATTTTTTTAGTTATTTTAGTGAGTTTGTATTTTTATTTTTTAGTTTGTTTAAATTTTTGTTTTCCATGTTGATGCTCTTGATGTTTCAGATCTTTGCAGAATTTTTCTCTTTTGGATGCTTTCAGAAATTTCAACAATTGGGGTCTAATGCTGATTTGTCACGCGAAAAAAGCTGTGTGAGAGTTTGAAGTTTATAATCGAGACCCACGATTTTTAATAAGTGTAGGGTGTGTAGCGATATTTGGAGGGATATTTATTTCGAAGAGTGGTGTCTCGACTATACATTGATTCCTATGGCATGGAAGAGATATTCTCACACCATGGAGTTTTATTTCGACGCGAAGCAGAAGTATCATCTCGGATGCCACGACATGCTTGACACTTTCCTATGTCGTGGGGGAGCTTTTCATCGCAAGAGGAGGCTGTTATTTTCGATTCCACGATGTGGCTACTATTTACCACGTCGTGGCCATGCTATTATTGCTATATGGATTTTTCCTCATTCGACGACATGGCGTGGTCGAAACTTCCCACGTTGTGGTCACTATACATTGCATTAATTTGCAATCTTTTGCACCACATTTTAGAAGTCAATGTTCTTGATTTTATTTTCCGACACATTCAGAAGCAGCAATTCCATTTTGCAGTCTTCCAACAATTTATGGAGCAACTTTTAGCAGCCCCATTCGATCTCGCCACTACTACCCCAGGGGAGTCTGTTTCAATACTCTCTCTTTAATTTTATGTTATTTAATTGTTTTAGAATGCAATGGGGACATTGCATCAAATAAGTGTGGGGTAGGGGGTGGAATATAGGAATACAAGCTTACTGATAAATTAAATTTGAAAAATGACTAGGATTTAAAAATTATTATAAAGATTTGAAATAATAATCTAAAATTGAATCTAGTGAAAAAAATTGTAGTGTTGAGATCTAGGTTGCTAGTGTTATGTGGGACGATCCGATGCGAGTTTCAATGTTTATTTGAGACAATATATGTTATAGTGTATTTGTGGCTTCCCTATCCTAGTGAGATTATGGAACAAAAACACGACCTTGCTTAGTTTGTGGGCCGCAATATGTTTATCATCGTGTACCAGAAATGTATCCAGGAGAGCTTATGTAGTCATTGCACATTACACTAATATCTCTAACCAATAAGGGTTGAAGATTTAGTTCCCTTGCTTAAACATATACTCTTCTTAAGTTTTTAGTTTTTGAGTGAAAAAAAGTGAGTTATGAAAAAAGAAAAAAAAAGGAAAAAAATTTGTGAAAACAAAAGCTGTTGAGTGAATAAAAGCTATCAAAGGATGAAGATCTAGAAGAAAGTGAAGAAATAAAGCAATTTTCCAAGTAATTATTTATTGTAATTTTTTTCTAGGTTATTTTTCTATATGTATGCTTGGGAGCTTAATCAAAAATTACCTTGAGGTTGAGAAAGATTTATGGGGATTGATTCGGAAGGATGCATAAAATGAGTGTTGTTCAAAAGAAGTGGGCAAGTGTTTATGAAGATTGTGAGTATTTAGGATTGGGAAGGTTCTTAGGAAAAATTTAGACACAAGTACATGCATTATGGTCTTGGAGTAATGGAGAGGCTTAGAATGGATTGTCTTATGCGATGTTGGTAGCTAAAGTCTTGATACGATAATAATAAAATCAGTTTTGCTTGGGGGCAAGCAAAAGGCTGGTGTGGGGTAGTTTGATAACGTCTATTTTATGCATATATTTATGACGTTTTCTTATTATTCTATACTATGATTTTATGATACTTAGAACTAAAAGATACTTAATGCGCTTTGAAATGTTAAATTACAGTTAAAATGGGAGCTCGAATGCAAAAGGATGAGAAAGGAGCTAAAAAGACGCAAAAAGGATGTTGTTGGACAGCTTGACCCCTCGTCAGTGTTTTGACCATATCTCATGACTCGTAACTCCGATTGATAAGATTCAAAATGTTATGAAAAGTAGACAGAATTTCGGACGATTTTCGTGTTTTGAGAAAAGTTGATTCCCAACGAACTCATCCAGTTGAACAGAAGCTTCGCGATTCTTGACGCTGACTTGGGGAATACGAGATTTTAATGAAGAACTCGCCGAGTTGGTGTCCAAACTCGTCAAGTTGATGTTGAAAACTATAAATAAAGCCGAAAGTTTGCCCTAATGAGAGATCTTCAGCCCTAGATTGATTCCTGATGCGTGCAATAGCTACACCTAATTTTATATTTATAACCTAACTAACTTAACTAACTAAATTGCACCTATGCAGTGTACCTAGTCAAATTATAGAATAGTCGGGTAAGTCGGGTGTCGATCACAGGGAATGGTTTTGACTTATTAATTTATCTACTACTAAATTAACCTAGTTTTAACAAAGAAAAGGGTTTTTATCTCATTTTTCAAGGTTAAATGAACTTAATTCTTTAACACAAATTCAATTAATAACAAAACACTTCTGTTAGTTCGAATCCACTTTCCCTCAATGGTTTATAGATTAGCTGTGACAAGTACTATTGGTATCAATTAGGATTGTATTAGCAATTTTATTTCTAAATCTACTAACATTAATTAATTCATGTAGTCTATGTATAGTCACACAATAGTTAACACAGAATCAATTATTGAATAAGATTGGATTTGAGCCATGTAAGATTGATCAACAAAACACAATTACAATCATAATATGAGTTCTCTAGCACAGATTAATTCAATGATTCAATTGCTTATCTAAGATTGGTTGATCTTAGCTCTAATAAACTAGTGTTCACTGAATTATTAGGTATTCAAATTCATGCAAATTTGTATTCACTAACTACACATAACAAGAATTTAAAGCAATCAAATATTAAATTAAGCATGCTAGGAAAAATCAATCAACACAAGCACATTACCAACAAGTAAAGTCAAATCTAATGCATTAAAACCATGAGTTCCAACTTCATCTAGCTAACAGAAGCAGCTAGATTTAGCTGGACATACTAGCAACTAAGCAAACAAAATCCATAATCAAAAACATGTTTAAATGTACCAAACTGTGAATCAATTTATGAACTTCTTCTCCCTTGGTGTTGAAATCCAATTCCAAACTTTTTCTTCTTCTGAAAATTGTCTCCAGGAACCCTCCAAGGCAGCCAAAAGCCCCTTCAATCGTAATGATATCAGGTTTTTATAATAATCTTGAAATTTGTGTTTCACATCGTGAATGACATCTTCACGTCGTGACTTCGGAGAAATCCTTATCGGGCAAGGATTTTACTTCGCGAATACTTATCTTCCAAAATACTCATGCCATGTTGTGGCCTTCTAGTTGACGTCGTGATTTGAGCTGAATTCGTGGGTTTCTTCTACTTTTGTACTCCAAGACTCCAAACTTCCATGTTATGTCATTTTTGGTCCCTTTCTTCAAAAATGCTTCAATTTGGCTGCAAAATATAATTTAAGCTTATAATTACCATTATTCTATACAAATAATCAAATTATTAATAATAATGTAAATAAATGTTGCCTAAAAATATGTATAAATATGGCAATATCAATTCCTGGGGATTATTAACCCCCAAGAAGCCATTTTGAGGGTCTAGAAGGCGGCCGGAAGGCCGTTAAGCTGATATGGACCGAAGATCTGAATGATTGGGGAGAAGATTCATGTTGGTAATCATGTAGTTTGTTAAAGTGAACATGTTTAGCATTCCATCATGATTCTATATGCAATTACTTTCTGATTTGGGTGTTAAAACCCTTTGTTTTGTTTTTATGATTAGTTGAAACCTTGATTTATGGATTAATTGCTATTTGGATTGTTTTATTCATGTTTAATTTATCTTGTTATGCTTGTTAAAAGATCCTCATGTGTTAATGACAATAATTTTCTGTTAATAACCAACTATATTGAGTTGTATGAACATCTTTTTGATTGCTTGAATCTTATAGTTTTGTGAAAACAAGATTGTATGCCTAGTATTAGTGAACATGAACCTAGGGTTAAATAGAAAATAAGTAAGTTAATGTGTGAGCATGTGTGATGACCAACCACATATGAGTTAATTGAATCAATCAATATGATTAACTATTATTACAATTCTTGCTTGATATGAACTGAACACTAGGAAACTTGTTAGTTTAATCAACTGATCAATGTTTGAATTGACTTGTTTGCTAAAGGATTGGTAATAGTGAACATGAACCTAATCATAGTAGAAATCGGTGAACATGAATAAATAAATCGGTTTGTGCAATTATCCATGATTTTCAAGATGTAATTTCTCTAAAACAAAGTACCTAAAGAGATTTGTTTTCCAATCAGTTATCGAGATTTGCTAATTAGTCATTATTTGATATTTAATAAAACATTTCTCTTTTTATAGCTTTTGTGTGTTTTGTGTAACCTATAATCAAACATTCTAAATTAATTCACTACCGTTCCCCTTGAGTTCGACACCCTTGCTTATCAAAACTATACTATACTCGATATGGTTCACTGCCTGTAAGGTGTGGTTTAGATGTGATAAACTAGGAATTATAAATAAAAAACTAGTGCATTAATAATTCACATCAGCAGTGTACAAGCCATGCAAGTTGTACGCTTAGCGTATAGAGGAGTACGCTCAGCGTACTCTAAGGTTTTGGGCTTCACGTCTTTTGGCCTCGGATTGGGCCAATCGTAGGACTTATCAGCTATTGGGCCTTAATGGGCCATCAGAAGTAGGTTAATGGGCTAAGGACATGTTTGGGATTAAGGGAAGGCCCATTCGGGGAGTTGGGCCCAATTTAGAAAATTGGGCCTTTAGTGGGCCATCAATGGTCTTAGAAAGATTATATGGAATTGGGCCTAGGTTATTGTCCAAATTAGAACAGGGGAAAAATGGTCATTTTATCCTAAGAAGGATTGTGGGATTTTGACTAAGTGTTGTTATGACAATGATAGCCGCGGAGTCATTGGAGCAGCTGATAGAGATTTCTTACTAAGAGATTCCGCATTCAGCTTCGTGAGGTGAGTTTCCTCCTCGTTTGAACGGGTCGAAGGCGCCAACCCGTATATGTTTTGATTAGTAGCCGAGTGTGGGCGAGGCTCGTATCTCATAGATAGTTGATTGTGGGTGAGGCCCGCATCTCACAACATTATTTGAGCATGGATATAGGACTGATTGATAGATTTGATTATACTTGTTGTCTGTGTGATGCTTGTATGTATGCTTATTAGCTGAGTGTTGGCGGGGTCCGTATCTCGTAGTTAGCCGAGTGTGGGTGGGGCACGTACCTCATAGTCAGCAGAGTGTGGGCGGGGCCCATATCTCCTAGTTAGCAGAGTGTGGGCAGGGCACGTATCTCTTAATAACATTATTATGTGTATGATATGTGGTAGTTTGGGGAGACTCACTAAGCTTCATATAACGCCCGTGTTTCGGGGCCAAGCATAGTATAGTGATGTAATAGTCAAGGTCAACCATTGTAACTTATTTTGAAGTAATAAAGATGAATTACTTGAATATTAAGTGAATTATGTGATTTTATGTGCTTATATATTTGTTTATAAATATATAATAAAAATAAACATCAAAAATAAAATGTTAGATAAACCCGATATCGATGAAGAATGTTGTAGTGGTCGTGACAAGGATTCCGGACATATAAAGAACGCTGAAATCCGAGTTATGACGAAGAAGTTATGGCTTGTCGAAGTTTCACGACAAAAACCGGCACGACACTGCGTAACGTTAATAGTGAATTTATGATAGATTGATATTTAGCCTTAGAAATCTAAACAAAAGTCGTAGTGTTCATTAAACTAAGAGCATGCATAAAAAGAACACCCAAATCTTACTTCGTATGAGGAAGTTATGATTTTTCTAAGTTTCGGATTAGCAATACATGTCACACCCCCAAACCGGAACGGTGGAAACGTCCGGGGGCGGAGGACGTCATCTACAGTATCATATCAATGCATGATAGTAAACAAGCAACAACATCATTCATTGCATTAATAGTATAATTCAATACAAATGTGTTCTGTGTATAGTTTAAAAGACACCAAAATATGAATAAAAAATAAAAGACGAGTCTTAAACGTACTCCGTATTCCCAAAACCTGGTAATCGGTACCTGTCTACTGGTGACCTGAGAATACAAGTTATTTTGAAAGAGTAGATCAGCATTTAAGCTGGTGAGTTCATAAGTATTTTAGTGTCATTGTTTTGTATGAAAGTGTTTGTAAATGTTTGATGTAAATGTTGTATCTCCTAGAAAATCCTATATTTTCTACTTTATTATGAAATGTAGTCTTCTACCAAGACCCGACTATTCTGAATGTTTGTTCTTTTGTAAAATCGAGTGCTTTTCCCAAATATGACTATCATTACCAAAATATAGTTTACATTGCCGTTTATATGAGAAGATCACAATGTGAATGCAATGGGAAAATAAAGATGCACTGTAGTATTGTATATAAGTAACTACCGATGTGCTAACTACCTTAAAACAGTTGGTTTAATTAAGGTAAAATGTGATGAGGTTATAACCATACTTGATTGACTAGTAAAACACGACGCTGGAAGACGTCGAAAATGGTATGACATTCGTCACCCGTAGACCTGCAGGTCCCACTGTAGCTAGCAGCAAGGTGTAGGATGGTCAATCCCGTATAGATCTATACACAAACTCACGCTCTCCCTCCAGGAGACTCTGGTTATAAAACGTGACACAACAGTATATTGCCATGCCATGAAGTAGTGGCTCACATTAATGTTATAGTATTCTTGTATTTGTATAATATGTTCTATCTGTTCTAGTATATAGTATGTTCTCTCTGTTCTAGTGTATAGTATGTTCCTCCCTATTTCTCATTATAGTATGTTCCTTCTGTTTCTCGTTATAGTATGTTTGAACTGATTCATGTATGAACTGACTCTAGTATGCTTCATTGTTCTAGAAACAGTGAGTAATAATTCTCTAAACTATACCTATTATAGTTTACTAGTAATGTTGTTTGAATGACTGAGTATGTTTGTACACCTTTGCTACCCAAAGGTCATGAAATGATGTAAGAACTTTTATATCTATACACATATACATAATATATAACTAAGATTCAAACGACACTCGGACAAACAACCGAATACCCTAAGTCCACAACCAAACAAGGAACAAGAAATAAAGTGAGTTATCAGTCCTAAGCCCTTTCAACCTTACTTATATAACTATATCTATATAGACATGATTTTGACAATATATAAGTTTAAAAAAGTTTGATAAAGAGTTTAGCATATAAAAGAGTTTTAACATAAAAAGGAATTTTAACCATTTGAATGGTTACAGATGACTTGATGTCAGTTTATATAATGTTTTGAAATAGTTTGTTTGATAAAACAGTTTAAAGTATAAGAAATCCACTTGTTTGATAGTTATTAATCACATGTGATTGATACAATAACTAAAATGTTTTCAACTTGTATTCCCCCCCCCCCCCCCGCATAAAAGCATTTAAAATCATTTAAAAGATAAGTTAAGGGGTATGAACTCACTTGATTGTGAGTGATCTGGCAAGAAAGACAGATATAGGATGCTAAGTGTCAAGTGAAGCCTCGAGCACAAACGGATCCTATTAAGCATATAATGACACATATATGTATATAATTAGTGTATAAACAACTAATAATGATAGGGAAACACCTTAAGGACTAGGAAAACACTTGGATTGAAGTGTTGCAATCACATATGATTGTTCTAAAGGAGTTCACGGCCAAACAGTGGATGTTCACGGCCTTAGGAGGGTTCACGGCCAATGAACACATGATGTGTTCACGGCCCAATCTTGCATCTAAGAAGGTTTCACAGTCCATGAGGGGTTCACGGTCCATATGAATCTATGAAGGGTTCACGGCCGTGATCCCTTCAAGCTCATGAAGATGATGATGAAACATGACAAATCAAGGCTAGAATCTAGTAGCCTTTCAAGTATAACAAGATTAAGGATGAAACACTTACGTTTTTTAGGCTTTAAAGTGTTCACGGTCGAAGCTTTTTGAGAGAGAATGGATGTGTTCATGGTTGGGAGGAGGAAAAGTGAGAAGAAAAGAGGTCACTCTTATATATATAGGAGGTGGTTCACGGTCGTGAACACCTTGAGAGTGGTTTTCTGATCACAAGCTAATGCATCCTAGCATCCATTCATATATTACACTAGGCTAAGAAACTCTCAAACAGACCCTTAACAGTGCTAAAAGATTGTAGAAACTAGTCTGACTTTAGATTGAATTGAATGGCTCTACAAGATAGAAATTTCAGGTTGTCACATCATCCCCCCGTTAGAGAGAATTCCATCCCGAAATTAGAGTTTAAGCAAATACAAATAACTAAGCAAAAAGATGAGGATATTTCGGTTTCATTTGATCATCGCGCTCCCAAGTGAATTCAGGTCCTCGCTTGGCATTCCAGCGAACCTTCACTATCGGGATACGGCTTTGCTTCGTTTGCTTAACCTCTCGGTCCATGATCTCTACTGGTTCTTCCATGAAGTTGAGGCTCTCGTTGATCTCGATCTCGTCGAGTGGGATTACAAGAGTCTCGTCGGACAGACACTTTTTCAAGTTAGATACGTGGAAAGTAGGGTGTACGTTACTAAGTTCGTGAGGTAGTTTGAGTTTGTAAGCTACATGGTCGATTCTAGCGATAATCTCAAAAGGACCTACGTATCTTGGATTTAGCTTTCCACGCTTTCCAAAACGTATCAAGCCTTTCCAGGGTGAGACCTTTAAAAGAACACGGTCACCAACCTGGAATTCCAAAGGTTTCCTTCTCTTGTCTGCGTAACTTTTCTGTCAGTCTCTAGAGGCTTTCAATCATTCACGGATTTGAACGATCTTCTCTGTCGTTTCCCGAATGATTTCCGGACCTGTGAGAGCGCTGTCAGGAACTCGTCCTTTAGCTAACTGCCTGTCACCCACCTCAGCCCAGCACAGAGGGGATCTGCACTTCCGGCCATAGAGGGCTTCAAATAGAGCAACCTTTATGCCCGTGTGATAACTATTATTGTAGGAGAACTCGACAAGGGGTAGATGAATCTCCCATGCCTTTCCAAATTCAATCACACATGCTCGCAACATATCTTCCAATGTTTGAATAGTTCTCTCACTTCGTCCATCGGTTTGCGGATGGTAGGCTATACTCATGTCCAACCTAGTTCCTAGGGAACCTTGTAGCGACTGTGTAGCACCCGGTTCTTGGTATGTAAGATTGATCTAAGTATTTTGCATTTTTAGCCTTCGACTCGGCGAGTTGTAGGCCCGACTCCCCGAGTAGAGTCGGGATTTTGAGCACGTTTAAGTTGGCGACTCGACGAGTCCATATTCTGGACTCGGCGAGTCCGCCAGTCTGGATGAAACCCTAATTTCAAGGGTTTGCACCCTATTTAAACATCCTTTTGTGCCTCATGTCGGCCCCCATTCACCACCAGAACGTCCCTCACGAAACCCTAACCCTTCCCTTGGTGATTTGAGTGCTTTTGTGTGATTTCCTTGAAGTTTTGTAGAAGAGAAGGAAGGAAGGACCAAAGAAGAAGGAGAAGAGCAAAGGCTTTGAGTCCATTTCAGAGTTTAGTAAGGTATAACTCGAAATCCTTTCTGTTCCTTCATTATTATCTCATTAAGAGCTTAAGATAGTCATTTTGAGGCCTCTTCTAGTCTTGATCTTTGAGTAATAAGCTTATAATGATTAAGGGACTTCAGATCTAGGCATGATTGAGCTCTAGGAGCTCAGATCTAATACCTTTATGGAGTCATATTGCATGAAAAGCCCTAGATCTACTCTTTTAGTGCATTTTGAGCCTTTTAACCTTCATTGATGCTTATATACACGTAAAGTTGGAAACTTTACGTGTTAAACAAGCCCTAAGAACCTAGATCTATGAATGGAATGAACTGGATTCGAGCAGAATCGAGTATATAGTGATTACATGTATACGACTCGGCGAGTCGTTCTTCGGACTCGGCGAGTCGAGTCGCGAGTCCCCATTTTTCTTTTTTTAAGTTATGCCGAGTGGGATCAGTGAGTTATAAGTGGACTCAGTGAATCGGAAGCCAGACTCAGTAATGGAGGGACTCGGCGAGTCAATGCCCTGACTCGGCGAGTCCAAGGCAATCTTCTTGCCTCAAGAACAGACTCGACGAGTTGTCCATACAACTCGGCGAGTCACGGACCAGGGTGTTCATCGGATGAAGATGAACTCGACGAGTTGTTCATACAACTCGACGAGTCGAATGAAGGACTACTGGATATCTGTATGGAAGGAGAACTCGTCGAGTCAATGCCTAACTCGACGAGTAGGGACGAGAGTGAGGACAACTGATTGGATAGGGACTCGACGAGTTGGAGGCCCAACTCGGCGAGTCAGGTCAACTGGAAGTTGACTTTGACTTTGACTTGACTTGATCAGGGGTAAAATGGTCATTTTACCCAAAGAGTAGATATCAGACTCTGATGATGTGTTTTGTGGGATTTATAGTCGGAGGATTTCCGGAGCAGCAGCAGCAGAAGGAGGGTTCCCGCACAGATCAGCAGCTACTACGAGGTGAGTTACCTTCCAGTAGCGGTGGGTCTACGGCCACAATGCCGGCCCACCAGTAGGGATCGTATGATAGATGTTTGTCTTTGTGATATTCATCTGTGTTGCTACTACCTGTTATGTTATATGCTAGCATGATATGATATGTGATAGTGATAGAGTTCGGTTGTTAGGATCGAAGGGCAGGTTTGGCACCCCAGATATGTCTCACAGTATGATATGATATGTTTAGCTGCTAGCATGATATGTTATATGAGATAGAGGTAGTAGGAGGGGGAATAGTCCCCGAGATTCGGTTGTTAGGACCGAAGGGTAGGTCGGACACCCCAGATATGTCTGACAGTAGATTATGCTATGATATATGTGATAGTAGTAGTAGGGGGTGAAATAGTCCCCGAGGTTCGGTTGTTAGGACCGAAGGGTAGTCAGCACCCCAGAATGGCTCGACGTGGGTATGTCAGCACCCCAGAATGGCTTGACATGGGTAGGACGGCACCCCAGAATGGCCGCATGGGTAGATCGGCACCCCAGAATGGCCGTACGGGTAGGTCGGCACCCCAGAATGGCCGAACCGGGTAGGTCGGGCACCCCAGAAATGTCTGGCAGTATGTATGCTATATGACTGTATGGTATGTGGATGATGGGGGAACTCACTAAGCTTTGTGCTTATATTTTATAGTTTTGTTTTCAGGTACCTCTTCATCGAAGGGGAAGGAGCTGGCGCGGTAGCGGCACATCATACACACACATTGTTTTCCGCATCATGAGTTATTATGGGATTTTGTACTCTGACATTATGGTTGCTTTTGTATGTTGGATTTCAGACACGGAATATGTTTATGAAATGATATGATCAGGCGATGTTTATTCACTAATGTTTTTCCAAAGCATTGATTTAAAAATGAAATTTTTGGCCTGTATTTTTGGGATGTTACAAGTTGGTATCAGAGCCCTGGTTTGAGGGATTCAGACACACCTTCGGGGGTGTCTGGACTCAAATCGAGGGATTAAAAGATTTTTATAAAGAAATGAATTTCTAAAGGATAAGTAAAAGAGTTTTGAGAAAGAACGAAGTGTGTGATGTGCGCGACCGGCCGAGCTCAAGTAAGTTTTCCCCAAAGTACCCATACAAGTTTATGTTATGATTATCAGTTTCAGTTTCAGTAGAACAACATGCTAGAATAGGACTAATGATCTAGGAATGATGCCTTATGTGCCTGCTTTATGTGTTCCAGCTTTATGAGAATTGCATGCTAGTACTGAGTAGACAGTAGTAGGATAGCCTGTTTAGGTTATGCCTGATAGTATGAGCTTAGCATTGTATGCTAGTATAGATCAGTTAGTATGATAGCCAAAGTAGTATATACTTGATTATGTGTGCTCAATGTCCGAATGCTGCTTGTTATGTGCTTTTAGGAGTTCTAGTTGTCTTTCACTAACTAGTAAACGAATATGTTAAGTTACATATTGCAAGGACTAAATAATTTCAGAAGGTTGGGTCTAGCCCTATTTCGCAGCTCTTGTTTGAGTCCAACCGTTGTAGGGTAGGACCCCTCATTCGAAGAATTATCTAGTCTGAGTAATATGTAATAGTATTTGCGAGCTGGTTAGGGGAAGAAAGCAGGGACTTCTTATGCAGCTGAGGGCGGAGAGTGGGTTGGCGACTCCCTAGGGCAAGCCTAGGACGAGATTAGCATGAGACCAGCAGTAGTAGTAGAAGGGACTTGGTGGAGTCGAGGCAGTTCTCGAGGAAAGTACGGATAGATGTGGAAGGTAGTATGGGTCGTTACTACTGGAAGCAGAGGATCCGTACTTGAATTGAGGAAGGCTGAGGCGAGACCAGGGACCTTGCAGTAGATGTGATCCCTCTAGATGTATCAGTACCATTGACAGTTGTCGTTATGTATTGCAGAATGGTGGTACTACGTTCGAGGCCAGCAGTTGGCAGTTCGGGAAAGGGATCGGGTTCGGGTTCAGGCTCCGAACCAGTGGATGAGAGGCTACGCGAGTTCATCGCGTCAGAGATCACCAGAGGCATCCTTGAGTCGACCCCCATCATTTTCGGGTCGATCAAGGAAGGGATAGTTGAGTTGATGGAGGACCGCCTTAGGGCGTTCAGGAGTGACATGGCATCTGGCCAGTCAGGATCTCGCACACTGTCCTTCAAGGACTTCAGGAGCAGCGGTGCGACGGATTTCCATGGGGCGAAGGACCCCATTGTGGCCAGACGATGGATCGCAGACATTGAGTCTGCGCAGCTGACCAGCTTCTTCCCCGAGGGGTCGAAGGTGAGATATGCAGCAGGGTGTTTGAGAGACAGAGCTAGAGACTGGTGGGAGTCTGTTGGTGACTCATTGGGAGCCTCGGCTGTTGAGGCTATGACATGGCCGGACTTTGTGACCCGGTTCAGAGCGGAGTTCGCACCTGCGGTGGAGCTCCAGCAGTTAGCCAGAGAGTTTTTGGACATGAGACAGACGACGGAGACTGTGGCGGAGATCACCGCCAAGTTCCGGGAGAGGGCGTTACTGGTGCCCCAGTATGCGGGTGACGAGGATATGAGGAGGGACAGGTGACTGGGGCTTCGGGGAAGAAGCCCAAGGGATCAGATGGTAGGCCGAAAGGCCAGTCAGGATCAGGCCGCTGCAGGAAATGCGGCATGCCACATGAGGGGGCATGTAGGTTGGGGTCGTCGGGCTGCTATAAGTGCGGCAAGACGGGGCATTTCAGCAGGGATTGTACAGCCCCTGCACCTGTGTTACAGACGTCAGAGTTGCTGTGTTTCCACTGCAACCAGAGGGGCCACAAGAAGGCCAATTGCCCCCAGTTGACAGCAGCAGCGCCAGTGAAGGCGCCAGCCCCAGCGACCCTGCAGATTACAGATAGCCGGCAGGGCAAGGCAGAGGCTCCAGTGGTGAGGAGCCGGGCTTTTCAGTTGACGATCGAGGAGGCACGCGTCGCACCCGATGTGGTAACGGGTATGATTCTTTCCCTCTGATTTATTTATGTGATGTTTATGATATTGATATGTGCTCTGTTTAGGATCGTTCCATGTGAACGGTATCCCAGTTCATGTATTGTTTGATTCGGGTGCTACCCGATCATTTGTTTCTCTTGCGCTTAGCAAGAAGTTTTCTGAGTCTTCGGGCATGTTGGATTGCCCTCTAGAGGTCGAGATTGCGGACGACCGGTCAGTGCGAGCATCTGAGGTCTTCCGAGATTGTGTGTTGAAGTTATTTGAGGAGCGCTACTTGGTAGACTTGGTTCCCATTCCATTGCGTGGGAACAAGGTGATTATAGGCATGGATTGGCTCAGCCCTAATGGGGCAGTTAACCTGTCCACGATCACCCAAATGGTATCGAGACCACCCGTTGTCCTGGGCAACTTGGTTATGAAGTCCATTGTGATCTGCTCCTACTTCCATTTAGGTATCTCCGGCTAATGAAGTAAACCTTAGGGTTTCTGGTATTCAACCTTAACCTTGGCGCAAGTAAGGCACTTGCTCACGAAGGTAGCAATCTCTGCTTTCATGTTAGGCCCCCAGTATAGCTTTTTGAGGTCAAGATACATTTTATCTGAACCTGGGTGGACGGAATACCGAGTGTTGTGTGCCTCGGTCATGACCAAGTCTCTGAAACCACCGCACCTCGGTGTCCAGATCAGATCCATGAGATATAAGGCTCCGCCACCCTTGACTTCTAAGTTTTTATCCATCCCTCTCAGGGATTCACCCGCCACATTTTCAGGTTTCAAGGCTTCTAGTTGAGCCTCCTTAATTTGTGTGGGCAAGTGTGAATGGATAGTCATAGTCAATGATTTGACTCTACCACCAGAGTATTCTTTCCAAATTAGGGCGCCAGCTACTACGTTGGCTTTACCGGGATGATAATGAATTACGCATTCGTAGTCATTGAGTAGCTCGACCCACCGCCGTTGTCTCATATTAAGATCCTTCTGGTCGAATATATGTTGAAGGCTCTTGTGGTCTGTAAAGATAGTGCTTTTTGTACCATACAGGTAGTGTCTCCAGATCATCAGAGCAAATACCACTGCTCCTAACTCAAGATCGTGTGTGGTGTAGTTGACTTCATGTGTCTTTAGCTATCTTGAGGCATAGGCGACAACCTTACCTCGTTGCATAAGAACACAGCCAAGCCCTTGGTTGGATGCATCGCAATAAACCACGAAGTCTTCTATCCCTTCTGGGACGGATAGTAGTGGTGCGCTGCATAAGGCTCGCTTTAGCATTTGGAACGCTTTTTCTTCTTTCTCTTCCTAGTCAAAGGCCATGCCTTTCTGGGTCAATGTAGTAAGCGGTTTCGCGATCCTAGAGAAGTTCTGAATGAACCTGCGATAGTAGCCAGCGAGGCCTAGAAATTGACGAATTTTTGTAGGCGTCTTCGGAGTTGTCCAGTTCTCAATGGTATTAATTTTGGAAGGGTCCACATGAATTGCCTCTTCACTAACAACGTGACCCAAGAATTCGACTCTTCGAATCCAAAATTCGCATTTAGAGAACTTCGCATAGAGCTTCTCTGACCGTAGTGTTTCTAAGACTTGACGTAGATGTTGACTATGATCCTCCTTACTTCGAGAGTAGATAAGTATGTCATCGATGAATACAATGACGAACTGATCCAAGTAAGGACGGCACACCCTATTCATTAAGTGCATGAATACGTACGTTGGATGAAGAAGTTATAAATTTTTAAAGGACTTATCATGTCCCGGCCTGTTAAAAATGTAAATTTAAAAATTGATTCAAAATTAGCCGACGAAGTCTAAACAAAATTTGTAGTGTACGGTCTCGCCTACAAGTGGATATAAATAACATCGAAAACGAAGCTCGTATGTGAAAGATATGAATTTTAGAAGTCGGGAAGGAAATTTGCGAGCTGGCCGAAGAACGCCCCGCATACGCGAGGACTTGGCTCCAGAGCTGACCACGTAGCCCCATCAGACTTCGGACGTGTGGTAGTACGAATTCTAGCGTAGACCAAGAGCGCCCTATGTACGAGGTACGCCCCGCGTACCCTCGCAGGAACGCCCAGCATACCGAGGCCTCTCAGCCTATAAAAGAGGACCGAGGGCAGCCTCTTTTCTTCACCAATTCACTATCCCTTTCTCTCTCTACTCTCTCTCTAGACTATCCCCCCCCCCAAAGCCTAGGGTACCCCTAGCACCCAAAGGCTGCCCCGGAGCTCCCGAAGGCTCCGAGAAAAAGAGCTTTTCGGCTCGGAAATGCTACTTCAGTGAAGCCTGGTTTTTTAAAAAAATCTGATGTAAGTGAGCTACACCTACACTATTTTTAATATAGCTTTTATTTAATTATAGTAATGTTATTAGGGCCTTATAATAAATATTTGGGCTATTATTATGAGTTATATAAGTGTTGTTATGATATCTTTTTAACCACTCGCGGTACGGGGAATCTGGTTTGAAGGGCCGCTTGGGTTGTTGGATTTCAGAAGTGCTATATGCCAAAATGGTCCTACCCGACGGTGTTTCATGTCTGGCCCCTGTCTGTACATAGTGGGTGAAGAGTATCGTTTTAACGCTTATATAATAATAATACCAAGACTATTAATTAGTCTCGATGAACATTAGACTAAACTCTAGTGGTAATGATACTAGGTTTTGTCAAAGGAAATTGTTTTAAGTAAACGAAGCGCTGTCCAAGTACAGAATCACCACCTTACCAAGTGAGGGCATAGTTACGTTCATCTTACACATAGATATGAAGTATTTTATATTAATTATGTGCTATGTGTGCATATTATCTGTATATTTGCTATCTATGCTGGATGAACAATTTTATACATGTCTTAAATGATTTAAACTGTATATTTGTATTTTATATCTACAAATATGTTGGGTAAAACATGGGTAGATGTAATAGATGGTGTGTGATAAAATGATGAGAGACCTCGATGTTTTAAGATGATCCAGTCATCTAGCGGAGTATAGATGACGACCACGGACTATTCTAGACAGTCTAGTGGAACGCTAGCAGGCTCGCAACCTGTAGGTGTTTATTTGAACTTAATGTTTACCAGCAGTACTCCATCCCCAACGTGGTTGCCTTATTTGACATAAATTGCAAAGGAACCCCGAAAGTAGTGTTTTTGCCCCGATGAAAATCCTTAGGCTAGATCCCTTATAATAGATGCTTTAGGGACGTAAAGTGAGGATAACAGGAACGGACAATCAGGTTTGTTTGGTTTGATGAAAATGATTAACTTATTTATTGTGGGTTGAAAAACCTATGTGCTCACCAGGCTCCCAAGCCTGACCCACGAAGTTTCTTATATTACAGGTAGTGACACACGAGCATAGATGTGATGTTGGATGAGGAATTTCAGATTATAGGCCAGTAGATATAGATAAATGTTGTAAGGCTTATAATGTTCTGTTTATGCTTTTGATCTGTATCGAACATGACATCCCGAGGTTTTAATATAATGAAACACATTTCTTCGGAAATGCTTTGATAAATCTTTATCATATTTTATTTTGGAAACAAATTCCGCAATGCTTTTATTTAAAATGTTACTATGATTTTCAAACAAAGAATAAACAAATCGGTCTTTTCTATCCGTGAATATGGGGATGTCACACTTCGTGCTTACAGTTTTTAGTTTTGGTTTCAGGTACTTCCGGTAGCAAGGGGAAGAGCTCGGGATGATTGCGGTGCACACACTATTTAGTTTAGCCTGGGATGTTTATACTCTGATATATATTTGACAGTTGTTTATGATATTTTAAGATACACGACTTATGATTTTTATATGATGTTTAATAACTATGGTTTTCTTAATGATTTAAAAATGAAAATTTTGGACTGTATTTTTGGGATGTTTCACTAGTGAGTGAGGTATTTATGAAGTTCTAGTCTAGTACCCTTTTTGTACTCATTTGCTATGATGGAATACATCTTTTGGCACCCAAATCACGATGTTCTTTATGTTTATTTAATTCCGCATGCCAAATAAATGCTCTTAATTCACATCAATTCCAACATGGTGGAAATTTCATTCGGTATAGTGCGCTAAAGTCCCAGAGTATGACTTGGACGGAGTGGAAGTGGTGGTGATTGCGGCATAGACAACCACAGGTTCTGATTTGGGCTTGAGGAGTTTGAAATTCCCTTCGGACTCCTTGTGGTACTTTCATTTCTTACCTTCGTCAGGTTTTGCTCCATCTGTTGGGTTGTGTTACTCGGACGGGGATATTATTCAATCAAATGATAGGGAAATTGTTTAGCACTATCAAAGGTAATGGGTTTGAATGCAACAACTAGACCTTGAACTGGGGGAGTTAGCCCCCAAATGTACATTTCCATCTTTTTGTATTATGAATTTACTATACCTGAACAGAGGTTAGCAATGTAGTTAAATAGGGAGGTGTATGCAGTCACCTCTGACTCTTTCATATAAAGGTTTAACAATTCTTGTTATAGGGAATGAATTTCTTGTCATGGACAATCTTCCTCGATCAACATCTGTTTTAGGGTTTCCCAAGAAATGGCATAGGCTGCATCAATTCTTATAGACTTGGTATGGTTATTCCACAAAGTCGGGGCGGAATCCAATAGCGTACAAGTGTCATACTTAAAGAGATAGTCATTAGCACAAGAGTTTATATGGAACACTGTCTCCATCAACTTTATCCAACAGGATAGACCAATGACTCCTTCCATACCGAAGAAGGGTGGGGTTGGTAGTCTAAGAAATCCTTGTATGAATAGGATATATGGTTGTTTTTGTTAAAGACTGGAATACCGTCATAACTTCCACCGTTCACGGAAGATTCGTTCCGGGAAGCCTCATACATAGCTAAGGCTATGGTAATCCCTTGTGCAATCATGGTTTGCATTAGTGTTGAGTCCATTCGAAATGTTGGTATTGGGCGAACTCACGAATTCCTTCGAAGGCCTTTATCCTAAACGTTTTAGAAGAAGACACATTTAAGTTGTTTATACTGCTTAATCATAAATAAGCATGTAGGAATTATAGTGCATGAAAGTGTGTTGGTATACTTTGTTCTTAGAATCCCATAGATTTCCAAATTATAGAGTAAGATTGATTCCTGAAATCCTACCGATTTCCAAGTGATGAGGGAAAAGTGATTGATTCAGAAATCCTTCAAATTTCCAAATGATAGGGAGGGAATTGAAATCCTAATGATTGAAATCTTTGTCATCTTTAGAAGAGAGAAGATTGGAAACTATTGAAAGATTGACTGAAAACTTATGGGTTTCTCTGCTACGAAGGTAGCGGAGATATTGGTTCTTCGGATTTAGGCGAACTAAGAAAATTTGGACGTTATTCCTGGCTTTTAAGTATTTTTTATGATTTAAAATGTATATGTTGTTTTGGGGTTGAAATAAGGTTTCTAAGGTACTAGGTATCTGCAGCAAATCTTGAGCACATTCTTGAATCTTTAAAACTTTCAACCGTTATAGTCTGTCAAACTCATTGCTGAAGGTTGGTTGTGCACCAGCTCGACCATAAATAACATAGGCTCGCATTCCAGGTTTATTTGTAGTGTGGCTTATGTACGGTACTAACCTTTAATTAAGGCGTTTGATTAAAGGATTGAGTTGGTAGTTTTAGTTGAAGGGATATTTAGAATTTTTATTAAGTGTTCTCATCGCGGGTCAGAGTATATATAAACTCTTATATATTATGGTTGGTGGGGCTTTGTAGTGTTATTAATTTTTTTATACTTCCTGACTATCGAGCACAAACGAGGGCCAAACATGAAGTACCAGAGGGCAGAATCATTTTGGCAGTTAAGTTGTTCTGAATCCAGCAACCCAAGTGACACTTCAAACAAAATTTCATGTATTGTAAGTAGTCGAGAAGTAGTGTTAGTATTAATAATACTTTTATTAGAAGCTATTTTCTATAGTTGTATTCCTCTTTCGAGGATACAAGTTCTCTATAGCCAATTTAGCTCTGATACTAATCTGTCACACCCCCGACCGAGGCGACAGAACATGCCGGAGTGTGCGACTAAGTTCATGGATCACAGATAAACTGAATATATAACACATGTACAACAATAAACAAAACAACATTTATATTCCATCTTGATGTTTGAATACATGGTTCTTACAAATAATAGTATAATATACAAATTGCCTTAAACAGATAGGCGAACATTATAAAAAGTAGTAAACTAGATTGCCTGAGAGTCCTGATTATTCGTCGTCTGAATTTGCTTGATTACTGATTTCCTGAGAATACATGTAGTTTTGAGGGTCAACACAAGGTTAGTGAGAGTCACAGGTTTTCTGCTAGCCGCAATAATGATACTTTTAAAAGAGTTTTAAAAAGTATTTTCTACATAAGTAAGATTTGAAAAATCCAAAAGGTGTTTTGGTATATGTAAATTCATGCTTAAAATGGTTTTGAAAGAATTCAAGTTTATGAGTTATAGTGAGAGAGAGAGAGAGAGAGAGAGAGAGAGAGATTCGAGTTAATGGTTATAATGAGTCCTATGACCGAGCTATGCAACGTGAGTGTTCCCGACTACAACGCTTCATTGGACGTTGCAGTAAAAAACTCTAGTAACCACAGGTGGGGATGTCAAACCCGTATAGATCTATACATATGTATCTCGCTCCGAAGATTAACGGTTATAGTAGTGTGGGTGTGCTAAGTGTTTAGACTCGGCTAATGAATAACGTAACGTCTAACTAAAAAGCCCTTGACTAAAAGTTTTGTGAATAACTCTCATCCCTAACTGGGTAAGTTCCAGGCGTAATGAATTTCATGACATCAAGTTTATAAAAGTCGAGTATGTTTGACATGTGTGTAAAGTATAAGGCACTAACTTTTATAACGAAGTACGTTTCTTTTATAAAATCTATAGTAAAAGGCATATGTTATTTCATGACATCAATTTATAAAAGTCGAGTATGTTTGACATGTGTGTAAAGTATAAGACATTAACTTTTATAACGAGTTATGTTTCTTTTATAAACTCTATAGTAAAGGAATATGTTATTTCAATACTTGTATTATTCTAACAACGCAACATACTAGGATATCGAAGTTTAAAACGATATTGTTTACTTATAATATAAGTATTAAACAATACTTTTCAACAACTATGCACAGACGAGGGCCATACATGAAACACCGGAGGGCAGGACCATCTTAGCAATTACGCCGTTTTGAAATCCAACAACCCAAGCGACCCTTCAAACTACATTCCACGTATCGTAAGCGGTTCAAAAGTAGCGTAATAATATTTTTGTATTATTTAAAATACTTAGTGCATGTATTCTCCTCCAAAGGAAGTAAATACAAAAGAGGGGTCGTAACACTCACCTTAACGAATAGTTATTGAGTCGTTTTGAAAACCGGGATGTGTTGTTGTAAAGTCGTGATCTCCGGGATTAATTCGATTTCCTAGAAAATTTCGATATAAATTAATATTTTGGAGCGATTTGGTGTTTTGACTAAATATAAAGATTTATTAGATAATTTCCCAAGTTTTTGTTAATTAAAAATTTATTTAAATAAATTTTATCAAAAAAAGTTAATTTATAATTTTCCAAAATTTTTAAATGAAACCGAAATTTATTTAA
Organism: Lactuca virosa; assembly: GCF_052849685.1. Taxonomy (NCBI): domain Eukaryota; kingdom Viridiplantae; phylum Streptophyta; class Magnoliopsida; order Asterales; family Asteraceae; genus Lactuca; species Lactuca virosa. The sequence continues at coordinate 200,410,989 of NC_136426.1, forward strand.
CTCAAAATATATTTAATAATTTCTAAATATTTAATTAATCTAAGGTTTATCAATATTATAAAAAAATATATAAATGAATTTATGAAATTTTATATTAAAATTTTGGATTCCATTCAAAGTATTTTTCCATAATAGTATAGAGTCCGCATATTTTAAATGAAGTTTTATTGTTTAGGACCAATTTTGAAAATGTTTATAGAACCTAGGGTAAGATTAATTTCAGGGTCGGCCCAATAGGGCGGGCAAGTTGGGCGACGGCCCCGGGCCTCACTACGGTTTGGGGCCCCAAATTAGTGTTGTTTGATATTATATATATATATATATATATATATATATATATATATATATATATATATATATATATATATAACTGATTTGTGTCAAAAGACATAACAAGGTTTAAGCAGATGAGTTGGTTATCGGTGCTGTTAGGCCTGACAATCGTGTCGTGTTCAGGTTGGCGTGTCGCGGGTTGGCGGGTTGGTGGGTCAAAATATGTCACCCTAAACACGACCCATTTAAATATACAGGTCACGGGTTGGCGGGTCACGAGTTGACGGGTTTGGAACATAAACTCATATATGACCCGTCAACCCATTTATTTATACGGGTTCATACGTTGGCGGGTTCGTAGGTCAGATTTGGGTTCGTGGGTCAGATTTCATTAATAAAATTAACAATTAAACATGAATAAATCCTTGATGGTCGATGCAAACATTTCCGAATTTTAGACACTTAAATCTTAAACATGCAAATGAAAATTTAAAACATTTATAGAAACATGTTCAAACTAAACATTAGTACAAACATAGATAATTCAAGTGCTAAAGTAATAGCCACAATTCCCATTTTTTCTCCCAAAAAAACAAAGTCAATTCTCCAACACGATTTCGATACCTGATTTCGATCACAGAGTAACAGAGGTGAGAGTGCGACTATAGGAGACCTGGAGACTGGAAGTCTGGCAGAGGGAGATACGCTCATATGCGATTTGATTTTGAGATTATTATTTAGGGCAAATGGGCAAAATGGTTACAGACTTAGCCTTACAATTTACGACTTACGACCTTAGGCCATCCATCACGAGTCAAATTGTCAAAATAGTCAAATGGTCTATGAATCAATGGTATATATTATATAATACTTATTAAATATTAATACTTGATACATAAATACATTTAAAAATAAAATATTTTTTTATTAAAAATATAAACGGGTTGACGGGTCAACCCGTTTATTTTTTGAGAAACTCATATATGACCCATTTAATAAACGGGTTGGCGGGTTGGCGGATTGGCGGTTTAGCAGGTTGAAAAAAACTCAACTCAAATCTATATATTTCGTGTCGTATCACGGGTCGTGTCGAGAATTGACAGCCCTAGGCGTTGTTGGTATGCGTATTACCTTTTTCAATAGCCCCATGTTCTATTCCTTCTATGTGCAATTTTTAGATTAACAATTTCTTTTATTACTTGAGGCGCCTAACTTTTTTTATTTATTTATTTTACTTTAAAAGAAACTTACTAGGCATCATTTTATTGAAACTGAAATCTAGAAAAGCCCCGCACTCTTCTTTGTTATTTACAAATCATACGAGTTAATAAATGGTCCCTCGACTCTTTTTGTTTTTTCAACAAACCACCCAAACAATTACTTCATCGGAAATTTTGGTGTTTTTCTAACCACATTATTATACATAATCTCTCTCTCTCTCTCTCTCTATATATATATATATATATATATATATATATATATATATATATATATATATATATATATATATATATGAGATTTTCTATCCTTTATCGTCTTTTAATATATAATTTTTTTCTAGGTTTGGTAACAATATTAATGCTAACCTATCAGTTATCAGTTAGGCAGTTCATTCTTCAAGTTATTTTTTTCAGAGGCTTCATTGAAAGATGATTTTTTTACAAACACTCATCTTTTTGTTTTTTTTTTCAAACACCAAATTGATGGTTTTTCAAATAGGTCAGTTGTTCTATAGTTCAATTTTTTATTTTGCTTTGTTATTGGTTTTTTTGCACTAACCAAATGGTTTTATTAGTTTTAATATTTAACTCGCATCCTGTAAACTAATTCCAAGGGCATTTGTTATTAAATTATATATATATATATATATATATATATATATATATATATATATATATATATATATATATCAAATGCCCTTGTACTCGTCTCCATAACATCATTGTATTATTGTTAGCAATTACTAAATTTTGAAGGGTCTCATCTTTTGTTTTTGTCCCGGACCTCAAATTGACTTGGGACGGCCCTGATTAATTTATTTGGAATGGAGTTTGTACAGTAACTTTCGTAACTTTCATATGAAAACTTTGCATTCACATGAGGTCAATCGTGTGTTAATTGACGGTCATGCAAGAAAGAAAAAAAAATGTTTCATGGTTTGCATTGATCGACGAAGCATTCCATAAAGCAAATGGAGGTGGTGGAGGTTACCTATAATCGAAATAGGTGGCTGGAAGTGGCGGAAAGCGGTGGCGACACACAGCAGCAGTGGTGGCGATAAGGCGGCAAGAGGGTGGCGGGTGGCGATTTTGAGTTTCCTTCCCTTTTTCTTGACAGAACTGTGAGAGGGAGAGAGAGGAGATGTGAGGGAGGTGTTGGTTGATCAAGATGGAGGTATAAGGAGGTATTTGGGTGGTCGAATGGTGGTTTAAGGTGGTGTTGTTGCAATGGATAAAAAAAATGAGAGAGAGAGAGAGAGATTATAGAATGATGTGTTTGCTGAAGTTGTGAGTGAAAATGAGGTTCCAAATGCCTTAGTTTATAATGAAAATCATACACACAAACTTGTTTTCAAGCCATACTCTCTACCATACCTTATACTCTTTTGATATTATGTGCAAGCAAAAGGGTGGGGGAAAGAAAGATATCACCTGGGAAATCAAGAAGGATGGCTGGTAGCATTTTTTCTCCAATCTTAGTGGGCCCCACATTGGGTTACATGTTCATTAAAATGCTTAAAAACACTTAAAATCGGGTGCATCGGGATCCGAACTTCGAGAATTTTTTATGAACGTACTGTTAGTTAGAGTTTAATTCAAGGATTCTAAAACATTAAACGGAATAATTTTTGGAGTTACAGAACTTCGGAAAATTGCGTTTGAAGTTTTGCGTCTAAACGGCTCGCGGTGTTCGTTTTCACAACTTTTGTAAAAAATTTTACTAAAAATATTTCGAGTGTGGAATTAAATAATAGACTATAGTTTGAGTCCGAAAATGATCTCTAAAATCCCGTCGACAATGCGTAAGTGTCTTAATGAATCGATTCGGTTTTACGCGATTAAAGAAAACCAATGTTTTATTGTCTGTTTTCTTAAAACTGTCGTATCTTTTACATACAGACTCCGTTTTGCACGTTCTTTATATTTTTAGAAATAGGGGAACATGTATTATATGATTTTAATGTTTGCTACACTCAAAACTACTTATTACAAAATTTCAGTTTTTCAGACGCATTATTTAGTGTTGCAGTTTGAGCGGTTTGATTTGGTTCACAGTTTACTCATTTGGAAGTAAGGTATCATTTTGACATCTTATATTATTTGAAGTAAACTCATTTATTTTACTTTAGATGCACTAAAACTGAATGAGTTAAATTACAAACAGATTTACTGCAATTTAGTCGTTCATAGTCTATGCCCTAAATTTCGGGATGTCACACCATCTAACATCTAACATATTATAGATGACGACCATTGACTATTCTAGATAGTTCGGTGGAATAATAGCAGGTTCGCCACCTGTAAGTGTTAATGATCATACTTCGTGGTAGAACCGGTAGAAATCATGGACCAAGAGATCTAAAGAACAAAACAAAGTCGCATTCCTATTGTGAAGGTCCGATGGAACGCTAAACGGTGACCCGAGTTCACCTGGGAACACGAAGACTAGATGAAACAAAAATGCCCACATCTCTTCCCCAACCCTTGAAGTCCTGGTCGAAACGCTAATTTCGGGACGGAATTACTTCTAACGGGGGGATGATGTGGCAACCACCAAATTCTGGTCAAGTCAAAGTCAACAAAAGTCAACCGATCAAACCGATAAACTCATTTAGTGCTTGTATGATAGGGTATATTCTACGCTTTCTTATGTACAACTTTCTATCATAATACAAAGAATCACTTGGAAGTTTCAAATGTTCAGAAAATCTAAACCCTAATCAAGGCGAGTGATGTAACGACTCGATAAAACACTATTACGTACCCTTCGGGGGCATATAACACTCATAACGAGTCATAGTGGGGTCTACAAACCTTGCACTACGGGGCCAAGCACTAATAAAGGCCACCGACAAAGTCTCTCTCAATCTCTCTCACTCACTCTCTCTCTCTCTCTTCCCTAAATCTCTCTCAAAATATCTCTCAACTTTTTCATAAACATCCATGCCATCCCGACCCTCCACTTAGTTGAAAATCACTCGAAACGGGAAGACGATATGAAAAATAGCACTTTGGATGCGAACCTTCTTGGATGCGAACCTCTTGGGCGCGAACCTCCTGATGCGAACCCTCTCAGCTGCGAACCCTCTCAGCAGCGAACCCTCTCGTAGCGAACCCTCCTGATGCGAAACCTCCTGATGCGAAGCCTCTCAACTGCAAACCTTCTCGCTGCGAATCCTCTCAGCAGCAAACCTTCTCAGCAGCGAACCCTCTCGCTTCTCATGTCCTTTTTACCACTTTCGCATTTTAAGCCCGTTTTTTATGATTTTGACGAGGGATTTTCACCCAAACTCGTATTTTGACATATTAAACCCCATAAACTCATATTTTATTCCTATTTTGGGGCAAATTCTTATTATGGATCATATCTTTTGTACAAGATATTATCTATGGGTTGTTGACTTTTCCAAGAAGTTATGACACCAAGCCATCCCCATATCCACTTTATGTCACTATTCACACCTTACCTAGTCAAATCATTGTACTCTTATGAACAATCCAACACTCCACCAGATTTCTTTCATCAAATCAACATAAAACTCTATATTCTATCCATTTCCCAAAAGTCTCTTTTACTTTATCCAAAAATCAAACACACACACTCTCTCTTCCTTTTTCTTCTCTCTGGAACTCAAACTTCCAGCAAGTCACAAGTTCTTCCCTCACTCTTGGTAAGTTTTTCATTATTACTCTTAGATATTCTTCAATCCTTCACTCAAATCATGGATTTCTTACATAAATAGCGTCATATATTTTCTTAGGACCTTCAAATCCTTAAGCATTCTCCAAGTGTTCTTGACTTGGAAACCCCTCTTCTTCAACCATCCATCTAAGGAAATCACTCAAGGTGAGTTCATACCCCTATCTTTTCATGTTTTCTTCAAGTTTTAAGGGGGAGAATACAAGTTACAACACCAAAATATATTCTAACTTATCCAACAGCTTTCAACAGAAAAGTTATGGTCCATTCACGAACTGTTTTGACCATCTTAAACATAATATTTTTCAAAACCTTTCAATATGAAAATAGTTCCGGTTTATACCTTTCAAATTACTACTTGCACACGTTCATACGATTTTTCTACAATTTATGGCGATTTACAAAACAACCTATCATTTCAGAAAAGATTTCGGACCAGTCTATGAAGATGGACATTTTCACACTGGTTAGAGACCACTAAAAATTATAATAAAAATTATGAACAAACTAGAAACATTTTTTGAACTTCCGGAGTTTACAAATTCAGTTTTCGACTCTCGGTGGTTTTTCTGTGATTTTAATAAAAACAGTGACAGAAAAGTTAAAACTAGTAAAAACAGTTTACAAATTTATTAACACTTTGTAACATGTTGAGCAAAATGTATAATAATAATAACTACATTTTGATTGTGTTTCCTGTTAAGTTTACTTTCATGAAACATAAATAGTCATTCATCATAATGGTTTTCATTCACTGCAAAAATATTTGATAAACTATAATAGGTATAGTTTATGGTACACTAATACTACAAACATACTAAGGAAGGATTCATTTACACTACAAAAAGGGTTTATCATTCATACTACACGTAAACTCGTTAATTCAGGTTGTGAGGCACTACTTCGTTGTACTCTTAGAGTACTAGTTAAAAATCCTGTAGTTATAACCAGAGTCTCTTGTAGGTAGAGCGTGATACTTATATATAGATCTATATTGGGATTGACAACTCACACCTTAGCTGCATGCAACAGCTAGACTGTCAGGTCTGGGGTGACAAATGTCATAACATTCCGAAGCCTAAAGAACGTCGTCTCAGGTCACTATGTCAATAGTATGGTTATAATAACTCACATAGGGAAATAACAACACACATAGTTTACGGGGATCTCTACATTCAAAATGGGTTTTATTTTTATAAAACTGTTTACACTATTATAAGTATGGCAAAATACTTGTACGTTTTGTTCTTTGGGTCTTAAGACTGCAACTCATTTTATAAGGAATATATTGGATTTTTCTTGTGCATACACTACATTTACAAAGAAAGGTTTTCAACTCTATATACAAAAGCTTATGCACTCACCAACATAATCATTGATACTCTTTCAAAATTTACTTGTATTCTCAGGTAATCAATAAAAACAGGTGACTACCAGCTTTTGAGGATGGAACGCTTCAGTGTTAGACAAAATATTTTATCATTATATTGTAATCGATTTTGAAACATGTACTCTCATAAAACCATGTAACTTTCTCGATTATATGTATGATGGTTGTATTTACTTTCTTCACTATTATACTCGTTGTTATGATACTATACATGAAGTCCTCCACCCGCAGACGTTTCCGCCATCCTTGGTTTGGGGGTGTAACAGATTCATTCAGGTACTCTATCCATCACGGGGCTTTCTTATTGACATATATTGCTATAGAATCCCTGAAGTCGTATTGTCTATTCACAGAAATCCTTTAGGATAGGTCTAGCAAGATCATCATCGTAGGATCAGGGGGTGAGAATAACGGGAATGCGTAATTGGGTTATTTGCTTATTGTGGAAAATATATAATTACAGTATTATGGGTTGAAAGCCCTATGTGCTCACCAGCCTCCCAAGCCTGACCCACTCAGTTTCTTGTATCACAAGTAGCGGTACAAAGGAACAATCCAATGAGAGAGATTTAAGGAGTATAGGCCGATAAAATAATGAACTATTGTAAGGCACATAATATTCAGTTTATGCTTATGTTTTGGGTATCAGTTACGACATCCCGACTTTTAAAATATTAATGAAAAACATTTCTTCAGAAATGCTTTAATCATGTTTTGGGACAATTTCTGCATACACATTCTTTTGAATGATACTTTGATTTAAATAAACATAAACAAAAGGCCTTTTCGGACCGTGAAATTTAAGGATGTCAAAATTTTGTAATGTATTCTAAAGTTTATGTAGCAAAACTTACAACAATGTTAATTATTCTTTTATCCTAAACTATAAAAGCTAATTTGGGATATATATCATAATCAAACACTAAACCTTACAAATTCATAATCAAAGATAAATTTATAATAAATGAAAGCAAATACTAAATGAAAAATATCCCCAACTATAACAATCTCATGCCATTACAAAGCAATCTTGATTGCTACATTCAGGTAAATTATCCAAAATATTACTTTAAAAAAGCAATTAAAAGTGCAATGCTATAATTGAATAATTGTTTATAATACACTTCGTTTACTAATAAAAATGTGACTATAACACTATAATAGTGATAATAGAAAGTAATGCAAGTAAGATGTTATAGTAAACAAATAAATGAATGTATATTGCTATTTCTTGCATTTAGCCCTTTTTAACAACCCAAGATAGAATGTTTTGTTTTTGTTAACAACCCAATAATTAAATAAGTAAATTTTCTTTAACCATTTTAATAGGGATGTACCAATTATGTAAAAATTGAAAACAATAGGGACAAAACTGATACAAATTAAAAGATTAGACTAAAAATATAATATTCGACAAAGCACGTGGATCATTTCTGAAATTTAGTCTTTTTATTTTTTTTGCCCGTTTTAAATCAACTTAAATACTTTAATTTTACAAAAATAAAAATTTAGTCCGACAATTGTGATCACCATCGTTGCGTTGCGTTCGACCGTTATCAATATCACCACTGCTTTCCCACTCCTTTATTTCTGCAATCTCCCTTACACTGACGACCATAACCATCTTCTATCTCCTTCTAGTTAATTCCTATTTGTGATCTTCCTTCTTATTTGATTTATCAATTACAAAATTGGACACAAATTGATATGTTCAAGATGAGCGACTCCACTGCCACCGTCAATGGGGTGACAATAACAAGTATAAAAAGGCTCCATCCATTCATTGCTTATGTTGCTTATGTTAAGCACAACTATTTTTGCGGGAAACAACAATACTTTTATCAAGAACACTTGAGAATAACTTACAATTTGAAAGACCACTACACTATGCTTACTTTAAGTGTTTCTTTGATGGTTTGTAGATTGGTTGTTGCAGTAAAGTGGTACCATATAATAAACATTTTGATGTAAGTCTTCCATTAAGAGTACCAGCCATGTACTTTCTTAAGCTGCTACAACCACTGCTTTGTACCCCGCTTCTATAGTTGACAATGATATTTTTGGTTTTCTTTTACTGCACTATGAAATTGTTCCCGACTCGAGCTTGAACACATACCTAGTGGTTGATCTTCGGGTATCATGGTCTTTTACAAAGTCAACATTGCAGTATCCAACAAAGTTGCAGTCTTCTTTTCTTTTATACAAGAGACTATAGTCAATTGTACCTTTGACATATATCAAGATCCGTCTCGTCGCATCCCAATGAGGTTTCTTTGGACTTTGCATGTATCGACTCATAACTCCAACCATGATTTTGACTTTTAAATGGAAAAATGCTTAAATGACACATGAAACTACGTAATATACCTTAGAGGGACTAAGACAATCTTCAAACCATCTCTATTTTTTCCTCCAAAAATAGAGTAATAAAATAAGATAAATAGTGTTTCATGTCCAACTCTATTCCATTCGTAACCCCACTTTTTATCCCAAAAAAATATATTCCTAGTATGTTCCCTTTTTGTAACTTATATATTGTCAAAAATATCCCTTCTACTAATTAGATTTTTAAAATTATATATATTATCTTTTTTCATTACAATGATATTATCAATTATGTTATCATAAAATTATAACAAAATAATTTTTCATAGATATACAAAATTTGAATTAATTATTAATTTATTAACAATAATTATTAAATAAGTAATAATATATTTATAACACACTTATACATAAATATTATACGTACATCTTTTAAGAATATTACACATAAACGGGCCGGTTCCCGGTTCCAATGTTTTTTCAATTTCTAGTTTTCGGATAAGAACCTGGACCCCAAAAAAACCTTACTAAAATCGGACCGGACGGTATATATGAAAAAAATATATATATCGTCATGAACTATATATGAAAAGGTCGTATATATGAAAAAGCCCTTATTTAATTATAAGCTTTTATAAAAATATGTTACCATGTTTCAAATTAAATTTTTAGTATGTATAAAATTTTAAATATGAATTTAATACATAAATATTAAGCTTTACATTTATGATTAGTTAATATATTTTAATATATAATAAGATATTAAAAATATTAAATATTACATCTAAATTATACTTATTAGATAAAAATGAAGTATAAATACATAAAAAAAAAAGAAACTAAAATTGACAATTGAAAATTTACCTTTATTTTGGAGAAATGAATCGTATTCCTCTATATTTGAAGGAAAACTATTAATATCTTAAAAAATAGAGATGAAAATAAGATAGAGTTGGAGGAGAATGAGTGAAGAAATAGAGAAGAAAATTGGATTTGGGAGTGAGTTGGAGATGCTCTAAAAAGACAGGTCATTTCAGAGTTTATTCCCTCATAAAACACGAAAAATAATTAAGAGATTTATTCGGCAAAGTCGATATACATCGTTGGGACAATGTGTCATTTCTCCTATTTATTTTATACATGTTATAATATTAAAATAAATTATTATTATTATTATTATTTATTTTGAAACGCAATGTTTTTTTTCATTATATTAAAAAATCCCAAATATATTTAACATTGGTGTCATTTCGTGTGACTCTGTTTAGTAATATAATATATTAAAAATATTCAAGTTTTATTATGTATATATAATTATAATGATTTACAAGAAAGGGTATAAAGTGTTTATTTCATATACCAAAGAGGGACTAATATGAAATTATAAATGATATTTATGTAAATTGGTGGACCGATTTCTTTGAAAAAGAAAGGATAGCAAACATGTCTCACTGTCGAAGAAGAAAGGACGGACCCGATAAGGAAAATTATGGACCTACTATACTATAGTGGGTGCCTGAGTGAGTACCAGCAATAATATACTCGGTCTACGTACCTTTTTCTCTTATCTGCAAATTCTAATCTCTTGAAATCAAAGCCCTCACCAAAAAACCGAATCTTTCCTTTCTCCAAATTCTAATGGCTGAAATCGCTGTTAGCGCCGTCATCACCGTGCTGTGTGAGAAGCTGATCTCTGGTGACTTGATGAAGCTCGCTCGATCAGAAGGGATCGATTCTCAGCTGAAGAAATGGAAGAAAAACCTGCCCATGATCCAAGCTGTGCTTGCTGATGCAACCCAGAAGCAAATAAAAGAGAGAGCTGTTCAACTGTGGGTGAACGATCTCCAGCATTTGGCTTACGAAATTGACGATGTACTCGACGATTTGGCCACCGAAGCTCTGCGACGCAAGTTGAATCAAGAAGCTCATGCCAACACCAGCACTAGTAAGGTATTGAAGCTAGTCCCAAATTGCTGTACTAATTTCACTCCTCGCAACTTCATGTATGGTCAGCAGATGAGTTCTAAGCTAGAAGAGATCACCACCAAATTGCATGATCTTGTTGACCAGAGAAATGATTTGGGTTTGAATGTGAATGTTGAAAGGTCAAATATAGGAGAGAGACAGTTGGAGCAAACTTCACTGGTTGATGAGTCCAAAATCATGGGTCGGGAAGTGGATAAGGAGGCCTTGATGGGGAAATTGTTGGGAAATGAAGGATGTGACCAGAATGTGAGCATAGTGTCGATAGTTGGAATGGGTGGAATAGGCAAAACCACTCTTGCCAAAGTTTTGTACAACGAGCAGAAAGTGAAAGATCACTTTGAAGTCAGGGCATGGGTTTGTGTTTCTGAAGAGTGGGATGTGTTTAACATTAGCAAGGCTATCTTCCAAGCAGTAACAGGTCAAAACAAAGATTTTGCTAATCTTGATCTGCTTCATGTGGCCCTCAAAGAAGAACTTTCAAAGAAGAGGTTCCTACTTGTTCTAGATGATGTCTGGAACGAAGACGACAGTAAGTGGGAACTCATACAAAGCCCTTTTCTTGTAGGGGCACCTGGAAGTAGAATTGTTGTCACAACCAGGAGTACCAGAGTTGCATCAGTGATGGACTCGCAACAAACTTATCCTCTAGGCGTTTTGTCCAATGAAGATGCTCTATCATTATTTGCTCAACATGCGTTGGGAGAAAAAAACTTTGACAAACATCCAACACTTAAGTCGTTTGGTGAAGGTATGGTTCACAAATGTGGAAGATTGCCTTTGGCTTTGAAAACACTTGGTAGGGTCTTGAAGGAAAATCGAAATGGCAATAAATGGGAAGAGTTGTTGAAGAGTGAGATATGGGATATAGATGATGGAAATAAGATTCTTCCGGCTCTAAAACTAAGCTACTATCATCTCCCTCCACATCTGAAGCAGTTGTTTGCATACTGCTCCATAATTCCCAAAGACTATGTGTTTCACAAGGATAAGTTAGTCCTATTGTGGGTTGCAGAAGGATTTTTGTCCCAATCAAAAGGAAACAAGTCAATGGAGAATTTAGGTCATGAGTATTTTGAAGAGCTAAAGTCAAGGTCCTTTTTTCAACAATCAACGGATAACGTGTTTGGATATACAATGCATGACCTGATAAATGACTTGGCCACAAGTGTTGCAGGAGAATTTTCCTTTAGATTGGATGGTGAGGTGGATGTATCTGATATGAATGAAGCTTTTGATAAGTTTCGTCACTTTTCACTTGTGGGTCCAAGATCTGGATCATACAGAAAGCTTAATGAATTACATAAAGCTAAACACTTGCGAACATTCTTAGTCATGTCATTTGTTTTGAAAAACTACGGTTTTTTGGACAAGATTGTTCTTGAACTACAATTCCTGAGGGCGCTAAGTGTCGTGGGCTTGAATCCCATGTTCCAAGGTTTTCAGATAATCGAGAAGGTACCAGAATCCATTGGTAGTCTCAAGCATCTACGGTACCTTAATTTTTCTTGTACTGAAATCACATGCTTACCGGAAGAAGTGAGTGACCTTTATAATCTACAGACCTTGTTGCTTCATAACTGTTATGAGTTATCTAGCTTACCAAAAAGTTTTGCAAAGTTAATAAACCTACGACATCTTGATATAAATAATACTCCGAAATTGAACAAGATGCCCTTGGGGATCGGTGGGTTGACGAGTCTACAAACTCTGCCCAAGGTCTTTATTGAAGCAGGTAACGGGTTCAAAATATCCGACCTTAAGGGCCTTACTAATCTTCAGGGTTGGCTTTCCATTATGGGTCTAGACAAAGTGATAAATCCAATAGAAGCAAATGATGCCAACTTACATCAAAAGAAGGGTCTTGAAGTTCTGGAGATGAAATGGAGTGATGTCTCTGATGATTCTCGGAATGAGACAATTGAATATGAAGTGCTTAAAGAACTAAGGCCTCCTCCTAAGTTAAAAAAACTCAAGATTTTGAATAACATGGGAATGAGATTTCCTAGTTGGGTCGGTGATCCCACGTTTGATCAGTTAACAGAGCTTTGGTTATGTGGCTGTAGAAGTACATATTTACCAACACTTGGATGTTTAGGGTCTCTTAGGAGATTGGTTGTTCAAAAGATGAGAGAGGTGAAGACCGTGGGCTTTGAGTTACTTGCAACTGCCAATTCTTTTATTGGCTTTGCATTTCCATCACTTGAAATTCTGGAATTTGGTTATATGCAAGGTTGGCAGAGATGGTCGATTAATAGTGGCGACGGACATGAAACTCCTACAACATTTCCTCGTCTTCGTAAAATCTCTATTGAATGTTGTCCAGAACTAGCTCAAGTGTCAATCGGATTGATACCTTCACTTCGGGTTTTATCTATAACAGGATGTTCCAATGTAGTGTTAAGAAGCATGGTTGGTTTGTCCTCATCACTTGTTGAATTAAAAATGTTAAATGTCAAAGGACTTACTCAACTACATGGAGAATATTTAATGCATCTTGGGGCACTTGAACATCTATATATTGAAAACTGTGGTGAAATGAGATACTTGTGGGAACGAGAATCAGAGGCATGCAAGAGTCTTGTGAGTTTACAGAAGTTGGAAGTAACAAATTGTAAAAACTTGGTTTCATCATCCGAGAAAGAGACTAATACTGGGATCAGCATGGAATCTCTTAAATCTGTGAAATTTCATAACTGTGAGACATTGGAGAGTTACAATTGTCCAAATAGTGTTGAGAGGTTGGTCATCAGTAGTTGTGCTTCAATGTCATCCTTGACCTTCTCAGCAGTGCAGGAGCACCCATCCCCTCTTACTGAATTGATAGTTGGTGATTGTGATAACATAAAATTACAACTCAAACCCATTCCAGTAAAAGACTTTGGTTTGTCTCGCCTAACATCTCTTGAAATTAATGACTGCAAGAATCTAAAGTCATTTCCTTATGAGCATTTTCAAAGTCTCACATCTTTGGGATACCTGTGGATACAAGATTGTCCAAGTATGGACTACTCATTTCCTTGTGGGGTTTGGCCTCCTAATTTAAGCAAATTAAGGATAGGTGGCTTAAATAAGCCCATGTCAGAGTGGGGCCCACAGAATTTCCCAACCTCACTAGGTGAACTAGGGTTATATGGCTACGATTCAGGAGTGGTTTCATTTGCAGTGGCAGACGATGTGGGGAATACTACTACTCCATCATCATCGTCATCATCTTTTCTTCTTCCACCATCTCTCGTTTCTCTAGAGCTCGATGATTTTACGGATGTGGAATCATTTTCAGAGGTCTTAGAACACCTCTCCTGCCTTAAAACACTTAATATTTTGAATTGCCCAAAGCTTGGAGATCTTAAGACCATTTACAACCCATCAAATGCGACAATACGTGTGTAGAAGTAGAAAAGGTATGTCGTCTCCTTTCCATCATCTGTGCCTCTTACATAAGAGTGGTTATTCATTTCAATAATGTTATTATAATCATTGTTTCTTAACAAACGTGAAAAGGGTTCTACAGCTTGTATCCCAAAGTATTACGGCCCATCTCTTATCATAAACATCACAGCTTTTTTTTCTTTTTTTGATAAATGTGATATTCCTTATAAAGTAAGATTTCAATTTCTGTGTATTTTTTTTTCAATAACTATCCCAAAGTATTAGGAACATTAATTTTGAGACTTGTTTGTTTTGGTTTGTTGATAATACTATTTTTATACTGAACTAAAAATCAAAACTAGTACAAAAATAAAAGAAAACTATAACTGCAGTAGTTGAATAGCTTTTCGGTTTTTGTAGAGCTTTTACCATTAACTTGCTATGTATATTTGTTGCAACTGTATTATTTTATCTTCATTGCACCACTTCTTTGTGTATTCCTTTTCATTGTCATGTTGTAGTTTTCATTAATCTTGGCTTCGAGTGAACTTGTGCATTGTTGAATGAATTACTAGAAATCATAACAAAATTGTTTACAATTAGGACATTTTCTAGAACTCTGACCTTTTATTCGGTCGTCTATTCAGAAATTTTGACCTTTTATGTCAAACCCCGTTGGCTTTGAGATGTTGATTTTGGTAATATTTTTGAAAATCGGGGCCATCTTAATCCCTTTGTAGCCTTTGTTATATAACTTCAGATTTCTTTACAAATTTGTATCAGTTTCTACGTTAGAAATAAATCCATTTGACAATAAAACTTTTTTGTTTTGGTAAAAAAAATGGTCAAACTCTGTATAGCATGACTAATTGTCTTTTTGTGTGTCTATTCCCAGTATAATTATTGATCAGTATGTTAAGGACGATGTAAACATCATGACAACTTATTTGTTGTCATTAGTGATTAATTATAGAGATTGTTTATAAAATCATATTAGGATATTCTGTATTATGTGATCTTGGCATGTTTCTATAAATTATGAGTTTATTTTAGGAAGTTGCTCAATTTCTACAGGTGCACGTTGGATCAAGGCTGTCTACATGACGCCAGTGAGGCAAATCAGCTAAATATGCACAGGGATGGACGTTGAAAAAAGTGAAGGCATATAAAGAATCAATGAGTTTCAGAAAAGTCATTATTTAAAAGGGAAAAAAGATATTGACGGAACTGCCCCTGCACTGTTGGCAGGAACACAGGTTGAAATAGACACATGCATTTGAATGAGCATCTTGACTATTTCGAAAAGCATTGCACCACACCTTATATTTACTAAGATTTGATATGAAAGTTTGTAATAAATCTTGTTCTAAGTAGAATGCCATTTCGAGTACAATTCCCATATACATAATGGACAATTATGCCCCTAACCATAAACAGATGCGGTTCCTATTTTGATTTCAAGTACATCTGCCCCCACCCCCATTTGGTTAAATGCAAGAGAAAGCAATTTACTTTATAGACTATAAAATGTTTACAACGAAATAGATTGGTTCATTGTTCCAAGAAATGATGATACATGAAGATGAGAAACACAAACATAAAAGGATATTAGTTTGGTCTAATTCATTAAGCTATGGGGATAAACCCATTTCATAAATAGAGAAAAAGAAATTTAAGATAAAAGGACGAAAATGCCCTTTACCCAGATTTTCCATATTGTACAATTCTTATGGTTGTAATACACAAATTATAAAAATAAAATAAAAATATGATGCTCTATGACCACAACGACTTTTTTGACCATAATAACTTTTTGAATTAACTTGCATCACATATGATATTATTAAGATTAGATATGAAAGTTTGTAAAAAATATTTTTTTAATTACAATGCCATTTCAGGTACAATGCCCCTTTACATAACTGATAATTATGCCCCCATGCACTTAAAATAGATGCAGTTTATAGTCTGATTTCAAGTTATTTTGCCCCTGCCACTATTTTGTTAAATGAAAGAGAAAGCAATACACTTTCTAGAATATAAAATGTTTACAACCAAATAGATTTGCTCCTACACAGTATCTAGAAAACACAGATTTTAGAGAAAACAACATATTGCCAAGTATAAATTTAGCATTGTATAATGCATTGGTGACATAGACTTCAGAGAAAAAAATACATTTCCAAGTTTATATTTCGTAACAATAGGAGGAGAGTATTACATGATTATGCAGTTGACACAAATTCATCGATGAATTGAAGTTGGAGAAAGGACAAACGATAAACAAAACATCGGATCGTATGTTATGAGGAACGATTTCATTCCAAAACAAATACACTAGGACGTCCAATGATGATTGGAATAATTATTATTTAGGAAATTATTCATCTAATCCTACATTGATTTTAACCAATCATATCAATCATTCTAATTATACAGTGTACATCCTATAAATAGTGCCCGACATTAAGTGATATAGAGAAGGAATGAACAGATTTTGAGTTGTCATTATCATTGGAATTAATTATTATAATGATGTGATTAATTAATATAATGATGTGGCAATTTAATGAGAAAGAAAAAAAAAGAAATTGACAATTGGAAAAAATAAGTCTAAAATGCCTAGAAATTAACATGTGTAATAGTTAATAAGAAGTTACCATTTGGCAAAAATAATTTTGTTTTATTAAGATAGATTTTTAACTTATTAGTGTTTTATTAGTGTTGTATATAAGTATCCCATTTCAAATGATAATTTACATCTTTTTTCCCTGAACTTTCCAGGTTATTTCATATTTTACCATGGGTTTCTTTATATTTTATATAGGATATTTCAAATGATAACTTACATCTTTTTTCCCCTACATTTTCCAAGTTTTTTCATATTTTACTATTGTTTTCATTATGTTTTATATAAGAAAATTATTGAAATAAATACATTACACAACATATATTAATATTATCTAATTTAGTTAGTACAAATTTTCATATTTTAAAATGTTCTGGTTCAAGATTATCATTGACATTTGTTTTTCAAAATTTAATTCAAATTTTTCGGAATTAGCTTATATACACATTTTTTCATATAATCAATAATAAATTTGTAGGATGGTCGGCAAAATAACTTTAGGTATGTGGTTCAAATCTTAATAATAAATTATTTATTAAAATTAATTTTGCCTTGAGCCCAAAATATGTTTGGGACGACGCTGTCTATTAATTATATGATGCAAAAACATACTAAGTTAAATCATAAAGAACTTGAATATCCACATCCTTTTTGTTACTACCCATCTTTATTTTATATAAAATAATGATATATGAAATACATTAATTATCTTTTAGTCTATTCTTTTGATTTTTCTTTATTTTATATATAATAATAACATGTGAAATTCATTAATTATCTCTTAGTCTATTCTTTTGATTTTTACATTTATCTAGATCGAGACAAAAGGTAAAAGCATATTTGGTTTCTCTAGATCATATTATCACCTTAAAAAAATTAATGAACTAATTTATTAATATTAATGTATGATAAAGTTCTTCATTTAATTTGTTATTTTTAAACACGTGTAGTATTTTTTAAGTGTTAAACAATAACGTTAAATAAAATCAATATATTACAATACATGAGATTAATATTGGGGATTAAAGTTAAACAGATTAATCAGTCAAAAAAAATAATAAAGCTTTGAAGGTTTTTTTTTTTGAACAATAAATCTAATCTACTCATGATAGAACAATATTGAATAAAAACGGTTCATGTACAACACACAAATCTAAAAAAAAATCAATATAATAAAAGTGATTGCTATAATTGACTAAAAAAACTATCCCAAAAATGTAAATCTTGTGAGGTTTATTCTTAACATAATCTCTCAAAAAGCTTTCATGTAACATCAGGTTTTGAGGTACGTGTTATTTAATTTAAGATTTGAAGTTTGGTGAGTCGCCACGGCATGGGAAGGATGGCTACGACGTGGCGAGGCTTTTTCCAGTCGCATGTCTTTTTGACTCGTCACGACGTGGCAAGGAATACCATGGTGTGGCTGCCGCTGATGTCTTAAACCCTAACTTTTTTGGGTTTTGCACCTATTTAAAGGAATGAGGAGGCTAGGGTATGCTCACCCTCAGCCTCCATCACTCTCTTTTATCCAGAAGAAAACCCCAACTCTTTTCCTCCATTGTTGAAGCTTGCTTGAGAGTTTTGAGAGGTCTTGAAGGAAGAAGCAAGAAGAAGTTAGCCAAGGATCAGCAAGAGAGCCTCTATCTCCCTACCTAGCTCAATTTTAGACCTTTGTAAGTGTTCACGGTTCCACCTTTTTATTATAGAGTGCTAGATCTTGCATTTTGTCCCACTTTCTTCTTGATCTTGTTGGATAAGATGGTGAGACTTCATAAAGGTTGCAGCTTTATGATTCTCTGGATCATTTGAAGTAGTTTATGGTTTGGATCTAAATTTTGGCGGTTTGTTTGAGCCATGCATGAGATCTTGGTCATAAAACCCCATTTTTTTTTACCTAAGTTGAGTCCAAGACTTGCACTGGACATGCAAGTCTAAAAAGCATCAAACTTTAGGATGGTTTTAGTGTTATAAGTTCCTTTAGAGCAGATGGGCTTGAGACTTAAGGGATTAAGTGCTTCTTGATTAAGTTATTGCCATTTTTAGCCTTCTTGGATCTAAGGCTTGAGATCTAGACCTCTTGGTGGGTCTCAAGGGTTAAATGTGGAAACTTTATCCATTTGGGCATTAGAAATGATCAATCTGGACTTTGAAACCTCTGGTATTGGAGATTTGATTTAACTCGTTAAGACGTTTTGGATACAGTTCCCACTACGTAGCCTAGGTTGCCACAACGTGGAGACCGGGGAAAACGTGTCTGTCTTGTCGTTTGAAGGTCGGGACATTGCCAAGGATGGCCATGACGTGGAGGATCAACTTTGACCGTTGACTTTGACTTTTGACTTGCATTAACTTTTGGCCAAACCTCTAATCATGGAAGAGAAGCTAATGGTGTATTTTATATGGTTGTATAGGTGGTTGGTAGCATCTGTGTTCGTAGTTGTAGTAGCAGTTGCAGTTGATCATCGTTTCATAGGTGAGTCTCTTCACTATACTCATGGGTCGAAGGTACCAATGTCGGCCTATTGGATTATGTTTGTAGGATGATAGTTGTCTTTATGACATTTACTGATATGCCTGTATGTGATAGTTGTCTTTGCGACATTTGTTGATATGCCTGTATATTCTTGTTGTCGTCTTTGTGGCTCTTGCTGATATGATGGTATGCTTAGTTGTAGGGGTGAAATAGAGCTGATATCGGCTGAAAGAGACTGAAGGGGGTGAAATAGACCCAATATCGGTTGAAAGAGACCGAAGGGGGTGAAATAGACCCGGTACCCGTTGAAAGAGACAGAAGGGGGGAGGGTGAAATAGACTCATTTTAGTGTTGTACTATTATGTATGTATGGTATGCGGTATTTTGGGGGAACTCACTAAACTTGGTAATTGTATCATGTCAATAATAAGTCACGATTACAAGAGTATATACACAAATACACATTTAGACTCTAAGTCCTCTAATATATGTATGCAATTATATATCGTCTAATAGCCCCCCTCAAGCTAAGGTCGAGTAACGACTTGTAGCTTGTCTTGTAAGAAAGTAAATCGTTGTGAGGGTAGAGGTTTTGTGAACACATCTGCAATCTGATCATTTGTGGAAATAAACTGAACCTTTAGCTGATGATGAGCAACCTTCTCTCTAATCAAATGAAAATCAACTTCAACGTGTTTTGTACATGCATGAAAGACAGGATTTACTGCTAAATACGTGGCGCTGAAGTTGTCACACCATAAAGTTGGAGCAGCAGAGGTAACAACAGGTAACTCAAATAAAAGAGTTTGAAGCCATGTGAGTTCTACAACCATATCAGCTAAAGCATTGTATTCAGATTCGGTGGATGAGCGCGAGACAGTCTTTTTTTTACGTGCACACCATGAGACAAGATTAAAGCAAAGATAAATGGCATATCCCCCCATGGATCGTCAGTCATCCAGGCAACCAGCCCAATCAGCATCAAAGAACGTAGTCAAAGGAGTAAAGGTTGCATCCGTATAGGCATGTAAAAGTGTGGCAGAGTCATGTTTAAACAATAATCCATGAGAGATAGTACCTTGAAGATACCGGAGAATTCGCATCACAGCCGACCAATGGTTTCCAGTCGGGGAATGCATGAATTAGCAGACCTTGTTGACAGCAAAAGTAAGATTTGGACGAGATAAGGTCACATACGGAATGGCTCCAATATTTTGGCGATATTTGACCGGATTATCAAATTTTGGACTGTCACCAAGAGATAGGTTTGTATTGGTGGTGATAGGGGTTGGAACCGGTTTGGCACGACATAGCCTTGCTCGCTCCAATATTTCAAGAATGTACTTCTTTTGAGAAAGAAGGTCTTGTCCATGTTTAACTATTTCAATCCCAAGAAAAATAGGATAAAGGACCCATATCTTGAAGCGCAAAGGTTTGGCTAAGAGTATGAACAACACTCTTGATAGCACTAGAGTTGTTTCCAGTTAGAATAATATCATCTACGTATACTAGCATGTATAAAAGAACACCCTTTGAAGAGTAAATGAACAATGATGGATCGGTCTTGGATGCATGAAAACCAAGGGTTTGCAAGGTAGTATAGAGTCGATGAAACCATGCGTGTGGTGCTTGCTATAATCCGTATAAGGATTTATGAAGGAGGCACACATGATTCAGTTTAGCAAGATCTACAAAACCCTCCGGTTAACGTAGATAAACAGTTTCATGAAGATCATCATGCAGAAAAGTATTTTGTATATCAAGCTGATGTAGTGGCCACGTTTGTGCGACAACAAGAGACAAGATAACACGAATGGTAGTTGATTTTACCACCGGACTAAAGGTTTCTTGATAATCAATCTTGTGTTGTTGTTGAAACCCCTTTGCAACCAGACGTGCTTTATACCTTATGACCTTACCCGTTTGATCTCTTTTGAGTTTGTAAACCCATTTGCAGTCAATGATAATAGACTTGGGTGGACGTGGGACCAGTGTCCATGTGCCATTATGAACAAGAGATGAGTACTTGTCAAGCATGGCAGATCACCACTTTGGATCATTATGAGCAACTTTGAAGGTAGCAAGTTCTGTTTCAATGGTGGCATGGGTGTGATAGGTAGTTGATTGAAATTTGGTAGCTGGTTTGGGATTAAGGAGAAGGTTTGACATACGAGGATGTGGTGGTGGTGAGTCATGTAACGTCGAGCCCATATGAGTGGTGGTTGTGGGTTTTGTTCGTCGCGGATAAGTATGAAGCAAAGGTGGTCGTGGCAAGGATGTTGACGGAACTGATGATGGGTCGGTGTCGGTGTAGGTAGGTGGTTTCGTAGTGGGTGGTGGTGGTGAAGTAGTGGTATGTGGGTCATCTGTAGTGGGTGGTGGTGTATGGTAAGATGAAACATAAGGATTTGATGTTGGCACTGGTGATGTTGTAGGAGGCACATTGTGGTACGGGAAGGATTGCTCATGAAATCAAACATTTCGAGCAATGTAGAGTCGTTTGGACTGAGGATCGTAGCAACGGTACCCATGATGTGAAGTACTATAACCAAGAAACACACACATATACCTAAAATCCATTTTATTTTTGTTGTGTGAGGACGAAGATGTTGATAACATCTACAACCGAAAACCCAAAGGAATGAAAAATTAGGGGTATGTTTGAACACAAGTTCAAATGGGGAGGTATTGGAGTTTGTTCGGGATGGCATACTTTTGATAAGATACATAGTCGTATCAAAAGCAAAATGCCAAAAAGGTTGTGGGACATGAGATTAAGCGAGAAAAGTGAGGCCAGTTTCAACCACATGATGGTGACGGCACTGAACAAAACTATTTTGTTCTCTTGTGTGTAGACATAAGAGCCGACGGGCGATTCCAAGTTTTGAGAAAAACTGAGAAAGGTTACGGAATTCTCCCCCCCCTCCCCCCCAATCAATTTGAATAGATTTGATTTGAGTCTGAAATTGGAGTTCAATAGTAACCATGAATGCTTTGAATGTGTCATAAACATCAGATTTAGACTTTCATGGAAAAAACCACATGTATCTCGAAAAATTATCAACACATAATAGAAAATATTGATGGTCATCAAAAGAGCTAACAGGAGCAGGTCTCAAACATCACAAAACAATAGATCTAAAAAGTTGTACTTTTGTAAGAAGAAGGTAACAAATTAAGTTTTGATATAATAGAAAATATCGATGGTCATCAAAAGAGCTAATAGAAGCAGGTCCAAACATCACAAAACAATAGATCTAAAAAGTTGTACTTTTGTAAGAAGAAGGTAACAAATTAAGTTTTGATGACTTTCCTATAGAACATGAATCACAACTAAAAACATCAAAAGTATTTGATAAAGGTAAATGATATTTAGAGAACATTGACTTCAACAACTGAGAATGAGGATGTCCTAAGCGTTGATGCCAAGTGATGGAAGAAGCTCGGTAGCGAAGAAAGTAACTTTAGGAACTGATTTTATCCGCGGTAGCTCAAAAGAGTAAAGACCGCCATTACTTGGACTCATGAGGAGGATAGTGAGAGTAATCTCTTCCTTCACAGTAAAAAACAAAGAGTGAAATTCAAAACAGACATTGTTGTCTTGACAAAAAATTTGAATAGAAAGAAGATTTTGTTTGATTTCTTGAACATGAAGTATATTTTTGAGAGAAAATGATTTATTTGGAGAATATAGTTTGGAAGAACCAATATGAATGATGGGTAAACCTTTACCGTTGCCAACGTGAATGTTATCTTCGCCATGATATGCCTCTTACTGGTCAAAGATCGATAGACCAGGAGCTACATGATGACTAGAACCAGTGTCCGGCAACCATGAGCTGGATATCTGTGAACGGAAATCTGCAAAATTTACAGTAGGTTGCGGTCTTGTGTGTATGGTTAATGGATCACGTTTAGGGCATTGAGACGGGAGGTGACCAATACTACACCTGTTGCATGTGCCATATACTGTGTTTTGGTTGGATGCCCAAGTAAATTGGGCTCTTATGCCCCCTCCGCCTCCTTGTTGTTGTCAACTGCCTCTCGCCCGACCGGACTTGTTGTTGAAGCTACGTTCACGGTTGTTGACCGAGCGTTGTGTGAAGTTTGTATGGGGCGTCGGTGGGTTACCTAACGGTTAAAGTTGGAAGCCCAACTGTTGGGCAAGTTGTTTGATGGCATGAAGTGTATCGGTAGGGACTGAAGTAGGCGTACGCGAGGAGGAGGCAGCCGTAAAGGCTTGGGCTGGTGAAACATTTGTAGGTATTTTCTTGATCATGAAGTCATGATCAGCTAAAAGTCCATTAAGTTCTGAGAAAGCAGTAGGAAATTGGCGAACAAGAAGAGTGGATTTTAATCCATTGTATTCATCCCTTAATCCGGAAATAACAAGCATAACGAGATCTTTTTCTTTGACTGGTTCGCCGATGTTGGCTAAAGCATCTGAGTATTCTTGAGCACGTGTAAGGTATGCAGAGGAGGATTCATCACCTTTCATTATTATTATAAGAAGTTATGTTTTGAGTGTGTATTCTTGTGAGGAGGTATGAGGAGCATAAGTGTGTTCAAGTGACAACTAAAGGTTACGATAGATAGTGCCTTGAACATGTTGAAACGATGCTTTAGCGATGGTAGACAATATTAACATCCGAACGTGAGCATCGTTGCTAATCCAAGCTGCGTTTTCTGCATTGGGTAGTGAAACTAATACTTGGGGACCATTTTTTATGATGTGGCAGTGGAAAGAATGGTGGCACGAGGACATGGAATTGTCCCATCAACATAGCCAAACAAGTTGTTTGTAACGAGAAAAGGTTGTAACATTGTCTTCCAATACCTGTAATTCGTGGGTGATAGGGTGAAGCCGAACTTGTGTGTATTGTGAGATGTCTTCTCAGATGAAGGAAACACAATGATGGTTGTCATCTTTGCTGTTAACGAGAGATGGTGGAGAAGAATTGCCAAATAAGGATTGTCATTGTTTGTTGACAGACGAAGAGAGAAGGCGGCTGAGTTGTGGCAGCCGATTAGGGTTTGACTCTGATACCAAGTTAAACTTGGTAATTGTATTATCTCTAAATATTATTAAAAGAGAACCCTTAATTCTAAACTAAAAAAATCATGACTATTGATTGCATTTCATTAATAAGTTTTCCACCCTTAGATCAGTTTGATGACATCATCATGACCAAAGGTCAAACATAATTACAACTAATTATGGAATCTTTAAATTCAGCAATTATACTATCAATTATACTATCAATTTAAGCAAATCATTTCATTTATCTATTGGATATGAATTTCTCCGTAAATCTAACCAACATTAATCGCCCCATCTTTCTCCTCTATCTCTCTTAAACCTTAATTCCATAATCCTCTTCGTCCTCTATGTCAATGGTTGTGCTGCGAGGAAAATTCTATATCCGAAATCCATTCCCAAAAACTCTTTCTCTGTATTCATCCATCATCCATACTTTCGAAGGATTCGCTGTTAAAAGATTTCTAATTTGAGTTTGATTATGATAAGATAGGCCCTATTTGGAGAAACAATAAATATTATGAAGTCCGATTGAAGAAGAGACCACATCCAGCATAACCCTGAAGTTAATCCAGGTGACTGTTTCTAACTTTGTTTACATCTGAATAATAATGTTTTGGTTATCAAATTTACTAAAAATGTGATCGAAGAATATTTAATCACCTTTCTCCGTATCACAATACCCCTCTATAGGTTGTTTTTTCATCTTTTCGACCATATTAGTTACCCTCTGTCATTCATGGTTCTTCACGTAGCTATTGGATTTGGTTTAGAAATCACGAGGTAACTTCTAAATCCTTTCTTTACTTTTATATTCCTACTTTCTCTATCAACATTTGCAATTTTGGATCCCTGGTAACAATTTACGTGTTGCCTATCTACTATTGTAATTTTGGATCCCTAATTCAAAATGGCCAAGTTACATGATCAGATGTGACATTATTCCTGATTTTCGGGATATATCCAACCATGAAGGTTTCTTAGTTGGCTAAAAGCCATATTAATATTTCTTAAGCATTAAGGTGTTGGTTTTTTTTAATGTCAATAAGAAAAAGCTTGGATTTAGTTATAATTTTTGAAGTTATTATGTGTGCAGTTACTGGATCTTGGATTTAGGTTCATCAAGTCAATATTTATTTCTTGATGTAGTTTTTTTTCGTCATTTTTGTTTTTATTTATTATATATTGTGGAAATCAAACGTGTTAAGTGCTAATAAAAATGTTTGTTTTGTAGGTCCTTGATGGTAGTTGAAACTTTTAGGAAGAGTGAACCTTCATGTTTTTCCTATCAATTCAATAAGACCTTGCATGTATGAAACATTCCCAAAGTCCAGGTGAAACTTAGAATAATAAGTCTCATCTTATCAAAGTTTAATTTATATACAAGTAAATTCTAATTCTAATCATGAGTTGCATGTTGGTATATATTTGCATCCTATTGGAGTCATTTGTTCCATTTGGAAGGTTCTTCTCCATGGAATATGATATCAAAACTCCATTAAGGTTCTCAAACCATTTTGGATATGTGTGTTATATTTGTGACGACAAGTTAAAGCTAGAAGTAAATGCTATTTCTAAAGGACAGTGGGTCAGTTTTAGACCGTTATCGACCAACCTTACCTTCTTGGATACAAACTTCTCAACTTTCGATAAACCCTGAAACAAATATCATGCAAACCCAAGACAATCATTTATAGTGAACACCAAAGTTGTTGGCCTGCAAAAGAAATGACAGAGTATATGTCAACATCTTCATCATTGAAAACCTTACATGTAGATGTTAGCTGAAGGAACATACATGTCATTGGCATATCCGCCAAAATTATAACTTATTTTCTCAGGTAATTTTTTCCACATATTATAGTCAAAAAAATCTTAGTCTTTTTTACTTTGTAACTATATAGATAGAGATATCTATTTGTTGCTTAAACTATTTTTCAATTGCTTGACTTAACCAATTATTTTGTAGGTAAATTCTTTTCCATTTTGGCATAGGTTTAACGTTTTTTTTCCCATTTTGGAAAAGGTTCTCTTGAAAATGTCAATATTGATTTCTCTGTGTTTTTATTTCAGTGGAAACAGAAAGGATTTAAGGTTGTCATGTTGAAGTTGGCTGATTTCAGAAAGATAAGGTTTAAGGGGGGATTGTGTACTAAACCCTTTGAGTTTTTTAAGTTGTTGAAGAAGATCAAGGTAAAGATCCTTCTTCCTTTATTCAAGTTTAAATTTTTCTGAGTGTTCAGTTGCATACATTAATATAGATTTTAGCTTTTGTCATTTTTGGTAATTTTTCGGGTTGAAATCTAATGTTAATTAACATTTTTAGCATTGTGGTACTTTTCATGTTTAAAACAAGATGTTAAATAACATTTTAAGTATTTCACTTGTTTTATTGTGTATTTTATAATTTACAGAGATCAATTTCCTAACCAATGTGTCAGTGATCCAATACATTTAATGTTTTATTTTTGTCCAAATATTTTTCTTTTGGCTTTGTTGTCTATTTTGGATGCATCTTCTATTATTAATAAAAAGATAGGACAAGAAAATTTTCTCAAAAACCTCTTGACATATTACTTCTTTATGTTCTTTTTCCGTATGCATATCGACCTAAAAGTAATTATGTTCCTCCTTTATCAGATGTATATCGACCAAAAAATATATATATCTTAGGTTAATCTTTTTATGTGAAATTGATCCGGTTGATCAAATTACGATTAAATCTTAATGTTTTTATATAAATTTGGGTTTTAAAATCAGTCTTTTTGACTTCAGGTGAAAAACGATTAAAGAACGATGTTATAATCTCATAAAAATGGTTCTTAAAACATTTTGGTGGTTTGTGGTTGCTGGTGTCATTGTTATTAAGAGACAAAATTACCAGTGAAACCTTATGTAACAAAATGAACGATTCCGCTGAAGATATCATCATATGTCATTTGTATCTAACCAACCCTGTGCTCTGCTTACACTGTTGAAGGATTTCAGGGGAACAACATTTCTCCAATACTTCAGTCTCTCCCTGTAAACAGTCACTCGCATTTATTATTAGATGATTAATAAAGCCAAAAACTAGACAACATAAAAAAAGAGGTTTTGATGCAAAAAATAGCAATATATCGAACACATTAATAGAAAAGAATTATCAGTAAAGAAATAAGGAAAACAAGGTAAGGAACAGAACGGAAATGTAAGTAAAAAAAAAAAGAATGTCATTGAGGCAATACATCAAACACATTAGATGCAATTACAAATCAACAGAGAACTGCCACTACAGAACTAGAAAGAAAGGCTGAAATTTCTCAAAAGTTGTAATATGAAACAGTGTAGCACTTCAAGAAACGATGATCAACTCAACAACTAACACTCTATGTTAATTACTTTGATTTACTTCAAAAATAGAGTTACAGATAGACTATAATAAGGGGAAATGAAAGTAGAGAGTCAGATACTGCATACCTCATGTATATCTCCAAAAGGTATAATCACCTGCAAAATGGAAACACAAAGTTAATTAGGTTGAATATGCTAGATAATGTGATGAAACTTAAACTAATCAACATTCAACTGTTTGGGGAATACACTAGATTGGAAGCAGATATAACAAGCTGAAACATACAAGATTGACATCTCCATTGCACATATATTCTTTGATAATTTCTTAAATCGGAATCAGTTTTAGTTTAGGTGAAGTCAAAGTATAAGAAATTTGCCTCTTCTGGTAGAAGATCAAACATCATATGCAAATCCCTAAAATGCAGTTCATTGGTCATCAAGCAATTGTAATTTATAAAGCAAAATAGTACGTGGAAGATTTATGGAGTGTTTTCTATTGTTCTAATATGGAGATATCATGAGAAAAAAGCAATGATTTTACAACATCCTTAGTTAACCACTTTAAGGGTCGACAAAATTACGATTACAGGGTTTTAGGGCAAAAAGCGGTGATGGTTTTCATTTGGTACAGAGGAGGAGAAGCCGGTATTCCAGTGGTCTTTGTGAGGAGGACAGATGGTGGTGCTCGATAGTCTTCTGGAGGAGGAGAAGGAGTGATGGCTTTGAGAATGGAGGTGTCAGGTGAGGATGAAAGGATGAGTGTTCTAAATGAGGACAAAAATCATTTCGCGCCCAAAAATGCCTACAACATATCTTGTTGCTAGCTTTTTATACTTCCTACGAGCCAAATTTTGTTTACTATAAGGCCTTGATTTCAAATACAACAAGTCAACTTCCATGTACTCTACCTCCCTGTGTTTCTTATTAGCTTCTACTTATAGTTTTTGTTGGGCTTGAACTAGTTGCACCCGAAGATCATCCAATATGGCATCACGTCCTCAAGCATTTGGTCAATGGAATTAATCAGGATGTGATATCCCTCGTACCTTAGAATTGGGGGCGGGTCACATCCATAAAGAGCCTTAAAGGGAGTGCTTTTGGTAGATGTGTGGTAGGAGGTATTGTACCAATCCCCACCCAAGCCAACCAACGGACCCATTGTTTTGGTTTTTCCAAATAAAAACATTGAAGGTAGGTCTCGAGACATCTATTCACCACCTCGACTACCCATCGATTTGGGGGTGATAAGACGTGCTTCTTTTGAGTTGAACTCCATAAATGGAAATAACACTTGCTACAAATTACTAACAGAGATGTGATCGCTATCACTTATAATGGATTTAGGCATCTCGTTTAATCTATCCATTTCTTTGAAGAACGTGTTGCCTGAAAATAGGTGGCAGAGAGGGATGAAGTGTGCATGCTTACTCAACCGGTCTACAACGACCCAAATGGTGTCCCAACCCTCGAATTTGGGCAACCCCTAATTGAATTACATAGTGATTTATTTCCCAATATGGGTGGGTATAGTTATCGGTTGTAAAAGCCCCACGAAAAAATCGTGGGAGATTTGTGTTGTTGGCAGATTTGACAGTTTCGTATATTGTCACTGATATATTTTCTCCTTCCGGCCCAATACACTTCCATGGTAGCCCTATGGTACGTCTTTTTCTCCCCTGGATTCCCCTGATAGGAATGTTTTGGAACTCATGAATGATTTCCGCCTTCAATGCTGGCTTCGGTGGAACCACTAGTCATCCCTTAAAAAGAACGTTGTTTTGAAAGATTTCAAATCCTTTGTGGGAATTGGGATCCTCCATGATATCCTTTTTAATGTTTTGTATGAATTCGTCCCCATCAATCTCGATTTTCAGCTTGCCTCATGACTTCCAAACTCCAATGTTCATCGTGTTACACATGGGTGGAGGACTCTTTCGGTATAGAATATCGACTAACTGAGACGTATGAAATTTCAAATTCGAATCCCACCAACTTTGATACCTATTTTTTTTATAGTCGTAGCCGATCATTCTTTGCTCCAATATGTATTTGAGGGTTTATTGATCCCTTCGAACTACGAACCTCCTCCCTAATAGGTAAGGCCTCTATTTGAGCACTGATTTCACTATAGCCATAAGTTCTTTCTCATAAATGAATTTCACCCGAGCCTTGGGTCCTAAAGTTAAGTTATAGCAAGAAATTGATCGATTTGCTTGGGAAAAAACATCCCCCAACCCAAAAGTCAGATACGTCAGTCTTGACCTCGAAAGTCTTTAAAATCTGGCATGACAAGCATGTGATATGTGGTTATCGCCGCTTTTAGTTGTCGGAAGGACTTATCGGCAGTTCCATTCCATCCAAATTAAACATTCCTTAACTGATCGTTAGTAGCTTAGCTATATCCGTGTAACATCCCACAAACATGACAAAATTTTTCGTTTTCCAAACCATTCCAAAATCCATAAGTTATATAAAAACATAGTTTCTTAAAACCATAAACATAAATCAAAGTATCCCAAAATCATAAGTCATATAATAATCCAGGATGATGTGTACAATCAAGCATTCTCCTTATCCAATACTTCATAAAAGGTGCCATGCATCTCATGAACCCTGTGCTCTGTTTACATACAGTGTTGAAGAATTTCAAGGGAACAACATTTCTCCAATACTTCATTCTCTAGAGAGAAACAGTCAATCACATTTATGGTAAGATGATAAATAATGGAAAAAACCAACAATATCAAAAATAGGTTTTGATGCAAAAAATAACTATATATATATATATATATATATATATATATATATATATATATATAATACACATTAAAAAATGAATTATCAATAAAGAGATAGAGAGAAAAGGTAAGAGTCAGAAAGGTAATGTAAGTAAAAAAACAATGTCATTGAGGCAATATATCGAACACATTAGATGCAATTACAAACCAAAAAAGAATTATCAACAAAGAGATAGGACAGAAAGGCTAAAAATTCTCAAAAGTTGTAATATGAAACAGAGTAGCACGTCAAGAAATGTTCATCATCTCAACAACTAATACTCTATGTTAATTAATTTGATTTACTTCAAAAACACAATTACAAATATACTATAAATATAATGAAGAGAAAATGAAAATAGAGAGTCAGATACTACATTCATCATCCTAAAATGAATTAATAATCACCTGGAAAATGGAAACACAAAGTTAATTAGGTTGATTATGCTAGACAATGTGATGAAACTTTGTCACACCCCCGAACCAGACGGAGGAAACGTCTGGGGGCTTGCGCGTGACTTCATCTTGTAATATCATCACAATGTAAATAATTGAAACAAAACAACACCATCATCATACATATCAAATACAACCATCATTGTTTACCTCAAGTATAGTATAGTATCAAAAGTTACATGCCAAAATATTTAATGTATGATGATGACAAAATACAACAAATTTCCACATTTCCTGCTGACCTTTCTGCTTACCGATTCCCTGAGAATACAAGTTATTTTGAAAACAATCAACATATATAATGTTGGTGAGTTCATAAGTGTATTTGAATGAAAAGTTTTGTATCGTTAGTAAAACACCAGAAAATCTGATATTTCCTGTATAATAGTATAATAGTAATGTGTCAAAACCAAGTATTAATGCATGTGTGCTTCCAGTGTTTGGAATGTATGAAAACGTAATCCAGATATAAACCCTGCATTTTCTGTAGTACGTAAAAGATATTGTTTAACGGTGTATTACCCCAGAAAATCCGATATTTTCTGTTTATAAAAGTGTTGTGGTCTCAACCCTAAGACCGAATAGCGTTATATATGTATGTTTTTTTGTATCCACATGATTTTATAGGTATTTTATAAAATTATGTTAGAGAGGATTTCTTAGTGAGCCATTTTAACCATACTTGATTATGACGAATTCTCCTGTCGTGGCGTCCTTAGGCGCCGGCTTGATTTACGGTAAGGTTTGTCACCCTAGACTGGCCTAGTCTAACTGTAGCGAACAACTCAGGTGTGGGGTGTCACCCCGTATAGATCTATACACAAACTCTCGCTCTCCCTCCAGGAGACTCTGGTTATAACTACAGGCTACGATCATACACTCTAAGGTGTTAACGACATGTCTCACTAGATCATTAATTGTTTTCACGCGAGTATTGAAGTACGCTATGTATAATGTTTTCGTATATATAGTTAAAATTTGTAAGGCCCAGAAAATGTGTATTTGAATGTATAAGACCCAACAGACATGTAAGGGAGCAACTATGGCCCACTAAGCATGTGATGTGTAGACTGCGCCCAATAAGCATGTTAATGGGTCATAAAGGCCCAAATTAACATGTAATAAACATATTAGGCCCAACAAACATGTAAATGGGCCACAAAGGCCCAAATAGACATGTAAAGAATATATTAGGCCCAATATCATGAAATTAACGTTTATGGTCCAAATATATATAAGATAATATGTTTGGCCCATTTTTATAGAAACTAACATTTTTGGCCCAAAAAATATATAAAATATTATTTTCGGCTCATTGTTGTAAAGGTTTACATTTTCAGCCCACTTTTAAATAAAATGACACTTTTCGACTCAAGTTTTATAAAAATGACATTTTTGGCCCATGATTATAAAAATTTACATTTTTTCTCACTTTTCATAGAAATTACGTTTTTAGCCCAAGTTTTGGAAATTTTTCATTTTTAACCCATGAAACCGTAGGTTTACATTTTAGTCTCAAATTTGAGTTAAAAGACAATTTACTCCATAAAAATTGAGATTTTTACAATTTAGGCCCAATAAAACCGAAAAGCCCATTTTTATGGCCCAATATACAAAAATTGCATTTTTGGCCCCTTTATTCCCAAGAATATCATAAAAACTCATTTTTGTATAAAACTGACTCTTTTAGTCCTTGTAAAACCGAAAGTGTCATAAAATTCTCATCTTTTTGTTTATTTGTCAAAAATAGCCCTATTTCAAAATTTTGTTTCATTTTTCCAATAACCACCATACATGTACACTTTCACTCCCATGTTATGGTGTGTAAAGTGTTGTAGTTTGTGAATTTCACAATCCTTTGTTATGGATATTGAGATCTAACACATTTCGTCACATAATCACAACATAATTCAAGAAAATCACACATAACATGCACTAATACATAGATCTATACATATGTACTTGTATTCTCCCCCCAAAACAAAGTAAAACTGAAAACAAGTGGGTATGAACTCACTTTGAGGGTTGGATTCAGTTTTGATGAAGAATGAAGTGAAGATCTCGGCCCTAGCAAGCTCCTTGAGGGGGGTTTTCGAACTCTATGAAGTTTAAGAGCATAGATCATGAAATGTTATAGAAATCAAGAAGCTAAACCATATATTCAAGTAAGAACTTACCAAAGATGATGATCTTGATGAAAAACCTTCTTGAAAATACCCACAAATCTCGAAAAATTTAGAGGAAGGAGGAGAAGTTCTTGAGAGTGTTTGAAAGAAACCATGGAGGTGGCGTGGTGGGGGTTTCGGCCAAGGGTAATAAGAAGAGTGGGGGAGAGAGATTGAGGTGATGTTTGCATGGAAGACCACCATGCAAACATGAGGTGTCTTATGCACATAATTCCTCATTTTTTTTGTCTAATAACCCTATTGGGCCGAGAATTTGGGCTAGAGGAATAAAAATAATTTGGTTTGGGCCCATTCTTGGTCTTGTTCAAATTTATGAAGTCCACAAATTATTTTTCAGCCCATTGGGCCCTTATGAGGGTTCACGGTCCAATGAAGCCCAATTAAAATGGTTTACGGCCCATTAGGGCTAATTGAATTAGTTGTGGCCCATTAGAGTTAAGATGCATTGTTCTAGGCCTACATGGCCCAAATTGTTAAAGTTTCATGAATGTAGGTCCAATTAGAGCCCAATTAGGGTTCCTAGGCCATAAACAGTCAAGTTGGAAGTTTATTGGTTCATTAAGCCCAATAAGAAAATCCTAGTTCATATTAAACTTGAACCGGGATTTTTAGGGTTTCCAATCCCTTGGTTGACTATATGAGATGTTTTGTATAAGGTTTTGAACTTTACTTGTGAATATTGATTAAGTTTGTTGTCATAGAATGAGCATAGTGCATAATATCAATTTAGGGTTACAAGTATCAGAGTAGATGGTGTTTACATGAGACTGAAATTTCCTAGCTAAAATGCTAGTTGTGACAAACTTAGACTAATCAACATTCTCTTGTTTGGGGAATACACTAGATTGGAAGCAGATATGACAGGCTGAAACATACAAGAGTGACATCTCGATTGCACATGAATAGTTGTGCTTAGCAACCTGAAACGTATATTCTTTGATAATTTTTTAAATCGGAATCAGTTTTATTTTAGGTGAATTCAAAGTTCACGAAATTTGTCTCTTCTGGTAAAAGATCAAACATCATATGCAAATCCCTAAAATGCAATTAATTTCAAACAATTGTAATATATAAAGCAAATTGGTACCTGGAAGATTTATGGAGTGATTTTGTAACACCCCGTTTATTTATTAGATAAATAAATAAATTAACGAACGAATAGTAGTCCTAAAATAAATAATTATATAAAAATGGTCTCAAAGAGCTAATTGTCACAATTTTAGAAGTCGGGGGTTAAAAGTGTAAGTTTCGGAT
Source organism: Lactuca virosa (assembly GCF_052849685.1). Taxonomy (NCBI): domain Eukaryota; kingdom Viridiplantae; phylum Streptophyta; class Magnoliopsida; order Asterales; family Asteraceae; genus Lactuca; species Lactuca virosa. Next base: position 200,445,401 of record NC_136426.1, read on the forward strand.
GGGTTCCGTAAAGAATTATGAGGGCAGGGATTACTTGGTAATTATTGTTACTTCATTTGAAAAGAATTTGTAGAGGAGGGGCTGTTTTAGTAAAAACCGGAACTGAATTGTAAAGGATTTAATGTTGAGGGTTTATATGGTAAATATAGGATCTATTTCGAAATAAATGGGAGCTGGAGGGACCATTTTGGTCATTATGGCAAACTCGTATAAGGAGCCGGTATATAAAAGTTATGAAACCCTAACCCTAGAGACCCATTGCAACCGCCAACCCTCTACCACCTTATACCTCCCATCTCCGTCGTCACCTCCTTCCTCCACTTCCGGCGTCGCACTGCCACTGTTGAGACCGTGAACCATAGAAGCCTCCTCCGCCGTTGTTGGCATCGTCGGGTCCAACCACCACCACACTGCCCTACTGTTGCCGTCGACGCCATTTCTGACGAGTAGAGAAGCCGAGAAGCGTTGGAGCATCCAGTGTCGTTGCTGATACGCCGCCAAGAACCACCGAGCCTCCATTGTGTCTTCCGTCGCTGCTAAAAACGGGGACCATCGTGTGATGTTGCTGTTCGGTAGGTAGCGAAGGAAAACGAGTCGCAGCCGCCCTCTCCAGCCGTTAGAGCCCGCTGTCGCCTCTCCTCCACCATCGAGATACCTCGACACTGTTCCACCTTCCGACGTCGCTCCGCTTCCATTCTTGTTGGAGGCCATCTCGTCGTCGGATATTATTCTGTGGCGGCTGGCGCTCTTTCCCGGTCATTGGCGCCGCCGCTGTAGACGCTAACATGGTTGCTGCCTACCTTTTTATGTCACCCTCGCCGCCGTGAGCCACCAGGTGGGTGGCGGGTCCCTTTCAAGAAATCTGAGTTGTGTGTGTGTTCTAGAGTGTAGGAGTTCATTGGAGGTGATGGGTTGGTCAAAAAGTCACCACCACCACCGTGACGTGGTGGCTGCCACCACGTGCCACCGCCGGCCACCACTAGGCTGTTGTCTATATGTATTTGTATTAGTGTGTGTGTGTGTGAACTCATTATATCAATCCATAAAAGATATACAAACTATAAATACACCGGGGCAAGGAGCTCTGACTACAAGTATACTTGTTAAAGATTTAAGTATTTTTATAAGAAGTATACTAACACTCATACCTACAAGTACAGTATCACAGTCATAAGAACACACTCATACTTACAAGTACAATAACACAATCATAAGAACTTAAAAGTATTTGGATGTTGAACATTATAGTCAAACCTGGGCAGTTATGTAATCATATCTGGAATTAATATAGCCTGATCAACTATATTGATTTGAGATATGACCAACATGTGTTTGGGAGTGATAGTGGTGTTGCGACATGTCTAAAACTTACCATACACCTATAGAAGAACTATAGAACAGAAAAAAAAGACTAACATACTACGGAGAGTATTTTACTAACCTTACTTCTAATACAGAACCTATGGCTGCACCCAATTTACCGGGAGACCCCTACAATCCACAGAATGCAGGCTGGATCACAGACTCAGACGAAGAACCCTTTGAGGACAGCAAATCAAGTGGTACGGATACAGAGCCACAAGTATGCAACCCTGGGGAGCGTCCCCTGAGGCAAGAGGAAGCAGAACCAATACCTGAGTGGGGCCAATACATAAACCATTGGAGTCTACAAGACGGCCAACGCCCTCCGTACGGAATGACACGAGGTTTCTATAACGTCTCTAGAGGAGGAACCACTGACAGAGCTCTTCCAGTTATAGTAAACCGAATAGCCCGACAGTTCGATCAATCAAGGATGTCGATCAATCGAATCCTAGAGGTGAATGCGGCTGCGCAGGCTAACACTGCAAATATCATTCGTCTTGACGAGATGCAAGATGACACCCAACACCATACTGAAGCCCTTCAAAGGCAACTTAATGCTGTTGAATCAGAGATCAGAGAACTGAGGGAGCATCAAGGTGCCCAAGAAAGGCGCTGGAAAGCGCAAGACGAAGCGGAACCTAGCAATCGTCGTAGAAACCGTCGCAAGTAGTGCTCGCACTACTTCTACTTTCTACTTTCTATATCGAATGTATATACTACTTTTCACGATATGTACAAAACCGAGTATCAATAAAACAATAAGCACTTTACTTCAACAAGGGTTAGTACAATTCTCATAAACTTCCTATTCCAAAGTTTTGGATCACAGAAATGTTCCAGTGTTATTTTTCATGCTTTCAATATGACCACAGAAATGTTATTTTCGATAGGTCGGTTTGGTGTCGACACTTTCTCAGTGTTGGGGTATATTATAATCCTGCTTTAAGGTCAAGTTTTCTGGACCTTATATACTTATTATACCAATACAGTCGACATGTACATTCATACTTTTTGAAAAATAACCATTCAATTTCATATTATCCTGTTGCAAGTTGTACTTGCAGTGGATTTCTATTTCCAATTCTTTGTGAAATTCATGTTGAATTAAGTGTTTAGTTCAGAGATATCAAATTCATATTCATTCTTGATATCTCACTATCTTTTTATCTATTGACTTTTATAGCAAGAGATGCCTCCTCGTAGAAATCCAAGACGTATCAACATCAATGAAGCACCGACACTACCCCCACCACCACCTCCTCAATTCGACCCCGCTATGTTTCAAGCGGCGGTCACGGCGGCTGTAGCGGCTGCCTTGTCTCATATCCATACTCCTGATGTTAGTGGGTCAGGAGTCGGTGCACACCCTTCCAACCATGGCGAAAGTCATGGGAATTCGCGAGAATGCACTTATAAGGATTTTAATAATGCCAAACCCAGGACCTTTAACGGTACTGGGGGAGTTATGGCACTAAGACAATGGATTGAGAAGACGGAAGCAATCTTTGAAATTTGCTCCTGTCCTGAGGGTAGAAAAGTTAAATTTGCTGCCTGGACTTTTTCTGATAGGGCTCTAACGTGGTGGAATGGCCACATTAAGTCCCTTACTCTAGTAGTGGCTAACTCCATCAGCTGGGAGAGCCTAAAGGCCATGTTAATGCGGGAATACTGTCCGCGAGGGGAGATACAGAAACTAGAGCAAGAACTATGGGCTCTTATAATGGTTGGTTCTGACATATCAACCTATACCAGTAGATTCTGTGATCTGGCAATTCTTTGTCCAAATATGGTCCCTATGGAGAGCAAAAAGATTGAGAGATATATTTGGGGTATGTCGCCCCAAATTCAGTCAAGTGTATTAGCTTCAAAGCCTATTACTTTTGACAGTGCCAAAGAGCTGGCACGATCTTTTATCGACCACGGAGCCCGTCAAAACTCTGTGGTTTCTGCTCCAGAACAACCTAAGGAGAACAACAACAACAGCAAGAAGAAGGGTTGGAACAAGAGGAAGGGAAAATCTCCTCTGGAACCTGCAAAGAAGCAACAAGTAGTGGCAGTCCATGCTACTACTGTACCTACTACCATACCTACTGTCGTACCTGCTGCTGTCCCTAATAACCTTCCACAAACAAAGCCCTATGCTGGTACCCTCCCTAAATGCAACAAGTGCAATTTTCACCACAACGGAAATTGCCAAGAAATGCAGTGTAAAAACTGCAACAGGAAAGGGCATACTGCCCGATTCTGTAGAATACCATCCCAACCACTTAACCAAGTACCTGCCGCTGGTGTAGGACGAGCATGCTACCAATGCGGTGATGTGGGGCATTTCAAGAAAGATTGTCCAAAAGCTGTAAATGCCGGTGGAGTTGGGAGGATTCTAGCCCTGGGTCATGAAGAAGCAGTGGCAGACCCTGCAGTGGTCACGGGTACGTCCCTTCTCAACAATACTTATGCATGCATTCTATTTGATTGTGGTGCTGAGAGGAGCTTCGTGAGCCATAATTTTAAACATCTACTAAATCAAAACTCCCAACCATTGAACGAAACTTTCACAGGAGAAATGGCTAACGGGAAATCCGAATCCACCAATGATATATACATAGGATGTATCCTTACCTTGAATGACTTGTCTTTTCCAATAGACCTTATGCCGGTCTCTATCAAAAGTTTTGACATCATAATAGGTATGGATTGGTTGTGCCCCAACCATGCCGACATCCTATGTTATGAAAGAGCTATTCGTTTGAACTTGCCAACTAATGAAACTCTTGTTATCTATGGCGACAAACCCGGAACGAACCTTCAGATCATTTCTTGCATCAAAGCACATAAATATCGTCGCAAGGAGTACTGTGCTTTCTTAGCTCACGTAGTAGACAAGAAGCAAGAAGTGAAAGATATCGCGAGCATTCCAGAGGTCTGCAACTTTCCCGATATTTTTCCCAATGATCTTCCAGGAGTACCTCCCGAACGACAAGTCGAATTCCGAATCGACTTAATCCCTGGAGCTACCCCTATAGCCAAATCCCCCTATCATCTTGCACCTTCTGAAATGAAAGAATTGTCCAGCCAGCTTAACCAACTCCTTAACAAAGGTTTCATAAGACCAAGCTTCTCACCTTGGGGAGCACCGGTTTTGTTCGTAAAGAAGAAGGATGGATCATTCCTCATGTGCATAGACTACCGTGAGCTCAAACCACCACCGTAGGGTGGTGGCTGCCCCCACCGGCCGCCGTGCCGGGTGGCAGTGTGCTTAGTTGTGTTGGGATTGCTTATTGGATGTTTGGACAAAGGACTAAAACCCTAATGGGCCTATTAAACCCTAATGGGCCCAATGAAGCCCTAATGGACCCAAAAGCCCAAACATGTGACTGATGGGTGTAATAAACCTAATTAACCTAAGGAAAACCCTAATGGGCTTAAGAACTTGGTTTTGGGCCTATTGGGCTAATATGGGTTGGAAACCCTAATTAGGGTTTGGAAAACCCTAATGCCATGAAACCCTAATTTGGGACTTATCGGGACCGCATCAGATTTTTTAACGAACTTAAAGTAATAATTAATAACCATGTGCAATTAACCTAAGGCCATGTGGGACTTAATGGACTAAGTCCTTAATGGGTTAAGTAGGGACACTTAACCCTAATCGCCATTTTATGTGAAACCCTAATTTCACTTGGGTTTATTGTTGGGCCTTTCTATTGGGCCTTGATGATTTGGGTTATTAATGGGCCATCCAAGATCAAGCAAAGGGACTAGAATAATTAATGGGCTTTGAGGTAAGGCCCATATGAGGAGTTGGGCCTAATTTGGAAAATTGGGCCATAGTTTGGGCCTTTATGATTATGTGATATTGGGCCATTAGAATATTGAATGTTGGACTGGTCTAAATGGTTGGGCCTTATGGTAAGACCTTATGAAGGTTTGGGCCCAATTTGGAAAATTGGGTCATATGTTGGGCTTTGACTCATAGTTGACTTTTGGGCCTTTGGATTGGGCCTTGGGCTTGAATAAAGCTAAGTTAGGGGTAAAGTAGTATTTACCCCCAAGTATGTAATTATGGTTACGTATTGGAACCCAATTATTAATTGGGTGATGTTTTGATATTGACAGTTCGGGAATCTGTCATTGAGCAGCTGGGGGTTATGTCTATGGTACTTCAGCAGTGTGAGGTGAGTTACCTTCCAGTAGCGGTGGGTCTACGGCCACAATGCCGGCCCACCAGTAGGAGTTGTTAAATGATTGTCTATGTGATAATTGTCTATGTTTGCTACTACCTGTTATATTTATGTGCTAGTATGATATGATTTTATGTGATGGTGATAGTAGGGGGAAATAGTCCCCGGTTACCGGTCGATAGGACCAAAGGGGTAGATTAGTACCCAGCTATGCTAGACAGATTATAATATATGCGATATGATATTATGTGGTAGTAGTAGGGGGTGAAATAGTCCCCAGTTACCGGTCGACAGGACCGAAGGGGTAGGCCAGCACCCAGATATGCTAGGCAGTATATGATTTATGTGTTTATGCTATGCTTTTATGTGGTAGTGGTAGGGGTGAAATAGTCCTCGGTTACCGGTTGAAAGATACCGAAGGGGAGGCAAGCTCCCGGTTACCGGTTGAAAGATACCGAAGGGGTAGGTCAGGCACCTAGATATGCCTGACATGGGGCTGGTCAGGCACCCCGGTATGCCTGACAGTGGGGTAGGTTGAGCACCCCGGTATGCTCAACAGGGTAGGTCGGGCACCCAGATATGCCTGGCAATATGTGACTGTATTGTATGCGGTATGATGGGGTAACTCACTAAGCTTCATGCTTACGGTTTACAGTTTTGGTTTCAGGTACTCGTTTTCAAAGGAAAGGAGCCGGCTCGATCGTAACGCATCACACAATGTTTTCCGTACATGAGATCTTTGGGATTACACTCTGATATTATTTCATGATAACATGTTTCGATTACTGACAATTTGGTTTTGACATGAGATGTTATTACATATGTTTTTATACTTATGGTTTTATAATAACTTATTTAAAAATGAAATTTTCAGCCTACAATTTTGGGATGTTACAAGTTGGTATCAGAGCCTTGGTTTGAGGGATTCGGGCACACTCCCGGGTGTGTTTGAACTCAAACTAAGGACTTGGTATGAAAATTTTCAAAAGTAAAATCATTTTATAAAAAGAAGTTTGAAAAGAATTTGAAAGAGAAAAGAACTTTGAAAAGAACAAGGTGTGTGATGCGTGCAATCAGCCGAGCTCAAGTAAGTCTTCCCCAAGATACCCATACATGTTATGATATGTTATGTTATGATATAATTATGAGAATTGCATGCTAGATTAGGGCTAAGGATCTAGGAAGGATGCCTTATATGCCTATTGTATGTTATGTTATGATATAATTATTTGGCTACCCCTGTAGCCAAATCCCCCTATCATCTTGCACCTTCTGAAATGCAAGAATTGTCCAGCCAGCTTAACGAACTCCTTAACAAAGGTTTCATAAGACCAAGCTTCTCACCTTGGGGAGCACCGATTTTGTTCGTAAAGAAGAAGGATGGATCATTCCGCATGTGCATAGACTACCGTGAGCTGAATAAACTTACCATCAAGAATCGATACCCTCTGCCTCGCATTGACGATCTGTTCGACCAACTTCAAGGTGCGAACTACTTCTCGAAAATAGACTTAAGATCCGGGTATCACCAGTTATGGATTTTGGAGGAAGACATTCCCAAGACCGCGTTTAGAACTCGTTATGGTCATTACGACTTTATAGTGATGTCATTCGGATTGACGAATGCACCTGCTGTGTTCATGGATCTAATGAACAGAGTGTGTCGTCCATTTTTGGACAAATTCGTCATAGTCTTCATCGACGACATCCTTATATACTTAAGAAGCAAAGAAGAACATGGCCTACATCTTCGTCAAATATTACAAACCCTTAGGACAGAAAAACTCTATGCGAAGTTTTCAAAGTGCGAGTTTTGGATTAGGAAGGTTGAATTCCTAGGTCACGTGGTCAGTTCAGAAGGAATACACGTGGACCCTTCCAAAATCAAAGCAATTGAAAACTGGCCAGTACCCAAAACACCTACAGAAATCTGTCAATTCTTAGGTCTTGCTGGCTACTATCGTAGATTCATCCAAAATTTCTCCCGAATCGCTAAACCGCTTACCACCCTGACGCAAAAAGGGGTAACTTTCAGTTGGGAAGAAAAGCAAGAAGCAGCATTTCAAACGCTCAAACTAGCCTTGTGCAGTGCACCGATCTCGTCTCTACCCAAAGGGACAGAAGACTTTGTAGTGTATTGCGATGCTTCAAATGAAGGACTTGGGTGTGTACTTATGCAAAGAGGAAAGGTTATCTCCTACGCCTCATGACAACTTAAGACGCATGAATTCAACTATACAACACACGACCTTGAACTAGGAGCGGTGGTATTTGCTCTGAAGATCTGGAGATATTACTTATATGGCACGAAATGCACAATATTCACGGACCATAAAAGTCTCCAGCATATCTTCGATCAGAAAGAGCTGAACATGAGACAATGACGATGGGTGGAGCTACTGAACGACTACGAATGTGAAATTCTTTATCACACTGGTAAAGCAAACGTAGTAGCTAACGCCCTTAACAGAAAAGAATACTCGGGTCACCGAGTAAAGTCGTTGACCATGTCAATCCATTCACATCTGTCCACACAGATCAAAGAAGCTCAACTTGAAGCCTTGAAACCCAAAAACGTGGCAGGTGAAACTCTGAGAGGAATGGATAAGAACTTCGAAGTCAGGGATGATGGAGTCTATTATTTCATGAACCGGATCTGGACACCAAAGTTCGGTGGTTACAGAGATGTGGTTATGAATGAAGCACACAAAACTCGATACTCCATTCATCCAGGTTCAGACAAGATGTATCTGGACCTTAAGAAACTATACTGGTGGCCTAACATGAAGGCCGAAATCGCTACCTTTGTGGGCAAGTGCCTTACTTGTGCCAAAGTCAAGGTAGAGTACCAGAAACCTTCAGGTTTATTACAACAACCTGAAATCCCTGAATGGAAGTGGGAGCGGATTACAATGGATTTCATAACCAAATTACCCAAGACTTCGGGTGGTTATGATACTATTTGGATAATCGTCGACAGATTAACCAAATCTACACACTTCTTGCCAATAAAAGAAACCGACAAGATAGAGAAACTAACCCGAACTTACCTCAGGGATATTGTTAGACTGCATGGTGTACTAATATCTATTATTTCGGACCGAAATAGTAGATTCACCTCTCGTTTTTGGCAGTCTTTACAAAATTCTTTGGGAACTAGGCTAGACATGAGTACAGCCTACCATCCACAAACCGACGGACAAAGTGAGAGGACGATTCAAACACTAGAAGACATATTGCAAGCTTGCGTGATAGACTTTGGAAAAGCATGGGATATTCATTTACCCCTTGTTGAATTCTCTTATAACAATGGTTATCACACTAGGATTAAGGCTGCTCCATTCGAAGCCCTCTATGGCCGCAAGTGCAGATCCCCTCTGTGCTGGGCTGAAGTGGGTGACACGCAGCTAGCAAGAGGTCAAACTCATGACAGTGCTCTCACTGGTCCCGAAATCATTCGAGAAACCACCGACAAAATCGTACAAATTTGGGAGCGACTTGAAGCTTCCAGAGATAGACAGAAAAGCTACGCTGACAAACGGAGAAAACCCTGGGAATTCCAGGTTGGTGACCGCGTCTTGTTAAAGGTCTTACCCTGGAAGGGCATGATACGCTTTGGAAAGCGTGACAAATTGAGTCGAAGGTACATAGGACCCTTCGAAATTCTTGCTAGAATTGGTCCTGTAGCTTACAAACTTCGACTACCCCAAGAACTAAATAACATTCATCCTACCTTCCACGTTTCGAACTTGAAAAAGTGTCTATCCGACGAGACTCTTGTGATCCCACTCGAGGAAATCGAGTTAAACGAGAGCCTCAACTTTGTGGAAGAACCCGTAGAGATTCTAGACAGGGAAGTTAAGAAAACCAAACAAAGCCGTATCCCGATAGTGAAGGTTCGCTGGAATGCAAAACGAGGACCTGAATTCACTTGGGAACGGGAGGATCAAATGAAACAGAAATATCCACATCTTTTTCCCTAGTCTATCTGAAATACTAATTTCTGGACGAAATTCTCTCTAACGGGGGGATAATGTAACAAATCGTTTTTTCAAACCTATGTAATAGTATAGGTCAATGTGTATTTCTTTTTATAATAATAAAGAGAAATTTTAGCATAATGTGTATATTTACATAATTGACCCTCAAAAATAAATTATTTAACAATCTCGATTGGGATGAACCAAGTGATAGAGATTGTAACAAGGTTTCCAAAAACATAAAGAACACTAAAATCTGAGTTATAACAAAGAAGTTAAGACCAATCGAAAATCCGCGACAAAACCGGTTTCTCGACAAATAAACTCCTTTTTGTGAAACGAAACTCTGTCCGATTCACCACCTATCAAGTGTGTACATACCCCCGTACTTTCATAATTTCTACTATTTTAAGGGGGGGGGGGGGGATACAAGCCTAACACAAGAACTTTGTGTTATAAAATCATGATAAAACGACATTAAATCTTTAAAAATACTCAAAACATTAAACTCTTTTATCATCTTATATTTTTTCCCCAAAATTCATGTTTGTATATATATATATATATATATATATATATATATATATATATATATATATATATATATATATATATATATATATATATATATATATATATAACTAAGAGTTAAAAGGCTTAGGACTGATAACTCATTCCGGGTCCTTTTCCTTGTTTGGATGTGGGCTTATAGTATCGGTTATTTGTCCAAGTGTCGTTTAAATTTACTTATATATAAAAGTGTATATTTATATAAAATAATAGTTATTTCATCAGTTTAACTACCTTTGTAACATGTTGAGCAAGGGATTACATGCAAACATGGTTAAATACACATTCAGAAAGTACATATAAATTATAATAGGTATAATTTATACATAGAACAATAATTCATGATTCAGGTATACTACAATACACAGTCTTACAAGAAACAAGGGTTTTGATAAAAACAAATCAAGGGTTTACACTTATCAAATACATGTTAGAAATTCTAATTCAAGAACATACTGTCAATCATTTATTTCAGAATGATTGGGTTTTGATTGAAGAACATACTGTCAATCATTTATTTCAGAATGATTGGGTTTTCATAACGAATATACATGTAACGTTTATATGCTTTTTATTAGGGGTGGCAAATCGGGCCATCGTGTCGTGTTTTTGTCTGACACGACACGACACGACAATGTTTTATGTAACACGAACACGACACGACACGATGTCGTGTTTTTTTAACCAACACGAAAACGAACCGATTAAAAAACGACAAACACGACACGACACGACAAAGATAACATAATAAAAAATTATTTAATTTAATTAATATTTAATCATACATAACACGAAAAACACGACAAACACGAAAAACACGACAAATAAATATTAAATCGTGTCAATTTCGTGTAGAATTTTAAACACGAACACGATACGTCACGACATCATGTTTTTTACACTTAACACGAACACGACACGAACGCGAATTCGAATTTCAGTTTCGTCCCAATTTCGTTTCGGGTCGTGTATGTTTGTCGTGTCGTGTCAACAATTGCCACCCCTACTTTTTATGAGACATTCAATTCAGGTTGTTTAACTCATTTTAGACAACATAGGAAAAACCTTGACATTATAACCAGAATCTCCAGCCTAGGATCGAAACAAGTGTGTGTAGATCTATATCGGGATTGACAACCCCGCACTCAGGCTGCTAGCTACAGTCAGACATACACGCCGATGAGTGGCAATTGTTATCAACAGTTTAAACGCCCACAAAGCGTATGTTTCAGGCCATCCGTCATAGTATGGTTATAACAACTCATTAAAAAGATATTAACAATACGTTAGTGTATAAACAACTAAACGAAAGTACACCTTCAAAGTACCAGTTTACAGAATACAAAATACAATGGTTCAATACAGTTTTCAATAACAGCTGGTGGAGCCAGGCACACTCTCAGTACAAGTTTTTCATAAAGGAATACAAATACAAAACATTGATACAAAGTGAACGGTTTTATGGGAATAAAACTACTTTTCATATACAACAGAAAATATAGGATTTTCTGGAACAATTTACATATACAAGATACAGAGACATCCTTTAAACATAAACACTTATGCACTCACTCAACTTTATGTTGATACTCTCTTTTCAAATTATTTGTATTCTCAGGGAAATAATACACAGGTACTCCCCGAGCTTTTTGAGAAGATGGAGCTATGTTGAGTCATATCTTCTTTTGTATAACTATATTTTGGTTCAATATACAATGATTGAACACATGTAAATACTTATACCTTTTAAATACAATGGTTGTTTGTACTTTGATTACTATGATGCATGTGTTGTGATACTATAATTGAAGTCCTCCACCCCCGGACGTTTCCGCTGTCTGGTTTGGGGGTGTGACAGATTGGTATCAGAGCCAGGTTTATAGTGAACTCATTATATCAATCCATAAAAGATATACAAACTATAAATACACCGGGGCAAGGAGCTCTGACTACAAGTATACTTTTTAAAGATTTAGGTATTTTTATAAGAAGTATACTAACACTCATACCTACAAGTACAGTATCACAGTCATAAGAACACACTCATACTTACAAGTACAATAACACAATCATAAGAACTTAAAAGTATTTGGATGTTGAACACTATAGTCAAACCTGGGCAGTTATGTAATCATATCTGGAATTAATATAGCCTGATCAACTATATTGATTTGAGATATGACCAACATGTGTTTGGGAGTGATAGTGGTGTTGCGACATGTCTAAAACTTACCATACACCTATAGAAGAACTATAGAACAGAAAAAACAGACTAATATACTACGGAGAGTATTTTACTAACCTTACTTCTAATACAGAACCTATGGCTGCACCCAATTTACCGGGAGACCCCTACAATCCACAGAATGCAGGCTGGATCACAGACTCAGACGAAGAACCCTTTGAGGACAGCAAATCAAGTGGTACGGATACAGAGCCACAAGTATGCAACCCTGGGGAGCGTCCCCTGAGGCAAGAGGAAGCAGAACCAATACCTGAGTGGGGCCAATACATAAACCATTGGAGTCGACAAGACGGCCAACGCCCTCCGTACGGAATGACACGAGGTTTCTATAACGTCTCTAGAGGAGGAACCACTGACAGAGCTCTTCCAGTTATAGTAAACCGAATAGCCCGACAGTTCGATCAATCAAGGATGTCGATCAATCGAATCCTAGAGGTGAATGCGGCTGCGCAGGCTAACACTGCAAATATCATTCGTCTTGACGAGATGCAAGATGACACCCAACACCATACTGAAGCCCTTCAAAGGCAACTTAATGCTGTTGAATCAGAGATCAGAGAACTGAGGGAGCATCAAGGTGCCCAAGAAAGGCGCTGGAAAGCGCAAGACGAAGCGGAACCTAGCAATCGTCGTAGAAACCGTCGCAAGTAGTGCTCGCACTACTTCTACTTTCTACTTTCTATATCGAATGTATATACTACTTTTCACGATATGTACAAAACCGAGTATCAATAAAACAATAAGCACTTTACTTCAACAAGGGTTAGTACAATTCTCATAAACTTCCTATTCCAAAGTTTTGGATCATAGAAATGTTCCAGTGTTATTTTTCATGCTTTCAATATGACCACAGAAATGTTATTTTCGATAGGTCGGTTTGGTGTCGACACTTTCTCAGTGTTGGGGTCTATTATAATCCTGCTTTAAGGTCAAGTTTTCTGGACCTTATATACTTATTATACCAATACAGTCGACATGTACATTCATACTTTTTGAAAAATAACCATTCAATTTCATATTATCCTGTTGCAAGTTGTACTTGCAGTGGATTTCTATTTCCAATTCTTTGTGAAATTCATGTTGAATTAAGTGTTTAGTTCAGAGATATCAAATTCATATTCATTCTTGATATCTCACTATCTTTTTATCTATTGACTTTTATAGCAAGAGATGCCTCCTCGTAGAAATCCAAGACGTATCAACATCAATGAAGCACCGACACTACCCCCACCACCACCTCCTCAATTCGACCCCGCTATGTTTCAAGCGGCGGTCACGGCGGCTGTAGCGGCTGCCTTGTCTCATATCCATACTCCTGATGTTAGTGGGTCGGGAGTCGATGCACACCCTTCCAACCATGGAGAAAGTCATGGGCATTCGCGAGAATGCACTTATAAGGATTTTTCTAATGCCAAACCCAGGACCTTTAACGGGACTGGGGGAGTTATGGCACTAAGACAATGGATTGAGAAGACGGAAGCAATCTTTGAAAATTGCTCCTTTCCTGAGGGTAGAAAAGTTAAATTTGTTGCCTGTACTTTTTCTGATAGGGCTCTAACGTGGTGGAATGGCCACATTAAGTCCCTTACTCTAGTAGTGGCTAACTCCATCAGCTGGGAGAGCCTAAAGGCCATGTTAATGCGGGAATACTGTCCGCGAGGGGAGATACAGAAACTAGAGCAAGAACTATGGGCTCTTATAATGGTTGGTTCTGACATATCAACCTATACCAGTAGGTTCTGTGATCTGGCAATTCTTTGTCCAAATATGGTCCCTATGGAGAGCAAAAAGATTGAGAGATATATTTGGGGTATGTCGCCCCAAATTCAGTCAAGTGTATTAGCTTCAAAGCCTATTACTTTTGACAGTGCCAAAGAGCTGGCACAATCTTTTATCGACCACGGAGCCCGTCAAAACTTTGTGGTTTCTGCTCCAGAACAACCTAAGGAGAACAACAACAACAGCAAGAAGAAGGGTTGGAACAAGAGGAAGGGAAAATCTCCTCTGGAACCTGCAAAGAAGCAACAAGTAGTGGCAGTCCATGCTACTACTGTACCTACTACCATGCCTACTGTCGTACCTGCTGCTGTCCCTAATAACCTTCCACAAACAAAGCCCTATGCTGGTACCCTCCCTAAATGCAACAAGTGCAATTTTCACCACAACGGAAATTGCCAAGAAATGCAGTGTCAAAACTGCAACAGGAAAGGGCATACTGCCCGATTCTGTAGAATACCATCCCAACCACTTAACCAAGTACCTGCCGCTGGTGTAGGACGAGCATGCAGAGCCTACAATTTTGGGATGTTACAAGTTGGTATCAGAGCCTTGGTTTGAGGGATTCGGGCACACTCCCGGGTGTGTTTGAACTCAAACTAAGGACTTGGTATGAAAATTTTCAAAAGTAAAATCATTTTATAAAAAGAAGTTTGAAAAGAATTTGAAAGAGAAAAGAACTTTGAAAAGAACAAGGTGTGTGATGCGTGCAATCAGCCGAGCTCAAGTAAGTCTTCCCCAAGATACCCATACATGTTATGATATGTTATGTTATGATATAATTATGAGAATTGCATGCTAGATTAGGGCTAAGGATCTAGGAAGGATGCCTTATATGCCTATTGTATGTTATGTTATGATATAATTATTTGGCTACCCCTGTAGCCAAATCCCCCTATCATCTTGCACCTTCTGAAATGCAAGAATTGTCCAGCCAGCTTAACGAACTCCTTAACAAAGGTTTCATAAGACCAAGCTTCTCACCTTGGGGAGCACCGGTTTTGTTCGTAAAGAAGAAGGATGGATCATTCCGCATGTGCTAGACTACCGTGAGCTGAATAAACTTACCATCAAGAATCGATACCCTCTGCCTCGCATTGACGATCTGTTCGACCAACTTCAAGGTGCGAACTACTTCTCGAAAATACACTTAAGATCCGGGTATCACCAGTTACGGATTTTGGAGGAAGACATTCCCAAGACCGCGTTTAGAACTCGTTATGGTCATTACGACTTTATAGTGATGTCATTCGGATTGACGAATGCACCTGCTGTGTTCATGGATCTAATGAACAGAGTGTGTCGTCCATTCCTGGACAATTTCGTCATAGTCTTCATCGACGACATCCTTATCTACTTAAGAGGCAAAGAAGAACATGGCCTACATCTTCGTCAAATATTACAAACCCTTAGGATAGAAAAACTCTATGCGAAGTTTTCAAAGTGCGAGTTTTGGATTAGGAAGGTTGAATTCCTAGGTCACGTGGTCAGTTCAGAAGGAATACACGTGGACCCTTCCAAAATCAAAGCAATTGAAAACTGGCCAGCACCCAAAACACCTACATAAATCTGTCAATTCTTAGGTCTTGCTGGCTACTATCGCAGATTCATCCAAAATTTCTCCCGAATCGCTAAACCGCTTACCACCCTGACGCAAAAAGGGGTAACTTTCAGTTGGGAAGAAAAGCAAGAAGCAGCATTTCAAATGCTCAAACTAGCCTTGTGTAGTGCACCGATCTCGTCTCTACTCAAAGGGACAGAAGACTTTGTAGTGTATTGCGATGCTTCAAATGAAGGACTTGGGTGTGTACTTATGCAAAGAGGAAAGGTTATCTCCTACGCCTCATGACAACTTAAGACGCATGAAGTCAACTATACAACACACGACCTTGAACTAGGAGCGGTGGTATTTACTCTGAAGATCTGGAGATATTACTTATATGGCACGAAATGCACAATATTCACGGACCATAAAAGTCTCCAGCATATCTGCGATCAGAAAGAGCTGAACATGAGACAATGACGATGGGTGGAGCTACTGAACGACTACCAATGTGAAATTCTTTATCACCCTGGTAAAGCAAACGTAGTAGCTAACGCCCTTAACAGAAAAGAATACTCGGGTCGCCGAGTAAAGTCGTTGACCATGTCAATCCATTCACATCTGTCCACACAGATCAAAGAAGCTCAACTTGAAGCCTTGAAACCCGAAAACGTGGCAGGTGAAACTCTGAGAGGAATGGATAAGAACTTCGAAGTCAGGGATGATGGAGTCTATTATTTCATGAACCGGATCTGGACACCAAATTTCGGTGGTTACAGAGACGTGGTTATTAATGAAGCACACAAAACCCGATACTCCATTCATCCAGGTTCAGACAAGATGTATCTGGACCTTAAGAAACTATACTGGTGGCCTAACATGAAGGCCGGAATTGCTACCTTTGTGGGCAAGTGCCTTACTTGTGCCAAAGTCAAGGTAGAGTACCAGAAACCATCAGGTTTATTACAACAACCTGAAATCCCTGAATGGAAGTGGGAGCGGATTACAATGGATTTCATAACCAAATTACCCAAGACTTCGGGTGGTTATGATACTATTTGGGTAATCGTCGACAGATTAACCAAATCCGCACACTTCTTGCCAATAAAAGAAACCGACAAGATGGAGAAACTAACCCGAACTTACCTCAGGGATATTGTTAGACTGCATGGTGTACCAATATCTATTATTTCGGACCGAGATAGTAGATTCACCTCTCGTTTTTGGCAGTCTTTACAAAACTCTTTGGGAACTACGCTAGACATGAGTACAGCCTACCATCCACAAACCGACGGACAAAGTGAGAGGACGATTCAAACACTAGAAGACATGTTGCGAGCTTGCGTGATAGACTTTGGAAAAGCATGGGATATTCATTTACCCCTTGTTGAATTCTCTTATAACAATAGTTATCACACTAGCATTAAGGCTGCTCCATTCGAAGCCCTCTATGGCCGCAAGTGCAGTTCCTCTCTGTGCTGGGCTGAAGTGGGTGACACGCAGCTAGCAAGAGGTCAAACTCCTGACAATGCTCTCACTGGTCCCGAAATCATTCGATAAACCACCGAAAAAATCGTACTAATTCGGGAGCGACTTAAAGCTTCCAGAGATAGACAGAAAAGCTACGCTGACAAACGGAGAAAACCCTTGGAATTCCAGGTTGGTGACCACGTCTTGTTAAAGGTCTCACCCTGGAAGGGCATGATACGCTTTGGAAAGCATGACAAATTGAGTCGAAGGTACATAGGACCCTTCGAAATTCTTGCTAGAATTGGTCCTGTAGCTTACAAACTTCGACTACCCCAAGAACTAAATAACATTCATCCTACCTTCCACGTTTCGAACTTGAAAAAGTGTCTATCCGACGAGACTCTTGTGATCCCACTCGAGGAAATTGAGTTAAACGAGAGCCTCAACTTTGTGGAAGAACCCGTAGAGATTCTAGACAGGGAAGTTAAGAAAACCAAACAAAGCCGTATCCCGATAGTGAAGGTTCGCTGGAATGCAAAACGAGGACCTGAATTCACTTGGGAACGGGAGGATCAAATGAAACAGAAATATCCACATCTTTTTCCCTAGTCTATCTGAAATACTAATTTCTGGACGAAATTCTCTCTAACGGGGGGATAATGTAACAAATCGTTATTTCAAACCTATGTAATAGTATAGATCAATGTGTATTTCTTTTTATAATAATAAAGAGAAATTTTAGCATAATGTGTATATTTACATAATTGAACCTCAAAAATAAATTATTTAACAATCTCAATTGGGATGAACCAAGTGATAGAGATTGTAACAAGGTTTCCAAAAACATAAAGAACACTAAAATCTGAGTTATGACAAAGAAGTTATGACCAATCGAAAATCCGCGACAAAACCGGCAAAACACTGTTCAGTGTAAAAACTGAATTTTCAATAAAAGGCTTTTTAGCCTTAACAATCTAAATGAAAGTTGTAGTTTATGTTAAACCGAGAACTTTCATAAAAAGAACAGAAAAATCTGACTTCGTATGAGGAAGTTATGATTTTTCTAACTTTCAGTATAGCAGTGTACAACTAAAAACTCGAAATAAAGATTGAGCGATTTTTAGCCGATACAACCTAAACGAGAATTGAAGGTCTCGTCGGTAGTAGTACAACGGTAAAAAGACAGACAAAAACGGATGTCAGATGAAGAAGTTATGAATTTTTAACGGATTCCCGTCCCGTTCTATTTAAAATAATAATATTAAAGTTAAATTCAAAATTAGCCGACGAAGTCTAAACGAAAGTCGTAGAGTATGATTTTACCTACACGTGCATATAAAGAACGCCAAAAATGGAGCTCGTATGCGAAAGTTATGATTTTCGCAAGTTTTTGGCACAAAAATCAAGAAAAAGTTGAAAACCGGGAAATTTCGCATGAGTCATCTTCGGACATGTCACCACACATGCGAGGCCTCCACGTGTCACCTGCTGATAGGACCGAACCTTCGCGTGGCACTTGCTGATTCGACTAAGTCCGCGGTCCAATCCCACTCGGACAGCCTTGCAGGAGACACCCCGGACATCACCTCGGACACCCGCTTCGCATGCGTGCCCTTCTCCTATTGGACCGAAGTCCGGTCCACTCAGAAGCCGCCATGTACGAAGCCTCGGCTCATGTACCACTCTCCTGTTCGACGCTTGTGCTGCTGACTAAGCTACTTTGGACCGAGGCCTCGGCCTATAAAAGCCATGCGAGGGCTTCCGAAGAAACCCCATTTTTCACACCAAATTTCACACACATTCACCCTTTTCACTTCCATAAGCTCTCATACAACCCCTAAAGCCCCGATATCAAGTCTTGAACCCTAAGCAAGCCTTGAAACCCCAAGATTCCCGAGAAGTTCGCCTCTCTCATGTCGAAACTCTGCCCAATTTAAGCCGGTTTCTCGACAAATAAACTCCTTTTTGTGAAACGAAACTCTGTCCGATTCACCACCTATCAAGTGAGTACATACCCCCGTATTTTCATAATTTCGACTGTTTTAAGGGGGGGAATAGAAGCCTAACACAAGAACTTTGTGTTATAAAATCATGATAAAACTGATGGGTTTTGAGCATTCTAACACTTCCTAAGTGTACATGCAACCCTAATAACCTTGAATCTATGTTTTCTCTATATACATGCAAATTTCTTTTTCAAGGTTATTTCCTAACTAGCATGGCATGGGGATTACATAAAACATAAAAACTAGTAGAAATACATACCTTGTTATTGCTTGGATTCCTTCAAGACTTTGTGAGCCTAGCACCCCAAATGTTGTGCCTCAAATGCTTCACACAACACGACAAAACTTGGAATAACTTGAGAGAATGTCACTTAGCCTCAAAATCGGTTATGCCCTCTCTAGAAACACTTAGTGCACATTTTGCATGCTATAGGGTTTCTTTTATAGTGTGTCATAATTAGGAGTTACAAATGTAAACCCTAATTGTCATGACTCTTCATTTCTCATGACCCATGGGTTTGTAACTCCCATAGACTATCCATGGAGCTCCATATGGTTACAACCAAACCCATAAACCATGGATCATTAATCCACCATAAAAGAATTGATGATTTGACATAATCAACCCTACATATTTAATTAGTCTCATTTTGATGACCAAATTAATACTAGATTAATACTTGATCAATACGAATTAAATAATACTATTATTAATATATTAGAACTTATAATATATTAATAATCACAGGTGCCTTATTCTCTCATTTAGTCTATCCAAGTATTGCAATGCCATGCAACCCAAATGGACCATGTCGGGTCGGGTCAAGTTCATACCAAATAAAGTTATGGACTTAGACACTATATCCAATAGTCTCCCACTTGGATAAGTCTAATAACTATATTTGCAAATATGACTTCAAAATCCGACTAGCAATCGTAGCTCTTTCAAAGTCTCTCGGAACTGAGATGATGATGATACGCCATTTAAGATAAGTGATCATATAATCCTCTGTTCCCATGATATCAGCCGGACAAACACATGGAACATGGTCTTACTTATTGTCCAGCATTTGTTTCTCGATCTCTGATTTGTTTCGACATAGAACTAAATTGAACACATCAATTAGGTTCTGACCGGGCCCGGTACATAAGTCAAAACCAAATCATCGAGGGGCCCAGATATCGCTTCTATTTCTAGAAGGAACATATAAACTTCGACTGATATGCTTGTACTAACTACTTGTTGAATTATTCACAAAGGCACGTTTTAAAACATCGAGTTACCAATGCGTTTTCGTACAATCAATGAATAACCAACTCATAGTCAACAACTCATATCTCTAGGTTTGAAGATTCATATGATATTACCGTCTCACGATCACTCGAGATAAATTCCATGAAGTGATGCAAGTGAGCGTGGGTTGGATCCAATACTCAGCCCTTATGAGTACTCATGAATGTTGTAGAAACCACTGCATTGTCTAAAGCACTTTAGACAAATCATACAAGCCAAATTCATGACAGTCTTAAATCAATACTTACTTCCAAAGTTTGACTGACTGTGGATGGTTTGAATAATAACATAATTATTCTGGAAGTAAAAACATGCAAAATTGAAACATAGTAAACAATCAACACAAGATAGTAACACCTTACTCATAAATAAATAACAACTTTTATTTATCATCAAATGTCAATTACATTTTACAAGTTTCAGGAATCTAATTATTGAAACTAATATCATCCTTCAGCCCAATGCGCCTCGCATGCTGTAAATGCTTAACCCTGCTCAGTCCCTTCGTGAGGGGATCTGCCGGGTTCTCATCTGATGATACCCTCTTTGCCACGAGGAGTCCTTCTTCTATTCTATGTCTGATGAAATGGTATTTTCTGTCAATGTGCCTAGATCTCCCGTGATCTCTTGGTTCTTTAGCCAAAGCAACCACACTTTCGCTGTCACAGAAAATTTCCATTGGCTCCTTTATAGCTGGTACAACTCCAAAGTCTCCGATGAAGTTCTTTAGCCATATCGCCTCTTTTGCTGCCTCGCTTGCTGCTATGTACTCTGATTCACAAGTTGAATCAGCTACTGTCTCCTGCTTGGAACTTTTCCAAGTAATTGCCCCTCCATTTAGGATAAAGACCCAGCCTGACTGAGAGCGGAAATTATCCCTATCAGTCTGAAAGCTAGCATCACTATATCCTTCCACTCTCAATCATCACTGCCCCCGAGGGTAAGGACCCAGTCCTTAGTCCTCCGCAGATACTTGAGAATGTTCTTTACCGCTATCCAGTGTGCCTTGCCAGGGTTCCCTTGATATCTACTGACCATGCTCAAAGCAAAGGCCACATCAGGGTGAGTACAAGTCATAGCATACATGATCGAGCCCACAGCGGAAGCATATGGTATATGACTCATTTCAGCTATCTCAGCCTCTGTACTCGGACTCTGAGTCTTACTCAGCTGGGCATTACTCTGGATTGGTAATTCTCCTTTCTTGGAATCTTGCATACTGAACCTCTTCAGTACCTTATCCACATAAGTACTCTGACTAAGTCCAATTAGTCTCTTACTCCTGTCTCTTAATATCCTTATCCCTAGGATATAGGCAGCTTCCCCAAGGTCCTTCATAGCGAAACACTTCCCAAGCCAAGACTTAACCTCTTGCAAAGTTGGGATGTCATTTCCTATGAGAAGTGTGTCATCCACATACAACACAAAAAAGGTGACTATACTCCCACTGGCCCTAACATACACACAAGACTCATCCTCAGTCCTAGAGAAGCCAAACTCTCTGACCTTCTCATCAAAGCAAGGATTTCATCTGCGAGACGCTTGTTTCAATCCATAAATGGATTTCTCAAGCTTACACACTCTATTAGGGTATTTTGGATCGACAAAACCCTCTGGCTGAGCCATGTAAACATCCTCAGCCAACTTCCCATTAAGGAAAGCGGTTTTGACATCCATTTGCCATATTTCATAATCATGAAATGCAGCTATGGCTAACAACACTCTAATAGACTTAATCTTAGCTACTGGTGAGAAGGTCTCATCATAGTCAACTCCCGGAGTTTGAGTAAAGCCCTTCGCAACCAGTCGTGCTTTATAAGTGTGTACTTTCCCATCCATGTCGGTCTTCTTCTTGAAGATCCATTTTCACCCAACTGTCTTACGACCTGGTACATTGTCAACCAAGTTCCACACTTGATTGTCATACATGGACTGAATCTCGCTGTCCATAGCCTCCTTCCATTTAGCAGGCTCAGGGCCTGCCATGGCTTCCCTGTAATTATTAGGTTCATCCAAATCTATTAGTGTACTATCACTAATAAATGTATCACCTTCAGTGGTGATGTGATAACCATAATAAAAATCAGGTGTGTTCCTTACCCTAGTGGAACGTCTTGGAGGTACAGACTCATCTATCGGCTCAACAAGAGTTTCCTCCTTAGGTTGGTCGATAGTATTTGAGGTTCCTTCACCGCTTGACTCTTGAAGTTCTTCAAGGTCAATTTGCCTCCCACTGTCCCCTTGGCTTATAAATTCTCTCTCACGAAAGACTCCTCTTCTCGCTACAAAGACCACATTATCACTGGGTCTGTAGAAGAGGTAACCAAAGGATCTCTGTGGGTAGCCGATGAAAATACACCTCTCACTTCGAGGTTCAAGCTTATCATGAGTCTCACGCCTCACGAAAGCTTCACAACCCCAAATCTTGATGTGTTCCAAATTGGGAACTTTCCCAGTCCACATCTCGTGAGGTGTTTTGGCAACCTTTTTAGTAGGGACTAGATTAAGGATATGGGCGGCAGTCTCTAAAGCATACCCCCAGAAAGAGATTGGTAACGAAGCTCGACTCATCATGGAACGAACCATATCCAACAAGGTTCGATTGCGCCTCTCAGCTACACCATTCAACTGTGGTGTTCTGGGAGGTGTCAATTGTGAGACAATCCCACATTCCTTAAGATAGTCAAGGAACTCAATGCTAAGATACTCTCCTCCCCGATCGGATCGGAGCATCTTGATGTTCCTGCCCAATTGATTCTCCACTTCCTGCTTAAACTCTTTGAACTTTTCAAAGGTTTCTGACTTATGCTTGATTAAGTAAATATATCCATATCTACTGTAATCATCAGTGAAAGTCACATAATAGCGATTAGCATCCCTTGTAGCAACTCTGAAGGGACCACACACATCCGTGTGTACAAGGTCCAACAAACCTTCACCCCTATCACAAGTACCTGTGAAGGGTGACTTTGTCATTTTTCCAAGTAAACAAGATTCGCAACTATCATCTGACTTAAGGTCAAATGATTCCAAGACTCCAGCCTTTTGGAGTTGGCCTATGCGCTTCTTGTTAACATGTCCAAGACGACAATGCCACAAGGATGCTTTATCCAAGCTATCTGAAGAATCAATACACAACACATTATTTCCTAGATTGTCTACAACATTCACAGCTTCATATACACCATCACAAGGTAATGCTTTAAAGTAAAATACATCATTGTAATAAACATTAATAGCACCATTTTTATTATCAAATGAAAATGAAAAACCTTGTTTGTACAAGTCATGAAAAGAAATAATATTTCTCGCCATTTCGGGCGAGTAACAACACTTAGTCTAATCTAACATTAACCCATTATTAAGCAATAAAGAATAAACTCCTATCTTGGTAACATGTGATGCTTTCCTATTGCCCATGACTAAGTTTATCTTCCCGTGCTCCACTTGCTCACTTCTTCTTAGTGCCTGCAAATCAGTACAAATGTGAATACCACAACCTGTATCAAGCACCCAAGAATTAGCATTAGATGAGTTGTTAGACAATATTGTGTAAATACCTGCATGGGTGGGTTTAACCTTCCCATCCTTTACATCTTGCAGATATTTGGGGCAGCTTCGCTTGAAGTGTCCCTTATCTTGGCAATAGAAGCACTGTGCTTCCTTTGGGTTTGAAGAAGGAGTAATGGGACCTTTCTTTGTCCCACTTGAAGAGGAACCATCAAGAGTCTTACCCTTGGTACCCTTTGAAGGGCTTTTCCTCTTCTTACTCTTTCCCTGCCCAATAGCCAGAACAGGGGCTGTTGAAGGAGTAGAAGTAGCAACCGCTTTACCCTTAAGGCCATTTTCAGCTGTCCTTAAGAGTCCTTGAAGTTTGCTAAGTGTGACTTCCTCCTTGTTCATGTGATAAGTCATACGACACTGATCATAACTTGGAGGTAAGGAATGGAGAATGATGTCAATCGCCATTTCCTCAGGGAAGTCAACATTTAGCTTCAGCAACCGGTCAACGAACCTTTGCATCTTCTGCAAGTGACCGGTGATGGGTTCACCATCCTTCATCCTTGCAGTTATCATGGAGGAGATGATTTCATACCTCTCCTGACGCACGCTCTGATGGTACCTTTCCTCAGATCCAGTTGCATCTCATAGGGGTAGAAATCTTCATAGGATTTTTGAAGTTCAGGAGTCATGGTGGCCATCATGATGCATGCTACTTTAGTAGCATCCTTTTCATGTGCAACAAACTTCGCAAACTCTTCAGGAGTAGCAGTGGCTTCATCCACAACCTTAAGCTCCCTATCAAGGACATATTCTTTGTCCTCATAGCGGGTAATCATTCTGATGTTTCTGATCCACTCATTGAAATTGGATCCATCAAAGATGACCTTACCACACAAGTTCATAAGGGAAAAGGAGCCTGTTGGGTTTGAGCCAGAAGCATTGTTGGAAGACATCTGAAAGGAAAGAAAGACAAGTTTCATTAGATTAAGAATCCTTAATAATTCACCCAAATGAAATATTAAGGCTAGGATCCAACAAACTATTTATAGTTGGAAGAGGGATGCCGTAATCCACACTATAAAATATTTGAAGGTAGGTAAATGACGATTTACCAATTTCCACCATAAGAACGAAATATTTTATTATTAGGTTTTATTGGTTTTGAAACTCCTAGATCTTTTGAGATACATTGAACTTTTCAATGGGATGTTTGAATCTCGATTGTGCCCTCTCAAGTTTGTGACTGGGATGCCGAGGATCACAAACAAGCTGTGAATAACCATACAAATTGACTTGGTACCCTCAACAATATTACCTAATCGATGTGCCGGTTAACCACACACGCTCCACCGATCTATAATAAAGTCAAGTTACCCTTTGCCGCACTTACTAGTCCATGTTAGTGTGCCGGTTAACCACACATGCTCCACTAACGACTTGGTAAGGTACAAAGTGTAATTTTATGGGCTAGCACCAATTTTACATTTTCCTAAAGTAACTAAGATTGGGAATTTATAATGTATAGTTACTTTATAATTCATTATACTTTTAATGAGTATTTAAAGTCGTATCCTACCCGTTCGGCTAACGACCCTCCACCGATCAAGGAAGCGGTGGGTGAGAGTGGACACCCATTAAGTCACCATTTTATAGGCAACAACCTTATACCCCCCTTATAGACCGGCTTCGTGAATGAGGCCTACTTGCGGTAAGAATGACATATTCTTATACCTATCTATATAATAAAATTATAATAATAGTATAAGTGTTGATTTTTAAACTTTTTAAAAATCTAAGGTTTAATTTGGAATTAAAGTATTAAAGTGTAAGACTTTTCAAATTCCAAAACTTGAGGGCAAGATTTGAAACTATTCCAAGTCTCTTCAATTTGTAACTTATGAGTTTTAATGGTTCATAAAAATGAAGACTCTTCATTTTATGAAACCTCTTTAGTTCTTTAATCACAATTTAAAGAAGTGACTTTTGGTTATCCATAACTTGAGGACAAGTTATGGACACCATCATTGCCATTAAGATCATGAATTAAACACACATGGAGGTTACACATAATTCCTATGATCTTCTAAAACTCATAAGAACACAATTTCATGTTAAGCAATTTCAAGAAATCATATAAACATATACAATACTTGAAAATTGATAAAAGTCATGTAAAATTGGTTAACATAATCATTATCATTTTGAAAAACAGATTTTACAAGTCCAAAACAGATTGGGATAATGATTTTAATCCATTTCCATCAACAAAACTCGAAAAAACTACTCAGCACGCTCCTACTCGTCGAGTGCATTATCCTACTCGACGAGTAGGATGAATTTGTTCATGGACTCGGCGAGTCCTCCCCATGAACTCGGCGAGTCCAGTCGTCAGAATGCAGAATTTTCGATTTTCAAGCAGTTTTGCATCAAGTATACAGAAAACAATCCTAGGCTCTGATACCACTGATGGGTTTTGAGCATTCTAACACTTCCTAAGTGTACATGCAACCCTAATAACCTTGAATCTATGTTTTCTCTATATACATGCAAATTTCTTTTTCAAGGTTATTTCCTAACTAGCATGGCATGGGGATTACATAAAACATAAAAACTAGTAGCAATACATACCTTGTTGTTGCTTGGATTCCTTCAAGACTTTGTGAGCCTAGCACCCCAAATGTTGTGCCTCAAATGCTTCACACAACACCACAAAACTTGGAATAACTTGAGAGAATGTCACTTAGCCTCAAAATCGGTTATGCCCTCTCTAGAAACACTTAGTGCACATTTTGCATGCTATAGGGTTTCTTTTATAGTGTGTCATAATTAGGAGTTACAAATGTAAACCCTAATTGTCATGATTCTTCATTTCTCATTACCCATGGGTTTGTAACTCCCATAGACTATCCATGGAGCTCCATATGGTTACAACCAAACCCATAAACCATGGATCATTAATCCACCATAAAAGAATTGATGATTTGTCATAATCAACCCTACATATTTAATTAGTCTCATTTTGATCACCAAATTAATACTAGATTAATACTTGATCAATACTAATTAAATAATACTATTATTAATATATTAGAACTTATAATATATTAATAATCATAAGTGTCTTATTCTCTCATTTAGTCTATCCAAGTATTGCAATGCCATGCAACCCAAATGGACCATGCCGGGTCGGGTCAAGTTCATACCAAATAAAGTTATGGACTTAGACACTATATCCAACAAAAACGACATTAAATCATTAAAAATACTCAAAACATTAAACTCTTTTATCATCTTATATTTTTTCCCCAAAATTCATGTTTGTATATATATATATATTATATATATATATATATATATATATATATATATATATATATATATATATATATATATATATATATAAAACTAAGAGTTAAAAGGCTTAGGACTGATAACTCATTCCGGGTCCTTTTCCTTGTTTGGATGTGGGCTTATAGTACCGATTATTTGTCCGAGTGTCGTTTAAATTTTACTTATATATAAAAGTGTATATGTATATAAATATAATGGTTATTTCATAAGTTTAACTACCTTTGTAACATGTTGAGCAAGGGATTACATGCAAACATGGTTAAATACACATTCAGAAAGTACATATAAATTATAATACGTATAATTTATACATAGAACAATAATTCATGATTCAAGTATACTAGAATACACAGTCTTACAAGAAACTAGGGTTTTGATACAAAACAAATCAATGGTTTACACTTATCAAATACATGTTAGAAATTCTAATTCAAGAACATACTTTCAATCATTTATTTTAGAATGATTGGGTTTTGATTGAAGAACATACTGTCAATCATTTATTTCAGAATGATTGGGTTTTCATAACGAATATACATGTAAAGTTTATATGATTTTTATGAGACATGCAATTCAGGTTGTTTAATTCATTTTAGACAACATAGGAAAAACCCTGACATTATAACCAGAATCTCCAGCTGGGGATCGAAACAAGTGTGTGTAGATCTATATTGGGATTGACAACCCCGCACTCAGGCTGCTAGCTACAGTCAGGCATACACGCCGATGAGTGGCAATTGTTATCAACAGTTTAAACGCCCACAAAGCGTTTGTTTCAGGCCATCCGTCATAGTATGGTTATAATAACTCATTAAAAAGATATTAACAATACGTTAGTGTATAAACAACTAAACGAAAGTACACCTTCAAAGTACCAGTTTACAGAATACAAAATACAATGGTTCAATACAGTTTTCAATAACAGTTGGTGGAGCCAGGCACATTCTCAGTACAAGTTTTTCATAAAGGAATACAAATACAAAACATTGATACAAAGTGAACGGTTTTATGGGAATAAAACTACTTTTCATATACAACAGAAAATATAGGATTTTCTGGAACAATTTATATATACAAGATACAGAGACATCCTTTAAACATAAACACTTATGCACTCACTCAACTTTATGTTGACACTCTCTTTTCAAATTACTTGTATTCTCAGGGAAATAATACACAGGTACTCCCCGAGCTTTTTGAGAAGATGGAGTTCTGTTGAGTCATATCTTCTTTTGTATAACTATATGTTGGTTCCATATAAAATGATTGAACACATGTAAATACTTATACCTTTTAAATACAATGGTTGTTTGTACTTTGATTACTATGATGCATGTGTTGTGATACTACAATTGAAGTCCTCCACCCCCGGACGTTTCCGCCGTCTGGTTTGGGGGTGTGACAGTCAGTGATAGGATAGCCTGTTTAGGTTATGCCTGATTGTATGAGCCTTTGAATTGCATGTACAGATTCCTGATTAGAGGATATAATGGTTAGATTGGAATATGATGGTTGGAATTTCCATTGTCTGAATGTTGCTTGCTTTGTGAGACTTTTAGTAATGTGAGCTAACTATTATGTGAATATGCTAAGTTACATGTAGCACAGGCTAGATAATCTCAGAGAGATAGATTTGACCCTATTGCGCAACTCTTGTTTAAGTCCAACCATTCTGGGGATGGGTCTTTTACTCGAAGGATTATCTGATCTCTATTGCATGTGGCTATATTCATGAGGTAGCTAGTTGACATTAGTGGTAATCTTTCAGCAGCTGAGGACTGGGTGAGTTCGGGAACCTAGGAAAGCCTAGGATATGTTTCAGTGGGTTAGTAGTGAGGTTCAGTGAGACTTAGGTGTACCAGTTTGAGGAAGTGACTTGGAGGATTCAGGAGGATTTCTGAGGAAAGTATGGATAGGTGTGGAAGGTAGTATTGGGCCCGTACTACTGAAATCACATGATCCATACTCGAATCAGTGAGAGTCTTGGAGAATCTGAGAAGCTTCGGGGATAAGTTTGTGACCTAGTTTGGGGACAGAGGATGTTCCAGTGTTGCAGCTTGGCCATTGGAAAATGAGTTAGCGAGCGTGACAGGGTGTCAGACCCTGAAGGATATGATTTCCAAGAAGTTGCAGATGCGAGATCGATTTGGAGAACCCTAGAAAGAGAGGTTTGTGCCAGGTGTGTATAGTAGAGGGTCCCGGGAAGAGACTCATGACTTCTAATCATCGGGTGAAAGGCCAGCATGGCCTGAGTCAGTGCAGCACGTACATGACAGTGCATAAGGGAGTTTGTCGCTCCAAGGGTTTAGGCTACTACAGGGTAGCGGGGTTGGTTATGTCAGCAGAAGGTGATCAGTATTCCTCCAGATGTTGCGGGTATGTCATCTTCTATTGCTACTAGATGGATGTTGGGGATACGTATCACTTTGGTATTGTGAGTGAGTTTGGATAAGTCATATCTCGAAGCGATTTTCTGCTAGTGTTTGAGTTATCAAGGATTATATATGCCATCCTGCATGCCTAAAGGTCCTTGATGAACCCACAGAGGGACACATCTTGCGGAGTGGTTTCTGCGTGTACCGTTACCATTTCGGATCTTTGTCGGGATCTATGCAAGAGTATTATTTAGAGGATACTCGGTCAGGGTTGGAGTGATAGTTCTCCAGTGAAGTCAGCGTTCAGGGGTCCTATCATTGTTCAGGTATGGTCGGTAATTGTCTATGGATGAACTTTAGAGTTCAAGGCACTACCGTTGCTAGGACAGAGCTGGTGACATGAAGAGGGTAGTGTCAGTCGCGGGTGTTAGATGCATAAGTGGTTGGTCATCGCATGTTCAAGAGAATTGTATTTTCGCATGGGCTGTGTTCGGTTAGAGTTCAGTGGTACAGCGAGATTGGGAGTTGGAACGAGGATTCGCCAGCCAGAGTGAAGATTGAGGCCTTCAATTGACAGCATGGGAGATGGATGGAGGTGTCAGACTGGACCAGATTTCCAGAGTACTCATCAAGATTTCTGAGGATGGGCGATCTCAAGGTTTAACCGGTGATTAATCGCTAGCATTGGTAAGCACATGTTGTCATCAGTGGGATATTAGAAAAAGAGAAGGATTGGGAATCCTTCAATTCTCGCGTGTCGTGAAGACTTAGTCGAATCTAAGTGGGGGAGTGACTTTTTGTAAAGTTATCCAAATGTGAGTTCTGGTTGCACGAGGTGCAATCTCTTGGGCACCTTGTCAACCAGAAGGGTATCCTGGTTGATCCGGCCAAGATAGAGGCCGTGACGCAGTGGGAGATTCCGAGGTCTCCATCTGAGATTCGGAGTTTCCTGGGTCTAGCGGGTTATTACTGGAGATTTGTACGAGACTTCTCCGAGATTGAGGTTCCTTTAACCCGACTGACCAAGAAGTTGGTGGCCTTTCGTTGAGGGCCTGAGCAGCAGACAGCCTTCGAGACTCTCAGACAGCAGGTTTCAGGAACCAAGGTAGAGCTCCAGTTAGGAATCAATTTCAGTCGAGTGTTAGGTCAAGTGCGTCTTCGACCTGGTACGGAAAGTGTTTGTAAGTCTACGGGGGTAGCCGTAGCATTCACTAGCAGTCAGTTAGCATGGAAACTGTTGTAAGACTGCGGGGTAGCTGTAGCATTCGCTAGCGGGCAGATAGTGATAGAGTGTCGTGAGACTACGGGTGTAGCCGTAGCAATAACTAGGTTGGTAGATGGCATGAGCGTGTTGTTAGAACGTGGAAGGAACAATAGTACCCACCGGTTCGGGTGCAACATGGATGATATGGAAATCCACAAATTGGATTTCGGATTTACCCAAATAGATTAGATCTGGTTAAGCCAGTAATGAGACTGTAGGGACGTCACTACAGTTATGAGATCAGGGAAGCAATGGACTGCTTAAGGTTGTTTGTGATATAAGGCTACCATTGGTTAGGTAGCAATCACTTTTAGTCTTGGATTGGATGATGATAGGATTCGACGCATGGACCCGATCGGTTAGATCAAGAGGTTGTTAGAGCCAGCGTGGCATGATAACTAGTGGCAACTAGTTCCAGAGAAGAATTTCGTTCGGGAGTCGTGTGAGGCGACTAAGTGGGAGTCCTTTGGCTCCGCGACCGGGCCGGAACCCGGTATTTCAGGCGACTGATGGACGAATTGAGACCAGGAAGGTCTCGATAGATTTTGGGAAGCAGCTATGTAGCAGTGTATACTAGGGATGAGCATAGGCGGGTACCCGCCTCATTTAGCGAGAACCGGAACCGGAACCGGCGGTTCCTAGAAAGTTAGAACCGAAACCGGAACCGCTCTAGGTAGTTCTTAAATGTTTGGAACCAGTCCCGGAACCGGCGGTTACGGTTCCGGGAGCGCGTAACCCGGTTAGATTAACTTTGTTAACTTTTATCGATAAAACCGCAATTTAGTTCGATCCAAATCAAGTCAATTCGGACCAAAGACGGACAAAATCGAAACCAGAACTAGAACCGCTTAAGGTGGTTCCAAAACTTTAGGAACGGGAACCGGAACCACTTAAGGCGGTTCCAATTCCAAAAATGGCAGTTCCGAGGCGGTTCTGGTTCCAAAAGCGGGTACCCTGTTCCGATGCTCATCCCTAGCGTATACTGCTTCAGGAAGTTCGGTGTTTGGGTAGTTTCAGCGTTTGGGCAGTGATAGTATGTGTGTTTTAAGTTTCATATACGCAGGGAATAGCTCGTTTATTGGGGAGTGACAAGTCACCCACAACGGGATTATCTGAGCCTTGGCTAAGTGTAAGTGATTTGCAGGGATAATAGGGTCTGTGAACCTGTTTTATAGTGAGAACCTAAAGCTATCAGAAGTTGAGTAGCCTGTTGAGGGATGAACAGACTGGATTCAATGATAATGATTCAGTATGAGTGGTCTGTTAGGGATTCAGACCATCACGAGACAGCAGTTCCCAGACGGAGTAGATGTGATTTTGTTGCAAGGAGTTCATTCGTTTCTGGGTTTAGAACCCTACGAGGGATGATTTAGAATGCCTTGGAAAGGCTGGGGCTATGCTCGGAGTTGTGACCGTATTACTAGAGTGGTTAGCGTGTAAGGAAGGGTAAGGAATTATTTCGAGGACGAAATCTAATTTAAGTGGGGGAGAGTTGTAACACCCCGTTTACTTATTAGATAAATAAATAAATTAACGAACGAATAGTAGTCCTAAAACAAATAATTATATAAAAAAATGGTCTCAAAGAGCTAATTGTCACAATTTTAGAAGTCGGGGGTTAAAAGTGTAAGTTTCGTATGGGTTCCGTAAAGAATTATGAGGGCACGGATTACTTGGTAATTATTGCGACTTCATTTGAAAAGAATTTGTAGAGGAGGAGCTGTTTTAGTAAAAACCGGACCTGAATTGTAAAGGATTTAATGCTGAGGGTTTATATGGTAAATATAGGATCTATTTCGAAATAAATGGGAGCTGGAAGGACCATTTTGGTCATTATGGCAAACTCGTATAAGGAGCCGGTATATAAAGGTTATGAAACCCTAACCCTAGAGACCCATTGCAGCCCCCAACCCTCTACCACCTTATACCTCCCATCTCCGGCGTCACCTCCTTCCTCCACTTCCGGCGTCGCACCGCCACTGTTGAGACCGTGAACCATAGAAGCCTCCTCCGCCGCTGTTGGCATCGTCGGGTCCAACCACCACCACACCGCCATACTGCTGCCGTTGACGCCATTTCTGACGAGTAGAGAAGACGAGAAGCGCTGGAGCATCCAGCGCCGTTGTTGATACACCGCCAAGAACCACCGAGCCTCCATTGTGTCTTCCATCGCTGCTAAAAACGGGGACCATCGTGTGATGTTGCTGTTCGGTAGGTAGCGAAGGAAAGCGGGTCGCAGCTGCCCTCTCCAGTTGTTAGATCCCGCTGCCGCCTCTCCTCCACCATCGAGATACCTCGACACTGCTCCACCTTCCGACGTCGCGCCGCTGCCATTCTTGCTGGAGGCCATCTCGTCGTCGGATATTATTCTGTGGCGGCTGGCGCTCTTTCCTGGTCATTGGCGCCGCCGCTGTAGACGCTAACATGGTTGCTGCCTACCTTTTTGTGTCACCCTCGCCGCCGTGAGCCACCAGGTGGGTGGCGGGTCCCTTTGAACAAATCTGAGTCGTGTGTGTGTGTTCTAGAGTGTAGGAGTTCATTGGAGGTGATGGGTTGGTCAAAAAGTCACCACCACCACGTGCCACCGCCGGCCACCACTAGGTTGTTGTCTATATGTATTTGTATTAGTGTGTGTGTGTGTGATTATTGGAGTTTAGCATTGTAAAATGTAACTGGAAAGAAGCTCAAACCACCACCGTAGGGTGGTGGCTGCCGCCTTCTGCCGCCACCGGCCGCCGTGCCAGGTGGCGGTGTGTTTAGTTGTGTTGGGATTGCTTATTGGATGTTTGGACAAAGGACTAAAACCCTAATGGGCCTATTAAACCCTAATAGGCCCAATGAAGCCCTAATGGACCCAAAAGCCCAAACATGTGACTAATTGGTGTAATAAACACTAATTGACCTAAGGAAAACCCTAATGGGCTTAAGGACTTGGTTTTGGGCCTATTAGGCTAATATGGGTTGGAAAACCCTAATGCCATGAAACCCTAATTTGGGACTTATCAGGACCGCATCAGAATTTTTTAACGAACTTAAAGTAATAATTAATAACCATTTGCAATTAACCTAAGGCCATGTGGGACTTAATGGACTAAGTCCTTAATGGGTTAAGTAGGGACACTTAACACTAATCGCCATTTTATGTGAAACCCTAATTTCACTTGGGTCTATTGTTGGGCCTTTCTATTGGGCCTTGATGATTTGGGTTATTAATGGGCCATCCAAGATCAAGCAAAGGGACTAGAATAATTAATGGGCTTTGAGGTAAGGCCCATATGAGGAGTTGGGCCCAATTTGGAAAATTGGGCCATAATTGGGCCATAGTTTGGGCCTTTATGATTATGTGATATTGGGCCATTAGAGTATTGAATGTTGGACTGGACTAAATGGTTGGGCCTTATGGTAAGACCTTATAAAGGTTTGGGCCCAATTTGGAAAATTGGGTCATATGTTGGGCTCGACTCATAGTTAACTTTTGTGCCTTTGGATTGGGCCTTGGGCTTGAATAAAGCTAAGTTAGGGGTAAAGTAGTATATACCCCCAAGTATGTAATTATGGTTACGTGTTCGAACCCAATTATTAATTGGGTGATGTTTTGATATTGACAGTTCGGGAATCTGTCATTCAGCAGCTGGGGGTTATGTCTATGGGACTTCAGCAGTGTGAGGTGAGTTACCTTCCAGTAGGGGTGGGTCTACGGCCACAATGCCGGCCCACCAGTAGGAGTTGTTAGATGATTGTCTTTGTGATAATTGTCTATGTTTGCTACTACCTGTTATGTTTATGTGCTAGTATGATATGATTTTATGTGATGGTGATAGTAGGGGGTGAAATAGTCCCCGGTTACCGGTCGATAGGACCGAAGGGGTAGATTAGTACCCAGCTATGCTAGACAGATTATGATATATGCGATATGATATTATGTGGTAGTAGTAGGGGGTGAAATAGTCCCTAGTTACCGGTCGACAAGACCGAAGGGGTAGGTCAGCACCCAGATATGCTAGGCAGTATGTGATTTATGTGTTTATGCTATGCTTTTATGTGGTAGTGGTAGGGGTGAAATAGTCCCCGGTTACCGGTTGAAAGATACCGAAGGGGAGGCAAGCTCCCGGTTACCGGTTGAAAGATACCGAAGGGGTAGGTCGGGCACCCAGATATGCCTGACATGGGGCAGGTCGGGCACCCCGGTATGCCTGACAGTGGGGTAGGTTGAGCACCCTGGTATGCTCAGCAGGGTTGGTCGGGCACCCAGATATGCCTGGCAATATGTGACTGTATGGTATGTGGTATGATGAGGGAACTCACTAAGCTTCGTGCTTACGGTTTACAATTTTGGTTTTAGGTACTCGTTTTCAAAGGAAAGGAGTTGGCTCGATCGCAGCGCATCACACCATGTTTTCCGCACATGAGATCTTTGGGATTACACTCTGATATTATTTCATGATAACATGTTTCGATTACTGACACTTTGGTTTTGACATGAGATGTTATTACAGATGTTTTTATACTTATGGTTTTATAATAACTTATATAAAAATGAAATTTTCAGTCTAGAATTTTGGGATGTTACAGATTTCTATTGTTCTAATATGGAGACAATATGAGAAAAAAGCAATGATTTTACAACATCCTCAGTTAACCACTTTAAGGGGCGACAAAATTAGTATTACATAACCTATTATTAAGGCGAACGTCGGTGACGGTTTTTGTTTGGTCCAGAGGGGGAGTAGCTGGTACTCCGGTGGTCATTGTGAGGAGGATATATGGTGGTGCTCAGTGATCTTCTGGAGGAGGAGAGAAGGAGTGATGACTTTGAGGATGAAAGGATGAGTGTTCTAAACGAGAACAAAAATGCTTTCGAGCCCATCTGATTTCACTAAAAAATTAAAAACAATGAAAATTAATATTTTTTTACGTGTATTGTTGTTCGGAAAGTTAAGGTTGCGTTTAATTACGGAAAAACAATTTTCATTTACCATTTTTAGTTCTTCGTTTTCTGTTTTCATTGAAAAATTTAGAAAACTCGTTTAGTTAAAATTTATTCTTTTTTCATTTTCAGTTTCAGAAAATTAGAAAACGTGTTTAGATGTGTATTTTCCAATCGGTTTTCATTTTTAGAAAACGGTAGTGGTGGTAGGGTGGGGGTGGGCGTGGTGGTGGTGGCGGTGGTGGAAATGGTAGTGTGGATGATGAAGATGGTGATGGTGGTGGTGGTGACGGCGGTGGCGGTGGCGGTGGTAGTGCAGCAACAATGATGGGGGTAGTGGTGGTGGTTGGGGTGTGATTGTGGGGGTGGTTGTGTGTGCGTGTGTATGTTTGTGGGTATGGGTGTGGGTGGGTGTGTGTTTGGTGGTGGTGGGGAGGTAGGGTGCAGGAGGATGTGTGTGTGGTTCTAGGTGTGTGTGTTTTTTTTGTATGTGTGTGTGTGTGGCGGGGGGGTGGGGGGAGTGGTGATGGGATGGGGTGGGGTGGGGCGGGGTTTGGGAGTGGGTGGATTGGGGGTATTAGGATGGGTGGGGTTCGGGTGGGTGTGTGTTTATATTTTTGAAATTTTTTAGAATTAGAAAAATATGGAAAACAATAACAATCGGTTTTCCAAAAATTTCCAAATGCTGAATTTTAAGTCGTACAAATCTTATTGTGTTATTTACAATCATTTTAAGCATTAAAAAATACCATGTCTTCTTAAATTCATTCAATCTGCAGATGGTTTCCATTTGAGGTCAATTCGAAGCCGTAGAAGCCCACCTACCACCTTCTGTTTTGTTCATCGTCGTTATTGCTTCGACTACCACCACTATCTGTGGATTTCACCATGATGCCTTCACTGACCATCTTCGCCTTCACCGCCTCCATATAACCACTATGATATCAAACCCCCTACTACCACTTCTCATTTCTCCGCCTTCAGTCTCTTTGAATCACTTTTGTTCAGACTTTTATTGTTGCTATTGTTTCTCACCGTCGATTCATTTGCTAGGGGTTCAACAAGCAGAAGCCACGACAAGCTCTTTCCTTCTCCCCCACACACCAGTCTTCGTTGATCTTTGGTACCGTAATTACCAGCCACCATCACTACCGTGTAACTCACTTACCCCACCTAATCACCACCACCGTCGATGCTCACCACCGCGGTGCTACCTTGATAATTCGAACCTCAGGTTCCACCTTGGTTATTTACCTCTAACCCATATACAGGGATATGTGGGTTCAAGCCACCGTTACAACGACCTAAATTGACACCACTCACAACCTCACTCCTGCTACAAAGAGATAGTCGGTACGCCTTCTTTCGTCTTCAACCACCCGAACAACTCTATGTGCCGCCTTCTTCCTCCTAGATGTGGTAAGTATTAAAAAAGGGAATCCTTTTCCCAATCCTCTCATCCCCGTTCTCTGTTACTAAAATCTGACATCAGGCAAAAATCCGTCAAAACTGAAGAAAAAAATGGTGGCTAAGGGTGAAATAAGCAATTGCTGCTGTTGTTATAACAACGTCTTACCCATCTTAATCGAATTCCATATCCATCCACACTAATAGCATTTATTTTGGCAATTTTCGTAATTGTTATTTTCTATTTATATTTCATCAGTTAACCCAATAATAACCCCAATAGAAATCACATCAAAGACTACTTAGGTCATAGGTCATGTATGCAGCCTCTCAGTTCCTTCCTGAATGTTTATCAAAAATGATATATTCTTTGTCTTACTTGATTGCATTCAACGTAAATTCAGATATTTGATTATGGACATGTTTATCAAGAATGATTTATGCTCCTGGAAGAATAAGTGTGTCTATTTTCCCCTCTCTCTACATCAACAATTGCCGTTTTTTTACCATTCCCTGTATGGTTGTATCTTTCCTATGCAAGGGATTTAATTTGTTCTTATTTTTGTGATTAGGGCTTGATGATCATCGTGCCTCTCTTTCTCCCTATCTACATCAACGGTGCTTATTGGAAATGAAGGTAACAAAGTAAACTCATCTGCTTTCTTGATATTTTTATTATAAACATATTTGAATTTATTTTGGTTCTAATTTATCCCATGATTCTTTTATAGGCGATGGTGACCAACTTTCCCTTCATTTTTTCGTACCAATTTGGCCTATCAGGTCAGTTGGTTGCATGTTATTTGTCTAAATTGCCTAATTTACCCTCCATTTTGTTGTTGAAGTGACATATTTGCCCTTTATTTGGCCTATTAGGTTGG
Organism: Lactuca virosa; assembly: GCF_052849685.1. Taxonomy (NCBI): domain Eukaryota; kingdom Viridiplantae; phylum Streptophyta; class Magnoliopsida; order Asterales; family Asteraceae; genus Lactuca; species Lactuca virosa. The sequence continues at coordinate 200,483,540 of NC_136426.1, forward strand.
AAGAAAAAGAGAAGTATGTGGACAGTTTTAATCTTGAGTTCACTGGTATGTAGCAAGTATTACATTGCTATTTCTTTCGGTTTGTGTTATAATTATCACTGGATTAATTAAAGTGATCATCTTTCTTTCAGTTCGGAAGCAAAAGAAAAAACAATGCTTATCATGTATTGAAAAAATTCCAAGGGTTGCAGGCTTCCATAAGTTGATCATCTTTCTCCTACACAATCACAAATGATTTGATACCACATCTAGTAAGGTATTAAATCATATTGGTCTGATATGGAGTTTTTTTTGTAATATTTAACATAGAATTTTGGAGAAAATGGTGAATAGGAAGTGTTTCCATCTGGATCTGTCTCACTTATACACACATTATTTTATAAAAGATCTTGATGTATTTTTATGTATTTGTGTATTTGTATGTGTAGGTGTGTTTGTGTGTCCTATTAACATCCTTTGTAAGATCAGACGATAATTTTGAACTTAATATAGCAATTAATTTCATTGTTTTGTCTATTTAAAAGAAATGGAAGTAGGATGCCAAAATTGTTAAACAAACATAAGCACAATGTTATTTCATGTTGTGTGTGTGGAAATATCAATGTGCTATAACTGCTTTTTATTATTTAAGTCAACGTAACAGATTTGGGACAAAAGGATGGGGTGTATGTAAATGTGGTAGGGTAATTTTTATAAGTTATATCATGTTTCTGGGAATCTGCGGGCCTTTCTAATATAAATAGAGAAGTTTTTATTCAATTAGTTGCAACAGTGCTTTCTATAACTTCTGTCATGTTCCTTGGAGAAGTAATATTAAAATAATCATAAATTATCGTATTTTGTTTCTTTATTGTAGCTTAATATAAATATATTTAACTCTTTTGGACCATTTTGTTTTTGCATGGCAGTTGATTTCAGAGTTAGTTTGCACCAAAAAGTAACATACCAGTGATTTCAATATATAATGCTTTTTTTATGTATGACATGAAAGTACATTGTCCCTTTTTAAGGTAATGTGCTTCACAACAACCCACCTCCAACTAATTTCTTCAAGACATTTTACTCTGTTTTTTGTTCTTTCCAGAAATTTTGACAATGATGCTCTTTTTTGGAACAAATGGTTGTAGATAGTTTCATCTTCTTGGATGATTCCAATTTAAAAATTGGTATGTAATTTACCTTTTTTGTTGTACAGGTTCTTTACACATAGTTGATTCTTTGTTTTATTTATCTTCAAGCTCTCTTTTGTTAACAAGGAAAACAAAGTTTCAATGCTACACAATAATCTTATGAATTTTAATATGAGTTTCCTCATTGATGTTACATGTTTTTTATAAATCTTATTTTAATACACAAGTTATTAGGGAGGCAAAAAGAAAGAGGCATATGTGTTCGTTTGTTTATTTATGTTTTTAAGTTTGTGCACCTACGTGCATTTGTGTGTCTTTATGTGTATTTGTTCCATATTAGCTTAAATTAGTGTTAAGTTGCATGTGTTGTAGATATAAAAGAGGCATGTATTGCTGAAAGAGACAATAGCTTCATTCAAGTAATCAACCATGAAAATAACAATAAAAAAATACTTTATTTGTAATTTCTTTTAAGTTATTTCTATTTAATATTGTTTTGTATTTTGCAGGTTTCTAATGAACTCTAACATCTTTTATGCTTTAAGTTGCGAATTTTTTTCAGACCTAGTAGACCAATAACTCTTATTGCATGTATAAACTTATTTTGATTGTGTTGTATTGTTTATAAAAAAAAGTTTATACATTGGTTTTGTAATATACAAGTATTGGCTATATTACACTAAAGGGAAAATGACTTATATGGGTAACTATGTTTAAGTTAAGCATCGGGCCCACCTGATTGTAGCAGGTCATTTTTTGGGCTTAAGGCCATGTTGGGGGTTCTTGGGCCATATTAGGCCTTAGATGCCTTGTAGTTGGGCTTGGATGCCTTTTTGGGCTTTTTATGGATTTGGGCCTTAAGGGAGGGAGGCCCATTGAGGCAGGGGTAAAGGAGCCCTTTTTGCCTTAAGTTAAGAGTTAGGGTTTTGGACTTGAGTTCGAGGTCATCACTTTAGAAGAAGAAGAGCAATCGTAGGAGAAGAAGAAGTCATTCGTTCATGAAGAAACCCTAAATCGGTTTTTAAAGGAGGAATATATCATTTATTGTTTTGTCAATCGTTATTATGTCATGTCATAATAGTTAAGTCAAGTTATCATTTAACCTGTAAGAACCAATTACCGGTGGGTAATATTTGAACAAAACATATAGTTTGTTGGTGTTTTTTGTACAAAAAGTTTACTTGGATGGTGTTTTTTGAACATACCAAACTTGGATGGTGTTTTTTGAACGATTTTGAAACATAGTTACCTCTTTGAGTCATTTCCTATTGTTTTTTTTCCTTTACTTATTTTTTATCGGTAATTGCCGGTTACCAAATGTCAAATTTGAACAAAGAATGTACTTCGTTGGTGTTTTTTATACAAATGCTTTACTTGGATGGTGTTTTTTGGACACACCAAACTTGAATGATATTTTTTGAACGATTTTGAAACATAGTTATCCATATAAGTCATTTTCCCTACACTAAACTAGTTGTGACACCCATGTATTACATGAGTTCATTAAAAGAAAATAATAAACATGATGATCTAACAATTTAGAAAATTTACATTTATAAGAAAAAAAGTAAAATATAAATTACTAAATTTGAAATGCTTGTTTTACTTTTAAATTTAAACTAATAAATTAAATAAATAAACAACTAAAATAATTGGATTCAATCTAAAATTTTAGAAGTTATAAGGAAAGTTGCATTAAGGAATTGGATATACATTTATTATTATATTTATTACATTTAAGTATTATATGAAATTTAATAAAATGGAAAAAAACCACAAAATGACACATGAATATATTTTAATCTAAGTTTATCACAAAATGACGTGTGGTATAATGCATAAGAGGATGATAAGTGGCAAAATTATTTTCATTTATTAGGAAATATGTTCCTTCATATTTCCACCTTTCGTCATTTCTTACTTATTGCATGTAATTTTAGTCCTTTACAAATACGGTAACCTGAGATGAGATCAGGAAGTATTTAGTTAATAAAAGTTATTATACACACACACGCAAAATCGCAAGTGGTATGAGAGGAAATCACAGATGGATTAAGCCCATCCACCATTTTACAAGTACGTTCGCAGATGGACAAGTAAAATCGCAGATGGACAAACTCAATCTGTGATTTTGATGACTATTTTTGTAATTTAGGTTTTTTTGGCTATTTTCCACAAAGTAATTAAGAGATTAGACTATTTTTGTAATTTTCTCTTCTTTTAAAGTCATGCTGCAATGTAATGTTTTTTAATTTTGAAAAAATAAAATATTATGTTTTTTTTTTTAGTTTTTTATTTAAATTAAATTGTTAAAAAAATAAATTGAGGTACGGCGAAGAAACCATGCTGTGGTAAAAATGACCAACCTGGAACAGGCTCCAAGTGAACCAATGAATATCCAGTTACGATGCCACAAGATGGAAGATGCTGAATTTAATTGCAGAATTTGATATCTTACTCAAGGAGTTTGTAACATTTGAGTTTCATGCCACAAGATGGAAGATGCTGCTTCAAAAGCTTTGTAAATCTTGTGAAATCGAGGTAGATTTTTATTAAAGAAATTCCCTGGCAAATAGAAACCATGGTCAAAATGCAATAATGCGTACTTTTCTTTCTCTTTGATAACTACAAAATATTTACACCGATGGTGGAAAATGTATGTTATCACTTATTCATTAATTCGTAATTGTTAAAACTTCAAATTGTCTTTTATTGGATCACATTGATCTAGGATTAAACATTTGTGGCAAGAAAAACCCTTTAAACATCAACTGAAACTTTTTCATTATTTGGGTGATGATATTTGCAGGTTGAGTCGATCTGGCCAAGCTTGGTCGTGTGTGAAAGCAATACAACAACTAAATGCATAGACCTCATTTCTTATAAATGGACCAACATTTGCGGCTTAGAGAGGAGCTTATTTTTTTGGATTTAATATTTAGTAATGCATATCATCAGTCTTGTTAGCAAAACAGGAGCAAGTCAGTATAATTTCCATGTCATTGGGATTGTTGATCAATTTGTGTATATTCAGAGGCTGAGAATTGTTCACTATAGTATAACTTCTCATAATTATAAGGATCCCATATTTTAGAGCTTTTTTACAAAGATATACTTAATCAGTCCCAACCATACCAACTTCATCTTACATCGTTTTCTTATATAATTCATAACGATAATGGGACAATTAGATTTGCCTAGTAATCCATATTTTATAAACCACTAGATTATGACCCGCGTTAAACGCGGGGAACATATAAAAAAATACATATAAAGATATAAAAAAGTTAGTACAATAATAAAAAAAAGATAAATTAATATCAATAGACTTAATGTTATTGGTGACATTGAAATGTCTGGAAAAAAACAACGAAATACATAAATATTTATAATCGTTGAAGGACCTCTTTGTAAACAATATTTTTTGTTTTATTAGTTGGACGACCTTTATCATTACATATGAGCACCTTCAATCCTTTTTTGCTTGTGACGCGATAAACGACATATAACTGGTATGAGTGAAAACGGGTCTATGCAAGTAGGATATCCAAAATTTGATAATGTTCGTCCTTGACTTGTTAATGACAACGACCAATCAATGTTTCATCATTATAGCAAAATACTATGACAAATCTGCCAATTATAGTTATAGCAACATACTTCTATCTTTTTAAATAGGAAAAAAAAATCACCATTGGTAACCAGTTATGTAATATTTTTCTTCACACATGATATATTACTATACCATTTTTCTGCCTTACGGAATCAGGGTCCAATTACATAATCTTTTTCTGCCTAGGGACCAATTATGTAATATTTTTTCACCACAAGGACCAATTATGTAGTCTTTTTCTACACATGTATCATTTTTGTTATGTTTTCTTGCATTGCGATTATTGGTAAAGAGCCATATGTATGATGTTTTTATAGGTTAAATTGAGCTTCATTTTCCTTTAGTATATTAGATGTGTATTTAAAAACGATATAAACTCTTGAGTATAGACTATATGAAAATAAAAAAAATAATAATAAAGACTTTAAAAACAAACAAAAAATCAATGATAATTACAATAAATTGTTATTTTTGCAATTAGCCATAAGTATGTTGCTATGTTGGTAAAAAGAGGTGCTTCAAAAATTATTTAGAAAAAACAAAGACTCTTTAGCAACAAATAAGGTATCCAAGGCAATCCAACAACTATTCAGAAAAACGACTCTTTAAAAACATAAAATGTATAAAAAATTCAACTGAAATGAGTAATTAAAATAAATTCAACCATTTAATTATTACAAATTTTGATTCTTTGAAAAAATAAATTAAATTGAGTAATTAAAAAAATCACAAGAGTGAACAACATAGCTGGATGGTTGTAATTATCAAACATAATAAACAATGCACAAAAAAGCCACATAGAAAAATCAATGAATTCATCCACTTGTAGTAGCAACAACAAAAACCACGGAAAAAAAATAATAATAACAATATAGAATGATTGACATGTATATCAAAGATAACTTTTTTGCTTCAAAAATCCAGAGACAACAACCCTAACTGCAATAACCATTTGAGTGCAACCGTAACTATAAAACTCTTTCAACAATAAACAAAATAATTACTATCTATTATTTAATGATGACAAGTTCATTAACATATTCATCAATCTTGTCGCCTCTGCCATTGCATCCTTTGCATCACTTGTTTGGACATCAACGTCTGCAAAAACATGTAAAATCTTAAAAAGAAAGTAGAGTATCCACAACGTTGACCACATTGACCGGGCACAAATAGTATCCATTATTAAGCAACATCAAAATGTTGGTTACTGGAAATAAGGATAAAAGTTACAGGAAATAACAACCAAGTTTATTTTTTACCAATAAGTGTGATGAACTTGCATTTGTTTTATAGGAAATAGGCTAATAACAATGTTACTTTCTAATTTATTTATTAAAATCTGTGTTTTTAAATAAACCACCCATTATAGAAATGGGTAAATGGACAAAACTTATATAAATGAATGGAATGAAAATACTTAGAATGTTATCAAATAAAATGTTTGTTTTAATGGTTTAATGCAACATTTTTAAAATGGAAGTTTAAGCTTGCATTTATTTTTTTGTGGAAAATGCTCCTCCAACATGATTGCGTTTTTAGATTTATTATAACCACTCATGTAAAAATCAATAAGAAAATATGATTTTGCAACAACCATGGTTAATAAAAAAAATTTGGTCGATATAAAGACAAAAAACATGCTGGTCATCAAACAATGTTGTGGGGGAGCTTCTTGATCTTATTTACTGGTATAGTCCATCCATCATTGCTAACCATTTGTGACCACCAAGCTTTTTTCATTTGATAATCAATTGTTTAAAGTTATGGAAAGTTAAGATAATCTGCATTATTTACAAGTCAGTAAAATACTTAGACCCTATATAATTAGAAAATGAAAACCATAATCGTTGTCTATCAAATTACTGAAACTGAGTATTGTAGCTTGAAGAGGCAAATTGGTATTTGGTGGTATATGAAAAGGAAATGATGTAAAAGTTTTCATATATAATTAATACAACAATTGTTACAAAGCATCAAAAAAGTATATGCATTTTTTGGTTGTGTGGTCTTCAATAAACCAAGCGACTATATATGCCTTTGGAAAAGTTATTTGAACAAAAAAATAAAACAAACATATGTTCGTTTGGATTGAAGATTTCATGAAAATTGAAGATTTTGAAACTCTTTTGGTCCAGACATTTTATCAAACAACTAATATGCATCCCAGAGAAATATATATTACTGTTAAAATGGAAGCCACCTAAACCCACAAGAATCAATTTCATTAAACAAATGTCCTAATAAAAATGTAAAACTTATAACAAAACTTGGTTAATTACAAAAATAATAACCCATCACAATACCATAAGCCAATTTCAAGAAAAGTCAGTTTCAAGAATTAGTTCTGATGTTTAATTTTCGGGCAATAGATAAAAGGATACAGGATTACATGAGGCAAGATCCAACATTTTTATTAGGAAAATCAATACAAAATAATAAAAAGAAAGTGTACCTTGAGAAGAAAGAAAGCATGCGTGGGAGTAATTAACCTCAATTTCAAGCTGTTGGGGAAGAACATGATGCATGAAATGTATAGACAAAGAAAATGTAAGACGGAGAATATAAGTAGCTTGAAATATATAACAGTATGCTCAACAATTACTTGTTTTGATGTTATTTTCAATAATGTGTGACAGAGAACTCTCCTAATTTTGTGGGAAACGTCATAAGGTGAGGGTGTTATAGGTAGATTAAACATGAAATTACCATTGAACGTTAACAACACCCTACTCTTCACTTAATTTTATAAGAGATTTTATTAAGATTAAGTAAAAAGAAACACCTACATATATCTACATATATCTGAATCTATTAATTTTTTTTATAAATTAAGTGCATTACATTAAAAAGAAACAACCCCTTACTCCATTCCTTCCTTCATGAGGACCACACCCGCAAATCTTCCTTCTTCCTTCTTGAAAAAAAGGCAAAACGTTTATTCTTGGTTCCTACAAACGCCATCATCTGAAAAATGAAGAACATAAAAGTGATTAAATCAATTAAATCGAAATTTTATACCTGTCATCAACTATCAAATTGTAGGAAATCAGACAGAAGCCAAATCAGAGACAGAAGCAGGTAATCGAGTATGTGATTTGAATCGATTACACAAACGTAATACCCTAAAACTGAAAACCCAATTGAGTTTGTTACCTGTGCTAAGAGTCAGTTGTTTGCTATAACTTCAAATCGATTTGCAACAGAAGGAACAAGCACTGGAATAACATAATACTAGCAGTCCAAGCACAAATCGAATGGTTTGCCATTTGTGTTCTTTCTCGAAGCTATGGTTTTAGAGAGAAAATTAAAAATGAGGAAGATAAATGGTTGTGTAGCCATTTAAAATAGGAAAATCCATAACTCCAAATCATTTTCCTGATTTTATGTCATTATAGAGTATAAGATTTATGGTAACTCTTTTAAAATTATTTGAAATCTAGATGCAAGATAATATGGTAGTAATTCTTTAGGCAGGAAAAAAGAGATTTGACAATGGTGATGTCAGCAAAATGATCCAATGGTAGAAAACCTATTAATGAATGCAATCAAGGGTTCTGATTTCTTTATTTGTGAATTTAAGGTTCTCTTTTAATAATTATTAGAGATTAGAGATTCCATAGAATCGACAAACATTTTAAAGATAATGAGTCTTATATAATTATATAAATATTTAAAAATATAAGTTTCATATCAAATTATAATATGAAATTAAAATATTTTTTATTTTTATTTTTTTTATATATTTTGACACCGCATATTCAATGTTTTTTTATAATATTAAAAATGAAACTTTTTCCAAATATGTAACACCCCAAGTTCAGAAGCAAGAGTTCAGGGGTGTAAAGTGTTATTAGAAGGATGGACTCGGCGAGTTGGAGCTATGACTCGTCGAGTCGGAGCGTGTGAAGAGCACGTGATAAGTGGCCTGACTCGCCGAGTCGGGGGCTAGACTCGACGAGTCAGTGCTGGAAGAGGAAAACCCTAATCTTAGGGTTTGCACCCTATTTAAAGGACTTAATATCCTCCCCTCAGCCCCCTTACTACCCTTTGAGATCCAGAAACCTTAAAAGCGTGAGTGAGAGCCCTTGGAAGCAATTTGGAGCTTAGATAAGTGATTTTGTGAAGAGATTTTGAAGATCAAGGAGCTTGGATCAAGGAGATTTGTGGAGATTCGGCTTATTCTTCAGTGGGAGGTCGTTTTGGAGGTAATGAATCGTTATCCTTGGCCTTCTCCTTTCTAGATCCATCTTTCATGGAGTTTTAGGGTTTGTTTGGAGATAATATGACGAGATCTTGGTGCATGAGTTAGATCTGGAGCTGAAGCTACAGATCTGAGTTCTATTTGGATCAAATATGCAGAAAGCCCTTCTAATTGCTATGCAAAAGCCATTCCCCATGAGTTAAGTTCCTTTCTAGATTGGTTTTTGGAATTATGGGGCATGAAGCACGTAAAGGTAGCAACTTTATGTTGCTAAGGCACTCTAGGGACCCAGATCTATTGTTTGGAGCAAAGGAGTAGATATGTATCTTTCGATTATGGGAATACCCGTATCAACTCGGCGAGTCTGGGAGATGACTCGGTGAGTTGGGCTAGGGCTTCAGGCATTGAGTCGCGTAGTGACTCGGCGAGTCGCATGGGTGAACTCGACGAGTCATATGATGATGAGCTTGGACTCGACGAGTGGAAGAACAACTCGGAGAGTCTGATGAAGATTGTCGTGGACCCGGCGAGTCGGTTCTTGGACTCGGCGAGTCAGAGTGCAAAACCCCCAACCTCTTCTGGTTAGATTCAGATCAGTGAGTTGAGTGGTGACTCAGTGAGTTTGACAGGATATGACTCGGAGATTGTTGAACTCGACGAGTCATGGGGTGACTCGCCGAGTTGAGTCGTGTTATGAGAGTTTCCTGAGTTTAGGAACGCGGCGAGTCAATGGGATGACTCGGCGAGTAGGGTCAATCAGGAAGGTGGACTTGGACCAGTTTGACCTTCAGGGGTATTATGGTAATTTTTGGATATTTCTGTCATTGGATCATTATTGATTATAGGTGTTGGAGTCGGAGGCAGTGCTTCGGGTTTGTGCTTTCGTGATTCGGTTCGGCAGTTGCAAGGTGAGTTCTCCTCACTATATCAACAGGGTCTAAGGCACCAAGGCCGGCCCTTTATCGGATGGGAATCCGAGTATTTGTTTCATATGTATTGATTTGCTATGTCTGCATCCTGGTAATTAGGATGGTATAATGTTAGTGACCTGGTTAAGGTCGGTATCCTGGTATATAGGGTAATGTTATGTTAGTGACCTGGTTAAGGTCGGTATCCTGGTATATAGGGTAATGCTATGTTAAGTGACCGGTCAGGTCGGTATCCTGGTTAGGATGTTGTTATGCTGTTTGATCTGATAGATCGGTTTGTTTGGGGATTATTACGTGATTGACTATTTTATGTGCACATGGTGGTTTGACTGAGGTTGGGTTGAGGCGGGTCCTGCTTTGTGTTGTAGGCCAACATACCCAGGGCGGACCGGATAGACCGTAGGCCCAGCGAGCGGTCCGGATAGGTTGAAGGCCCCAGGAAGGTGGTCCAGACGTGCCGAGGCTCGGGGAGTGGACCAGACCGACTGAAGGCTCGGTGCGGGCGGACTAGTCATACTATAGACTCAGAGAGTGGACCAGGTGGACTGAAGGCTCGGTACGGGCGGACCAGTCACACTGTAGACTCGATATGCATGGCTGTTCTGTACTATGATATGATTTGATATGTGTATGGTTATGTGGTTGGTATTTTGGGGGTAACTCACTAAGCTTTCGGGCTTACAGTTTCAGTGTATTGTTTCAGGTACTTCAGGAGATCGTGGCAAGGCGAAGGCATGATCGTACCGCTCCTCATTTTTATGCTGATGTTTCTGGGATGCTCTGATAATAAACTAAATGAAAACCTTTTTGTAATAATTAATGGATTTGGGTTGTTTTGAAAAGTTTAAATTGGTTGGAAAATTTTGGTTGTTACAAAATATATTTAACATTGGTCTATATTTACTGTATGACGTGGCTTTTTCTAACAATATAATTTATTAAAAGTATTCAACCGTTATTATGTAATAAATTAGACAATTCTGTGTCTACGTTCCCTTTTTTCTTTTCTTATCTTCAAATCAAATTCCCTGATCAAACAAAAGAACCGAATCTTTCCTTTCTCCAAATTCCCATGGCGGAAATCGTTGTTAGCGTTGTCATCACCGTGTTGTGTGAGAGGCTGATCTCCGGTGACTTGATGAAGCTGGATCAATCGGAAGGGATCGATTCTCAGCTGAAGAAATGGAAGAAAATTTTTCCCATGATCCATGCCGTGCTTGCTGATGCAACCCAGAAGCAGATTAAAGAGAGAGTTGTTCAACTATGGGTGAATGATTTCCAGGATTTGGCTTACGACATAGATGATATACTTGATGATCTGGCCACGGGAGCTCTGGGACGCAAGTTGAATCAAGAAGCTCATGCCAGCACCAAAACTAGTAAGGTATTGAAGTTCGTCCCAAATTGTTGTACTAGTTTCACTCCTCGAAACATCTGGTATGGTCAGCATATGAGTTCTAAGCTTGAAGAGATCACCGCCAAATTATGCGATCTTGCTGACCAGAAAAAAGATATGGGTTTGAATGTGGATGTTGAAAAGTCAAATATAAGAGAGAGGGCGTTGGAGCAAACATCACTGGTTGATGAGACCAAAAACATGGGCCGGGAAGGGGATAAAGAGGCATTGATGGGGAAGTTGTTAGGGAAAGAAGAATGTGATGAAAATGTAAGCATAATGTCGATAGTAGGAATGGTTGGAATAGGAAAAACTACTCTAGCCAAAGTTTTATACAACGAGGAGAAAGTGAAGGATCATTTTGAAGTCAGGGCATGGGTTTGTGTTTCTGAAGAGTGCGATGTGTTTAACATTAGCAAGGCTATCTTCCAAGCAGTAACGGGGAAAAACAAAGATTTTGCTAATCTAGATCTGCTTCATGTAGCCCTTAAAGAAGAAGTTTCAAAGAAGAGGTTCCTACTTGTTCTAGACGATGTCTGGAACGAAGACCACAATAAGTGGGAACTCCTCCAAAACCCTCTTCTTGAAGGGGCACCTGGAAGTAGAGTTATTGTTACAACCAGGAGTACCAAAGTTGCATCTGTGATGGACTCATAAGAAACTTATCCTTTGAATTTTTTGTCAAATGAAGATGCTTTGTCATTATTTGCTCAGCATGCATTAAGTGAAAAAAACTTTAACAATCATCCAACGCTTAAGTTGCTTGGTGAAGGTATGATTCAGAAATGTGGTAGATTGCCTTTGGCTTTGAAAGCACTTGGGAGGATCTTGAAGGGAAATAGGAATGACGATAAATGGGAGGAGTTGTTGAAGAGTGAGATATGGGATATAGAGGATGGAAGTGATACTCTTCCGGCTCTAATACTAAGCTACTATCACCTCCCTCCACATTTGAAGCAGTTATTTGCATATTGCTCCTTAGAGCATCCACAATGGTGAGTTTAATGGGAGGGTTGAATGAGGTGTCTAGTCTAGTTGTCATTCAATGGATGAAACTCTACCATAGTGAGATGCCACCTTGGCATTCAATGGATTTGGAGTTCAATGGCCATTGAACTCTTCAATGGGAAAAAGGAAAGTTTTTTAATCTTACATACATACAATAAATTAGCTTTTGTAACTTTCTATTGAACTTTGTAGAGTTCAATGCATTGTAGGAAAAAATTGATAGAGTTGTATGGAATGTAGAAAAATGATGTGACAATCTATTAAACCCTATTGAGTTCAATGCATTGTGGATGCCCTTACTTTCAAAGGACTATGTGTTTGACAAGAACCAGTTAGTCCTATTATGGATGGCAGAAGGATTTTTGTCCCAATCAAAAGGAAACAAGTCAATGGAGCGTTTAGGCCATGAGTATTTTGAAGAGCTAAAGTCGAGGTCCTTTTTTCAACATTCAATGAATGACGCCTTAGGATACACAATGCATGACTTGTTAAATGACTTGGCCACGAGTGTTGCAGGAGATGTTTCCCTTAGATTGGATGGTGAGGTGAATGTATCTGACATGACTGAAACTTTTAATAAGTTTCGTCACTTTTAACTTATAGCTCCAGCATCGGGATCATATAGGAAGCATCGGGATCATATAGGAAGCCGAAGGAATTACAAAGAGCTAAACACTTGCGGACTTTCTTAATAATGTCAGTTAGTGAGGAAATTGACGGCTTTGACAAAGTTCTTGTGGAATTACTTCCTGAATTACAGTTCTTGAGGGTGCTAAGTGTCATGGACTTGACTCCAAACCTTGACATGCCACAATCTACTCGGGTAGTCAAAGAGGTACCAAAATCCATTGGTAGTATCAAGCATCTACGGTACCTTAATTTTTCTCATACTAAAATCAGATGTTTGCCAGAAGAAGTGAGTGAACTTTATAATCTACAGAGCTTGTTGGTTCGTCATTGCTATAAGTTATCTAGCTTGCCAGAAAGTTTTTCAAAGTTAATAAACCTGCGACATCTTGACATAAGTGATACTCCAAATTTGAACAAAACGCCCTTAGGGATCGGTGGTTTGACGAGATTACAAACTCTAACCAAGGTCATTATTGAAGAAAGTGATGGGTTCAAAATATCCGACCTTAAGGGCCTAACAGATCTTCAAGGCCAACTGTACATTACGGGGTTAGAAAAAGTGATAAATCAAGTAGAAGCAAAGGATGCCAACTTCTCATTTCCCTTCAACTTTCTCTTGTTGGTGCAAAGCTCTTTCAAGAATTTTGCATATCTAGGAATTTGTTTGATTGCATCAAGTAAATGAATTTTTACTTCCACCTTTCGGAAGGTGTCTAAAATCTCTTTCTCCTCCATATTCTTGTTTGAAGTTGTAAGTCGGGAGGGGAATGGCAGTTGAGTGGCTATTGGTGTTACGACGGGAATACTCTTCTTTGGAACTCCGGCTTGTGCATCGTTCTTGACTATAGATTCTTCAATGGGAATGACTTCTATTTCTTCTTCTTCATCCCTTGGCTTCTTCTTTGAACTACTTTCTCCAGTTTGTTTGCCACTTCTTAAGGTCACCACATTGACATTTTGGGTTATTTTCGGTTTGATAAGGGAGTTTACTACGGGACTCCAACTTGCTTATGGATGTAACTATATCTCCCATTTGTGCTTCAAGGTTGGAGATACTAGTCCTTGTCTCTTTTTGGAATTGTTGGGTACTAGTGGCTAGGGATCTGACAATGTCTTCAAGGGACATTCCGGAGCTACTTGGTTGGCATTGAGGAGGTTGTTGGTGATGTGGTGGGTGTGGTTTGGATTGATAGTGTGGTTGTGGGTGTTGGTAGTGAGGTTGTGGTGGTGGATAGGAAGGTCTAACCAATGTGTTTTGAGGAAATGGTCTTGGGTTGTAGCTCATTTTGGGATTTGGCTTCCAACTTGAATTGTAAGCATTTTGGTAACCGGATGGCTTATTGTGGTAATTTTGGAACTCTCCCATGGCGTTTACATGTTCTGCGTCTTCTTGAAGAATGGGACACATATCCGTAGGATGTCCCATTGTTGCACATATTCCACAAACCATCACTTGTGGAGTTTATCCCATAGCTAACTTTTGAAAAACGAAGGTTAAGTCTTTGATTTGAGACTCGTGATTTGATGTTCCCACTTCATTGACTTTGTGTTGTGTCTCTCTCTCTCTCTTCATATCTTGGCGCGGGCCAAAATGTTGGGAGTTTGCGGCTATGGTGCTGAAGAGTTGTCTTCTTTGTTGTGGAGTTTTGCTAAAGACATCTCCACCACTTGAGGCATCAACTAGTCTTCTCTCCATTGGCAACAATCCCTCATAGAAGTGTTGAATGAGGAGTTGTTCCGGAATTTGGTGTTGTGGGCAACTATAGCACAAGTTGTTGAACCTCTCCCAATAATCATGAAAAGTCTCATTTTGACCTTGGCGGATTCCACAAATCTCATTTCAAAGACCTGAGACTCTTGAAGCGGGATAGAACTTATCAAGAAAAGCTCTTGCCATGTCGGTCCATGAGTTTATTGACCCCGGTGGAAGATAAAATAACCAATCTTTTTGCTCTATCGGTCAATGAAAAGGGGAATGCCCTTAGCTTGATTTGGTCATTGGTTGACCCTTGTGGCTTCATACTAGTGCAAATAATATGGAACATCTTCAAGTGCTTATGAGGGTCTTCATTCTCCAATCCATGAAAAGTTGGGAGGTGATGGACTAAACTTGATTTCAACTCCGAGCCTCCTTCCAAAACTGGGTAATTACCGGTTGGAGTTTGTGTAACATCGGTTTCCATCATTTGCCTCAAAGTTCTCTCGGGAACTTCTCCTCCGTCCGCCATTGCAATTGGTTCAATAATTGGTGGATTTTTTTGTAGGTGTGGTGTTTCGGGAATTTCTTGGCGAGGGTCGGGACTAGAATCGGGTTCCGTGTCACTTGATGAAGCGGTTTCAACCTCCGGATCCCTGTGAGGATGTGAAGTTTGACCACGTTCTATTATTTTTTCCTTCGCCAAAAGTCTTGCTTATTTTTCAATTTCCGGATTATAAATCAAAGCAGCTGTACGTTGAGATCTTGAGATCTGAGCATAGAGAAACAAATTGATTAAAAATAAACCAATCCTCGGCAACGGCGCCAAAATTTGGTGGTTGTCGAGGCCAACAAAATTAATAACCCTAAATATTACACACTAAAATAGTGTATAGTGGTAAAGGGATCGTATCCATGGAGATTGGTTCAATTTAAGTCTCTATGTAAATCACTTGTTCAAGTACATGTAAAACAAAAGTGAAAGTAAAATGGAGGGGGGTTTAATTCTTTGGGATTGTTTGACAAAATTAAAACTAGCTGGAATGTAAATATGACAAATAGACAAATAAAAGATTTGATTAAAATCAATGAAGTGAAATTGGTTGATTTTGGGATACACCACATGGATGATATAGTTGACTTATCATTAGACTAAAAGGAACAACACTTGTGAATTGGTTTAACTTGGCTATAGCAATTCATAAGCACAAATCACCTCAACTCTTCTTAGATATTAAAATAGTTAGAGGAGCTCTAACACATTCCCTTAATTAAAGTCACAAAATCAATGAAGCATATAATCTTATGAAAATCAATTAACTTTGAGTTCTAAGAGTTACCAAGTCCATAATATAATCAAATGATTACATTATCATTATGGAGGAAACATTCCCATGGTATAAATGAAATGAAAACAAACATAGAAACCATTTGTTGCTTACCAATCTCAAAGTCCATTACTTAACCAAGAAATTGATCAACAAAAATATATGTTTATTCTTCTAAGCTCATGATCAAAGATAAACAATCATAAAAAGATGTTTAACTAGAGAACATTTCCATAAACTTCAAACACAAGGTAATAATAGTCTTCAAAACAACCAATCATCCATGGGATTAAACCCTAATCAACCAAATGAGAATTTAGCCAAGCATGGCCAAGATAGAAGAAATGCAAGGTAGTTTAGTGGTACCAAACATTGTTCTAGTTGCAAGATGGAAAGAAATTACACCAATCTTCTAAATCATCTAATTCTTCCAAAGCCTTCTTGAGAGCAAAGAATGGAGTCCTTCCTCAAAGTGTTTATGATGCAAAAATGCTTCAAATCTCCAGTAAAAGGGGTTCATTTCCGTATTCAAAAAGTTGCTAAAAGCCACCCACCAACCTTCCATAAATAGAGTCACCAAGTCAAAACCCGAGTTCACTTCACCACTCTTCACGCGGACCGCGTATGCATCTACGCGGACCGCGTGGGTCACGCTGAAAGCATGCTTTGGCCCATTACAAATACCATCCAGCCCAATCTTCTAACTTATGCTCCAACCCATTTGTGCAAGTTCTTGATAGCCCAATTGTGCCATTCCAAAGCTCTTCCAAGATGCTCCAATGCTCCTTTAATCTTCTATAGCTCGAATTCTCGTCGTCCCGCCCGAAATTTAAGTCTGACGCGCTTTCTTGTTTATGTTGACACCAAGACCAATTGCACCACTTCAAGTCCATAAACAAATTGCAAGAGTCCAGCAGTCCCGCACTCCTTCCACGCCTCCAATAATAAAAAGTCTTCGATAAATCCTGCAATTAAGCTCAAAAGACTGGAAAGCACCCGGTAAAGGAGAAAAATAACAAAAAGAGAAAATATACATGAAGGTTAACTAAAATGAGATGGTTTTGACTAAAAATAAACTATGAAAAGAAGTAATAAAAACGAAACTATCAAATCACCCCATGCTTAAACCTTACTTGTCCTCAAGTAAGACAAGACTAAAATGAACTTGGGATGAACTATCCTAAAAAAGAAAGAGGAATGAACATCTTAGGTATAAATTCAAAACACTCCCTTAAAATCAAAACATATAATCCATTTTTAGGGGTAAGAACCACTTTAAGGGACGAGCCTTTGTTACCTTTCTAGCAAGGGATACATGTTGATCAAGATACAAAACGAGCATGCATACTTCACTAGTATGGTTTATGTGACATTGTTTCGTGGTCCGATCTAGCCCACTAGCCATAAGAAAGTGTCCCTCGGTTAGAATGTTCCTCACTCCTCACAACTTCAATCCCACGTCAAGAAATGAAATCTAGAAAAAGATAACTCGGGCCAAAAATGGCAAGGAACGAGCTATGTACAAAAGTTGGCAAACTACAATCATCTAGAAGAATAAATGCTTCCACCAAAATAAGATCCACGTAGAGCAAAGAGTCGAGCACGCGATGAGTGAAGGGCGCCATCGTAGTTGCCAACAAAAATGATATCTAACTAGAAAAACATCAAACTAGAAACAAATTACATGAGCTAAAATCTGAAAAAGGCTAAACATCTACACAACCAAACAAATGGATACAACTCTGTAGCCCGACCTTTTCTTTTCTTTAATTATTTTATTATTATTATTATTATTATTATTATTATTATTATTATTATTATTATTATTATTATTATTATTATTATTATTATTATTTTCACTCGAAAACCCCAAGGACATGTTACAAATACAATAACTTAAGACACAAAGAGGAAAACACTAAAAATATATGATTACATTCGCATTTTATGATTGCGATAATATCCGACTTTTCAAAACCTTTTTTTAACTAGACTTCTAAAGACTAGAACCAACAAACATAAGGTTCAAATTTCACGAAAAATCAAAATTTGACTTCTACAAACAAGTTGGTTACATATGAAATTTCACGTAAACAAACTAAATACTAGACTTTATTGACGCAAAATTTTTCGAACGACACTTTTGAAACAATTTACTTTTGACTCACAAAACAAAACAAAACTGGAAAAAAAGGGGTAGTTGTCTCTTTCTCTCTCTCTCTTTTTTTAGGCTCACTTTTTTGGTTTACCACAGGAGTTTTACAAGTATAGTCTGAAAATAAAAATATAAAACTATATACAACTATAAGCAGAATCTAAGTCTAACCCAACCAAGAGGCCAAACGAGCACAACTACACTAAGGCTAATTCGAGATCAAGTGGGAAAATGTGTCTAAATCATAAAGTAATGAGATATGATGTGAATTGTAGCTGTTAGACACTAAAGATCTCAAAATAGCAAAATCTATCCTTTATTCCTTTCTTTGGGGTTTGATTGTGGCTTGTGAGGAAAACTCAGGTGAGGGACTAGTCGGCTCGAGGCTAAGTTGTCCCCCTACTTATGACACACTTGACATGACTCGATTCATATGCATAACTACTTGCACTCTCTCCCCACGTATATATATAAGAGAAGAAGCAACAACTAAAAGTCCCTAAGAGCGATTCTTACTTGTTATGTGAGTTTCCAAAAGAATTGTATTTAAGGCGTGCCGTGTGTTTCAAGTAAAGATGTTCGGAGATGAGAATAAAGAGATAACAAAAATGCATGAATGCTTATGCCCTAAGCTAAATGCCATGCAAAAATAAAAGTGAAAAAGAAGAAAATAAAATCTTTTTGGAATTTTATAAATAAAAAATGAATGCAATTTAAGGCTAAATGATATGCAACCTAATTAAAATGCATGAGAAATCAAAAAGAAAAGGGAATACCCCACCCCAAGCTTAGAAATAACCATTGTCCTCAATGCTTGGGGCGAGGTGGGAGTACCTAGACCGGGAGATCGGGAGGAGGATATCGATATTGGGGGGTAGGGGTAAGGGTAAGGTGGAGGTGGATAAGGGTGGGTGGGTGGAGGGTATGGATAGGGAGGAGGAAGTGGGACATTCTCGAAATGGTTTTGTGATTGGTGCCACCCCCACATATGGTGCATCTGTTGGGACATGATTTGGTTGGAGACACAAAGAGCCTCGAACCGTTCGGCAAAATTGGGGGGAAGCGGGTAATATCAGGGAGGTGCTTGGGGCTGGGCGTGCTGTGGACCATGGGTGGGCACATCGTTGGGATCGTCATCCACATGCATCTCATCATCATCTTGATCCTGGAGCGCATCCTCATTGACTGATTGAATGATGGTTCCTGCGAGTCTCCACTGAGTGCGGTCGTGGAAGGTGAAGTTGGTGACTCGAGGGTCGGTAAGACTGAGATATCCGACCCCTTGAGGACAATACCATGTAAAACTGCTCCTATTCCTACGACGGATGTGATGCATGTTTGTGAGAACACGCTCATCCAAAAGAGTTTTATTGTCATCAGGTTGGTATTCGTCTGGGAGCTCGATGTCAAGACCGCGGGCTAAAAGGGTGACAAATCCACCAATGCAAATATCACCGGACGCTTTGGTTCTCATGAGTGCGCATTTATGGAAAAAGAACGAAGCAAAGTACGAGATTGGTGGATTTTCACGTCGTGTCATGCACCAAAGGAAGAAAAGCTCATTTTTTGTGACCTGGTCGGCTTCTTTATGGGCAAAACCAGTGCACACCAAGATACGATGGGCAATGAGGAGGCATGGGTGAATGATGGAGGTTGCTTTATCTCGACCGACGCACGAAAAGATCCCTCCGGTGATTTCCATCCAAAAGGTCTCATAGTTGAACTCGGCAGGCAAGATGTCGAAAACCGTGGATATGTTCGAGGAAATTAAGCCCAATATGTCATTTATTGTTGCAAATTCAATATACCTTCACTCCCCTATAAGTTGGAATGCAGCTTTTTTCTTTTCACTATCTAACCCACAATCGGCAAGAAACTCTCTAGTAGGGAGCTCGTAAGTGTGTACCATGAGATTGAGAAGGTTTTCCCACCCGATGTTACGGAACAATTGGGTGACCCCCTCAAGAACCCCTAATGAGATGAGCGTGAGTTTGCACACAAATTTAGTGGAGGCAACCTTTCTAGGCAAGCTCTTCGTGTAATTTTTGGCCGCCTTGGCATCCCGAAATCTTGGAATATCGGGAATATCATTTTGATCTCTGGCTGGTGCTTTTGTTAGGTTTAAGTTGTGGTCAAAACCGGGTCAATGGAAGTCAACACCCCACACGGACGCGTTCGCGAGTACACGCGGTCCGCATGAATAAGCTTGGAACAATACTGTTTTGCATTCATCACACGCGGTCGACTGGAAGGGTATACGTGGTCCGTTTTAATAACCCACGCGGACGGACCCACGAGTACACGCGGTCCGCGTGAAATAAGATGAAATCCTTCTGCTTTTTGATGTTGGACGCGGACATTTTTGGGAACCACACACGGACCATTTGTTTATTAACGCGGACACACCCCCGAGTACACGCGGTCCGCGTGTAACCTGTTGTAATTTCCTCAATTTTCTCCCTTTGACCAAAACGAACATCGGGCCTTAAAATCGAACACTCTTTATTGCAAGAAGGAAGAAGAAGAAATGTGAAATGCAAAAAGGATCTATCTACGACATTTATTCGGAGTTAGAAAAGATGAAAACTTGAAGTTTTCCAAAAATGCCCTTCTTTAACGTCTTTGGCGAGACGTCCTTCCCTTTCGATTTCAGTATACCGGGGCATCCAATTGGATGACATCTAGGACATTTGCGTTAAAACCTTCATAGAAAGGTTTCAAACGATGCCCATTGACTTTAAAGATTTGCCCCGTTTCTTCACTTTGGATCTCAACCGCTCCGTGCTCAAAGACTTTTAGCACAACAAATGGACCTATCCATCTTGACCTCAACTTTCCGGGAAATAATTTCAATCTCGAGTGGTAAAGCAAAACCCTATGTCCCAGCTCAAAATGCTTGCGTGTAATGGACTTGTCGTGGAAAAGCTTCGTTTTCTCTTAGTAAATTCTTGAGTTTTCATAGGATTCATTTCTCAATTCCTCCAGCCCTTGAGGTTGAAGCTTCCTATGCCTTCCCGCCTCATCAATGTTGAAGTTGAATTGCTTGACTGCCCAAAATGCACGGTGTTCCAATTCCACGGGAAGATGACATGGTTTTCCAAAAACCAACCTAAATGGAGACATTCCTATCGGGGTCTTGAACGCGGTCCGATAGGCCCACAAGGCATCATCAAGCCTCGAACTCCAATCTTTCATAGAAGGATTCACCGTTTTCTGAATAATACTCTACACCTCACAATTTGAAATTTCCGCTTGACCGTTCGTTTGAGGGTGGTAGGCGGTAGAGACACGATGGGTCACGTTGTACTTTTTCAGCAAGGCCTCCATCATCTTATTGCAAAAATGCATCCCTCGATCACTAATCAAAGCCCTAGGCACACCAAATCTCACAAAGACATTAGATTTCAAAAAGTCGATAACCGTTTTGGCATCATCCGATCGTGTGCCTTTGGCCTCAACCCACTTAGAAACATAGTCAACCGCGAGCAAGATATAAACGTTGCCAAATGAGACGGGAAATGGACCCATGAAATCAATCCCCCATACGTTAAAAACTTCACAGACAAGGATGGGATTTTGTGGCATTTGATTCTTTTGTGAAATATTTCCCGTTCTTTGGCATCGGTCACAACTTTTACAAAACATATAACAATCGCGTGACATGGTTGGCCAAAATAGTCCACACTCAAGGACATTTCTCAAGGTCCGGCTAGGTCCGAAGTGTCCCCCACAAGCAAATTCATGGAAAAATTGTAAAATGGATTGATGCTCTTGTTGGGGTACACATCGCCTAATAATTTGATCGGGACAATGTTTCCACAAATAAGGTTCCTCCCACACATAATATTTTGCATCACTTTTCAATTTGTCATTTTGAGCACGTGTGAATGTGTCGGGATACCTTTTCGTGATCAAAAAGTTAACGATATCAGCATACCAAGGAGTAGATTGAGTAAGGGAAAAGAGATGCTCATCCGGAAACTCATCCCGCAACGGGAGAGGAGTCTCATTTGAAGTGATTCGACTTAGGTGATCGGCAACAAGAATCTCGCATCCACTCTTGTCCCGGATTTCCAAATCAAATTCTTGTAATAGTAAAATCCACCGGATGAGTCTTGGCTTTGCATCTTTCTTTGTCATTAGGTACTTGAGAGCTGCGTGATCCGAATACACAATAAATTTGGTGCCAAGTAGATATTGCCTAAACTTCTCCAAAGCGAACACTATGGCCAATAGCTCCTTCTCCGTGGTAGAGTAGTTGCTTTGAGCATTGTCTAGTGTTCTCGATGCGTAGTAGATCACATGAGAGGCTCTTCCATTCTTCTGACCCAAAACTGCGCTTATTGCATAGCTGCTTGCATCACACATGATCTCAAATGGGAGATCCCAATTTGGTGCTTGCATGATGGGAGCGGATGTAAGCAACTCTTTGAGCTTGTCGAAAGTTTCTTTTCACGCCTCATTGAACACGAAATCAACATCCTTTTTCAAGAGTTGGCACATTGGTCTTATTATTTTTGAAAAGTCCTTGATGAATCTCCGGTAGAAACCTGCATGACCCAAAAAAGAACGAACTTCCCGAACACAAGTCGGGTAAGGTCAGCTTTGAATAACATCAATCTTGGCCTTATCTACCTCAATTCCTTTCTTTTACACAATGTGACCCAAAATAAGACCTTGACTCACCATAAAATGACATTTTTCAAAGTTTAAAACCAAATTCGTTTCAATACATCTTTTCAAAATTTTGGTGAGATTGGTCAAGCACTCTTGAAAGGAGTTTCCGTATACCGTAAAATCGTCCATAAAAACCTCAATTATGTTTTCGACATATTCGTAAAAGATACTAACCATGCAACGTTGGAAAGTGGTCGGGGCATTACACGATCCAAATGGCATTCTACGGTATGCGAAAGTGCCAAATGGACATGTAAAAGTTGTCTTTTCTTGGTCCTCCGGTGCCAACGGGATTTGGTGAAAACCGAAATACCCGTCTAAACAACAATAATGAGATTTTCTGGCCAACCTTTCTAACATTTGCTCAATGAAAGGTAATGGGAAATGATCTTTTCTTGTGCTTGCATTGAGTTTGTGGTAGTCAATACATACTCTCCACCCGTTTTACATGCGGGTGGGGACCATCATACCTTTGTTGTTCTCGACTACCGTGATTCTCGTCTTCTTCGGCATGACTTGGACCGGGCTCACCCATTTGCTATCCGAGATTGGATAGATCATTCCCGCGTCTAGGAGCTTCAAAATCTCTTTCTTGACCACTTCCATCATTGGTGGATTCAACCTTCTTTGCGCGTCACGACTCGGCTTGCATTCATCCTCCATCAAGATCTTGTGCATACAAGTGGAGGGGCTCAATCCCTTGATATCCGCAATCGTCCATCCCATGCCTTCTTTAAGTTCCTTCAACACCTTGAGGAGTTGCTCTTCTTCACATTCAGTTAAGTGAGTTGAAATGATGACCGAAAGAGTCTCGTTGTTTCCCAAGTACGCATACTTCAAGCGTTGAGGAAGGACCTTTAATTCCAATTCCGATGGTTAAACAAGGGAGGGCGGTAATCTTGTGTGAGTTTGAGGTAATTCAATTTGCTTCACACTAAGTTGAGTGGTTTTCTTGATCTCTAAATTGTTGACCAATCTTTCAACTTCCGGGTCTAATGAGTAGAGCTTCAACTTCTTGGCTAATTTTCCACAATCAAATCCTTTGCTCAAAATCATCTCCAACATGTCACCATTAGACAACTCGAACAACTCTTGGGTTAATGGTTCGACAACATCAATAAAGCACGAGGATGAAACATCACTAGGATATCTCATAGCATCATAAATGTTAAAACTTATTGTTTCACCATCAAACTCCATTGTTAAGCTTCCCGCATACACATCAATCTTTGTTCTATCCGTCTTCAAAAATGGTCTCCCAAGTAAAATTATACCCGACTTTGAGGACACTTGTTCATTTAGATCAATCACATAGAAATCCGCCGGGAAGACCAATTGGTTCACTTGCACTAGGACATCTTCCAAAACACCTCTAGGAAAGACACTTGATTTATCCGCAAGAGAGATTATGATACCTCTAGGACAGACATATCGGAATGATGTCCATTTTGGGCGCAATTATCGCAAAGAAGAGGCGAGGGTTGCACACTTTGGTCACTTTCAATCATCATAACTAACTGAGCTAGCTCAGAAAGTTTATCTTCAATGCAAGGAGTGTTCATTTCTGAACCATAATTTTTTTTTTCAATTTTTTTAGTTTTAAACTAGAGTACCTCACAATGAGATCTAGGCATAGAGAAACAAACTGATTAAATATAAACCAGTCCCCACAACGGCGCCAAAATTTGGTGGTTGTCGAGGCCAACAAAAATAAATAACCCTAAATCTTTTACACTAAAATAGTGTATAGTGGTAAAGGGGTCGATCCACGGAGATTGGTTCAATTTATAACTCTATGAAAAATCTCTTTGTACAAATACTTGTAAAATGACAATAAATTAAAAATGGGGGGGGGGGGGGGGGTTTGGTCTTTTGAAATACTTGAAATAAACTAGAACTAAACTAAAATTTAAATAAACAATTTCAACAAAAATAAGAGTTTGATGTAAAATCAATAAGAGAAATATGGTTGACTTAAGGTTTCCTCACTTTGACTTTTGATGAACATATCATTAGAATCCAATGGTGCAATACTTCATTTAAACCCTTAATTTGGCTATAGTAATCTAAGGAGCTTGAGATTACCTAGACTTTTCTTAATTGTTGAAATGGTTAGAGAAGCTCATAACAATTTCCTTAGTTAAAGTCACTAATTCCATTAAGCATGTAATTAGTGAAAGTCAACTAGCATTAAGAACCAAAAAGTCACCAAATCCAAGAGGAGTCAAAAGCTTCCACTACCATGTTGGAGAAAATGTTTTTATGATTGTGTGAAGTAAAACTAACACAAGAATCACTTGTTGCTTGCTAATTTGAAGATCCTTTACTTAATCAAGAAATTAGCCAACTAATCACCACAAACACATTTAAACTCATGAATAAAAACATGCAAGTAATGATAAGATGTTAAAACACAAAACATTCCCATAAAGATTTAAGAACATGTTCATGGATTCTTCAACATTCAACAAAAGTTCAAAGGATTCAACAAAAGTCAACCAAGATTAGTTTAGCCAAGCATGGCTAAACTCAAAGAAATAAAGTTAGAGAAGATTGTACCAAACATTTTACAATAATCAAGAGGTGAAAAGAAGATGTTCTTGAGGTGTTCTTGGCCTTCAAAAGTGCTCCAAACTCCAGAGAGAAAGTGTCAAAATCAGACATCCAAGATAAGGCTGAAGAGGCACACCAACCTTCCCAATATAGAGCTCTAGACAAAATCCCGAATTTGCCCTTGTCAGGATTCCACGCGGGCCGCGGGGAATCTTACGCGGGCCGCTTGACTATGACGAAGTTTTTGGGCTTCTTCAAGTTTTGGGCCCCCACAGCTATTCAATTGGCCCAGTTCGAGTCCGATCAGCTTCTAGCCCATTTTTCTTCAAGTTCTCTTCAATTTGAGCCCAATTTGACTTTTCCAAATCCTCCAAAGCTCTTGTAATTGCCCGATCATCAGCCTCCGCACACTCGAAAATTCTCCCGCGCCTTGCAAATTTAAAGTTCTAATCTTCCAAGCCTTCAAGCAATTGACAAGCCCACTCCATGAATCACCTCCATAGCCATCAAGCACTAAATCCCCATTTCCCTTCAAGTCCAATCGCTTTCCAAAAGATCCCGCTCTGCTAGTCTCCTTAAAATCTGCATTTATACTCACGAAACTAGAAAGTACCCGAAAGCGGTCATAAAATAACAAAAAGGAAAATATGCATGGAAATTAATTAAAATGCGAATGAAATATGCTAAAATAAACTATAAAAAGAAGTAAATAAAATGGAGCTATCCCTCCTCCATATTCTTCTTTGAAGTTGCAAGTCGGGAGGGGAATGGCGGTTGAGTGGCTATTGGTGTTACGACGGGAATACTCTTCTTTGGAACTCCGGCTTGTGCATCGTTCTTGACTATAGATTCTTCAATGGGAATGACTTCTATTTCTTCCTCTTCATCCCTTGGATTCTTCTTTGAACTACTTTCTCCGGTTTGTTTGCCACTTCTTGAGGTCACCACATTGACATTTTGGGTTCTTTTTGGTTTGAGAAGGGAGTTTACCACGGGACTCCAACTTGGTTATGGATGTAACTATATCTCCCATTTGTGCTTCAAGGTTGGAGATACAAGTCCTTGTCTCTTTTTGGAATTGTTGGGTACTAGTGGCTAGGGATTTGACAATGTCTTCAAGAGACATTTCGGAGCTACTTGGTTGGGATTGAGGAGGTTGTTGGTGATGTGGAGGGTGTGGTTTGGATTGATAGTGTGGTTGCGGGTGTTGGTAGTGAGGTTGTGGTGGTGGATAGGAAGGTCTAACCAATACGTTTTGAGGAAATGGTCTTGGGTTGTAGCTCATTTTGGGATTTGGCTTCCAACTTGAATTGTAAGCATTTTGGTAACCGGATGGCTTGTTGTGGTAATTTTGGAACTCTCCCGTGGCGTTTACATGTTCCGCGTCTTCTTGAAGAATGGGACACATATCCGTAGGATGTCCCATTGTTGCACATATTCCACAAACCATCACTTGTGGAGTTTGTCCCATGGCTAACTTTTGAACAACGAAGGTTAAGTCTTTGATTTGAGACTCGAGATTTGATGTTCCCACTTCATTGAATTTGTGTTGTGTCTCTCTCTTCATATCTTGGCGCGGGCCAAAGTGTTGGGAGTTTGCGGCTATGGTGTTGAAGAGTTGTCTTGTTTGTTGTGGAGTTTTGCTAAAGACATATCCACTACTTGAGGCATCAACTAGTCTTCTCTCCATTGGCAACAATCCCTCATAGAAGTGTTGAATGAGGAGTTGTTCCGGAATTTGATGTTGTGGGCAACTATAGCACAAGTTGTTGAACCTCTCCCAATAATCATGAAAAATCTCATTTTGACCTTGGCGGATTCCACAAATCTCATTTCTAAGACCTGAGACTCTTGAAGCGGGATAGAATTTATCAAGAAAAGCTCTTGCCATGTCGGTCCATGAGTTTATTGACCCCGGTGGAAGATAAAATAACCAATCTTTTTGCTCTATCGGCCAATGAAAAGGGGAATGCCCTTAGCTTGATTTGGTCATCGGTTGACCCTTGTGGCTTCATACTAGTGCAAATAATGTGGAACATCTTCAAGTGCTTATGAGGGTCTTCATTCTCCAATCCATGAAAAGTTGGGAGGTGATGGACTAAACTTGATTTCAACTCCGAGCCTCCTTCCAAAACTGGGTAATTGATACCGGTTGGAGTTTGTGTAACATCGGTTTCCATCATTTGCCTCAAAGTTCTCTCGGGAACTTCTCCTCCGTCCGCCATTGCAATTGGTTCAATAATTGGAGGATTTGTTTGTAGGGGTGGTGTTTCGGGAATTTCTTGGCGAGGGTCGGGACTAGAATCGGGTTCCGTGTCACTTGATGAAGCGGTTTCAACCTCCGGATCCCCGTGAGGATGTGAAGTTTGACCACGTTCTATTATTTTTACCTTCTCCAAAAGTCTTGCTTATTTTTCAATTTCTGGATTATAAATCAAAACAGTTGTACGTTGAGATCTTGAGATCTGGGCATAGAGAAACAAATTGATTAAAAATAAACCAATCCCCGGCAACGGCGCCAAAATTTGGTGGTTGTCGAGGCCAACAAAATTAATAACCCTAAATATTACACACTAAAATAGTGTATAGTGGTAAAGGGATCGTATCCATGGAGATTGGTTCAATTTAAGTCTCTATGTAAATCACTTGTTCAAGTATTTGTAAAACAAAAGTGAAAGTAAAATGGAGGGGGTTTAATTCTTTGGGATTGTTTGACAAAATTAAAACTAGCTGGAATGTAAATATGACAAATAGACAAATAAAAGATTTGATTAAAATCAATGAAGTGAAATTGGTTGATTTTGGGATACACCACATGGATGATATAGTTGACTTATCATTAGACTAAAAGGAACAACACTTGTGAATTGGTTTAACTTGGCTATAGCAATTCATAAGCACAAATCACCTCAACTTTTCTTAGATATTAAAATGGTTAGAGGAGCTCTAACACATTCCCTTAATTAAAGTCACAAAATCAATGAAGCATATAATCTTATGAAAATCAATTAGATTTGAGTTCTAAGAGTTACCAAGTCCATAAGATAATCAAATGCATACATTATCATTATGGAGGAAACATTCCCATGGTTTAAATGAAATGAAAACAAACATAGAAATCGTTTGTTGCTTACCAATCTCAAAGTCCATTACTTAACCAAGAAATTAATCAACAAAAATATATGTTTATTCTTCTAAGCTCATGATCAAAGATAAACAAACATAAAAATATGTTTAACTAGAGAACATTTCCATAAACATCAAACACAAGGTAATAATAGTCTTCAAAACAACCAATCATCCATGGGATTAAACCCTAATCAACCAAATGAGAATTTAGCCAAGCATGGACAAGATAGAAGAAATACAAGGTAGTTTAGTGGTACCAAACATTGTTCTAGTTGCAAGATGGAAAGAAATTACACCAATCTTCTAAATCATCCAATTCTTCCAAAGCCTTCTTGAGAGCAAAGAATGGAGTCCTTCCTCAAAGTGTTTATGATGCAAAAATGCTTCAAATCTCCAGTAAAAGGGGTTCATTTCGAGATTCAAAAAGTTGCTAAAAGCCACCCACCAACCTTCCACAAATAGAGTCACCAAGTCAAAACCCAGGTTCACTTCACCACTCTTCACACGGACCGCGTAAGGATCCACACGGACCGCGTGGGTCACGCTGAATGCATGCTTTGGCCCATTACAAATACCATCCAGCCCAATCTTCTAACTTATGCTCCAGCCCATTTGTGCAAGTTCTTGATAGCCCAATTGTGCCATTCCAAAGCTCTTCCAAGATGCTCCAATGCTCCTTTAATCTTCTATAGCTCGAATTCTCGTTGTCCCGCCCGGAATTTAAGTCTGACGCGCTTTCTTGTTTATGTTGACACCAAGCCCAATTGCACCACTTCAAGTCCATAAACAAATTGCAAGCCTCCAGCAGTCCCGCACTCCTTCCACGCCTCCAATAATAAAAAGTCTTCGATAAATCCTGCAATTAAGCTCAAAAGACTAGAAAGCACCCGGTAAAGGAGAAAAATAACAAAAAGAGAAAATATACATGAAGGTTAACTAAAATGAGATTGTTTTTTTTAAGTAAACTATGAAAAGAAGTAATAAAAACGAAACTATCAAATCAGCCCATGCTTAAACCTTACTTGTCCTCAAGTACGACAAGACTAAAATGAACTTGTGATGAACTATCCTAAAAAAGAGGAATGAACATCTTAGGTATAAATTCACAACACGCCCTTCAAATAAAAACATATAATCCATTTTTAGGGGTAAGAACCATTTTAAGGGACGAGCCTTTGTTACCTTTCTAGCAAGGGATACATGTTGATCAAGATGCAAAACGAGCATGCATACTTCACTAGTATGGTTTATGTGACATTGTTTCGTGGTCTGATCTAGCCCACTAGCCATAAGAAAGTGTCCCTCGGTTAGAATGTTCCTCACTCCTCACAACTTCAATCCCACGTCAAGAAATAAAATCTAGAAAAAGATAACTCGTGCCAAAAATGGCAAGGAACGAGCTATGTACAAAAGTTGGCAAACTACAATCATCTAGAAGACTAAATGCTTCCACCAAAATAAGATCCACGTAGAGCAAAGAGTCGAACACGCGATGAGTGAAGGGCGCCATCGTAGTTGCCAACAAAAATGATATCTAACTAGAAAAACATCAAACTAGAAACAAATTACATGAGTTAAAATCTGAAAAAGGCTAAACATCAACAAAAGCAAACAAATGGATACAACTCCGTGGCCCGGCCTTTTCTTTTCTTTTATTATTTTATTATTATTATTATTATTATTATTATTATTATTATTATTATTATTATTATTATTATTATTTTCACTCGAAAACCCCAGGGACATGTTACAAATACAATAACTTAAGACACAAAGAGGAAAACACTAAAAATATATGATTACATTCGCATTTTATGATTGCGATAATATCTGACTTTTCAAAACCTTTTTTTTAACTAGACTTCTAAAGACTAGAACCAACAAACATAAGGTTCAAATTTCATGAAAGATCAAAATTTGACTTCTCCAAACAAGTTGGTTACATATGAAATTTCACGTACACAAACTAAATAGTAGACTTTATTGAAATTTTTGTTAATTGACGCAAAATTTTTCGAACGACACTTTTGAAACAATTTACTTTTGACTCACAAAACAAAACAAAACTGGAAAAAAAAGGGGTAGTTGTCTCTTTCTCTCTCTCTCTCTTTTTTTAGGCTCACTTTTTTGGTTTACCACAGGAGTTTTACAAGTATAGCCTGAAAATAAAAATATAAAACTATATATAACTATAAGCAGAATCTAAGTCTAACCCAAACAAGAGGCCAAACGAGCACAACTACACTAAGGCTAATTCGAGATCAAGTGGGAAAATGTGTCTAAATCATAAAGTAATGAGATATGATGTGAATTGTAGCTGTTAGACACTAAAGATCTCAAAATAGCAAAATCTATCCTTTATTCCTTTCTTTGGGGTTTGATTGTGGCTTGTGAGGAAAACTCAGGTGAGGGACTAGTCGGCTCGAGGCTAAGTTGTCCCCCTACTTATGACACACTTGACATGACTCGATTCATATGCATAACTACTTGCACTCTCTCCCCACGTATATATATAAGAGAAGAAGCAACAACTAAAAGTCCCTAAGAGCGATTCTTACTTGTTATGTGAGTTTCCAAAAGAATTGTATTTAAGGCGTGCCGTGTGTTTCAAGTAAAGATGTTCGGAGATGAGAATAAAGAGATAACAAAAATGCATGAATGCTTATGCCCTAAGCTAAATGCCATGCAAAAATAAAAGTGAAAAAGAAGAAAATAAAATCTTTTTGGAATTTTATAAATAAAAAATGAATGCAATTTAAGGCTAAATGATATGCAACCTAATTAAAATGCATGAGAAATCAAAAAGAAAAGGGAATACCCCACCCCAAGCTTAGAAATAACCATTGTCCTCAATGCTTGGGGCGAGGTGGGAGTACCTAGACCGGGAGATCGGGAGGAGGATATCGATATTGGGGGGTAGGGGTAAGGGTAAGGTGGAGGTGGATAAGGGTGGGTGGGTGGAGGGTATGGATAGGGAGGAGGAAGTGGGACATTCTCGAAATGGTTTTGTGATTGGTGCCACCCCCACATATGGTGCATCTGTTGGGACATGATTTGGTTGGAGACACAAAGAGCCTCGAACCGTTCGGAAAAATTGGGGGGAAGCGGGTAATATCAGGGAGGTGCTTGGGGCTGGGCGTGCTGTGGACCATGGGTGGGCACATCGTCGGGATCGTCATCCACATGCATCTCGTCATCATCTTGATCCTGGAGCGCATCCTCATTGACTGATTGAATGATGGTTCCTGCGAGTCTCCACTGAGTGCGGTCGTGGAAGGTGAAGTTGGTGACTCGAGGGTCGGTAAGACTGAGATATCCGACCCCTTGAGGACAATACCATGTAAAACTGCTCCTGTTCCTACGACGGATGTGATGCATGTTTGTGAGAACACGCTCATCCAAAAGAGTTTTATTGTCATCAGGTTGGTATTCGTCTGGGAGCTCGATGTCAAGACCGCGGGCTAAAAGGGTGACAAATCCACCAATGCAAATATCACCGGACGCTTTGGTTCTCATGAGTGCGCATTTATGGAAAAAGAACGAAGCAAAGTACGGGATTGGTGGGTTTTCACGTCGTGTCATGCACCAAAGGAAGAAAAGCTCATTTTTTGTGACCTGACCGGCTTCTTTACGGGCAAAAACAATGCACACCAAGATACGATGGGCAATGCGGAGGCACGGGTGAATGATGGAGGTTGCTTTATCTCGACCGACGCACGAAAATATCCCTCCGGTGATTTCCATCCAAAAGGTCTCGTAGTTGAACTCGGCAGGCAAGATGTCGAAAACCGTGGATGTGTTCGAGGAAGGTAAGCCCAAGATGTCTTTTATTGTTGCGAAATCAAAATACCTTCAGTCCCCCAGAAGTTGGAATGCGGCTTTTTTCTTTTCGCTATCTAACCCGCAATCGGCAAGAAACTCTCTAGTAGGGAGCTCGTAAGTGTGTGCCATGAGATTGAGAAGGTTTTCCCACCCGATGTTAGAGAACAATTGGGTGACCCCCTCAAGAACCTCTAATGAGATGAGCATGAGTTTGCACACAAATTTAGTGGAGGCAACCTTTCTAGGCAAGCTCTTCGTGTAATTTTCGGCCGCCTTGGCATCACGAAATATTGGAATGTCGGGTGTATCATTTTGAGCTCTGGCAGGGGCTTTGCCTCGGGCGGCAGCCAGGCGTTTTCTAGATGTGGACATGACCTACCTGCAAGAAAAAAAATAACAACTACACGAACCACAATCCCGACAAATGGTATTTCAATTCCAATCACCAATCGACTCCCTATGGACTTCTATAATGATTCAATACTCAATGCAAGAAACATTATCAAGACTCAATTGATGTGATGCCATATAAATTTTTGTTCTAAAACATGCATATTGGTCAATTAAAGTCAAGGAAAGAATGTACCCGTGATATTTTTTTTTGCACGCAAAAATTCGGGATTTGAAAATCTTGCAACTCTCCACCCCAAGCTTTAAGCTTCGTTCAATATCCCGTGAGAAAAACTTTACCGCGAAAACCCGAGAAAGCCGACAACGGGTTGAGATTCCGGAGAAATTTTTTGACGAGCTTTGAGAGATATTTTTAGTGGAGTTTGTAGCCTTGACCAAGAGGAGCACAATGGTGGTGTCAGAATCGCGAGAGGTGGACGGAGTTGGCCGAAAAATAGGCGGAAAGTGGCGAGATGGTGGTGGTGGCGCCCGGAATTGCAGCGACGGATCGGACCGGATTTTGGGTGGGGTTTGTAAAGTTCGAAAAATGAAAGAGAATGGCGGTGGTTTCACGTAATTCCGATTGGCGGGTTGACGGGAAA
The DNA here is from genome assembly GCF_052849685.1 of Lactuca virosa. Taxonomy (NCBI): domain Eukaryota; kingdom Viridiplantae; phylum Streptophyta; class Magnoliopsida; order Asterales; family Asteraceae; genus Lactuca; species Lactuca virosa. The sequence continues at coordinate 200,516,802 of NC_136426.1, forward strand.
TTGAGTTTTAGTGTTGAAGGTGGAGGAGTTTTAATGGAGTTTGGAGAAAGAGGAGAGGAAGTGGGGAAGAAGGAGGGCCGGCTGGTGCTTTTGTTAGGTTTAAGTAGTGGTCAAATGTGGTCAAAACCGGGTCAACGGAAGTCAACACCCCACGCGGACGCGTTCGCGAGTACACGCGGTCCGCGTGAATAAGCTTGGAACAATACTGTTTTGCATTCATCACACGCGGTCGACTCGGAGGGTATACGCGGTCCATTTTAATAACCCACGCGGACGGACCCACGAGTACACGCGGTCCGCGTGAAATAACATGAAATCCTTCTGCTTTTTGATGTTGGACGCGGACATTTTTGGGAACCACACGCGGACCATTTGTTTATTAACGCGGACACACCCCCCGAGTACACGCGGTCCGCATGTAACCTGTTGCAATTTCCTCAATTTTCGCCCTTTGACCAAAACGAAAACCGGGCCTTAAAATCGAACACTCTTTATTGCAAGAAGGAAGAAGAAGAAATGTGAAATGCAAAAAGGATCTATCTACGACATTTATTTGGAGTTAGAAAAGATGAAAACTTGAAGTTTTCCAAAAATGCCCTTCTTTAACGTCTTTGGCGAGACGTCCTTCCCTTTCGATTTCAGTATACCGGGGCATCCAATTGGATGACATCTAGGACATTTGCGTTAAAACCTTCATAGAAAGGTTTCAAACGATGCCCATTGACTTTAAAGATTTGCCCCGTTTCTTCACTTTGGATCTCAACCGCTCCATGCTCAAAGACTTTTAGCACAACAAATGGACCTATCCATCTTGACCTCAACTTTCCGGGAAATAATTCCAATCTCGAGTGGTAAAGCAAAACCCTATGTCCCGACTCAAAATGTTTGCGTGTAATGGACTTGTCGTGGAAAAGTGTGACATCCCCATTTTTCACGGCCAGAAAAGACCGATTTTGTTTATGCTTTATAAAAATCAGAGTACTTCTTTTAATAAAAATGTTGCGGAATTTGTTCCCAGAAAAACATGATAAATACTTTATCAAAGCATTTCCGAAGAAATGTATTTTTATTCATTTAAAACATTTGGGATGTCATCGTCAATACATAAATATAAGCATAAACAGAACTTACATTCATTTACACTAGTGATCTACATCTCTTTTAAATCTCTCATTGCAACGTAGCTTCGTATCGACACCTGTGATACAAATAAGTTGGAGTGGGTCAGGTTGGGAAACCTGGTGAGTACATAGGGTTTTCAACCCACAATAATATAATTATTATGTTTAAACAATCAAACAATCAACCCAATTACCCATCCCCATTTTCTTCATTTAATATTCCCTAAAGAATTATCTTAAGGGTCATCTCCTATGTCGTATTTACCTCTCGTCTCTTTACATCACATTTCCTTATATGTTCGTTCCTAAGGCATGAATACGTAGTTACAACATCGCCTGAACTCGTAATTCATAGTAAGGGTTATAGTATCATCACATGAATACGCAGTCATAACATCGCCTGAACTCGTAATTCATCACCTACAGGTTATAAGTCTGCTGGTGTTTCCACGGGTTGTCTAGAATAGTCCGTGGTCGCCATCTATACTCTAGTAGATGACTACATCTCCAAATTGTCGGACAAGGTTATAGTATCTTTCATCCTACATCACCGATTCATCATCACCTATCCATCACCTAATTCTCATCACCTTCCTATCATCACCTATCTCTCATCATTTTATTTCATCACACACCAACTATTTCATCTACCCATGTTTTATCCCAACATATTTGTAGATATAAAATAAATATATATATTTAAATCATTTAAAACATGTATAAAATCATTCATCCATCATAGACAGCAAGTATTCAGATAATATGCACACATAACACGTAATTTATATAAAATACTTCATATCTATGTGTAAGATGAAAGGGACCATGCACTCACTTGAAAAGGTGGTGAATCCGAACTCAGACAGCGCTTCGCTTCTTAAAAATAATTTCCTTCGACGAAACCTAGTATTATTACCACTAGAGTTTAGTCTATTATTCGCCGAGACTAATTAATAGTCTAGCTATTATTACTATTATATAAGCGTTAAACAATACTTATATAACCCATAATAATAGCCCAAGTACTTATTATAAGTTCCTAATAACGCTACTATAATTAAATAAACGATATATTAAAAATAGCGTAGACGTAGCTCACTTACAGCGGGTTTTATAGAAAACCAGGATTTGCTTGGAGCAGCGTTCCCGAGCCGAAAAGCTCTTCTTCTCGGAGCCGTCGAGCACTCCGGGGCTTCCGCCTCGTGCTAGGGAGGTTCCTTAGGCTTTTCGGGGGGTTTCGGGGCTAGAGAGAGGTTCTAGAGAGAGAGTAAAGAGAAGAAAGAATGGGAAAGGTGTGAAGAAAATGAGGATGGGAGAGGTTCTATTTATAGGGTGAAAAATGGCTGAACTTGGTGCCACATGTCACCATCTAGTGGCAAGACTTGGGGAGAAAGCAATGACCAAGATTGTGCCACATCACCCATTTTCGCACAGCACACTTCCGACTTCTAAAATTCGTAACTTTCACATACGACCTCCGTTTTTTACGTTCGTTATATCCACACGTAGGTAAAAATAAGATCTACAACTTTCATTTTGACTCCGTCGGCTAATTCTCGACCGATCTTAAATTTAACAGTACGAGGAGATTATACTGTTAAATGTCCGCGTAAAATTCATAACTTCTACATACTGACTCCGTTTTCGTCTGTCTTTTTACCGTTGAGTTCCTATTAATGAGATCTTCAATTCTCCTTTAGGTAGCGTAGGCCAAAAACCGCTCGATCTAAAATTCGAGTTTCGAGTCGTGCACTACTATGCCAAATCTTAGAAAATTCATAACTTCCTCATACAAAGTCAGATTTGGGCGTAACTTTTTTGTATGTTCTCGGTTTAACGTTTTATACGACTTTCGTTTAGATCACTAAGGCTAAAAGTCGCTCTATCGTAAATTCACTATTTACGTCTCCCGGTGCCGTGCCGGTTCTGCCGTAAAACTTCGACAGATCATAACTTCTTTGTTATAACTCGGATTTCGGCGTTCTTTATATGTACGGAAACCTTGAGACATATTCTAAAACTTGGTTAAGATTATTTATTCTAAATAATATTTTGTCGAAAAGTCGTTTTCGACCCCTATTATCTCTAAATTGACTTACCCGGATCTACGGGCGTTACAAAAAGCTTCGTTTTCTCTTTGTAAATTCTTGAGTTTTGATAGGATTCATTTCTGAATTCCTCCAGCTCTTAAGGTTGAAGCTTCCTATGCCTTTCCGCCTCATCAATGTTGAAGTTGCATTGCTTGACTGCCCAAAATGCACGGTGTTCCAATTCCACGGGAAGATGACATGGTTTTCCAAAAACCAACCTAAATGGAGACATTCCTATCGGGGTCTTGTACGCGGTTCGATAGGACCACAAGGCATCATCAAGCCTCGAAATCCAATCCTTTATTGAAGGATTCACCGTTTTCTGAAGAATACTCTTCACCTCATGATTTGAAATTTCCGCTTGACCGTTTGTTTGAGGGTGGTAGGCGGTAGAGACACGATAGGTCACATTGTACTTTTTCAGCAAGGCCTCCATCATCTTATTGCAAAAATGCATCCCTCGATCACTAATCAAAGCCCTAGGCACACCAAATCTCACAAAGACATTAGATTTCAAAAAGTCGATAATCGTTTTGGCATCATCCGATCGTGTGCCTTTGGCCTCAACCCACTTAGAAACATAGTCAACCGCGAGCAAGATATAAACGTTGCCAAATGAGACGGGAAATGGACCCATGAAATCAATCCCCCATACGTCAAAAACTTCACAGACAAGGATGGGATTTTGTAGCATTTGATTCTTTTGTGAAATGTTTCCCGTTCTTTGGCATCAGTCACAACTTTTACAAAACATATAACAATCGTGTGACATGGTTGGCCAAAATAGTCCACACTCAAGGACATTTCTCAAGGTCCGGCTAGGTCCGAAGTGTCCCCCACAAGCAAATTCATGGCAAAATAGTAAAATGGATTGATGCTCTTGTTGGGGTACACATCGCCTAATAATTTGATCGGGACAATGTTTCCACAAATAAGGTTCATCCCACACATAATATTTTGCATCACTTTTCAATTTGTCTTTTTGAGCACGTGTGAATGTGTCGGGATACCTTTTCGTGACCAAAAAGTTAACGATATCGGCATACCAAGGAGTAGATTGAGTAAGGGAAAAGAGATGCTCATCCGGAAACTCATCCCGCAACGGGAGAAGAGTCTCATTTGAAGTGATTCGGCTTAGGTGATCGGCAACAAGATTCTCGCATCCAATCTTGTCCCGGATTTCCAAATCAAATTATTGTAATAGTAAAATCCACCGGATGAGTCTTGGCTTTGCATCTTTCTTTGTCATTAAGTACTTGAGAGCTGCGTGATACGAATACACAATAACTTTGGTGCCAAGTAGATATTGCCTAAACTTCTCCAAAGCGAACTCTATGGCCAATAGCTCCTTCTCCGTGGTAGAGTAGTTGCTTTGAGCATTGTCTAGTGTTCTCGATGCGTAGTAGATCACATGAGAGGCTCTTCCATTCTTCTGACCCAAAACTGCGCCTATTGTATAGCTTTTTGCATCACACATGATCTCAAATGGGAGATCCTAATTTGGTGCTTGCATGATGGGAGCGGATGTAAGCAACTCTTTGAGCTTGTCGAAAGCTTCTTTGCACGACTCATTGAACTCGAAATCAATATCCTTTTGCAAGAGTTGGCACATTGGTCTTGTTATCTTTGAAAAGTCCTTGATGAATCTCCGGTAGAAACCTGCATGGCCCAAAAAAGAACGAACTTCCCGAACACAAGTCGGGTAAGGTAAGCTTTGAATAACATCAATCTTGGCCTTATCTACCTCAATTCCTTTCTTTGACACAATGTGACCCAAAATAAGACCTTGACTCAATATAAAATGACATTTTTCAAAGTTTAAAACCAAATTCGTTTCAATACATCTTTTCAAAATTTTGGTGAGATTGGTTAAGCACTCTTGAAAGGAGTTTCCGTATACCGTAAAATCGTCCATAAAAACCTCAATTATGTTTTCGACATATTCGTAAAAGATACTAACCATGCAACGTTGGAAAGTGGTCGGGGCATTACACGATCCAAATGGCATTCTACGGTATGCGAAAGTGCCAAATGGACATGTAAAAGTTGTCTTTTCTTGGTCCTCCGGTGCCAACGGGATTTGGTGAAAACCGAAATACCCGTCTAAACAACAATAATGAGATTTTCTGGCCAACCTTTCTAACATTTGCTCAATGAAAGGTAATGGGAAATGATCTTTTCTTGTGCTTGCATTGAGTTTGTGGTAGTCAATACATACTCTCCACCCGTTTTACACGCGGGTGGGGACCATCATACCTTTGTTGTTCTCGACTACCGTGATTCTCGTCTTCTTCGGCATGACTTGGACCGGGCTCACCCATTTGCTATCCGAGATTGGATAGATCATTCCCGCGTCTAGGAGCTTCAAAATCTCTTTCTTGACCACTTCCATCATTGGTGGATTCAACCTTCTTTGCGCGTCTCGACTCGGCTTGCATTCATCCTCCATCAAGATCTTGTGCATACAAGTGGAGGGGCTCAATTCCTTGATATCCGCAATCGTCCATCCCATGCCTTCTTTATGTTCCTTCAACACCTTGAGGAGTTGCTCTTCTTCATATTTAGTTAAGTGAGTTGAAATGATGACCGAAAGAGTCTCGTTGTTTCCCAAGTATGCATACTTCAAGCGTTGAGGAAGGACCTTTAATTCCAATTCCGGTGGTTGAACAAGGGAGGGCGGTAATCTTGTGTGAGTTTGAGGTAATTCAATTTGCTTCACACTAAGTTGAGTGGTTTTCTTGATCTCTAAATTGTTGACCAATCTTTCAACTTCCGGGTCTAATGAGTAGAGCTTCAACTTCTTGGCTAATTTTCCACAATCAAATCCTTTGCTAAAAATCATCTCCAACATGTCACCATTAGACAACTCGAACAACTCTTGGGTTAATGGTTCGACAACATCAATAAAGCACGAGGATGAAACATCACTAGGATATCTCATAGCATCATAAATGTTAAAACTTATTGTTTCACCATCAAACTCCATTGTTAAGCTTCCCGCATACACATCAATCTTTGTTCTATCCGTCTTCAAAAATGGTCTCCCAAGTAAAATTATACCCGACTTTGAGGACACTTGTTCATCTAGATCAATCACATAGAAATCCGCCGGGAAGACCAATTGGTTCACTTGCACTAGGACATCTTCCAAAACACCTCTAGGAAAGACACTTGATTTATCCGCAAGAGAGATTATGACACCTCTAGGACAGACATATCGGAATGATGTCCATTTTGGGCGCAATTATCGCAAAGAAGAGGCGAGGGTTGCACACTTTGGTCACTTTCAATCATCATAACTAACTGAGCTAACTCAGAAAGTTTATCTTCAATGCAAGGAGTGTTCATTTCTGAACCATAATTTTTTTTTTCAATTTTTTTAGTTTTAAACTAGAGTACCTCACAATGAGATCTAGGCATAGAGAAACAAACTGATTAAATATAAACCAGTCCCCGCAACGGCGCCAAAATTTGGTGGTTGTCGAGGCCAACAAAAATAAATAACCCTAAATCTTTTACACTAAAATAGTGTATAGTGGTAAAGGGGTCGATCCACGGAGATTGGTTCAATTTATAACTCTATGAAAAATCTCTTTGTACAAATACTTGTAAAATAACAATAAATTAAAAATGGGGGGGTTTGGTCTTTTGAAATACTTGAAATAAACTAGAATTAAACTAAAATTTAAATAAATAATTTCAACAAAAATAAGAGTTTGATGTAAAATCAATTAGAGAAAGATGGTTGACTTAAGGTTTCCTCACTTTGACTTTTGATGAACATATCATTAGAATCCAATGGTGCAATACTTGATTTAAACCCTTAATTTGGCTATAGTAATCCAAGGAGCTTGAGATTACCTAGACTTTTCTTAATTGTTGAAATGGTTAGAGAAGCTCATAACAATTTCCTTAGTTAAAGTCACTAATTCCATTAAGCATGTAATTAGTGAAAGTCAACTAGAATCACTTGGAGAAAATGTTTTTATGATTGTGTGAAGTAAAACTAACACAAGAATCACTTGTTGCTTGCTAATTTGAAGATCCTTTACTTAATCAAGAAATTAGCCAACTAATCACCACAAACACATTTAAACTCATGAATAAAAACATGCAAGTAATGATAAGATGTTAAAACACAAAACATTCCCATAAATATTTTAGAACATGTTCATGGATTCTTCAACATTCAACAAAAGTTCAAAGGATTCAACAAAAGTCAACCAAGATTAGTTTAGCCAAGCATGGCTAAACTCAAAGAAATAAAGTTAGAGAAGATTGTACCAAACATTTTACAATAATCAAGAGGTGAAAAGAAGATGTTCTTGAGGTGTTCTTGGCCTTCAAAAGTGCTCCAAACTCCAGAGAGAAAGTGTCAAAATCGGACATCCAAGATAAGGCTGAAGAGGCACACCAACCTTCCCCATATAGAGCTCTAGACAAAATCCCGAATTTGCCCTTGTCAGGATTCCACGTGGGCCGCGGGGAATCTTACGCGGGCCGCTTGACTATGACGAAGTTTTTGGGCTTCTTCAAGTTTTGGGCCCCCACAGCTATTCAATTGGCCCAGTTCGAGTCCGATCAGCTTCTAGCCCATTTTTCTTCAAGTTCACTTCAATTTGAGCCCAATTTGACTTTTCCAAATCCTCCAAAGCTCTTGTAATTGCCCGATCATCAGCCTCCGCACACTCGAAAATTCTCCCGCGCCTTGCAAATTTAAAGTTCAAATCTTCCAAGCCTTCAAGCAATTGACAAGCCCACTCCATGAATCACCTCCATAGCCATCAAGCACAAAATCCCCATTGCCCTTCAAGTCCAATCGCTTTCCTAAAGATCCCGCTCTGCTAGTCTCCTTAAAATCTGCATTTATACTCACGAAACTAGAAAGTACCCGAAAGCGGTCATAAAATAACAAAAAGGAAAATATGCATGGAAATTAATTAAAATGCGAATGAAATATGCTAAAATAAATTATAAAAAGAAGTAAATAAAATGGAGCTATCAAATAACCCCAAGCTTAAACCTTACTTGTCCTCAAGTAAGACAAGACTAAAATGAACTCGGGATGAACTATCCTAGGGAAAATAAAAAGAATGGATAGAACGGCAGAACCTGGTCACCATTAGTCAACATGGTCAGAATTGATCTTGCTATTACCTCACGAATTTTTCATCCGATGACAATGGGACCATAAACCACAGCCAAGACAACTCATTTAGGTGAGTAAGGAGGGATGAGCAGTCGCAGCCCAATGGAACATGCATACAATGAAGAACATCTGTAGTAGGGAGAAAGCAGCTGGATGGGCTCATGTGGAGCTCTTCTTTTAAGTGTACACTCTGATCTCACGTCTGCCGGCTACTCTCATGTGTAATTAGGATTAATCGCTCGGGCACCGTTGTAGGAATCGGTTCACTTAGTGTTGGCCCAAAACTCCCGTAGTATCCGACTCAACAGTCTCCCTAACATCACCAATTTGCGAAAAACAACTCGATCTATATACAATAAAACAAACCTAAATAAATGAATATCAAATGCCGGGTGACCAAAATGTAGGAAAGTTTGTTTAATAATTGAACCGGTCACCTATCTAAGACAATCGTCAATTGGAACTTGCTTGAGTTTGTTTTTTTTAAACACATGCTACTTGAAGGTAATGCACTAACATATTGAATTTTGTTTTTTTTTATCAAGAAGACTCTTTTTTGACTCAAAATTTGGTTCCCAAGAGTATGTAAGTGGAACCGAGGGGGGGGGGGGGTAATAATATAATCCGAATGGTCTAAATGTGAAAATGACCATGTGTGGAGCGTAAAGATGTAAGCTCCTTTTCAAACTTGTGATTTTTCAAAAATAATGAAAATGTCCAAATGTGGACTAAAAGACTCTCTAAAATCTTAAGAAAATCGCAAAAAAAATGGTGATGTAAAGAGACCGGATATGGATTCTACTCGGGGACAAGCACCAGTGCTTTATCCTAATGGTTCAAACATGATCAAGTGTGATCCTCTCGGCGGTAGTGACCGCAAGGCTAAGAACATCCATTGCTATAGTATATCCTACAGTTGTTAGTATTGCATGCATAATTCTTCATGAAACTACCTGGCCATGATCACTTACCCCTTTAAGCTTCCAGCATCTGATCCCAAGTATGAACTCCCAAACTGCAGCTAGTGGTCCTGGTTCGATGGGTGAGATAGCAACAAGATCCTGGACCAATAATGATACAATAACTATGAACCTGTTCCATGGCATCCAAGGGGGTGAGAATAAACAGATAACAAAAATGCATGAATGCTAATGCCCTAAGCTAAATGTTATGCAAAAATAGAAAGTAGAACATAAGAAAATAAAATCTTTTTGGAATTTTATAAAAAATAAAAAAAAATGAATACAAATTAGCTTAAAACTAAAATGAAATGCAACCTAACAAAAAAAATGCATGAAAAAGTAAAAGCAAAAGGGAAATGCCCCACCCCAAGCTTAAGAACAAGCATTGTCCTCAATGCTTAAGGAAAGGGCGGAAATGACCTAAATCGGAGGGTCGGGTAGAGCATGGGGGTTTGTAGAGGAGGAAAAATGGTGAAGAATGGTGGTGGTCTCGCGGGATTCTGACCGGTAGATCTCCGGGAAATTGAGTTTTTGTACGGAGCGCGGGTAAGGCGCGGGCCGCGTGTTGGCCGCGCGTAACATTCTTGGTTTCCTCTTGAGTTTACATAAGAGTTAGAACAATTCTTGAGATGAAGCACGCGGGCCGCGGGCTGGCTGCACGGAGGCCGCGGGACCTGAAGCTTGAAAATGGCAAAGAATCGGAAATCTGCGCGGGCCGCGTGGAACCCGCACGATGGCCGCACAAAGTCTTACGCGGGCCGCGTGGAACCCGCACGCTGGCCGCGTGTGCTGAACAGGGTTGGAGGTGATTCTTCTACGCGGGCAAGGAATGGGCTGCACATAAGCCGCACAAGACCTTACGCGGGCCGTGTGGATGTTCACGCAGGCCGCGTGACTTCCTGCACTTCAAAATTTGAAATTTTTCTAAAAACTTGATTTTTGGCCAAAATGATTCCCGCAAAGTCCCGGGTTTCAAAAACCCAACAAAAGTTTGGACAAAAGGTGAGAATAAAGCTTGAAATTTTTCAAAAATGAACATTTTCAAAATCATTTTATTCGCTTTATAAAAGACGAAAGCACAATGCTTCCCAAAAATGCCCTTCTTTAACGTCTTCGGCGAGACGCCTCCAAACTTCACTTTAACACTTTGGGGCATCCAAATGGATGACATCTTGGACATTTGAATCAAAACCTTCATATAATGGCTTCAACCAATGTCCATTAACCTTGAAAACTTGCCCCGTGTCAACATTTTTTAATTTCCACATCTCCATTGGGACTCTTTTCTTGTATTTGACTTTCTTTTTACGGAAAAACCATACCGGACTTAGACCTTTGATAATAGAAAGAATCCAACCATATTCTTTCTTGTACTTGTTTAGTAAGGTGACCAACTCTTCCATATTCAACATAGTGGTCGAGTTGGTGACCGGTTGGGTGTCTTCCTTCTCGGGATATGTATCAATTAAAAGGTCCGACAGATTTATCGTTTTCAGCTCTTGTGGTTCGTCTACCACTGGAGTTAGTTTCTCAATGGTAGTGGGTGGCTCAACCTCTCTTTTGTTAACACACAACACTTCCTCTATAGTTTCATTGACATCTTTCTCAATTTCTTCTTCCTCCTTGATAGCCTCTTCCATTTCTACTCCTTCTTCCACTTCTTCATATAACACTCTTAGGCCATCAAAACTTTTCTCATCTTTCAAAGGAATGGCACATGTGCTATGCCATGGGCTCTCTTCAGATGGTAGTTTCTCTTGAGCTTCCATTATACTTATTGATTGAGCAAGTTGTGTTATTTGTTTCTCTAAGCTTTTGAGGCTAGCTTGGGTTGTTTCTTGGAAAATTTGGGTAGATGTGGCAATGCTCTTCACAATGTCCTCTAAGGACATGCTTGGATTTTCAGGTTGTTGAGGAGGTGGAGGATATGGATGTTGGAATTGTGGAGTTGGTTGGTATTTTTCATTTCTCCAAGCTTGATATGGGCTTTGGTATTGGTTGTATCCCCAAGCTTGGTTGTTGTCCCACCATTGATCATGTTGAGGTTGATCATAAATCCATTGGTTTGACCAGTAGTAGCTTCCCTTCTCTTGCACTTCTTCCCATTCTCCTTGTGAATATGGGCACATATCGGAATGATGTCCATTTTGGGCGTAATTATCGCAAAGAAGAGGCGAGGGTTGCACACTTTGGTCACTTTCAATCATCATAACTAACTGAGCTAGCTCAGAAAGTTTATCTTCAATGCAAGGAGTGTTCATTTCTGAACCATAATTTTTTTTTTCAATTTTTTTAGTTTTAAACTAGAGTACCTCACAATGAGATCTAGGCATAGAGAAACAAACTGATTAAATATAACCCAATCCCCGGCAACGGCGCCAAAATTTGGTGGTTGTCGAGGCCAACAAAAATAAATAACCCTAAATCTTTTACACTAAAATAGTGTATAGTGGTAAAGGGGTCGATCCACGGAGATTGGTTCAATTTATAACTCTATGAAAAATCTCTTTGTACAAATACTTGTAAAATGACAATAAATTAAAAATGGGGGGGGGGGGGGTTTGGTCTTTTGAAATACTTGAAATAAACTAGAATTAAACTAAAATTTAAATAAACAATTTCAACAAAAATAAGAGTTTGATGTAAAATCAATAAGAGAAATATGGTTGACTTAAGGTTTCCTCACTTTGACTTTTGATGAACATATCATTAGAATCCAATGGTACAATACTTGATTTAAACCCTTAATTTGGCTATAGTAATCTAAGGAGCTTGAGATTACCTAGACTTTTCTTAATTGTTGAAATGGTTAGAGAAGCTCATAACAATTTCCTTAGTTAAAGTCACTAATTCCATTAAGCATGTAATTAGTGAAAGTCAACTAGCATTAAGAACCAAAAAGTCACCAAATCCAAGAGGAGTCAAAAGCTTCCACTACCATGTTGGAGAAAATGTTTTTATGATTGTGTGAAGTAAAACTAACACAAGAATCACTTGTTGCTTGCTAATTTGAAGATCCTTTACTTAATCAAGAAATTAGCCAACTAATCACCACAAACACATTTAAACTCATGAATAAAAACATGCAAGTAATGATAAGATGTTAAAACACAAAACATTCCCATAAAGATTTAAGAACATGTTCATGGATTCTTCAACATTCAACAAAAGTTCAAAGGATTCAACAAAAGTCAACCAAGATTATTTTAGCCAAGCATGGCTAAACTCAAAGAAATAAAGTTAGAGAAGATTGTACCAAACATTTTACAATAATCAAGAGGTGAAAAGAAGATGTTCTTGAGGTGTTCTTGGCCTTCAAAAGTGCTCCAAACTCCAGAGAGAAAGTGTCAAAATCGGACATCCAAGATAAGGCTAAAGAGGCATACCAACCTTCCCAATATAGAGCTCTAGACAAAATCCCGAATTTGCCCTTGTCAGGATGCCACGCGGGCCGTGGGGAATCTTACGCGGGCCGCTTGACTATGACGGAGTTTTTGGGCTTCTTCAAGTTTTGGGCCCCCACAACTATTCAATTGGCCCAGTTCGAGTCCGATCAGCTTCTAGCCCATCTTTCTTCAAGTTCTCTTCAATTTGAGCCCAATTTGACTTTTCCAAATCCTCCAAAGCTCTTGTAATTGCCCGATCATCAGCCTCCGCACACTCGAAAATTCTCCCGCGCCTTGCAAATTTAAAGTTCTAATCTTCCAAGCCTTCAAGCAATTGACAAGCCCACTCCATGAATCACCTCCATAGCCATTAAGCACTAAATCCCCATTTCCCTTCAAGTCCAATCGCTTTCCAAAAGATCCCGCTCTGCTAGTCTCCTTAAAATCTGCATTTATACTCACGAAACTAGAAAGTACCCGAAAGCGGTCATAAAATAACAAAAAGGAAAATATGCATGGAAATTAATTAAAATGCGAATGAAATATGCTAAAATAAACTATAAAAAGAAGTAAATAAAATGGAGCTATCCCTCCTCCGTATTCTTCTTTGAAGTTGCAAGTCGGGAGGGGAATGGCGGTTGAGTGGCTATTGGTGTTACGACGGGAATACTCTTCTTTGGAACTCCGGCTTGTGCATCGTTCTTGACTATAGATTCTTCAATGGGAATGACTTCTATTTCTTCCTCTTCATCCCTTGGATTCTTCTTTGAACTACTTTCTCCGGTTTGTTTGCCACTTCTTGAGGTCACCACATTGACATTTTGGGTTCTTTTTGGTTTGAGAAGGGAGTTTACCACGGGACTCCAACTTGGTTATGGACGTAACTATATCTCCCATTTGTGCTTCAAGGTTGGAGATACAAGTCCTTGTCTCTTTTTGGAATTGTTGGGTACTAGTGGCTAGGGATTTGACAATGTCTTCAAGGGACATTTCGGAGCTACTTGGTTGGGATTGAGGAGGTTGTTGGTGATGTGGAGGGTGTGGTTTGGATTGATAGTGTGGTTGCGGGTGTTGGTAGTGAGGTTGTGGTGGTGGATAGAAAGGTCTAACCAATACGTTTTGAGGAAATGGTCTTGGGTTGTAGCTCATTTTGGGATTTGGCTTCCAACTTGAATTGTAAGCATTTTGGTAACCGGATGGCTTGTTGTGGTAATTTTGGAACTCTCCCGTGGCGTTCACATGTTCCGCGTCTTCTTGAAGAATGGGACATATATCCGTAGGATGTCCCATTGTTGCACATATTCCACAAACCATCACTTGTGGAGTTTGTCCCATGGCTAACTTTTGAACAACGAAGGTTAAGTCTTTGATTTGAGACTCGAGATTTGATGTTCCCACTTCATTGAATTTGTGTTGTGTCTCTCTCTTCATATCTTGGCGCGGGCCAAAGTGTTGGGAGTTTGCGGCAATGGTGTTGAAGAGTTGTCTTGTTTGTTGTGGAGTTTTGCTAAAGACATATCCACTACTTGAGGCATCAACTAGTCTTCTCTCCATTGGCAACAATCCCTCATAGAAGTGTTGAATGAGGAGTTGTTCCGGAATTTGGTGTTGTGGGCAACTATAGCACAAGTTGTTGAACCTCTCCCAATAATCATGAAAAGTCTCATTGTGACCTTGGCGGATTCCACAAATCTCATTTCTAAGACCTGAGACTCTTGAAGCGGGATAGAACTTATCAAGAAAAGCTCTTGCCATGTCGGTCCATGAGTTTATTGACCCCGGTGGAAGATAAAATAACCAATCTTTTTGCTCTATCGGCCAATGAAAAGAGGAATGCCCTTAGCTTGATTTGGTCATCGGTTGACCCTTGTGGCTTCATACTAGTGCAAATAATGTGGAACATCTTCAAGTGCTTATGAGGGTCTTCATTCTCCAATCCATGAAAAGTTGGGAGGTGATGGACTAAACTTGATTTCAACTCCGAGCCTCCTTCCAAAACTGGGTAATTGATACCGGTTGGAGTTTGTGTAACATCAGTTTCCATCATTTGCCTCAAAGTTCTCTCGGGAACCTCTCCTCCGTCTGCCATTGCAATTGGTTCAATAATTGGAGGATTTTTTTGTAGGGGTGGTGTTTCGGGAATTTCTTGGCGAGGGTCGGGACTAGAATCGGGTTCCGTGTCACTTGATGAAGCGGTTTCAACCTCCGGATCCCCGTGAGGATGTGAAGTTTGACCACGTTCTATTATTTTTACCTTCTCCAAAAGTCTTGCTTATTTTTCAATTTCCGGATTATAAATCGAAACAGTTGTACGTTGAGATCTTGAGATCTGGGCATAGAGAAACAAATTGATTAAAAATAAACCAATCTCCGGCAACGGCGCCGAAATTTGGTGGTTGTCGAGGCCAACAAAATTAATAACCCTAAATATTACACACTAAAATAGTGTATAGTGGTAAAGGGATCGTATCCATGGAGATTGGTTCAATTTAACTCTCTATGTAAATCACTTGTTCAAGTATTTGTAAAACAAAAGTGAAAGTACAATGGAGGGGGGTTTAATTCTTTGGGATTGTTTGACAAAATTAAAACTAGCTGGAATGTAAATATGACAAATAGACAAATAAAAGATTTGATTAAAATCAATGAAGTGAAATTGGTTGATTTTGGGATACACCACATGGATGATATAGTTGACTTATCATTAGACTAAAAGGAACAACACTTGTGAATTGGTTTAACTTGGCTATAGCAATTCATAAGCACAAATCACCTCAACTCTTCTTAGATATTGTAACATCCCAAAATTCAAGGCTAAAAATTTCATTTTTAAATAAGTCATTACATAAAACCATTAGTGTAAAAACATTCATGATAATGTATCGTGTCAAAACCAAGTGCTAATAATCAAAAATATAATTCCATGAAACCATATCAGATTGTACTCCCATGGATCTCGTGTGCGGAAAACATAGTGTGATGCGCTACAATCAAGCCGGCTCCTTTCCTTTGAAAACGAGTACCTGAAACCAAAACTGTAAACCATAAGCACAAAGCTTAGTGAGTTCCCCCATCATACCTCATACCATACAATCACATAGCATATATACTGCCGGGAAATTCTGGGGTGCCCGACCTGCCCGGTACGGCCATTCTGGGGTGCCGACCTACCCATGCGGCCATTCTGGGGTGCCGTCCTACCCGTGTCAAGCCATTCTGGGGTGCTGATCTACCCATGTCAAGCCATTCTGGGGTCCTAACCCACCCGTCAGTCCTAACAACCGACCCTCGGGGACTATTCCACCCTTACTGCTACTATCACATATATCATAACATAAACATACTATCAGACATATCTGGGGTGTCCGAACTACCCTTCGGTCCTAACAACCGAACTTGGGGACTGTTCCCCTCCTACTACCACTATCACATATAACGTATCATGCCAGCATATAAACATATCATCACATACTGTCAGACATATATGGGGTGTCTGACCTACCCTTCCGTCCTAACAACCGAACTCTACTACTATCACATATAACATATCGTGCCAGCATATAACATATCAGGTAGTAGCAAACCTAGATGATATCACAAAGACAATCATCTAACATACAACTCCTACTGGTGGGCCGGCATTGTGGCCGTAGACCCACCGCTACTGTAAGGTAACTTACCTCATATTGCTGAAGTCCCGTAGACATAATCTCACACTGCTGAAGTCCTGCAGACTCGACCCCAGCTACTGGATGACAGATTCCCGAACTGTCAACACCAAAATAACACCCAATTAATAATTGGGTCCCATTACATAACCATAAGTACATTCTTTGGATAATTACTACATTACCCCTAGCTTGGCTTATTCAAGCCCAAGGCCGAACCCATAGGCCCAAAGTCAATTAGGAATCAAAGTCCAACATATGGCCTAATTTTCCAAATTGGGCCCAAGCCTATACATGGTCTTATTTTTAAGGCCCATCATTGTATAATCATTAAGGCTCAACATTGTATAAGCATTAAGGCCCAAACTGTAGCCCATCTATGGCCCAATTTTCCAAATTGGGCCCAAACCCCTTACATGGACCTTACCCTAGGCCCATTAAATTATTCTAGACCATTTGCTTGATCTTGGATGACCCGTTACTAATCCAATCATCAAGGCCCAAATGGAAGGCCCAATAATAAACCCAAGCGAAATTAGGGTTTTATATAAAATGATGATTAGGGTTAAGTTTTCTCACATAACCCATTAAGGACTTAATCCATTAAGTCCATTATTACTTAGATTAATTTCTTGCCAATGATTATTATTTAATAACTCCAATTATTAAATAATTCCTGTGTGTCCCGATTAATTCCCCAAATTAGGGTTTTATTGGCATTGTGGTTCTTCCGACCCAAATGCTAGCCCATATATCAATTTATTGGGCTTTTAGGTCCATTAGGGCTTTATTGGGCCTACTAGGCCCACTAGAATGTCATTAAGCCCATTAGGATTTTTCTTAGGCCCATTAGGCTTCATTGGGCCCATTAGGGTTTCAAGAACCCTAAACGAATCAACTAAACAAGACAAGCACACCGCCACCCAACCCGGCGGCCGATGGCGGCAGGAGGCGGCAGCCACCACCCTAAGGTGGTGGTTCTTGGTTTTTCTTTCATTAATCCAATTTGTTACAGTTACAATGCCCAACCGATCAACACACGCACACCCTAATCTAATTACAAACACATACACACGAAAATACACCCACCCATGGTGGTACACAGCGGCAGCCACCACCTCACGGTGGTGGCAGTGGCGGTCTTCCTCACTTTCCGGCCTAGCATCTCCCTTACAACATCCGGCCACTACATACATACAACCCCACGAACACCAAACACAGCTAGCACACCGGAACACACACCCAAAACGCGTACACAGCCACCCTCCTCACGGTGGCCGGTGGCAGCAAACGAAGTGACAAGGCGGCAGCCACCATGGCTGGCGGCTATGGTGGTTCTTCGCGGTTACCAGCCAATAAGCTATCACAACGCACAAGGTCCAAAAGCCACTACCCACCAGGTGGCGTAACGAACGGCGGAAATGGAACCCTAATAACCGGCGGCGGTCGCTGGATCACAACAGCAACAAACGCCAAGCGTCCAGCGACGTCTTTTCTTCGACGGGGATGGGTAGCGACGACAACCGAGGAGTACAATGGCGGCGCTTCAGTGAGATGGCCTGCGAACGAGATTTAACTCGACTGGTATCGGTGGCGGCGACGCTTGGAAAGGAACAAGAAGGGAGGTGGTGGTGCGAAACCCACTGAGCACAACAATAGCAGCCTTGCATCTAAGTTTCCGGCAACCCACGACGATCTAAGCCATTCGCGACTTCTCCGGCGGCAGGAGGGCTGGTGGAGCTATGGAGAACGTGAGAAGGAGGGGTGACGGCTCATTCTCCCGCTAGGGTTAGGGTTCTCAAGGGATATATACCCGGCACATAATGAATCTTTTCCATATTAACACTTTCGGTCCCTTCCCACCAATCTTTTCCAATTAAATACAAATCTTACCTTTTAGACCCCAACATTAAAAATCTATTACAACTTAGGTGCAGAATTTACCAATTTAACCCCTGCTTCCATAACTCTTCACAAATTCGGTTTCTAATTTACCAAACAGCCCCTTAGACCCAAAATCTCTTCAAATGAAGTCCCAGAAGTTACCATTTAGTCCCTGACGTCATTAATACTTACAGATTAAGTCCATATTTTCACTTTTAAACCCCAATCTCTTAAAGTGTGTCGATTAGCTCCACGAGACCATCACCACGCATATATAGATATTTATTTTAGGGCTACCATTCATTCATTATTTTGTTTATTTGACTAAATAATTAAACGAGTGTTACAACTCTCCCCCACTTAAATTAGATTTCGTCCTCGAAATCATTCCTTATCCTTCCTTACACACCCAACCACTCTGGTATCATGGTCACCATTCTGGGCACACACTAGCCTTCCCAGGGTAGCCATGATCAATCCTCATAAAGCCCTACAATCCGCAGGTGAACGAATTCCTCGCAACAAGATAACATCTACTCGTTCCGAAATCTGTTGTCTCGAGATGGTCCGAATCCCTGACAGACCATTCATACTGAATCATTATCGTTGAACCCAGTTCGTTTATCCCTCAACTGACTACTCAACTTCTGATAACATGTGGTTCCCACTAGGAAACTAAAATCACAGACCCAATTATCTCTATAGATCACTTATGCTTGGCCAAGGCTCAGCTGATCCCGCTGTGAGTGTCTTGTCACTTCCCAGATCATCCAACTATTCTGTCCGTACTTGCAACCTGAAACACAAATGCTATCACTGCCCAACACTGAAACTGCTCGAACACTGAACTGTCTGAAGCAGTATGCTGCTACATAGCTGCTTCCCAAAATCTATCGAGACCTCCTAGGTCTCAATTCGCTCGCCCATCATCTAAAATATCGGGTTTCTGCCCGGCTGTGGAGCCAAAGGACTCCCACTTAGTCGTCTCACACGACTTCTGAACGTGATCCTTCTCTGAAACTAGTTGCGACTAGTTATCATGCCACTATGGTTCTAACAACCTCCTGATCTAACTGATCAGGTCCATGCATCGCATCCTGTCATCATCCAATCCAAGAATAAAAGTGATCGCTACCTAACCAATGGTAGCCTTACATCACCAACGCCCTTACGCAGTCCATTACTTCCCTGATCTCATAACTGTAGTGGCGTTCCTACAGTCTTATCACTGGCTCAACCAGATCTAATCCATCTGGGTAATACCGAAATCCAATATGGGGATTTCCATATCCTCACTGCCGCACCCGAACTGGTGGGTACTACTGTTCCTTTCGCGTTCTAACAACACGCTCATGCCATCTACCAACCTAGTGAATGCTACGGCTACACCCGTAGACTTACAACACTCTATCACTATCTAGCTGCTAGTGAATGCTACGACTACACCCGCAGACTTACAACACTCTAGTACTATCTGCCAACCTGGTGAATGCTACGGCTACACCCGCAGACTCACAACACCCTAACACTATCTGCCAACCTGGTGAATGCTACGGCTACCCCCGTAGTCTTACAACACTTTCCATACTATCTGACCACTAGTGAATGCTACGGCTACCCCCGTAGTCTTACAACACTTCCCAAACCGGGTCGAACACGCACTCGACCTAACCCTCAACTGAACTCGAGTCCTAACCGGAACTCTAACCTGGTTCCCGAAACCTGCTATCACGTGACCCCATTGTATCAGCACCGCACCCATGCCCGTGATCAAAGCGTCACCGTAAACTACAAAATCATATACACCCTCTGGCAGGGTGAGAATCGGTGCCTCGCACAACCGCTGTCTGAGAGTCTCGAAGGCTGCCGGCTGCTCGGGCCCCCAGTGAAGGGCCACCTACTTCTTGGTCAGTCGGGTCAAAAGAACCGCAATCTCGGAGAAGTCCCGTATTAATCTCCGGTAATAACTCATTAGACCCAGGAAATTCCGAATCTCAGATGGAGACCTCGGAATCTCCCACCGCATCACGGCCTCTATCTTGGCCGAAACAACTAGAATACCCTTCTGGCTGACAAGGTGGCCAAGAGATTGCACCTTGCGCAACCAGAACTCACAGTTGGAGAACTTTATAAGAAGTCTCTCCCCCACTTAGATTCGACTAAGTATTCACATTACATGAGAATTGAAGGATTCCCAATCCTTCTCGCTTTCTAATATCCCACTGATGACATCCTGTGCCTGCCAATGCTAGCGCTTAATCGCCGATTAAACCTTGAGATCTCCCATCCTCAAAAATCTCGATGAGTACTCTTGAAATCTGATCCAGTCAGACACCTCAATCCATCTATTATGCTGTCAATTGAAGACCTTAATATTCACTCTAGCTGACGAATCCTCGTTCCCACTCCCAATCTCGCAGTACCACTGAACTCTAACCGAACACAGCCCATGCGAAAACACAATTCTCTTGAACATCCAATGACCAACCACTTATGCATCTAACACCCGCGACTGACACTACCCTCTTCCTGTCACTAGTTCTGTACTAGCAACGATAATGCCTTGAACTCCAAAGTTCATCCATAGACAATTACTGACCATACCTGAACAATGACAGAACCCCTGAACGCTGACTTCAATGGAGAACTATAGCTCTACTCCTGACCGAGTATCCTCTAACTAATTCTTCTGCACAGATCCCGACAAAGATCCGGAATAATATGGTACACGAGAAACGCATTCCGCAAGATGCGTCCCTCTGTGGGTTCATCAAGGACCTTTCGGCATACAGGATGGCATATATGATCCTTGATAACCCAAACACTAGCAGAAAAACCGACTCGGGGTCTGACTTATCCAAACTCACTCACAATTCCAAAGCGGTACGTATTCCAAACATCCACCTAATTGTTGGATTAGGTGTCTAAGCCCATAACTATAATTGGTATGTACTTGAATTGACAGCAGCACAGTCCTTTTGGGTTGCCCTCAACCTAGCAACTGGACAAGGAAATTATGAAATGAGAGATATTAATTTATAAGATTAATAAATTAATATATATATATATATATATATATATATATATATATATATATATATATATATAAATGATTTATTAATATGTTAATGGATTAATATATTAATTAGAAATCATTATGTTTAATTAATTGTTAGCCAGAAATTAATCAGAATTGATTTTGGGGTTAAAAGAATTAATTATAAGGTGCAGGGACTAGTTTGCAATTATCTAATAGTTGAGTGGAAGGCTCTAGAACCCCCTTGGAAGAGGGTGGACGAAATCTTTAGGGGAAACCCTAATAATTTCGTCCATAGGGGCTTGGATAAGGCCCTTGGGTTTGCTTAGGCCCTAAGCAAAGGATAACTAGGGTTTCCCTTAAACCCTAGATCCCTCAGCTATATAAGGAGCCTCCTAGTTCATGTTTTTGGTCACTCTTTCTTTTGAAGAAACCCTAAGGCCGAGATTTTGCATACTCCCTCTCCTCTCTCTCTCTTCTACTTTCCTTCTTGCTAGTTTGGGTGTGACTCCATTAGAGGCATTACACTTGTGGTGCTAAAGCTTCCAAGAAGATCAAGATCAAGATCAAGGGAATATCAATTGTTTGCTATAACAATTGAAAGGTATGTAAACCCTAAACCCTAGTTTACTATTTTCGATAATAGCCTCTCTCCTCTAGGGTTCTTGTATTGCAATTCAAAGTTGTATGTTCAATAGTTAAAACATAGATCCAAAGTAGGTTGCATGTGAACTTAGGAATTGTTTTTCTAGTTTATTTGTTTTACCTAAAACCCTTTAGTGGTATCAGAGCCATTGTTGTTTTAAATTGAATTGCTACAATTGTTGAATTGCAAATTAGGGTTTATAGCTATTAAACCCTAAATGCCAAATTTTCGATTTCTAGGGTTTTGGATCAAAGGGTTTTTTCGAAAACCCTAGCCTCCAAAGAACCCTAATCGAAATTAGGGTTAGGGTTTTGAAAACCCTAGCCTCCTCCCTTGTAAATTTCGAAATATGCTAGAGGATAACTAGGGTTTCTTGTTTTTTGGATAATTGTTACTTAATTAGATTAATTGGATAATTATCCTTACCCTATTTTTCGAAATTAGAGGGATAAGGATTAGGATTAAATTAATTGATTAATTTAATTAGATAATCCTTACAAGATTTAATAATTTGATTAATAGTTAATTAATAGATAAATATTAAATCTAATGAATTGGTTTATTTAAATTTGAATTTAACAGCTTAAATTTCGAAATTTATATAAACCCTTGAAGTTTTAAAAAGTTTTAAAACACACCTTATATATATATTATAATTAAAGGTTTAATATTATATGTATAAGAATATGGTCAGTCAAATCGCTAGTATGCCTCATTCACGAAGCTAATCTATAAGGGGGGTATAAGGAAACTGCCTATAAAATGGTAGTTGAATGGGTGTCCACTCTCACCCACCGCTTCCTTGATTAGTGGAGGGTCGTTAGCAGAACGGATTTGATAGGACAACTACTTCTCATTAAAAGTATAATGATATTAAAGAAAGTACTAGAACATTATTTTCAAAATCCCAACTCTAGTTACTTTAGGAAAAATGTGAAAAGTATGCTAATCCATGAAATTGCACATTATGCTTTATTGGTCGTTAGTGGAGCGTGTGTGGTTAACCAGCACACTAAAAGGCACTAATAAAGAGTAGCAATGGGTATCTCATAATTGTCATTTTGATGGAGCGTGTGTGGTTTACCAGCACATCAATAGTTAATGATAAAGACAATGAGGTTACCAAGCACATTTGCATGGTTATTCACATCTTGTTTGTGATCCTCGGCATCCCAGTCACAAATAGAAGAGCATAATCTGAGAATAAAACATGCCATTGAATAGTTTCAATGTATCTCAAAAGAATTAGGAATTTCACTTCGTTTGTTTCGTCTAATGGTGGAATTGGTGAATCGTCATTCACCTACCTTTATGAAATTTGCACTTGGATCTCGGCATCCCATTTCTAAGTTGTGAATCTTCATAGTTGGATCCTAACCTTGATACTATATCTTTGGGTTATTCTATTAAGGTATCTTGAAATCTAACTAAAACTTTCTTTCTTTTCAGATGTCTACTCCTGGAAACACTTCTGCTTCGTCCTCCTCCAACCAAAACTTCTCTTTGCTCAATATATGCTCCAAAGTCGTTATGGATGGCTCAAACTATAACGATTGGATGCGCAACATCAAGATGGCTCTTCGTTTCGAGAACAAAGAATATGTTCTTGAAAAGGAGCTCAAAGAGCTTGATGAGAATGAAGCTACTCCTGAAGATCTTGCTGCCTACAAGAAACATTACGATGATGCTACCAAAGTGGCATGCATCATGGTGGCAACTATGTCCCCAGAACTGCAGAGGTACTATGAGGACTACTGGCCTTTCGAGATGAACAAGGACCTTATGGAAAAGTACCATAAGCGAGCTCGTCAAGAAAAGTTCGAAGTAGTCAAGTCACTCATGGCTTGCAAGATGAAAGATGGGGAGTCAGTTGTGTCACATGTGCAAAGAATGCAACGCTACATAGAGCGTTTGGTCAAGCTCAATATTCACTTTGATGAGGAATTGGCCATTGACATGGTCTTGAACTCACTTCCTGAATGTTATGGTCAGTTTATTCTAACTTACCATTTGAACAATACTGAGCAGACCTTGGCCCAATTGCACAACTTGTTGCAGACAGCTGAGGCAGGGATGAAAGGTAAAAGTATACCCTCCACACCTGCTAGTGCCCCTGTTTTGGCTATTGGACAGGGAAAGGGGAAAAAGAGGAAAGGTCCTCCCAAGCAAAACTGGAAGAGCAAGGCTCAAGCTGGGTCATCTAGTAATGGCCCAAAGGCTAAGCCCAATGGTTCCACTCCCCATGTTTCTGATCCAAAAGAGGCAGCTTGCTTTTACTGCAACCAAAAGGGGCATTGGAAGAGATCTTGCCCACAGTATCTGCAAGATATCAAGGATGGCAAAGTGAAGCCATCTTCGGCAGGTATTTACACTATTTCCGCTAATAACTCATTATCTTCTCGTTCATGGGTCCTTGATACAGGATGTGGTTTTCATATCTGTTCTGATTTGCAGGGTCTAAAGGAAAGTGAGGAGATAGAGCGAGGAAGGATAAACCTGATCATGGGAAACAGAAAGTCTTCACCAGTAACCAAGATCGGAGTTTATCAGCTTCTGCTTAGTAATGATGTTAGATTAGATTTAATAAATTGTTGCTATTCGTCTGAGATGACGAGAAACATTATTTCATTTCATGCATTGTTCAGACAAGGTTTTACATATTCTTTTAATGATTTGAATGGTTCAATTTCTGTTTATAAGAATGGTGTTTTTATGTTTGAAGCTTTGCCTTGTAATGGTGTGTATGAAACAGTGACTTGTGTTGATAGCCTAGGAAATAGTGTACTTAATATTGACTTGTCTAATAGTGTAGACAAGGCATGCTTGTGGCATTGTCGTCTTGGACACATTAACAAGAAACGCATAGCCCAACTCCAAAAGGATGGAGTGTTGGAATCATTTGACCTAAAGTCAGATGATATGTGTGAGTCTTGTCTTTTGGGAAAGATGACAAAATCACCATTCACAGGGTCTTGTGAAAGAGGTGAAGGTCTGTTGGATCTCATACACACGGATGTGTGTGGACCCTTCAGATCAACTACAAGAGATGCTAATCGATTCTATGTGACCTTCACTGACGATTATAGCAGATATGGATATATCTACTTGATCAAGCATAAGTCAGAAACTTTTGAAAAGTTCAAAGAGTTTAAGCATGAAGTCGAAAATCAATTGGGCAGAAAGATAAAGATACTTAGATCCGATAGAGGCGGGGAGTATCTTAGTATCGAGTTTAACGACTATCTGAAAGAATGTGGGATAGTCTCACAATTGACTCCTCCTAGGACACCACAGTTAAATGGTGTAGCTGAGAGGCGCAATCGAACCTTGTTAGACATGGTTCGTTCTATGATGAGTCGGGCTTCGCTTCCTATTCACTTCTGGGGGTATGCCTTAGAGACAGCCGCCCACATCCTCAATCTTGTCCCTACAAAGAAGGTTGCCAAAACACCTCACGAAATGTGGACAGGGAAAGTTCCCTCGTTAGCACATATTAAAGTCTGGGGTTGTGAAGCTTTCGTAAGACGAGAGACTCACGACAATCTAGCAGCTAGAAGTGAGAAATGTGTTTTCATTGGTTACCCAAAGCAGTCTTTTGGATATTTGTTCTACAGGCTTAGTGAGAACGTGGTCTTTGTAGCACGAAGAGGAGTCTTTCTTGAAAGAGAGCTCATATTCAAAGAGGACAGTGGGAGCACTATTGACCTTGAAGAAATTCAAGAGTCAGCCAATGAGGGAACCTTAGATGACACTAGCACTCAACCAGAGGAAACAGTTCCTGTTGAACCAATTGATAACTCATTACCTCTTAGAAGATCCACTAGGGTGAGTGTGCCACCTGAGTTGTATGGTTTTCATATTACTTCAGATGGTGACACATTCATAAGTGACAGAACACTGGTAAACTTAGATGAACCAGTCACTTATAAGGAAGCAATGGCAGGCCCAGAGGCTTCCAAGTGGAAAGAGGCAATGGACAGCGAGATTAAGTCCATGTATGACAACCAAGTTTGGAATTTGGTTGATAGTGCACCAGGTCGCAAGACAGTTGGGTGCAAATGGATCTTCAAGAAGAAGACAGACATGGATGGGAATGTGCATACATTCAAGGCTCGACTGGTTGCAAAAGGTTTTACTCAAACCCCAGGGGTTGACTATGATGAGACTTTTTCGCCAGTGGCTAAGATTAAATCTATTAGGATATTGCTCGCCATAGCTGCCTTTCATGATTATGAAATCTGGCAGATGGATGTCAAAACTGCTTTCCTTAATGGGAAGTTGGCTGAAGATGTTTACATGAGTCAGCCAGAGGGTTTTGTTGATGCAAAGTTTCCCAATAGAGTGTGCAAGCTTGAGAAATCCATTTATGGATTGAAACAAGCATCTCGCAGTTGGAATCTTTGCTTCCATGAGAAAGTCAAAGAGTTTGGTTTCTCTAGAAGTGAAGATGAGTTTTGTGTGTATATCAAGGCTAGTGGGAGTATAGTAACTTTTCTGGTGTTATATGTCGATGACATATTACTTATTGGTAACGACATTCCAACCTTGAAAGAGGTTAAGTCTTGGCTTGGAAAGTGTTTTGCAATGAAAGACCTTGGAGAAGCTGCCTATATTCTTGGGATTAGAATATTGAGAGATAGAAAGAAGAGACTAATTGGACTTAGTCAGAGCACATACTTGGATAAGGTACTAAAGAGGTTTAGTATGGAAAATTCCAAGAAGGGAGAGCTACCTATCCAGAGCAATACCAAATTGAGTAAGACTCAATGCCCGAGTACAGATGTTGAAATAGATGACATGAGTCGTGTACCTTATGCTTCCGCTGTCGGATCGATCATGTACGCTATGACATGTACTCGCCCTGATGTGGCATTTGCTTTGAGCATGGTCAGTCGCTATCAGGGAAACCCAGGTAGAGCTCATTGGATAGCAGTTAAGAATATACTCAAGTATTTGCGAAGGACAAAGGACTGGGTTCTTGTGCTTGGTGGCAGTGATACTTTGAGAGTAGATGGTTACAGTGATGCCAGCTTTCAGACGGATAGAGATAACTTCCGTTCTCAGTCGGGCTGGGTATTTTTACTGAATGGAGGAGCAGTTACTTGGAAGAGTTCCAAGCAAAATACGGTGGCTGATTCTACTTGTGAATCAGAGTACATTGCAGCAAGTGAAGCGTCGAAAGAAGCAGCTTGGTTGAGGAACTTCATCGGGGATCTCGGAGTTGTTCCAACCATCCAGGAGCCTATGGAACTCTTCTGCGATAATGAAGGAGCGGTTGCCTTGACAAAGGAACCGAGAGATCATGGTAAGACCAGACATATCGACAGAAAGTACCATTTCATTAGACATAGAGTTGAAGAAGGCCATCTTATAGTAAAGAGGGTGTCATCTGAAGATAACCCAACAGATCCCCTCACAAAGGGTCTGAGTAGGGCTAAGCATATTCAGCATGCTCGGAGCATAGGACTGAAAGATGATATTAGTTTTAGTAGTTAGATTAGTTTTTGAAACTTGTAACAAAGTAAATGTAATTGACTTTTGGTGATTAAATAATAAAGTATTATTTATAAGTTTGGCTACTACCTTTTGTCAATTGTTTATTACTGTGTTTCATATTTTGCATGTTTTACTTCCTGAATAATGAGATTATTCAAACTCCACAGTCGCTCGTACTCTTGGAAGTAAGTAGTGAATTAAGACTGTCATGAATTGGATTGCAGATTGTCTAAGGATAGACATGGCAATAGAATTGCTGCAATGTTCATGAGTACTCAGAAATTGAGATTTGAGTATTGGATAAACCCACGCTCAGAGTATTACTTCATGGAATTCATCACGAGTAATACTGAGACGATAATATCTTATAATCTTGAAACGAAGATATATGAGTTGTAATTTACAAGTCGGTTGTGCATTGGTGATACGAAAACGCATCAGTAACTTGGTGTTATAAAACGTATTGTCATGCATAATTTGATGAGTAAAAGATACAAGCATATGAGTCAACGTTTATTCGTTCCTTTTGCCCTAACAGGAAAAGCGATATCTGTGGGCCCCTCGATGATTTGGTGTTGACTTATGTGCTGGGCCCAGCCAGGACTAAATTGATGTGTTCGATTAGAAGTCCTACATCATCACAAATCAGGAATCGGGAAACATAGATTCTGGACAAACAGATTGATTACATTCCATGTCTTTTGTCTGGGGATATCAAGCAGAACGAAGGGTTATATGATCACTTATCTTAGGACACGTAACTGACTGGGTCAGAGTTCGGCAGCAGCTTTTAGAAGCTACAATTTGCTGGTCAAATTTAGAAGGCATACTAGCAATTATAGTTACAGACTTATCCAAGTGGGAGACTGTTGGATTAGGTGTCTAAGCCCATAACTATAATTGGTATGTACTTGAATTGACAGCAGCACAGTCCTTTTGGGTTGCCCTCAACCTAGCAACTGGACAAGGAAATTATGAAAGGAGAGATATTAATTTATAAGATTAATAAATTAATATATATATATATATATATATATATATATATATATAAATGATTTATTAATATGTTAATGGATTAATATATTAATTAGAAATCATTATGTTTAATTAATTGTTAGCCAGAAATTAATCAGAATTGATTTTGGGGTTAAAAGAATTAATT
Organism: Lactuca virosa; assembly: GCF_052849685.1. NCBI lineage: Eukaryota > Viridiplantae > Streptophyta > Magnoliopsida > Asterales > Asteraceae > Lactuca > Lactuca virosa. Next base: position 200,545,403 of record NC_136426.1, read on the forward strand.
ATAAGGTGCAGGGACTAGTTTGCAATTATCTAATAGTTGAGTGGAAGGCTCTAGAACCCCCTTGGAAGAGGGTGGACGAAATCTTTAGGGGAAACCCTAATAATTTCGTCCATAGGGGCTTGGATAAGGCCCTTGGGTTTGCTTAGGCCCTAAGCAAAGGATAACTAGGGTTTCCCTTAAACCCTAGATCCCTCAGCTATATAAGGAGCCTCCTGGTTCATGTTTTTGGTCACTCTTTCTTTTGAAGAAACCCTAAGGCCGAGATTTTGCATACTCCCTCTCCTCTCTCTCTCTTCTACTTTCCTTCTTGCTAGTTTGGGTGTGACTCCATTAGAGGCATTACACTTGTGGTGCTAAAGCTTCCAAGAAGATCAAGATCAAGATCAAGGGAATATCAATTGTTTGCTATAACAATTGAAAGGTATGTAAACCCTAAACCCTAGTTTACTATTTTCGATAATAGCCTCTCTCCTCTAGGGTTCTTGTATTGCAATTCAAAGTTGTATGTTCAATAGTTAAAACATAGATCCAAAGTAGGTTGCATGTGAACTTAGGAATTGTTTTTCTAGTTTATTTGTTTTACCTAAAACCCTTTACTAATATCATAGAAGATGACATAACCGCAACATCTGGAGGAATACTGACCCCCTTCTGCTGATATGACCAATCCTGCTATCCTGTAGCAGCCTAAACCCTTGGAGTGATAAACTCCCTCGTGTACTTTCTCGTACGCGCTGCACTGACTCAGGCCCTGCTAGCCCTTCACCCGATGATCAGAAGTCATGGGTCTCCTCCCGGGACCCTCTACTATACGCACTTAGCACGAACCTTTTCTCAAAGTGCTCCAAATCGATCTCGTATCTATAAACTCTTGGAAGTCATATCCTTTAGGGTCTGACACCCTGTCACGCTCGCTAGCTCACTTGCCAATGGCCAAGCTGTAACACTGGAACATCCTCTGTCCCCAAACTGGGTCACGAACTCTTCCCTGAAGCTTCTTAGATTCTCCAAGACTCTCACTGATTCGAGTATGGATCCTGTGCTTTCAGTAGTACGGGCCCAATACTACCTTCCACACCTATCCATACCTTCCTCAGCAATCCTCTCGGATCCTCCAAGTCACTTCCTCAATCTGACACACTCAAGTCTCACTAGACCTTGCTACTAACCCACTGAAACGTATCCTAGGCTTTCCTAGGCTCCCAAACTCACCCAGTCCTCAGTTGCTGAAAGATTCCCGGTAATGTCAACTAGCTACCTCATGAATATAGTCACATGCAACAGAGATCAGATAATCCTTCGAGTAAAAGACCCATCCCTAGAACGGTTGGACTCAGACAAGAGCTGCGCAATAGGGTCAAGTCTCTCACTCTGAGATTATCCGGCCTGTGTCCCATGTGACTTAGCATATTCACTTAATAGTTAGCTCACATTACTAAGAGTCCCACAAAGCACAAAGTAAGCAGCATTCAGACAATGGAAAATCTAACCATCATATTCCAATCAAATCATTCTATCCCCTAATCAGGAATCTGAACATGCAATTCAAGGGCTCATACAATCAGGCATAACCTAAACAGGCTATCCTATCACTGACTGATCAGTACTAGCATGCAAGTCTACAAGCACATACAATAGGCATATAAGGCATCCTCTTAGATCCTTAACCCTAATCTAGCATGCAATTCTCATAATCATATCATATCATACCATAACATAACATGTATGGGTATCTTGGGGAAAACTTACTTCAGCTCGGCTGATTGTACGCATCACACACTTTGTTCTTCTCAAAGTTCTTTTCTCTTTTCAGATTCTTTTCAAACTCCTTTTTATAAAATGGTTTTTCTTTTGAAAATTTTCATACCAAGCCCTTAGTTTGAGTTCAGACACACCCGAGAGTATGTCCGAATCCCTCAAACCAAGGCTCTGATACCAACTTGTAACATCCCAAAATTCAAGGCCAAAAATTTCATTTTTAAATAAGTCATTACATAAAACCATTAGTGTAAAAACATTCATGATAATGTATCGTGTCAAAACCAAGTGCTAATAATCAAAAATATAATTCCATGAAACCATATCAGAGTGTACTCCCATGGATCTCGTGTGCGGAAAACATAGTGTGATGTGCTGCGATCAAGCCGGCTCCTTTCCTTTGAAAACGAGTACCTGAAACCAAAACTGTAAACCGTAAGCACAAAGCTTAGTGAGTTCCCCCATCATACCTCATACCATACAATCACATAGCATACATACTGCCGGGCAATTCTGGGGTCCCCGACCTGCCCGGTACGGCCATTCTGGGGTGCCGACCTACACATGCGGCCATTCTGGGGTGCCGTCCTACCCGTGTTAAGCCATTCTGGGGTGCTGACCTACCCATGTCAAGCCATTCTGGGGTGCTGACCTACCCATGTCAAGCCATTCTGGGGTGCTGACCCACCCGTCAGTCCTAACAACCGACCCTCGAGGGCTATTCCACCCCTACTGCTACTATCACATATATCATAACATAAACATACTATCAGACATATCTGGGGTGTCCGAACTACCCTTCGGTCCTAACAACCGAACTTGGGGACTGTTCCCCTCCTACTACCACTATCACATATAACGTATCATGCCAGAATATAAACATATCATCACATACTGTCAGACATATCTGGGGTGTCTGACCTACCCTTCGGTCCTAACAATCGAACTCTACTACTATCACATATAACATATCGTGCAAGCATATAACATATCAGGTAGTAGCAAACCTAGATGATATCACAAAGACAATCATCTAACATACAACTCCTACTGGTGGGCCGGCATTGTGGCCGTAGACCCACCGCTACTGTAAGGTAACTCATCTCACATTGCTGAAGTCCCGTAGACACAATCCCACACTGCAGAAGTCCCGCAGACTCGACCCCAGCTGCTGGATGACAGATTCCCGAACTGTCAACACCAAAATAACACCCAATTAATAATTGGGTCCCATTACATAACCATAAGTACATTCTTTGGATAATTACTACATTACCCCTAGCTTGGCTTATTCAAGCCCAAGGCCCAACCCATAGGCCCAAAGTCAATTAGGAATCAAAGTCCAACATATGGCCCAATTTTCCAAATTGGGCCCATTTTTAAGGCCCAACATTGTATAATCATTAAGGCCCAAACTGTGGCCCATCTATGGCCCAATTTTCCAAATTGGGCCCAAACCCCTTACATGGGCCTTACCCTAGGCCCATTAAATTATTCTAGACCATTTGCTTGATCTTGGATGGCCCGTTACTAATCCAATCATCAAGGCCAAAATGGAAGGCCCAATAATAAACCCAAGTGAAATTAGGGTTTTACATAAAATGGTGATTAGGGTTAAGTTTTCTCACTTAACCCATTAAGGACTTAATCCATTAAGTCCATTATTACTTAGATTAATTTCTTGCCAATGATTATTATTTAATAAATCCAATTATTAAATAATTCCCGTGTGTCCCGATTAATTCCCCAAATTAGGGTTTTATTGGCATTGTGGTTCTTCCGACCCAAATGCTAGCCCATATATCAATTTATTGGGCTTTTAGGTCCATTAGGGCTTTATTGGGCCTACTAGGCCCACTAGAATGTCATTAAGCCCATTAGGGTTTTTCTTAGGCCCATTAGGCTTCATTGGGCCCATTAGGGTTTCAAGCACCCTAAACGAATCAACTAAACAAGACAAGCACACCGCCACCCGACCCGGCGGCCAGTGGAGGCAGCCACCACCCTAAGGTGGTGGTTCTCGGTTTTTCTTTCATTAATCCAATTTGTTACAGTTACAATGCCCAACCGATCAACACACGCACACCCTAATCTAATTACAAACACATACACACAAAAATACACCCACCTATGGTGGTACACGGCGGCAGCCACCACCTCACGGTGGTGGCAGTGGCGGTCTTCCTCACTTTCCGGCCTAGCATCTCCCTTACAACATCCGGCCACTACATACATACAACCCCACGAACACCAAACACAGCTAGCACACCCGAACACACACCCAAAACGCGCACACAGCCACCCTCCTCACGGTGGCCGGTGGCAGCAAACGAAGTGACAAGGCGGCAGCCACTATGGCTGGCGGCCATGGTGGTTCTTCGCGGTTACCAGCCAACAAGCTATCACAGTGCACAAGGTCCAAAAGCCAGTACCCACCAGGTGGCGTAACGAACGACGGAAATGGCACCCTAATAACCGGCGGCGGTCGCTGGATCATAGCAGCAACAAACGCCAAGCGTCCGGCGACGTCTTTTCTTCGACGGGGACGGGTAGCGACGACAACCGAGGAGTACAATGACGGCGCTTCAGTGAGATGGCTTGCGAACGAGGTTTAACTCGACTGGTATCGGCGGCGACGCTTGGAAAGGAACAAGAAGGGAGGTGGTGGTGCGAAACCCACCGAGCACAGCAATGGCAGCCTCACATCTAAGTTTCCGGCAACCCACGACGATCTAAGCCATTCGCGACTTCTCCGGCGGCAGGAGGGTTGGTGGAGCTGTGGAGAATGTGAGAAGGAGGGGTGACGACTCATTCTCCCGCTAGGGTTAGGGTTCTCAAGGGATATATACCCGGCACATAATGAATCTTTTCCATATTAACACTTTCGGTCCCTTCCCACCAATCTTTTCCAATTAAATACAAATCTTACCTTTTAGACCCCAACATTAAAAATCTATTACAACTTAGGTGCAGAATTTACCAATTTAACCCCTGCTTCCATAATTCTTCACAAATTCGGTTTCTAATTTACCAAACAGCCCCTTAGCCCCAAAATCTCTTCAAATGAAGTCCCAGAAGTTACCATTTAGTCCCTGACTTCATTAATACTTACATATTAAGTCCATATTTTCACTTTTAAACCCCAATCTCTTAAAGTGTGACGATTAGCTCCACGAGACCATCACTACGCATATATAGATATTTATTTTAGGGCTACCATTCATTCATTATTTTGTTTATTTGACTAAATAATTAAACGAGTGTTACAGATATTAAAATAGTTAGAGGAGCTCTAACACATTCCCTTAATTAAAGTCACAAAATCAATGAAGCATATAATCTTATGAAAATTAATTAGCTTTGAGTTCTAAGAGTTACCAAGTCCATAAGATAATCAAATGCTTACATTATCATTATGGAGGAAACATTCCCATGGTTTAAATGAAATGAAAACAAACATAGAAACCATTTGCTGCTTACCAATCTCAAAGACCATTACTTAACCAAGAAATTGATCAACAAAAATATATGTTTATTCTTCTAAGCTCATGATCAAAGATAAACAAACATAAAAAGATGTTTAACTAGAGAACATTTCCATAAACTTTAACCACAAGGTAATAATAGTCTTCAAAACAACCAATCATCCATCAGATTAAACCCTAATAAACCAAATGAGAATTTAGCCAAGCATGGCCAAGATAGAAGAAATACAAGGTAGTTTAGTGGTACCAAACATTGTTCTAGTTGCAAGATGGAAAGAAATTACACCAATCTTCTAAATCATCCAATTCTTCCAAACCCTTCTTGAGAGCAAAAAATGGAGTCCTTCCCAGTGTTGTAAAACTCGCCGAGCTGACCGATTACTCGTCCGACTACTCCCTACTCGTCCCCTTAGCGATACGAGTTACAAAATCCGAGTACTCTCCGATCGACCCCTTACTGAAGTGAGCAGTGTTGTAAAACTTGGCCAACTCGATGATTAATATGTATAATATATTTAATGATTTATTATTTAACACACACACATATGATTATTACTACATATATATCTTAAATCTTTAGTAATTATTCACAAAGTGAGACCATTGTGTGTTTTTCAGTTTTTGTGTATTCACATGTATCTAATTTTGTTATATATTTCAATCAACTTATGGTTTTAACTGATGATTTTGACATATATAATTTCCCTAAAAATATTTCGACATGAATTACCGAATCCGAGTACTCCCCGAGTACTCCTGAGTACTCCCGAGTACTCGCTACTCGGTAGTCGGCCGAACAGGTACCGAGTAGCGAGTTCTACAACCATGGTCCTTCCTCAAAGTGTTTATGATGCAAAAATGCTTCAAATCTCCAGTAAAAGGGTTCATTTCTGGATTAAAAAAGTTGCTAAAAGCCACCCACCAACCTTCCACAAATAGAGTCAACAAGTCAAAACCCGGGTTCACTTCACCACTCTTCATGTGGACCGCGTATGGATCCACGCGGACCGCATGGGTCACGTTGAATGCATGCTTTGGCCCATTACAAATACCATCCAGCCCAATCTTCTAACTTATGCTCCAACCCATTTGTGCAAGTTCTTGATAGCCCAATTGTGCCATTCCAAAGCTCTTCCAAGATGCTCCAATGCTCCTTTAATCTTCTATAGCTCGAATTCTCGTCGTCCCGCTCGAAATTTAAGTCTGACGCGCTTTCTTGTTTATGTTGACACCAAGCCCAATTGCACCACTTCAAGCCCATAAACAAATTGCAAGCCTCCAGCAGTCCCACACTCCTTCCACGCCTCCAATAATAAAAAATCTTCGATAAATCCTGCAATTAAGCTCTAAAGACTGGAAAACACCCGGTAAAGGAGAAAAATAACAAAAAGAGAAAATATGCATGAAGGTTAACTAAAATGAGATGGTTTTGACTAAAAATAAACTATGAAAAGAAGTAATAAAAACGAAACTATCATTAAATCCATATATGACCCATCAAATTTGACAGTAATGGTGTTCTAAGCAAAAAAGGTATGTCAAAAATAAGTGTTAAAATTAGTACATTTTTAAAACTTTATTCTGTTTTGGTAGAAATTAACATGGTCAAACATTATATGGCATGATTATGTGTCTTTATGTGGTCCTTTTCTTATTGTCTTGAGATCATATTTCAAGAATAATCGGTGATCAGTATCATAAGGATGATGTAAGTCCACATATTCTAGACTTCAAACATTTTTCCTACTTCTTTATTCTCATTTGTGATTAATGGAAGAGATTGTTTATGACATCATATTTAACAAATCTAGTTTTATGCCATGTTGACATGTTCTTATAAATGAGTTTTATTCTAAGTCACTTAATTTGAGTAGGCAACACATGGAGATATGCATCAGGTGGTTACACAGCTGCAACATTTGATATCATTGTCCACAGGATGGAGGTTGTTGAAGGTTATTGGATTGTAGAGACTACCAAGGATACAAGTAAATACCAAATTAATTTTTAAAATCTGGGATATATCATATATGATGGATGTGAGCATGTATTGGTTAATTAATTGTACTTGGAAGCAGTACATATCAACATACAATTTCGTTTGGAGATTTTGATTGGGATTTCATTTGTAAAAAATGGGTTGTTTTGAAATGCGTTTGGAAATGTTCTCGTTCGCTGACCTGGAATTTCGTTATCTCGTATTAACTGATTGAATTAGTAACTTTATGGAATGAATATTGGTTAATGAATATCACAACTCGAAGAACGCTATGAACCTTAATTATACGCTTGATGAAGATGTTCGATTTAATTAGGTTTGGAGACCAGATAAAAACACGCCCCATAATAAAGAATGCTATGTAAACACATTTAACCTGTTATAGCTATAATCACATGTCCAACTTGTTGATTTTGAGATATAGTTGAAACTTAGATGGCATTATTCAAAAGAAAATCTATGATTTATCCACAAACCGTACAAACTATGGTAATATGTTTATAGTTTGCCCTACAAATTTATATATTTGTAATAAAAGTTGGTGTTAACTTGGTGATATTGGTGTTGATAAATAACTGATGAAAACCTACAATCAATAATATTTCAATGGTAAAATTAAGGACAATGTTAATCAATATTTATAGTTTACTTTATCTAAGATTATTAGAACTCTTTTCAGCACCCAAGTTTCATTTTTGTTTCATTCTTTTAATAATTTTTATTTTTTTTTTAGAAAAAATCCCGGTCATCTCTGATAAAAAAAGGAAAAAAAATGGATCAAGTTAAATAGATAGTAAACAAACACAAGATGAAACACAAGAAAAATAAAATAAAATGTTTAAAGAGTTTCCAATAATTCAAACCTCTCAAGAAATAGAAGACAAAAATGACATAAATACTCCACACACCCTGACGACTCTTGCAGCCATATGTGTGATGATGAGTTAAGGGTCGTGATTAACATCAAATGTGTTACCTTGTTGCAATCAAGTGGCACGTATAGGTGGAAATGACGTTTGTACCCCTGTTTATACTCCAAACTACTAAAACATATGCATAAAACCATAAATCTAGACTAACAACTCATAAAACTTCAAGTTTAAGACTTACAATGGTCCATCAAGTGCTTGGCTTGATTTGCTTCACAAACACAAATCCTTCTCCTTCAAGGTGTAAATACAAGCAAAAAAGGCTCAAAACTTAAGTAGAAATGGTGGAGGGACAACACGGAGGCTAGGATTAGGATTTGCTCCCGCTGATGTGATGGAGGATGCAAATCTAAAACACGAAGATGGTTCCTTTAAATACGGGATTAAACCCTAAAGCGAAGTGGGCTTGAGCTGCCCAAAATTCAGGTCGTGAATACTTAAAGGTTGTATCATGATTGTTTGGTTGAGTTTATGTTTTCAGACCACCAACCCGTCAATCCGAACCTAACCGACCTACTTTTCACTGATGTTTCCCTCCATCTTCTCCACGACTGCACATCACCTTCCTCCTCCAGGAAGCCCACGTTCGGAGCCACCACCTCCGGCGAGTCATCCACTGCCGCCCAAGGCTCCTCGCCTCTGACGTCAAAACCCACATCCGCCCCACCCTCTACTTCCCCCGGGGTATAATCTGTATTTCAGAGATTAAGAAACACACCCACCTCCCACAAATCGAATTACTTCCACGAAAACTTCGGAATCTCCTATGCTGACAGGGGCGGCGGAAGAACAACGCCGAAGGAGGAAGAAAGGTTAGCTAGTTTTGTTCCTGCGTCCTCTATAAATTTAAGTGAAGGTTTGTTTACGAGGGTATATTTGTCTTTCCAGTATTTTTTCAGTGGATGATAAAAATATCTGAAAAATCAGTTCCTTTTTATATATTTGTCAAACCCTTTTGCATCTGAAAGTCGTCCACCACTCATATACATTTACACTGTATTCAGTAAATCCTATTTCTTCTTATTTGCTAATTCCCATCATTCTGAAATCAAAACCCTGCAAAGCGATTTTTCCCTTTTCCGGATTCCAATGACTGAAATCGCGGCTACTGCAGTTATCACTGTGCTGTGTGAGAAGCTTATCTCTGGTGATTTGATGAAGCTGGCATGATCCAAAGGGATTGATTGCCAGCTGAACAAATGGAAGAACACCTTGCCCATGATTCAAGCCGTGCTTGGTGATGCTAGCCAGAAGCACATAACAGTCCCAGGTGTTCAATTATGGGTGAACAATCTCCAGGATTTGGTTTACGACATAGACAACGTACTCGATGATTTGGCCACCGACGCTCTGCGACGCAAGTTGAATCAAGAAGCTCTAGCCAGCACCAGCACTAGTAAGGTATTGAAGATCATCCCAACTTGTTGTACTAATTTCACTCCTCGCAATATTATGTATGGTCAGAAGATGAGTTCTAGACTAGACGAGATCACCACCAAATTGGATGATCTTATTGTGCTGAAAAATAATCTGGGTTTGAATGTGAATGTTGAAAGGTCAAATATGACCGAAAGACGGTTAGAGCAAACTTCACTGGTTGATGAGTCCAAAATCATGGGTCGTGAAGGGGATACAGAGGCATTGATGGGGAAGTTGTTGGGTAATGAAGAAAGTGATCAAAATGTGAGCGTATTGACGATAGTTGGAATGGGTGGAATAGGCAAAACCACTCTTGCTAAACTTTTATATAACGAGCAGAAAGTGAAGGATCACTTTGAAGTCAGGGTATGGGTTTGTATTTCTGAAGAGTTTGATGTATTTAATATTTGCAATGCTATTTTTGAAGCTTTAGGTGGGGAGAACAAAAGATTCTCTAATCTTGATCCGCTTCATGTAGGCCTCAAAGAAAAACTTTTAAAGAAGAGGTTCCTACTTGTTCTAGACGATGTCTGGAACGAAGACCACAGTAAGTGGGAGCTCTTGCAAAGCCCTCTTCTTGTAGGGGCACCTGGAAGTAAAGTTATTGTTACAACCAGGAGTACCAGGGTTGCATCCGTGATGGACTCACAAGAAACTTACCCTCTGGACATTTTGTCGAATGAAGATGCTCTATCATTATTTGCTCAACACGCGTTAGGAGAAAAAAACTTTGACAAACATCCGACACTTAAGTTGCTTGGTGAAGGTATCCTGAAGAAATGTGGTAGACTGCCTTTGGCTTTGAAAACACTTGGGAGGGTCGTGAAGGGATATAAAAATGGTGATGAATGGGAGAAGTTGTTAAACAGTGAGATATGGGATATAGAGGACGGAAGTGAAATTCTTCCAGCTCTAAGAATAAGCTACTATCATCTCCCTCCATATTTGAAGCAATTGTTTGCATATTGCTCCTTATTTCCCAAGGACTATGTGTTTGACAAGAAAAAATTAATTCTACTGTGGGTTGCAGAAGGATTTTTGTCCCAATCAAAAGGAAACAAGTCAATGGAGTTTTTAGGTCATGAGTATTTTGAAGAGCTAGAGTCAAGATCATTTTTCCAACATTCAACGAGTGACGAGTTAGGATATACGATGCATGACCTGATAAATGACTTGGCCACAAGTGTTGCAGGAGAGTTTTCATTTAGATTGGATGGTGAGGTGGATGTATCCGACACTAATGAAAGTTTTGATAAGTTTCGTCACTTTTCACTTGTAGGTCCAATATCATATAGAAAACTTAACGAATTACAAAGATCTAAACGCTTGCGGACTTTCTTACTAATGTCAGTTGCTTGTAGAAATTGTTCGTAAACTATTTCTTTTATTGCTGTATAGTGTAGGTATATATATTGATAGTATAGGGTCCTCATTGTAACATAATATAACTGGTGTATTATTTATACGTATGGAATGCATTGGAAACCCTAACGGTTATTTTCACAAACCAACATGGTATCAAGCCAAGGGTTATTCTATGGCCGCATGAAACCATCGACAATCATCTAGTGTCGATTTTTTTTTTCTTCTTCATCCAGCCGCTGCCTCTTGAAGAATTCACATCAGCAGAAAACTCACCACTCGCTGCTGTTCCCTGTTCATGTCAACTCTCACGGATTGGTGCTAGTTATCTTGCTACAATCCCTCTGCCAAAGGTTAGTGTTCTGATTTTATTGTGTGTTTTTTATTCCACGGGCTCTGTGATTTTCTGGTATTATGACAACCCCTGCTGCCACATCTGTCACAGCCCCACCAGCTCCTACATCACTACAGCTAGTTTATGCTCTAGCAAATGTGTATAATCAGTTCAGTTTCAAACTCACTACCGATGGGTCAAAATACAAGCTTTGGTGCAGAATTTTTCAAGACATCTGCAAAGGTGCTAAGGTCCTCGGACACATCATAGGTAAATCTAAGCCCTCCAGTGATCATGATGAAGACTGGGAATCTATTGATGCACGTGTTAAGTCGTGGTTCTACTCCACCTGTGACCCCCCGTGTACTCCAAATTATTACCAGTGATGACTGTACAGCGAAAGATTTATGGGACAACTTGCATGAATTTTTTCTTAACAATAAAATGCCAAGGATGCTTCAATTACAGGAACAGTTTCGTAACACCCGCAAAGGCACATCTTCCATTACCGACTACTGTCATAATCTCAAGAATTTAGCTGAAGCTCTCGCCGATGTCGATTCTACAATAAATGAAACAGAACTAGTGATGCAAATCTTACGTGGACTACCCTCCTCATACCAAAGCATCATCGATGTTGTCACCAATACGAACCCTTTTCCTACATTTTTACAAGCTAAGAACATGCTTCTTGTTCATGAGGGTCGCGAAGACAATCCCGATCATGTTGTTGAGTCAATTCCCAGCCCAGCTTTATATTCCAGTGTCAATAATTCTGGAAAATCTAAGACAAAGTGGAATAAAAACCGTAATAATCATCGGGGCTCTTCCAAAGGGGGGGGGGGGGTAATTCTAGCATATATTCTAGTACTAATCATGTTTCAGGTACGAGTTCGTGTCAACAATCTCAATTTGCAGGTGTTATGGGATCACATCCAAGTGTCAACAATCTCAATTTGCAGGTGTAGCAAGTTCAGATGCCGGTTCGTCTCCACAGCAACCCATGTATTACTACAGCCAATCGGGCCAGCCTTCACCCTCACCAGTGCTTGGCACACTTTCTGTCGGATCAGCCCAGCAAGTGCTACAGCAGCCGCTCCAGCCCAACATGCCGCTCCAGCCCGCTGCTCCCATGCCGCAAGCTTATCCGCATCAGTTTTTCTATGGGCAGCAGCTCATGTCAACGCAGATCAGGCCCCCAGGCCAAGTCGCAACAGCCCAGAGTTTTCCGCCTTCACCCTCCTTTTTTGGCAGCCACACCTCAGCTAGATCACAACAACAACAACCAACCGATCTCTCATCCGTGTTTCAGGCCATGTCAGTTCAACCGCCTCCCGATAATCACTACTACATGGATACCGGTGCGAGCGCCCACATGTCTTTTAACCAAGGTAACATGTCTACTCTAACACCATGTAATTCTAGATCTATTATGGTTGGTAATGGTGCAATCCTTCCGGTTACTTACATTGGTCACTCCTTTCTTCCTAACTCTCAAAACAAACTTCATTTAAATGATGTTCTGGTTTCAAATCAAATGGTCAAAAATCTTATCTCTGTTCGTAAATTTACTACTGATAATTGGGTTTCTGTTACATTTGACCCGTTTGGTTTTGTTGTGAAGGATCTTAATACAGGTTCTCTTCTCCAACGTGTCGACAGTGTCAGTGATTTGTATCTGTGCCACCCTTCATCTCCATCCAAGGCTCTTGTCACGGTCTCTCTTCCTACATGGCATCGACGTCTTGGTCATCCTGGATCCTCAGTGCTTAGTTTTTTGCATTATCGTAATTTTATTTCTAGCAACTCGAATAAGCTCCCACTTTGTCATGCATGTCAACTTGGGAAATATAGTCGTTTGCCTTTCTCTTCATCTACGTCTAAAACTTCTCGTGTTTTTAAGCTTATACATTCTGACTTATGGACATCACCTGTTATAAGCTCCGATGGTTTTAAGTATTATATTTTATTTTTGGATGATTTTTCTCATTTCTTATGGGTTTATCCTTTGCGTGCAAAATCTGAAGTTTATTCCATTTTTTGTAACTTTAGAATGTATGTCAAAAATCAATTTAAAACAGACATCCAATCTTTTCAGTGTGATAATGGACGTGAATTTAACAACCGATTACTTCTTTCTTATTTCCAAACTAATGGCATTTCTGTTCGTTTCTCATGTCCGTACACGTCACCTCAAAACGGTAAAGCCGAAAGATCCATTCGCTCCATCAACGATATTTTGCGCACGTTTCTGTTTCAGGCGTCTCTTTCCACCAAGTTTTGGGTAGAAGCTCTTCACACCGCCGTTCACACCCTTAATCTTCTTCCTACCACCACCATTTCCTATAAAACCCCGTTTGAGGTTCTATTTGGTTTTTTTCCTACTTATGATCATTTGCGTGTCTTTGGTTGTCTATGTTATCCAAACACCAGCGCCACAGCTCCACACAAACTCTCACCTCGTTCGAGTGCATGTGTTTATCTTGGCCCTGCTTCTGATCATAAAGGCCATAAATGCCTTGATCTCATCACTCAGCGTGTCATTATCTCTAGACATGTGGTATTTGATGAAGACCATTTTCCCTACTCTGAATTTCACGTTGCTCCCAGTAATTCTGAGCTAGACTCCATTGTTCAGGATGATGATGACTCTCTTTCTCCTCTAGTTGCATCTCCTGAGTGTGTTGCGTCTGCTCCCGCAACTACGACACCCTCTCCTTCCGCTACACCAGCGTCACCCCCTCTGACACCGCCTACTGGTTCCCCACATGTGCCTCTATCTTCTGTAGCGCCTGTGCCTCCTGTCGCTTCTTCTACGGTCTCTGGTCACCCTATGACTACCCGTTCTAAGACTGGTTCCCTGAAGCCGCGTACACTCTTTAATTTGTCTGCTATATCTCCCATTCCTCGTTCCACTGCTCAAGCCTTGTGTGACCCCAATTGGAAGATTGCCATGGATGCTGAAATGGCTGCTCTTGACTCCAATCACACCTGGGACTTGGTTCCCCGTCCCCCTCAGGCTAGCATTGTTGGCTGTCGTTGGCTTTATCGGCATAAATTTGACTCCCGTAGTCAACTAGATCGCTACAAAGGGCGTCTCGTAGCCCAAGGTTTCTCTCAGCAACCGGGAATTGACTTCGATGATACCTTTAGTCCGGTTGTTAAACCGGCTACTATTCGTAGTGTCCTTAGTATTGCTGTCCAGAACTAGCTGAAGTGTCAATCTCCAGGCTATGTACATCCGCAGCATCCCGATTATGTCTGTCGTTTACGCAAAGCTCTGTATGGTCTCAAACAGGCACCCCGTGCCTGGTACCAACGGTTTGCTGTATACATTTCCTCGCTAGGTTTCAAGAGTAGTCTCTCTGATAGCTCTCTTTTCACCTTTCACCGTGGACATGAAACAATATATCTTCTTCTTTATATTGATGATATTGTTCTCACTGCATCTAGTCCATCACTCATCACCCGAGTTATCACCCGTCTCTCCAATGAGTTTGCCATGACAGACTTAGGACCGTTATCTTTCTTTCTCGGCATTTCTGCTGCACGCACTTCCACTAGTCTTTTTCTTTAACAGACAGTTTTTGCAAGAGAGATTCTTGCTCGCGCTGACATGCTCTCTTGTAATCCGTGTAGCACTCCGACGGACACAAAAGCTAAGCTTTCTTCAGAAGGAAAGCCCGTCTATGATCCGACCTTGTATCGAAGTCTTGCAGGTGCATTACAGTATCTGACTTTCACTCGCCCTGATATTGCGTACGCTGTTCAGCAGGTCTGTCTCTTCATGCATGACCCACGTGAACCTCACTTCTATGCACTCAAAAGAATCTTACGCTACATTCAGGGTACTATAGGTCATGGTCTTTACATTCGCCCGTCTTATGTCGATCGTTTGGTTGCGTATTCTGATGCTGACTGGGCCGGGTATCCCTCAACATGCCGGTCCACCTCTGGGTTCTGCGTTTATCTTGGGGATAATCTTGTTTCATGGTCTTCAAAACGTCAACATGTTGTATCACGGTCTAGTGCCGAAGCCGAGTATAGGGGGGTAGCTAATGTTGTCGCTGAAGCCTCTTGGCTTCACAATCTTTTACTCGACCTGTCTTGTCCCTTAACTCGTACTACTGTTGTGTTTTGTGACAATGTGAGTGCTATGTATTTAGCATCTAATCTAGTTCAGCACCAACGAACCAAACATGTGGAAATATATTTACATTTCGTTAGGGAACGTGTTTCCATTGGTCAGGTTCGCGTTTTGCATGTTCCATCTGCACACCAGTTTGCTGATATATTTACAAAGGGTCTTCCTACATAGTTATTTACAGATTTTCGTAACAGTTTAAGCGTTCGTGAACCGCCCGCTCAAACTGAGGGGGAGTGTTCGTAAACTATTTCTTTTATTGCTGTATAGTGTAGGTATATATATTGATAGTATAGGGTCCTCATTGTAACATAATATAACTGGTGTATTATTTATACGTATGGAATGCATTGGAAACCCTAACGGGTATTTTCACAAACCAACAGAAATGATTGCTTTTTGGACAAGGTTCTTGTTAAACTACTTCCTGAACTACAGTCCCTGAGGGTGCTAAGTGTCATGGACTTGGCTCCGGGCCATGACAGAATTAGACCCACTTCTGTAATCACAAAGGTACCAGAATCCATTGGTAGTCTCAAGCATCTACGGTATCTTAATTTTTCTCATTCTAATATCACATGTTTGCCGGAACAAGTGAGTCACCTTTATAATCTACAGAGCTTATTGGTTCATAACTGTTATTGGTTATCTAGCTTACCAAGAAGTTTTGCAAAGTTAATAAACATGCGTCATCTTGATATAAGTGATACTCCAAAATTGAACAAGACGCCTTTAGGGATCGGTGGGATGACACGTCTACAAACTCTACCCATGGTCTTTATTGGAGAAGGTGACGGATTCAAAATATCGGACCTTAAGGGCCTAACAGATCTTCAAGGCCAGCTTTCCATTATGGGTCTAGACAAAGTAATAAATCCAATACAAGCAAAGGACGCCAACTTACATCAAAAGAAGGGTCTTGAAGTTTTGGAGATGAAATGGAGTGATGTGTTTGATGATGCACGGAACGATTTGATTGAATATGAAGAAGTACTTAAAGAACTAAGACCTCATCCAAAGTTAAAAATCCTCAAGATTTTGTTCTACAAGGGAACAAGATTTCCTAGTTGGGTTGGCGATCCCTCATTTGATCAGTTAACAGAGCTTACGTTATGTGGTTGTCGAAGTACACACTTACCAACACTTGGATGTTTAGGGTCTCTTAAGACATTGATTGTTGAAAGGATGAGTGAGGTGAAGACCGTGGGTATTGAGTTTTTTGCACCTACTAATTCTTTTGTTGGCATTGCATTTCCATCCCTTGAAGTTCTGGAATTTGAAGATATGCAAGGTTGGCAGAGATGGTCTATTAATAGTGGCGATGAACATGGAACTCTTACATCATTTCCTTGTCTTCATGAGATATCTATTAGATGCTGTCCAGAACTAGCTGAAGTGTCAATCGGATTGATACCATCACTTCGGGTTTTACATGTAGCAGAATATTCTGCAGAGGTGTTAAAAGGCATGGTTGGTATGTCCTCATCACTTATTGAATTGAAAATGTGGAGCGTTAAAGGACTTGCTCAACTACATGGAGAAGATTTAACGCATCTTGGGGCAGTTGAACATCTATCTATATGGAATTGTGATGAATTGAGATACTTGTGGGAACGAGAATCGGAGGCATGCAAAAGTCTTGTGAGTTTACAGAAGTTGGAAGTATGGAATTGTAAAAAGTTGGTTTCATCAGCCGAGAAAGAGGACAATTTTGGGATTAGCATGAAATCTGTAAAAGAAGTGATGTTTAGTAATTGTGAGACATTGGAGAGTTACAATTGTCCAAATAGTGTTGAGAGGTTGGAAATCAACAGTTGTGGTTCAATGACATCCTTGACCTTCTCAGCAGTGCAGGAGCACCCATCCACTCTCACTGAATCAATAGTCAGTGATTTTGGTTTTCTCCCCATGTCTTGCCTAACATTTCTTGATATCGGTTTTTGCAAGAATCTAAAGTCATTATCTGATGAGCATTTTCAAAGTCTCACATCTCTGAAAGGCATGTGGATATATGATTGTCCAAGTATGGACTACTCCTTCCCTTGTGGGGTGTGGCCTCCTAATTTAAGAAGTCTAACCATAGGAGGCTTAAATAAGCCCATGTCCAAGTGGGGCCAGCAAAATTTTCCAGCTTCACTAGTTTTTCTACATTTATATGGCAGAGACTCAGAAGTGGTTTCATTTGCAGTGACAGATGATGTGAGGAATACTATTACTCCGTCATCATGTTTTCTTCTTTCACCATCTCTGGTATGTCTAAGGCTTGAAGGTTTTAACGATGTGGAATCATTCTCAGAGGTCTTACAACACCTCCCCTGCCTTAAAAGACTTGAAATTTTTTCATGCCCTAAGATTACACATCTTAAGAACATTTACGACCCATCAAATTTGACGATAATGGTGCGGCAGTAGAAAAGGTTTGTCATCTCCTTTCCGTTCATCCCTGTATAGCTTATTATAATTAGTATTTGTTAGCAAATGTGAAAGAGGGTTCTAGGTCTTGTATCTCTCTTTGACTTTTAAACGTATTGTGTTTCTCCTAAAATATACATCACATTTTTTTTTTTTTGGATTAATGTGATATTCCATTTAAAGTGACGGTCATCTCTGCATTCCTTTTTTCATTATTTATCCAAAGTATTTGAAACATTAATTTTAAGACTTGTTTGTTGATAAGATATTTTTTTTTTTTTTAACTAATAATCAAACTAGTATCGAAAGAAGAAAAGACTATAAATGCAGCAGTTGAATAGCTCTTTGGTTTTTGTGGAATTCTGCCATTAATTTTCTTGTTTCCATTTGAGGAAGAATCAAATGAATACTTGTATCTTACTGTTTGTTATATAGGTTGCAACTGTGTTATTTTACCTGCACTCTCTTCCAACATCTTTGTGTTTGTGTTTTCTTTTTTGTTGTAATTTGGTTTGTTTTCACTGACGTTTGGTTCCAATAACATTGTCAACTGTTGAAGTAATTACTAAAAAAATAATAACGAATTTGGACTTCAATCCAGAAATTTTGACCTTCCAGGTCAAACCCATTGTCATTAAAATATTGATTTGATACATTTTGTACAAGTTTGGCACCATCTTAATCCCTTTTCAGAGTTTATTTTTTTACAAATTTGTATCGATTTCGAGGTTAAAATTAGTCCATTTGACATTAAAACTAATTCTGATTTGGTAGAAATTAACATAGTCAAACTTTGTATAGCATGATTATGTCTTTTTATGCGGTTGTCCTTTTCTTATTGTCTTGAGATCATATTTAAAGTATGATCGGTGATCAGTATCATAAGGATCATGTAAGTCCACATATTCTAGACTTCAAATGAGATTCTTTCTGAAACCATATTTAACAAATCCAATTTTATGCCATGTTGAGATGTTCCTATAAATGAGTTTTATTCTATAAGTCACTCAATTTCTGTAGGCAAAATATGGAGATATGCATCAAGTGGTTACACAGCTGCAGCATTCAATATCATAGTCCACAGGATGGAGGCTGTTGAAGGTCATTGGATTGTAGAGACTACCAAAGGTACAAGTAAATACCAAATACAAGTTCAAAATATGAGATATATGATGGATGTGAGCATGCATTGGTTAATTGATCGAAGCTGTTGAAAGTTGTTTGGTATTTT
This sequence comes from Lactuca virosa, assembly GCF_052849685.1. NCBI lineage: Eukaryota > Viridiplantae > Streptophyta > Magnoliopsida > Asterales > Asteraceae > Lactuca > Lactuca virosa. Next base: position 200,564,476 of record NC_136426.1, read on the forward strand.
TGATTGGAATTTCATTTTAAATGGGTTGTTTTGAAATGCATTGTAGATTTGTACGGCGGATTCTTTTAAGATAATTTGGAAATGTTCTCGTTCACTGACCTGGAACTCCATTATCTCTGATTAATTGATTGAATTAGTAACTTTATGAAATGAATATTGGTTAATGAATCACAACTCAGAGAACGCTATCAACCTTAATTATAAGATTGATGAAGATGTTTGATTTAATTAGGTTTGAAGACCGGATAAAAAAAACGCCAAATAATAAAGAATACCATGTAAACACATTTAACCGGTTATACCTTAATCACACGTCGAAGTTGTTGATTTTGAAACAGAGTTGAAGCTTGGATGGTTTTATTCAAAAGAAAATCTATGATTTATCCACAAACTATACGTACAAACTATGCTAATATGTTTATAATCTGTCCTACAAGTTTATATTTTGTAATAAAAGTTAGTGTTAATTTGGTGATATTGGTGTTGATAAATAATTGGTGAAAACCTACAATCATTAATATTTCAGTGGTAAAATTAAGGACAATGTTAACCCATATTTATAGTTTATTTCATCTGGATTATCAGAATTCTTTTCAGCGCCCAAAGTTTAATTTTTGTTTCATTGTTATGATATTTTTTTAATTTTTTAACAATAAAACCGGTCATCTCTGTTAAAAAGTAGATCGATTTTACTAGATAGTAATCAGACACAAGATGAAACATAAGAATAAAAAATTAGAATGTTTTAAGAGTTTCCAATAATTCAGACCTGTCAAGACATAAAAGAAAAAAATGACATAAATACTCTACATACCGTGGCCACTCTTGCAGCCGTACGTGTGATGAGTTATTAACATCAAGTGTGTTACCTTGCTGCAATCAAGTGACACACATAGGTGTAAACGACGTTTGTACCCCTAGCAACATACTTTCATTGATTTGTTTATGGGATAATGATTTAAAAGGTCTAATATACTTTTCGATTTGTACGCATTTGGTCATTGAGTTTTTTTTTCGTCCACATTTACACCTTTAACTGTACAAATTCATTTCTTATGAAGAACTGATTCCTCCAAGTAAGTCGAGAAAAATGACTTAATAGAGTAATATATTTCGCATTTTATACATATTTGTCCTTAGTATTTTTTTGCACATTTAGTCGTTAATATATTTTTGTTGCAAAATAAGTCTTTGTTGTTTTTGTACACATTTGGTACTTATGACCGGTTTCTTTAAGTCTTTCTCATGGCATCCTACGTAGGACAATAATTAATGAGGTGTTCAGGGTTGTTGATGCTTATGGCCACTACGGCCTCTGCTGCTTGGTTGCTTAGCACTTGCGGTTTGGCTTAGGTCTTGTTTTATGAAGATCGTAACTTCTTCATATGATTTCGGATTTTAACGATTTCTATACTGATGTGTTTGTATTTGAATCTACTACAATTTTTGTTAAGATTAGTCCCATTAAAAAGTTATAAAAAAACACATGGATATAAAGATCGTAAGTAAAAATGTATTACTTTTTAACAGGAGTAATCTAAACGAAAGTTGTTGTCGACTCAAATACGAATGTGTGGATATAAATCATTAAAATCTGAGATCGTATGAAGAAATTACGACCTTCAGCAAACCCACAAGACCTAAGCAATCAAGCAGTCGAGGCCGCATTGGCCATAATCATCAACAACCCCGAACACCTCATTAATGATTGTCCCATGTAAGATGCCGTGAGAAAAAAAACTGAAGAAACTGGTCATAAATACTTAATGTCTACAAAAACGGCTTATTTTGCAACTAAAAAAAATATTAAGGACAAATGTAAAAAAACTATTAAGGACTAAATATGTACAAAGTGAGAAATATATTACTATATTAAGTCATTTTTACCGGCTTACTTGGAGTCGCCGGTCATAAGGACTAAATGTGTACAGTTTAAACAAGTTGAAGGGGTAAATGTGGACGCAAAAAAAAACTTCATGACCAAATGTTTACAAATCGAAAAATATATTACCTTTTTAAGTCATTATCCCTTTGTTTATATATTATAGCATTCTACTTTCGTTTCTTTCTATTTTAGCAATATCGTCTCTCACAAAGTATAGTGTCCTAATAAGGTATTAGGAAAAAATTGAAAGTACAATGTTGTAAGCAGGTTAATTTTTCAATTTAAATTGTCTTAATAAGGAAAAAATGAAAATACCATGTCGTAATAAAAAGATATGCAAGTAGGACCGTATGAGATACAAAAACAGGAATGTAGATTTGTATTTCTTGCATTATACCTAAGAAAAACTTTGGTGTTATATCATGGGGGAGGAACTTTACAGACAGTAACAGAGGTCTATCGACATACAATATACTAACAATATATCTGTTAAAATTACTAAAATCTCCCTGGTTACCGGATTTTCCTATACAGTTAATGACTTTTTAACATATAATAATTACAAACAGGAACATGTCAAGTAATATTAAAATAAATATATTAAGAAACAAGAGTAAACCTCAAGAATGGTGCAGGCAGGTCATATGTGAAACTGATAGTATTAGTATAGGCTGGTTAAAAGTGGGTCGTATAAAGGTTTATAAAGTCCATTTCCCTTTGCAAGCAACCGGGTCCTATTTCGCTCAAATACCATATAAATTGTTTAGTAATTACAAAACTTATGTATAACAACTTATTATTTTATTATAGAGAGAATACATAAATCTTGTTAGGAAACATCAACATTAGCACAGGCCTCCAAAGAATGTAAGAACAAATTGATCTTTAAACAATATAAGGTGAAACTTTTGGCTATCTTACTGTTTCCACAGAAGTTAAACCAAAAACAATTAGATAAATGAAATGAACGGGCTGAAATCATCACAATTAAACGAAAAACTACACAAAGACCAGATTACTCTCATCATGGTTCATACATTATCAGTTTATTAGCCTGTAAATTGATGTTCTCATTCAATACGTCTTTGATTTTTATTTTATAGAAGACCTTCAATTTGAATTCATCCAGGATTCCTAATTACCCATAACATTTAATCAACCACACCATATGACAACAAACAATCAACAAGGGGCAGATCAAAGTTCAAATATTAGCACAACAATGAAAGTCATCAGCTTGAATAGCTGTTCACTAGCAACTAAAAAAGCTTGAAGATACACGAGAAAAAAAGCATCAACTGAAGAAAACAGGATGCATAAAGTACTAAAGTATCAATAACCATTGGGAATATGTGAACTATTCTACGTGCATTCTCACACAAACCACAAGTATGCAATTTCTGTGGATGGTGATAAAGGCCTGTCAAAATTCTCAACAAAACAGATTTAAAAGTACCTAATTACTTACTGGAAAAGCTTACGACGCCTTTGGGCCTATATTAGATGCTGCAAGACTCAAGATGCAAGTTAAGAACATTCGCATTCTTACAATTTCTATTGAATGTACTCTTATTTTGCTACCTGAATTTATATTGACATGGTGTTAATTTACATAATAACTACCAGAAATGATATTAATATGGGCTAATTACTAATCTAGACAAATTAAGTAATTAACCATTTTTAGCCAAAAATTAGGAATTGTCCCAAAATAGCCCACAAAACCGTAGGTATTTTAGAATCGTCTACTGTTTCGCTAATTCGTCTGCTGTTTCGTGTTTAATATATAAAAATAAAATAAAATAAAATAAAATAAAATAAAAAATCATTTTGAAGAAAGCACAATGGATAAAGTAATTGGGAATAGCTTACTGGAAAAGCTTATGAGGCCTTTGGCCCTATATTAGATGCTGCAAGACTCAAGATGCAAGTTAGGAACATTCATATTCTTACAATTTCTATTGAATGTACTCTTATTTTGCTACCAGAATCCATTGACATGGTGTTAATTTACATAATAACTAGCAGAGATGGTATTAATGCATATATAATATCATCTCAGTTGAAAACGTGGAGATAAGTTACTTTGTGGGGGTTAATTACAAATAGTCTTTTTTTTCTCAAACCCTAACCGTTGAAGGTTACTGTGACTAGCTGCAAAAAAACGAAGTACAATTAGCCAACCAGACAACTACAGACGCCAAATTAGACGGACTAATGGAACGATAGACAAGTTTTCAACATAGGTACTAACAGATGTTATGTTTTACCAGACCCTATAGAGCGAACTCGGTGAAGAGTAGGGCCACGGATAGCAGATCGCTAGCGGCAGCAGCACCAGGGCAGGGTGACGGAGTGTGGGGAGGGAGATAGGGTAGGGGGGACGATCAGTAGGAAGGGCGAGTTCACGCAATAATATTTCGAATACATTTATTGAAATCGTGGATGTGGTTTGTCAAAAACAGAAAAACTAGATTATAACCTACCCACAAAAAAAACTACCGATTGTTTGATATATTTATAGTAGATTATAACCTACCCATAAAAAAAACTACCGATTGTTTGATATATTTATAGTAGATTATAACCTACCCATAAAAAAAACTAAACGATTGTTTGATATATTTATAGACAACTTTTTATGTTATAAGGAATTAGATGTATTAATAGATTAAAATGAATTTATTTAATTCTTTAATATATATATTAAACAAAATTAATATCATAAAACAAAATAAGAAATGAGTTGACGATTAAAAAAATTAACGCTATCTTTGATATCTTTTTCATCGGCCACTGATTAACACGTTGAATAATATCTTTAACGTGATGGTCAAATAATACAAAAAAACAGACTCCGTTTCATATTGAACACGAATTATGACCCTCACCATAAAAATTATACAATGACACTTTAATGGACAATGAAATAAAATTGGTAACATTCGAATATAGATTAATGACACAAGAACTTTATAATGTAAAATTATGAAATTACTTGTTGTAAACATCAGAAACTCCACCACAACCATCACAAGTAACTGGTTCAGCATTAGTATCATCATCATTATTGCTTACTTTTTATGAATAGTCACGACAATAAAAAGAGTATCAGCCGTCGTCCAAATCAAAACCGATGACAGTAGCAACGATGGACAAACCAATTTCCTATTTCATAAATTTTTTAAAAAATATATAAAAAAATTTCATATATATATATATATATATATATATATATATATATATATATATATATATATATTCATTGTGTTATGCGCCATAAATTTATAAAATTAATTGAAAAATATTAATACCACTAAGTATATCTCATTGTAATCTGGAATATCATCAATGTTCTTGATTGGAAAACGGAGGTAGTAATCCTCTGCCTTTTCTACAACAATATCGATGTTAAGCTATGTAGTACTAATGGAAAACTCAATATTGAAATTCATATCAGCAATACTACATATAAGAAGAAGAAAATGAAAAAGTTAAACAATATAAATAACTAATGATTCAGAATAAGGAAAAACAAACACTAAACTGTTGATTAATGATAAAATACATATGCTTTTTTGAATTCTGAAATGTGAGACATGTCATCATTAATACGCAATCTCAACCCAAATAAACAATTACTCACTTGAGGCTGACCTGGAAATAACAATTAAAGTTATAAATTAATTCATCATATAAATAAAATATTAATGTAATGACGTGGATATTTATAATAAAAAAAATATTCTTACCACCCTAAGTTTTGAGCTTTGCCATACGTAGGAGGATGATAACACCTGCATTATCATTTTGATGTAATCAAATCATTTTACAGGAAATATGTATAATAAGGCAATATCAAAAGTACATTGCCTTTTTACATTTGGACAAAAAAACATATGCTGATTGAGAAACACAGACACAAACATATATTAAAGAAATATATGAACCATTCCCAAAAAAAGTAGTTTTTACAGCAAGGGTAAATAAATTATTTTGAAGAAATAATATATGTAGACACTAAACCTAAGGTACTCCACTTTTACTATTCGTTATTTCTATTTTCATCCGATCCAAACACAAAATCAAATCCAAACATAAAACTGATTAAACTGAATTTTACATCATCAAATACAAACACATAATCCAGTCCGAACACACACACATTGAAACACAAACAGACACACATAGCAAGAGTAAATAGGTCATTTTACAAAAAGTATGTATAATACAGCAATATCAAAATTACATTTGCCTTTTTTTACCTTTAACAAAAATGCATATGCTGATTGAGAAAAACAGACACACATATATTAAAGAATATACGAATCGTTCCAATTAAAAGTAGTTTTTACAGCAAGCTTAAATAAGTCATTTTGAAGAAATAACATATGTAGACACTAAACTCTTCAGGAAGGTACTCCATTTTTACTTTTCTTTATTTATTTTTTCATCCAATCCAATCCAAACACAAACACACATGCAAATACACACACAGATAGATAGAGATAGAGAGAGAAATAGAGAGAGAAAAGAGAGAGAGAGAGAGAGAGAGAGAGAGAGAGAATAGAAAACCCGTTTATCAAAAACCCACTAATAAGCCATTGATGCATATACTGAACACATAAACTATAATCAGATGTAAGAAATTAATCAGTAAATCAATAAAAAAAATTGCTAACCTTATGAAGCTGGTATTCGAATGTGATGCTGCAAAGTCCAGATTTCACGAAATTGTGATAACAACTGAATGAGATTATACTTATACATAATTTTGAACAACGATTTTGGAAAGGATATGAAAAAATTAATATTGTGATTCATATCATATTATTTTGAATTCTTTCATTTCAAATTCTATAATTATGAAAGGTATATAAATTACTTGATTATAAAAAGGAAAGAACCATATTTACCTTTTGACAATTATATTGACAATTATTTCACTTCAATACAATCCAATTAAACATTTCAATCACCATTAATAAATTTTCAACTTTCCAAACGTAATCAACTTAATTTAGTTAATATTAATTTTATTTTATTTTATGATGACATCATCAAAATGATCCAATGGTTGAAATTAATCAACGAAACACAATGAATGACCCTGATTGTTGAAGGTGATGTCATCAAGTTTCTCTTTTAATATATATAGACACTAAACCCTTCGGGAAGGTACTCCATTTTTACTTTTCTTTATTTATTTTTTCATCCAATCCAAACACATAATCCAATCCAATTAACACACAACTAATTAAACTGAATTTTACTTCATCCAATCCAAACATAGAATCCAATCCAAACACACACATACACACACACACACACACTGTAACGGGCCAAAATTTTACAAAAGAATTTAACTTTTATAATCATAAATACCAACCACAATTGTTTCCATTAAAATCCCATTACATAACCATATTGTTTTAAAAGATCAAAGTATTAAAACTAGATATGAAAACACTTGAGAATGCACACCCCGCCATCAAGTCGGGCCCTTTCCCTTAGAACTAGAAGTACCTGAAACATCCAAAAAAATTATAAGCACACGCTTAGTGAGTTTCCCAAAACATGCAAAACATATAATCACATAATTCCATGGACACATACATATAAGTTTGCCATGGACTCCCTGCATGGTCTTCATTTGGAATTCCATGGGCTACCCCCATGGTCTTGTATCCCCGAGCCATGAGCTCTTCCCATGGTCTTGCCAAGTGTCATGGGCCCCTCCCATGGTCTTCACATAAGTTCACACATATATCAAATATCAAACCATTACATACTCCATTACTAATCATATCATATCAATTAATGGGCCGCCCTTGGTGCCTTCGACCCATGAGTGTAGTGAGAAGACTCACCTCGAATACTGAACAATAGATGACTAGGTCTTGGCTCCAAATGCCAGCTCTACTCAATCCGTAAAACAGAAACGATTCCTTAAATACAACTCAACATACCCCAAAACCCCTTATAGGTCAAACTCGGTCAAAGACAAAGTCAAGAGTCCAGGTCAACGGTCCGAGTTGACCAAACACGTCGTGTTGTTCTTTAACACGTTGTGTTTCTTCATCTGCTGTAAAATCAGGAAAAACCTTATCAACTCACCGTATTCACTAAGTAGCACGCCGAGTTAGCCATAATTTCAACAGCTTAATGCAAGAAGCTGTTTCCATCGAATTTAGGAGCTCCAAATCTTAGATCTCCTCCAAAATGATGTCTAGAAGGGTAAAGTTTCCAACTTTACCCTTAGGAACAACCAAAATGAGTCAGACCCAAACCCTAGACTCATTAGAGTGAATTTTGACCTGTTAAGCCCTTAATCTCTAAAGACATAGTCCCAAAATGCAGATTTGGCATCCAAAGGCTAGAAATTCACATAAAGTTTCCAACTTTACGTCCATGCACGCTAAAAAGAAGCTCTAAGGCTTAAGAAGGGCCTAATAATGGACTTAATGCATGAATGAGACCTAGAACCTAGTAAAGCTTGCAACTTTAAGCCAAATAAAGCCACAAATGGCCAGATCTAACATGACAACCCCTAGAACACACAACTTCTTGGATAACCCCACCATGAGTCCGAAATCAAGATAAAACCCAAAACAAAGATATCTAAACAATAACAAAGTAAGGTATAAACTTGATACCTCCAAGAGACTGTAACAAGTAGGGAGATTCTGGATCTAAGTCTCCCCTCCAAGCTATACACAGTCAACTTCAAAGCTTCTTCAAAAGAGTACAAAAAGATCAACACTCAAGGCCCTCCATAAGCTTACACACTCACAAAGGAAGATGATACACACTATTAGGGTTTCTGGACAGAGGAGGCTGGTAAGGAGGCCAACCAAGGGACTTAAGGCCTTTAAATAGGATGCAACACCCTAAAAATTAGGTTTTCCTTCCCAGCCGCTAACACGCCGAGTTGAGACACCTCGACTCGTCGTGTTGGTTCATTAATTTTCACGGCCAAAGTCAACTTGACACGCCGAGTTGAAGCTTCCAACTCGTCGAGTCCCAAAGGAAATAGAAACAATTTGAAGAATAATCTCATACCGGAACCAAGCGTTACACACACACACACATACATAGAGAGAGAGAGAGAGAATAGAAAATCCATTTATCAAAAACCCACTAATAAGACATTGATACATACACTGAATACTTAAACTATAATCAGATGTAAGAAATTAATCAGTAAATCAAAAAAAATTGCTAACCTTATGAAGCAAGTATTCGAACATGATGCTGTAAAGTCCACATTTCACAAAATTATGATAACAACTGAATGAGATTATACTTATACATAATTGTGAACAACGATTTTGGAAAGGATATGAAGAAATTAATACTTTGATTCATATCATACTATTTTGTATTCTTTCATTTCAAATTCTATAATTATGAAAGGTATATACAAATTACTTGATTTTAAAAAGGAAGGAACCATATTTATGTTTTGACAATTATGTTGACGTTTATTTTACTTCAATACATTCCATTTAAATTTTTCAGTCACCATTAATAAGTTTTCAACTTTCCAAACGTAGTCAAGATAATTTAGTTAATATTAATTTTATTTTATTTTATGATGACATCATCAAAATGATCCAATGGTTGAAATTAATCAAGGAAACACAATGAATGGCCTTGATTGTTGTAGGTGATGTCATCAAGTTTCTCTTTTAATATATATATATATATATATATATATATATATATATATATATATATATATATATATATATATATATATATATATATATATATATATATATATATAGAGAGAGAGAGAGAGAGAGAGATTTTATTTTATAATGACATCATCAAAATGATCCAATGGTTGAAATTAATTAAGGAAACACAATGAGTGACCTTGATTGTTGAAGGTAATATCATCAAGTTTCTCTTTTAATATATATATATATATATATATATATATATATATATATATATATATATATATATACGTGATTGGTCCCTATGCACTCGGACAGTGTTATTGATTTACGAAGTATTATGTTTTTGTCTCTGCTATACATAAAAAAAAACTAAATTGCCCTTACTAATTCTTTTTTTTTAATTAATTTATTGTGTGTTTACTGTTTATAGAATAAAGAAAAATATGTATATGGCTCACTCCCTATACTAACCCGCCTTCTATACCTCTCTCCATTTTGTTTTGTTCTCTAAGTGAAAACCATAAATACTACCATTGCTTTATCCACTGGAATCATCCACCACGGTGACAAGTATTTTATCCGTCAGAATCCTCCATTCCTCTCTTCTTTCTTTTCCCTTATCAAGCAGCAAAGCACTGATCTTCTCCCCCACGGACCCCATCTTCTCCCCCACAGAACCCATATTCTCCCTCACGGATCCCATCTTCTTCATTCAAGAAAAACTACAGTTCTCTATTCCATCTTCTCATTCGCCGAGCCACCGATATCTAAGGCGTGAACTAAAACACTTCAAGTTGTTTCCACATTCATTTGAGCAATACAATGACTTTCTCATTCTTGTGGGGTTGGATTTGATCTCGAAGATCTTCAGATCTAGATATTATTTGAAGTTTTTGTTGGAAAGAGTGTCCAAGGTCATTAACAATTTGTAATATTTCTAATAATAACAGGGTCCTTTTGGGTTGCCCTCAAGACTCAAATTGACTAGAATAAATAAAGGAGAATTTGGTTTATTAATTACTATGGTTAATAATTAATTAGAAATTAATTGGAAAACATTTTGGGAATTACTTAACAGTTTAATTAATTAAAGGGTTGAATATTCAATTAATCAATAATTGGTTTATCAGGAATGTTCTGAAACCCTTATGGAATTAGGAGTGGATTAAAATCACTCCATCCTACATGGGAAAGGGAGTGAATTTCGTTCTAGGTATTCCATCCCACATGGGAAGGAGTACAAAACCTAGGAAGGCATCCAAGGCTATAAATAGAGCCTTAGGGATTTCATTCTTCTTTGCACTTGGCTTGAAGTTTCGCCAACCCTTCTTCCTCCCCCAATAGGGACGATTTCTAATCCTCTTAGGGTTAGTGAAATTGACCATTCTCTTAATTATTTTTATTCCACTATTTGGTGTCATTGGGTGTGATACCATTAGATGGATTCTGGTTTGGTTCGTCTCATCCAAGCAACTTCGTAGAGGACGAGATCTCAAGCATGGAGGTCAAGGGCTGCAAAAGAGGTATGTGATTCTTCTTTGTATTTCCGTTTTCATAGGGTAGATGTAATTAGTATGAAACCACAGATCCATAGGGTGCATGTATACTTAGGTATACCGTAGTTTCGATTTTTCTGCTACCTAGTTTAGAGTGTATCTGATGTGTAGAAAACCCAACAGTGGTATGGTATCAGAGTCATTGGTTCATGATTACATTCACCCTACTTCCATATTTTATGTAAACGATTGTTTGAAATGGAATGGAAGAAGAAAGATGGAAAAATTCGTATATGAAAAAAAAAACTTTGTCGCAGCTCACGACATGAGGGGTTTATGCTCACGATATGAGCAGTCTGGATTAGGGTTTCCCTATTTTTTTATTTTTCAAATTTGAAGATTTATTAAATATGAATAATTACCAAATTTAAATTGTTTTAAATCTGGAAAATTGATAAATATTATTTAAATATGATTATTTGAATCTAAATATTTTTTATTATTTAAATAGTGAATTTAAATATTTAATATTATTTATAATAGAGATTTACAAATTTGAATATTAACCCCCTATGATCTATTAATTGTTACAGTGTGCCCTCGCAACTAATTACAATTAATAATAGACAACTAAACTTAAAAAGTTTTTAAATTTACCCCTTATAGTTATATATATTAGAATTGTATCTACTATATGTATAAGAAAGCTACAATATGTGTCCTCTCATGTTTACATATTGACATTATCAGTGTTTCCATGACTAGGCTCGCCCATTTTGATGTAGGGGTTTAAGGAGGCCTCTTTGATTCTTAATGAGGTCGGTTTTTAATATGCTCCGCGTTTACCACCCTCACCGCCCTATTGCATTTTGCGAATGGAGTTACCGAAAGGGTTTGATAGTGATAATGGTAAATTTAAAATATTATAAATACAAGTATAAAACAAAATCATGTTTTATTAATAGAATGTAAGTCTCATATTATCCATGAAAAATTGCACATTCTCTTTATATTCTAGTGGTGGAGCTCTTGTGGTTAACCGACACATCAATCTAGAGTATAGTTGAGACTGATATGGAACTCGCTAATCTCAAGCATAAGTTGAGCTAGGGACCATGAGATTTCGCATGGTTAATTCACAATCTATTTAATGTGAATCTTATGTTATCCATAAAAGTTGCACGTTCTCTTTATAACTTGTTGATGGAGCTTGTGTGTGACATCCCCATTTTTTTTCACGGCCAGAAAAGACTGATTTGTGTATGCTTTATTTGAAAATCAAAGTATATATTTAGAGAAATATATTGCGGAATTTGTCCCCAGAAAAACATGATAAATTTATTATCAAAGCGTTTCCGAAGAAATGTATTTTGTTCATATTAAAACTTTGGGATGTTATCGTCAATACAGAAACATAAACATAAACAGAACTTACATTCATTTATATTAGGGATCTACATCTCTTTAAATATCTCGGTGTGGTGTGGCTTTATATCGACACCTGTGATACAAATAAACTGAGTGGGTCAGGTTGGAAAACCTGGTGAGTACATAGTGTTTTCAACCCACAATAATAAAGTTAATATGTTTTATCATCAAACAATTAACCCAATTACTCATCCCCGTTATCTTCTTTATTTCTTAAGGATTTACCCTAAGAATCATTTATCACTCATTCCTAAAGATTCCTCCTAAGGAATAGGCACGAAGTCTCATCGTCGCCAAGGTTTATACAACATGCACTAAGTCCATAGCTACCAGGGTTTGTACAACATGTGCTAAGTCCATATATCTCATTTATTGACAATATTATTTTCGAGAGTCCACTCGCAATACATGTCAATGGGTTTTTAGAGTACATCTGATGAGCATATTGTTCATACACCTACAGGTTGCGCGCCTACTAGTGTTCCACAGACCGTCTAGAATAGTCCATGGTTGTCATCCATACTCTGCTAGATGACGGGGGCCAATATTTGGGTAAGGGCTTCTCTCATATTTCACCCCTCACCCTCATCTCATTATCTATATCACCAATCATCTCATTTATCCAACTCATCTTTAATCACATACCAACTATTTCATCTACCCATGTTTTACCCAACATTTTTGTAGATATAAAATACATATACATCATTTAAAACCTGTATAAATCATTCATTCAACATCCATCCCAAATAAACAAACAATATATATTCACATAGCACGTATTTTATATAAAATACTTTATATCTATGTGTAAGATGAAAGTGACTGTACACTCACATAATTTGACGATAATTGGGCAGGACTTCGTCCCTTAAAACGATCGTTTCCGATAAAACCGAGATGTTTTCTCAAAAACCGGGTTTCACGCGGGCAGAGTTTCAACTTGAAAAATTTATTTTCTCGGTAACTTCGGGACTTCAAGACTTACTTCGGGTATTAGGGAGGTTCCCTAAGCTTCGGGGTGAAAGAGTGGCTAGAGAGGGTATTGAGAGTGAAAAAGTATGAGATTTAGCAACCATTTCTAGAGGGCTTCGCTTGTTATTTATAGTAGGAGCCTGGCCCTTGGTAAGCTGGGCGTAATCTTTCGGTACGTGGGGCGTACTGGCTTCTGATGCTCTACGTTGGGCGTAAGTTCGGTACGCTGGTCGTACGAGACATGGCATGGATTCGTTTTCCGGGCCTCAGACGTGTCGATGGGGTGAGATACGTGCCTCCATCCGAAGAAAGAGGTCGATGTGGCCAACTTCTGACCTAGTCTGAGTACGCGAGGCGTACACTCGTACGTTGGGCGTACGGCTTCGGATAAACCTCGACTTTTATATTTAAAACTTCAAAAATCCATATATTTTGCATATGGGCTCCGTTTTTGACGTTCTTTATATCCACGCGTAGGTGAGATATACTCTACAACTTTTTTTAGACTCCGTCAGCTAATTTTGACTTTATTTTTAAAGTTATATTTTTAACAAGCCGGGACAGGAAAACTTCGTTAAAAATTCATAACTTCTTCATCCGACGTCCGTTTCTGTCTGTCTTTTTACCGTTGAACTATTATCGACGGGATCTTCGATTCTCGTTTAGGTTGTGTCAGCTAAAAATAGCTCGATCTATAATTCGAGTTCCGGGCTGCATACTATTATGCCGAAACTTAGAAAAATCATAACTTCCTCATACGAAGTCAGATTTGGGCGTTCGTTCTATGCACACTCTTAGTTTAACAAACACTACGAATTTCTTCATAGATATCGACTTTATCTAATATTTATTTTCGACGCTTATTTTTATCCTTAATTTATTAAATCATAATAATTAAGTTTAAAGCACATAATTCATTCTTAATACTTCAATACGAATTACAATGGTTGACCTAGACTATTACTTCATCATTAATGCCAATCCTAGAAACACGAGCGTTACATTGTGTGCTTAACCGAAATGTCAATTTGAGAGTATAAGTAGAGAATGATGTGAAGCTCGCAGATCTCAAGCGTAACTTGATCTAGGGACCACACAATTTTGTATGGACGATTCACCATATGTTCAATGATCCACGGCGACCCCGTCATTAAATTTGAGATGAATATATCTGAGATTAACATGCCATTGATAGTCAATGAATCTCAATGATCTAAGAATTTCATGGTGATCGAAATTGGCAAAGGGCTTTGCCTACCTAAATAACTTTATGGTGTGTTTATGGCATCCCTTTACACATCATGAAGCCAAATAATTTTATGGTGTGTTTTCTGCAACGTGTAGTTTAGGTTTTGTACATGATTTTAGACTATAATTTTGTCATTTTTGGTTTAATATTCAATGACTTACAGTCCCTTGAAGCTGGGATATCAAAGTTGAAATTTTTCAAAGTTCAACCAATAACTAATTACCAAAAAAAATTCCGGATATCTCGGGTTTTCTGGTTCTAGACCCACTTTACCTGGTTCCACCCAACCCACATTAATGCTTCTGGGTTTTCCGGTTCTAGACCCACTTTACCCGGAACCAAACCAAAACTGGTTCCTATATACCGCTCCTGTTTCTGGTCCTATAAAATCCCATTAACCGGTTCCCGTGGTTTCCGGGTCTAGGTTTACAGGTCCGGGTTTGGACCCACTCTCATCCCTAATGATCATCATCTGAAACGCTTCGTGGAGTAACGAAACTTTGCTATTATTCTCCCCTCTTCATTTCTTTATTTTCTATCTTTTTTTTAAATGTCGAGTGGTTCAGACCGTAACGCATATTCCAAAACATATTTTGTTGATCGGGGCTTGTGGTATGCGAGCATCAAGTGGCTAATTTTTATATTGTAACATTGGGCCATTTTCATGTTGAGATAACCCAATAAAACGACTAACTTACTAGGAGCCCAAAGTTAAATAGTTGCAACCCATAAATAGAAACCAAAAAAATAATGGCAACTCATATTCAATTCATGAGCGCATTTCTTCAATTTTCGACCCAAAATGCTAATTTTCTTTTCTCTTTCTTTATTGTATATGCGTGTATGAGTTGGGATATGCACTAAGGGGACCCACAACTATTTTGAATCAAAAGTCTCCAGCCATTCCTTATTGTCACGATCTGAAGGAGATTCCATAGGAGAAAACGTCGGTTGTTGGAAATGGTGATTCCATTGTGAGGGTTGGCGATCAATACTAGTGGTGGCAACGATGCAGAAGTCGTTGATGTTGAGGTTATTGTGGTCGACAGGCGGTTCCGGCAAAGTAGCAGGCGGATGCCTCTGGAAGTGCTTCGACATACTATGTTGGCTAGAGACGAATGGTAATGGCGATGCATTTGTTGTTGTTGGTAGTGGTCGACGAGTGGTGTTGGAGCAATAGGCAATGACAGGTTGTTCTTTGGTTTCAAATGTTGGTGATAAATCGAGAAGACGAGCGCCGACGGTCGCTGCTAGCGAATGACGGTTGCAAGTGGACTCCTTTGCTGGAGTTGGAGGCGGCTGTCGTTGGTCAGGCTCCAGTCGGAGATCGTCGAACATAAAGTAGATAGGAGTGGCACTTTCCTTGCTGTCGGAGCTTCTGTGGTTGAGGTCGACGGCTCGTCCGGTGGAGGGAGGAACAACAGTTGACGACCAGCTAGGAGGGATGGTCGACTAGAGACAGTGCCACTCTCATGGCCAGAAGCACGTTTGATGCTAGCGGGATCTGGTCTGGTGAAGGTCGACTTTTGGAAGGACAGATGTGTTGGATTAGTGTCTAAGACCATAACTATTTTGGTATGTACTTGCCCCGATGGTGCATGGTCCTTTTGGGTTGCCTTCATCAAAGCAACTTGATAGGATGAATTATGGAGAGAGAGAGAGAGAGAGGATTAATTATGATTTATTAATATATTATAAGAATAATATATTAAAGGAGAAATCATATTGTTTAATTAATATTAGTCAATAATTAATTAAGAATTAATTTTGTGGCTAAAAGAGATTAATTAAACTTAGGGGACTAGAACTATTAATTGTGTGATAGTTGAATATTGGGCTAATGGACTCCATATTACAGGAGTGGACGAATTCTATGGGGAAACCCATTAGAAATCGTCCAAGGCCTCTAAAGGAGGAGTCCATGGGCTGCATAGGGCCTTAGCAGTCAAATTAGGGTTTACTTGTTAGATAACCCTAATAGCCTCCCTATTTAAGGACCCCTAGGGCACCAAAAACATGGCTAAGAGTTTCCTTAGGGTTTCTAGACGTTTTTTGAGTGCCTCTCCTCTTCTCCTTCTTCATCCTCTTGCTCTTGGTGTTTGTGAGCCATTACAGGAGTGACATTTGTGACTGTAAGCTTTTAGAAGCCAATTACAAGAAGGAATTGAGATTGTTATTGCTACATAACAATCAAGGTAAGATCTAAACCCTAATTCATATGTTATTTGATTATTACATGCTAGATCTAGGGTTTATGGCTTTGTATGATTATTGCATGTTCATTAGACAAACTATATCTAAAGCTTTAGGGTTTGCATGTACACCATAGGAATGATGTAGTGCTCATAACCCATCAGTGGTATCAGAGCCTAGGGCTATTTGTTGATGAATTGATGCATATTTGATCGTTTATTGCTTGAAAAAACAAATTTTTTTTGGGTTCCGACTACAAGATTCGCCGAGTTACATGGTGAACTCACCGAATCGACTGAAATCGACTAGTCCAGGCCAGACTCGACGAGTCAAGTGGTCTGGCAGCATTTTTTTTGCGATTTACTTGCTGTTTTGGCTTTGGATACTTACCATAAACGTTTTTAATTAGTAAAATCCGATTTTTATTGATTTTGGGTGAATATCCTTGCCAAAATAGTAGATAATTGCCATTTAATCAAATAATTGTTGCCAAATAAGATAATGTTTAATGATTTAAGTTATTTGGTGAATTATATTGCAAGTAATTGGACTAGGTCAAAATTAGATAACCACAAATTAATTGTTAATTGCCTTATTTGAATTTTTTGATCTAGAATGTTCTTGATAAAGTTTGGAAAAGTTTCAATTTACACCCCTTAGGTTTTACAGTTTAAATTTGAAGTTTAAAAGTTTTTGTTTTGAAATTTAAATAGTTGAACCCTAATATTTTGAAAGGTTTCAAAACTTGCCCTCAAGTTTTGGAATTTAAAATTTTGATTAAAAGTTTAATGTTTGAAATTTTAAATTCTAAAACCCTAGTTTTGAAAAAGTTCAAATTACACCCTTATGGTTTTATTAAGTTAATTAAAAGTGTAACTAAAAGAGAGTTAATAAATCCATAATGATGTGGTTTATATTTAATTTAATTAAAAGTGTAATTTATTAAATTAACCCACCTAGTATTTTAAAAGTGTAAAATACACCCTATACTATATATAACACTAAAAGTATAATATTATATATGTATAACTTAAACTGTTAGTCTTACCGTTAGTAGGCCTCATTCACGAAGCCGATCTATAAGGGGGGTATAAGGTTATGGCCTATAAAATGGTCGTTTAATGGGTGTCGACTCTCACCCACCGCTTCCTTGATTGGTGGAGGGTCGTTAGCCGAACGGGTAGGATAGGGCAAACCCTCTCCTCATTAAAAGTATAATGAATAAAGTAACTAAATGTTTTACAAAATTCCCAATCTTAGTTACTTTAGGAAAAGTGAAATCGATGCAATTCCATGGAATTACACTTTGTACCCTTGTCAAGACAATTAGTGGAGCGTGTGTGGTTAACCGGCACACTACGTTGGGTTTGGCATTAGTAGCGAAGGGTGACTCGATGTTTGTCATAGATCGATGAAGCGTGTGTGGTTAACCGACATGTCGATTAGGTGAATGTAACATTGAGGGCACCACATACATTCGTATGGTTATTCACACCCTGTTTTGTGATCCTCGGCATCCCAGTCACAAATCGAGGGGCATATCGAGATTTAAACATGCCATTGAAAAATTCGATGAATCTTAAAAGATCTAGGAGTTTTCAATACATTTAAAACTTAATTTCTTTTTCGTTTTTCATGGTGGAAAATTGGTAAATCGTAATTTACCTACCTTCAAATGTTCTGCGAGTTGGATTACGGCATTCCTTTTCCAATTTGTAGGATATTGTGTTGGGTCCTAGCCTTAATATCTCATTTGGGTGTTTTATTAAGGACTCTATCAACTAACTTGAATTTTCTCCCATTTTTATAGATGTCAAAGTCGGACAACTATGGTCTTCCTAAATCCGTTGGAAAAAGTTTTCCACATGAAGATGATGTTCCATGATTGGATTGTAGAAATAGAAATCATGCTTCTCTTCCTCCACCTCCTCCAATAATTCTCCCTGACCCACATGTTCGAAGACTTGAAAAGTTCAAGGTCACTCAAGCCCTATTGGCAAAAGACATGAAAATGGAATGTCTATTTGTGCTCATGTCTTGGACAAAAGGTTACATATTGATAGATTGAGATTGTTAGGTGTCGATGTTTAAAGGAATTTGGCTGTTGACTTGGTTCTTTAGTCACTTCCCGAATCATATGGTAAGTTCGTTAGAGAGTACTATATGATGGACCATGACATGACCCTTATTGATTTGACTTATTTGCTTATTGCTGCTGAATCAGAAATGATTTGGCGCACCAGTCAACAAATCTGTCTGGTAAATCAATATCCCAACCCTCTATGGACAAATGTAACAATGGAAGTGCAGAAAAGTTTTCTCTACGCAAGAGAAAGGCTGAGTCTGAGATAGTCCAGTGTGCCATTCCAGAGAGTCCATATGTTTCTACTGCAAAAAGAAGGGGCATTGGTTACAAAGTTGCCCTGACTACCTGAGAGATCTAAGAGATGGGAGAGTCAAAATGTATGACTCTGCTTCAGGTAAAATCCACTATCTAACTCTATTAAGTTCATATTTGGAGATTCTTAATACATGATGTGATAAGATTACATTTCGATGTTTTGAAGGATCAAAGAAAGGAAAGGAAGCTTAAAGGAAGGAGCAAGCTGAGTCTGATCGCGAAGAAATGGATTTTGATCGCATGATTCAAGGATCAGATATTAAAGCTACTACTTTAGAGTTAGGATAGATTGCTAAGTAATATTTACATAGTTTTCATTTGTAATCGCGTTGTAAGGACACTATTTTTCCGCAATAAAATAAAATTTTGATTTATCTTATTTATGTTTCCTTGCGATTGATTTTATGAAAATTGGTGTTTGAATGGTTCTATTGTTAGCAATATTATGAATGGATTTGATTCGTAGTTATGTTATTTGTGGTAATGTCAGAAATTTACCAAATGAGGAAGATTCTCATCGCCCAAGTTTCAATTGGACAGAAACTTGGAATCATGCAACTGGTATTGTATGACGAATGAGAACCTTCGTATTTGGAAAATTGAGACTAATTCCTTGTTCACATAAGTATGTGAGTCAAGTGAAGGATAATGAGATCTGGTACACAATATTGTGCACTAGTCAATTCCACCACAAAGAACGATAAAATGTTTGTTATGATTTGCTAAAAGATTATTAAATATGATTATACTTAAAAGATTAAGTATAATTCTGAATCATCGAAAAGTTTCAATGAATGGCAGAACGAATAAGAAGAATCAATTAGGCAAGAAAGATAAAAGTTTCTCCAATCTAAGAAGAAGGGAGAGTACTTTTGTATCATGTTTATGATCATCTTAAGAACCATATTACAATTCATCCTCTAAGGACACCTTAGTGCACTAGTATGGCTAAGAAGAGGAGTCGAGAATTGTCAAAATGGTTAAGTCAATAAGATGAATAGTACTTCGTACCAAAATCAATTCTTAGAGTCATACTCCAAGATTGTTAATTGGGTGACATAATATTTAGTAGAAATGTTCTTACATTTGCACATTTTGGTAAGTTGTGATGTAGTGAATAAGACAAAGACCAACTAGTACCAAATTGTGTGTAGGTTTGTCTTGATAAAGACACACACTAACTCTTGAGTATTTGTTTGTCAAGAAATGCTTCTTGACAAGAGAATCTTATATGCCAAGAGGTTAGTGGGAGTCTAAAGATCTTGAAAAGTTTCAAGAACAAATCAAGAAGTAAACCTATTAAACACTAGCACACGACTTAAGGATTGTAACCTATCGTGTTGACAAAAATTTATTTCTATGCCAATCCAGTTGAGTGATTATGCATATGAGTTCTATGAGTTCTCAATTGGATGCATAAGGGCAAACACCTAAATCAATGAAAGTACACTGACTGGCATAGGTGAGCTGCTAAATAACTTGGAAGCAATGGTGGGACCCTTGATGGCAAGAAATTAAGAATGAACTAGTTCTATCCATAAGAGGTTGAATTTGTCACAAACATTATCTTACGATTATGCTTATGGCAAATTTGAATGGATAGGAACACATGCACCATAAAATCTAAGTGTCATAAGGTTTCTCTCCTTCATGAAAATGATTGTGTGGAAACGCTTTCATTAAGAGAGATTTTAAGGAGATAGAAATTATGTAAATTGCATTCTCAAATTCGATTATGATTACGGCATCCCTCTTCATAGTTCAAATTGTGAGATTTGGCAGTTAGTCTGAACATTTAGGACTTAGTAATATAAGTTTTGAATTAGTTTAGGAACGCATGTGAGTTATCTAAGGAAAGGTGTGTGAATTTGAGAAGATTAGATAAAGGCTTATCGAAGCACATCGTATTAGAAATATGAACTTTGGAAAGTCAATAAGTATTGTCATTTAGAAGTCTAACTGATTTCTGAATATGTGTCAAAGCTAGTGGGAGCATAAATGTTATGCTGGTATTGATATAATCATCATGTTAGTAGGAGCATGATTATTATTGCAAGTTAGCAATATTAATTATAGAAAACAAAAGTTTCACTTTGCAAAGTTGCATAGGTTGAAAAGTTCTTTTGCTATAATTAAGGGAGAGAATATTATACTTCGTTTCAAATCTAAAGGTTTAGATCGAGAAATTTTAATCAAATTTAGTCAAAAAGATATATGAATGTTATGTTGAAAGGATTCAACGTAAGAGAATTCTATATATGGAAATATTTGTTGTGTTCTCACACTCGAATATGATTACGACATCCCTCTTCATAGTTTGAATTGTGAGAACATGGCAAATAGAAATAGAAATATTATAGCAAAAGACCGGTAAAGTATCATGTCGTTGTAATATTCAGACGTTCTAAATTTTCCAAATGCCTAGGGCATTAAGAGGGAAAGAGAACTAGAACCGGATTTGACTGAATTAGTTAAACAACTGTCAAGAACAATCTAAGGTTCTCCAAGGATTGGTCGCTTGTGCGCGGTTGGAAGTAAAGCATTGAATGGAACATATTGACATTATTATGAATAGATATGATTCTATTTAAAATGATTTGTCATATGGAAAATATGGAAATGTTTCCATATTAGGAGTTGGACGTTAAGAGTTTATGTCTAGATTAGAAACTTTTATGCAAGAAGGATGTTCAAAGGAATGTACTTTGAATGTGAGACTTCACATCTATGGAATTGTCTTGTAACAATCTCAATAGAGCATTTTGTAATTTCATTGGCCGAGTCTTGATGACTTTTGTGCCATGACATTATGAAAGGACCGTTGCATAAAGTGTTAGAATGTAACATATTATATAAGTGGCAAGAATTTGGTATTCTTACACTTGTGGTAAGGATTGGGAATTGTAAAATGACTGTGATTGAAAATCTTATTTAATTATACTATTTCACAGAGTAAGGACCATAAGTAAACATAGTGTGCATGCTAAGAGCATGGGACAATTGTCGTTATAATTCAAGTAAGAAGTTGATTACCTGAAACAACAAATAATGAGTAATCAATATGGTGACTAAATAAAAGTGTTTTAATTATACTCAAAAGTTTGGGGCCATATAAGATTAGTAATATTCTTGTGTTTCAATTTGCATGTTTTGACTTCCTGAATAATAATATTATTCGAACGTTCCACAATCGCTCATACTTTGGGAGTAGGTATGAAAGAAGATTGTCATGAATTGGTGTGTAGATTGTCTAAAGTGTATTAGACATAGCAAAAGTTTGCTACAATGTTCATGAGTGCTTACGAATATGATTTGAGCATTTGATTAAACCCACGCTCACTTGGATCGCTTCATGGATTTCATCACGAGTGATTGGTGAGACGATAATATCTTATGTTCTTGAAACCGAGATGTGTAAGTTGTATCTTGCGAGTCGGTTGCACATTGAGAATATGTAAACGCACTAGTAACTTGGTGTTATAAAACATATTGTTGTGTATGATTCGGTGAGTAAGTACAAGCGAGCATTGAGTCGAATTTTATCCATTCCTTTTACCCAAAGTGGGATAAAAGCGATATCTGTGGGCCCCTTGATGATTTAGTGATGACAAAGGGAAGTGCCCGGCCAGGCCAGGACTGATTTGATTTGTTCAATTGGTCAGTAGTCATAAATCGGAAATCGGGAAACAACACATAGACTGAGAGAATGATTTCAATCCATGTCTCACGTCTATACGATATCTAGAATGGAGGAATATATGATCCCTTATCTAAAGGACGCATATCTGATAAGATCAGAGTTGACAGCGGCTTTTGAAAGCTATGATTGTGGATCAAGATCTGAAGTCATACGCAAAATAGTTATTAGACTTATCCAAGTGGGAGACTGTTGGATTAGTGTCTAAGTCCATAACTATTTTGGTATGTACTTGACCCGATGGTGCATGGTCCTTTTGGGTTGCCTTCACCAAAGCAACTTGATAGGATGAATTATGGAGAGAGAGAGAGAGAGGATTAATTATGATTTATTAATATATTATGAGAATAATATATTAAAGGAGAAATCATATTGTTTAACTAATATTAGTCAATAATTAATTAAGAATTAATTTTGTGCCTAAAAGAGATTAATTAAACTTAGGGGACTAGAACTATCAATTGTGTGATAGTTGAATATTGGGCTAATGGACTCCATATTAGAGGAGTGGACGAATTCTATGGGGAAACCCATTAGAAATCATCCAAGGCCTCTAAAGGAGGAGTCCGTAGGCTGCTTAGGGCCTAAGCAGTCAAATTAGGGTTTACTTGTTAGATAACCCTAATAGCCTCACTATTTAAGGACCCCTAGGGCACCAAAAACGTGGCTAAAAGTTTCCTTAGGGTTTCTAGACATTTTTTGAGTGCCTCTCCTCTTCTCCTTCTTCATCCTCTTGCTCTTGGTGTTTGTGAGCCATTAGAGGAGTGATATTTTTGACTCTAAGCTTTTAGAAGCCAATTACAAGAAGGAAATGAGATTGTTATTGCTACATAACAATCAAGGTAAGATCTAAACCCTAATTCATATGTTATTTGATTATCACATGCTAGATCTAGGGTTTATGGCTTTGGATGATTATCGCATGTTCATTAGACAAACTAGATCCAAAGCTTTAGGGTTTGCATGTATACCATATGAATGATATAGTGTTCATAACCCATCAAGATGAGGAAGGTGGAAACCACCTTTTGAATATTTTGCAAGCTTTTTGTCTTTTTCCTTATGGTGCCCTGTGCGTCATTCCCCCTTTTTTCCTTTATTTTTTTTTGTATTTGCTTTTTGGTCGGCTACATAGAGACAACGGTATCAAATACCATTTTTGTAATATTTTTTTGTACAAATTGTTGTAAGTGTGAGCCGTAAATCGTGGTAGGAGTGGCTAACCACCATTCATACTTATAGCCTAACAAGACTAATAGTAAAATAAAAGTAATCTACCCATATCTAGACATATCCCATAAATCATGGAAAGCATGGATATTTTTCTAGCATATTTATTATACTAATAAAGACAACGGCATCTCTCACTTGCTTTATTGACAAACAATTAGGAAGAGCTTTAAAAAGTTGTGACAACCTGTAATTTATTCCGTCACTAAAACCGTTCCCGTTAAATAAAACCGTTGTATTCAATATGTCCCGTTAACTTTTGAGTTTAATTAATTTAATCGCGACTTTTAATTCGGTTTCATAAGTGTCGGGATGAATAATAAACATTAAAATATTTTCCATATTTGTTTGGAAAATTATTAGTTTCATCTAAGTCGTGATTATGGCAATTTATCGGGTACGACCAAAAGCCACGTCTAACGTCAGTATCGGGTAGAATTCCACCGGGCCACAAATTCAACCCCTATATAAGGGATTGAGTGACATCATTTTGAGGCTTTTTCTCTCTCTCTAAACACTTTCTCTCACTACTCTCTCTCTAGAACTCGAAATTGGTCCAAAAACCCCATTTCAAGCATCATTTGGTAAGCAATCCATCCTAAACTTGTTGTTTAACTTGAATAGTATGCAAATTCATGTGGGAATCACCCAAAACACCTATGAACATGTGTTTATGGTTTGGGGACCCTCCTAAAACCGTGAACACCTCTTATGAGGGTTTTGAAGCCTCAAAACCCCTCCAAACCACTTCTAGGGCTTAGATTCGACTTGGAAACTTGCATGCATGAGCTTAGGACCCCAAAATTGCACCATTTGAGTATTGGACATGAGTTTACGGCCCAAGAGCATGCTTGGACCGTAAACCCACATTCATGGACCATAAACTCCTTTTAAAGTGTCAAAATGCCCCTAAACACCTCCAAATGCTTCCATGCAAGTGTAGAACCTTATAATCCTTCATGTGATGCACCAAAACATATGTAAATGGGTCAAACATGAGTTTACGGCCCAAGAACATTCTTGGACTGTAAACCCATCTTCTTAGACCATAAACACCCCCAAAGGGTGTTAAAGTGCCATAAACACCTTGTGTGGCTTATATGTTGGACTAGAATCACATGTCATTGACTTACAACCACCAAAACCCATGAATTATAGAAAAACATGAGTTTACGGTTGTAAACTCATGTGTTTAAGGTAGTAAACTCCCCAAGAACATCTTCATAGACCGTAATCTCTTATCCAAGGTCATTCCGAGTCCCGATCACTTCCTAAGCCATGGAATCAACCCTAGAACCTTCCCGTGTGCATTGTATGACCATTTGGCATCCAAGAACCCACCAACCATGAGTTTACGGACGTAAAATCATGGGGACATGGTCAATGGACCGTAAACTCCTCAAAGAGTTTACTCTTGAAGAGTTAATTCCATATCTAGGTTCCATACATCCTTAGATGCTACCCGGATCTCTCCTAACACTTGAATTGAAGTGTTTTCACGTCTCGAAGTGTATATTCATATCTAATTAGTGGTTCAAAGTCTAGTTAGATACATTTGTATATCATTTCATATTACATAGGAACCTCGCGCGTTATCAAGCTCCGAGCTGACACTTAGCATCCAAACCGACACGTTTTCTCGTCTGGTGAGTTCATACCCCTACCCTTTTTCAGTGTTTTTCAATGTTTTCAGGGGGGAGTACAAGCAAAAGTACAAGAATATCTTGTAATTAAACTATTTATTACATTTAACATGTTTGATATTCATTTGCTTTTAACATTGGAAACAGTATTAACCGACAGTTTAGCCTGTACAACTAGTTTTCAAACTGTTTGTGAAATTCTTTATAAGCTGTCATGTTTTATATTTCACAGATGATTTGTTCCATAACATTATTGTTAAAAGCATTAGATTAGTACATTTGTTTTGTCCTCGGTAACACTCCACAGAGATACGCGAGTGGAGGATCACCGTTTGTAAAAGGATCTTTCTGTATTATTACTAGTAAATTTGTTATTCCTATAAATTGGAGACACGTCCTCGGAAAAACACTCCACAGAGATACGCGAGTGGAGGACCGCTTCTGTAACCAGAATCTCTTAGATAGGGAGCGTGACTTGAGTGTATAGATCTATACGGGTCTGACTACCCCGCACCTGGCTGCTAGCTACAACCGAACCGAAAGGTTCAAGGGTGACGAAAGTCATAAGGTGATTTGGACTACTTATTGCCATATCTAGTCTATCGTATTGTTATGGAACTCGCAATTTGGGTAACAGAGATTTACTTGATAGTAATAATGGATTTAGTAACTAGTTTACTTTGTATTTATTAGTTTTATATACGTGTTAAAACTAATACATTTTACAAGGATAACCAGGTTTTCAGTATACATCTTTTACATTACATCTTTTACATTACATTTCGGAATGGTAACCAACTTTTAGGAAAATATGGTATTTTCCTGGGATAACAGCTGTACATAACCAGAATCGTGTAACAAACCAGATAACTAAACTTTACATATAAGAAAATATGGGATTTTCTTGGGTTTGTAACTTTTTCAAGAACAGAAAGGAAACTTGTACATTTTCAGAAAACAAAACCACTTATGAACTCACCAGCTTTATGCTGATTTTCAAACTGCTTGTATTCTCAGGTCCGCATTAGACAGGTACCCGATGATCCTTTTGGCGAAGACGGAGTGCGTAGAAGACACGTCTTTACTTTTGTTCATATATACATATGTATAACACTTGTTACACTTTGTTTTCAAACAATTGTAAATTTGCATATGTAATGTAATGGTTGTTTACTTTGCTTACTATGTACATTGGTTGTGATACTTAACATGAAGTCACCTCCACCCCGAAACGTCTCCGCCTTGGGTTTCGGGGTGTGACAGATTGGTATCAGAGCCCTTTTTTATAGTGAACTGAGTATACCAAACCTTACATGGTATAAGACTATAAACATTAAAGGGGCCTAAGTGCTCTGAACTAAAAGTATACTTCAAAGTATAAGTATTTTCAAAAGTATACAAGTATACCTAACCGTCGAGATCCGTAATTACAAGTAGAACAAAACATAAGTAAGTGGGTGTTGTACGCTGCGGTTAAACCTGGGCAGTTATGTAGTCGTGTCTAGAATCAATATAGCCTGGCCAACTATATTCATTCGAGACACGGCCAACATGTGCTTGGGAGTGATTGTGGTATACGACATGCCTAAAACTTACCCAAATACCTCAAACATCAAGCCATTGTCATATCGAATCATGAAATACTATGGGAGTATTTCTTGAGCCAATTCGTGGTAGAAATCCTCATTCAAGCGTTGCTCCTTGATCATTCTTTTAGCGATAATTTATTTGCTTTGATATCTCTTTCCTGCTTTATCGCTTATTCAGATTATATATCTGTCATATCTCTTGATTCAATTCAGAGGACTTACCATCCTCTCTTTACTGATCTTATTAGATCAAGATGCCTCCAAGAAAGAGACCCAACTCAAAGACCAACAACCCTCCGCCACCACCTCTTCCTGAATTTGATCCCGTGATGTTCTAAGCAGCTGTTACTGCCGCGGTGGCAGCTGCTATGTCTCAAATGAACCCCGGTGGCTCCGGTGGTTCAGGAGGTGGTACCCAAACCCAAAACCAAGAAGGCAGTCAAGGACAACGAAAGGAGGGTTCCTATAAAGATTTCATGAACGCAAAACCCACGTCCTTTGATGGCACTAGAGGTGTCATTTTCCTCACCCGATGGTTCGAGAAAATCGAATCCATCTTTGAAATCTGTGCCTGTTCGGAATCTGATAAGGTGAAGTTCGCCGCCTGCACCTTCACCGATAAAGCCTTGACTTGGTGGAACGGCCGAGTCAAATCCCTAACTCTACCTGTAGCCAATGCTATGGGTTGGGAGGCCATGAAGGAACTTCTGCTTGCTCAATACTGCCATCGGGGCGAAATGCAGAAGTTGGAACACGAACTCTGGAACTTAAAGATGAAGGGTTCCGATATCGTGTCTCACACTTCCAGGTTCGATGATTTGGCGCTACTCTGTCCGGGAATGGTTACCCCGGAGAGTAAGAATATTGAAAGGTTTATTTGGGGGCTGACCCAGCCAACCAAACGGAATGTCTTGGCTGCGAAAGAAGGGCCATGATGTTACTTTGATTGACAACAGTGATGATGTTGAGGAAACAACCACCACTCCTGAACCGACCAAGAGTAGTGGTGAGAAAAGGAAGTTTTGGAAGAAAAAGAAGGGCCAGCCTTCTCAAGAATCCTCAAAGAAACAGCAGATTGTAGCAGTCCATGCTGTTACTATCCCTGCTGCTGCTGCTTCTGCCGTGGGATCCACAGCTCAAACACCCACTAGTAGGTATGCTGGTAACCTTCCCCAGTGTGAAAAGTGTAAATACCACCATAACCCCGGCCCCTGCCGTGATCTATCATGCAACAACTGTGGTAAAAAGGGGCATACGATCCGATTCTACAAAGCACCAGCCCAATCAGCCAATCAATCTTCTGGAGAAGGTGTTGGTCAGGCCTGCTACAATTGTGGAGAAGTCGGGCATTTCAAGTGGAACTGCCCCAAGAAGGCGACAGCTGATAACACTGGGAGAGTCCTAGCCATGGGACGGGAGGAGGCAGTCGCCGATCCCACCATTGTCTCGGGTATGTTCCTTCTCGACAACTCTTATGCTAGTATCCTTTTCGATTCGGGTGCTGAAAGAAGCATTGTTAGCCATTCATTCAAACATAATCTTAGACATAATCCCCAACCATTAACCGAAACGTTTACCGTTGAAATGGCCAACGGTGAGAAAGAAAGCGCAAGTGATATATTCATAGGTTGTGCCCTTACCCTGAACGATCATTCAGGAAATTAACTCTCTTGCTTCCTCTTGGCTAGAGCTTCCTTTTCCTTGCTAGACAACACCTCCAAGATCAACAATCACTCCTTCTCTCACTCAAATAGCTCAAGCTCACTAGGGTTTCGCTCTGGGGGTTGGTGAGCACAAATGACGGCCATAAGGCCCTATAAATAGGTCCCAAACCCGAGAAATTAGGGTTTCATTAAACAGCACGGACTCGCCGAGTCTACCAATGCGACTCATCGAGTCCGGTCATTAATCCGGGTGAGAAATCGCATCTTTGCTCGGCGAGTCCACGCACCAACTCGCCGAGTTCTTCCACAAAACTTGAAATAAAATGAATAAATATAATACCTGAAATTCCTGATGTTACAATTCTCCCCCACTTGAATCAGACTTCGCCCTCGAAGTCTCATCCCTGAAATAGCTCCGGATGCTGCTCACGCATCTCCCACTCTGGCTCCCAAGTCAACTCGGATCCTTTCCGATGTTGCCACTGAACCTGCACCAGAGGCACCTCCTTGTTTCTCAGAACCTTGATCTTCCGATCCACAATCGCAATTGGTCTCTCCGCGTAGTTCAGGCTCGCATCCACCTGAATGTCCTTTGACGGCACTACCGCCGACTCGTCGGCTATACACTTCCTCAACTGAGACATGTGGAAGGTATTATGAATCCGCTCCAACTCCGCAGGTAGCTCCAGGCGATACGCTACCCTGCCCACCCTCGCGATTACTCTGAACGGCCCAATATACTGGGGCCCTAGCTTGCCCCTCTTCCTGAATCGAATCACTCCTTTCCAAGGAGATACCTTCAGGAGAATATAATCACCGACCTGGAACTCAAGCTCGGATCGTCGCCTATCCGCATAACTCTTCTGGCGGCTCCGAGCGGTCAACAATCTCTGCCTGACCCGCTGTATCTGCTCTGTCGTTTGAAGCACAATCTCCGTGCTACCCATCACTCGTTGCCCTACCTCTCCCCAACAAATGGGAGTCCGACACCTCCTCCCATACAACAGCTCAAAAGGCGGCATACCAATGCTCGAATGATGGCTGTTATTGTAGGAGAACTCCGCTAAGGGTAAATACGTGTCCCAACTTTCGCCAAAATCCAACACGCATGCTCGGAGCATGTCCTCGAGCGTCTGGATCGTCCGCTCGCTCTGACCGTCAGTCTGTGGGTGGTATGCGGTACTAAAATGCAGCCTCGTACCCAACTCCTCATGGAATTTCTTCCAAAATCTGGAAGTGAAACGCACATCTCGATCTGACACAATCGAGATCGACACCCCATGCCGCGATACCACCTCTCTCACATATACCTCTGCTAACTTCTCTGCAGAAGAGCTCTCACTAATGGCGAGAAAGTGAGCGCTCTTTGTCAAACGGTCTACTATCACCCAAATCGTATCGATACCCCTCGCCGTTTTCGGCAATTTGGTGATAAAATCCATGGATATCTTTTCCCATTTCCACTCTGGGATTTCCAGTGGTTGCAACTTACCATGCGGTCTCTGATGTTCGGCCTTAACCCTACGACAGGTTAGGCACCTCTCAACAAACCACGACACATCTCTCTTCATACAGGGCCACCAATACTCTCTCTTAAGATCCAGAAACATCTTAGTGGCCCTGGGATGGATCGAGAATCTCGATCTATGCGCCTCCTCCATCAAGATGGTATGCGTTCCTCTAACAAACGGTACCCAAATCCGACCCTGGAAGGTCATAAGCCCTCTGCTATCGGTTACGAACTATGACACCTGACCAATAACTCGCTCTCTCTTAGGGTTCTCCGGTCTTACTGCCTCAGCCTGATCCCCTCTGATGGTGTCCAACATCGGAGTCATCACCGTCAATCTCATACAAATATCCTGAATCGGGGCGTTCTCTTCCCTACGACTCAGGGCGTCGGCTACCACATTAGCCTTGCCCGGGTGGTATAGGATCTCACAATCATAATCCTTTACTACATCCAACCATCTTCTCTGACGCATGTTCAGGTTTGGCTGATCCATCAAATACTTCAAACTCTTGTGGTCCGTGTATATCGTACACCGAACCCCATACAGGTAATGACGCCAAATCTTGAGGGCGAACACCACAGCCCCCAACTCTAGATCGTGGGTGGGATACCTTGCCTCGTGTGGCTTCAGCTGCCTTGATGTGTACGCGATCACATGCCCTCTCTGCATCAACACCGCGCCCAACCCAGATATCGATGCGTCACAATACACCACGAAGTCCTCCATTCCCTCTGGAAGAGCCAACACCGGGGCTTCGCACAATCTCTGGCGAAGAGTCTCAAATGAGGCCTGCTACTCTGGGCCCCAGCTGAACACCACACCCTTCCGGGTCAACCTGGTGAGGGGAACAACAATCTTGGAGAAATCCCTGATGAACCTCCGATAATAGCCGGCCAACCCTAGAAAACTCCTGATCTCGGAAGGAGATTTCGGCACCTCCCAGCTCAACACCGCCTCGATCTTGGCCGGATCGACCAAGATCCCCTTTTGGTTAACGAGGTGACCAAGGAATTGCACCTCTCGCAACCAAAAATCGCACTTGGAGAATTTGGCATAAAGCCTCTCCGATCTCAGCACACTGAGGATTTCTCGCAAATGCTCCTCATGCTGCTCCCTGGATCTCAAATACACCAAAATGTCGTCAATGAACACAATCACTGATCGATCCAGCATCGGTCTGCATACCCTGTTCATGAGATCCATGAACGCTGCAGGCGCATTGGTTAGCCCGAATGGCATCACCACGAACTCGTAATGCCCATAACAAGTCCTGAACGTGGTCTTCTAGATATCCTCCTCACGCACCCTCATCTGATGATATCCAGATCTCTGATCAATCTTTGAAAACCAAGATGCTCCCTGTAGCTGATCAAACAAATCATCGATCCTCGGCAAAGGATAATGGTTCTTGACCGTTAGCTTGTTCAGCTCTCGATAATCTATGCACATTCGGTGCGAACCATCCTTTTTCTTCACAAAAAGGATCGGTGCTCCCCACGGCGAGCTGCTCGGCCGAATAAACCCCTTCCCCAGCAGCTCCTGAAGTTGCGAGGATAACTCTTGCATCTCTGAAGGAGCAAGGCGATAGGGCGCCTTGGCAATAGGTGCTGCCCCCGGAATCAAATCAATGCGAAACTCAACCTGCCTCTTGGTAGGCACACCTGGTAACTGCTCGGGAAAGACATCCGAAAATTCCCGTACTATCGGAACCTCCTCAACCGCACTCGGTCTCTCTGCACCAACTCGCGTATCCATCACATATGCTACAAAACCACTACAACCCTGCTGTAGACTCTGTCTCGCTCTAGCAGCCGAACAAAACGCTGAATCGGGATGGGTACCCTCGCCGTACACCGTAAGAACTCCCCCTCTTGGGTCTCGTATAGTCACCAGCTGCCGCTCGCAATCGATAACGGCTCCAAATCTGCTCAACCAATCCATGCCTACGATGACACAGACGTCCCCCATCGCAATCGGGACCAAATCAATAGGAAACTCTACACCGAAGATCTCGAGTACACACCCTCGAATCACCTCTGTGGCATACACTGCTCTCTCGTCGGCGATGGAGACTCTTAGAGGTCGACTCAACGCCTCCCGACTAATACTGATGTGCTGACTAAAAGCCAACGATATAAAAGATCGACTCGCACCCGAGTCAAATAACACCAAAGCAGGCACAAAACTCACAAGAAAAGTACCTACGCATATCATAATATAAGCACAAAATCTCAAACATTAAAAGAAATACAGGAAAGAATACATACCAGCCACGACATCGGGCGCTACGCGGACCTCTTCCGCAGTCAACTAGAAGGCTCTCCCCGAGCCTTCGGCGTCTCGGTCTTCACCGGCTGACTATCCGAAGCTCTAATCGCAGCAGGGGCAGTCCCCTGAGAAGCTCCCTGTGCTGACCCTCGCAGCAGCGGACACTCGGCCTTCTAGTGTCCGGTCTGGTTGCAGTGGAAACACACTGCAAACCCCTTGGGTCAGTCCTTGGCCATATGCCCCTCCTTGCCACACTTGTAGCAAGATCCAACTCTACAACCTCCATCATGACCCTTGCCGCACTTTCCACAAGTGCGGCCCTTCTGGTTCCCTACTCTGGGATCAGCGGGCTTGGCCCGCTTGGCTGTCGGCTGGGACTGTGCCGGTCGCCGATCCCTCCCCTAAGACTCCGCCTCCTCCCTAGCCTGAGTCTCTAGCTCGATCTCCCTCTTCCGGGCATTTGCCTGAAGCTCGGCAAATGTCCGGTACGAGGAGTTCGCCACGAACTCCCGAATATCTCTCCTCAAAATACTCAAATAACGGCTCATACGTGCCTGCTCAGTAGACACGTGCTCAGGGCAGAACATCGCCCTCTCATGAAACATCCTGGTAATAACCGTAACAGACTCCGTACCCTGCTTGAGGGTCAAAAACTCCTGTGCAAACCGATCCCGTTCTAACGGGGGAACGTACTCATCACGAAACATGGTGGTAAACCTCTCCCAGGTCACCGCAACAAGCTCTGCTGGAGAATAGTGTGCTGTCGTGAACTTCCACCAATCCTTCGCCCCCAGGCGAAGCTGGTTCAGCGCAAACCGAACCCTCAAGTGCTCCGGGCACAAGCATGTACAGAAACACCCCTAAATGTCAGATACCCATCTCATCGCTGCAATCGGATCCTGCGTCCCATCAAACTCTGGTGGCTTCGTGTTGCTGAACTCCTTGAACAACAACGAGTCACCCCCTTGCGGCCTAGCAGTAGCGATGGCTGCGGTGGCCGCTGCAACAGCAGCCTCAGAAAGAGCGGCATAACGCTCGTCAAAAGTCTCAATCAGCGTGGTCTTGATAGACCCGAACATCTCTGGTATCTCTGCCCTGATGGCCGCAGCCACCTCCTCATGGATGATCCGGCGGATCTCCTCATCACTGGTCTCGCTGCTCTCTGGCGCATGACATATCCTCACCATGATCTACCTCTGAAATACAACATACGATATATTAGAAACTCACTCGAGCATACTCGCACTCGATAACTCGTCCCTCCTTGATCCCTGTTATCCCGAAGATTCATACTTGAACTGTACACCGTCCTGGTGTTTTCAGTAGTACGGGCCCAATACTACCGTCCACACCGCGTCAGTATACACCCCAAGTCCTCCTCCTAGGATCCCAAGTCCCAAGTACTCTATTATGAAAAATCCTTTCTCTAACAGATCTCTGATAAGCTCCTCGCTGCTACCTACTCACTCTCAAGCATCTCATAGCAGCTCACCTCCCCCTAGGCTAAGGCATCACAAATCACGCCACTCTAGTCCTAATAGGAGTACCTAGCCCACTCTAGCACGAGAATACATCATATCAATATCATAAGCATATAACATAAAGGTATCTTGGGAAATCACCGTTCGGGCGCTGATTGATCGTACACACGACTCTGCTCTGTGTTTTCCAAAAATCTTTTACTCTCTTTCAAAAACTTGGTTCTCTTTTGAAAATATTTCTCAAATCCTCAGTTTGATTTCAAATACGCCCGAAGGTGTACTCGAATCCCTCAAACCAAGGCTCTGATACCAACTTGTAACACCGTAAATTTCAAAACAATTTTTCGCATTTTATAAAACATAATTCATTTATTACTCATAAAAAAAACATCATTGTTTAAAACTCAAATTCATAGCATATAACAATCCTAAGATCTCATAGCATAAAAATCTCGTGTGTGTACTGATCAGGCCGGCGCCTTCCCGCGATCCTCACTAGTACCTGAAACAAATAACACAAAACACTGTAAGCACGAAGCTTAGTGAGTTCCCCAAAATACCATATATAACACATATTAGCCACTCGAGGCTATAACTATGTGGGTCCGTGCACCCAACTCTGTGAACCCTCAGGCTCTATCTCTGTGAACCTTCCGGTTCTAACTCTGTAGCATGCACAACATAAATCACATAGAATAATGCAGTGCAACACATAACACATATATAGCATACAACACTGTATCACATAACTCTAATTACCTACTCAAGGTAAAGTATAGTGAGGAGACTCACCTCGCGTATCTCGATAACTCGTAAATCCCGGAAATCAGTAGTTCTCGATCTCCCGAGCTATCGTCCTCGTATAACACAAGTATATCTCTAATTAACACTATCCCAACTATGGTTGACTAATTCTACCAAGTCCACACTAGTCAACTCTGGTCAATGGTCAACGGTCAACCCAACTCGCCGAGTCTGGCGTGGACTCGCCGAGTCCCTACGGGGACCCGATTCCTCTGAATCCCTTCCGACTCACCGAGTCACTCACCCAACTCAGTTACTCAACCCCTGGTTCGAACACACGGAACAACCCGCTCCAACTCGTCGAGTCTGCCCATGGACTCGACGAGTGCATTCCATGCACAACCCCAAACGACCTTCTGAGGCCAGATCTGTTCCTCTAACTCATAGATCCAGTCTTTCCAAGCTTATTTATCACGTAAAGTTTATGTCTTGGCGCTCATATCACACCTATTGACTCATAAATGGTGTTTTAACCTCAAATACAATGATCCCAGGCCAAAACCTCCATAGACTCATATAAAGCTTGGACAAAGAGGCACTCTGGACCTCCATGGGTCCAGATCTAGAACCTTAACTCGCTAAGGGACCATGGGAGCACTAGATCTAGTCACAAAAAGGGCTCAATAAGCCCTAAATGAACATGACCATCACCACAACAGAAAATGGTTCAAAAATAGTACCTCAAACGTGATGTTCTGGACCTCGGATCTTTAGGAAATTAACTCTCTTGCTTCCTCTTGGCTAGAGCTTCCTTTTCCTTGCTAGACAACATGTCCAAGGTCGACAATGGCTCCTTCTCTCACTCAAATAGCTCAAGCTCACTAGGGTTTCGCTTTGGGGGTTGGTGAGCACAAATGACGGCCATAAGGCCCTATAAATAGGTCCCAAACCCGAGAAATTAGGGTTTCATTAAACAGCGCGGACTCGCCGAGTCTACCAATGCGACTCGTCGAGTCCGGCCATTAATCCGGGTGAGAAATCGCATCTCTGCTCGGTGAGTCCACGCACCAACTCGCCGAGTTCTTCCACAAAACTTGAAATAAAATGAATAAATATAATACCTGAAATTCCGGATGTTACAGCGATAGATAATTGGTCGGCACCGAAGACACCCATAGAAATCCGCCAATTCTTGGGTCTCGCCGGCTATTATCGGAGATTCATCCAGAATTTTTCTAGAATCGCCAAACCCTTAACCACTCTGACATAGAAAGGTGTACCCTTTAGTTGGAGTGAAAAGCAAGAAACTGCGTTCCAAACATTAAAGCAAGCCTTGTGCAGCGTGCCTGTTCTGTCCCTACCTGAAGGAACATAGAACTTTGTTGTCTACTGTGATGCGTCTAATCAGGGCTTAGGCTGTGTGCTTATGCAAAGAGGAAAAGTAATTGCTTATGCCTCGAGACAGCTGAAGGCACACGAGGTCAACTATACCACCCACGACCTGGAGTTAGGTGCCGTAGTCTTTGCACTGAAGATTTGGATACATTATCTCTACGGAACCAAGTGTACGATCTTTACTGACTATAAGAGCCTGCAGCACATCTTTGATCAGAAAGACTTAAACATGAGGCAATGGCGATGGGTTGAGTTGCTCAGTGACTATGAGTGTGAAATCCGCTACCATCCCGGCAAGGCCAATGTGGTGGCAGATGCCCTTAGCCGAAAGGAAAGTTCAAGCCGCAAGGTGAAGACACTGACAATGACCATCCATTCCCACTTACCTGCACAAATACGAGAAGCTCAATTGGAAGCCCTCAAACCCGAGAACGTGTCAAGCGAAGCCTTGAGGGGAATGGATAAGAAACTTGAGATCATAGGTGACGGAGTCTACTGTTTCATGGACCGAATCTGGACCCCAAGATTCGGAGGATTCCGAGAGGTTGTCATAGAGGAAGCACACAAGACCAGATACTCTATTCACCCAGGTTCGGATAAGATGTACCTGGATCTCAAGAAACAATACTGGTGGCCAAACATGAAAGCCGAGATCGCTACATTCGTAAGCAAGTGCCTGACTTGCGCCAAGGTGAAAGTCGAGTATCAGAAACCCTCGGGTCTGCTCCAGCAGCCCGAGATACCCGAGTGGAAATGGGAGATGATTACCATGGATTTCATCACCAAGTTACCCAAGTGTCCGAGTGGGTACGAAACCATTTGGGTAATTGTCGATCATTTGACAAAATCCACTCACTTCATTCCGATCAAAGATTCGTTCAAGATGGAAAGACTCACGCGAGTCTACATCCAAGAGGTAGTTCGACTACACGGTGTACCTGCGTCCATTATCTCTGACCGAGATAGCAGGTTCACCTCCCGATTTTGGCACTCTCTCCAGAAGGCTCTTGGAACTAAGCTAGACATGAGCACGGCTTATCATCCTCAGACCGATGGACAGAGTGAGAGAACTATCCAAACCCTGGAAGACATGTTGAGAGCATGTGTCATCGATTTCGGAAAATCGTGGGACACACATTTGCCTTTGATCGAGTTCTCGTATAACAACAGTTACCACACCAGCATCAAGGCTGCCCCGTTTGAAGCCCTTTTACGGTCGCAAGTGCATATCTCCTCTGTGTTGGGCCGAGGTAGGGGACACGCAGCTAGCTAAGAGTCAAGTCCCCGACAGTGCTTTCACTGGTCCTGAAATTATCCGCGAAACCACCGAAAAGATCATCCAAATCTGGGAACGACTGAAAGCTTCACGAGATCGACAGAAGAGTTACGCCGATAATCGACGAAAACCTCTGGAATTCCAGGTTAGAGACCGTGTCCTGATGAAGGTATCGCCCTGGAAAGGCATGGTACGCTTTGGAAAGCGTGGAAAACTTAATCCAAGGTACATTGGACCTTTTCAGATCCTCGCCAGGATCGGTCCTATAGCGTATAAACTTCGATTACCCCGTGAGCTTAGTAACATACATCTTGTCTTTCATGTCTCGAACCTTAAAAAGTGCTTATCCGATGAAACCCTCGTGATCCCTATGGACGAGATCGTGATCAACGAGAACCTGAACTTCGTGGAGGAACCAATCAAAATCATGGATCGAGAGATCAAACGTACGAAGCAAAGTCGCATCCCGATAGTGAAGGTTCGCTGGAATGCCAAGCGGGGACCGAAATTCACTTGGGAGCGCGAAGACTCGATGAAACAGAAGTATCCGCATCTCTTTCCAAATCCATGATTTGTATCTTAATTCTGAATTTCGGGACGAAATTCCATCTCATGGGGGGATAATGTGACAACCTGTAATTTATTCCGTCACTAAAACTGTTCCCGTTAAATAAAACTGTTGTATTCAATCTGTCCCGTTAACTTTTGAGTTTAATTAATTTAATCGCGACTTTTAATTCGGTTTCATAAGTATCGGGATGCATAATAAACATTAAAATATTTTCCATATTTGTTTGGAAAATTATTAGTTTCATCTAAGTCGTGATTACGACAATTTATCGGGTACGACCAAAAGCCGCGTCTAACGTCAGTATCGGGTAGAATTCCACCGGGCCACAAACTCAACCCCTATATAAGGGATTGAGTGACATCATTTTGAGGCTTTTTCTCTCTCTCTAAACACTTTCTCTCACTACTCTCTCTCTAGAACTCGAAATTGGTCCAAAAACCCCATTTCAAGCATCATTTGGTAAGCAATCCATCCTAAACTTGTTGTTTAACTTGAATAGTATGAAAATTCATGTGGGAATCACCCAAAACACCTATGAACATGTGTTTACGGTTTGGGGACCCTCCCAAAACCGTGAACACCTCTTATGAGGGTTTTGAAGCCTTAAAACCCCTCCAAACCACCTCTAGGGCTTAGATTCGACTTGGAAACTTGCATGCATGAGCTTAGGACCCCAAAATTGCACCATTTGAGTATTGTACATGAGTTTACGGCCCAAGAGCATGCTTGGACCGTAAACCCACATTCATGGACCATAAACTCCTTTTAAAGTGTCAAAATGCCCCTAAACACCTCCAAATGCTTCCATGCGAGTGTAGAACCTTATAATCCTTCATGTGATGCACCAAACCATATGTAAATGGGTCAAACATGAGTTTACGGCCCAAGAATATTCTTGGACCGTAAACCCATCTTCTTAGACCATAAACACCCCCAAAGGGTGTTAAAGTGCCATAAACACCTTGTGTGGCTTATATGTTGGACTAGAATCACATGTGATTGACTTACAACCACCAAAACCCATGAATTATGGACAAACATGAGTTTACGGTTGTAAACTCAGGTGTTTAAGGTAGTAAACTCCCCAAGAACATCTTCATAGACCGTAATCTCTTATCCAAGGTCATTTCGAGTCTCGATCACTTCCTAAGCCATGGAATTAACCGTAGAACCTTCCCGTGTGCATTGTATGACCATTTGGCATCCAAGAACCCACTAACCATGAGTTTACGGCCGTAAACTCATGGGGATATGGTCAATGGACCGTAAACTCCTCAAGGAGTTTACTCTTGAAGAGTTAACTCCATATCTAGGTTCCATACATCCTTAGATACTACCCGGATCACTCCTAACACTTGAATTGAAGTGTTTTCACGTCTCGAAGTGTATATTCATATCTAATTAGTCGTTCAAAGTCTAATTAGATACATTTATATATCATTTCATATTACATAGGAACCTCACGCGTTATCAAGCCCCGAGCTGACACTTAGCATCCAAACCGACACGTTTTCTCGTCTGGTGAGTTCGTACCCCTACCCTTTTTCAGTGTTTTTCAATGTTTTCAGGGGGGGAATACAAGCAAAAGTACAAGAATATCTTGTACTTAAACTATTTATTACATTTAAAATGTTTGATATTCACATGATTTTAACATTGGAAACAGTATTAACCGACAGTTTAACCTGTACAACTAGTTTTCAAACTGTTTGTTAAATTCTTTA
The DNA here is from genome assembly GCF_052849685.1 of Lactuca virosa. NCBI lineage: Eukaryota > Viridiplantae > Streptophyta > Magnoliopsida > Asterales > Asteraceae > Lactuca > Lactuca virosa. Next base: position 200,604,587 of record NC_136426.1, read on the forward strand.
TAAACTGTCATGTTTTATATTTCACAGATGATTTGTTCCATAACATTATTGTTAAAAGCATTAGATTAGTACATTTTTTTTGTCCTCGGTAACACTCCACAGAGATACGCGAGTGGAGGATCACCGTTTGTAAAAGGATCTTTTTGTATTATTACTAGTAAATTTGTTATTCCTATAAATTGGAGACACGTCCTCGGAAAAACACTCCATAGAGATACGCTAGTGGAGGACCGCTTCTGTAACCAGAATCTCTTAGATAGGGAGCGTGACTTGAGTGTATAGATCTATACGGGTCTGACTACCCCGCACCTGGCTGCTAGCTACAGCCGAACCGAAAGGTTCAAGGGTGACGAAAGTCATAAGGTGATTTGGACTACTTATTGCCATATCTAGTCTATCGTATGGTTATGGAACTCGCAATTTGGGTAACAGAGATTTACTTGATAGTAATAATGGATTTAGTAACTAGTTTACTTTGTATTTATTAGTTTTATATACGTGTTAAAACTAATACATTTTACAAGGATAACCAGGTTTTCAGTATACATCTTTTACATTACATCTTTTACATTACATTTCGGAATGGTAACCAACTTTAAGGAAAATATGAGATTTTCCTGGGATAACAGCTGTACATAACCAGAATCGTGTAACAAACCAGATAGCTAAACTTTACATATAAGAAAATATGGGATTTTCTTGGGTTTGTAACTTTTTCAGGAACAGAAAGGAAACTTGTACATTTTCAGAAAACAAAACCACTTATGAACTCACCAGCTTTATGCTGATTTTCAAACTGCTTGTATTCTCAGGTCCGCATTAGACAGGTACCCGATGATCCTTTTGGCGAAGACGGAGTGCATAGAAGACACGTCTTTACTTTTGTTCATATATACGTATGTATAACACTTGTTACACTATGCTTTCAAACAATTGTAAATTTTCATATGTAATGTAATGGTTGTTTACTTTGATTACCATGTACATTGGTTGTGATACTTAACATGAAGTCACCTCCGCCCCGGAACGTTTCCGCCTTGGGTTTCGGGGTGTGACAAAAGTTGTATCCAAGAAGAGTTTTTGTAACATCCCCCTCTGGAACGTATCACAATATTGTCCGTTTTGGGCTCCCGGTGCGAAAACTTCCCAGGGGGTCACCCATCCCTAGATTGCTCTCACCCGGGCACACTTAACTATGGAGTTCTTATGGGATCTACTGTCTTCACGACTTTTAAACGCGTTATGATAGAGAAGGTATCCACACCCCTTTATAAGGAAATGTTTCATTCTCCTTCGAAGCCGATGTGAGATCAGGTGCAACCCACCTTCACCCCCCATTATAAGGTTCAACGTCCCCATCGAACACATCGACCCATTCCCCAGCTCGGATACCATTTGTAACATCCCCCTATGACACGTATCATAATATTTTCCACTTTAGGCTCTCGGAACGAAAACTTCCCAGGGGGGTCACCCATCCCTGGATTGCTCTCGCCCGGGCACGCTTAACTGTAGAGTTCTTATGGGATCTGATGCCTCACGGCTTTAAAACGCTTTGTGATAGGGAAGGTATCCACGTCCCTTTTAAGGAATGCTTAGTTCTCCTTTTAATAAAGTATAATGTGCAATTTTATGGTAGCATACTTTTCACATTTTTTCTAAAGTAACTAAGAGTGAGATTTTATAAAAATGGTTTAGTTACTTTATATTTTTATACTTATTAATTAAATTATGTCCTATCAAACTCGTTCGGCTAATGACCCTCCACCATACAAGAGAGCGGTGGATAAGAATGGATACCCAATGACAGTCATTTTATAGGCTGCTTCCTTAAACTCCCCTTATAGTTTGACTTCGTGAATGACGCCTACTATTGATTTGACTGACTTTGTTTTATACATATAATATATTAAACTTTTTAATTATATATATAGTATAAGGTGTATTTCAAAACTTTTCTAAAATACTAGGTTCAATTTAAATTTTGGAAATTAAAGAATTAATTTAATTTAAAATAAACCAATTAAGATTTAATCTTTATCTTTTAATTAACAATTAATTAAATTAATTTAAATCTTATGAGTATTAAATAATTATTTACCATTAACTATTAATCAAATAATTTAAATTTAATCCTAATCCCTTTCCATCTAAATTTTCAAAAATCAAGGGACAAGAGGTTATCTATTTTAAACAATTTAAAAGCAATATTTATAAAATAAGGAAACCCTAGAAATTTCGAAAATAAGGATAGAGGCTAGGGTTTCAAGAACTCTAGCCCAAGTTAAAATTAACATCCATTAGGTTTTAATTTCTATAAACCCTAATCTTGATCTGTTCAACTATTATGCATTTCAATTGAAAACGAACGCTCTAATACCACTAATGAGTTTTATATGTTACAAAAAATATATTTTTGGCGGAAAAACATAAACCCTAAGTTCACATGCATCCTAAAGGATATATGTTTTCACTACTGAGTGAAATAAACAATTGAATATCAAGAACCCTTGTATTTTCGAAAATAATAAAAGGGTTTATTAAAACATACATTTTGACTATACTAGTAGATAATCACTTAGAAGTTAGCACCAGAAATCACGTGCTTTTGAGGGTTCACACCCAACCCTAGAAACAAGGAGGCTTAAAGAGAGAGGAGAGGAAAGATGGAAATTTCGGCCTTGGCTTGGAAAAGAGGAGTGGCCGAAAGTTAGATCCCAAGGGGTCCTTATATATTTGAGTTAGGAAACCCTAGATAACCATAATTGAATATTATATTAATATCTCAAATGTGGTAATTATCTACAAGAGATATTCTAGAAACCCGAGAATTTCCTCCAAGAAAGGGTGTTACTGTATGTACCCCCATAATTTATAAAATTCCTTCATCTACCCACCATTTTGTCATTTTGTTGTTTTTTATTCTGTCTTTTTTATTTTGCCATTTTGTTGTTTTTTATTTTTTTCATATTGTTTTTTTATTAATATTATTATTTAATAAAAAAATTTAATCAGCACAATTTTTTTATAAATAAAAGCTCATTTTAATAGTCTAAGCATCTTCATCTTTTCATGGATGGTTTTCATGACTCTTAATAATACATTTTTATATAAAAAATAAAACTCCTTTTAATAGTCAAAGCATCTTCATATCATATATAATTCATTTTTATTTTATCATTTTGTCTCTATCTATAACAATAAATAAAATTCATTTTTTTCAATCATCACAAAACAAACGAGATATACAGTAAATGAATCTTACTTTATTATCTTCCGGCTCTTAAAATTTACATTTTCAACCCTTCCACTTTTATGATATACTCATTTTATTTGCATGCTATTTAATCGATTATCTTTAATAATAAAGAAATTGATTTGCTGTTATGTTTTCTTCTATTATTATGTATATAGAATACGATCGATCAATCGATTGAAATGTCACACCCCCAAACCGGAACGGCGGAAACGTTCGGGGGTGGATGACGTCATATGTAGTATCACAACAATTGTATCATAGCAATCATAGTAAACACAACCATTACATTGAATAAATATATGAAAAAGTTTTACATCTGTTTGAAACATAGTTAGCATACATCAAAAGTATAAACAAAATAGAAAGATGTGACTCTATACACTCCGTCTTCTCAAAACTCCAAGAGGTACCTGTCTACTAATTTCCTGAGAATACAAGCATATTTGAAAGAGTATCAGCATAAAGATGGTGAGTTCATAAGCTATGTTTTTGTAATGAAAACCTGTTAATGAATCCATGAAAATGTTTGTATGTTTCCAAGAAAATCCAATATTTTCTTAAGTGATGAAAAGTAGTCTTAAACCCTAAGACTAATGGTAAGTTCGTTAATGAATTATGTTCTTATGTCTGAAAGTACTTATATGTATGTCTGGTACCACCAGCTGTATTGTATTGTTTTGTATAAAAGTTCTTGTATGAAATCTCTGGCTACCACCAGTAATGTAGGTAATGTATAGTATGACAACCCTGGCTAACACCAGTATGTATAGTATGAAAACCCTGGCTGACACCAGTATGTCTGATAATTATGTGATATAATCATTTTTCATGTATAGTCTATTACTACGTATGTAAACCGTTGTTAGCTATTTGCGAGTTTTATGACCATACTAAATATGATATGGCGCGAATCGGGCACCCGTATCCTTTATGACTTTGTTACCCGTAGACCTGCCGGTCCTACTGTAGGTAGCAGCAAGGTGCGGGATTTTCAGTCCCGTATAGATCTATACACAAAAATCACGCTCTCTCTCGGGAACATTATGGATCATAAGGGGTAGTCCTCCACTTAGTTATGTTTGTAAGTGCCCACGGACGTGTCTCCAACTAGATTAACGACTTTACAAGTAATAATACGAGAAAACCTTTTTATTGAATATTATTCATAAAAGATGTGTGTATGTTTCTGTATAACCATGTATTGAATTCCCAAACTATACCTACTATAGTTTGTGTAGTTATATATGCATAACCTTGTATGAATTCTCAAACTATACTTACTATAGTTTGTGTGTTCGTATATGTATATCCTTGTATGGATTCTCAAACTATACCTATTATAGTTTGTGTGTTTGTATATGTATAACTTGTATGATCTGAAAATTTTGTGGTAAAGTTTGTAAGTTGAAAACGTCCCTTATGATTAGCATAATACAGAAGGGATAAAATAACTAAATATTTTATAAACGTATAGAAACTGTAATGATTGTGTCAATTGTATCCATTTTAAGTTTATTGAAGTCCTTTTGTATAAATTTCATAAAAGCATTTATGTTTTGCTTGTATCCCCCCTGAAAACATGAAAAATAGTAAAAACTTAGGGGTATGAACTCACAGTTGTTGGGTGAAAACGTCGACTGGAACGAAGATCCTCGGGTCGTCGTACGTGGCACTTAAGGGAATCCTAATATCAATAAATACATATATGCATATAGATTAGCGATTTCGTTAGGTAAAGTGTTAGAAAAACACTTGTTTTTGGTTAAGGAATGTTACTGGTACTTGAATGAATCGAGAAAATGAGCTTTTCACTGCTTACAAGGCATGTACGGCCGTGAACAGGGGTTTACGGCCGTGAAGGGAGTTTACGGTCGACAGGTAGTTTACGGCCGTGAACTAGGTTTACGGCCTGTGAAGATTGGATGTGTGTACGGCCGTAAACGGGTTTACGGCCTTTGAAGATTTGAAGATGTGAAGTGTGTACGACCGTAAACTCAAGAACAAGTGTGTTTGATTTCGCAGAAAACGTGTTGCAGATGCTCCCAATCGACCCCAAATGATGATTTTGGATGTTTTTTGGAAGAAAAGGGGCGTTTTAGGTGTTTATGGTCAGGGTTTCTAGTGATAGAATGAGAGAGTTTCCGGTCAAAAGTGTTCAAATGAGGGTGGGTGTCTCATATATATAGGGATTTTGTGGTCGGTGGGTGGGGTCCACCCGACGTTGGCCGTAAACGAGTGTACGGCCGTACACGGGTTATAGCCGTAAACTCACTAAGGGCCGGAATTTGTTTGATTTTTCGAGAGATTCGGGTTTTCGCGTGATTTGGTTCCGACTCGCATATATAAATGTAATTATATAAAACTAGATGATTTTCTAAATCAAGAAGTTTGACGGAAAATTAATAAAATTCAAATTTTATTAACAGAAATCGTATAACAGAAACAGAAAAAGTTTCGGGTTGTCACATCATCCCCCCGTTAGAGGGAATTTCGTCCCAAAATTTAGACACAGAATACGAATCATGGACTCGGAAGTAGATGAGGGTACTTTTGTTTCATTGAATCTTCGCGCTCCCAAGTGAATGCAGGTCCCCGCTTGCCATTCCAACAAACCTTCACTATCGGGATGCGACTTTGTTTAGTTCGTTTGACTTCCTGATCCATGATTTCTATGGGTTCTTCCACAAAGTGTAAGCTCTTGTCTAGTTCGATCTCATCGAGGGGTATCACGAGTGTCTCACCAGACAGACACTTCTTTAGGTTCGACATGTGGAAGACGGGATGCACGTTGCTAAGTTCTCGAGGTAAACGGAGTTTGTATGCTACGGGACCGATCCTAGCGAGGATCTCGAATGGTCCAATGTATCTTGGATTCAGCTTTCCACGCTTTCCGAAGCGTATCATGCCTTTCTTGGGTGATACCTTCAAAAGGACACAGTCACTAACCTGGAACTCCAAGGGTTTTCGTCTCTTATTGGCGTAGTTCTTTTGTCTATCTCTTGAAGCTTTTAATTGTTCCCGGATTTGTACGATCTTTTCAGTAGTCTCTCGGATGATTTTTGGGCCTATGAGAGTGCTATCGGGGACTTAACCCTTGACTAGCTACGTGTCACCCACCTCAGCCCAGCATAGAGGGGATCTGCACTTACGACCATAGAGGGCTTCGAAAGGCAAATCCTTGATGCTGGTATGGTAGCTATTGTTGTAGGAAAATTCGACCAAGGGCAAATGAGTGTCCCACGACATGCCAAAGTCGATGACGCAGGCACTCAACATATCTTCCAATGTTTGAATGGTTCTCTCACTCTGTCCATCTGTCCGTGGATGATAAGTTGTGCTCATATCCAGCTTAGTTCCAAGAGCTTTCTATAGTGACTACCAAAATCTCGAGGTAAACCTGTTATCTCGATCAGAGATAATGGACGCAAGTACACCATGAAGGCATACTATCTCTCTAATGTAGATCCGTGTAATTCTCTCTATTTTGAAGTTCTCCTTGATTGGCAGGAAGTGGGCGGATTTAGTCAGCCGATCGACAATTACCCAGATGGCGTCGTGCCCACTTGGAGATCTGGGCAACGTAGTGATGAAATCCATTGTAATCCTTTCCCACTTCCACTCAGGTATTTTCGGTTGTTGAAGTAGACTTGAGGGCTTTTGATATTCTACCTTCACCATGGCACAAGTCAGGCACTTGCCCACGAAGGTAGCGATTTCTGCTTTCATGTTCGGCCACCAATAGAGGTGTTTGAGATCCAGATACATCTTATCTGAACCTAGGTGAACGGAGTATCTAGTCTTGTGAGCTTCATTCATGACAACCTCCCTGTAACCACCATACTTTAGGGTCCAGATCTGGTTCATGAAATAGTGAACTCCGTCTCCCTTGACCTCTAAGTTCTTTTCCATTCCTCTCAAGGCTTCATCCAGCATGTTCTCTAGTTTTAAGGCTTCCAGATGATCCTCTCTGATTTGCACGAATAATTGGGAGTTGATGGTCATTGTCAGCGCCTTCACTCTTCAACCTGAATACTCCTTTCGACTGAGGGTATCGACTACCACATTGTCCTTGCCGGGATGATAGCGTATTTCACATTCATAATCACTGAGTAGCTCTACCCATTGCCGTTGCCTCATGTTTAACTCTTTCTGATCAAAGATATGTTGTAGGCTCTTATGGTTGGTGAAGACAGTGCACTTGGTTCCGTAGAGATAATGTGTCCAGATCTTTAACGCGAAGAACACTGCTCCCAACTCTAGATCATGAGTTGTGTAATTGACTTCGTGTGTTTTCAGCTGTCTCGAGACGTAAGCGATAACCTTTCCTCGCTGCATGAGCACACAGCCTAGGCCCTGATTAGATGCATCACAGTAGACAACGAAGTCTTCCGTCCTTTCGGGCAGGGACAAGATAGGTGCGCTGCATAGGGCCTGCTTCAATGTTTGAAACGCAGTGTCTTGCTTTTTTTCCCAACTAAAGGTTACACCTTTCTGTGTCAGGGTGGTTAAAGGCTTAGCGATTTTGGAGAAGTTTTGGATAAATCTGCGATAGTAGCCAGCAAGACCCAAGAATTGATGGATTTCTGTGGGCGTCTTTGGGGCTGACCATTTCTCAATCGCTTTGATCTTGGAAGGGTCCACATGTATGCCTTCATCGCTAACCACGTGACCAAGGAAGGTTACTTTTCTGATCCAGAATTCGCAGTTTGAAAACTTTGCGTAGAGCTTCTCCGCCCTTAGTGTTTCTAACACCTGTCTCAAGTGGTGTTTATGATCATTCTCACTCTGAGAATAGACAAGTATATCGTCAATGAACACGATCACGAACTTGTCTAGGAAAGGGCGGCACACCCGATTCATCAGATCCATGAATACCGTCGGTGCGTTGGTTAGACCAAAGGGCATCACTATAAACTCGTAGTGTCCATAACGAGTTTGGAATGCTGTCTTGGGCACATCATTCTCGTGAACTCGCAACTGATGGTACCCAGATCTTAGATCTATCTTGGAAAAGTAACTGGCTCCCTGAAGTTAATCGAATAGGTCGTCGATTATGGGTAAGGGATAACGGTTCTTGATGGTATGCTTATTCAGTTCTTGATAATCAATGCACATCCGAAAGGATCCATCTTTCTTTTTCACGAATAAGATCGGAGCTCCCTAGGGTGAGGAACTCGGTCTTATGAATACTTTGTTGATCAGGTCATTGAGCTGGCTAGATAGCTCTTGCATTTCTGTTGGCGCTAGACGATTTGGAGATTTAGCTACAGGAGTGGCTCCGGGAATTAAGTCGATACGAAACTCGACTTGGCGCTCGAGAGGGATTCCTGGAAGATCTTCGGGGAAGACATCAGGAAAGTTACAGACTTCGGGGATGTTCTCGAGGTCTTTAACTTTTTGCGATTCGTCAACAACATGAGCTAGGAATGCATGGCACTCCTTCCATAGATACTTTTGGGCTTTGATGCATGAAACGATACGAAGGTTCAAACTGATTTTATCACCGAAAATAGTGAGGGCTTCGTCAGAGGGAAGATTGAGACGGATAGCTTTCTCATAGCAAAGGATATCAACACGATTGGGGCTCAACCAATCCATGCCAATTATGCCATCGAAGCTCTTTGTAGATACTGGCATAAGATTGATGGGAAAGGAATGATCGTTTAGGGCAAAGGTACAACCTATGAATATGTTGTTAGTGCTCTCTTTCTTTCCGTTAGCCATCTTGATGGTAAATGTTTCGGTTAAGGGTTGGGATTTACACTTGAGTAAATGTTTGAATGCATGACTCACAAAACTCCTCTCCACACCAGAATCGAAAATAATGCATGCATAAGAGTTGTCAAGGAGGAACGTACCCGTAACAATAGTAGGATCAGCGACTGCTTCCTCCTGGCACATAGCTAGTGCACTCATTGTATTGCCAGCTATTGTTTCCATGGGGAAATTTCTTTTGAAGTGCCCAACCTCTCCACAACCATAACAGGCTCGACCAGCGCCCTCTCCTGGAGCCTGATTGGTTGGTTGGACTGGTGCCTTGCAGTTACGAGTCGTGTGTCCCTTCTTTCCACAGCTGTTGCATTGCATATCACGGCAGGGTCCGTGATGATGAAAGTTACACTTGTTGCACTTTGGAAGAGTACTAGCATATCCACTGGTAGGTGCTTGGGTGGTTGGAACAGTAGCTGGAATAGTAGGAGCATGAACTGCCACTGTTTGTTGTTTCTTGGAGGGCTCCTACGAAGACTGGCCCTTTCGTTTGTTCCAGAACTTTTTCTTTCCATCACTAGCCTTTGGTGATTCGGAAACAGTCAATACTTCATCAAGATCAACCCCATGATCTATCACGGTCTGCGCCAAGCACTTGGCGCTGTCAAATGTAGTGGGCCTAGCAGCCAAAACATTTCCTTGAGTTGGGGGCGTCAATCCCCAAATGTACCTTTCAATCTTCTTGCTTTCCGGGGTGACCATTCCCGGACAAAAGAGAGCTAGATCGCAGAATCTAGCTGTGTAGGTAGCAATGTCGAAACCCTTCATCTTCAGCGTCCAGAGCTCATGCTCCAACTACTGCATCTCGCCCCTTGGGTAGTATTCAGCAAGCATGAGTTCCTTTAAGTTATCCCAACCCATGTCATTTGCTACCGGCAGGGTTAGGGATTTGACATGGCTATTACACCAGGTTAGTGCTCGGTCAGTGAAGGTGCAAGCAGCGAACTTCACTTCGTTGGCTTTTGAACAGGCACAAATTTCGAAGATGGATTCGATCTTCTCGAAACATCGGGTTAAGGAAATGACTCCACCATTGCCATTGAAGGACTTGTGTTTGGCATTCATGAAGTCTTTATAGGAACACTCCTTTTGATTTCCCTGACCTCCATCATGACTCTGTGATTCGAGTCCACCTCCGGATCCACCAGAGCTACCTTGATTTATTTGCTACATTGCAACAGCCACAACAGCCGTAACTGCTGCCTGGAACATAGTTGGGTCGAACTGAGGAGGTGGTGGTGGTGGAGGGTCATTATTCTTCCTATTGGGTCTCTTTCTGGGAGGCATCTTGTTCTAAAAATAATCAGGAAGAAGAGGATGGTAAGTCCCCTAGATCTTTGAATCAAGATATATGAAACAAGATATATCTCATCCTGATAGATAAAGTGTTCTACTAAGCGATAAACAAGGAAAAGTTACTAAAGCAAGTAAACTATCGCTAAACAGGAACGAGTAGCAACACTTGAAATGAATCTCCACACTGTATTCGACTCTAGCTAAAATACTCCTATAGTATTTTAAGTCGTATGTTATGTTCTATTAATTTCTTGATGTATATATATATATATATATATATATATATATATATATATATATATATATATATATATACATGGTAAGTTTTAGGCCTGCTGCAACACCATAGTCACTCCAAAGAGCATGTTGGTCATGTATCGAATAAATATAGTTGATCAGGCAATATTGACCCTAGACATGATTCCATAATTGCACAGGTTTAACCGCAGAGTCCAACATCCAAATACTTTTGTTTTGTTTTACTTATGATACTATTTTCTGTTACTTATGGATACTTGTATACTCTTTATAAAATACTTATATTTTAAAAGTATACTTTTAGTTCAGAGCACTTCAACCCCTTAGTGTTTATAGTTGTATACCATGTAAGGTTCGGTATACTTAGTTCACTGTAAACAAGAATCTGATACCAATCTATCACACCCCCAAACCGGAACGGCGGAAACGTTCGGGGGAGGATGACATCATATGTAGTATAACAACAATTGTATCATAGCAATCATAGTAAACACAACCATTACATTGAATACATATATGAAAAAGTTTTACATCTGTTTGAAACATAGTTAGCATACATCAAAAGTATAAACAAAATAGAAAGACGTGACTCTATACGCTCTGTCTTCCCAAAACACCAAGAGGTACCTGTCTAATGATTTCCTGAGAATACAAGCAGTTTTGAAAGAGTATCAGCATAAAGCTGGTGAGTTCATAAGCTATGTTTTTGTAATGACAACCTGTTAATGAATTCATGAAAATCTTTGTATGTTCCCAAGAAAATTCAATATTTTCTTAAGTGATGAAAAGTAGTCTTAAACCCTAAGACTAATTGTAAGTTCGTTAATGAGTTTTGTTCTTGTGTCTGAAAGTACTTATATGTATGTCTGGTACCACCAGTTGTATTGTATTGTTTTGTATAAAAGTTCTTGTATGAAATCTCTGGCTACCACCAGTAATGTAAGTAATGTATAGTATGACAACCCTGGCTAACACCAGTATGTATAGTATGAAAACCCTGGCTGACACCAGTATATATGATAATTATGTGAAATAATCATTTTTCATGTATAGTCTATTACTACGTAAGTAAACCGTCATTATCTATTTGCGAGTTTTATGACCATACTAAACATGATATGGCGCGAATCGGGCACCCGTATCCTTTATGACTTTGTTACCCGTAGACCTGTCGGTCCTACTGTAGCTAGCAGCAAGGTGCGGGATTGTCAGTTCCGTATAGCTCTATACACAAAAATCACGCTCTCCCTCGGGAAAATTATGGATCATAAGGGGTAGTCCTCCACTTAGTTATGTTTGTAAGCGCCCAAGGACGTGTCTCCAACTAGATTAACGACTTTACAAGTAATAATACGAGAAAACCTTTTTATTGAATATTATTCATAAAATATGTGTGTATGTTTCTGTATAACCATGTACTGAATTCCAAAACTATACCTACTGTAGTTTGTGTAGTTGTATATGTATAACCTTGTATGAATTCCCAAACTATACTTACTATAGTTTGTGTGTTCGTATATGTATATCCTTGTATGAATTCTCAAACTATAGCTATTATAGTTTGTGTGTTTGTATATGTAGAACTTGTATGATCTGAAAATTTTGTGGTAAAGTTTGTAAGTTGAAAACGTCCCTTATGCTTAGCATAATATAGAAGGGATAAAATAACGAAATATTTTATAAACGTATAGAAACTGTAATGATTGTATCAATTGTATCTGTTTTAAGTTTATCGAAGTCCTTTTGTATAAATTTCATAAAAGCATTTATGTTTGGCTTGTATCCCCCCTGAAAACATGAAAAATAGTAAAAGCTTAGGGGTATGAACTCACAGTTGTTGGGTGAAAACGTCGACTAGAACGAAGATCCTCGGCTCGTCGTACGTGGCACTTAATGGAATCCTAATATCAATAAATACATATATGCATCTAGATTAGCGATTTCGTTAGGTAAAGTGTTAGAAAAACACTTGTTTTTGGTTAAGGAATGTTACCGGTACTTGAATGAATCGAGAAAATGAGCTTTTCACTGCTTACAAGGCATGTACGGCCGTGAACAGGGGTTTACGGCCGTGAAGGGAGTTTACGGTCGACAGGCAGTTTACGGCCGTGAACTAGGTTTACGGCCTTTGAAGATTCGATATCTGTACGGCCGTGAACGAGTTTACGACCTTTGAAGATTTGAAGATATGAAGTGTGTACGACCGTAAAATCAAGAACAAGGGTGTTTGATTTCGCAGAAAACGTGTTCCAGATGCTCCCAATCGACCCCAAATGATGATTTTTAATGTTTTTCGGAAGAAAATTGGCATTTTAGGTGTTTACGGTCAGGAGTTCTAGAGAGAGAATCAGAGAGTTTCTGGTCAAAAGTGTTCAAATGAGGGTGGGGGTCTCATATATATATATAGGGATTTTGTGGTCGGCGGGTGGGGTCCACCTAACGTTGACCGTAAACGAGTGTACGACCGTACACGGGTTTACGACCGTAAACTCACTAAGGCCGAAATTTGTTTGATTTCGAGAGCTTCGAGTTTTCGCATGATTTGGTTCCGATTCGCATATATATATTTAATTATATAAAACTAGATGAAATCATTCAAAATTTCATATCTCATATATCTACGTAAACATATCTACAACGATTGAATCATATGGCCGATTTTCAGACTAATCAGGTTTTGTTTTGGATAGTTTTAGTATACTAATACGTTGACACAATTATCATACTGAGCATGTATGTATTTTATTTTTCAGGTGTTTAGCACCCTTGAAAATCTGAAGGAGTGGGTTGACAATGCGTCACGAATTCTCGGATATGTGGTCATTACAAAAAGATCAAAAACGAAAACTAGTGGTGGCTATGTTTCAAGAATCGTTTTAGTTTGTGATCGGAGTGGTGTCTATAAAGGTACAAATACATCAGACAAAAATACAGGGACAAAAAACATAAATTGTCCCTTTAAATTGGTTGGAATTTATTATAAGAAAGAAGATTTTTGGACCTTGAAAGTTATAAATGGTGAACATAATCATGACCCTGCAATGTATATGGAGGGTCATTCATTTGGAAAACGGTTGACTACATATGAACGTCGTATGGTGGAAGACATGACAGATAATGATGTTCGTCTACGTAATATGTAACATCTCGTTATTTTCTACTTTGTAAAAGTCAACCTTAGTCAACAAAAGTCAATATGTCGAATAAAGGTCAAACTTATTTCTTTAATCATCTTAATAAGGTTAGATTAATAAGTCATAAGTGTATAACCTTGTGTTTTTGAGATGTAAAAGCATTTCGAACCGAGAACCTTCATCCGAGTCGCAAACTCTCGCATGGGCTACAAACGAAGTTCCCGGCCGCAAACGTGGTTCGCAGCCGTAAACCTTGGTTCACAGCCGAGAACCATTCCTCGAACCACAAACCTTCGGATCTTATCTCCTCGGGAAAACTTCTTATCTCCTCTAGAAATGTTTACAACTAAAAACAAATGTGTATACATGTGAGAAGTCCAAATTTTTCCCTCATTGTTACACTTCTAGCCGAAAACTACCCTTTCACTCTTAAGAACTCCAACCGTGAACACCTTTTCTCTCTCAACTATCATCCTTTATCCTTTGAATCTTCTTAGGATCTTGCTTAGATCTTCAAGTGTTCCTCATTTCACCAAGAACACTCAACCATAAACCCTTGAATCTCCTTCATTTCATCAAGAACACTCAACCGTAAACCCTTGAATCTCCTTCATTTCATCAAGAACGCTGAACCGTAAACCCTTGAATCTCCTTCATTTCATCAAGAACACTCAACCATAAACCCAAGAACATCAATATCTTTTTGAACCGTGTACTCTTGGGGCTAGCTGTGACATCCCCAAAATCTCGGCCAGAAAAGACCGGTTTCATTTATGCTTTTTAAATATTTTCAGAGTAAATTCTTTTGATTTAAAAGAGTTGCGGAATTTGTTCCCAAAAAAAAACATGATAACATAGATTTTTATCAAAACATTTCATAAAGAAATATAATTTCATTTCATGAACAAAAATCGGGATGTCATGTTCCGATACAGACCATAAAGCATAAACGATAACATTACAAGTCATTCAACAAATATATACATATACAGGCTTGTAAACAAAACAACTTGATGATTCATCCATCTTATGCCCTTGCGCCACTTCCTGTAATACAAATAAACTGAGTGGGTCAGGCTTGGGAGCCTGGTGAGCATATAGGGTTTTCAATCCACAATAAATAATTATATTTAATTTCACCAACCAACAATAATCGGATTACCCATTCCCATTATCCTCACTTTATGTCCATAAAAAACAACTATTATAAGGGACCTAATCTAGGATTTTCATCGGGACGGACATTACCGCAAAGGGGCTTCCTTGGCAATAGATGTCCTAAAGGCAACCATGAGGGGGATAGAGTACACCGGTGAACACATCGTTCACAACACCTACAGGTTAAGAGCCTGCTAGTGTTCCACTGGACTGTCTAGAATGAGTCCGTGGTCGTCATCCATACTCCGCTAGATGACTAGATCAACGACAACATCGAGGCCTCTCATCATTTTATTTTATCACACACCAAATGTCTACCCATGTTCTGCCCAACATATTAGCAGATAAAATATATACATTTATATACAGCTTAAAACCTGTACAAAACATCCATTCAACAACTAGTTCAAATAAACAATCAATATACAAACACATAGCACGTATTATACAAGAATACTTCATATCTATGTGTTAGAAGAAAACAAACATACACTCACTTGATAAGACGGATCGGACAGCACTACGACTTGCAGAAGTAGTATTCTTCGGTAGATCTGGAAGATCTTCACAAAAACCGGGCTCCTCGCAGGCAGAGCTTCGGCTCGGGAACTACACTTCTCTGGATCTTTGGGACTTCGGATGTAACACCGTAAAAATTAAAACAATTTTTCGCATTTTCAAACACATTTTTACAAACTCATTCATTCATAAAATATCATAATATCAAGTCTTTGTTTCACAAAATATCTCCCAAGATCAAAATACATAGAATCCCATGTGTGTGTACGAATCAAGCCGGCGCCTTCCCGCAGACATCACTGGTACCTGAAACACATAACACATAACACTGTAAGCATAAGCTTAGTGAGTTCCCCAAAATACCACTCTAGCACATAATAGCCACTCGAGGCTGAAACTCTGTCGACCCTCTGGTCAATGTGTCTCAGTGGGGCCCTCCAGCCCCAAATCTCTGTGGGCCCTCCGGCCCTAACTCTAGGGACCAGAAAGTCCCAACTCTGTAACTCTGAATCATGCATATCACATATCACAATAAATCACAACACATAAATAACATGCAATTACACTGGCATATAACTCTATAGTACTCTGTCACATAACTCTGTTACCACACTAGGTAAAGTATAGTGAGAAGACTCACCTCAGGCGTCTCGGTAAATCTCTGACTCGATGGAAAATATTGCCTAGCCTCCGCCTATTCACATAAATAAATACTCTTATAAATATAACTCTCGAGACTAGACTCAACCTGCCATTGGCACCCTTAGAAAGGTAAAAGACTATTTTACCCTCCCCTCCTGTCACAAGGACTCCATTGATGACCAAACCCTAAAAGTCAACAAAAGTCAACGGTCCCACTTTGACCCTACTCGCCGAGTGCACCCTGGTGACTCGGCGAGTTCTCACATGTCCTTTAACTCTTTGTCCCACTTGACACGCCGAGTCCCTCCCTATGCTCGACGAGTCATACCAGTAATGAATCGCGGGGCCACCCCGACTCAACTTGCCAAGTCTCAAGAACAACTCGGCGAGTACCGCCTTGAACTCCAGTCCTCTAATTCCCTCCTGACTCACTGAGTCATCCCCCAACTCGGCAAGTCTACTCACTGAACAATTTACGTGAAACCCTAACCTTACTCGCCGAGTCTCAAGAACAACTCGGCGAGTTCATGCCATGCACAAACTCTACTGACCTCCTGAGGTCAGATCTGTTTCCCCAAACCATAGATCTGGCCTCCCCAAGCATGAATGTCACATAAAGTTTGAAACTTGATGCTTGTACAACCACAACAAGGCATCAATAGGAGATTTAGTCCCAAAAATGGCAACCTAAGTCCAATAACCCCAAACCGATCCATAAAGCTCCAAGGGTTAACGTCTCTAGACCTCTTTGAGTCCAGATCCAAGGCACAAACTCGAAAAGGGACTATTTGCTCCACATAATCACTCTCCAAAGGGTTAGAAAACCCTAACTCTAAAGATCAACACCAAAACTGAAGGAGGTTCGAACTATTACCTCAAAATGAAGTCTCTGAACCCTGGAACTGCTTGAATCGCACCCCCTCTTTGCTCTTGTCACCTTCTTCTTGCTAAACCAAAGGTATAAGGATCAAAAAGTGACTTCTTCTCCCTCACAACGATTTAGCTCACTTAGGGTTCTCTCAAGGGACTGGTAGCCGCAATGGGAGGCTATAAGTGCCCTTAAATAGGCTCCAAACCCGGGGAATTAGGGTTTCATTAAACAGCATGGACTCGCCGAGTCCACTAATGGACTCGCCGAGTCCGGACGTGAACCCGGATGAACATCCGCGACCCTACTCGGCAAGTCTTGGCTCCAACTTGCCGAGTTCCTCCACAAATTCCAAAATAATTAAATAAAATAATATACCTGGGAAATCAGGATGTTACAATTCTCCCCCACTAGAATCAGACTTCGCCCTCAAAGTCTCATTCTGAAAACAACACCGGATGCTGCTCACGCATCTCGCGCTCCGGCTCCCAAGTAAGCTCTGACCTTTTCTGGTGTTGCCACTGGACCTGCACCTGAGGCACCTCTTTGTTCCTCAGAACCTTGATCTGTCGATCCCGAATAGCCACCGGTCTCTCAACGTAGTTCAGGCCCACATCCACCTGAATATTCTCTAATGGCACCACTGCCGACTCATCGGCTATACACTTTCGCAGCTGCGACACATGGAAAGTGTCATGGATCTGACCTAGCTCTGTAGGTAGCTCCAACCAGTAGGCTACCCTGCCTACCCTTGTGATCACCCGAAAAGGACCGATATATCAGGGCCCCAACTTGCCCTTCTTCCTGAATCAGATCACTCCTTTCCAAGGAGAGACCTTCAGGAGTACAAAGTCGCCAACCTGGAACTCGAGCTCGGACCGGCGCCTGTTCGCATAACTCTTCTGACGACTCTGAGCGGACAATAACCTCTGCCTGACCTGCTGTATCTGCTCAGTCGTCTGAAGCACGATCTCGGTACTACCCATAACACGCTGCCCGACCTCTCCCCAGCAAATGGGGGTCGGACACCTTTTCCCATACAACAGCTCAAAGGGTGGCATACTAATGCTCGAATGATGGCTGTTGTTGTAGGAAAACTCTGCCAAGGGCAAATACGTGTCCCAACTCCCACCGAAATCCAACACACATGCCCGGAGCATATCCTCGAGCGTCTGAATCGTCTGCTCGCTCTGTCCGTCAGTCTGGGGGTGGTATGCGGTACTAAAGTGCAGCCTAGTACCCAATTCCTCATGAAATTTCTTCCAGAATCTGGAAGTGAAACGCACATCTCGATCCGAGACAATCGAGATCTGCACTCCATGCCGCGATACCACCTCCCGCACGTACATTTCTGCCAACTTCTCTGCGGAAGAGCTCTCACTGATAGCAAGGAAGTGGGCGCTCTTCGTCAACCTGTCCATAATCACCCAAATTGCATTGACTCCCCTAGCAGTTCTTGGCAATTTGGTGATAAAATCCATAGTAATCTGTTCCCACTTCCATTCGGTAACCTCTAACGGCTGCAACTTACCATGTGGTCTCTGGTGCTCGGCATTAACCCTACGATAGGTTAAGCACCTCTCAACAAACCACACGACATCCCTCTTCATATAGGGCCACCAATACTCCCTCTTCAGATCTAAATACATCTTAGTGGCCCCAAGATGGATCGAGAACTTCGACCGATGAGCCTCTTCCATCAAAATGGTACGCGTCCCTCCCACAAACGGTACCCAGATACGCCCCTGAAATGTCATAAGCCCCCGGCTATCGGTAACGAACTACGATACCATCCGGACAACTCGCTCTCTCTTCTGGCTCTCAGGCTGCACAGCCTCAGCCTGGGCCCCACGAATAGCATCCAAAACCGGGGTCATCACCGACAATCTCAAACATACATCTCGCAATGGGGCGCTCTTCGCCCTACGGCTCAGTGCATCGGCTACAACATTGGCATTGCCCGGGTGGTACAGGATCTCACAATCATAATCCTTGACCACGTCCAACCACCTCCTCTGCCGCATATTTAGGCTGGGGTGATCCATCAAATACTTCAAGCTCTTGTGGTCCGTGTATATCGTACACCGAACCCCGTACAGATAGTGACGCCAGATCTTGAGGGCGAACACCACTGCCCCCAACTCTAGATCGTGGGTGGGATACCTCATCTCATGAGGCTTCAGCTGCCTCGATGCGTATGCTATCACATGCCCTCTCTGCATCAGCACCGCTCCCAACCCCAAGATCGACGCATCACAATACACCACAAAGTCCTCCATTACCTCTGGGAGGGCTAACACCGGGGCTTCGCATAGCCTCTGGCGAAGCGTCTCAGAGGAGGCCTGCTGCTCTGGGCCCCATGACAAAGCGACAGCCTCGGATCACCTCTGTGGCATACACCGCCCTCTCGTCAGCTATGGAAACTCTCAGAGGTCGACTCAATGCCTCACGACTAACACTGATGAGCTGACTAAAAGCCAAAGATACAAAAGACCGACTCGCACTCGAGTCAAATAACACCAAGGCAGGTACAGAATTCACAAGAAAAGTACCTACGCATAACATAATATAAGCACAATATCTCAACATCAAAATAAATACATGAAAGAATACATACCAGCCACGACATCGGGCCCTGCGCGGACCTCCTCTGCGGTCAACTGAAAGGCTCTCCCTCGAGCCTTCGGTGCCTCGGCCTTCACTGGCCGGCTCTCAGTAGCTCTGATGGTAGCAGGGGCAGATCCCTGAGATGCTCCCTGTGCTGATCCCCGCAGCTGGGGACACTCTGCCTTCCGGTGTCCGGTCTGGTTGCAGTGAAAGCATACTGCAAACCCCTTGGGGCAGTCCTTGGCCATATGCCCCTCCTTGCCACATTTGTAGCAAGACCCTGCTCTGCACACCCCATCGTGGCTCTTGCCGCACTTGCCACAAGTGCGGCCCCTCTGGTTCCCTGATCTCGAATCAGCGGGCTTGGCCCGCTTAGCTACCGGCTGAGACTGTACCGGTCGCCGATCCCTCCCCTGAGACTCAGCATCCTCCCTAGCCTGGGTCTCCAGCTCTATCTCCCTCTTCCGGGTATTTTCCTGAAGCTCGGCAAATGTCCGGTACGTCGAGTTCGCCGCGAACTCTCGTATATCCCTCCTCAAAATGCTCAGATATCGGCTCATACGTGCCTGCTTGGAGGACACATGCTCTGGGCAGAACATCGCCCGCTCATGAAACATCCTCGTAATCACCGTAACAGACTCAGTACCCTGCTTGAGGGTCAGAAACTCTTGGGCCAAACGCTCCCTCTCCACCTGGGGAACGTACTCATCTCGGAACATAACAGTGAACCTCTCCCAGGTCACTGCTGCAAGCTCAGCAGGCGAGTAGTGCGCTGTCACAAACTTCCACCAATCCTTCGCTCCCAAGCGAAGCTGGTTCAGCACGAACCGGACACTCAAATGCTCTGGAGATGAGCAAGTAAAGAAACACCCCTCTATGTCTGAAATCCATCTCATCGCCGCAATCGGGTCCTGGGTCCCGTCAAACTCCGGTGGTTTTGTGTTGCTGAACTCTCGGAACAGCAACGCATCACCACCCTGCAATCGGGTCCTGGGTCCCGTCAAATGCTCTGGAGAAAGAGAAGCGTACTTCTCATCAAATGTCTCTATCAGCGTGGTCTTGATAGACCCGAACATCTCTGGTATCTCTGCCCTGATGGCCGCAGCCACCTCCTCCTGGATGATCCTACGGATCTCCTCATCACTCGTACCGCTGGTCCTTGATGTGTGGCGCGTCCCAACCATGATCTCCCTCTCTCTCAAATACAACACAAGAATAAATATCAGGGACTCGCTCGAGTATGCTCACACTCGAGTACTCTACCCTACTTGTCCCTTGGTACTCCAAGGATTCTTACTTGGACTGTGCACTGACCCGATGTCTTCAGTAGTATGGGCCCAATACTACCGTCCACACCGCATCAGCATTCACCCGAAGTCCTCCTCCCAGAGTCCCAAGCCCCAAATACTCTACTCTCTCTGATCATATGATACTCGCTAGCAGATCTCTCACAACCTCCTCGCTGCTACCTAAACACTCTGAAGTATTCCTAGCAGCAAGACTCCTAGACTCAGGCATCACATATCAGGCCACTCTAGTCCTAATAAGAATACCTAGTCCACTCTAGCATGCATATCATAGCTCATCATATAACATATCACATCATATCTTATAACACTTATAGTAATGGTATTTTGGGAAATCACCGTTCGAGCGTTGGCTGTTCGTACACACGACTCTGCTCTGTTTGTCTCGTAAGTTCTTCTTTTGGAAACTTATTTTATTATTAAAATTTCCTCAAATCCTCGGTTTGAGTTCAGATACGCCCGAAGGTGCACCCGAATCCCTCAAACCCAGGCTCTGATACCAACTTGTAACACCGTAAAAATTAAAACAATTTTTCGCATTTTCAAACACATTTTTACAAACTCATTCATTCATAAAATATCATAATATCATGTCTTTGTTTCACAAAATATCTCCCAAGATCAAAATACATAGAATCCCATGTGTGTGTACGAATCAAGCCGGCGCCTTCCCACGGTCATCACTGGTACCTGAAACACATAACACATAACACTGTAAGCATAAGCTTAGTGAGTTCCCCAAAATACCACTCTAGCACATAATAGCCACTCGAGGCTGAAACTCTGTCGACCCTCTGGTCAATGTGTTCAGTGGGGCCCTCCAGCCCCAACTCTCTGTGGGCCCTCCGGCCCTAACTCTAGGGACCAGAAAATCCAAACTCTGTAACTCTGAATCATGCATATCACATATCACAATAAAACACAACACATAAATAACATGCAATTACACTGGCATATAACTCTATAGTACTCTGTCACATAACTCTGTTACCACACTAGGTAAAGTATAGTGAGAAGACTCACCTCAGGCGTCTCGGTATATCTCTGACTCGATGGAAAATATTACCTAGCCTCCGCCTATTCACATAAATAAATACTCTTATAAATATAACTCTCGAGACTAGACTCAACCTGCCATTGGCACCCTCAGAAAGGTAAAAGACTATTTTACCCTCCCCTCCTGTCACAAGGACTCCATTGATGACCAAACCCTAAAAGTCAACAAAAGTCAACGGTCCCACTTTGACCCTACTCGCCGAGTGCACCCTGGTGACTCGACGAGTTCTCACATGTCCTTTAACTCTTTGTCCCGCTTGACACGCCGAGTCCCTCCCTATGCTCGATGAGTCATACCAGTAATGAATCGCGGGGCCACCCCGACTCAACTCGCCGAGTCTCAAGAACAACTCGGCGAGTACCGCCTTGAACTCCAGTCCTCTAATTCCCTCCTGACTCACTGAGTCATCCCCCAACTCGGCAAGTCTACTCACTGAACAATTTATGTGAAACCCTAACCCTACTCGCCGAGTCTCAAGAACAACTCGGCGAGTTCATGCCATGCACAAAATCTACTGACCTCCTGAGGTCAGATCTGTTTCCCCAAACCATAGATCTGGCCCCCCCAAGCGTAAATGTCACGTAAAGTTCAAAACTTGATGCTTGTACAACCACAACAAGGCATCAATAGGAGATTTAGTCCCAAAAATGGCAACCTAAGTCCAATAACCCCAAACTGATCCATAAAGCTCCAAGGGTTAAGGTCTCTGGACCTCTTTGAGTCCAGATCCAAGGCACAAACTCGAAGAGGGACTATTTGCTCCACATAATCACTCTCCAAAGGGGTTAGAAAACCCTAACTCTAAAGATCAACACCAAACTAAAGGAGGTTCGAACTATTACCTCAAAATGAAGTCTCTGAACCCTGGAACTGCTTGAATCGCACCCCCTCTTTGCTCTTGTCACCTTCTTCTTGCTAAACCAAAGGTACAAGGATCAAAAAGTGACTTCTTCTCCCGCACAACGATTTAGCTCACTTAGGGTTCTCTCAAGGGACTGGTAGCCGCAATGGGAGGCTATAAGTGCCCTTAAATAGGCTCCAAACCCGGGGAATTAGGGTTTCATTAAACAGCGTGGACTCGCCGAGTCCACTAATGGACTCGCCGAGTCCGGACGTGAACCCGGATGAACATCCGCGACCCTACTCGGCGAGTCTTGGCTCCAACTCGCCGAGTTCCTCCACAAATTCCAAAATAATTATATAAAATAATATACCTGGGAAATCAGGATGTTACATCGGAACTTGCTTCGGGGCTTGGGAATAATACCGGGGCTTTGGGATATAGTTGGCATGCAAAACGAGGCAAAATCTAGAGAGAAAGGAGGAAAATGGCAAAAGAAATCGGCTGCCCTCGCAAGCCTTTTATAGGAGGCTGAACCTCGCACGTACGCTGGGCGTACGAGGCTACGCGGGGCGTACGCCTCGGATCGTCAGCACTTACGTCACCGGAGCACTTAAGTGCGAAGCGGGTCACGCTTCGGTGTATGCTGGGCGTACTCAACTACGCTGGGTGTACTTCGGATCAGGTCGACAAATCCTTTGGATAAGCTTTGGTATGCGTGCCACGATCTTCAAAAACTTATAACTTTCGCATACTAGCTCCGTTTTCGACGTTCTTTATATCCACGCGTAGGCGAGATTATGCTCTACAACTTTCGTTTAGACTCCGTCGGCTAATTTTTAATTTATTTTTATTATATTATTTTTAGTAGGCCGGGACAGGAAAACTTCGTTATAAAATCATAACTTCTTCATCCGACGTCCGTTTTCGTCAGTCTTTTTACCGTTGCACTACTAATGACGAGATCTTTGATTCTTGTTTAGATTGTTTTGGCTAAAAACCGCTCGATCTCAAATCGAGTATTCGGGCTGCATACTACTAAGTCGAAACTTCGGAAAATCATAACTTCCTCATACGAAGTCAGATTTTGGGCATTCTTTTTATGCACGCTCTCGGTTTACCATGATCTACAACTTCCGTTTAGATCACTAAGGCTAGATATCGCTCTATCTTAAATTCATATTTTATGTCTTTCAGCGTCGTACCGGTTCCGTCGCGAAACTTCATCAGGTCATAACTTCTTCGTTATAACTCGGATTTCGGCATTCTTTATATATTCGGAAACCTCGTTTCAACTACTACAACATTATCCATAGATATCGGCTTTATCTAATATTTCATTTTAACGCTTATTTTTATTATTAATTAAATTAATACACACAATTAAGCACATAACACATAATACTCAAATAATACACTTCTATTATTTCAAAACGGGTTACAAAGGTTAACCTAGACTATTATATCAACATTAATGACAAGCCCAGAAACACAGGTGTTACAATTCTCTCTACCTTAGAATGATTCCGTCCCCGAAATCACACATCAACAAACAAATGTGTGTAGCGACTCATCATGTCACTCTCCGTCTCCAAGGTGAGATTTGGCCCATTCGTGTGTTTCCATCGGACAAGCACTAACTCGACCATCTTGCATCGCAACTTCTTAGTCTTTCGGTCAACGATTGGCTCTGGCTCTTCAATCAACCTTTTGTTCTCATCGATTCTCAACTCCGAAAGTGGAATCATGTCAGGAACTTCTCATGTGAACTTCCTCAAATAACACACGTGGAAAGTGTTATGAATTCCATTCAGTTTTTCTGGTAGTTTGAGCTTGTAAGCTTGGTTCCCAATCCTCTGAAGAACTGTAAACGGTCCAATAAACCTTGGACTTAACTTTCCCCTTTTTCCAAATCTTATAAGTCCCTTCCATGGCGAGACTTTAAGCAAAACCAAATCTCGAACTTCAAAAGTCATCGGTCTTCGCTTGTTGTCAGCATAACTCTTTTGACGATCCTGAGCTGCTAACATTCTCTCCCTAATTATTTTCAACTTTTCAGTAGTTTGATGGAGTATCTCCGGTCCCATAAACTGCTTTTCCCCTGCCTCAAGCCAACAAGACGGTGTACGACACTTCTGTCCGTACAAAGCTTGATAAGGTGCCATCTTTATGCTCGAGTGGAAACTATTATTGTAGGAAAATTCTACCAAAGGTAAATGTTCGTCCTAGTTACCTTGGAATTCCAGGGTACATGCTCTCAGCATATCTTCAAGTGTTTGTATCGTTCTTTCGCTCTGACCATCAATCTGTGGATGGTAAGCTGTACATAAACACAACTTGGTACCCAATTCCTCTTGTAGACTTCTCCAAAATCTTGAGGTGAAACGGTTGTCACGATCTGATACAATCGTTAACGGAACACCGTGAAGCCTCACAATTTCCTTTACGTAAGAATTCGCGAGCTTATCCATAGACCATTTTCATTGGCTGCTATGAAATGCGCACTCTGAGTGAATCGATCAACGACTACCTAAATCATGTCGTGACCATTCTTTGTTCTGGGTAGTTTAGTGACAAAATCCATAGCAATGTCTTCCCATTTACCCATAGGCACAGGTAAAGGTTCTAAACTCCCGTATGGTTTCTGATGTTGTGCCTTGACTCTCGCACAGGTCACACACTCGGCCACATACTTTGCAATATCAAGCTTCATCGTCGGCCACCAGTAGTAGGGTTTCAGGTCCCTATACATTTTAGTGCTACCGGGATGAATCGAGTACATGCTTTTGTGAGCTTCTTCCATCAGAAGATCTCTGACTCCTCCTGTCTTAGGTATCCAAATCCGATCCTGGAACACCTTCAGTCCATGACTGTTTATATCGAACACCAACGTTTTGCTCAAACGTTCTTCCTTTCGGTCGTTCTTCTCTGAAGCTTCTTCTTGAGCCTTCTTTATACTCTCTACAATTGTCGAGACAACTTATATTCTCAACGCTCTTGGCCTTTTTCTTTCAAGATTGATTTTCTGACTAAGAGCATCAGCAACAACATTTGCTTTACCAGGGTGGTAAAGTATCTGACAGTCGTAGTCCTTGAGTAATTCTAGCCAGCGTCGTTGCCTCATATTTAATTCTTTCTGACTAAAGAGATATTGGAGACTCTTATGATCAGTGAAAAGTTTGCACTTCGTGCCATAGAGGTAATGCCTCCATATTTTCAGAGCAAAAACTACCGCTGCCAACTCAAAATCATGAGTGGGGTAGTTCTTTTCATGCTCCTTCAGCTGTCGAGACGCATATGCTATCACCTTTTCTCTTTGGGTCAAAACACAACCCAATCCCACACCAGACGCATCGCTATAGACAACGAAGTCTTCAACTCCATCGGGTAGAGAAAGAATCGGTGCTTCACATAGCTTCTTCTTTAGCAACTCGAATGCTTCTTTGTGCTTATCACCCCAAGCATAAGTAGCTCCCTTGTGGGTCAAAGCTGTTAATGGACTAGCGATCGAAGAAAAGCCTTGGATAAACCTTCGGTAATATCCGGCTAATCCTAAAAAGCTTCGGACCTCCGTGGGACTTTTTGGTTGTTCCCACTTTATCATAGCTTCGATTTTTGCTGGATCAACTATTATTCCTTCTTGGTTGACCACGTGACCCAAGAATTGGACTTCTCGAATCCAAAAATCACATTTGGAGAACTTAGCATATAGATTCTCCTTCTTCAAGACTTCCAACACCTCCTGCAAGTGTCTGCCATGCTCATCTTGGCTTTTCGAATAAATTAGAATGTCATCTATGAACACTATCACAGATTTATCTAGGAACGGATTACAAACCCTGTTCATTAAATCTGTGAATGCTGCTGGAGCATTGGTTAGTCCAAACGACATAACAAAAAACTCGTAGTGTCCATATCGTGTTCTGAATGCAGTATTCTCTATATCTTGCTCTCTTACTTTCAGCTGATGATATCCTGACCTATGATCGATCTTCAAGAAATAGCTCGAACCTTGCATTTGATCGAACAGGTCATCAATCCTCGGCTATGGATATCTATTCTTTATTGTTGCCTTGTTCAGCTCCCTGTAATCGATGTACATTCTCATACTTCCATCTTTCTTCTTCACAAAAAACACCGGAGCTCCCCAGGGTGTTGAACTAGGTCTAATGAAACCTTTGTCCAATAACTCCTGAAGTTGCATCATCAGCTCCTTCATCTCCGTCGGTGCTAATCGGTAAGGTGTCTTTGCTATTGGCGTCGTCCCAAGTAGCAAGTCTATTCTAAACTCCACTTGTCTCTCAGGTGGCAATCCGGGAAGATCTTTGGGAAATACTTCCGGATAATCACACACAACAGGAATGCTCTGCATCTCCTTTTTCTCCTTCTTAGCATCGATCACGCATGCCAAATATGATGTACATCCTTTGGCCAAACACTTTTTGGCTTTCATCAATGAAATGATTCCAAAATTTACTCTGGGTTTGTCCCCATACACCATAAACGACTCTTTCCCAGGCGGGTTTACTTTGACTATCTTCTTCTTGCACAATATCTCGGCATCATTGGCGCTAAGCCAATCCATTCCAAGCACGATGTCGAAACTGTTAAGTTCGATAGGCAATAATTCATCGTGAAACTTATTGCCATTTAGGTCGATTAAGATGTTTTTCATACGATGGCTAATAGGTATAAACTTGCCACTAGCAACTTCGACTAATAAAGCATTATCTAGTCTATCAACAGGCAAAGCTAGTTTTCTACCAAATTCATGCGAAATAAAGGAGTAGTTGGCTCCAGAATGAAATAAAATTTGGGCAGGAAAATTGTTTACGAGAAAGGTACCTGAAGCGACATCAACTTCATCTTTTGCAGCTTCCAATGTCATCTGGAAGGCTCTCGCCTTTGGCTTTGGCGGAATGTTGGGTCTTGCTGCCTCCTTCTTTTTCGGGCAGTCCCTCGACATGTGACCCTCCTCACCACAACCATAGCAAACTTTCTGGGTGAGAGTGCATTCGTTGGCAAAATGCCCTGGCTTTCCACATTTGAAGCATGTGGTTTCCCCACCACATTTCCCTTGATGCTTCTTCTTGCATTTGTCGCACCATTTCGCTTCGCCTCCTCCACCTCCTCTCGAACTAGACTTCGAGAATTTACCCTTTTTGCTGGACCCCGAGGGTCCATCGATTTTTCTCTTTTCACCAACCTCTGACCTCTCCAGACCCTTTTCCCTGATTTGAGTCTCAACATTCTTAGCAGCCCAGATGGCGGCCTTCAATATGGTTGCTTGCTTAACCATTGGACCATAGTCCGCTGGTAGTCCGAGGGCAAACTTGTTGACCTTAGAAAGTTTTGTTGGTACTAGGTACGGGATAAGCTTCATCTTCTTCGTGAAACTTGCAACGTATTCAGTAACGCTCATTTTTCCCTTTTTCAGATTCTGAAACTCATTATTGATTTCCAGAAGGTCCTGCTCGGAGCAGTATTGCAGTTTCAATTGTTCCACAAAATCTTCCCAAGACATTTTGCTCGCTTCTCCCTTGGGCATAGAGTTAGCTAAAGCTTCCACCAACTCAACACGCCAGATTTCAACAAGGGGATCGCAAGAGCGGTCTTCTGCCTGTTGCTGCATTCGCAACTTTCAAACATTGTCTCCATTTCGGAGATCCAATCCATAACTTGCACCGGCGTCGGGCTTCCGGATAGGCACGATGGCTTAGATGCCATAAAATCCTTGTATTTACATCCCCTTCCATCATTCCTCCATCACGATTGTTTTGTCTAACAATTGGTAGGTTGGCTTGACCGATGGTACCACTGAAGTTTCCACCATCCGACGGCCCTCCATTCACTTCGGGCTCTTCAATTTGGATTGAAAGTTCTTCACGATTCTGCCTAATCAGATGTCTGGTTTCATCAATCTGACGATCCAACATTTCCTGAATCATCACTTGAACTCCTGCCATTGTCATTGGCTCTGGTGATGCTGCTACAACAGGTATTTGCTCAATAACTAGTGGTTGATTCCTGTTTTCATCAGCATTTCCCACTCCACTCCTCATTCTCACCATTTTTTATCTATACACCGAATAAGGTGAAATTAGATCCTCATTCACGATAGATATTCAAATCATACTTATCACTCCGAAACGTTTACATGCTAGTTCTAATGTCGTCGTCATACGCTTAGAATCTAAAACACATAAGGTTTCCAGATCCGGTCGGCAACAGCATAGATCCGAACAAATAATATCATATATGGCAACATATAACATTTAGCACATAAAAGCATTTTAGGCAATTTTCCTAAAATAAACTAGTGCTCGCATCTCAAAATCATCGCTTAGCATTCTAAGTTTAAGTCTAGAAATCCTAAAAATTCCTAGTTCACTTAAACTAATGCTCTGATACCAACTGTGACATCCCCAAAACCTCGGCCAGAAAAGACCGGTTTCATTTATGCTTTTTAAATATTTTCAGAGTAGATTCTTTTGATTTAAAAGAGTTGCGGCATTTGTTCCCAAAAAAAAAAACAAAACATGATAAAATAGATTTTTATCAAAACATTTCATAAAGAAATATAATTTCATTTCATGAACAAAAATCGGGATGTCATGTTCCGATACAGACCATAAAGCATAAACGATAACATTACAAGTCATTAAACAAATATATACATATACAGGCTTGTAAACAAAACAACTTGATGATTCATCCATCTTATGCCCTTGCGCCACTTCCTGTAATACAAATAAACTGAGTGGGTCAGACTTGGGAGCCTGGTGAGCATATAGGGTTTTCAACCCACAATAAATAATTATATTTAATTTCATCAACCAACGATAACCCGATTACCCATTCCCGTTATCCTCACTTTATGTCCCTAAAACAACAACTATTACAAGGGACCTAATCTAGGATTTTCATCGGGACGGACATTACCGCAAAGGGGCTTCCTTGGCAATAGATGTCCTAAAGGCAACCATGAGGGGGATAGAATACATCGGTGAACACATCGTTCACAACACCTACAGGTTAAGAGCCTGCTAGTGTTCCACTAGACTATCTAGAATGAGTCCGTGGTCGTCATCCATACTCCGCTAGATGACTAGATCCACGACAACATCGAGGCCTCTCATCATTTTATTTTATCACACACCAATTGTCTACCCATGTTCTACCCAACATATTAGTAGATAAAATATATACATTTATATACAACTTAAAATCTGTACAAAACATCCATTCAACAACTAGTTCAAATAAACAATTAATATACAAACACATAGCACCTATTATACAAGAATACTTCATATCTATGTGTTAGAAGAAAACAAACATACACTCACTTGATAAGATGATGATTGGACAACACTACGACTTGCAGAAGTAGTATTCTTCGGTAGATTTGGAAGATCTTCACAAAAACCGGGCTCCTCGCAGGCAGAGCTTCAGCTCGGGAACTACACTTCTCGGGATCTTTGGGACTTCGAAACTTGCTTCGGGGCTTCGGAATAATACCGGGGCTTTGGGATATAGTCGGCACACAAAACGAGGCAAAATCTAGAGAGAAAGGAGGAAAATGGCAAAAGAAATCGGCTGCCCTCACAAGCCTTTTATAGGAGGCTGAACCTCGCACGTACGCTAGGCGTACGAGGCTACGCGGGGCGTACGCCTCGGATCGTCAGCGCTTACGTCACTAGAGCACTTGAGTGCGAAGCGAGTCATGCTTCGGTGTACCCTGGGCGTACTCAACTACGCTGGGCGTACTTCGGATCAGGTCGACGACTCCTTCGGATAAGATTTGGTACGCGTGCCACGATCTTCAAAAATTCATAACTTTCACATACGAGCTCCTTTTTCGACGTTCTTTATATCCAAGCGTAGGCGAGATTATGCTCTACAACTTTCGTTTAGACTCCGTTGGCTAATTTTGAATTTATTTTTATTATATTATTTTTAGTAGGCCGGGACAGGAAACCTTCGTTATAAAATCATAACTTCTTCATCCGACGTCCGTTTTCGTCAGTCTTTTTACCGTTGAACTACTAATCATGAGATCTTTGATTCTTGTTTAGATTGTTTTGGCTAAAAACTGCTCGATCTCAAATCGAGTATTCGGGCTGCATACTGCTAAGTCGAAACTTCCTCATACGAAGTTAGATTTTGGGCATTCTTTTTATGCACGCTCTCGGTTTACCATGATCTACAACTTCCGTTTAGATCACTAAGGCTAGATATCGCTCTATCTTAAATTCATATTTTACGTCTTTCAGCGTCGTACCGGTTCCGTCGCGAAACTTCATCAGGTCATAACTTCTTCGTTATAACTCGGATTTCGGCATTATTTATATATTCGGAAACCTCGTTTCAACTACTACAACATTATCCATAGATATCGGCTTTATCTAATATTTCATTTTAACGCTTATTTTTATTCTTAATTAAATTAAGACACACAATTAAGCACATAACACATAATATTCAAATAATACACTTCTATTATTTCAAAACGGGTTACAAAGGTTAACCTAGACTATTATATCAACATTAATGACAAGCCCAGAAACACAGGTGTTACACTAGCCGTAAACTCATAACAGCCTTCCATTTTGCTTCTAACACTCTTATTTGTAAGTTAAACTTACAAATTGGTCCAATTCCTTATCATTCTTATGTTTATATACACTAATTGTTTACATATATTACACAAAATGCTAATTAGGACTCGGTTTTGCTACGGGACTTCACTCGTGGAAATAACATCCTATATCGAACATTCAAACGGATCACTCACATAAGGTGAGTTCATACCCCTACATTTTTATGATTTTTAACTGTTTTAGGGGGGAATACAAGTGAAACACAATAAAAATTGTGCTAATATCTAAAATGTTTTTAATGTTTTTAAATTGTTATCATTATTAAAATTATATATATTTATATATGTATAAATTATATAATTAGGATTCAGAAGATTTAGCATATGTAGTTTGACCTCATTTCTTGTTCCTTGTTTGGTTGCGAGCTTGGGGTAAAGTTATTTATTTGAATGTATAATTAATCACAATTATATAAATATTATATTTATATAAATACAAAATGGTTTTCAAACGGTTTAGTACTATTTGAGTACAAACAGTGATTTCATGGAACAACAGTATTACAGATTCTTATAAAATTAAACGAAGGTTTTCATTACAGTAAAACAAACATTTAATTTAAAATAGGTATAGTTTAGGGAACTTATTCATTGAATTCAAGGTTCAGATAACATAAAACAAATAGAGTACATTACAGAAAGCAAACAGGGTACATTACAGAAAACAAACAGAGTACCTTACTGTAAAGAAACATAAAAACCATATTAAATATAGTTTACGAAACTTACTTATAGTGCATTTATTACAAAGTAACTTTTCATTATTCTACGCGTAATCATCAATATGGCATTTGTGAGACAACCTTCACGTACTTTTCTAAGTACCCACAAAGTCCTGAAATTATAACCAGAGTCTCCTGGAGGGAGAGCGCGACACTTGTGTATAGATCTATACGGGACTCACAATCCCACACCTGAACTACTAGCTACAGTTAGGCAGGCATGCATGGAGTGAAAATTTTCCTTCCAATTGCGACGCCTGAAGAACGTCGTGTTCAGGCGATCATAGGCCATCTAACATGGTTATAATAACTCACAATTTGGTATTGAACAAAATGATTAGTGTATGAATAAGTAAACAACCTCACATAGTTTTATTAATAATAAAACTATAATACAATATTTTACAAGTATAAGTACAGAATTCTATTTCAGTACAGAGAAAACACACTTTACATGGTTTTATGTAAACTAAACCCCATTTTACTACTTCAGAGTACAGTAACTTTCACACGTTTTGCTTACAACATAACACAGCAGAAAATATAGGATTTTCTGGGAAAAATATGTTTACATTATCAAGGAACAAGAAAACAGATTTTAGTTACAAACATACTTATGAACTCACCAACTTAATTGTTGAGACCTTTTCAAAACTACTTGTATTCTCAGCGAATCAGTAGACAGGTACATCCACAGCTTTTGAGAAGACGATGCTTTGTAGACTCATGTCTTTTAACTTGTATTTTTGGTGTCATATATAGTATGTTTTGAACACAGATGTGAAATTTATAACTTTGTAAATACAATGGATGTTGTACTTTGATTATTATTATGCATTGTTGTCATACTGTACATGATGTCCTCCGCCCCTGAACGTTTCTGTCGTTCCGGTTTGGGGGTGTGACATAATATTCTTTCGGCCTTGAAGAGTCAAAATGAACACAATGTAAGTACAATAGAAACCATTTATAATGCATTAGAAAAATATCGATCACAAATGCATGCAGATCGAAGCGAAATGCAAGTTGTATTCAAAATTTTGCTGTTAAAAGGATATATATATATATATATATATATATATATATATATATATATATATATATATATATATATATATATATATATATATATGAGTATCATACAAATGATATGACAAATGAGTTGGAAGACTTGTTTTTTCTTCATCAGACATCATTAAATATATGGCGTGCATTTCCACAAGTGTTAACGATGGATGCCACATATAAGACAAACAAGTATAACATGCCTCTTCTTTAAATTATTGGTGTCACTTCAACAAACAACACATTTTCCATAGCTTTCATTCTTATAGGCGAAGAGAAATAGGAAAATTATATTTAGGCATTAAATTGTCTAAGGACCACATTGGGTGGATATGATGGGCCATATGTAATCGTCACAGATAGAGAACTAATTTTAATGAATGCATGTGCAAATGTATTCCTCGAATCCAACCGATTACTCTATAGATGGCACATATCTGAATGTATAAAGAAACCCTGCAAACCAAGTTAAAAGTCTAAAGGATTTTGGGGATTATATAAGAAAGTATGGGCGAATCTAATTGAGTCATCAACAAGGAGATCATATTTAGAAAAATATGCACAATTTCAATCATTATTGGAAGACTGTCCATGTATTATTTATCTTCAAATATATATATATATATATATATATATATATATATATATATATATATATATATATATATATATATATATATATATATATATGACGTTATTAATAATTACTAGTCGACTAGTTTTACCGAAAGAAAAAGAAAAGCTCCTTCTATACTGAATGAATATTATGTTATTAAAACTTACATTTTCAACCCTTCAAATTTTATCATATATTTTTCTTTGTCTTTTACTTTACATAAGCTTTAGGCGCTGAAAATGAAATTTCTTTATGAACACGTTGATTTGTTTATTTGAACATATATAGCTTTATGAATAATTACTTTAAGTATGTCTATTTTGTATACGTTATCAGTTATTTGTTTATTTTTCAGTTGTTTTCAATTATCTTATTCAAACTTGGTTGGATAAACATAAGGAAATGTTTGTATCATTATGGACAAACAGAGTTCTACACTTCGACAACCACGCAAATAATAAAGTTGAAAGTCAACATGCGAGATTTAAAGACTTCGTGGATTCAAATCATTCAAAGTTGCATAGATTTTTTGACTATATTGACAAGACAATTCAATCACAATACACATCAATAAAAGGACATCTTGAAAAAAGCATAATCGAAGTAAAGCATTCCCACAACATAGAAATTTTCTGAAGCTTATTAAGTAAAGTTTCACATCATGGTTTACAAAAAATGTTGCAAGAATTAGATCGACCCAATATTCAAAATATAACTGAGACCAACTGTGGGTGTAAACTACGTTGTACTTGTGGGTTGGCTTGTGCCCACGAAATTTTAGTTTATTACAATACAGGCCAACAAATACCTTTGGAGTCGATTGATTTTTTTGGAGAAGACTTGCTATAGAGAGAGTAATGCTGGTCACTCAATATGATGAATCAACTTTTGATGGCAAAGCAAATCTTTTAAAGAAAAGCTACAATAAACATTCAAATGATGTGAAGGCTAACTGTTTGAAAAATGATGAATATATGGAAGTCATCACCTTCTATGGATTCAGAGCCTGCTGTTCGTACAAATACCTGTGGAAGTCCACGCGCGAGTACAAAATCATCACAAGCAAAACCGTCGGTTCCGCCAACTCAAGATCCTCGTAGAGGTAGTTTGATTCAAACCAACAACCAGAATCGGAGAGGCACAACATGTATTCATTTGGAGAATCTTCAATGGTCAACCAAGAACCAACGTATCAAAGATCCTACTTCGAACATGCACTTATTGATGAAATTCCAAGTGAATTTCAACCATATGTGTTACAAATACAAAATATAGAAGTAGATGGACACAATGGATTCTGGGCAATAGTTTTTGCTCTTGGTTTTAGTGAAGACTATTGGTATCAAATTCGAACAGACTTATACGGAGAGTTATTGATGCACATTGATGATTACAGAGTGGTTTTTGAAAATGACATATATACCATGTAACGCCCGCAGATTCGGGTTAGTCAATTTAGAGACAATAAGAATCAAAAATGAGTTTTTGATGGAAGATTATTTAGAAGGATTAATCTTTTCCAAGTGGTAGTATATGTTACAAGGGTTCCGTACATATAAAGAACTCCAAAATCCGAGTTATAACGAAGAAGTTATGACCTATCGAAGTTTTTCGGCAAAACCGACACGGCACCGGGAGACGTAAATAGTGAATTTATGATGGACAACTTTTTAGCCTTATAAATCTAAACAAAAGATGTATTATACGTAAAACCGAGAACATACAAAAAAAGAACGCCCAAATCTGACTTCGTATGAGGAATATTTTGAATTTTTTAAGATTTGGCTTAGCAATGCACGACCTGAAACTCGAATTTTAGATCGAGCGGTTTTTGGCCTATGCGACCTAAATGAGAGTTGAATATCTCATTAATAGGAACTCAACGGTAAAAAGACAGACGAAAACGTAGTCCGTATGTAGAAGTTATGAATTTTTCACGGACATTTAACAGTATAATCTCCTCGTACTATTAAATTTAAAATCTT
Organism: Lactuca virosa; assembly: GCF_052849685.1. NCBI lineage: Eukaryota > Viridiplantae > Streptophyta > Magnoliopsida > Asterales > Asteraceae > Lactuca > Lactuca virosa. The sequence continues at coordinate 200,640,352 of NC_136426.1, forward strand.
TCAGGAATTAGCCAATGGAGTCAAAAGGAAAGTTGTATATGTTTTCTTTACCTACGCGTGGATATAAAGAACGTCAAAAACGGAGTTCGTATGCGAAAGTTATGAATTTTTAAAGATTGGTTGTTTTACCTGCGTCCGACGCCACGTGTCAGCACCAGACTTCGCCTTGGAGCCTACGCAAGGCTCACGACGTGAGAACCCTTTCTCACGACGTGAATCGGCCCAGACAGCCTATAAATAGAGGCGTAAATCACCCCCAAAACTCACACCTTTCATACTCTTTCTCTCCCATTACCCCCAAACCCTCTTCCCTCTTCGCTAGCACCTCCTAGGTGTTAGAGGCGAGTCCCAGAGCGTCGGAAGGCTCCGAGAAGAAGAGCTTTCGGCTCGGAAGTTCTGCCCTTGCAGAGCCCGACTCCTAGCCAAACCCCTGGTAAGTGAGATATGCTTACCCTACCTTAAGTATAGCTTATGTTTAAATATAGTAATGTTATTAGGACCTTATAATAAATAGTTGGGCTATTATTGTGAGTTATATAAGTGTCGTTATAATATCTTTTTTAACCACTCGCGGTACGGAGAATCTGTTTTAAAGGGACGCATAGGGTTGTTGGATTTCAGAAGTGCTATATGCCACAATGGTCCTGTCCTCCGGTGTTTTATGTCTGGCCCCTGTCTGTACATAGTGGTTGGAAAATATTGTTTAAATGCTTATATAATAGTAATAATAGCTAGACTATTAATTAGTCGCAGTTAACGTCAGACTAAACTCTAGTGGTATTGATACTTGGTTTTGTCAAGGGAAAATTGTTTTGAGATAACGAAGTGTTGTCTGAGTACCGAGTCAACACCTTACCAGGTGAGTGCATAGTTACTTTCATCTTACACATAGATATGAAGTATTTTAATATAAATTACGTGCTATGTGTGCATATTGTCTGAATACTTGCTATCTATGCTGAATGAAAGATTTTATACATGTTTTAAATGATTTAAACTATATATTTATTTTATATCTACAAAATATGTTGGGTAAAACATGGGTAGATAAAGTATGAATTGAATGTTGAGATAAGAGGTGATATAGACCACAAGATAAGGGTGAGAGGTGAACAATGAGAGAAGTCTTTTACCCAAGCGTGGCCCCGTCAACTAGAAGAGTGTGGATGACAACCACAGACTATTCTAGGCAGTCCAGTGGAACACTAGCAGGCTCGCAACCTGTAGGTGTTGTGAACGATGTGTTCACCCGGTGTACTCTAAACTCGGGCGACTATGCAGACTTAGTGCTCGAATCTTGGCGACCATGCAGACTTGGTGTCTAAAACCTGGCGACTATGCAGACTTAGTGCCTAAACCCTGGCGACTATGCGACTTAGTGTCTGTTGTGTAAACCCTGGAGACCATGAAGACTTGGTGCCTAAACCCTGGCGACTATGTGACTTAGTGCCTATTGAGTAAACCCTGACAATGATGGATTTCGTGCTGATTCCTTAGGACAATTCTTAGGAATGAATGAACGAGAAATAGTTGATTCTTAGGGTAGACCCTTAAGAGTAAAGAAGATAACGGGGATGGGTAATTGGGTTGATTGTTTGATGTTTAAACATAATAATTATATTATTGTGGGTTGAAAACCCTGTGTACTCACCAGGTTTCCCAACCTGACCCACTGAAGCTTATTTGTATCACAGGTGTCGATACGAAGCTACTTTACACTGAGAGATTTAAAAGAGATGTAGATCACTAGTGTAAATGAATGTAAGTTATGTTTATGCTTATGTTTCTGTATTAACGATGACATCCCAAATGTTTTAAAATGGATAAAAATACATTTCTTTGGAAATGCTTTGATAACGTACTTATCATGTTTTTCTTGGAACAAATTCCGCAACATTTTTATTAAAAGAGGTACTCTGATTTTTATAAAGCATAAACAAAATCGGTCTTTTCTGGCCGTGAAAAATGGGGATGTCACAGTTGGTATCAGAGCATTAGTTTAAGCGAACTAGGAATATGGATTTATTTCTAGACTTAAACTTAGAATGCTAAGCGATGATCGTGAGGAGTGTGTCTAATAAAATTTTGGTAATACACCAGAATAGACACAAGCACTAGCTATTTTAGGGAAAATTCCTAATATGCTTTTATGTGCTAAATGATTTATGATGCTATCGTCTGATCGGATCTATGGTCTGTTGCCGACCGGATCTGGAAATTTTATGTGTTCAAACTTCAGATTTCTAACGTTTAATTATGGTATTAGAACTGGCATGTAACTTTTTGGAGTAATAAGGAGGATTACACGTCTAAATCTTCTTTATCCATATTCTCGTCTCGATGCAATGAATGCATGCTTTTGTGAAAATAACGTCATGGTGAAGACTCATAGAGAATTGACTAAATAGAGGAAATGAAAAGGGATATGATCGTAAATGACACCTATCAGAATATATCGTAAGAGTGGTATCTTACCTTTAGAATATGTTAGACAGTACGTTTAGAGGAGTACGGTAAGTCCAAAGAACACCTCCGATTGGCAGGATGATGGAATAATTGGCGTAATTTCTGAAGTTGTCCCATCGTATGGCATTTCCACCACCAACCAAGTTGAAGCAGAATTGATGATTGAAGATACGCATAGAAGAAGTCCTGGTAGAGTCTAGGGGAAAATTTTGTGATTGCTTGGACACATTTGTATGTGTTAAAATTGTTTTTATGATAATAACTTGGAGAACTGTGAGACAATACTTGGGACGAGTATGAGTAGGTGTGAATGGTAGTAGAGGCCTATACTACCGGAAGCACAGGACTCACACTTGGATCAGGGAAAGTCACAAGGTTACCAAGGAGCTAGTAATTAATTTTGTTTCATTCAAGTATTTGGTTACCATTGTTTCGGTAAAGATTAATAAGATGATTCTTACTTCGACCCTAGGTGTCATACCAAATTGAGTCTGACTACGACGAGTATGTTACATGGTTCCAAGAACCAAGTTCGATGTAGCACCTGACTTAAGCCGGAAGAATTAATCAAAGCGATCAATAGAGGTATCTTGACAGTTTCTTGCAGCTAGAAATGCTACCTTATAAGATGAGATTAGAACATGAAGGAAAGTATAGTCTGTTCTGGAAGACTCTAAGAGACCTGAGTCTAAACGTTGCAACATACAATGATAGGTCATGAGAATATGACACATCGTTCCATTGTAGTAATAAAAGAACTTATCTTAAGTTCGTATCCAGTGAGGATCAAGATTGTGACTTGAAGGTCATATTTTGGAGTCTAACGTGAGATAGGGAGCAAGTGCAAGATCGAGCACCACCTGTAGTCAAGGAGTCCAAGAGTTAGATACTTATTTGAAAGAACAAAGAAGTTACAATTATTACCTAGGATGAAAAGATAATGTATGGAGTCATTCTACTGCACTTTTTCGTTGATGATTCCGGGATGTAATCATCCTAAGGGGGAGATAATTGTAACGCTCGCAGATCTACGCTAGTCAATTTAGAGATAATAAGCATCAAAAATGAGTTTTTGATGGAAGATTATTTAAAAGGATTAATCTTTTCCAAGTGGTAGTATATGTTACAAGGGTTCCGTACATATAAACAACACCGAAATCCGAGTTATAACGAAGAAGTTATGACCTGTCGAAGTTTTTCGGCAAAACCGGCACGGCACCGGGAGACGTAAATAGTGAATTTATGATGGACGACTTTTTAGCCTTAGAAATCTAGACAAAAGTTGTAGTATACGTTAAACCGAGAACATACAAAAAAAGAACGCCCAAATCTGACTCCGTATGACGAAGTTATGAATTTTTTAAGATTTGGCTTAGCAGTGCACGACCGAAACTCGAATTTTAGATCGAGCGGTTTTTGGCCTACATGACCTAAATGAGAGTTGAATATCTCATTAATAGGAACTCAATGGTAAAAAGACAGACGAAAACGTAGTCCGTATGTAGAAGTTATGAATTTTACGCGGACATTTAACAGTATAATCTCCTCGTACTATTAAATTTAAAATCGGTCACGAATTATCCAATGGAGTCAAAAGGAAATTTGTATATCTTGTCTTTACCTACGCGTGGATATAAAGAACGTCAAAAACGGAGTTCGTATGCGAAATGTATGAATTTTTAAAGATTGGCTATTTTACCTGCGTCCGACGCTACGTGTCAGCACCTGACTTCGCCTTGGAGCCTACGTAAGGCTCACAACGTGAGAACCCTTTCTCACGACGTGAATTGGCCCAGACAGCCTATAAATAGAGGCGTAAATCACCCCCAAAACTAACACCTTTCATACTCTTTCTCTCCCATTACCCCCAAACCCTCTTCCCTTTTCGCTAGCACCTCCTAGGTGTTAGAGGCGAGTCCCAGAGCGTCGGAAGGCTCCGAGAAGAAGAGCTTTCGGCTCGGAAGTTCTGCCCCTGCAGAGCCCGACTCCTAGCCAAACCCCTGGTAAGTGAGATATGCTTACCCTACCTTAAGTATAACTTATGTTTAAATATAGTAATGTTATTAGGACCTTATAATAAATACTTGGGCTATTATTATGAGTTATATAAGTGTCGTTATAATATTTTTTTTAACCACTCGCGGTACGGGGAATCTGGTTTAAAGGGACACATAGGGTTGTTGGATTTCAGAAGTGCTATATGCCACAATGGTCCTGCCCTCCGGTGTTTTATGTCTGGCCCTGTCTGTACATAGTGGTTGGAAAATATTGTTTAAATGCTTATATAATAGTAATAATAGCTAGACTATTAATTAGTCGCAGTTAACGTCAGACTAAACTCTAGTGGTATTGATACTAGGTTTTGTCAAGGGAAAATTGTTTTGAGATAACGAAGTCTTGTCTGAGTACTGAGTCACCACCTTACCAGGTGAGTGCATAGTTACTTTCATCTTACACATAGATATGAAGTATTTTAATATAAATTACGTGCTATGTGTGCATATTGTCTAAATACTTGCTGTCTATGCTGAATGAAAGATTTTATACATGTTTTAAATGATTTAAACTATATATTTATTTTATATCTACAAAATATGTTGGGTAAAACATGGGTAGATAAAGTATGAATTGAATGTTGAGATAAGAGATGATATAGACCACAAGATAAGGGTGAGAGGTGAACAATGAGAGAAGCCTTTTACCCAAGCGTGGCCCCGTCAACTAGAAGAGTGTGGATGACAACCACAGACTATTCTAGACAGTCCAGTGGAACACTAGCAGGCTCGCAACCTGTAGGTGTTGTGAACGATGTGTTCACCCGGTGTACTCTAAACTCGGGCGACTATGCAGACTTAGTGCTCGAATCTTGGCGACCATGCAGACTTGGTGTCTAAAACCTGGCGACTATGCAGACTTAGTGCCTAAACCCTGGCGACTATGCGACTTAGTGTCTGTTGTGTAAACCCTGGAGACCATGAAGACTTGGTGCCTAAACCCTGGCGACTATGTGACTTAGTGCCTATTGAGTAAACCCTGACAATGATGGATTTCGTGCTGATTCCTTAGGACAATTCTTAGGAATGAATGAACGAGAAATAGTTGATTCTTAGGGTAGACCCTTAAGAGTAAAGAAGATAACGGGGATGGGTAATTGGGTTGATTGTTTGATGTTTAAACATAATAATTATATTATTGTGGGTTGAAAACCCTGTGTACTCACCAGGTTTCCCAACCTGACCCACTGAAGCTTATTTGTATCACAGGTGTCGATACGAAGCTACTTTACACTGAGAGATTTAAAAGAGATGTAGATCACTAGTGTAAATGAATGTAAGTTATGTTTATGCTTATGTTTCTGTATTAACGATGACATCCCAAATGTTTTAAAATGGATAAAAATACATTTCTTCGGAAATGCTTTGATAACGTACTTATCATGTTTTTCTTGGAACAAATTCCGCAACATTTTTATTAAAAGAGGTACTCTGATTTTTATAAAGCATAAACAAAATTGGTCTTTTCTAGCCGTGAAAAAGGGATGTCACATACCATTAGTGAAGCGTTGAATTTCTATAAAACACCCGCGATTCGAAAATATTGGATGATTATGCCTGACACTGGTATTTTAATTGCAAATAAGTATGGTGTTATTGTTCATTTCTTAAGCAAAGATGAATCTTCAGTGTCTTTCCCACTTTGGAGTGGTCCACCAGATTTCCCAAATCATCCAATTATAAATATCACCGTCCTTAATGGTTGCCATTATATTAAGATTGATTTACAATAGGGTCATCCAATGGCTATTGTTTCTTGGTTGAGGAACATGCACAAATCAGCACATTGTACTGGATGACAAACATTGTATCACGCTAGATTGTCAACTTACGTTCGACCATATAGACAATTCAATAATTGTCGTACTGGAAGAGTTTACGTATCGGATAATTCATGAAATGTAAATTTTAATTTATTTAATAATAAAACTGTATGCTTATGTTCTATCATGCTCGATTGTTATTATTATTATTATCATTATTATTGTTAACATTTTTTAATTAATTAATTAATTAATAATAAAAATAAAAATAATTATTATTATAATTATAATAATAAATGTAAAAAATCAAAAAAAATAGTTATAATAATAATTATAATTAATAATAATAATAATAATAATAATAATAATAATAATAATAATTATTATTATTATTATTATTATTATTATAATTAATGTAACAAAAAGACAACGAAAGGACATAAAATCGACAAAAAACAAAAAAAGGGGGTAGAAATGAGAATTTGGGGGGTACATACAAAAAACCCCTCCAAGAAATTGTCCGCCTCTTATGGAGGAAGGTTTTGAAACCTCTTGCTTAACTATTGAACAATTACAATTAGACCTCTGCACTTTTGGTTAATCCAATTAATTCCAAAATCAATTCTAATTAATTATTAATTAAATAATACTATTTCTGGTTAATATATTATTTCCATTTCATATTAATAAATTCATTTATTGCTATTTGTTAATCATATAATAAATCAATAAATCAGTCTCTCTCTCTCTAAATGTCATCCTATTCAATTACTAGGTTTGAGGGCAACCCAAAAGGACTTTGCTAATAATTCAAGTATATACTAGTTCAGTTATTGGCTTAGACACCAAATCCAACAAATAGGGAGTCTAGCAGTACAATGGGCGTAAACTAGGTAGTACGTTGAGTATACTAGGCTGAAGGGGACGCGTTTTTAGGGTGTTATGTTGGGCGGAACTTATGGTACGCTAGGTGTACCGCTGCTGTGTTAAAACCCTATTTACATGGTTTTGAGCCCTATTTAAGGACTCTAACCACTTGGGGTCCTTTCTAACATCAGTCTCCACCCTCTTGAGCCTCCAAATTAAAACCCTAGCTCCCTTGAGAAAATCTTGAGCCTTTTCACGTATTTTGGGTGCATTTTGGAAGAAACAGAAGTCCAAGCCTGTTTATTGTTGAAGCTCAAGCTTGTGGATCCAGAGCCTACAGTGCTTTTATCAACTCCAGAAGGTATAAAGCTTGAACCTTGATGAGTCATTTGTTAGATCTAGCTAGTTTATGTTTTATGAGTTTTTTGGTCCCATAATCTTGGTATTCATGAGTATGATTTACTCTAAACCATAAGGGTTGTCCTTTCAGACGTTTTTGAGTGCTAGGAACCATACAAATGTGATCTTGTTTCCTTTCTTCCCTCGATGCAAGAGTTATGATGTTTTGGTTTGTGTATTAAGTTAGGGTTTTGGTTTTTGGACTCTTTCTAGTCATGGAAAGTCATAAAGTTGGAAACTTTATGACTTAGAATCATATTTGGGACTAGATCTGAACTTTGGACATGATATCGTAATGGAATAAGAACTTAATAAGGAAGAATGGGATCATGTTGAGTATGTTGGGCATACCTAGTGGTACGTTATGCGTACTGGGCTATGACCCCATATTTTTGGCTAAGGACTTACTACGCTAAGTGTAGTGACTGAGTACGTCGGGCATACTCAGTCAGTGTTTACCTATTTGACTTTTGACCTTGACCTTGACTAGGAATTTGACAAAGTTTGACCAAGGGGAATTTTGGGTAATTTGAGTAGTGGTTTGAGTTTAGGTGATTGTTTATTGTATAGGTGAACGATAGAGTCAGCTGTTGGAGCAGTGACATGTTTAGCTACATTTCAGACTGTGAGGTGAGTTTTCCTCACTGTACTTGTGGGTCGAAGGCACCAATGCTGACACATTAGGTTACGTATCCTAGTTTATAGGATGTTGCTATGTTATATTGTTCTTTTAGATTTGCATGATTATTTGTTGCGGCTATATGCTTTATCTGTTGCATATGTCAATATAGTGCGGTTTTGCGTTGAGGATTTATTGCTATGTGCGTAAGCCAACATACAGGGGCATTCCGGTCCGATGACTGATTGGGCTAGGGTATTCCAGTCTGATGACTGATTGGACCTGTTGCATTTTGGCATTCCAGTCTGATGACTGATTGAGCCAAGATATTCCAATCCGATGACTGATTGGACCCATTGCATTTTAGCATTCCAGTCCGATGACTGATTGGGCCAGGTATTCCACTATGATGACTGATTGGTACGAGGCATTCCAGTTCAATAACTGATAGGGATGGGGGTAATCCATCCCGATGGTCATGGACCCGAGGGTAATCCAGTCCAATAATTGTGGACCCAACATGCATGTTCGTATATGTTCTGTTGTGTGGGGTATTTTTGGGGAACTCATTAAGTTTTGAATTACAGTTTGGTTTCATGGTTTCAGGTACATCAGATGATTGGGTCAAGGCGAAGGCGTGATCGTACAGATCATCCTCAAATATTTTATTGATATATGATTTCGGGAAACTCTAATTTATGGTTATGACTTTTGGAAACAATGTTTTGTAAGATTTATGGGTTATTAAATGGTTTTAAAAATAAAAATTTTATCGTGATTTTTGGGATGTTACAAGCCTGCAATACCACGTCAGGTAAGAAGAAAGAGACAGGCAAGAGTTTCCGAAAATGAAACATATGGTCCCTAAGGTTCAGTTATGTTGGCAGATAATGTAACACCCGTGTTTCGAGGCTAAGCATTATTGCGATGATGTAATAGTCTATGTCAACCATTGTAACCTATTTTAAAGTAATAAAGATGAATTACTTGGATATTATGTGAATTATGTGATTTTATACTTGTTTGTAAAGATATAATAAAAATAGGCGTAAAAAATAACACGTTAGATAAGCTCGATGTCTATGAAGAAAGTTGTAGTGGTCGTGACAAGGATTTCAAGGATATAAAGAAAGTCGAAATCCAAGTTATAACGAAGAAGTTATGACATGTCGAAGTTTCGTGATAGAACCGACATGACGTTGCATGACGTAAAAAGTAAGTTTACGATAAATTGCTTTTTAGCCTTACCGATCTAAACAAAAGTCGTAGTGTTCGTTAAACTGATAGCATGCATAAAAAGAACGCCCAAATCTGACTTCGTATGAGGAAGTTATGATTTTTCCAAGTTCGGATTAACAGTACACAGTCCGGAGTTCGAATAGTAGATTGAACGATTTTCGGCCGACATGAACTAATCAAGAATCAAAGGTCTCGTTAATATTAGTTCAACGGTAAAAAGACAGACAAAAACGGACTTCGGATGAAAAAGTTATGAATTTTTAACGGACTTTTCTTGTCCCAGTTTGTTAAAAATACAAATTTAAAAATAGATTCAAAATTAGTCAATAGAGTCCAAATGAAACTTGTAGAGTACGGTCTCACCTACACGTGGATATAAAGAACATCGAAAACAGAGCCCGTATGCGAAAGTTATGAATTTTAGAAGTCAAAATGGGAAATTACGAGACTGGGTGCGAGGCTACGCTCCGCGTAGTCCGAAGTACGCCTCGCGTCCGAGTACGCCGTGCGTATGAAGGATGAACGCTACACGGTCTCACATTGCTCGGTCTAGAAGAGGCCACGATGCACCACCGAGGAACTGACACCTTCCCTTACACCCCGCGTAGATCCGAAGTACGCCTAGCGTACTGCGAGGCTTCGACCTTATAAAAGGGGGTGCGAGGCCAACCGATTTCCTCACTCATTTACACCTTTATTTCTCTCCCTACTCTCTCTCTAGCCACCCTTAACCACCGCGAAGCCTAGTGAACCTCCCTAGCGCTAAAGGAAACCCCCGGAGCGCCCGAAGGCTTTAAGAAAAAGAGTTTTTCGGTTTGGAAACTCTGCCCCCGCAGAGCCCGGTTTTCAAGCAAACCTCCCAGTTTCGTCAAATAAGATCATTTTAAGAAGCGAAGTGTTGTCTGAATCATCACCTTATCAAGTGAGTGTATAGTCACTTTCATCTTACACATAGATATGAAGTATTTTATATAAATTACGCGATATGTGTATATATATTATCTGTTTACTTGAGATCTATGATGGATGAAGGATCTAAACCTCTTTCTTTTCAGATCTGAACTAATTCTTCCAGATCTAAACTTTTTCTTCCAGATTTGAAACTTTTCCTTTAGATCTAGACTTTCTCACTTCAGATCTAAACTATATATATATATATATATATATATATATATATATATATATTATACTTGAGATATATGTTGTATGAAACATTTAAACTTCGTTTTCATATCTGAACTGTATATGTATTTTATATCCACAAATATGTTGGGTAAAACATGGGTAGATGAAATAGTTGGTGTGTGATGAAATAAAATGATGAGAGGCCTCGGTGTTGATGATGATCCAGTCATCTAGTGGAGTATGGATTATTACTACAAACTTTTCTAGGAAGTCTAGTGGAACGCTAGCAGGCTCGCAACCTGTAGGTGTTTGTGAACGATGTGTTCACCAGTGTACCCCATCCCCTCATGGTTTCCTGACGGACACTTATGGCCGATGAATCCCCTCAGCAGTAGTGTCTACCCCGAAGATGATCCTTACGCTAGGTCCATTTTATTAGATGCTTTAGAGACGTAAAGTAAGGATAACGGGAACGGGTAATCGGGTTGGTTTGGTTTGATGAAATTTATAAACTTATATATTATGGGTTGAAAATCCTATATGCTCACCAGGCTCCCCAGCCTGACCTACTCAGTTTCTTGTATTACAGGTAGTGACAAGAGCATAGTTGGATGATCTGACGAGAGATTATGGATTTTAGGCCAGTAGAAAATAAATAGAATGATGTAAGGCCTATGTTGTTTTTTAGGCCAATTTTGTTCTGTGGCCTAGGATGTTTTTGGTTTATGCTTTTGATCTGTATCGATGTTGACATCCCGAGTTTTGTAATACAATGAAAATACATTTCGTTAAGGAAATGATTTGATAAATCTTTATCATATTTTGTTTTGGGAACAAATTCTGCAACACTTTTCTTTGAAATATTACTCTGATTTTATTATAAAAGCATAAACGAAATCGCTCTTTTCTGGTCGTGAAATTGGGGATGTCATAGTTGGTATCATAGCATTAGTTTAAGTGAAGTAGGAATTTGTAGGATTTCTATACTTAAACTTAGAATGCTAAGTGATGATTGTGAGATGAGTGTCTCCCATATTTTAGACACAAGCACTAGTTTATTTTAGGCAAGATGCCTAAAATGCTTTTATGTGTTAAATGCTTTATGTTTTCCTTTTATGTGTTAAATGCTTTATGTTTGCCTTATATGCTGTTATTTGTTCGGATCTATGTTCCGTTGCCGACCGGATCTGGAAACCTTATGCGTTCATGATTCTAAGCGTTCGATTACGATATGAGAACTAGCATGTAACGTTTCGGAGTGATAAGGAGGATTTAAACGCCTATCGTAAATAAATATCTAAATTCACCTAATTTGATGTATAGATCGAAATAGAAAGAACCCAAAGCGGAGCTGGAAACACAAATAAAAACAGGAATCAACAGTCTCGTCCTCAACTGATTGAGCAGGTGCCAATAGTAGAAGCTGCACCTGAGCCAGTCACAATGGGTGGAGTTCAAGCCATGATTTGGGCTATGATGGCTGAACATAAGGAAGAAATGAGGCAAATATTGCTGAATAACAGGGATGAACCTTCAATGCTTGTTGAACAACCAGAACTGAATAACGGACAGTCAGAGGAAGGGAATTACGGCCGCACTGTTAGTCAAGTGGAACCCCCAGTGGCATGAAGGAATGACCCGGAGACGGAAATCGACAGAGATGGACATATGTATAAGTACTTCTTAAGTGCCAAACCACCAAGTCTTTCCGGAAGTCCAAAACCGGTAGAGATTATGGACTGGATCTCCGAAATGGAGATCGTATTTGAAAGCTGCAATTGTAGCGATAAGAAGAAAACCGTTTTTGCGGTCAGACAACTGAAGACCGGAGTTCTAAGTTGGTGGAAGTTATTAGCGGATACGATTCCACGAGGAGAAGCTTTGAAGATGTCTTGGGAAACGTTAATGGAGCAGTTGAAGATGTAGTACTCCTCCGAGATAGATCGGATCGGTCTGAACAATGAGTTCAAGAACTTGAAGAAGGGGAGAATGAGCATTGATGACTATGCTACTGTATTCACCGAGAAGATGAAGTTATTTCCATACCTGGTGCCGACTGAACTCGCCAAGATATAGAAATTTGTTAATGGATTGCCATCAGACTTTGGCCCAACAGTTAAAATGGCAAGCACGTTGAAGGTAGCCGTTGGAGCAGCCAAGAATGTTGAGACCCAATTAAAAGAAAGGGGTTTGGAGAGAATAGAAGTTGGTGAGAAAAGGAAGTTCGATGGATCTTCGAGATCCAACAAGAAAAGTAAATCCTCGAAGTTTGGTTCGAGAGGAGGAGGAGGCAGAGTGAAATGGTGTGAAAAATGCAAAATGAAGCACCATGGGAAATATGACGGGGAGGTCACTTGTTTTAAGTGTGGAAAGCCTGGGTACTATGCCAATGAGTGCACCATCAACAAGAAAGTCTCTATATGTGTAATGAGGAAGGGCACATATCGATGGACCGTCCGAAGAATAAGGAGGCATCAAGGCCTAATGTCCAACTGAAGCCGAAGGCAAGAGCTTTCCAGATGACCCTGGAAGCCACGAAGGATGCAGCGAACGTCACTTCAGGTACCTTTCTTGTAAATGGATTGCATGCCAATATATTTTTTGATTCCGAAGCAAATTACTCCTTTATATCACATAAATTTGGTGGAAGACTAGCATTGCCTATAAAAAAACTTGATAATGCTCTAGTTGTAGAAGTTGCTAGTGGCAAATTCATACATGTTAGCGATTGCATTAAGAATATCGTCATTGACTTGAATGGAAACGAATTCCATGAGGAGTTGTTAGCCATTGAGTTTAATGGTTTAGATATCGTACTGGGAATGGATTGGCTTAGCGTCATTGATGCCGATATGTTGTGCAAGAAAAAGATAGTAAGGGTAAACCCGCCTGGGAAAGAGTCATTTATGGTGTACGGGGACAAACGCAGAGTGGATTCTGGAATCATTTCCTTGATGAAAGCTAGAAAATGTTTCCAAAGGATGGACATCATACTTGGCATTTATGATCGATGCTAAGAAGGAGAAAAAGGAGATGCAAAGTATACCAGTGGTGTGCAACTATCCGGAGGTCTTTCCCGAAGATCTTCCTGGATTGACCCCTGATAGACAAGTAAAGTTTTGAATAGACTTGGTACCAGGAACGACACCAATAGCAAAAGCACCCTACTGATTAGCACTGACGGAGATGAAAGAGCTTGTGATGCAACTTCAGGAGCTGTTGGAAAATGGTTTCATTAGACCAAATTCATCACCCCGGGGAGCTCCGGTGTTATTTGTAAAGAAGAAAGATGGAAGCATGAGGATGTGCATAGAGTACAGAAAGCTGAACAAGGAAACAGTAAAGAACAAGTACATATTGCCATGAATTGACAACCTATTTGATCAGCTGCAAGGCTCGATCTATTTCTCCAATATCGATCTTAGGTTAGGATATCATCAGTTGAAGGTGAGGGAGCAGGATATTGAGAAAACCGTATTCAGAATGAGGTACGGATACTATGAGTTCTTGGTTATGTCGTTTGGACTAACCAATGCTCTAGAAGCATTCATGGATTTGATGAACAGGGTTTGTAAACCATTCCTCGATAAATATGTGATAGTGTTCATAGATGACATTCTGGTTTATTCAAAGAGCAAGTAGGAGCATGGAAAGCACCTGCGATAAGTGTTAGAAGTTCTAAAGAAGGAGAAGTTGTATGCAAAATTCTCCAAATGTGATTTTTGGATTCGAGAATTCCAATTCTTGGGTCATGTGGTTAACCAAGAAGGGATCATGGTTGACCCAACAAAGATTGAAGTTGTGATGAAGTGGGAACGACCGAAAAGTCCCACGGAGATCCGAAGCTTTCTGGGATTAGCTGGATATTACCGAAGGTTTATCCAAGGCTTTTCTTCGATAGCTGCTCCATTGACAGCTTTGACCCATAAAGGAGCTACTTATACTTGGAGTGAGAAGTACGAGGAAGAATTCAAGAAGCTAAAAAAGAAGTTGTGTGAAGCATCGATTATTTCTCTACCCGATGGAGTTGGGACTTCGCATTTTATAGCGATGCATTTGGATTTGGGTTAGGTTATGTTTGATGGGCTTTGAGCATCCTAACACTCCTATGGTGTACATGCAACCCTAGAAACCTTGGATCTATGTTTTACTATGAATACATGCAAATTTGTTTTTCCAAGGTTCATAATCTATCTAGCATGGCATGGGGAACTTTGAACATAAAGGCTAGAAGAATTACATACCTTTTTGATAGTGAGTTGATTCCTTGGAGTTTGAGAGCCAAGCACCAATAATGTGGATGCCTCAAATGGAAATCACAAATCACCACAAACTTGGAAAAAACTATGAGAGTGTATGTTTGCTTCTAGAAATCGACCACCTTCTTACACACACACAACTAGTGCCATTTCAAGCATCATAAGCTCCTTTATATAGTGTGGAGGATTAGGGTTACATCCATGTAAACCCTAATACCCATGACTCTTCCTTTCTAAGGATCCATGGGTTAAAAGCTCCATGGACTATCCATGGACTCCCATGCGAGCCAAGCCCATTCCAAATGAGTATTAGCCCACACTTATATAAATACAAGAGTCCATATTTAATTAGTCACCTTTTTTATCACCAAATTAATTCTAAATTAATTTATGATCAATACTACTTAAATAATATGATTTCATATTAATATATTATAACTTATAATATATTAACAAATCATAAACATACAATTCTCAAAGGTTTAACCATACAAATAGTTCAAGTGAAGTGCAACCCAAATAGACCATGCCGGGTCGGATCAAGTATATACCACATAAAGTTATGGACTTAGACACCTTATCCAACAGTCTCCCACCTGGATAAGTCTAATAACTATATTTGCCTATATTACTTCAGGAACCAACCGGAAATCGTAGCTCTTAAAATTTTGTTGAACTATGAAGCGCCATTTTAGATAAGTGGTCATATAATCCTCTGTTCTTAAGATATCAGCCGGACAAATACATGGAACAACGTCGTACTTATTGTCCAATAGTTTGTTTCCCGATTTCCGATTTGTTTGACATATAACTAAATTGAACACATCAATTAGGTTCTGACCGGGCCCGGTACATAGGTCAAAACAAAATCATCGAGGGGCCCAGATATCGCTTCTAATCCTCCAAGGACTATAAGGAACAGATAAACTTTCACTCATATACTTGTTTCTACTACTTGTTGAATTATACACAAAGGCACGTTTTATAACATCAAGTTACTGATGGGTTTTCATGCAATAAATGCATAACCAACTCATAGGCAACAACTCATATCTCTAGGTTTGAAGACTTATATGATATTACCATCTCACGATCACTCGAGATAAATTCCATGAAGTGATGCAAGTGAGCATGGGTTTATTCCAATACTCAGAACTTATGAGCACTCATGAATGTTGTAGCAACCATTGCTATGGCTAAACACCTTTAGTCATCTACAAGCCCAATTCATGACAGTCTTAATTCATACCTACTTCCGACGTCTGACCGACTGTCGAAGTTTGAATAAAGTAATTTATTCTGGAAGTCAAAACATGTAGAGTTGAAACAATAGTAAATAATTGACAAAAGACAGTAACACCTTACTCATAAATAAACACACCTTTTATTCATCATCAAATGTCGATTACATTTTACAAGTTTCAGAAATAGCTATCTAATTTGTAAAACTAACATCATCCTTCAGCCTGATGCGCCTCGCATGCTGTAAATGCCTAACCCTTGTTAGTCCCTTCGTGAGGGGATCTGTAGGATTCTCTTTTGATGATACCCTCTTTGCCACAAGGAGTCCTTCTTTTATCATGTGTCTTATGAAGTGAAATTTTCTGTCAATGTGTCGGGATCTGCCATGATCTCTGTGAGAACCCGAAGTTTCTATCTAGTACTTTCAATCAATTCAATCAAATTCAGACTTGTTTCTGCTATCTTTTAGCACTGTTTAGAGTCTGTTTGAGTGTTCTAAGCCTAGTATATTCAAGAAACGGGTGTTAGGAAGTATCTGCTTGAGTCCATTGTGCCTTAATCAAGCTTTAAACCCATTAAGAGGAGTTTACAGCCAAACCTTCATGTTTGGGCCGTAAACTCATGAGTTGGCCGTGAACTCATGTTAAATACATGAGTTTACATCTTTTTCCTCATTTCTCTTTCATTTCAAGGCTAGAAACCCCATTTCTCTCTCAAGTATCATAAGATCTTCATCCCGATCTTCCAAAAATGTAAGAATTCTTTCTCTTGATTTGTTGTTACATCTCCTTATCTAGTGGTTGTACATGATTTCATCCATGAAATCTCTTCATTTTGATAGATCTTCAAGTGTTCTTCATTTCACTAAGAACACACACTAGTGTTCTTGAACCTTAAACACCCTTACAAGCTTCTTATAAGTAAGTACACTACTCTTAGCTTATTATATGATTGAATCACTTGTTAAACACTTAGAAAACATCAAGAAACTCAAGAACATATGGTGTTTACGGCCAAGGAAATCTCCTTGGGCCGTAAACACTAATTAGTGGTGTATTTGTGCCACCACTCCTTCCTAAGGCTTAGACTCGAACCTAGAACACTTCCTAATGACTTGTAAGACCTTAACACACAAAATGGTACATGTTACCATGATTTTACGGCCGTAAACTCAATGGGCTATAAACCCATGGGTCGTAAACACATGTGGTAATTACCAGTTGGGACGTAAACTCCTATGTGAGGTCCTACAACCCTTATATGCAACCCTATGTACTTCTAGCACTTGAATCAAAGTGTTTTTCAAGTCCTAGGGTGTCTTTACTTGCTTAATTAGTTGTGTAATCACTAATTAGATACATATATGTGTCATTATATGTTAAATAGGGTCCGAGTGTGTGCTCAAGTCTTCACTTGACACCTAGCATCCTATACAACACTTTCATCCAAACCACTCACTACAGGTGAGTTCATACCCCTTAATCAACCTTTTAAATGATTTTAAATGCTTTTATGGGAGGGGGGAATACAAGTTGAACTAACATAGTTATTATATCAATCAGATGTGATTAATAACTATCAAACAAAGAATTTGCTATTCAATTAGCTGTTTTATCCAACAAAGGATTTGCTATTAAATTAGCTGTTTTATCAAACAAAGGATTTGCTATTCAATTAGCTGTTTTATCAAACAAAGGATTTGTTGGGTTTTGAGCATTCTAACATTCCTAAGTGTACATGCAACCCTAAATACCTTGGATCTATGTTTTCTCTATTATACATACAAATGTGAACATCCAAGGTATTATCCTAATCTAGCATACAAAACAATGAATATAACAAGATAGAATACATACCTCTTTGATGTAGAATATCTACATGAAGCTTGAGTGCCTAGTGCCTCAAGTGTGACACCTCAAATGGTTCACACAACACCAAATACACTTGGAATAACTTGAGAGAAACTTGAACACTACTAAAATCAGCTAGCCCTTTCTTATTATTCATAGTGTCTGATTTTTCCCAAAGAATATGATCTTATATAGTTGTTACAATTAGGGTAAACCCTAATTGTCATGGCCTTCCATTTCCTTGGATCCATGGGTTCAAATACACCATGGAGCATCCATGGACCATCCTATGGGTTTTAGCCTAACTTGATTATCCATGGAGCATTAGCCCACTATACAAGTATGGATGATTTACACAATCAACCCATATATTTAATTAGTCTTCTTTTGATCACTTAATTAATTCTAGATTAATTCTTGATCAATACTAATTAAATAATCCTATTAATATATTAGAACTTATAATATATTAATCAACCTTAAGTGTTATTTCTCTCATTATAGTCTATCCAAGTACATGATGCCATGCAACCCAAATGGACCATGCCGGGTCGGGTCAAGTCTTACCAATTATAGTTATGGACTTAGACATTAATCCAACAGTCTCCCACTTGGATAATTCTAAAACTATTATTTCAAGTATGACTTCAAGAACCGACTGGCAATCGTAGCTCTCAAAAGCTTCCGTCGAACTCTAACCTTGCCGATGAACTCTGACCTTTGTCAATGACTTGTCCATTAGATAAGGGATTATATATTCCTCCATTCTAGATATCATATGGACTGAGACATGGATTATAAATCATTCTCTCTGTCCATCTGTTGTTTCCCGATTTCTGATTCATGATGACTGACTGATTGAACAAATCAAATCACTCCTGGCCCGGCCGAGCACTTCCATTTGTCATCATCAAATCATCGAGGGCCCACAGATAACGCTTTTATCCCAAAGGTAAAAGGAATGGATAAACTTCGACTCATATGGCTTGTTCTACTACTTGTTGAATCATACACAAAGGCACGTTTTATAACACCGAGTTACCGAATGCGTTTTCGTGCAATCAATGTACAACCAACTCATAGTAACAACTCATATCTCTAGGTTTGAAGAATATAAGATATTATCGTCTCATGATCACTCGTGATAAAATCCATGAAGTGATTCCAATGAGCGCGGGATGAATCCAATACTCAGAACTTATGAGCACTCATGAGTGTTGTAGCCCTTTTGTCCAACATCTTAGACCTCTACAAGCCAACCCATGGCAGTCTTAATTCATATCTACTTCCAACATATGACCGACTGTGGATGGTTTGAACAACTTAGTCAATCAGGAAGAACGACCTAGTTATTCTGGAAGTCAAAACATGCAAAATGAAACACAATAATAATAGAATCTAATATGGTATCAAAACCTATGAACATAAATAAAACACCTTTTATTTATCACCATATGATTACACATTTTCATTGTATACTGTTTTAGCTATCAACTTTATTCTTGAATTAAAACAATAGTTGTCCCATGCTCCAAGCATGTACATTATTTTTTCTAAACACTAGTCATGCCACACACCAAGTATGCATACTATGTTTGTCTATGATCTTTACTTTGTGAAATAGATCAATTGAACATAACTCCAATGATCCTCATTTCACATTCCCAATTCCTTACTGCAAATGCAATAATTCCAAATTCATGCCATTTACTACAATCTGTTAGATTCTAAACATATATGCATTGATCCTCTTGTAATGATTATGCACAAAGTCAGAAAGACTTGACAACAACCATTACAGAGCATTCCAAAGGAGATCAACTCCTTGGAAACATTCTTCTTGCATTAAGTTTCCTTAATCTTACATAGATTGAAATTTTCTAACTTTGAAACATTTCCATATTCCATTTTGACTATCACTTCTGAAAAAGAGTTGCCTCCTTACAGATTATGTCAATATGGTCCTTCCAGAATTATCACTATGCTTCCAACTGTCCTTGAGCAACCAGTTTTTGGTAAACCTTATATTATCCTCGACAATTGTTTAATCCTTTTAGTCATATCCAATTCTAGACCTTTTCCCTTCTTAATGCCCCAGACATTTGGAAAATTTTAGAAAGGATGAATATAGCACATGTAATCGATCCTATATCCGAAGCATATGGGACACGATTCATGATGTCTCACATAAAGACTAAACCAGCCTTTTGCTATAATATTTCCATTTCTATTTGCCAAGTTCTCATAATTCAGATTATGAAAAGGAATGCCGTAATCATAATCGAATTTTAGAACGCAAATAATGGACCCATATATAGAATTTCCTTATGTTGAGCCATTCCAACATGAAATTCATATATATATATATATATATATATATATATATATATATATATATATATATATATATATATATATATCCTTGACTAAATACGATTAAAACCTCAATCTAAGCTTTTAGATTTGAGATGAAGTATAATTTCCTCTCCCTTAATTATAGAAAAACAACTCTTTCCCAATTGAAACTTTTTGTTTTCTATAATTAACATTGCTAACTTGCAACCTTTTTCATAATTATCATGCTCCCACTAACATGATGATTATTAGCATAACACTTATGCTCCCACTAGCTTTGACATGTACTCAGAAATCAGCTGAACTTCTAGAAAAAACAATACTTTATTGACTTTCTTACCAAAGTTCAGATTTCTGATACTAGATTGCTTTGATAAAACTTTATCAATATCATACACCTTATCTTAGATAGCTCACAGGTGTGTCTAAACAATTTCAGAACTATGAAAATGGATGCCATAATCATAGTCTCAATTGTTTAGACCTTTGCCACTTCTCACAAGTCCATGTTAGTGTGCCGGTAAACCACACACGCTCCACTAACGACTTTGAGAATGCAAATATCACAATTGCTATCTAGCTAAAATCTACTTAGTGAAAGTGTTTCCTCACCATCATTTTCATGAATCGGAGAGAAACCTTATGACACTTAGATTTAATAGTGTATGTGTTCTTATACATGTGAATTGTCAAAACCATAGTCACAAGACAAGGATAATGACAAATTCAAACTCATATGGACTGAATTCAATCTTAATTTCTTGCCATCTGGCAGCTCAAGGGCCTGCCATTGCTTCCAAGTTGTTGTGCAGCCAATTGAGAACTCTAAGAACTCATATGCAAAGCCAACTTTAAATGGAATGGGCACAAAATATGTCAACACGATAGGTTATAAACCTCAAGTCGTGTGCTAGTGAAGAACTTCAGGTTTTATTCTTGATTAGTTCTTGAGACTTCCAAGACCTTTAAGACTCCCACTGTCCTCTTGACATATAAGACTCCCTTGTCAAATATTCAAGAAATATTGTGGATTCTAATCAAGACAAACATTTCACACAATTGGCCTTAGTTGGTCTTTGTTTTATCCAAAACATCACAACTTACCAATTTCAAATGTCCATGAGTAGAAAACTTTTACTCTTACATTTGACAAGTGTTTTAAACCTTCTTTTAAGACATGTCACTCTATTTGCAATCTTGGAGTATGACTCTAAGAATTGATTTGGAACGAAGTATGAATCATCTTCTTGATTTAACCACTTCAACAATTCATAGCTCCTCTTCTTAGCTATCAGAATGCACTTAGAGGATGAATTTTGAAAGGTCTCTTAATCATTAAGATGATCATATAACATGATACTAAAGTACTCTCCCATCTTTTCAGATTTGAGAAACTTTTATCTTTTTACCTAAATTGATTCTTCTTATCCGGTTTGTCAAACATTGGAACCCTTTCCAATGTCTCAGAGTTACACTTAAACTTGTAAGTATAACCATATTTACTGAACTTTAGTAAATAACGACGAATAGTCTTAATGATTATTTGTGGTGGACTTAATCAGTGCACAAGAAAGTGTACTCGATCCTTTACTTGACTCACACATCCATGTGAACAAGTAGTTAGTATTAATTTTTCCAATTCTTGAAAGTTCTCATTCATCATGCTATACAACTTGCATGATTCCAAGTTTCTATCCACCTGAACCTTGGGTGATGAGAATCTTTCCTTATTTGGTAAATTTAGACACTACCACAAATGAAAGAATCAAATTCATATTTCCACTCTTGCTCTTAATGGATTCTTATCAGCAACAAATTTTCACAAATGCCATTGTAAGGATATTTTAAATTAAATAAAATCAAAAATTTCCTTGTATTTTAAAAACTTTGCGGAAAAACTTATCATTACAATCCATATGAAAACTTGTTGTTATCTATTCCTAAGCAATATCTCCTAAGAAGTAGCTCAAGAATCTGATCTTCAAACTACGCGATAGAAATCCATCTACTCGATCTGATTCAGCATATTCTTTCTTTAAGTTTCTTCATTTTTCTTTGATTCTTAAAACATCAACATGTGACCCAGTCACATCATGTAATAAGAATCTCGAAATAGAAACTTAGCAGAGTTAGATAGTGGACTTTACCTGAAGTAGAGTCAAACTTATTGACTTTAACACCCTTAGGTAAATTGGCAGCTTCGCAACCAATGCCCCTTCCTTTGGCAATTTAACATATGGATGCTTTGGTAATTGAACATGGGACTATCACAGACTTGGCCTTTCTCTTTACCATTTGGTCAACCGAGTTGACTATGGCTGATCCCTTTCCATTGGGAAGAGATCGCTTTACTGGATATCAAATGTCATCATTGTCAATGTCCATAAAGTTTTAGGAAGTTGATCTTAGCAAATAGATAAGATCATTAAGGGTCTTGTCATAGTCTATTTCATAGGAATCCCAAAAGAACTCACTATGTGACTTAGAAGGTGATTGAGCCACCAACTTCCTCAAGACTTTGACACCCAACTCTCCCGGCTTGTCAATATGTGACTACATCTCCAAGATATGATCACACATAGACCTTTGCTTGCCAATAGGGCTTGAGTGACCTTAAACTTTTCAGGAACTTGTCGGTTAGGGAGAATAATTGGAGGAGGTGAAAGAAGTATGATTTCCATGAGACATCATCTTCATTTAGGAAAACTTGTTTCAAGAGATTTGGGAAGATCATGGATGTCTAAACCAGACATCTTTTGGGAGATATCCAAGATAGTTGATTTAAAGTCCTTAATATGACACCCAATACGAAATATTAAGGCTAGGACCCAACAAACTATTTTATAACTTAGAAGAGGGATGCCATAATCCAAGATATAAAATATTTGAAGGTAGGTGAATGACGATTCACCAATTTCCACCAAGATAAACAAAATGTATTATTAGGTTTTAATTGGATTTGAAACTCCTAGATCTTTTGAGATTCATTGAACTGTTCAATGGCATGTTTCAATCTCGAGTGTGCCCTTCAGGTTTTGTGACCGGGATGCCGAGGATCACAAAACAAGGTGTGAAGTAACCATGCAAATTACTTGGTACCCTTAAGTGTTTACCCCTCAATCGATGTGCCGGTTAACCACACACGCTCCATCGATACTATGATAAACATTAAGTTACCCTTTGCCTACCTTGTTAAATACGAGTTAGTGTGTCGGTTAACCACACACGCTCCACTAACCGACTTAAACAAAGTGCAAAGTGTAATTTCATGGATTAGCACCTTATTCACATTTTCCTAAGTAACTAAGATTCGGTATTAATAAGAGTTTAGTTACTTAGTATTTATCATTAATACTTTTAATGAAGGGAGAATTATAGTCCTTGTCCTACCCGTTCGACTAACGACCCTCCACCGGTCAAGGAAGCGGTGGGTGAGAGTGGACACCCATTAAACTGCCATTTTATAGGCAGTAACCTTATACCCCCCCCCCCTTATAGACCGGCTTCGTGAATGAGGCCTACTAACGGTAAGACTGACTTGCTCTTATACATACATATATATATATATATATATATATATATATATATATATATATATATATATATATATATATACATATATATATATATATATATATATATATATATTATTAACTTATAATATTATAAAGTATAAGGGTTGAATTTTAACTTTTAAAATTCTAAGGGCTAACTTGGAATTAAAGTATTCATAAGTGAAAACTTTTCAAATTCCAAAACTTGAGGGCAAGTTTTTGAAACTATTCAAAACTAATTAATTCCATAACCTATGTGTTTAAAGTAGTTTTAATCCAAAAACTCTTTAAGTTCCATAACTTGAGGACAAGTTATGGAAGACTTTAAACTAATAAAAGAATTAACTTTTCTTTATTTTATAACTTATGGAATTAATTAAGGTTACACATTTTATTACTTAATGAAGTGACTCTTGAACTTCCATAACTTGAGGACAAGTTATGGAGTCATAAAATCATTCAATGAGACAAGACTCTTCATTTTTGTAACCATTGCCAATTTTTATGAGTTTTATGAAACTTAAATGTGACTTTTCATATAACTTGAGGACAAGTTACAAAAACACATTTTAGAATCAACTCTTAGATTAATTTGGATTGAAAACAACAATTTCACATAACTTTCCTATTAATCTAAGCAACTCATAAGAACAAGATAATTCAAATCAAACTTTTCCATGTAATTAGCATAACTTTTAAACTAATACAAAACATGAATCTATTGACACTTATCTTTGAAATTGGATTAGCATGAACATTACCACATCAAAAACAAGTTGATAAGTTCAAAAACATCTTAGGGTAATGTTCCTAGTCCATTTCTAGCCAAAAAAAGTCGAATATATGTTGTCTGGGGGTCCAACTCGTCGAGTGCATGAACCAACTCGGCGAGTTGGATCGTTTTGATCACTTTTTAGGCATGGACTCGTCGAGTCTCCTGATGGACTCGCCGAGTCTGTTGCCCAGACAGCTAACAACTTCGATTTTTTTAAGCAGTTTTGCAAGTATAACAATAAAACAAACCTGGCTATGATACCACTGTTGGGTTTTGAGCATTCTAACACTCCTAAGTGTACATGCAACCCTAAATACCTTGGATCTTTGTTTTCTCTATTATACATACAAATATGAACATCCAAGGTATTATCCTAATCTAGCATACAAAACAATGAATATAACAAGATAGAATACATACCTCTTTGATGTAGAATGTCTACATGAAGCTTGAGTGCCTAGTACCTCAAGTGTGACACCTCAAATGGTTCACACAACACCAAATACACTTGGAATAACTTGAGAGAAACTTGAACACTACTAAAATCGGCTAGCCCTTTCTTATTATTCATAGTGTCCGATTTTTCCCAAAGAATATGATCTTATATAGTTGTTACAATTAGGGTAAACCCTAATTGTCATGGCCTTCCATTTCCTTGGATCCATGGGTTCAAATACACCATCGAGCATCCATGGACCATCCTATGGGTTTTAGCCCAACTTGATTATCCATGGAGCATTAGCCCACGATACAAGTATGGATGATTTACACAATCAACCCATATATTTAATTAGTCTTCTTTTGATCACTTAATTAATTCTTGATCAATACTAATTAAATAATCCTATTAATATATTAGAACTTATAGTATATTAATCAACCTTAAGTGTTATTTCTCTCATTAGTCTATCCAAGTGCATGATGCCATGCAACCCAAATGGACCATGCCGGGTCGGGTCAAGTCTTACCAATTATAGTTATGGACTTAGACATTAATCCAACAGGATTTGCTATTCAGTTAGCTGTTTTATCAAACAAAGGATTTGCTATTTAATTAGTTGTTTTATCAAAGACTTTTACATGTTAAATACTTTCTATTCAAACTCTTTTAAACTTATATTTTGTCAAATGCATATCTATATAGATATAGTTATATAAGTAGGATTGAAAGGACTTAGGACTGATAGCTCGCCTTGCTTCCTGTTCCTCGTTTGGTTGTGGACTTAGGGTATCGGTTATTTGTCTGAAGTTCGTTTCAATCTTAATTATATATTATGTATATGTGTATAGATATAAAAGTTCCTACATTCAGTTCAGTACCTTTGGGTAGCAAAGGTACACCATCATGTTCATACATACCAACAACATTTCTAGTAAACTATAATAGGTATAGTTTATGAAGTTACTAATGCTATTACTAGAACAATGAAACATACAATGAGTCAGTTCATACATGAGTCAGAACATACTATAATGAGAAATAGATAAAGAATACTATAATGAGAAACAAACATAACATACTATGATGAGAAACAAACATAATATACTATGATGAGAAACAAACATAACATAATATGATGAGAAACAAACATAACATACTATGATGAGAAACAAAGAGAACATACTACATACTAGACAGAGAGAGCATACATTTCACTAGTACATACAAAACATATACAAGTATACTATAACATAAATGTGAACCATTGTTCGGGGCATGACATCACTGTCATGGACCGATTTGTATCTAGAGTCTCCAGGAGGGAGAGCGTGAGTTTGTGTATAGATCTATACTGGATTGACTATCCTACACATTAATGTTCGCTACAGTGGGACATGCAAGTCTACGGGTGCCAAATGTCATTTCTTCCGACGTCTTTCATCGTCGTGTTATTAGTCGATAGTATGGTGCAACCATTTCACATTTAACCTTAATTAACGACCGGATTAAGGTAGAAAGTACAGCAGTATTTACTATAATACAACACTACAGTACTTTATTATTTCCCCACTGCATTCAAATTGTGATCTTTTCACATAAAAGGTAATGTAAAACTATTTTTTTGGTTAATGATTGTCACACTTGGGAAAATATACACTCTTACAAGAAACAAATGTACAGAACATTTGATGCCTTGGTAGAAGGCTACATTTAGTAGAAAATATAGGATTTTCTAGGAGATACAAACATTTACATGAAACATATACAAACATTTGCATCAAACTTTTACAAACTTATACATCAAGTACTTACAAACATTTTCATACAAACAATGACACTAAAATGCTTATGAACTCACCAGCTTTAAAGCTGATAAACTCTTTCAAAATAACTTGTATTCTTAGGTCATCAGTAGATAGGTACCGATGCCAGGTTTTGAGAAGATGGAGCTTGTTCAAGACTCATCTCTTATTTTGATTTACATTTTTGGTGTCTGATAAACTTCACAGAACACACTTGTATTAAATTATATTATTAATGCAATGGATGATGTTGTTGCTTGTTTACTACTATGCTTTGTTGTGATACTGTACATGACGTCCTCCACCCCCGAACGTTTCCGCAGTTCCGGTTTTGGGGTGTGACAATCTCTTGGTTCCTTGGCTAAGGCAACCGCACTATTGCTGTCACAGAAAATCTCCATAAGCTCCTTAATAGCTGGTACAACTCCAAGGTCTCCGATGAAGTTCTTCAGCCATATCGCCTTCTTCGCTGCTTCACTCGCTGCTATGTACTCTGATTCACAAGTCGAATCAGCTACCGTCTCGTGCTTGGAACTCTTCCAAGTGATTGCCCCTCCATTTAGGGTAAAGACCCAGCCCGACTGAGAGCGGATGTTATCCCTATCAGTCTGAAAACTATCATCACTATACCCTACTACCCTCAAGACATCACTCCCACCAAGGGTAAGGATCCAATCCTTAGTCCTCCGCAGGTATTTGAGAATATTCTTTACTGCAGTCCAATGAGCCTTTCCAGGGTTCCCTTGATATCTGCTGACCATGCTCAAAGCAAAGGCCACATCAGGGCGGTTACAAGTCATAGCATACATGATCGATCCAACAGCGGAAGCATATGGTAGTCGACTCATCTCAGCTATCTCAGCCTCTGTACTCGGACTCTGAGTCTTACTCAGCTTGGCATTGCTTTGGATAGGTAACTCTCCTTTCTTGGAATCCTACATGTTGAACCTTTTCAACACCTTATCCAAGTAAGTACTCTGACTAAGTCCAGTTAGTCTTTTACTCCTGTCTCTTAATATCCTTATCCCTAGGATATAGGCAGCTTCCCCAAGGTCCTTCATAGCAAAGCACTTCCCAAGCCAGGACTTAACCTCCAGCAAGGTTGGGATGTCATTTCCTATGAGTAGTATGTCATCCACATACAGTACCAAAAAACTGACTATACTCCCACTAGCTCTGACATACACACATGACTCATCTTCACTTCTCGAGAAGCCAAACTCTTTGACATTTTCATCGAAAGAAATATTCCATCTGCGAGATGCTTGTTTCAATCCATAAATGGATTTCTCAAGCTTGCACACTCTATTAAGGTATTCTGCACTGACAAAACCCTCTGGATGACTCATGTAAACCTCCTCAGCCAGCTTCCCATTAAGGAAAGCGGTTTTGACATCCATTTTCCATATTTCATAATCATGAAATGCAACAATGGCTAGCATAACTCTAATAGACTTAATCTTCGCTACTGGTGAGAAGGTTTCATCATAGTCAATACCCTGAGTTTGAGTAAAACCCATTGCAACTAGTCGCGCATTATAAGTGTGCACTTTTCCATCCATATCGGTCTTCTTCTTGAAGATCCATTTGCACCCGACTGTCATACGGCCTGGTACATTGTCAACCAAGTTCCAAACTTGATTGTCATACATGGACTGTATCTCGCTGTCCATAGCCTCCTTCCATTCAACAGACTACGGGCCTGCCATGGCTTCCTTAACACTGTTAGGTTCATCCAGATTTACCAGTGTACTATCACTGATAAATTTATCACCTTCCGTAGTAATATGAAATCCATAATAAAACTCAGGT
Organism: Lactuca virosa; assembly: GCF_052849685.1. Classification (NCBI taxonomy): domain Eukaryota; kingdom Viridiplantae; phylum Streptophyta; class Magnoliopsida; order Asterales; family Asteraceae; genus Lactuca; species Lactuca virosa. Next base: position 200,668,975 of record NC_136426.1, read on the forward strand.
GTGTTCCTAACCCTTGTGGAACGCCTCAGAGGTACAGACTCGTCAGCTGGCTCAACAGGAGTTTCCTCCTCAGGTTGATTGCTAGTGTCTGAGTTTCCCTCACCAATTGACTCTTGAATTTCTTCAAGGTCAATTTACCTCCCACTGTCTCCTTTGCTTATAAATTCTCTCTCTCAAAAGACCCCTCTCCTTTCCACAAATACCACATTCTCACTAGGTCTGTAGAAGAGGTAACAAAAGGATTTCAGTGGGTAGCCGATGAAAATACACCTTTCACTTCAGGGATCGAGCTTATCATGAGTCTCGCGCCTCACGAAAGCCTCGCAACCCCAAATCTTGATGTGGTCCAAATTGGGAACTTTCCCAGTCCACATCTCATGAGGTGTTTTGGCAACCTTCTTTGTAGGGACTAGATTAAGGATATAGGCGGCAGTCTCTAAGGCATACCCCCAAAAAGAGATTGGCAGCGAAGCTCAACTCATCATGGAGCGAACCATGTCCAATAAGGTCCGATTACGCCTCTCAGCCACACCATTCAACTGTGGTGTCCTGGGAGGTTTCAATTGTGAGACAATCCTACACTCCTTAAGATAGTCGAGGAACTCTGTACTAAGATACTCACCACCTCGATAGGATCGAAGCATCATAATGTTCCTGCCCAGTTGATTTTCTACTTCCTGTTTGAACTCTTTAAACCTTTCAAAAGTCTCTGACTTTTGCTTGATTAAGTAGACATAACCATATCTACTATAATCATCAGTAAAAGTCAGATAGTAGCGATTAGCATCCCTTGTGGCAGTTTTGAAGGGTCCACATACATCAGTATGTATAAGGTCCAACAAACCCTCGCCCCTTTCACAAGTACCAGTGAAGGGTGATTTTGTCATTTTCCCAAGCAAACAAGATTCACAACTATCATCTGACTTTAGGTCAAATGACTCCAAGACTCCATCCTTTTGGAGTTGGCCTACGCGTTTCTTGCTTACATGTCCAAGATGAAAATGCCACAATGACAAGGTAATGCTTTAAAATAAAGAACATTATTAAAGAAAGCATTAATACCACCAACTTCATTATCAAAAAAAAAGGTAAACCCTTGTTTGTACAAACCATAAAAAGAAATAATATTCCTCGCCATTTCAGACGAGTAAACAAATTTATTCAAATCTAAGTTTAACCCACTATCTAGCAACAAAGTATAAACTCCAATCTTGGTAACAGATGAAACCTTCCTATTCCCCATGATTAATTTTATCTTCCCGTGCTCCACATCCTCACTTCTTCTTAGGCCCTGCACATCAGAACATATGTGAATACCACAACCTGTATCAAGGACCCAAGAGTTAGAATATGGTGAGTTATTAGACAATATAGTGTAAATACCTCCATGGGATGGTTTCACTTTCCCATCCTTGACATCCTGCAAGTACTTAGGGCAGATTCGCTTCCAGTGCCCCTTATTCTGATAGTAGAAGCAATTTGCATCCTTAGGAATGGCAAAAGGAGTGATAGAACAACTTTTGGTTCCAGATGAGGAGCCTTCAAGAGACTTTCCCTTGGTACCCTTCGAAGGGGTCTTCCTCTTCTTTCCTTTGCCTTGCCCGATAGCCAAAACAGGGGTAGCTGTAGGAGTAGGAGTAGTAACAACCCAATTACCTTTAAGACCACTTTCGGCAGTCTTCAGAAGTCCCTGAAGCTTGCTGAGTGTAACTTCCTCCATGTTCATGTGGTATGTCATTCGGAATTGATCATAACACGAGGGTAGGGAGTGCAAAATGATGTCAATTTCCAACTCCTCAGGGAAGTTCACATTCAATTTCTGCAAACGGTCCACATGCCTTTGCATTTTCTGCATGTGGCTCGTGATGGGTTCACCATCCTTCATTCGGGTTGTTATTATGGAGGAGATTATTTCATACCGCTCTTAACGAGCACTCTGATGGTACCTTTCCATCAAGTCCTGGTGCATCTCAAAAGGGTAATAGTCCTCATAGGACTTTTGGAGCTCGGCTGTCATCGTGGCCATCATGATGCATGCCACTTTAGTGGCATCTCTCCCATGCGTCCTAAATTCAGCGATCTCCTCAAGAGTAGCAGTAGACTCATCAAGTTCCTTTATCTCTTTATTGAGGACATATTCCTTGTTCTCGTAACAAGTAACCATCCTGATGTTCCGAATCCAATCCATGAAGTTAGAACCATCAAAGATGACTCTCCCACAAAGGTTCATGAGAGAGAAGGAGCCTGTAGGGTTAGAGCCCGAAACATTGTTGTTAGAAGACATCTGAAAAGAAGATAAACAAGTTTACATTATAAACAGAGTCCTTAATAAGACACCCAAATGTAATATTAAGGCTAGGATCCAACACAATATATTATAACTTAGAAGAGGGATGTCGTAATCTAAGCTATAACATATTTGAAGGTAGGTGAATGACGATTCACCAATTTCCACCGTGAAAAAATGAAATAAGTTATTAGGTTTTAATTGGCTTTGAAATTCCTAGATTCTTTTGAGATTCATTGAACTTTTCAATGACATGTTTCAATCTCGATTGTGCCCTTCAAGTTTTGTGACTGGGATGCCGAGGATCACAAAACAAGGTGTGAATAACCATGCAAACTCACTCGGTACCCTTAATATTATCACCTAATCAATGTGCCGATTAACCACACGCGCTCCACCGATTTATGATACACATTAAGTCACCCTTCGTGATCCTTACTAGTCCAAGTTAGTGTGTCGGTTAACCACACACGCTCCACCAACGACTTGGTAAGGTACAAAGTGTGAATTTCATGGGTTAGCACCAAATTCACATTTTCCTAAAGTAACTAAGATTCGGAATTATAAAACATTTAGTTACTTTATAATAATCATTATACTTTTAATGAGAATTAAAGTCATTGTCATACCCGTTCGGCTAACGACCCTCCACCGATCAAGGAAACGGTGGGTAAGAGTGGACACCAATTAAGCTGCCATTTTATAGGCAACAACCTTATACCCCGTTATAGACCGGCTTCATGAATGAGGCCTACTAATGGTAAAAAGACTTGATGTTATACATATATATAATTATTAACCATTAATGTTATAAATAGTATAAGGGTTGAATTTAACTTTTAAAACTCTAAGGGTTGAAATTAAAGTATATTAAAGTGTGTGCAACTTTACAAATTCCAAAACTTGAGGGCAAGTTTTGAAACTATTCAAAACTTTTCATTTCATAACTTATGAATTACTAGTTCATAAAAATGAAGACTCTTCATTTTTATGTAACTTATGTGTTTTAAATGTGCATAAAAGAAAGTGACATTTGGAAATCCATAACTTAGGACAAATTATGGACTCCATTAAAACACATAAATGATCAAGAATTAATTAATAAACAATTTAGCAAGTAATTCCTATGATCTAACAATAATTAATAAGAACATGAATATCATATTAAAACTTCAAGAACATATAAACATGGAATTTTGATATTGGCCATTGTAAATGGATTAGCACAACCATTACACCATCTAAAACATGTTTTATAACACCAAAACAGTTTAGGGTAATGTTTCTAGACCATTTCCAGCAACAAAAGTCGAAAAATTGTAGTCAGAGCCTCCTACTTGTCGAGTGCATAAACCTACTCGACGAGTAGGATGAGTTTGTGCTTGGACTCGTCGAGTCCCCCATGGACTCGGCGAGTCCACTGTCCAGACATCTCAATTTTTCGATTTTTTCACAGTTTGCATCAAGTATTCAAGAAAACAATCCTAGGCTCTGATACCATTGATGGGTTTTGAGCATCCTAACACTCCTATGATGTACATGCAACCCTAGAAACCTTGGATCTATGTTTTACTATGAATACATGCAAATTTGTTTTTCCAAGGTTCATAATCTATCTAGCATGGCATGGGGAACTTTAAACATAAAGGCTAGAAGAATTACATACCTTTTTGATAGTGAGTTGATTCCTTGGAGTTTGAGAGCCAAGCACCAATAATGTGGATGCCTCAAATGGAAATCACAAATCACCACAAACTTGGAAAAAACTATGAGAGTGTATGTTTGCTTCTAGAAATCGGTCACCTTCTTACACACACACACACAACTAGTGCCATTTCAAGCATCATAAGCTCCTTTATATAGTGTGGAGGATTAGGGTTACATCCATGTAAACCCTAATACCCATGACTCTTCATTTCCAAGGATCCATGGGTTAAAGGCTCCATGGACTATCCATGGACTCCCATGTATGCCAAGCCCATTCCAAATGAGTATTAGCCCACACTTATATAAATACAAGAGCCCATATTTAATTAGTCACCTTTTTGATCACCAAATTAATTCTAAATTAATTTATGATCAATACTAATTAAATAATATGATTTCATATTAATATATTACAACTTATAATATATTAATAAATCATAAACATACAATTCTCAAAGGTTTAACCATACAAATAGTTTGGGTGAAGTGCAACCCAAATGGACCATGTCGGGTCGGGTCAAGTATATACCAAATAAAGTTATGGACTTAGACATCTTATCCAACAGTGTTCTGACCCAAAGGGATAAGGTGATATCATATGCATCGAGACAACTGGAAGAACATGAAAAGAACTACCACACTCATGAGTTGGAGTTGGCAGCGGTAGTATTCGCACTAAAGATATGGAGGAATTATCTTTACGGCACGGAGTGCAAACTTTTCAATAAACATAAAAGTCTTCGGTATCTCTTTAACCATAAGGAATTAAATATGAGACAATGACGCTGGCTAGAGTTACTCAAGGATTATGACTGTGAGATACTTTACCACCCTGATAAAGCAAATGTAGTAGCTGATGCTTTAAGTCGAAAAATGAGCCTTGAAAGGAAAAGGCCAAGAGCGTTAAGAATTGAAGTCTTCTCAACGATTGTAAAAAGCATCAAGAAAGCTCAGGAAGAAGCTTCAGAGAAAAATGATCGAAAGGAAGAACGTATGGGCAAAAAGTTAGTGTTCGGTACAAACAACCAAGGATTGAAGGTATTTCAAGATAGGATTTGGGTACCTAATACGGGAGGAATAAGAGATCTTCTGATGGAAGAAGATCACAAGACCATGTACTCAATTCATCCCGATAGCACAAAAATGTATAGGGATATGAAACCCTACTACTGGTGGCCGATGATGAAGCTCGATGTTGAAAAGTATGTGGCCGAGTGTGTGACCTGTGCGAGAGTTACGGCACAACATCAGAAACCATATGGGAATTTAGAACATTTACCTGTACCCATGGGTAAATGGGAAGACATCACCATGGATTTTATCACTAAACTGCCCAGAACGAAGGATGGTCACGACATGATTTGGGTGGTCATTGATCGGTTCACTAAAAGTGCACACTTCATAGCAGCCAATGAGAGATGGTCTATGGATAAGCTCACAAATGCTTACGTGAAGAAGGTAGTAAGACTTCACAGTGTTCCTTTAACGATTGTATCAGACCGTGATAGCCGATTCACGTCAAGGTTTTGGAGGAGTCTGCAAGAGGAATTGGGTACAAGGTTGTGTTTAAGTTGTTGGGTCAAAAATATGGTTTATACTTTACTTTTCTAGAAAAATGTATTTTTGTGTCTTGGACCGTAAACAATTTGTTGTTTACGGCCGTATACGTGTTTAAGGTTGAGTTTACGGCCTTAAACAGGTTTACGGCCGTAAACCCATTTACGGCCCATGTCCACCACGCCCATGTTCCCCTTGTATAAATATAGGTGTTAGGGTGTGAGAAACAGATTGATGAACGAGAGAAGAGAGAAACTAGAGAGCATTTTGTTTGTGTGAATCTTTTGTATCTGGAACTTTAATTCTAATCAATTCATACAGAGATTCATATTATTCTTCTTCTCCTTCTCTTCTATTTGATCTGACATCATCCGTTTGATTGAGATTCCGCACCATCAAACGGATCTGATTGATACACAGGCAAATTAGGAACTTACAATTGGTATCAGAGCTTGGTTGTATCAGTCAATTTTGTCAGATTTGGGGCATTATTTGATCTTATTTTCGAAATATTTTTGCGTTTTTGGATAGATCTCTGAAAAATAAAGGGGGTTTGTTCTTCGTGTTTTTCATAAAAAAGGGTTTTTGATCGAGTTTTGGAGCTTCAAAGTCGAAAAATCGGTGTTTTTGGTCAAAATCTGCGAGGGTGTGGTGGAGGCACCCATCGGATCGAACAAGAAATGGGTTAAACCCGAATATAGATGGGTAACAAAGATGAAAACTCCCAAATCTCCTAATGCTTCTAACGTTTCTACATCTTCTGTTTGTGATAGGCAGGATATGTCATGGGAGAGAGTATCGTGCGTTGATGACAAAGGTCGACCCAGTTTCAAAATGGACTGGGTTCCAAAGCCCAACTGATCCCGCTATGTGTCGGAGCAGCTATGGAGGCATATCATCAGACTTCAGTTTGTTGGTAGTGGCTGCTCCAGGCATATGATTGGGGACATCTCTCAACTGTACAACACTCAGAACATTATTTGAGAGTATGTGTCCTTTGTGGGAAGGGAAGAAAGGAAGGGATCACTCATGGGGTTAGTGCTTAATGACATGAAGAATTTTTCGGATCTGTTCTGAGATTACGCGTGCTGTTCTCAGACCTTCTGGATGCAAATTCAATCGGTGATTCACGATTTGAGTTTTCTTCTCTATACTCCTGAGTTTTTCTTAAGCTGATTCGCTTTAAAGACTAATTTTTGTTTTAGGATAGTTTAAATTTGCGCATTTTCTTTCGTTTCTCTCCTATGCACAAATTTAGGGGGAGAAATAAAAACAAAACAAAAAAATTAAAAAACTTAAAAAAAAATTCCAAAAATATGGTGTTATTGGAATGTGCTTGCAGGAGATGTTTTGGGAAATGAAATTAGCAAGTGATAACGGGCAATCTGAATCGGCGTAACGTACCTAAGTTGAATTGTCTACGCTCTGTGTTCGATGCGCTGGTAGGCACGAAAGATTTTAATGGACTTGAATAGGGAAAGTTGAACCAAATGAATTTAAGGACCTGACAAACTTTGACCTAGTTAGATCCGTTTAACCTGATTTCACGACGCCCGGATAGGTTGAGCAGGGAAATATACATGAGAATCTACCAGTCACACTAATTGAACCCGTATCTAGAACTGTGGATTCACTTTTCCTCGATGTGCGGATTCTGTCCTTAATTCCGGTTGGATGGGGTGACTGGGGAATTCCGATAAATTAGGTCTGTAGAAGGTTATTTTCTTTCTTTCTGTCTGTTAGATATATGTTGCCTCCTTTATGTGATCGAGACATCCGACCTGGACTATAACATATGCAACTCTATCTCCCTGCATCTTCTCTCTATGCAATTCTTTCTATCTGTTAGCCATATACTGTCTCCTTTGCGTGACTCAAAATCCGACCTGGTACACAGTATATGCACCATTCTCTTCTCAATCCCTCTAAAACTTCAGTTAGTCATATGTTTCATCCTTTGCGTGATTGGAAGAGATCCGACCTGGATGTACAGCATACGCATTCTAAATCTATCTTCTCTCTTAATAATTGTCTGGTCACCCGGTGTAAGGAGTATTCTGGAAGTCCTTGATGGCTGGAGCATATCAGGAAGCGGGAAACACGTTCTAGTACAATTAAAAATTGAACACATACAGGTTGTCTGTAGATATCGCTGCTCAATTTAGGTGGACAACAATATCTTTGGTCGTCGTCAGCTGAATGGTCCTTAAGGAATATTATCTAGGAACTTAGGATCACATTGTCTTGTCACTTATAGTATGTCCTAATTTTGTCACAATCTCTCGTGTTTAAGTGGACCATAATACCGGCGATTGACCAGATCTATTCATGAAGGGAGAGGTACTGATAAACGGATAAAGGTTGTCTAAAAACTTTGATCCCAAATCACTCTTAAAGTTAGATATCATTTTATTTTTGTTAAGTTTGTTCATAGTGTTCTTCTAATTTCAATATTAGGGGAGAATTAAAATTTTTAAAAACCAAACAAAAATCAGAAAATTAAAAAAAAAAGGTTTTATTTCTTGTTCAGAAAAATCAAAAAAAAATCCAAAAATATTTTTGTTTATGTTTTAATTTGTTCTAAGTTTTCGTTTAGTTTTGTTTTGTCTTGAAAAGTGATTTCAGGTGAAGATGAAATTCATGGAGTTTGTGTCGAAGATTTCTAAGCCAAAAGTTTCGTCCGTGAGCATCGAAGAATTCTCATTCGAAGGAGCAAGAAATGAAGATTATTCTTTCAAATTGAATCTTTCAACCCCAGAAGCAAGGTGAAGCTGAAATTGAAGATTATGTGACGGATTGCATTGAAGCCTCCTCAATCAGTCTGCTGCTATCTTAAACCTGCTGAAGTGATCCAGAACATTTGTTCTCTCTGATGTTCTCTCTGAAGATTCTCAAGCTGAAAGCGCTATCTTTCAAGAATCAGTACGTCAAGCCTCCTTACCCATGTGCGTTCAGAGTTAAATCTTGAAGAAAGTTCAAGTGCTCAAGATGAAGTCATTCATTGAAGATAAATGCTGAAGCCAAGCTTCTAATAAATATTAACAAGAAAAGCCAGCTACTTTTTAGGGGGAGCTTGTTGGGTTAATTAAGAAAAGAAAGTTATAAACCAAGGGGGAGATTGTTGGGTCAAAAATATGGTTTATACTTTACTTTTCTATAAAAATGTATTTTTGTGTCTTTGACTGTAAACAATTTGGTGTTTACGGTCGTATACGTGTTTAAGGTTGAGTTTACAGTCGTAAACCCATTTACGGCCCATGTCCACCAAGCCCATGTTCCCCTTGTATAAATATAGGTGTTAGGGTGTGAGAAACAGATTGATGAACGAGAGAAGAGAGAAACTAGAGAGCATTTTGTGTGTGTGAATCTTTTGTATCTGGAACTTTAATTCTAATCAATTCATACAGAGATTCATATTATTCTTCTTCTCCTTCTCTTCTATTTGATCTGACATCATCCGTTTGATTGGGATTCCGCACCATCAAACGGATCTGATTGATACACAGGCAAATTAGGGACATACATAAGTACAACCTACCATCTGCAGACTGATGGTCAGAGTGAATGAACGATTCAAACACTTGAAGATATGCTGAGAGCGTGTACCCTGGAATTTCAAGGTAACTTGGATGAACATTTACCTCTGGTAGAATTTTCCTACAACAATAGTTACCATTTGAGCATCAAGATAGGACGTTACCAAGCTTTGTATGGACAGAAGTGTCGTATACCGTCTTATTGGCTTGAAGCTGGAGAAAAGAAGTTTATGGGCCCCGAAATAGTCCATCAGACTGCCGAAAAGTTGAAGGTGATTACAGAAAGGATGTTAGCAGCTCAGGATCGTCAAAAGAGCTATGCTGACAAGAAAACACAATCGATGACATTCGAAGTTGGAGATTCGGTTGTGCTTAAAGTCTCACCTTGGAAGGGACTTATAAGATTCGGGAAAAGAGGAAAGTTGAGCCCAAGATTCATTGGACCGTTCAAAGTTCTTCAGAGGATTAGAAACCAAGCCTACAAGCTAGAACTACCAGAAGAACTAGATGGTATTCATAACACTTTCCATGTGTGTTATTTAAGGAAGTTCACAGGAGAAGTTCCCGACATAATTCCAATTTCTGAGTTAAGGATGGATGAAAATAAGTGGCTAATCGAAGAACTGGAGGCGATTGTTGACCGTAAGACGAAGAAGTTGCGATGCAAGATGGTCGACTTAGTGCTTGTACGATGGAAACATTCGAATGGACCAAATATCACATGGGAAACGGAGAGTGACATGATGAGTTGCTATCCGCATTTGTTTGCTGGTGCATGATTCCAGGATGGAATCATCCTAAGGGGGAGAGAATCGTAACGCACGAGTTTCTAGGCTAAGCATTGATGAGATGATGTAATAGTCTAGGTCAACCATTGTAACCTATTTTAAAGTAATAAAGATGAATTACTTGGATATTATGTGAATTATGTGATTTTATACTTGTTTGTAAAGATATAATAAAAATAAGCATAAAAAATAAAACGTTAGATAAGATTGATATCTATAAAGAAAGTTATAATTGTCGTGAAAAGGATTCCAGGGATATAAAGAACGCTGAAATCTGAGTTATAACAAAGAAGTTATGACATGTCGAAGTTTCACGACATAACCGGCACGACGTTACGTGACGTAAAAAGTGAGTTTACGATAAAGTCCTAGTGCTCGTTAAACCAAGAGTGTGCATAAAAAGAACGCCCAAATCTTACTTCGTATGAGGAAGTTATGATTTTTCCAAGTTTCAGATTAACAGTACACATCCCGGAGTTCAAATGGTAGGTCAAATGGTTTTCGCCCGAAACGACCTAAAAGAGAATCAAAGGTCTCGTTAATAGTAGTTCAACGGTAAAAAGACAGACAAAAACGGATGTCTGATGAAGATGTTATGAATTTTTAACGGACTTTTCCGGTCCCGACCTGTTAAAAATATAACTTTAAAAAAAGAGTCAAAATTAGCCAATAGAGTCTAAACGAAAGTTGTAGAGTACGGTCCTACCTACGAGTGGATATAAAGAACGTCGATCCGGTCGGCAACAGACCATAGATCCGATCAAACGATAGCATAAAGCATCACAAATTATTAAGCACATAAAAGCATCTTTGGCATCTTCCCTACTTAAGCTAATGCTTATGTCTATTCAGGCGTACTTCCCAAAATATATTAGACACACCCCTCACGATCATCGCTTAGCATTCTAAGTTTATGTCTAGAAACAAATCCTTATTCCTAGTTCGCTTAAACTAATGCTCTGATACCAACTATGACATCCCCATTTTCACGGCCAGAAAAGACCGATTTTGGTTATGCTTTATAAAAATCAGAGTACCTCTTTTAATAAAAATGTTGCGGAATTTGTTCCCAGAAAACATGATAAAAACGTTATCAAATCATTTCCGAAGAAATATATTTTTATCCATTTTAAAACATTTGGGATGTCATCGTCAATACAGAAACATAAGCATAAACAGATCTTACATTCATTTACACTAGTGATCTACATCTCTTTTAAATCCCTCAGAGTAAAGTTGCTTCATATCGACACATGTGATACAAATAAGCTTGAGTGGGTCAGGTTGGGAAACCTGGTGAGTACATAGGGTTTTCATCCCACAATAATATAATTATTATGTTAACCATCAAACAATCAACCCAATTACCCATCCCCATTATCTTCTTTACTCTTAAGGATCTACCCTAAGAATTAGCTATTCCTCATTCATTCATTCCTAAGGATCATCCTAAGGAATCGACACGAAATCCATCCTTGTCAGGGTTTACTCAAAAGGCACTAAGTCGCATAGTCGCCAGGGTTTATACAATAGGGTACATCTGGTGGACACGCAGTTCAAAACATCTGGTGAACACGTAGTTCAAAACATCTGGTGAACACGTAGTTCAAAATGTATGGTGAACACTTAGTTCAAAACATATGGTGAACACTTAGTTCAAAAATACCTAGTGAATACGTAGTTCAAAAACACCTACAAGTTACGAGCCTGCTAGTGTTCCACTAGACTGTCTAGAATAGTTCGTGGTCATCATCTATACTCCGCTAGATGACTAGATCATTAATAACATCGAGGTCTCTCTTTATTTTATTTTATCACACAACAACTATTACATCTACCTATGTTTTACCCAACACATTTTGTAGATATAAAATACATATACAGTTTAACTCATTTAAAACATGTATAAAATCGTTCATCCAACATAGATAGCAAGTATACAGATAATATGCATACATAGCACGTAATTTATATAAAATACTTCATATCTATGTGTAAGATGAAAGTAACTATGCACTCACTTGATAAGGTGGTGACTCGGTACTCGGACAGCGCTTCGTTTACTTTAAAATAATTTCCTTCGACGAAACCTAGTATTATTACCACTAGATTTTAGTCTAATATTTACCGTGACTAATTATTATTATTATTATTATTATTATTATAATTATTATTATTATTATATAAGTGTATAAACAATACTTTCCAACCACTATGTACAGACAGGGGCCAGGCATAAAACACCGAAGGGCAGGACAATTTTGGCATATAGCACTTCTGAAATCCAACAACCCTATGCGGCCCTTTAAACCAGATTCCCCTTACCGCGAGTAGTTAAAAAGATATTATAATGACACTTATATAAGTCATAATAATAGCTCAAATATTTATTATAAGTTCATAATAACAATACTAATTTTAAATATAAGTTATATTAAAATAGGTAAGCATAACTTAATTACAATGGGGTTTTAGCTAGGAGTCGGGCTCTGCATGGGCAGAACTTCGTCGCTGAATCTTTCTAAGAAAGATTCGTGCAGCGCTCACCTTACTATACTAAAACTACAGAAGAGAAGTCGAATCACGAGGGACCGAAATGCTCTGGGGATAAGAAGGGAAAGACTCTTGAATCAAGAGAATGGTGCAATAAATATGAGAGCCCAAGCCTCTTATTTATAGTAATTGAATTTAAAAAAACTACCCTCCATAATTACTTAATGACCTTATAGTTATATAAACGACTAAAAACCCCTTCATAATACTATTTTAAATAGATTTAACGATATTTGTACTAAACTAATGTTGAAAGTACTCAACACTAGCCTTATAATAACCGCATCGTCGATACCTTTCTAATGATATATACATTTGTATATATATGTGTACGTATATATGATTTATACTTTATTTTAATACGTAAATATGCTATTATAATTTGTAACTTGTTCATACGAACTCCATTTTTGACGTTATTTATATCCACGCGTTGGTATTTACGAGTACTACAACTTTCATTTAGACGCCGTCAACTAATTCTCAATCTATCTCAGATTTACAAAACTGTATCGAATTTATCGCGCTCGAAGAGTAGGGACCAAGTTTCGTCCATATCTTTAACATATGATCTCTACTCTCGACATTATCTATATCCACACGTAGGTAAAAACAAGATCTAAAACTTTCATTTAGACTCCGTCGGCTAATTCTCGACCGATCTTAAATTTAACAGTAGGAGGAGATTATACTGTTAAATGTCCGCGTAAAATTCATAACTTCTACATACAAACTCCGTTTTTGTCTGTCTTTTTACCGTTGAGTTCCTATTAATGAGATCTTCAACTCTCATTTAGGTCACGTAGGCCAAAAACCGCTCGAACTAAAATTCGAGTTTCGGGTCGTACACTGCTACGTCAAATCTTATAAAATTCATAACTTCCTCATACGAAGTCAGATTTGGGCGTTCTTTTTTTGTATGTTCTCGGCTTAACGTATACTACAAATTTTGTTTTGATCACTAAGGCTAAAAGGTTTTCTACCGTAAATTCACTATTTACGTCTCCCGGTGCCGTGCCAGTTTTGCCGTAATACTTCGACGGGCCATAACTTCTTTGTTATAACTCGGATTTTGGCATTCTTTATATGTACAGAACCCTTGTAACATATACTACAACTTGGTTAAGATTAATCCTTCTAAATAATCTTCCATCAAAAACTCATTTTTGATGTTCGTCATCTCTAAATTGACTAGCCCGGATCTGCGGGCGTTACAGGAACCGACATCTGCCCTTCGGCCCTATAAAAGGGGGTGCGAGGCCAGCCGATTTCCTCACTCATTTACACCTTTCTTTCTCTCTCTACACTCTCTCTAACCACCCTTAACCACCCGAATCCTAGGGAGCCTCCCTAGCACTAAAAGAAAACCCCGATGTCCCCGAAGGCTCCAAGAAAAAGAGTTTTTCGGTTTGGAAACTCTTCCCCTGTAGAGCCCGATTTTCAAGCAAACCTCCCAGTTTCGTCAAAGAAGATCATTTTAAGAAGCGAAGTGTTGTCCGAATCATCACCTTATCACGTGAGTGTATAGTCATTTTCATCTTACACGTAGATGTGAAGTATTTTATATAAATTACGTGCTATGTGTATATATATTATCTGTTTACTTGAGATCTATGCTGGATGAAAGATCTAAACCTCTTTCTTTTCAGATATGAACTTTTTCTTTCATATCTAAATTTTGTCTTCCAGATTTGAACCTTTTCCTTCAGATATAGACTTTCTCACTTCAGACCTAAACTTTTCAGATCTAAACTATATATATATATATATATATATATATATATATATATATATATATATATATATATATATTATACTTGAGATCTATGATGGATGAAAGATTTAAACTTCGTTTTCATATCTGAATTGTATATGTATTTTATATCTATAAATATGTTGGGTAAAACACGGGTAGATGAAATAGTTGGTGTGTGATGAAATAAAATGACGAGAGGCCTCGGTGTTGACGATGATGCAGTCATCTAGCGAAGTATGGATGATGACCATAGACTTTTCTAGGAATTCCAGTGGAACGCTAGCAGGCTGGCAACCTGTAGGTGTTTGTGAACGATGTGTTCACCGGTGTACTCCATCCCCCTCATGGTTGCCTTACGGACACTTATGGCCGAGTAATCCCCTCAGTAGTAGTGTCTACCCCGAAGATGATCCTTAGGCTAGGTCCATTTTATTAGATGCTTTAGGGACGTAAAGTGAGGATAACATGAACGGGTAATCGGGTTGGTTTGGTTTGATGAAATTAATAAACTTATTTATTGTAGGGCCTATGTTGTTTTTAGGCCAATTTTGTTCTGTGGCCTAGGATGTTTTTGGTTTATGCTTTTGATATGTATCGATGTTGACATCCTGAGTTTTGTAATACAATGAAAATACATTTCTTTAAGGAAATGCTTTGATAAATCTTTATCATATTTTGTTTTAGGAACAAATTCCGCAAAACGTTTCTTTGAAAGATTACTTTGATTTTATTATAAAAACATAAACGAAATCAGTTTTTTCTGGCCGTGAAATCAGGGATGTCACAAATAACTACCCACCTTGATTGTCTTAACGAAAGGAGTTTCCAAAAATTACAAGATAACTACCCACCTTGATTGTCTTAACAAAAGGAGTTTCCAAAAATTACAATATGACCCCTTGACTTTTATATTTCATTTATTATTATTATTATTATTATTATTATTATTGTTATTATCAAAGTTTATGAAATACCTCATTTTTATTTATTTACCATTTATTTCCCTCCTTTATAATTATTAATCCACCTAAAATAAGAATTTTAACATTTCTTTACTCTTTTGAACATTTATTTATCTCACTTATTTTTCTAATTGTATAATTATTGTTTTTACTTGCTAAACCTTTTAAGAAAATAATAAAACGGAAAACAGGGTGTTACATTAGATAACTTTTAGATTTGAAACATTTTGTTTAAATTAAATGCTAAAAGTTTGTTGTGTCAAACAAATTTTTTTGTTTAAAACAGAACATTTTGTCAAACATTAAAAGTTAGAAGTTCTAAAACGCTCGGTACCAAACACATCTAAATCAAACTTAGGATATGATTTTCAAGCATGCTTGAGTTTTTGCAAACAAAAACTAATATTTCTCTCTTTTAGGTATTTCCTAATTAAATGGAGGTATAACTGTATTTTACTTTTTTTTTTTTTTTTTTGAAAGAATCAAAAGCTTCCTTGAAACAATCTCTCCCATTCGAAATAAAGTCACTAAGAATCAAAAGCTTCCTACGTAATAAAAGACATATTAGCCATTTTACCACGTATCACTTCATTAGCTATTAATCTTTTTAGCTTTTAAGGCAACCAATTCGTGCACTATGGTCAAACATTTTAAAATACATATTTATCTCCTAAATATCCTTAATTTCCAATTTTAATTCACCGTTGCTATAGTATGTTAGATTAGCCCGTTAAATTCAAAGTGCTTGAGTTTATTATTTTAAAATTTAAAATACGTGTATCCATAGATATCCTTAATTTCAATTGTAACCGAATTGATTTATTTCTTTTAGATTTATGAGTGTGCTAATTCTACTTGGTGCTACTGCTACCTTTTATTTTCTTTTGTAACCATGTTGTATTAAATTCAAGAAGCTTGAGTTTATTATGCAGATACGTATATACAAAATCATACTTTTTTAATCTATATCAAGTTTTTCTTTCCTTTTTTTTTGTTCGTTCATATGTGGTGTTACATTAAATATATTTTTTTTCCAGATGTGTCATACTGTCATTTAGGTGGCATGGTTAGAAACAATTTGATTTTTTTTAAGGTCCCAGTTTGATAGTTTCTGTCCGGAAAAGTGCTGTCTGGAAAAGTGTTTTATGGAAAGTTTTCTGACTGGGAAATAAATCATATTTTTTTATTATACATCTGATTGACTGTGCTGAATGATGAAAAATGACAATATTACCCTGGTGTTTTATATTGTGATGGATGAAGTTGTTAAATAATTATAAAAACATATAAATTCTTATACAAAATTAAAATTACACAATAATCATTTACAAATCCAAATAAAATGTCGATTAAGTTGTTTTTAGTTTATTTTTTTTCAAATTGATCTTATGTTGTTATTCTTTCTATCAATTTTAAATTTTTTTTTTAACTCAACATGTGATTCTTGACCAGGTTTATGTCCGACAGTGGTGGGATGGATGATTTTTTTTAATATATTAGGATGATGGTAGTGTTGTCGAAAAAAATAATTTAATCCAATAAAAATGAATTAAAAAATTAACTAAAAGAAATTAATAATCCAATAAAGTAATATTTATTAGTATATAAATATTATATATTTATAAATAATATTTATGAGTATACAATAATCCAATAAAAAAGAATTATTTCATAAAAAGGAAATTAAAAAAGAAAAGAATTATTTAAAAGAATTTAACAATCCAATAAAATAACATAAGTTAATACATAAATATTATATATTAAAAATAATATATATTAACATATAATAATCCAATAAAAAAAGAAATTGAGAAAATTATTTGAAGTAATTTATAATCCAAGAAAAAGAGGCGGGGTTTGGGGCATAGTTGTCTTTCCAGTCTAATCAACCAGAAAGATATGGTTTTGAAGCTTTCTGGGAAAGACATATCTTACCGTGAAAGACCCATTTATTTGTGCATATTAAACAGTCTTTCCGGTCCATTCAGGCAGAAAGATCTGTTTGGACCTGGAAAGATGACTATGAAACAGGGCCTAAGGCATCTCTACATGTGGCTTTAAGGTCATAGAACAACTTATTGCATGAACCTACAAAAACGAACGTTATATATATCAAACTCGTATGGATGATTGTTGTATACTTATAGTTTATAACATTTAACTAATATGTTTTGCAATTGTTGAATCTCCATCTTCAGATTCTAATAAAAGAATATGTTTATTTTTCTTTTGTCATATGTCACCCTATTAGGTATTTCTAATTAATGTCATGCTACTTGTCAACCTATTGATTCTTCATTTTAAATTTTAAAATTTAAAATTTTCACTCTAATTACATTAAATTAATAACATTAGAATAAAAATTAAAATAAAGCTAATACAGATTATATAGTGATATAATTATATGTATTTATTTAAATCAATGATTATAATTTTATATAACTAAAAAATATCTCTTAATTAATAATTTGTTTAAAATAATTGATTAATAATTTTGATTTTTTTTTTTACAAAAGTTTAATTAATTTTGTAACCGTGGTTTCCACGGTTATAAACTATTTACATAATAAATATAAATATTTGTTAAAAATAAAGAAAGACTTTGTTTTATACTTTAACTAGTTGTGAGACTCATGTATTGCATGAGTTAATTTAAAAAAAAACAAAAACAAATATAAATGTCAAAATATTTAAAAACTTTGAATTTATAGAAAAATAAGAAAAATAATAAATTATTATAATGAAAATGTTTTTTATCTTTTAAATTTAAACAAATCATTTAAATAAATAAAAGAAACTAGTGAGCTTTAATTTTGGGAATTTTGAAATTAAAATATAAGTTTATTAATGAAATGATATCAATTTATTATTACATTTATTTCAATTATTATATGAAAAGATTATATGAAACTTTATAAAATAGAAAAATTTATAAAATGATATTATAAAAGAAATAATTTAAAATAACCATAAAATGGTATTTACCCTGTTTCTGTTAAATGAGAATGTGACAAATGATAAAACAAATATTTATTTATTAGAAAAAATTATATTATATTATTATATGATTTGCTGTAGATATTATGAATTAAATAAACAAAAAATAAGTGGATTATATGTATGGATTGTATTACGGTTACGTGGGAGGGTTTGTACCTCTAAATGAATTTCAACAGTGATTAACATTGTAGTCAGTCAACCATTTTGCTTCTTATTCCGCGAATTCCCATCCTTTGAAATTCAAAACCCTTATCAAAGAAACAATCATTCCTTATTCCGAATTCCAATGGCTGAAATCGCTGTTACTGCCGTCATCACTGTGTTATGTGAGAAGTTGATCTCCGGTGACCTTATGAAGCTAGCTGGATCGGAAGGGATCGATTCTCAGCTGAAAAAATGGAAGAACACCTTGCCTCTGATTCAAGCCGTGCTTGCTGATGCAAGTCAGAAGCACATAACAGACAAAGCTGTTCAATTGTGGGTGAACAATCTCCAGGATTTGGCTTACGACATAGACGATGTACTCGATGATTTGGCCACTGAAGCTATAAGACGCAATTTGAATAAAGAAGCTCTTGCCAGCACCAGTACTGGTAAGCTATTGAAGTTCTTCCCAAATTGTTGTACTAATTTCACTCCTCACAATTTCATGTATGGTCGGAAGATGAGTTCTAAGCTAGACGAAATCACCACCAAATTGTGTGATCTTGTTGACCAAAGGAAGGGTTTGGGTTTGAATGTGAATGTTGAAAGGTCAAATATAACGGAGAGACGGTTGGAGCAAACTTCATTGGTTGTTGAGTCCAAAATCATGGGTAGAGAAGGGGATAAAGTGGCATTGATGGGGAAGTTGTTGAGGAATGAAGAATGTGATCAAAATGTGAGTATAGTATCGATAGTTGGTATGGGTGGAATAGGCAAAACCACTCTTGCTAAACTTTTATACAACGAGCAGGAAGTGAAGGATCACTTTGAACTCAGGGCATGGGTTTGTATTTCTGAAGAGTTTGATGTATTTAATATTAGCAATGCTATTTTTGAAGCTTTAGGTGGGGACAACAAAAGATTTTCTAATCTTGATCCGCTTCATGTGGCCCTCAAAGAAAAACTTTCAAAGAAGAGGTTCATGCTTGTTCTAGACGATGTCTGGAACGAAGACCATAGTAAGTGGGAACTCCTCCAAAGTCCTCTTCTTGTAGGTGCACCTGGAAGTAGAATTATTGTCACAACCCGGAGTACCATGGTTGCATCGTTGATGGACTCAGAAGAATCTTATGGTCTGGACGTTTTATCGAATGAAGATGCATTGTCATTATTTTCTCAGCATGCGGTAGGTGAAAAAAACTTTGAGAAACATCCAACACTTAAGTCGCTTGGTGAAGGTATGGTGCAGAAATGTGGTAGATTGCCTTTGGCTTTGAAAGCACTTGGGAGGGTCTTGAAGGGAAATAGAAATGGTGATGAATGGGAGAAGTTGTTGAAGAGTGAGATATGGGATATAGATGATGGAAGCGAGATTCTTCCGGCTCTAAGACTAAGCTATTATCATCTCCCTCCACATTTGAAGCAGTTGTTTGCATACTGCTCCTTATTTCCCAAGGACACCGAGTTTAAAAAGAATGAGTTGGTCCTGATGTGGATGGCAGAGGGATTTTTGTCCCAATCAAAATCAATGGAGAGGTTAGGTCATCATTATTTTGAAGAGCTACTGTCAAGGTCTTTTTTTCAGCAATCAACGAATGACGAGTTCGAATATACAATGCATGATCTGATGAATGACTTGGCCACAAGTGTTGCAGGAGAGTTTTTTTGTAGATTGGATGGTGAGATGGATGTATCTGACACAAATGAAGTTTTTGAGAAGCTTCGTCACTTAACATTTATAGCTTCATCATCTGGATCATATAGAAAGCTTAAGCAATTACAAACTACTCGCTTGCACACTTTCTTAGGAATTTTGATTTCTGAGTCAGACTATGTTTATGATGAATTAATTCATAAACTACAGTTTGTAAGGGTGCTAGCACTTACTGGAATCACAATCACAGAGGTACCAAACTCCATTGGTAGTCTCAAGCATCTACGGTATGTTAATTTTTCTTTTACTGAAATCACATGTTTACCAGAACAAGTGAGTGACCTTTATAATCTACAGAGTTTAATGCTTGAGGATTGTTCCGAGTTATCTAGGTTGCCAAAAAGTTTTGCAAAGTTAATAAACCTGCGACATCTTGACATAAGTAAGACTCCGAATTTGAAGAAGACGCCCTTAGGGATCGGTGGGTTGACGAGTCTACAAACTCTACCCAAGGTCTTTATTGAAGAAGGTAACGGCTTCAAAATATCCAATCTTAAGGGCCTATCGGATCTTCAAGGCCGACTTTCGATTAAGGGGCTGGACACAGTTAAAAATTCAATAGAAGCAAAGGATGCCCACTTACATCAAAAGAAAGGTCTTGATGTTTTGAAGATGGAATGGAGTGATGTGTTTGATGATTCTCGGAATGAGATGATTGAATATGAAGTACTTAAAGAACTAAGGCCTCATCCTAAGTTAAAAAAGCTCAAGATTTTCAATAACAATGGAATGCGATTTCCTACTTGGGTTGGCGATCCCTCCTTTGATCAGTTAACAGAGCTTAAGTTATGTGGTTGTAGAAGTACATATTTACCAACACTCGGACATCTGTGTTCTCTTAAGAAATTGGTTGTTGAAAGGATGAATGAGGTGAAGACTGTGGGTTTTGAATTACCTGCACCTACAAATTCTTTTCCATCACTTCAAGTTCTGGAATTTGGTCATATGCAAGGTTGGCAGAGGTGGTCAATTAATAGTGGTGACGGACATGAAACTCCTACATCATTTCCTCGTCTTCATAAACTATCTATCAAATGTTGTCCAGAACTTGATGAAGTGTCAATCGGATTGATACCTTCACTGCAGGTCCTACATATAGAAGAATGTTCCAAAGTAGTGTTAAGAAGCTTGGTTGGTTTGTCCTCGTCACTTGTTAGATTGAAAATGGTGAATGTTAAAGGACTTACTCAACTACATGGAGAAGAATTAATGCATCTTAGGGCACTTGAAGAGCTACATATTCCAAGATGTGATGAACTGAGATACTTGTGGGAACGAGAATCAGAGGCATGCAAGAGTCTTGTGAGTTTACAGAAGTTGGAAGTATGGAATTGTAAAAACTTGGTTTCATCAGCCGAGAAAGTGGCTAATGTTGGGATCAGCATGGAATCACTTAAATCTGTGGAATTTCATGACTGTGAGACATTGGAGAGTTACAATTGTCCAAATAGTGTTGAGAGGTTGGTCATCAGTAGTTGTGCCTCAATATCATCCTTGACCTTCTCAGCAGTGCAGGAGCAGCCATCCCCTCTTACTGAATTGATAGTCGGTGATTGTGATAACATAAAATTACAACCCAAACCCATTCCAGCAAAAGACTTCAGTTTGTCTCGCCTAACATCTTTTGATATTATTTCTTGGAAGAATCTAAAGTCAATCCCTTATGAGCATTTTCAAAGTCTCACATCTTTGGAAGATATGATAATACAAGATTGTCCAAGTATGGACTACTCCTTCCCTTGTGGGGTGTGGCCTCCTAATTTACGGATGCTAAGCATAGGTGACTTAAATAAGCCCATGTCAGAGTGGGGCCTGCAGAATTTTCCAACTTCACTACTTGATCTACGTTTATATGGCAAAGACTCGGGAGTGGTTTCATTTGTGGTGGCAGACGATGTGAGGAATACTACTACTACTCCATCATCATCATCATCATCATCTTTTCTTCTTCCACAATCTCTGGTTTCTCTATCGCTCCATGATTTTACGGATGTGGAATCATTTTCAGAGGTCTTACCACACCTCCCCTGCCTTAAAACACTTTATATTTGGAATTGCCCAAAGCTTGGAGATCTTAAGACCATTTACGACCCATCAAATGTGACAATATTGGTGTTGAAGTAGAAAAGGTTCGTAATTTCCTTTCCCATCATCAGTGTCTCTTATATAAGAGTGGTTATTCATTTCAATAATGTTATTATAATCATTGTTTCTTAACAAATGTGAAAGAGAGTTCTACAGCTTGTATCCCAAAGTATTACCGCCCATCTCTTATGATAAACATCACAACTTTTTTTTTTTTTTGATAAATGTGATATTCCTTATAAAGTAAGATTTCAATTTCTGTGTATTTTTTTTTTATTTTCAATAACTATCCCAAAGTATTAGGAACATTAATCTTGAGGCTTGTTTGTTTTGGTTTGTTGATAATACTATTTTTATACTGAACTAACAATCAAAACTAGTACAAAAATAAGAGGAAACTATAACTGCAGTAGTTGAATAGCTTTTCGGTTTTTGTATAACTTTTACCATTAACTTGTTATGTATATTTGTTGCAACTGTATTATTTTATCTTCATTGCACCACTTCTTTGTGTATTCCTTTTCGTTGTCATGTTGTACTTTTCGTTAATCTTGGCTTCGAGTGAACTTGTGCATTGTTGAATGAATTACTAGAAATCATAACAAAATTGTTTACAATTTGGACTTTTTCCAGAAACTTTGACCTTTTATTCGGTCATCAATTCAGAAATTTTGACCTTTTATGTCAAACCCGTTGGCTTTGAGATGTTGATTTTGGTAATATTTTTGAAAATCGGGGCCATCTTAATCCTTTTGTAGTAACCTTTGTTATATAACTTCAGATTTCTGTACAAATTTGTATCAGTTTCTAGGTTAGAAATAAATCCATTTGACATTATAACTTTTTTGTTTTGGTAAAAAAAATGGTCAAACTCTGTATAGCATGACTAATTGTCTTTTTGTGTGTCTATTCCCAGTATAATTGATTAGTATGTTAAGGACGATGTAAACATCATGACAACTTATTTGTTGTCACTAGTGATTAATTATAGAGATTGTTTATAAAATCATATTAGAATATTCCGTATTATGTGATCTTGGCATGTTTCTATAAATTATGAGTTTATTTTTAGGAAGTTGCTCAATTTCTACAGGTGCACGTTGGATCGAGGCTGTGTACATGACATCAGTGAGGCAAATCAGCTAAATATGCACGGGATGGACGTTGAAAAAAGTGAAAAAAAAGTGAAGGCAGATAAAGAATCAATGAGTTTCAAAAAAGGCATTATTTAAAGGGAAAAAGATATTACTCCAAAATATGATGGGAAAAGGCATTATTTAAAAGGGAAAAAAGATATTGATGGAACTGCCCCTGCACTGTTGGCAGGAACACAGGTTAAAATAGACACATGCATTTGAATGATCATATTGACTATTTCGAAAAACATTGCACCACACCTGATATTACTAATATTTGATTTGAAAGTTTGTAATAAATCTTGTTTTAAGTAGAATGCCATTTCAAGTACAATTCCCATATACATAATGGACAATTATGCCCCTAACCATAAACAGATGCAGTTCCTATTTTGATTTCAAGTACATCTACCTCCACCCCCATTTGGTTAAATGCAAGAGAAAGCAATATACTTTATAGACTATAAAATGTTTACAACGAAATAGATTGGTTCATCCTTCCAAGAAACGATGATGATACATGAAGATGAGAAACACAAACATAAAAAGATATTAGTTTGATCTAATTCATTAAGCAATGGAGATAAACCCAATTCATAAATAAAGAAAAAGGAATTTAAGATAAAAGGGCGAAAATGCCCTTTACCCAGATTTTCCATATTGTACAATTCTTATGGTTGTTATACACAAATTATAAAAATAAAATAAAAATATGATGCTCTATGACCACAACGACTTTTTTGACCAGAATAACTTTTTGAATTAACTTGCAGCGCATATGATATTATCAAGATAGATATGAAAGTTTATAGTTTGATCTCAAGTTATTTTGCCCCTGCCATTATTTTGTTAAATGAAAGAGAAAGCAATACACTTTCTAGAATATAAAATGTTTACAACCAAAAAGATTTACTCCTACACAGTATCTAGAAAACACAGATTTTAGAGAAAACAACATATTTCCAGGTATAAATTTAGCATTGTATAATGCATTGGTGACACAGACTTCAGAGAAAAAAAATACATTTCCAAGTTTATATTTCGTAACAAAAGGAGGAGAGTATTACATGATTATGCAGTAGACACAAATTAATCGATGAATTGAAGTTGGAGAAAGAACAAACAATTAACAAAACATCGGATCATATGTTATAAGGAACGATTTCATTCCAAAACAAATACACTAGGATGTCCAATGATGATTGGAATAATTATTATTTAGGAAATTATTCATCTAATCCTACATTGATTTTAACTAATCATATCAATCATTCTAATTATACAGTGTACATCTTGTAAATAGCGCCCGACATTAAGTGATATAGAGAAGGAATGAATGATTTTGAGTTGTCATTATCATTAGAATTAATTATTATAATTATGTGGCTTAACTAATATAATGATGTGGCAATTTAATGAAAAGGGAAAAAAAATAAGAAATTGACAAGTGGAAAAAAAATAAGTCTAAAATGCCTAGAGATTAACATGCAGATTAACATGTAGCATAGTTAATTATAGTTAATTACAAGTTGCCATTTGGCAAAAATAATTTTGTTTAATTAGGGTAGAAGATTTTAACTTGTTAGTGTTTTATTAGTGTTGTATATGAGTATCACATTTCAAATGATAAATTACATCTCTTTCCCTTGAACTTTCTAGGTTGTTTTATATTTTACCATGGTTTCCTTTATATATTATATAAGATATTTCAAATGATAATTTACATCTTTTTCCCCCTGCATTTTCCAGGTTTTTTCGTATTTTACCATGGTTTCCATTATGTTTTATATAAGAAAATTATTGAAATAAATACATTACACAACATATATTAATATTATCTATTTTAGTTGGGTACAAATTTTTATATTTTAAAGTGTTCTGGTTCAAGATTATCATTGACATTTGTTTTTTAAAATTTTATTTAAACTTTTCGAAATTAGCTTATATACATATTTTTTCATATAATCATAATAAATTTGTAGTATGGTCTGCAAAATAACTTAGGTATGTGGTTCAAATCTTAATAATAAATTATTTATTAAATTTAAATTAAATTTAGTGGTCATACACATTTCTTGTAAATGGAGGGTCTCTATTTTAGTTTTGCATTGAGACCAAAATATGTTTGGGACGGCTCTGTCAATTAATTGTATGATGCAAAAACATATTAAGTTAAATCATAGAGAACTTAAATATCCATCCCCTTTTTGTTACTACCCATCTTTATTTTATATAAACTAATATATATATATATATATATATATATATATATATATATATATATATATATATATATATATGTGTGTGTGTGTGTGTGTGTGTGAAAGACATTAATTATCTCTTAGGCCCGCATCTGACCGAGTCAGGTCAGACATTTTTGGCTGACTCGGTCAGACGAAAGGTGTTTGATAGACAAAATATTGACGTCTGACTCGGAAAGCAAGGTCAGAAAGAAGTTGGGAGATGGCTGACTCAGAAAGAAAGTAAGGCTTTCCAATGGTACCATTGACTTTAATAAAAATTAGCAGCTAATGAAGGTCATAGGAATAGAACTTGGGTCTCCTTTGTAGAAACAATGGTGTTTACCAGCAAACTAAATGGTTGTTTGTGTTTTATCTCTAAAATAATATATTTAATGTTTATTATGCTGCTAGCATTTGTATACATTGTTATTATTATTATTATTATTATTATTATTATTATTATTATTATTATTATCATATTGTATAGAAACGCGTAGAGCATTAGGGTAAAATGGTCATTTTGCACCAGTCAGCACATTTAGTCAGATTTTCAATCAAACAACATGAATTCTTACTCAGTCAGAATTTCTTACTACATTTCTCAGTCAGCACTTTCTCATTCAGAAACTATCAAACAAGGCCTTAGTCTATTCTTTTGATTTTTCTTTATTTTATATATAATAATGACATGTGAAATGCATTAGTTATCTCTTAGTCTATTCTTTTGATTTTTACATTTGTCTGGAGCGAGACAAAAGGTAAGAGCATATTTGGTTTCTCTAGATCATATTATCACCTTAAAAAAAATTAATGAACTAATTTATCAATATTTCAGCAAAATGTATGATAATGTTCTTCATTTAATTTGTTATTTTTAAACTTGTGTAGTATTTTTTTTAAGTATTTAACAATAGCATTAAATAAAATCAATGTATTACAATACATAAAATTAATATTGGGGATTAAAATTAAACAAATTAATCAGTAAAAAAAATAAAGCTTTGAAGGATTTTTTTTTTGAATGATAAATCTAATCTACTCATGATAGAGCAATATTGAATAAAATGAGTTAATGTACAACATACAAATCTAATAAAAAAGTGAATATAATAAAAGTGGTTGCTACAAAACTATAAAATTTGTGAGGTTTATTCGTTACATAATCTCTCAAAAAGCTTTCATGTAACATCCGGTTTTGAGGTACGTTTTATTTAATTTAAGATTTGAAGTTTGGTGAGTCGCCACGACATGGGAAGGATGACCACGACGTGGCGATGCATTTTCCAGTCGCGGGTCTTTTTGACTCGCCACGACGTGGCTGCCGCTGATGCCTTAAACCCTAATTTTTTGGGTTTTACACCTATTTAAAGGAATAAGGAGGCTAGGGTATGCTCACCCTGAGCCTCCACCACTCTCTTTTATCTAAAAGAAAACCCTAACTCTTTTCCTCCATTATTGAAGCTTGCTTGGGTGTTTTGAGAGGTCTTGAAGGAAGAAGCAAGAAGAAGTAAGCCAAGTATCAGCAAGAGATCCTCTATCTCCCTACCTAGCTCAGATTTGGACCCTTCTAAGTGTTTAAGGTTCCACCTTTTTGATTATAGAGTGCTAGATCTTGCATTTTGTCCCACTTTCTTGTTGATCTTATTGAATAAGACGGTGAGACTTCATAAAGGTTGCAACTTTATGATTCTCTGGATCATTAGGAGTAGTTTATGGTTTGGATCTAAAGTTTGGTGGTTTGTATGAGCCATGCATGAGATCTTGGTTATAAAACCCCATTTTTTTTTACCTAAGTTGAGTCCAACACTTGCATTGGACATGCAAGTCTAAAAAGCATCAAACTTTAGGATTATTTTAGTGTTATAAGTTCTTCTGGAGCAGATAGGCTTGAGACTTAAGGGATTAAATGCTTGTTGGTTAAGTCATTGCTATTTTTAGCCTTCTTGGATCTAAGACTTAAGATCTAGACCTCTTGGTGGGTCACAAAGGGATAAAGATGGAAACTTTATCCACTTGGGTATTAGAAATTATCAATTTGGACTTTTGAACCTCTGGTATTAGAGGATTCGATTTAACTCGTTAAGACGTTTTGGATCCAGTTCCCACTGTGTGGCCTAGCCTGCTATGACATGGCGACTGGGGAAAACACGACTGTCTTGTCATTTGAAGGTCAGGATGTTGCCAAGGATAGCCACGGCGTGGAGGTTCAACTTTGATTTTTTACTTGCATTGACTTTTGGCCAAACCCCTAGTCTTGAAAGAGAAGCTAATGGTGTATTTTATATGGCTATATAGGTGGTTGGTAGCATCTGTGTTCGCAAAAATAGTAGCAGTTGTAAACCTCATCCAGTAACCCTAATTGACGATTGCTGGCGATTCTAATGCGAGTTTCAGAGGGTTTCAAGTGAAGAATACAGATCTAAAGGAGACTAATCAATTTCTTTACATAATGTAGTAAGATTTATCATTTAGACTCTATTTTCTACTGTTTGTAATCCGTTTTTAGTCATGTTAGGCTAAAAACTTAGATTTCAGTTTCGCAAGACATAACCTTTTCATATGATTAATCATTAGGCACTATGTTTGACTGTGATTACTGTTTAGTTTGATCAATTATGTGTTTGATTGAGTGTTTGATTTTGATTTCAATTTCTGTTAGCCAACAAATGTGACAATATCTGTGTTGAAGTAGAAAAGGTTCGTCATCTCCTTTCCCATCATCTGTGTCTCTTACATAAGAGTGGTTATTCATTTCAATAATGTTATTATTATAATCATTGTTTCTTAACAAACGTGAAAGAGGGTTCTACAGCTTGTATCCCAAAGTATTATGGCTCATCTCTTATGATAAACATAACAACTTCTTTTTTTTTTTTTTTTTGATAAATGTGATATTCCTTATAAAGTAAGATTTCAATTTCTGTGTACTTTTTTTATTTTTCTTTTCAATAACTATCCCAAAGTATTAGGAACATTAATTTTAAGGCTTGTTTGTTTTGGTTTGTTGATAATACTATTTTTATATTGAACTAGCAATCAAAACTAGTACAAAAATAAGAGAAAACTATAACTGCAGTAGTTGAAGAGTTTTCCGGTTTTTGTAGAACTTTTACCATTAAGTTTCTAGGTATATTGGTTGCAACTGTATTATTTTATCTTCATTGCACCACTTCATTGTGTATTCCTTTTCGTTGTCATGTTGTAGTTTTTGTAAATCTTGGCTTCGAGTGAACTTGTACATTGTTGAAAGAATTACTAGAAATCATAACAAAATTGTTTACAATTTGGACTTTTTCCAGAAACTTTGACCTTTTATTCGGTCATGGGTTCAGAAATTTTGACCTTTTATGTCAAACCCGGTTGCTTTGAGATGTTGATTTTGGTAATATTTTTGAAAATCAAGGCTATCTTAATCCCTTTGTAACCTTTGTTATATAACTTCAGATTTCTTAACAAATTTGTATCAGTTTCTAAGTTAGAAATAAATCCATTTGACATTAATACTATTTCTGTTTTGGTAAAAAAATATGGTCAAACTCTGTATATCATGACTAATTGTCTTTTTGTGTGTCTATAGATGGCAAAAAAACCCCATACCCAATGGGGAACCCGAAACCCGCACCCGTTTTGACTGGGGAATCCCCAAGTTGACCGGGGATGGGGATGGGGATGGGGAATCCCCGAATAAAAAAAGTGGGGATGGGGATGGGGATGGGGATACCCTTAATCCCCGACCCTAGACCCGCCCCCGATATATATTAATATATAAAAATAATACTGAATATATATTTATAGTACAATTTATAATACATAAAATTTGATCTTACTAACCTAACTCATTAGTAATTACTTGGTTGAAATTATACTTTTGCTTTTTTTTTTATCTAATTTAAACTCGTGTATATTTTTTTTTTCTCTTTGGTTGATCTGTTTTACCTTAAATATTAATCTGATAATTTTTTTCTACTTGATTTTTCATGTATGTATTTAAATTTGGTAGAAAATTTATTTATATTTTTATGCAATTTATGGGTACTTACATATTTTATAAAATCTTTAAACTTATGCTGGTAAATTGAAATTTAGAGTTTTTTCTTACATAAAAGTTTGCATATTAAAAGAGAAAATGAAATCTCCGTTTCCCCGTTGGGGATCCCCATTCCCCATTGGGGGTGGGGATTGGGGTTTATTTATATTCCCCGATGGGGATGGGGATGGGGATGGGGATTGGAATGAGGATTCGGGGATGGGGATGAGGATTGGGGTCCCCTGTGTTCCCCGCCCCCGTTGCCATCTCTATGTGTGTCTTTTCCCAGTATAATTGATCAGTATGTTAAGGACGATGTAAACATCATGACAACTTATTTGTTGTCATTAGTGATTAATTATAGAGATTGTTTATAAATCATATTAGAATATTCCGTATTATGTGATCTTGGCATGTTTCTATAAATTATGAGTTTATTCTTAGGAAGTTGCTCAATTTCTACAGGTGCACGTTGGATCAAGCCTGTCTACATGACGCCGGTGAGGCAAATCCGCTAAATATGCATGGGTATGGACGTTGAGAAAAGTGAAGGCAGATAAAGAATCAATGAGTTTCAGAAAAGTCATTATTTAAAGGGGAAAAAAGATATTGACTGAACTGCCCCGCACTGTTGGCAGGAACACAGGTTGAAATAGACACATGCATTTGAATGAACATATTGACTATTTCGAAAAACATTGCACCACACCTGATATTACTAAGATTTGATATGAAAGTGTGTAATAAATCTTGTTTTAAGTAGAATGCCATTTCAAGTACAATTCCTATATACATAATGGACAATTATGCCCCTAACCATAAATAGATGCGGTTCCTATTTTGATTTCAAGTACATCTGCCCCCACCCCCATTTGGTTAAATGCAAGAGAAAGCAATATACTTTATAGACTATAAAATGTTTACAACGAAATACATTGGTTCATCCTTCCAAGAAATGATGATGATACATGAAGATGAGAAACACAAACATAAAAAGATATTAGTTTGGTCTAATTCATTAAGCTATGGGGATAAACCCAATTTATAAATAGAGAAAAAGAAATTTAAGATTAAAGGACGAAAATGCTCTTTATCCAGATTTTTCATATTGTACAATTCTTATGGTTGTAATACACAAATTATAAAAATAAAATAAAAATATGATGCTCTATGACCACAACGACTTTTTTGACCAGAATAACTTTTTGAATTAACTTGCATTGCATATGATATTATTAAGATTAGATATGAAAGTTTGTAAAAAATATTTTTTTAATTACAATGCCATTTCAGTTACAATGCCCCTTTACATAATTGATAACTATGCCCCCATGCAATTGAAATAGATGCAGTTTATAGTCTGATTTCAAGTTATTTTGCCCCTGCCATTATTTTGTTAAATGAAAGAGAAAGCAATACACTTTCTAGAATATAAAATGTTTACAACCAAATAGATTTGCTCCTGCACAATATCTAGAAAACACAGAATTAAGAGAAAACAACATATTGCCAAGTATAAATTTAGCATTGTACAATGCATTGGTGACACAGACTTCAGAGAAAAAAAATTATACATTTTCAAGTTTATATTTCGTAACAATAGGAGGAGAGTATTACATGATTATGCAGTTGACACAAATCCATTGATGAATTGAGGTTGGAGAAAGGACAAACAATTAACAAAACATCGGATCATATGTTATGAGGAACGATTTCATTCCAAAATGAATACACTAGACGTCCAATGATGATTGGAGTAATTATTATTTAGGAAATTATTCATCTAATCCTACATTTATTTTAACTAATCATATCAATCATTCTAATTATACAATGTACATCCTGTAAATAGCGCCCGACATTAAGTGATATACAGAAGAAATGAACGGATTTTGAGTTGTCATTATCATTTGAATTAATTATTATTATAATGATGTGGCTAAATTAATATAATAATGTGGCAATTTAATGAAAAAGGAAAAAAAAGAATTTGACAAGTGGAAAAAAAAAGTCTAAAATGCCTAGAAATTAACATGTGGCATAGTTAATAAGAAGTGGCCATTTGGCAAAAATAATTTTGTTTTATTAGGGTTGATTTTAACTTATTAATGGTGTATATTTATTAGTGGTGTATATGAGTATCCCATTTCAAATGATAATTTATATTTTTTTCCCCTGAACTTTAACTTTCCAGGTTGTTTCATATTGTATCATGGTTTCCTTTATATTTTATATATGATATTTCAAACGATAATTTATATCTTTTTCCCCTGCATTTTCCAGGTTTTTTCATATTTTACCATGGTTTTCATTATGTTTTATATAAGAAAATTATTGAAATAAATACATTACACAACATATAATAATATTATCTATATTTTAGTTGAGTATAAATTTTCATATTTTAAAGTTTTCTAGTTCAAGATTATCATTAACATTTGTTTTTCAAAATTTAATTTAAACTTTTCAGAATTAGCTTATATACACATTTTTTCATATAATTATAATAAATTAGTAGTATGGTCGGCAAAATAACTTAGGTATGTCGTCCAAATCTTAATAATAAATTATTTATTAAATTTAAATTAAATTTTGTGGTCATACGCGTTTCTTGTAAATAAAGGGCCTCTATTTTAGTTTTGTCTCGAGCCCAAAATATATTTGGGACGGTGATGTCTATTAATTATATGATGCAAAAACATATTAAGTTAAGTCATAGAGAACTTAAATGTCTACATCCTTTTTGTAACTATCCATCTTTATTTTATATAAAATAATGATATGTGAAATGCATTAATTATCTTTTAGTCTATTCTTTTGATTTTTCTTTACTTTATACATAATAACTAGACGAATATCCGCGCGTTGCACAGAATATAATAATATATTTGAAATCTTTACAAATATATGTTTTTTAAATATATCAATGTCGTTGTTGTTAGTTCTTATATGATAAATTTTGTACTAAGTTGGTATAAACACAGTTTGATTTGAATTATATGATAATGTGGACATCTTTTAAAATTCTATAATCCAAATTGTTTCAAGGACCTCTACCTAAAGGTTACTCATGAATAAAATTAAATATAATATATGATTTAATGATATTTATAGTTGTTATTATGATTAATTAATTTTAAAAAGTTTATTTGCTTAAGATTTTAGTTTTTATCATTGTAATTATTTCAAATATCAAACATTGTTTTTGTTTTTAAAGGAAACAATATAATTTTTGTATATCAAATTACTTCTAACTATTGTTATTCTAAGTTATTTAAAATAACGTATTTGGAAACTCTTAATTATTTTAATTTGGTTTAAAAATTTAATGTTTTTAAAATTTATTTGATTAATATTGTTAGTTCTTTTGATTGTAATTATTTAAAACAGCAAACATTGTTTTTGTTCTTAAAGATAATATTATAATTTTTTATATAATATTACTTTTAAATATTCCTATTGTAAATTATTTTTAAGCTATTTATTTGAAAATTCTTAATAATTATAAAAAAGATGTTTTTTTTTGTTAATTTAGGATTATACTTTAGGTTGAACACTATAATTTATAACATTTAACAATTTATAAATAATCTCTCGATTTTTTTCAAGTTTAACTGAAATTTTGATTTAAGTTAACTTTTTAACATTTTATTGAAATTAATAATTTAACTATTTTTCATAAAATCATAAATTATACCAATGTTGTGACTTTAAAATGAATATTGCTCACATATGACATCATATTTAAACTAATAAGTTAACTAGAATATGTTAAAAACTTAAAATGATAATTTTATAAATAGAAGTAAAATATGATATTTTAATATTGTAGTTTAGTTAATTTTTTATTAGAATTTAGTTTTTATATTAATTTAACATTATTAACCAATTTATAATAACTATTACAAAGAAATTGAAAAGTCATGGAGGTTTTAAATGCATGCGGTGCAAGAAAAAAATGTCTCTTTTATAAGTATACTAGGCGAATATCCGTGCGTTCGCAGAATAAAATTAAAACTTTTTGTAATCTTATGTTATTAAAAATAGTTATATCATTTATATTAACTATAAAATAATAATTATTACATTCAATTTATATAAAATTATAATTAATTTGAACAATAGATAAAATAACGCTTATTAAAATTAAATCATTGAATGGTCTCTACTCATGTTTTATGTGTGTATAGCATTAGTTATATTTGTCAACTATTTTAATTTACTACTGCTATGATTTATTAATTTTTATTTTAAAAAAAAATTAACGGTGTTTTAATTTCATCATGATGATTATTTAAATTATCAACAACTGTTTGTAATCTAACATAATTTAATTTCTAAGTTTCTATTATTTTTAACTATTATCATTATAAATTAATTTAAAAACAACTTAGTTGAATTTTAATTATTATAAAATATAACGTTGTTGTTAAATTTGATATAATAATTTTTATACTAAAATATTGATATAATATATTGATTTTTTGAATTATATGATAATATATACATCTATTATAACTTCATAATCTCAATCGTTTAAATGACTTCTACCATCGAGTTACACATGAATAAAATTAAATATAATATATGGTTTAATGTTGTTTATAATTATTGTTATTGTTAATTAATTTTTTTAGAATTTATTTGCTTAATGTTTTAATTTCTATCATTATAATTATTTAAAACATCAAACATTATGTTTTAATTTTAAAGGTAACAATATAATAATTTATATAGAGTTATTTTTAGCTATTTTTATTATCACTACAATTTATCACTTTTTAACTATTTACAAAATATTCTTTGCTTTTTTTAGTGGAACTGAAATTTATATTTAAGTTGACATTGTAATGCGCAGAAACACCTATATAGTTGAAGTCTTTACAAATATATGTTTTTTTTAAATACAACAATAACGTTGTTGTTAAATTTGATATAATAATTCGTATGCTAAATTGATATAATATATTGATTATTTTGAATTATATGATAATATACACATCAATTATAACTTTATAATCTCAATCGTTGGAATGACTTCTACCCGCGAGTTACACATGAATAAAATTAAATATAATTTATGGGTTAATATTATTTATAGTTGTTGTTATTGTTAACTAATTTTTTAAAATTTATTTGCTTAATGTTTTAATTTCTATCATTATAATTATGTAAAACATCAAATATTATTTTTTGATTTTAAAGGTAACAATATAATCATTTATATAAAGTTATTTTTAAATATTGTTATTGTAAGTT
Source organism: Lactuca virosa (assembly GCF_052849685.1). Lineage (NCBI taxonomy): Eukaryota > Viridiplantae > Streptophyta > Magnoliopsida > Asterales > Asteraceae > Lactuca > Lactuca virosa. The sequence continues at coordinate 200,703,729 of NC_136426.1, forward strand.
ATTTTAAGCTACTTATTCGAAAACTTTTAACGATTATAAAAATATCATTAAGAAATATTTTAGTTAAATTGAGATTACAATTTAGTTTTTTGTATTTATCACTATAATTTATAAATTTTAACTATTTACAAAAAAAATTTAGTATTTTAAGTGGATCTGAAATTTATATTTAAGTTGTCATTGTAATGTTATATTTATATTCACAATTTAAGTATTTTGTCCAAACTGTTTAAAAGTTGTAATTTTAAACTGATAATGGTTTACATTTAACATCATATTAAATGTAATAAATTAAGTATAATATGTTAAAAGTTAAAGACATAACTTTATAAGCAGAAGTAAAGATATTATTTTAAAATTGAAATTTAGTTTATTTATGATTACACTTTAGGTTTGGTATTTATTTAACCTTATTAACCAGCTTATAATCATTATTAGAAAGACATTACAATTTATCACTTTTAACTATTTACAAAATATTCTTTGGGTTGTTTAAGTTAATCTAAAGTTTATATTTAAGTTGACTCTATAATGTTATATTTAAATTAATAATTTAAGTATTTTATACAAATTTTTCCAAAATTGTATATTTAAAATGATAATGGTTTACATCCAACAATATATTAAAACTAATAAATTAAGTATAATATGTTATAAGTTAAAAAAACATAACTTTATTAGTAGAAGTAAATATATTATTTTAATATTAAAAATTAGTTTATATATGATTACATTTTAGGTTTGATATTTATTTAACCTAATTAACTAAATTATAATTATTATTAGAAAGAAATTGAAAAGTCATGGGAGTTTCAAATGAATGTGGTGAAAGGAAAAATAGATGTGAGTTTCAAATGAATATGGTGCAAGGAAAAATGCTTCCTTTATAATGATATAATGAAATGATGATTATGATTATGATATGATATGATATGATGATATGATGACATGTGAAATGCATTAATTATCTCTTAGTCTGTTCTTTTGATTTTTACATTTGTCTAGATCCAGACAAAAGGTAAGAGCTTATTTGGTTTCTCTAGATCATATTATCACCTTAAAAAAATTAATGGACTAATTTATCAATATTAATGTAGATAAAGTTCTTCATTTAATTTGTTATTTTTAAATACATGTAGTATTTTTTATAAGTGTTTAACAATAACATTAAATAAAATCAATATATTACAATACATGAAATTAATATTGGGGATTATAGCTAAACAAATTAATCAGTCAAAAAAAGTAATAAAGCTTTGAAGGGTTCTTTTTTTTTTTTTTTGAATGATAAATCTAATCTACTCATGATAGAACAATATTGAATAAAAAGGGTTCATGTACAACATAATCTCTTAAAAAGGTTTCATGTAACATTTGGTTTTGAGGTACATGTTATTTAATTTAAGATTTGAAGTTTGGTGAGTAGCCACAGCATGGAAAGGATGGCCATGACGTGGCGATGCATTTTCCAGTCACAGGTCTTTGTGACTTGCCACAACGTGGCAAGGAATGCCATGGCGTGGCTACCGTTGATGTCTTAAACCCTAATTTTTCGGGTTTTGCACCTATTTAAAAGAATGAGGAGGCTAGGATATGCTCACCCTCAGCCTCCATCCCTCTCTTTTATCCAGAAGAAAACCATAACTCTTTTCCTCCACTGTTGAAGCTTGCTTGAGTGTTTTGAGAGGTCTTGAAGGAAGAAACAAGAAGAAGTAAGCCAAGGATCAGCAATAGAGTCTTTATCTCCCTACCTAGCTCAATTTTGGACCCTTGTAAGTGTTCAAGGTTCCACCTTTTTTATTATAGAGTGCTAGATCTTGCATTTTGTCCCACTTTCTTCTTGATCTTGTTGGATAAGATGGCGAGACTTCATAAAGGTTGCAACTTTATGATTCTCTAGATAATTTGAAGTAGTTTATGGTTTGGATCTAAAGTTTGGTGGTTTGTTTGAGCCATGCATGAGTTCTTGGTAATAAAACCCCATTTGATTTACCTAAGTTGAGTCCAAGACTTGCATTGAACATGCAAGTATAAAAAGCATCAAACTTTAGGATGGCTTTAGTGTTATAAGTTCTTTTGGCGCAGATGTGCTTGAGACTTAAGGGATTAAGTGCTTCTTGATTATGTCATTGCCATTTTTAGCCTTCATGGATATAAGACTTGAGATCCAGACCTATTGGTGGGTCTCATGGGATAAAGGTGGAAACTTTATCCATTTGGGCATTAGAAATGATCAATTTGCACTTTGGAACCTCTAGAATTGGAGGATTCAATTTAACTCATTTAAGACGTTTTGGATACAGTTCCCACTGCATTGGCTAGTCTGCCACAACGTGGCGACCGGGGAAACGCGATTGTCTTGTCGTTTGAAGGCCAAGACATTGCCAAGGATGGCCATGACATGGAGGGTCAACGTTGACCGTTGACTTTGACTTTTGACATGCATTAACTTTTGGCTAAACCCTAGTCTTGGAACAGAAGCTAATGGTGTATTTTATATGGTTGTATAGGTGGTTGGTAGCATCTGTGTTCACAGTCGTAGTAGTAGTTGCAGTTGAACATTGAAATTGTAACGCCCCGATTCTCAGGTATGGATTTAAGTAAGCATCCCTTTGCTTTTTAAGTCCTACTCGACGAGTTAAGGGTGCCCTACTCGTCGAGTAGCAACGAGGTGGGATCGCACATTTAGTGACCTACTCGCGGAGTTCATAAAGGGACTCGACGAGTAGGAGCTGGCAGATGAAACCCTAAATCTTGGGGTTCTGCACCCTATTTAAGGAGGCATAAGCCTCATTTGGCCTCCTTGCAGTCAGTAAGAGCTCATAGAAAACCCTAACCGTGTATTGTGTCTTTCTTGTGCATTGTAAGCTTGGAAGGAGGGCTTGTAGGAGGAAGAACTTGGAGAACAAGGGGATAGGAGCAAGGAAGGAGTGGGAAATCCGAAATCTGCCTCAGTTAGCACCCATTGAAGGTATCAAGTCGACATCTTTATCTCTTTTCCTTCTAGATCTCATATGGTGGAAATCTAGGGTTTTATGGTTTGAGTAAGGTGATATTGCAAGGCATGGGCTAGATCTGAAGTTGTAACTTCAGATCTGGACCTTTCCCGAGTTCTAGATTCATAAAGTTCCTGTCTTGGTCGTGAATGAGGCCCCCCCCTTTGTGCATGAAACCCATTAAGAACTTAGTTTTGGCATCAAGAACCTTTTTAGCCATGCATGCACGTAAAGTTTGCAAATTTACATGAAAGGCATGCCCTGGGAGCTTGGATCTGTAATTTGGAGCCATTGCATGGCTTAAAATGGGTATGTATGGCTTAAGGACTGAAGGAACTCGGCGAGTCGCAAGGGCGACTCAGCGAGTCATATGAAGATAGCCGTGGGCTCGACGAGTTGGATAAACAACTCGGCGAGTCCGATGAAGATTGCCATAGACTCGACGAGTTGCATGAACAATTCGGCGAGTCGGATGAGTTTTCCCTAAGTTAGGAATGCATGTGTATCGATGTGTTACTAGAAGGAAACTCGACGGGTGGCCATAGGGCCTCAATCGAGAATCTTGGGAACTCGACGAGTCACCCCGGTGACTCGGCGAGTGGGTAAGGGTTTCAAGGAACTCGGCGAGTAGCTGAGGGTACTCGACAGGTTAAGGTCAACATGGACTGTTGACCTTGACTAAGGACTTTGACTTTGACAAGGGTTAACTAGTTGGGTTATGAAGTACTCTGTGAGGATGAAGACTTATGAGCATGTTCGTATTATGGTAATAGGTGGCGGAGTCTTTGACGAGTGATCGAAGAGCTGTGATTTATTTACCGAGCTGACATCTACGAGGTGAGTTATCCTCACTATACTAAGGGGTCTAAGACAACAAGGCCGGCCCATTGGATTTGATATCCTAGTAGTTATTGATATGTTGAGTTGAGTTAGTGATGAATGCCAATTGATATGCTAGTCGGGTAGATATGTAGGACTGCATGTGATACTGTATGATTATCTGTATGTGCATTAGTCATGATACATGTCGACATGTTATGTGGGATGGGTTGAGGTTGTACTGCTCCGTGCGGTAGCCAACAAACCCTAGAGTATTCTAGATATGAGCTAAGGGCCCGGTAGGCATTCCAGACTCATACTGAGGACTCGGGAGCATTCCAGATACGAGCTGAGGGCCCGGTAGGCATTCCAAAGTCGTACTGAGGGCTTGATGGCATTCCAGATACGAGCTGAGGGCCCGATAGGCATTCCATACTTGTATTGAGGGCCCAGGGGGTAGTCCAGCTTGAAAAGCTGTGGACCCAGTGCATGTTGTTCTGTTTTGATTGATATGATATGTTAATGTTGATATTGCTATGTGGACTGTATGTGTATCGGTATTTTGGGGGCAACTCACTAAGCTTTCGGGCTTACAGTTTTAGTTTATTGTTTCAGGTACATCAGGGGATCGAGGCAAGGCCAAGGCGTGATCGTACAGTTCCTCCTATTGTGTTTATGTTTCTGGGAAAAACTCTGATAATCAATATTTTGAAAACAAAGTTGTAATGTTTTGATGAACTTGACATGTTTTAAAAAGTTTTAATTGGTTTGAAATTTTGGATGTTATAGAAATAATATGAACTTTTGAAAATTTGAAAATTTTGGTTTAATATTTAAAATTTTGAAAATTTAGCCGATTAGGCCGCCTAGGACCGATTAGGACCCCATAAGACCGAATAGAACCGCCGCTCTGACTTTGACCCCCTTTGAACAAAACCGATTAAGCCGACCGATTAGCCTTAATGTTTTTCGGTTGAAGACCGCCTAGCGATTAATCCCCGATTAATCGGCCGCCTAGACCGATTTTTACAGCTCTGATATATATATATATATATATATATATATATATATATATATATATATATATATATGCAATTATATATCGTCTAATAGCCCCCCTCAAGCTTAGGCCAGGTAACGACTTGTAGCTTGTCTCGTAAGAAAGTAAATCGTTGTGAAGGTAGAGGTTTTGTGAACACATCTGCAATCTGATTATTTGTGGAAATAAACTAAGCCTTTAGTTGATGATAGGCAACCTTCTCTCTAATAAAATAAAAATCAACTTCAACGTGTTTTGTACGTGCATGAAAGACAGGATGTGCTGCTAAATACGTAGCGCCGAAGCTGTCACACCATAAAGTTGGAGCAGCAGAGCTAACAACAGGTAACTCACATAAAAGAGTTTAAAGCCATGTGAGTTCTACAACCGTATCAGCTAAAGCTTTGTATTCAGATTCGGTGGATTAGCGCGAGACAGTCTTTTGTTTACGTGCACACCATGAGACAAGATTAAAGCTAAGATAAATGGCATATCCCCCTGTGGATCGTTAGTCATCTGGGCAAACAGCCTAATCAGCATCAAAGAAGGTAGTCAAAGGAGTAAAGGTTGCATCTGTATATGCATGTAAAAGTGTGGAAGAGTCATGTTTAAATAATAATCCATGAGAGATAGTACCTTGAAGATACCAGAGAATTCGCATCATAGTCGACCAATGGTTTTCAGTCGGGAATGCATGAATTGGCAGACCTTGTTGATAGCAAAAGTAAGATCTGGACGAGATAAGGTCACATACTGAATGGCTCCAACAATTTGGCGATATTTGTGACAACTGTCAATTTTGGGTCAACCAAAGTCAGTCAAAGTCAAACAAAGTCAACGAGTCAACCAAGTCAACACAACTAGCATTAAGATTTTAAGACAAACGCTAGGTTTCCTAAAGTATGACTTGCAATTATAATACAATGTATCTCTCTCTAAACCCTCTATATATATATCTCTCTCTCTAAACTCTCTCTCTCTCTCTATCTCTCTCTCTCTCTCTCTCTCTATATATATATATATATATATATATATATATATATATATATATATATATATATATATCTAAACTCTTTATCTCTCTAAACTCTCTATATCTCTCAAATCTCTGTACACCTCTCTCTCCCAAATCTCTCTACATCTCTCTTTCCCAAATCTCCCTTGATAACAAAAATCGCACTTCTAACCTTTCCTATAAACATTGAAATCATCCCATCCCTTCCCTTGTTGAAAACAGATCAAAAGAGAAGGAGAAACCCAAAAGAACAAGCTAATCTCGGAATACACTATTCATTCTTGGAGCCTCCCCTCTCACCGCTGAACACTTCTCACCACGTAACACTTCTCACTCCAGAACACCTTCTGATCTCAGAACCTTCTGAATCCGGAAAATCTTCTGACTCTAGAACTTCTGACTTCGGAACCCTCGCATGCTTCAGAAGAATCAGCCACGCTGGATAATTTCGCATCTCGGAAGGTTGTGCGCTCCGGAACCGAAGCATCTCGGAAGGCTGCTGACTTCACATACACCCACTCTGGACTTTCTTCATTTCAGACTTGTCTTCATTTTAAGGGATTTTTGACGTTGGGATTTCCATCAAACTCATATTTTTCACAACTTAGACCCTCTAACCTCATATTTGATGCCCATCTTGAAGCTTTATGATATATAAAACACACATTTGCATAAAATGATATCTAATATTATAAATATATTATATTATCTTAATCATAAAGTAATAGCCTAAGTGGTTCTCCCATATTTTCCCAAGACACCCTTATGTCACTTCTCCCACTCTAGCTAGCCTCATTGGTCATTCCTTGTCCCCTCATAACTCCTCCCATTCGCTTGCTTCACTTCTTCCATATACCCACGATCAGGAGGTATTTTCCTTATTTCAAAAACGTCTTCACTTCTCACTTTTTCTCTCCAAGAAAAGCTCTCACTCTCACTCTCTCTAGCAAGGATTATCCCAAGATTTTTCTTGGATCTTTTGGTAAGTATTTACTTCAACCTCTAATAATTCTACATACTTCTAAACTAATCTTGAATCTCTTACCTACATATTCACGTATTAATGTCCTTAGGACAATCAAATCTCCAAGTATTTTTCAAGTGTTTCTGACTTGAAACTTCTCTTCCACAACCTTCCACTCATTAAGAAAACACATAAGGTGAGTTCATACCCCCACATTTTTCGAGATTTTCAATGTTTTAGGGTGGGGGATACAAGTAAAACACAAGAAAACTTGTGTTAAAAATACGAAATGGTTAAATACATTTTCTTACCATTTATACAAAGATGCTAAATTTATGAAATAACTTTATTTCCAAATTTGTGAAACATATACATACAAGGTTTTGACTAAAAACGCAACACTACGAAAAACAAAGTACACATATGATAAGTTATTCTACAAATATATATATATATATATATATATATATATATATATATATATATATATGGTACATACAAAGGATTCATCATTTCAGCGAAACAATTTTTATAAACTATAATAGGTATAGTTTATAGGGCATTCATACTATTTTACCCTTTTTGGGACAAATAAATAATTATCTAAAAGTATAATTATTATACACTTTGAAATTTCTATGGATAAGTAATATTTTCATTCACTAAGGGGTTTTTCATTACATTACACGTGAACTCGTTGAATCAATTATTTGTGAGACACGTCTTCAAGTACTTATCAAAGTACCAACAAAAGTCCTGAATTATAACCAAAATCTCCCGTAAGAGAATGAGACACTTATGTATAGATCTATATGGGACTGACAATCCCGCATCCTAGGTGTTAGCTACAGTTGGACCGGCAGGTATGCGGTGACAAATGTTGTTAACATTGTGACGCCTGAAGAACGTCGCAGCAGGCATATCAGTCATAGTACGGTTATAAGAACTCACATGGGAAATAATGACACATTTGGTTTACGGAGTAATATACCTTCAAACGGTTTTATTTAGATAAAACTTCATTACACTGTTTTCTAGTACAGAACAACTTTCATTTATGAAATCATACATTCAAATGGTTTTATATAGATTAAAACTACATAATACTACTTTCGAGTATGGCGATACTTATACATTTTGGTCTTAAGGATTTTAAGACTATAATACACTTTACAAGAAGATATTGGATTTTCTGGAACTAAATACTATCATTTTACATTTTCCAAATTTCCATACAAACTCTTATGAACTCACCAACTTAATTGTTGACACTTTTTCAAATCACCTGTATTCTCAGGAAACCACTAAGACAACACTAAGACAGGTAGCAACAAGCTTTTGAAGATGAGACGCTAAGGCGTCAGTCAAATCTTATATCATCATATTTGTAATTGTTTTTGAATCATGTAACTCGTACAACAATGTATCTATTTTCAAATCATAATTTTGATGGTTGTGTTTGCTTTGATCACCCTTATTCAATTGTTATGATACTGTACATGAAGTCATCAGCCCCTGGATGTTTCCGCCATCCTGGTCCCGGGGGGGGGGGGGGGTTGACAATATTTAACCAGATTATCAAATTCTAGACTGTCACTAAGAGATAGGTTTGCATTGGTGGTGATAGGGATTGGAACCAGTTTGCCATGAGATAGCCCTGCTAGCTCCAATATTTCAAGAATGCACTTCTTTTGAGAAAGAAGAAGGTCTTGTTCCTGTTTAACTATTTCAATCCCAAGAAAATAGGATAAAGGACCCATATCTTGAAGTGCAAAAGTTTGGCTAAGAGTATGAACAACTGTAAGGTCCAAATAAGGATCTATACCAGTAGTCAAGCAACAAACAATCACAGAACAAGAATAAGATGAAAAGAAACGAAGCTTGCACACGATTATATTCAATAAATCGTCAGGTACAACTCGATGGACTGTTCTGTAAATGTAATGGCATCAACCACCAACAAAAGACCTACTCCTCCACTATTTATACTCGACTAGACCGCAAACGGGGTTTACGACCGTAAACTGGGTTTACAGTCGTAAACATACAAATGTCCCAAAAACACTTAAACAACTCATAAACAACATTACAGACTCATACTGAACACAAAACAATGAAAGCCTAGGCCAAACCATTTACTGGATCCTTCAATCTCCCCCTTGGTTTGGTGCTAGCTTGGAATCAGCTCTTTTCAACCACCAGTACATCGGACTTTCCCATCGCTCCGTTCCACATTTTCTTCTCTATAATTTCAGCCACCATCGAAGTGTATTCTTTTGCAGCAGGCTCAAAGAGAGCTTCATCCACCATAATTTGATTGGTAGCAAGATGATGTATGTCCCACTTGCTAAATTGAAGCAAGTCCCTTTTGTCATACAGACGGATGCAATCTTCCTTAAGCTTAATGACATCAACATCTGTGGATTCATCATACACCCAATATAGAATGGATGCGAGAGAACAATCTGAATAATTTTGAGGAACAGGAACATGCTTAACTTGAGCAGTAGCAGGCCACCTCACTGACCGAAGGGGCTGACCTATTTTGGGATCAATGACTTTTGAGTGGACCTTGACAATAGACTCTGCAGTCTTCATTGACGGGAAGCCCTTGGCCACTTGATCATCCAAAAAGGATTTGAATTGGCCCGCCCTGGGATTGCTTGATGGATTTGAGAAAGGAGCCTTAGACAGCTCAATAAGATCAATCTAAGTAAAAGGCTGAAAGTCGTGAGCATCTTTGTATAGTTCATTTTTGCCGCTCTTTCTCCATACCATAAAAATATTCATGGTTTCATGGAATCCCCACGAGATTATTCCTGACCTATCACCATAGAAGACTCTGAAACAATGCTTGCCCATATCCGTAACAGTGATCTGTGGTTTTGTTACACCCCCGAACCAGACGGCGGAAACGTCCGGGGGCTTGTGCGTGACTTCATCTTGAAATATCATTACAGTGAATATAATTGAAACATAACATCATCATCATCACACATGTAATATAACAACATTCATTGTTTACATCGAGTATTGTATTTGACTAATACATGCCCAAAATAGTAAGAGTATGATGAAACAAAATATAACACAATATCCATTAGTTTGTTTCGTTCATCCTGCCTCAACGGTTTCCTGAGAATACAAGTTATTTTGAAAACGGTCAACATAAAAATGTTGGTGAGTTCATAAGCATGTTTGTGAAAATGATTTGTATAACTTTGAAAACCACCAGAAAATCCGATATTTTCTGGAAACTGTTTAGTGTGTTTGTGTTAGATCTTGTATTAATGCATGTATGTTATTGTTTATTTGACTAAAAAGGTAAAGAGAATGTAGAGAGAATGTAAGAGCATGTAAAGAGAATGTTCCCAAACAACCCGATGTTTCCTGTAAAAAAAAAGGTCTTCCGTAAACTTCATAACGTTAATTCCTCTAAGCGAGCCGTCATAACCATACTAAATAATGACAATTTCACCTGTCTTGGCGTCGTTGGACGCCGGTTTTGACTTTGATTATAAGGTTTTCGTCACCCTAGACTGAGTTAGTCTAACTGTAGCGAACAGCTGAGGTGTGGGGTGTCATCCCCGTATAGATCTATACACAAATCCCCGTTCTCCCTCCAAGAGACTTTGGTTATAACTACAGGCTACGATCGTACACGTAATAGGTGCCAACCGACAAAAACTCGCTAGATCCTTAATCGAATTTACGCGAAGAAAAAGGTATAAACTCCTTCCAGGCCTAATGATCCATGTAAGTGAACCACTAAGGCATCGCTAAACATGTAAATCATTTCAAGACCCAAATTGGAATGAGATTATATAACATGGGCCCGAAATATATATGAAAGGACAACTGAGGCCCATTTCACATGTAAAGTATTTACAGGCCCAAATGGCACACAAATAGTATCCAAGGTCCGTCGCACATGTTAATGGGTCAATGAGGCCCAATAAACATATACATGACCTCTCACACATAAAAATGGGCCACTGAGGCCCAATAACCTAGAAAATGATCAAATTAAATCCATTTGTTGGTTTATCATTGGTTTTGGCTCAAGTATTTACTAAAATATCATAAAAAGAAGAATGCATATAAAACCCATTCCCAGGCCAATAAACATGTAAGTGGACCACTAAGGCCCACTATACGTGTATATTATTTCCAGGCTCAAAAGGAATGTGAATGTCTATCCTAAGCCCAATATACATGTAAAAGGACACTAAGGCCCACTACACATGTATATTATTTCCAGGCCCAATAAGGATATGAATACCTATCCCGAGCCTAATATACATGTAAAAGGACACTAAGGCCCACTAAACATGTATATTATTTCCAGGCCCAATAAGGATATGAATGTCGTTTTTAACCCGTTTGTTATTGTATTGTTTATTTTAGCTTGATTATTTATGTAATTGATATCTAAAGCCCACTTTTTGTAAAAATGATGTTCTTGGCCCAATAAGCCAAGAATTTACAATTAAGGCCCAATTTTTGTAAGAATAACACTTTAATCTCCAATTTTGTTAAAAACTTGTTTTGATGACTACTTTGTGGTAAAAATAACATTTTAAACCCATTTTTGTCAAAAATATCATTTCTGGCTTGGTTTTTGTGAAAATACACATTTTTCTGGTTTTTGGCTTTTCCGACATAGTTTTTAGAAAATTTGTAGAAAATTCATCGTAAGTCGAAATTTGGATCCGTAAATTCTGGAAGTTTGTAAAACTTGTATACTTTGTTCACAATGTTTCTCAAAATTTTTAATGGCCTCAAACTAATGTGAAATTGCTCACCTTCACAGGTTGGTCCGAAAGTATTTCAAATTTGATAGACAGTTTTGTAAAATTCACCAAAAATTGTAGAAAAATCGTATGAAAACGTGAGAGTAGTCATTTTAAAGGTATAATTCTGAACTTTATCCATGTAAAACAGTTTTGAAAAATACTTCCATTAATAGGGTCAAAACAGTCCGAGACTAGACTAAAACTTTTCTGTCAAGGGCTGTTTTGTGAGTTTAGTTTATAGATCTTTGAACATAACACTCATTTTTGCTATATCAAGTATACAAATCCCAGATCTACAAGTTTACATGTATTATATGTGATAAAACATACTTTTCTCAAGTTTCATATGAAGATCCTAGTGATACACTTCAATTTTCTTGACATATTCTTAGATTGGTGAAGTAATCAACACATAGTCACCAAATAATTCATGGAAAACACACATAGTCATGCATATACACATAGATCTACACAAAGCAACTTGTATTCTCCCCTAAAAATCATATAAAAATAGAAAACAAGGGGTATGAACTCACTTGGCTTTGAAGTTTCGGTTTTGATGGAGGATAAGGTGAAGATCTCGGCCCTAGCAAGTTCCTTGAAGAAGTTTTAGAACTTAGAGGGTTCTAGGAAGCTAGAACACGAAATGAACCATGTAAGGAGGTGTTCTTTGTTTAAAATTGGAAAACAATGGCTTATGGAAGATGACAACTTACCAATATGGGTGAAACTTTGATGAATTCCTCTTGAAACATCCACAAACTTGCGAAAATATGGGGGAGATGGAGTAGTTATTATAGAGAGTTTGAAGTAGTTTGAAATGAGAAAAGATGGTGATGGTGTTGGGGCCGAGAGTTTTTTTAAGGAGGAAGGGGAAGAGGATAAGTTGGGCATTACATGGGGGTTTAGGGAATTTAGCCTAGATACATGGGATTGGATGCTTGGATTACCTCTAGACAATAAGTAGGTGGCAACTCACAAATTACCCTTTGTCATATTGTCTTTTTTTTTTGTATTATTGTTGTTGGGCCGAGATTGGGCCAAAAGAAAAGGAATTAGATATTTTTGGGTCCTATCTTGACTTAGTTCGAAATTATGAGGCCCAATTAATATTTTTCGGCCCATTGGGCTCTTAAGGTGGTTCACGGCCCAAGATGGTACAAAGGAATGGGTTTGTGGTCCATTAAGGCTAATTAATTCATTTATGGCCCAACAAGGCCCGTTAGAGATAACTAGTCCATTTTAGGTCCACTAAGGGTAAAATGAACCATTTTAGGCCCATATGGCCCAAAAGGTTGAGTTTTATGAGTGTGGGTCCATTTAGAACCCAATTAGGGTCTTTAGTCCCAAAATAGTTCAAGTTGAAGGTTTATTGGTCCATTAGACCCAATAAGAGAACCCTAGTCCATAATGAACTTGAGTCGGGATTTCTAGGGTTTCCAACCCTTATTTGAACATATGAGATATATTTGAATGAGAATGAAGTATAGTATTCACTTAGAGTACAAGTTATTACACTAGGTGAATGATTGCATGAGAGTAGAATTTCCTAGCAAAAATGCTAGTTGTGACAGGTTTATCCCAGGGTGCCTTATGATATGCGCTCCTTTTGAATAGCAATTTACCTTTATCAGCAGACTTGTTCAATTTGGCACGTTTTAATTCTGCTGCACTTGGAGCTTGAGCTGGTTCTGTTTCAAAACGATTCATAATGGTGGTGGTTCTGGTAGGTTTCGGAGCAATGGGAGCATCTTGGTTGGGAAGATAAATTTGTGGCACGTCAATGGATGACTTGAATTCGTCCCCAAATTTATCTTCCAGCTTCTTCTTCAACTCGTAGTAGCTGGTGGTCAGTAGGCCAAAATGTGTTTGAAGATCCGTAATCTGTTTTGTCTTCACAGCTTTGTCCTCAGTAAGCTCGACCACTTGAATATTGAGCTTTGTATTCTTAGTTTGAAGGTCTGCGACCTTGATATCAAGCTCAATATTTCTCTGATCCAACTCAACGTTTTTCTGGTTCACAGCATCGATCTGTTTCTGAAGCCCAAGAAGTGACAGACTCTCTTCTCCTGTGCTACCACCCCCGATAGAAATTCCTTTGCCACGTGGGGGTGATGTTGAAAATTGTTCTCTGGCCAAGAGCCTGGCCAACTTAATAGAGGTAGTATCATGCTCTGGCCTAGCAGGAGAGAAATCTGTTGGGAAGGAGGAGCCACTAGTTTTATAGAAGGTACTAGGATCGTCACTTGCGGGTTCAGCTGAGACTATAACAGGTGTAGTTGTTGGTGGAGCTGTGAAACTTTGACGAACATTGGAATCAGTAGTTCTCGGTCTTGGGTTGAGTCTTCGTCTTTTACTTGGAGGAGGTGAGACTTGAGTGGTTGGCTGATCACTTTCCAAAGGCGCAGAAGTAGGTAAGACAACATCAAGGGGAGGAGTCCCTAATACTGTCACCATAAGAATTACTATTTCTGCCGATGAATTGATAGGAGGAGGTGTAGCTTCAAGAACGTCTTCTTTTTCCCTTGTCTCTGTTGCTGGATCAGCAACTTCATCGACATTGTCAAGCAGCTCATTTAGGTTCATCCCGGTCATAAAATCTTCATTACTCCCAAAATTGACATGAATTTCATCATTGTCAAATCCTGTGAGGTCGAGGCCTTCATACAAATCAGTTTCTGATCCAGACCCCTCATGATAATCTTTTTGTACCGGAACGGATGTCAATTCGTGTTCCTCAGCCACTTGTGCTTTAGGTGCTGGATTTTCTTCATCATCATGATCTGAGACTGTGATGACATATTCAGAAACAACCCTCTCGGAGGAGGTGGGCTCAGATGACATCTTGTCTGAAGTCCCGTGAGTTTGGAAGATTCATTGATTTCAACGAATTTTCCGAACTTCTCGAGAGGATGTAAGCCCTGGAAAACGACTTTGCCCATTCGATTTTGCTTGATAAGACCAACCGTGTGTGGGCCTAGTGACTTTATATCCAGCGTGTCACCATCTTTTAGCATATACGGGAACAGGCTATCGATGAACACCTGAATGAATCTTGGGTACAACAAGAATGCATCTCTGGTTCGTCGGGATATATCATTTATTTTCACCAAAAACTCATCTAGAATGAACTTCGAGAAGTTGAATTTTATGCCAGCAGCTAAAGAGACGATTACCCCTGTGTTCCGGAGCGAGATCTCATCAACTCCTGCTCTCCTCCCGAAATGCAGCTTACGAAGACATGTGCCAGAAATCTCCAATATGGAGGTAGAAGTTTCTTCACTGTGGGAGGGTAGATGCCCTCATATCCCATCCTGCTGAGAATCCTTTGAACGTCATCAATCCCAATTTCAGTAGGGAAATCGGGTTGATCATCGATCAACAATGTGTCTCTGATGTACTGTTCGGTGATTACGATCTTGCATCCTTTGACTTCAGCTTTAATAGCAAACGCACCATTTTGTTTTGACATCTTGGCCGTTTTCCAGAACTCCCGGATAATGTTCTGATAAATGATGGAATTTACTGTGATGGCACAAGACAAGCAGCACTCTCTCAATCTGTGGATCATTGATTTGAATTCTGGATGAGCGACCGGAGGATCATCCAACACAATCGCCAGGTTGTGCATTTCCGCAAACTTAAGATTCGCCATTGATCTTCGAAGTGGACTAGTCGATTTCACAAAATCTCACAAAAGGTTTTTTGAGGAGAGAGAGTAGAGAGAGAAAGTATGCTTGCAGCTGTAAAGAGGAGAAGAAGGAGTGGAAAAGGTTTACGGAAGTAAACTCTTCCTTTTATACTCCTTAAGCTTTTACCTGTCTCCCACACAGTTAAAATCACAGTCCTAATCCCGATTAAATTTTCAAAAATATAAACATTTTGAGGATATTAAAATTAAAAATAAAAAATAAAATTAAACTAAAAATAAAATAAACTAATTTCTAAAATTTAAGAATTAAAAAAAATTAAAGATAAATTTTTGACAATTAATAAAATAAAATAAAATAAAATAAACACAAACAAAATTTATTTCAAAATTTACTGAAAATTTTCTTGTGATGCTGGGATAAAAGTTGTTAGACAACCTTAATCCACTTGTCGGTATCTTTCATCTTCACATCTTTGTCTGGTCGATCGTCGGTATTGCGGTCCAGTTAAACACAAAAAATTGTGACAATATTAGGACATACTAATAATTGTAAGACAAAGTGATCCTAAGATCCTAGATACTATATCTGATCCTAAGTTCCTAGATACTATATCTTAAGGACCGTTCAGCTGACGACGACCAGGGATATTGTTGTCCACCTAAATTGAGCAGCAAGATCTATAGACAATCTGTAAGTATTCAATTTTTAATTGTACTAGAACATGGTTCCCGCTTCCTGATATGCTCCAGTAATCAAGGACTTCCAGAATACTCCTTACATCGGGTGAGCAGACAATTATTAAGAGAGAAGATAGATTTAGAATGCATATGATATACACCCAGGTCGGATCTCTTCCAATCACGCAGAGGGTGAAACATATGACTAACTGAAGTTTTAGAGGGATTGAGAAGTAGAATGGTGCATATACTGTGTACCAGGTCGGATTGTGAGTCACGCAAAGGAGACAATATATGGCTAACAGATAGAAAGAATTACATAGGTAGAGGATGCAGAGAAATAGAGTTGCATATGCTACATTCCAGGTCGGATCTTTCGATCACGCAGAGGAGGCAACATATGACTAACAGATAGAAAGAAAGAATATAACCTTCTACGGACATAATTTATCGGAATTCACCAGTCGCCCCATCAATACCGGAATTAAGGATAGAATCCGCACATCGAGGAAAAGTTAACCCACGGTTCCAAGTACAGGTTCATTTAATGTGACGAGTAGATTCCCGTATTTATCTCCCTGCTCAACCTATCCGAACGTCGTATTGTCAGGGTAAACGGATCTAACTAGGTCAAGATATGTCAAGTCTAACAATTTCTTAAGTTCAACTCTGCCTAGTCAAGTCCATTTAGAATCTTTCGTGCCTACCGACGCATCAAACATGAGCATTGACCCTTCAGCTTTGGGTACGTTATGCAGACTCAGATTGCCTATTATCAGTTTCTTGATAATATCACTTCCCATTACTACATCAACAAGCAAAACTATAAACGACAATATTTTTTGATTTTTCTGAATTTTTTATGTTTGTGGATTTTTGATTATTTCTCCCCCTAAATTTGTGCATGGGAGAGAATGAAATGATTAAAATGCTCAAATTTAAACTAACCTAATTGATAGCAAAAATTAATCCTCAAAACAAATCATTTTTAAAAATCCCACAAGCACATCGAATCGAGCTTTGTTAAAAGGCTTGGTGAACAGATCCGCCACATTATTGTCAGTGTGAACATGTTCTAGCCTAATGAGCGAGCGCTCATAACAATCTCTGATAAAGTGAATTTTGATATCAATGTGCTTGGTTTTGGAATGTTGGACCGGATTTTTAGTGATTTGGATTGCAGCCTCGTTATCACAGTGAATTGGGGTTTCTAGATAATTCAAACCGTAGTCCAACAGCTGATGTTGGATCCAGATAACTTGAGAACAGCAGGCAGAGGCAGCAACGTTTTCCACTTCTGCTATAGAGGTGGAGACGGTATGTTGTTTCTTGCACTGCCACGACACCAGCCTATCACCAAGAAATTGGCACCCTCCTAATGTTGATTTCCTATCAAGCTCACAGCCTCCATAATTACTGTCAGCAAAAGCATATAAATCAAATTCAGAATTCTTCGGATACCAAAGACCCAATTTTGGGCTGCCTTTGATATACCGAAAAATCCTTTTGACAGCAATAAGATGAGAGAGTTTAGGATTAGCCTCATAGCAAGCACATTCACACACTACAAACATGATGTCGGGACGACTTGCAGTGAGATACATCAACGATCCGATCATCGATCTATAGTGAGTCTGATCTACGGATTCGCCCTCAATATCTGGATTCAGTAGGGGTCTTTCCGCCATTGGTGTCGATGCAGGTTTCGCGTCTTGAAACTCGAACTTCTCAAGAATATCCTCCACATACTTAGCTTGATGTAGTAGGATTCCGGTTGAATTCTATTTGACCTGAAGCGCCAGAAACATCGTCATTTTGCCTAGAGAACTCATCTCAAACCGCTTCTTCATCACGCCTTCGAACTCTTTGCAAAGCTGTGGACTGGTAGACCTGAAGAAAATGTCGTCAACGTAGATTTGAACTAGTATCTGATCATTACCCACATGCTTGATGAATAAAGTTTGATCAATGGTGCCGCGAGAGTATCCATGCTCGAGCAAATGCTTTGTTAGAGTCGCATACCATGCTCGAGGAGCTTGATGTAGCCCATACAATGCCTTGTCCAACTTGTAGACATGATTAGGAAACTTTGAGTTAACGAACCCAGGGGGTTGATCAACGTAAATTTCTTCCTTCACCTTGACATACAAGAAGGCAGTCTTGACATCCATTTGGTAGACCGTGAAGTTCATGTAGGAAGCATACGCGAGAAAGATACGAATGGCTTCCAACCGAGCAACTGGTGCATCAACCTCAGTATAGTCAAGACCCTCAACTTGTCGTAACCCGCGAACCACCAACCTTGCTTTATTGCGCACTATTACACCAGAATCATCTTGCTTGTTGTGATAGACCCAACACGTGTTGAGAGACCTTTTGCCCTTTGGTAACTCAACCAACTTCCAAACCCCGAGCTTCTCAAACTGATTGAGCTCTTCATGCATCGCATCTACCCAGATGGGATCATTCAAAGCCATGTCAACGTTCTTGGGCTCTATTTGATAAATAAAGCAAGAGTAGAGACATGCATTGACATCTCCACTCTGACTTCTAGTTTTAACTCCGTCACCCAGCTGGCCAATGAATTATCGATCGAATGATCGCGCTGAATTCTTGAGGGAATGTCTAGGCTGATATCATTGAGTGAAACAGGAAGAGTGTGAATGTTGAAACCTCCATCATTTGCTGATGGATCCACATTGGATGGATCTGCTACAAACTCATTTGCAATTTATTTAGGAAAGAGTAGTTCCAGAAAAGTTGGATTGACAGCGGAAGCCTCTCTAGACATGAACTCTCTTTCAATAGGGGTAAGAGGTGTAGCATCAGCATTAGAAGTTCCATCTTGAACTTTAGACTTTGGACTATCAGGTTGATCAGATGACTCCCCTTCAGGTGGAGCAGAGGACTCCCCCTCAGATGGAGCAGATGACTCCCCCTCAACCGTTGGAGGTCTGTAAACAACTTCTTCGTCTTCGTCTTCAGAAACAATCTTCGAACCAGAGGAGGATCCACTTGAACTATCTGAAGACACATTTAAAGATTTGAAGAGCGATGTGTAATCAAATAACCAGTCGGGACCCACTCGAGAGTCTGTTTCATTCTCCTCCAACCAGCGCAAGTCATAGGATTCGACAATCTGCTTGGTCTTCTTGTTGTAAACCCTATAAGCGGTGTGCGCAGCATAACCTACAAAATAACACTCATCGGCTTTGGCATTGAATTTAGGTTTGGATTCCAAGTGAAGAAGGGTGCAAGGGCAACCAAATACACGGAAATGGCTAACAGAAGGCTTGTCTCCATAGAGAATCTCGTACGGTGTCTTCATTTGTGCTTTGTTTATTAGAACACGATTCTACACGTAGCAAGCAGTGTTAATCGCCTCGGCCTAGAAGAAAACAGGTAATTTGGAATCACAAAGCATCGTCCTTGCAGCGTCTTTTAACGTTCTATTTCTCCTTTCAGCAACACCATTCTGTTGAGGCGTGTGAGCGGAGCTATATTGACGCGCGATTCCCTTTTCTGCGCAAAAATGGTCAAGAACTGCATTCTTGAACTCAGTTCTATTGTCAGTACGAAGTGCCTTCACTTGGTTGTTGGTTTGCTTCTCAATCATCACAATGAACTTCTTTATCAGATCAGCAACCCCCGCTTTGTTGGATAAGAAGAAGTCCCACGTAAACCGAGAGAAATCATCGATCACAACGAGACAGTACGAGCTTCTGTTAATGCTCAGGACGTTGACCGGACCAAATAAGTCCATGTGTAATAATTGGAGCTCCTGACTGATTGAGTTGACTTGCTTGGGTAGGTGCGGTTTCCTATGATGTTTGCCTTGAGCACAGGAAACACACTTCTCAAAAGACCTACTCCTCTACTATTTATACTCGACCAGACCGTAAACTGTGTTTGCGACCGTAAACAGGGTTTACGGTCGTAAACGTGTTTACGGCCGTAAACTCTGTTTATGGTCATAAACACACAAAATGACCAAAATCACATAAATAACTTAGAAACTGTATTACAGACTCATACTGAACACAAAACAATGAAAGCCTAGACCAAACCATTTACTAGATCCTTCAATCTCCCCCTTGGTTTGGTACTAGCTTGGGCTCAGCTCTTTTCGACCACCAGTACATCGGACTTTCCCATCGCTCCATTCCACATTTTCTTCTCTATAATTTCAGCCACCATTGAAGTGTATTCTTTTGCAGCGGGCTCAAAGAGAGCTTCAGCCACCATAATCTGATTGGTTTCAAGATGATGTATGTCCCACTTGCCAAATTGAAGCAAATCCCTCTTTTCATACAGACGGATGCAATCTTTCTTAAGCTTGATGACAGCAGCATCTGTGGCTTCATCATATACCCAATATAGCATGGATGCAAGAGAACCATCAGAATAATTTTGAAGAAATGGGACTTGCTTCACTTGGGCGGTAGCAGGCCACATCACTGATCTAAGTGGCTGTTTTGTCTTGGGATCAAACACTTTAGAGTAAACCTTGACTATCGACTCAGCAGTCTTCATCGAAGGAAAACCTTTAGCGATTTGATCTTTTAAAAATGATTTGAATTGATTCGCCCTGGGATTGTTTGATGGATTGGAGAAAGGAGCCTTAGACAGCTCAATAAGATCAATCTTAGTAAAAGAATGAAAGTCGTGAGCATCTTTGTATAGTTCATTATTTCCGCTCTTTCTCCTCACCATAAACATATTCATGGTGTCATGGAATCCCCACGAGAGGATTCCTGACCTATCACCATAGGTGTTTTTGAAACGATTCTCGCCCAGTTCCGTAACGGTGATCTGTGGTTTATCCCAGGGTGCCTTATGATTTGCGCTACTTTTGAATAGCAATTTACCTTTGTCAGCAGAGTTGTCCTTTTTGGCACGTTTTAATTCTGCTGCACTTGGAGCTTAAGCCGGTTCTTTCTCAAAACGATTCACGACGATGGTGGTTCTGGTAGGTTTCGGAGCAATGGGAGCATCTTGGTTGGGAAGAAAAATATGTGGCTCGTCAACGGATGACTTGAATTCGTCCCCAAATTTATCTTCCAGCTTCTTCTTCAACTCGTAGTAGCTGGCGGTCAGTAGGCCAAAATGAGTCTGAAGATCTGTAATCTATTTTGTCTTCAAAGCTTTGTCCTCGGTAAGCTCGGCCACCTGAATATTGAGCTTTGTATTCTCAGTTTGAAGGTCTGCGACCTTGATATCAAGCTCAATATTTCTCTAATCCAACTCAACGTTTTTTTGGTTCAGAGAATCGATCTGTTTCTGAAGCCCAAGAAGTGATAGACTCTCTTCTCCTGTGCTACCACCCCCGATAGAAATTCCTTTGCCACGTGGGGGTGATGTTGAAAATTGTTCACTGGCCAAGAGCCTGCCCAACTTAACAGAGGTAGCGTCATGCTCTGGCCTAGGAGGAGAGAAATCAGTTGGGAAGGAAGAGCCACTAGTTTTATAGAAGGTACTAGGACCTTCACTTGCGGGTTCAGCTGAGACTATAACAGGTATAGTTGTTGGTGGAGCTGTGAAACTTTGACGAACATTGGAATCAGTAGTTCCCGGTCTTGGGTCGAGTCTTCATCTTTTACTTGGAGGAGGTGAGACTTGAGTGGTTGGGTGATCACTTTCCAAAGGCGCAGAAGTAGGTAAGATAACATCAAGGGGAGGAGTCCCTGATACTGTCACCATAGGAATTGCTATTTTTGTCGATGAATTGGTAGGAGGATGTGTAGCTTCAAGAACGTCTTCTTTTTCCCTTGTCTCTGTTGCTGGATCAACAACTTCATCGACATTGTCAAGCATCTCATTTAACTTCATCCCGGTCATAAAATCTTCATTACTCCCAAAATTGACAGGAATTTCATCATTGTCAAATCCTGTGAGGTCGAGGCCTTCATACAAATTAGTTTCTGATCCAGACCCCTCATGATAATCTTTTTGTACCAGAACGGATGTCAATTCGTGTTCCTCAGCCACTTGTGCTTTAGGTGCTGGATTTCCTTCCTCATCATGATCTGAGACTGTGATGACATCTTCAGAAACAACGCTCTCGGAGGAAGTTGGCTCAGATGGCATCTTGTCTGAAGTCCCATGAGACTCAGAAGATTCATTAATTTCAGCGAATTTTCCAAACTTCTCGAGAGGATGTAGGCCCTGAAAAACGACTTTTCCCCTTCTATTTTGCTTTATGAGACCAACCGTGTGAGGGCCTAGAGATTTTATATCCAGCGTGTCACCATCTTTCAGCATCTCCGGGAACTGGTCATCAATGAACACCTGAATAAATCTTGGGTATAACAAAAATGCATCTCTGGTTCCCCGGGATATAGCGTTTATGTTCACCAAAAACTCATCTAGAATGAACTTCGAAAAGTTGAATTTGATGCCAGCAGCTAAAGAGACGATTGCCCCTGTGTTCCGGAGCGAGATCTCATCAGCTCCTGCTCTCCTCCCCGAAATGCAGCTTACAAAGACATGTGCCATAAATCTCCAGTAGGGAGGTAGAAGTTTCTTCACTGTGGGAGGGTAGATGCCCTCATATCCCATCCTGCTGAGAATCCTTTGAACGTCATCAATCCCAATTTCAGTAGGGAAATCGGGTTGATCATCGATCAACAATGTGTCTCAGATGTACTGTTCGGTGATTACGATCTTGCATCCTTTGACTTCAGCTTTAATAACAAACGCACCATTTTGTTTTGACACCTTGGCCGTTTGCCAGAACTCCCGGACAATGTTCTGATAGATGATGGGATTCACTGTGATGGCACAAGACAAGCAACACTCTCTCAGTCTCTGGATCATTGATTTGAATTCCGCATGAGCGACCGGAGGATCATCCAAGACAATCGCCAGGTTGCTCATGTCCGCAAACTTAAGATTCGCCATTGATCTGCACTAAACAGGCCAAGTAAGAAAACACAGTATTTAACAATATAAAGCTCACAGTATTTAATAATATAAAGCTTTAAGTTTTCTTAGAAAAACAATTTTCTTATTTTGGCCTTTAAAAATTAGTTTGACTGCAAAAGATTAGAATTTATGGTCAAAATTAGTCAAATAAGGAGTTTACGGTCAAAGAGGGTCAAAATAGGGTTTACGGTCAAAGTTGGTCAACGGACCGTAAACTGAGTTTACGGTAGTAAGCTCAGAGGAGTTTACGGTCGTAAAGCCAAACTAGGTTTACTGTCGTAAGGCCAAAATGGGGTTTACGGTTGTAAGGCCAAAAGGAGTTTACGGTTCTTGAATCTCCCCAAACCGTAAACTTCTCAAGAACAGTAAATGCCGACAATCATATAAACGCAGATTGCTCCTCCGATTTTGGTCGGAACGACGAATAGAAAGCAGATTCCCGGTCGGTTTCATCATACCTTCGAAGTGGACTAGTCGATTTCACAAAATCTCGCAAAAAGTTTTTCGAGGAGAGAGAGTAGAGAGAAAAGTATGCTTGTGGCTGTAAAGAGGAGAAGAAGGAGTGGAAAAGGTTTACGGAAGTAAACTCTTCCTTTTATACTCCTTAAGCTTTTACGTGTCTCCCACACAGTTAAAATCACAGTCCTAATCCCGATTAAATTTTCAAAAATAAACATTTTGAGGATATTAAAATAAAAATAAAATTAAAATTAAACTAAAAAATAAAATAAACTAATTTCTAAAATTTAAGAATTAAAATATTAAAAAATAAAATTTTGACAATTAATAAAATAAAATAAAAATAAAATAAAATAAAATAAACGCAGAAAAAATATATCTCAAAATTTACTAAAAATTTTCTTGTGATGCTGGGATCAAAGTTGTTAGACAGCCTTAATCCACTTGTCGGTACCTTTCATCTTCACATCTTTGTCTGGTCGATCGCCGGTATTGTGGTCCACTTAAACACGAAAAATTGTGACAATATTAGGACATACTAATAACTGTAAGACAAAGTGTTCCTAGGTTCCTAGATATTATATCTGATCCTAAGTTCCTAGATACTATATCTTAAGGACCATTCAGCTGACGACGACCAGATATATTGTTGTCCACCTAAATTGAGCAGCAAGATCTATAGACAATCTGTAAGTGTTTAATTTTTAATTGTACTAGAACATGGTTCCCGCTTCCTGATATGCTCCAGTAATCAAGGACTTCCAGAATACTCCTTACATCGGGTGAGCAGACAATTATTCAGAGAGAAGATAGATTAGAATGCATATGCTATACACCCATGTCGGATCTCTTCCAATCACGCAGAGGGTGAAACATATGACTAACTGAAGTTTTAGAGGGATTGAGAAGAGAATGGTGTATATACTGTGTACCAGGTCGGATTTTGAGTCACGCAAAGGAGACAGTATATGGCTAACAGATAGAAAGAATTGCATAGAGAGAAGATGCAGAGAGATAGAATTGCATATGTTACATTCCAGGTCGGATCTTTCAATCACGCAGAGGAGGCAACATATGACTAACAGACAGATAGAGAAAGAAAACAATTTTCTACATACCTAACTCATCATAATTTACCAGTCGCCCCATCAATACCGGAATTAAGGACATAATCCGCACATCGAGGAAAAGTTAATCCACGGTTCCAAGTACAAGTTCATTTAATGTGACAAGTAGATTCCCGAATTTATCTCCCTGCTCAACCTATCCGAGCGTCGTATTGTCAGACTAAACGGATCTAACTAGGTCAAGATATGTCAAGTCTAACAATTTCTTAAGTTCAACTCTGCCTAGTCAAGTCCATTTAGAATCTTTCGTGCCTACCGACGCATCAAACCAGAGCATAGACCCTTCAACTTTGGGTACGTTACGTAGACTTAGATTGTCTGTTATCACATTCTTGAAAATATCACTTCCCAGTACAGTATCAACAAGCAAAACTATTAACGACAATAATTTTGATTTTTCTGAGCTTTTTTTTTTGTTTTTGGATTTTTGATTGTTTTCTGGAAAAAAAATAGAAACAAAATATTTTTTTTAATTTTTTTTAAGTTTTCAATTTTTGTTTGGTTTTTGATTATTTCTCCCCCTAAATTTGTGCATGGGAGAGAATGAAATGATTAAAATGCTCAAATTTAAACTAACCTAATTGATAGCAAAAATTAATCCTCAAAACGAATCATTTTTAAAAATCTCACAAGCACATCGAATCGAGCTTTGTTAAAAGGCTTGGTGAACATATCCGCCACATTATTGTCAGTGTGAACATGTTTTAGCCTAATGAGCGAGCGCTCATAACAATCTCTGATAAAGTGAATTTTGATATCAATGTGCTTGGTTTTGGAATGTTGGACCGGATTTTTAGTGATTTGGATTGCAGCCTCGTTATCACAGTGAATTGGGGTTTCTAGATAATTCAAACCGTAGTCCAACAGCTGATGTTGGATCCAGATAACTTGAGAACAGCATGCAGAGGCAGCAACGTATTCCGTTTCTGCTGTAGAGGTGGAGACGGTATGCTGTTTCTTGCACTGCCACGATACCAGCCTATCACCAAGAAATTGGCACCCTCCTGATGTTGATTTCCTGTCACGCTCACAGCCTCCATAATTACTGTCAACAAAAGCATATAAATCAAATTCAGAATTCTTCGGATACCAAAGACCCAATTTTGGGCTTCCTTTGATATACCGAAAAATCCTTTTGACAGCAATAAGATGAGATAGTTTAGGATTAGCCTGATAGCGAGCACATTGACACACTGCAAACATGATGTCGGGACGACTTGCAGACGATTATATTCAGTAAATCGTCAGGTACAACTCGATGGAATGCTCTTTAAACGTAATGGCATCAACCACCAACAAAAGACCTACTCCTCCACTATTTATACTCGACTAGACCGCAAACGGGGTTTACGACCGTAAACTGGGTTTACGGTCGTAAACGTGTTTACGGCCGTAAACTCGGTTTACGGTCGTAAACATACAAATGTCCCAAAAACACTTAAACAACTCATAAACAACATTACAGACTCATACTAAACACAAAACAATGAAATCCTAGACCAAACCATTTACTGGATCCTTCAACAACACTCTCTAGAGTTGTTTCCAATTAGAATAATATCATCTACATATACCAACATGTATAAAATAACACCCGATGAAACCATGTGCGTGGTGCTTGCTTTAATCCGTATAAGGATTTATGAAGGAGGCACGCATTATTAGGTTTAGCATGATCTACAAAACCCTCCGGTCGATATAGATAAACAGTTTCATGAAGATCGTCATACAGCAAAGTATTTTGTATATCAAGATGATGTAGTGGCCACATTTATGTGATAGCAAGAGACAAGATAACACGAATGGTAGTTGATTTTACAACCGGACTAAAGGTTTCTTGATAATCAATCCTGTGTTGTTGTCGAAACCCCTTTGCAACCAGACGTGCTTTATACCTTATGACCTTCCCTGTTTGATCTCTTTTGAGTTTGTAAACCCATTTGAAGTCAATGATATTTGACTTGGGTGGACGTGGAACCATTGTCCATATGCCATTTCGAACAAGAGCTGAGTACTTGTCAAGCATGGCAGATCGCCGCTTTGGATCATTATGAGCAACTTAGAAGGTAGTAGATTATGTTCCAATGGTGACATGGGTGTGATAGGTAGTTGCTTGAAATTTGGTAGTTGGTTTGGGATTAGGGCAAAGGTTGGACAGCCGAGGACGTGGCGGTGGTGAGTCGGGTAATGTCAAGTCCGTATGAGTGGTGGTTGTGGGTTTAGTTCATCGCTGATAAGTATGAAGCAATGGTGGTCGTGGAAAGGATGTTGATGGAACCAATGATTAGTCAGTGTCGATGTAGGCAGGTGGTTTCATAGTGGGTGGTGGTGGTGAAGTAGTGGTATGTGGGTCATCTGTAGTGGGTGGTGGTGTATGGTAAGATGAAACATAAGGATTTGATGTTGGCGCTGGTGATGTTTTAGGAGGCACATTGTGGTATGAGAAGGATTGCTCATGAAATAGAACATGTTGAGCAATGTAGAGTTGTTCGTAATGAGGATCGTAGCAACGGTACCCATGATATGAAGTACTATAACCAAGAAACACACATGGACCTAAAATCCATTTTATGTTTGTTGTAAGGACGAAGATGTGGATAGCATCTACAACCAAAAACCCATAGGAATGAAAAAGTAGGGGTATGTTTGAACACGTGTTAAAAGGGGGAGGTATTGGAGTTAGTTTGGAATGACATACTGTTGATAAGATAGACAGTCGTATCAAAAGCAAAATGCCAAAAGTGTTGTGGGACATGAGATTAAGCGAGCAAAGTGAGGCTAGTTCAACCACATGGCGGTGATGGCACTCAACAAAACCATTTTGTCCACTTGTGTGTCGACATGAGAGTCGATGGGTGATTCCAAGTTTTGAGAAAAACTGAGAAAGGTTACGGAATTCTCCAACCCCCCCCCCCCCGAAATCAGGTTGAATAGGTTTGATTTGAGTCTGAAACTAGAGTTCAATAGTAACCATGAATGCTTTGAATGTGCCATAAACATCAAATTGACTTTCATGGAAAAAACCACATGTATCTCGAAAATGATCAACACATAACATAAAAGATCGATGGTCATCAAAAGAGCTAGCAGGAGCAGGTCCCTAAACATCACAAAACAATAGATCTAAAAAGTTGTACTTTTGTAAGAAGAAGGTAACACATTAAGTTTTGATGACTTTCCTATAGAACATGAATCACAACTAGAAACATCAAAAGTATCTGATAAAGGTAAAGTGAACATTGACATCAACAACTAAGAATGAGGATGTCCTAAGCGTTGATGCAAAGTGATGGAAGAAGCTCGAGTAGTGGAGAAAGTAACTTTAGGAACTGATTTTATATGCGGTAGCTGAAAAGAGTAAAGACCGCCATTACTTGGACCCATGAGTAGGTTAGCGTAACACCGTAAAAATTTCAAACAACTTTTCAATTTATTTTAACAAAACATGTCACTTCCAAACCATTCAAAATCAAGTATCCAATATTCTTTCAAAATACATAACAAAATCCATATCCCAAGATCTCAAGAGCATGTCATCTGCAAGTGTGCACTGATCAAGCTGGCGCCTTCCCGCGGTCATCTCTGGTACCTAAAACACATATCACACATAACACGGTAAGCATACATGCTTAGTGAGTCCCCCAAAATACCATGTATAGCACATACGCCCTTCCAGGCCATAGGATCTTCCGATCCAGTGTCTCAGGGGATTTCCATCCCACAACTCTCTTGACCTTCCGGTCCATAACATCTTGACCTTCTGGTCCTCATCATCATACTCGTATCATAACATATCACATATAACATGCATCACATATACAACATACACATAAGACCTTCCGGTCAAATATAAATACCCAATCGGTTAAGGCATAGTGAGAAGACTCACCTCGTATGATGCCTAGTAACTCACGTGCTCGATATCCCCGAACCTCGAAGCAACGACCTAGCCCCGCCTAATCACATAAGGTAATTATTTCAAAACATTATCGGCTCTCAAGGCTAGACTAAATCCCTTTCTACAATCCCACAGAAGGGTAAAAGACCTTTTTACCCCTCCCTGACTCGAAAGTCCCCATGATGACCAAAACCCTAAAAGTCAACGAAAGTCAACATTGGACCTGACTCACCGAGTGCACTAAGGTGACTCGGCGAGTCCACGCCCGTCTTCTTTGCTCCTGGTTCCCTCTTGACTCACTGGGTCAACCCTTTGCTCCACGGTTCGTCACAGATAGCGAGTCGCGGGGCAACCCGACTCAACTCGTCGAGTCCACTCATGGACTCGGCGAGTCCATTCCATGCACAACCTCAAACAACCTTCTGAGGTCAGATCTAGTCCTCTAACCTATAGATCTATCATTCCCAAACCCAATAACCACGTAAAGTTTCTATCTTGATGAACATACAACATCTATTTGATCATATATGATGATTTAGCCCCAAATACCATAACCCAAGGTCATAACCTCCATTGTTCTTCATAAAGCTTAATGAGGGCTCTCTGGACCTCTAGGGATCCAGATCCAAAGTCTCATCATCATAAGGGACTATTTGGATATCAAATCTAACCAATAAAGGGTCTAAGTAACCCTAAATCCATATGATCATCATAAGAACAGAAGGAGAGTCGAATTACTACCTCAAATGTGATGATCTAAGCTTCAAATCCACTGAATAGCAACCTCCTTTGCTTCCCTTTGGCTTGGGTCTCCTTCTTCTTGCTAAACAACACCACAAAAGTCAATAATGGCTTCCTTTCTCTCCCAAAACGCTCAAACACTCTAGGGTTTCCCTTTGCGAACAGGTAGCCGCAAATGGAGGCCATAAGGGCCTTTAAATAGGTCCCAAACCCAAGAAATTAGGGTTTCATTAAACAGCGTGGACTCGCCGAGTCCACGTATGGACTCGCCGAGTCTGATCATAAATCCGGATTTTAAAATGCGCGACTCTACTCGGCGAGTCTAAGCGTCAACTCGCCGAGTCTCTTCCAAAATCCAAAAATAAATGAATAATTAATGTACCTGGAAATCCGGATGTTACAATTCTCCCCCACTAGAATCAGACTTCGCCCTCGAAGTCCTGCTCGTCAAACAACTCTGGATACTGCTCTAGCATCTCCAACTCCGGCTCCCAGGTTAGCTCGGACCCCTTCCGATGTTGCCACTGGACCTGAACCAGGGGCACTTCCTTGTTCCTCAAAACCTTGATCTTCCGATCCCGAATCGCGATTGGTCTCTCAGCATAATTCAGGCTCGCATCCACCTGAATATCCTCCAGTGGTACTACCGCCAACTCGTCGGCTATACACTTCCTCAGCTGGGACACGTGGAAGGTATCATGAATCTGGCTCAACTCCGCAGGTAGCTCCAACCGGTAGGCTACCCGACCTACCCTCGCAAGCACTCGGAATGGACCAATATAACGGGGTCCTAGCTTGCCCCTATTCCTAAACCGGATCACTCCTTTCCAAGGAGATACCTTCAGGAGTACGAAGTCATCGACCTAGAACTCGAGCTCTGACCGTCGTCTATCCGCATAACTCTTCTGACGGCTCTGGGCCGTCAGTAACCTCTGTCTGACCTGCTGAATCTGCTCGGTCGTCTGAAGCACAATCTCTGTACTACCCATCACACATTTCCCTACCTCTCCCCAGCAAATGGGAGTTCGACACCTCCTCCCATACAACAGCTCAAAGGGTGGCATACCAATGCTCGAATGATGGCTGTTGTTATAGGAAAACTCAGCCAAGGGTAAGTACGTGTCCCAACTTCCTCCGAAGTCCAGTACACATGCCCGGAGCATGTCCTCGAGCGTCTGAATCGTCCGCTCGCTCTGCCCATCGGTCTATGGGTGGTATGCAGTGCTGAAATGCAGCCTCGTACCCAACTCCTCATGAAATTTCTTCCAGAACCTGGAAGTGAAACGCACATCTCGATCTGAGACGATCGAGATTGGCACACCATGCCATGATACCACCTCCTTCACGTACAACTCTGCCAACCTCTCAGCAGAAGAGCTCTCACTGATAGCAAGGAAGTGAGCGCTCTTCGTCAACCTGTCCACAATCACCCAAATCACATCAACACCCCTTGCGGTCCTCGGCAATTTGTTGATGAAATCCATACAAATATGTTCCCATTTCCACTGGGGAACCTTGAGTGGCTGCAACTGGCCGTGCGGATGCTGGTGCTCAGCCTGAACCCTACGACAGGTCAAGCACATCTCAACAACCCACGCTACATCCCTCTTCATACAGGGCCACCAATAATCTCTCCTCAGGTCCAAATACATCTTAGTGGCCCCGGGATGGATTGAAAACCTCGATCGATGTGCCACCTCCATCAGTATGGTACGTGCCCCACCGACAAATGGCTCCCAGATCCGACCCTGGAAGGTCATAAGCCCTCTGCTATCGGTAACGAAGTCCGATACATATCCGATAACCCGCTCTCTCTTGCGATTCTCCGGTCTCACGGCCTCAGCCTGGGCCCCTCGAATGGTGTCCAACACCGGAGTCATCACTGTCAATCTCATACAAACGTCCCGTATCAGGGCATTCTCTTCCCTACGACTCAGGGCATCGGCTACAACGTTAGCCTTGCTCGGGTGGTACAGGATCTCACAATCATAATCCTTTACCACGTCTAACCACCTCCTCTGATGCATGTTCAGGTTGGGCTGATCCATCAGATACTTCAAACTCTTGTGGTCCGTGTATATGGTACACCGAACCCCATACAGGTAGTGTCGCCATATCTTGAGGGCGAACAGTACTGCCCCCAGTCCAAATCGTGGGTGGGATACCTCGTCTCTTGAGGCTTCAACTTCCTCGATGTGTATGCTATCACATGCCCTCTCTGCATCAGCACCACTCCCAGCCCCGTTATCGATGCGTCACAATACACCACAAAGTCCTCCATCCCCTCCGGAAGGGCTAACACCGGGGCTTCTCACAGTCTCTGGCGAAGTATCTCGAAGGAGGCCTGCTGCTCTGGGCCGCATGAAAAAGCAACACCCTTCCGGGTCAACCTGGTGAGTGGCACGGAGATCTTGGAGAAATCCCTGATAAATCTCCGATAATAGCCAGCCAACCCTAAGAAACTCCTGATCTCAGTGGGGGATCTCGGTACCTCCCAACTTATCACTGCCTCAATCTTGGCCGGATCGACCAATATCCCATTTTGGTTAACGAGGTGCCCTAGGAACTAGACATCTCGTAACCAGAAATCACACTTGGAGAATTTGGCATAAAGCCTCTCCGATCTCAAAACTCCAAGTATCTCTCTCAAATGATCCTCATGCTGCTGTCTGGATCTCGAATACACCAATATATCATCGATGAACACGATCACCGAACGATCCAACATCGGTCTGCATACTCTGTTCATGAGATCCATGTACGCCGCCGGTGCATTGGTGAGCCCGAAAGGCATCACGACGAACTCGTAATGCCCGTAACGAGTCCTGAACGCTGTCTTTTGGATATCCTATCTTGTACTGTCATCTGATGATATCCAGACCTCAAGTCGATCTTGGAAAACCAAGACGCTCCCTACAACTGATCGAATAAATCGTCGATCCTCGGTAAGGGGTAACGGTTCTTGACCGTCAGTTTGTTCAGCTCACGGTAATCAATGCACATCCGGTGTGAACCATCCTTTTTCTTGAAAAAAAGGATCGGTGCTCCCCTCGACGAGCTACTCGGCCGTATAAACCCCTTCCCCAGCAGCTCCTGAAGCTGCGAGGATAACTCCTGCATCTCTAGTGGCGCAAGGCGTTAGGGCGCCTTGGCAATAGGCGCTGCCCCCGGAACCAAATCAATACGGAACTCTACCTGCCTCTCAGGAGGCACACCCGGAAACTCCTCGGGGAAAACATTCGGGAACTCGTGCACTATCGGGACCTCATCGATCGACCTCGGTCTCTCTGCATCTACTCTCGTATCCACCACATAAGCCACAAACCCACTACAGCCCTGCTGTAAACTCTGCCTCGCTCTAGCGGTCGAACAAAATGCTGACCCAGAACGGGTACCTTCGCCGTACACCGTAAGTACTCCCCCATTGGGGTATCGTATCGTCACCAACTGTTGCTCGCAGTCTATCACAGCCCCAAATCGGCTCAACCAATCCATGCCCACTATGACACATACGTCCCCCATAGCAATCGGGACCAGATCTATCGGGAACTCGACACCGAAGATCTCGAGTACACATCCTCAAATCACATCAGTAGCATACACCGCTCGCTCGTCAGCTATAGAAACACGCAGAGGTCTAATCATCACCTCTCTCTGGGTACTGATGTGTCTACAGAATGCTAGTGACACAAAAGACCGACTCGCACCCGAGTGAAATAACACCAAAGCAGGTACAGAATTCACAAGAAAAGTACCTACGCATAACATAATATAAACACAAAATCTTGTAACAACATAAATAAACATGAACAGAATACGAACCGGCCACGACGTCGGGTGCAGCACGGACTTCCTCCGCTGTCAGCTGAAACGCTCTCCCTCGCGCCTTCGGCGCCTCGGCCTTCACGGGCCGATCCTCAATGGCTCTCACAGCAGCAGGGACAGATCCCTGAGAGGCTCCCTGTATCGTCCCCCGCAACTGTGGACACTCCGCCTTCCGGTGTCCAGTCTGGTTGCAATAAAAGCAAACAATGAATCCCTTGGGGCAATCCTTGGCGATATGCCCCTCCTTGCCACACTTGTAGAAAGCACCCGATCTACAAACTCCATCATGACCCTTGCCGCACTTCCCGCAAGTGCGGCCCTTCTGGCCCCCAGATATCGAATCAACAGGCTTTCCCCGCTTGGCCGCTGGCTGAGACTGTGCCGGTCGGCGATCCCTGCTCTGAGACTCGGCCTCCTCCCTAGCCTGAGTCTCAAGCTCTATCTCCCTCTTCCGGGCATTTGCCTGAAGCTCGGCAAATGTCTGGTATGTCGAGTTCTCCACGAACTCGCGGATGTCTCTCCTCAAAATACTCAAATATCTGCTCATGCGTGCCTGCTCGGTAGACACGTGCTCAGGGCAGAATATCGCCCTCTCATGAAACATCCGGGTAATCACAGTAACTGATTCAGTACCCTGCTTGAGGGTCAAGAACTCCTGAGCCAAACGCTCTCGTTCCACCGGGAGAACGTAGTCATCATGAAACATAGTGGTGAACCTTTCCCAGGTCACCACAGCAAGCTCTGCTAGAGAAAAATGCGCTGTCACGAACTTCTACCAATCCTTCGCTCCCAAGCGAAGCTGGTTCAGCGCGAACCGAACTCTCAGATGCTCTGGACATGAACAGGTGTAAAATCACCCCTCAATATCTGAGATCCACCTCATCGCTGCTATCGGATCCTGGGTCCCATCAAACTCTGGTGGCTTCATGTTGCTGAACTCCCGGTACAACAACGAGTCACCCCATTGTGGCCTGGCAGCAGCAACGGCCGCAGTGGCTGCAGCAACAGCAGCATCAGTAAGAGCAGCATATCGCTCAACAAAGGTCTCAATCAGCGTGGTCTTAATAGACCCGAACATCTCTGGAATCTCTGCCCTGATGGCCGCAGCCTCCTCCTCATGAATGATCCTACAGATCTCCTTATCACTAGTACCGCTGCTCCCTGGTGTGTGGCGTGTCCCAACCATGATGTCTCTGAAATACAACATAAGAAATATCAGGGACTCGCTCGAGTATACTCACACTCGATAACTCCACCCTACTTGCTCCTTAGTACCCAATGGATTCTTACTTAGGGTGCGCACTGCTCCGGTGTCTTCAGTAGTACGGGCCCTATACTACCGTCCACACCGCATCAGCATTCACTCTAAGTCCTCCTCCTTGGATCCCAGATCACAAGTATACTATATCTCACTGGCATAGGCTACCCTTCGGTACACCTCTCGACAGCTCCTCACTGCTACCTATTCGCTCTCAAGCATCACGTAGCAGCAAAATCATTCCTAGGCTAAGGCATCACAAATCAGGCCACTCTAGTCCTAATATGATTACCTAGCCTACTCTAACATGCATATCATATCACATCATATCTCATAACACATAATGTAAGGGTATTTTGGGAAATCACCGTTCGGGCGCTGGCTGATCGTACACACTGCTTCCTTGCGTATCTTTCAAATTCTTTTACTCTTTTTAGAAAAATTGTTTATTTATTGAAAATCTTCCTCAAATCCTCAGTTTGAGTTCAAATACACCCGAAGGTGAATCTGAATCCCTCAAACCAAGGTTCTGATACCAATTTGTAACACCGTAAAAATTTCAAACAACTTTTCAATTTATTTTAACAAAACATGTCACTTCCAAACCATTCAAAATCAAGTATCCAATATTCTTTCAAAATACATAACAAAATCCATATCCCAAGATCTCAAGAGCATGTCATCTGCAAGTGTGCACTGATCAAGCTGGCGCCTTCCCGCGGTCATCTCTGGTACCTAAAACACATATCACACATAACACGGTAAGCATACATGCTTAGTGAGTCCCCCAAAATAACACGTATAGCACATACGCCCTTCCAGGCCATAGGGTCTTCCGATCCAGTGTCTCAGGGGATTTCCATCCCACAACTCTCTTGACCTTCCGGTCCATAACATCTTGACCTTCTGGTCCTCATCATCATACTCGTATCATAACATATCACATATAACATGCATCACATATACAACATACACATAAGACCTTCCGGTCAAATATAAATACCCAATCGGTTAAGGCATAGTGAGAAGACTCACCTCGTATGATGCCTAGTAACTCACGTACTCGATATCCCCGAACCTCGAAGCAACGACCTAGCCCCGCCTAATCACATAAGGTAATTATTTCAAAACATTATCGGCTCTCAAGGCTAGACTAAATCCCTTTCTACAATCCCACAGAAGGGTAAAAGACCTTTTTACCCCTCCCTGACTCGAAAGTCCCCATGATGACCAAAACCCTAAAAGTCAACATTGGACCCGACTCGCCGAGTGCACTAAGGTGACTCGGCGAGTCCACGCCTGTCTTCTTTTCTCTTGGTTCCCTCTTGACTCACTGGGTCAACCCTTTGCTCCACGGTTCGTCACAGATAGCGAGTCGCGAGGCAACCCGACTCAACTCGTCGAGTCCACTCATGGACTCGGCGAGTCCATTCCATGCACAACCTCAAACAACCTTCTGAGGTCAGATCCAATCCTCTAACCTATAGATCTATCATTCCCAAACCCAATAACCACGTAAAGTTTCTATCTTGATGCACATACAACATCTATTTGATCATATATGATGATTTAGCCCCAAATACCATAACCCAAGGTCATAACCTCCATTTTTCTTCATAAAGCTTAATGAATAGGGCTCTCTGGACCTCTATGGATCCAGATCCAAAGCCTCGTTATCATAAGGGACTATTTGGACATCAAATCTAATCAACAAAGGGTCTAAGAAACCCTAAATCCATATGATCATCATAAGAACAATAGGAGAGTCGAAATACTACCTCAAATGTGATGATCTAAGCTTCAAATCCACTGAATAGCAACCTCCTTTGCTTCCCTTTGGCTTGGGTCTCCTTCTTCTTGCTAAACAACACCACAAAAGTCAATAATGGCTTCCTTTCTCTCCCAAAACGCTCAAACACTCTAGGGTTTCCCTCTGCGAACAGGTAGCCGCAAATGGAGGCCATAAGGGCCTTTAAATAGGTCCCAAACCCAAGAAATTGGGGTTTCATTAAACAGCGTGGACTCACCGAGTCCACGTATGGACTCGCCGAGTCTGATCATTAATCCGGATTTTAAAATGCGCGACTCTACTCGGCGAGTCTCTTCCAAAATCCAAAATTAAATGAATAATTAATGTACCTGGAAATCCGGATGTTACAGATAGTGTGAGTAATCTCTTCCCTCACAGTAAAAACGAAGAGTAAAATTCAAAGTAGACATTGTTGTCTTGACAAAAATTTTGATCAAAAAGAAGATTTTGTTTGATTTTTAGAACATTAAGTATAATTTTGAGAGAAAATGATTTATTTGGAGAATATAGTTTGGAAGAACCAGTATGAATCATGGGTAAACCTTTACCGGTTCCAATATGGATGTTATCTTCGCCATGATATGCCTCATACTGGTCAAAGCTCGGAGATCAGGAGCTATATGATGACTAGAACCCGTGTCTGGCAGCCATGAGCTGGATATACGTGAACGAAAATCTGCAAAATTTGCAGTAGACTGCGGTCTTGTGCGTATGGTTGATGGATCACGTTTAGGGCATTGAGACGGGAGGTGACCAGTAACACACCTGTTGCATGTGCCATATACTGTGTTTTGGTTGGATGCCCAAGTAAATTGGGCTCTTGTGCCCCCTCCGCCTCCTTGTTGTTGTCGACTGCCTCTTGCTCGACCCGACTTGTTGTTGAAGTTACGTTCACAGTTGTTGACCGTTCGTTGTGTGAAGTTTGCCTGGGGCGTCGGTGGGTTACCCAATGGTTGAAGTTGGAAGCTCAACTGTTGGGCAA
The DNA here is from genome assembly GCF_052849685.1 of Lactuca virosa. Classification (NCBI taxonomy): domain Eukaryota; kingdom Viridiplantae; phylum Streptophyta; class Magnoliopsida; order Asterales; family Asteraceae; genus Lactuca; species Lactuca virosa. The sequence goes on from NC_136426.1 coordinate 200,740,712, forward strand.
CTTTTTTGATGGCATGAAGTGTATCGGTAGGGACTGAAGTAGGCATACGCGAGGAGGCAGTCGTAAAGGCTTGGGCTGGTGAAACATCTATAGGTATTTTCTTGATCATGAAGTCATGATCAGCTAAAAGTCCATTAAGTTCGGAGAAAGTAGTAGGAAATTGACGGACAAAAAGAGTGGATTTTAATCCATTGTATTCATCTCTTAATCCGGAAATAATAAGCATAATGAGATCTTTTTCTTTGACTGGTTCACCGATGTTTACTAAAGCATTCGAGTATTCTTGAGCACGTGTAAAGTATGTAGAGGAGGATTCGTCACCTTTTATTTTTATTATAAGAAGTTGTGTTTTGAGTGTGTATTCTCGTAAGGAGGTACGAGGACATAAGTGTGTTCAAGCGACAACCAAAGGCCGCGAGAGGTAGTGCCTTGAACATGTTGAAACGATGCTTTAGAGATGGTAGACAATATTAACATCCAAACGTGAGCATCATTGCTAATCCAAGCTGTGTTTTCTGCATTGGGTGGTGAAACTAATACTTTGGGACCATCTTTTCCTAATGTGGCAGTGGAAAGAATAGTGGCAGGAGGACATGGAATTGTGCCATCAACATAGCCAAACAAGTTGTTTGTAACGATTTAAAGGTTGCAACATTATCTTCCAATACCCGTAATTTGTGGGTGATAGGGTGAAACCAAACTTGTGTGTATTGTGAGATTTCTTCTTAAATGAAGGAAACACAAACACAGTGATGATTGACACCTTTGTTGTTAACTAGAGATGGTGGAGAAGAATTGTCAAAGAAGGATTGTCGTTGTTTGTTGACCGACGAAGAGAGAAGGCGGCCAAGTTGTGGCGATTTATGTGACGTTAGTTTCAGAGCCCGCAGAACACTCTTTTAGTCAAAAACTCGAAAGAAATTAGGATGTTGACCTATTGGTCAAAGTCTAAGAAATTTTTTTGTTTTATCCTGCTCACATGTGGCCTTGATTTACGTGACGTTAGTTTCGGAGCCCGCAGAAATATTTTGAAAGTGCCTGAAGAATGTCACGGTCGCTGTGATTTGAAATATTTAAACGGAATTTGAATCCAATATATGGATCTCCGTGAAACGGCGTTCGGACGTGTCAATCAGGTTCCGATTCGTCACTTTTCACGAATCTGATTTCGGTTCAGGATAAAAATATCGGAATAGTAAAATTAAATACCAGGCCAAAGCCTAAGCTTAGAAACGTGCTCAAAATATATTTACGAGATGTGTAGTTACCTTAAAGTGAGTAGTGTATTCTCTGCTACCAGGTAAAATCAGGTATATATCCACTTAAAAGCTTAAAACATGCATAACTTTCTCATACGATCTCCGTTTTGACGTTCTTTATATCCACGGAATCCTGAGAACATGTTCCTAGAACATGTTCTATCCATTTTTGTCATCCATGGTCAAACGCAAAAAATTGATTTTTAGGGCATCAGATCTCATCGATTTTTGAATTGTGTCCTGTCTGATGATGATGGTAAACTTTTCAAGCATTTTGAGCTATCCCAGAGGCACTTACGAGAAATATGATCTCATCTGTACTTAAAATCATTGAGGTATTATAGCGTATGTCCTACTATGGTGTGGTTCGCGGTGAATTGTCTGTTAATAGATTTAGACATAAATTCCGGGATGCCACAATTGTTTTGTTGCAAAATAAGTCACTGTTATTTTTCTACATATTCAGTACTTATGATTGATTTATCTAGGTTTTCCTCACGACATCTTAGGTAGGACAATCATTAATGACGTGTTTGGGGTTGTTGATTCTTATGTCCATCGCGACCTCGACTGCTTGATTGCTTAGGTCTTGTGGTTTAGCTTAGGTCTTGTGTTTTGAACGTCGTAACTTCTTCCTACCATATTGGATTTTAATGATATTTATATCCATACGTTCTTATTTGAGTCTACTACAACTTTCGTTTTGATTAGTCCCATTAAAAAGTAATATATATTTTCATTTACGATCTTTATATCCATATGTTTTTTTATGAATGTATGTATGAATGTTTTTTAAATCATAAGTAAAATATATTATATTTTAATAGGAGTAATCTTAATGAAAGTTGCAGTAGACTAAAAAACGAACACGTGGATATACAGATTGTTAATATTCGAGAGCGTATTAAGAAGTCACAATATTCAGAACACAAGATTTAAGCCAGACCACAAAAACTAAGCAACCAAGCAGTTGATGCTATGATAGACATAAGAATCAACATCCTAAACATCTCATTAATGATTGTCCAACGTCAGATGTCGTGAGAAAAACCTAAAGAAATTAGTCATAAATACTAAATGCATGTAAAAACAACAAGGACTTATTTTTCAACAAAAAAATTAAGAACTAAATGTGCAAAGAAAAAATATTGACAACTTAGTACAATACTATCCTATTAAGCCATTTTTTCCGGCTAACTTGAAGTAACGGTCATAAGGACTAAATATGTACTGTTTAACAAGTTGAAATGATGAATATGTAAAAAAAAAAAAAAAAACTCAGTAAGTAAATATATACAAATCCTTTAAGTCATTATCCCTATTTTAAATTTAACAAAAATAGAATATCTAAAATGCAATAACATGAAAGATTTTCAACATGGGGTTTCGTTGGGATTTTTTTTAAATCTACTTTAAATGGTTAAGATTTTAATTATTTTATTTGAATTTTAATTGGAAATTATGTACTTTAAAAAACGTTATTTATATTTTTAAAATGACATCTTTCTAAAGAAAAATGTCATGTCATATAACATCTATATTTTATATAGAGTGTGTTATATATTTTATATAGAGTGTTATTATATGTTTTGAGACACATGTGCAATGTCTTTTTTCATTATGTTAAAATAAAAAATAAAAAATCCTAAATATATTTAAAATCGATGTCATTTCCAGTAACTCTTTATTAAGATTAAGGATAGTTATTATCTTTATCTATCCTATAGTTATCTTTATTTATCTTATAGTTATCCTGTTTAAATGTTTACTGAATTCTAGGATTTCAATTTAGTGTTTAGATCCTGTATAATCTCTTCTGTAAATCGATTGTTGAAGAATGAAAAACACATTTATACTTCTCTAAATATATTATGGTATCAGAGCAAAGTCTGGGAACTCAAACCTAGCTTTGTTTGAACGATGGTTGTTGGTGAAGGATCGACACCACCTGTTAGGATCGACACACGAGAATCACACGAACATACAACACTCAACACACGCTAAACTCAAGAACAACAAGATTTATACTGGTTCGGTCTGATCTCCGACCTACGTCCACTCTCGGTAACTAGGAGTTTATATTTCTTGGTGCTAATCTGCACTCACTCTGTGTTTTTCTACATTTTATTTACAATACAAATGAGACTCATATATATAGTCTGAAATGATAATAGAATAAGAAAAGCAGCCCATGAAACATGCATACGGGAAAACTGGATCATCTCTCCTTTTCCACTTTTGACTTGCTTTTCAACCATGATTTCTGCCACTAATATTTGAGTGGCTTCACCTACTCAACAATCTCCCACTTGAAGCCACGGAACAATCTTCACATGTGCTTCAACTGTGCATTTGTATTTCTGTAAAACACTTTTGATCTTGATTCCATCCTAGTTACCCGACCTTCTCTTCAATTATCCTGAAGGCCAGTTGAAGCTATGCAAAGCTTCAACTTCTCTAAGGTGACAACCTTAGTCAACATATCAGCTGGGTTTTCAGTTCCTTTGATCTTATTCAACTTCAGAGTGCCATCATTAATTCTTTCTCTGATGAAGTGATATCTCAGCTGTATGTGCTTTGTCTTCGAATGAAAGACGGGATTCTTTGCAAGATGAATTGCACTTTGATTGTCACAAAATAATGCACAATCATCTTGTTCTTTGCCAAGTTCGTTGAGAAAATTCTTCAACCATATAAGCTCTTTGCTTGCTTCAGCAACTGCCATATACTCTGCTTCTGTGGTTGAAAGGGCAACACTTTTCTGTAGTTTGGACATCCAACTTACTGCAGTGCCGCCCACTGTAAAGACATACCCTGTGGTGCTTTTGTATGAATCTTTACAACCACCAAGATCTGCATCTGCATAACCATTCAGAACTACGTCTTTTCCCTTAAAATTTAATGCCGTCTTTGAAGTCCCTTTCAAGTATCTCAACAACCATTTAACTGCTTCCCACTGTTCTCTTCCCGGATTGGACATGAATCTACTAACAACTCCCACTGCATGAGCTATATCTGGTCTCGTGCATACCATTGCATACATGAGGCTACCAACTGCGGATGCATAAGGAACTTTAGCCATTTCTTTCTTGTCTTCATCTGATCTGGGTGACTGAGCTTTAGAAAGCTTAAAGTGACTTCCCAAAGGTGTGCTTCTGATCTTGGCATCTTTAAGGCTGAATTTCTCTAATACTTTCTCAAGGTACTTTTCTTGAGATAGTGTTAAAGAACCATCTTTGTTTCTGAATATACTCATCCCGAGTATTTGCTTTGCAGCTCCCAAGTCTTTCATTTCGAACTCTTCAGACATCTGTTTCTTCAACTTCTTGATCTCTGACATGTCTGAACCGGCAATCAACATATCATCTACATAGAGTAGTAGAATGATATAAGAACCCTTAAACTTCTTGATGTAACAACAATGATCATTGTCACATCTCTTGTAACCAACTTTTCTCATGAAGTTATCGAACTTCAAATACCATTGTCTGGGTGCTTGTTTCAGACCATACAAACTCTTCTTCAATTTACACACCAAGTTTCCTTTGCCTTTATCCTGAAAACCCTCTGGTTGTGTCATGTAAATGTCTTCATCTAGGTCACCGTGTAGAAAAGCTGTCTTGACATCTAGTTGCTCTAGATGCAAACTTTCTGCTGCTACAATACTGAGAACAAGTCTGATAGTGGTCATCTTCACTACTGGAGAGAATATTTCATTGAAATCAATTCCTTCTTTCTGTTGAAAGCCCTTGACTACTAATCTTGCTTTGTACCGTTTGGTACCATCATGTTCATCCTTGACCCTGAAAACCCATTTATTCTGAAGAGCCTTCTTCCCAACTGGAAGCTTTGTTAAGTGCCATGTGTTGTTCTTCTCAAGCGACTTCATTTCATCTTTCATTGCTAGCTCCCACTGCAATGAATCTTTCAACCCTATAGCTTCAGAGTAACACTGGGGTTCACCGTTTTCTGTCAAAAGAATGTAGTTGACAGATGGTGAGTATTTGTTTGGTGGTCTTGTGACTCTGGAAGATCTTCTTAGTTGAACTTGAGGTGTGACTGGGGACTCTGCAATGACTCTGGACTCTGGACTTTTGTTGTTTCTGTCTTTGTATAACTCGGCTTCGTTAAAGGTGACATTCTTGCTTCGGATTATCTTTCTGCTCTCACTATCCCAAAGCCTGTAACCCATTTCATCCAACCCATAACCAATGAATGTACACTTCTTGGTCTTTGAATCAAGTTTATCCCTGTCACCATCTTTTAACAAACTGTAAGCAGTACAACCAAAGACTTTCAGGTGTTTGAGACTTACTTCCTTCCCTTGCCACATTTCTTCTGGTAATTTAAAATCCAAGGGAACACACGGTGAACGGTTGATCAAGTAGGCTGCAGTATTAACTGCATCAGCCCAAAATGTCTTAGGTAAACCAGAATTCAACCTCATGCTTCTAGCCCTTTCATTCAGAGTTCTATTCATTCCTTCAGCTACACCATTCTGCTGAGGGGTTCCTGGGACCGTCTTGATCATCTTTATCCCTTGCTTGGCACAATAGTCAACAAACTCCTTGCTTATGTATTCACCACCATTATCCGACTTCAGACATTTTACCTTCAAATCAGTTTCATTTTCAACAGCAGATTTCCATATCTTAAAAGTATCAAATACATCAGATTTATTTTTAAGAAAATAGACCCATACCTTGCGTGTTGAATCATCGATAAAGGTTACATAGTAGTTTTTGCCTCCTAGAGATGAAAATGGTGTTGGTCCAAATACATCCGAGTGAACAAGCTCCAACTTCTGAGCTTTCGGTGTCTTCCCCGTTTTTACAAAAGTAACCCGCTTTTGTTTCCCGAGAACACAAGATTCACAAAATTCAGTTTCGACTTTCTTCAAGTCTGGAAACTTTCCTTTCTGAGCCAACATCTTCAATCCCTTATCGCTCATGTGTCCGAGTCGTTGGTGCCATAAATTAGATGGACTCGGATTGGTGGTTACTGCATGAACACCATCACCAGGTATCTCTACCATGTATAAAGTGCCTTTCTTCTTTCCTTTGGCAATCACCAAGTTGCCTTTGATCACTTTCCATTGTCCACCCCCAAAGTGAACATCAAGTCCTTCATCATCCAACTTACCAACTGAAATCAACTTTCTCCTTAAGTTTGGGATAACCCTGACATCTTTCAATGTCCAGGTGGTTCCCATGGAGGTCTTCAAATCTACGTCTCCTATACCCGTAATATCAAGCACTTGATCATCGGCCAAACTAACTTTGCCAAAGTCACCTGTTTGTAGGTTCTTGACCATATCTGGGCATGAGACAGCATGGAAAGAAGCACCCGAATCCATAATCCAGGATTCCATTGAATTCTCAACACAACATATGAGAAAATCTTGCGATTCTTCAGAGGATACATTGTTTACTTCTTTCTTTGCACCTGGTGGTTTTGGACATTGGTTTCTAAAGTGACCCTTTTCTTTGCAATTCCAACATTCAATATCTTTTCGGTTCTTGGACTGCCCCCTTTTTCTGGACTTTGACCTGCCTCGGTGTTGTCCTCTCTCATTCCTTCTTCCTCTACCTTCTGTATGCAACAGAGAACTGGAACTGGAAGACTCTCCGTTACTTCTCCTTCTAATGTCTTCATTCAAAATCAAGTCGCGAATGCTATCAAACGTTAGCTTCGTAGTACCGGACGTACTACTAACGGCTGTTACTGTGCCTGACCAACTGTCGGGCAAAGATGATAAAAGGAGTAGAGCTTGAACTTCATCTTCAAACTTTATTTCAACGGAGGCTAAACGAGAGATAATTGAGTTGAACTCGTTTATGTGAGCGGCAACTGACATGCCTTCCTTCATCTTGGTGTTAACCAATTGTTTGATGAGGAACACTTTGTTGGAAGCGGACAGCTTCTCGTACATGTTGGACAAAGCCTTAAATACTCCATAAGTAGTCGTTTCATTGACAATGTTATACGCAACACTTTTTGCCAATGAAAGTCTAACTACACCCAAGGCTTGTCGATCCAACAACTTCCATTCTTCATCATACATGTCATCCGGTTGTACGCCCAACATAGGTAAATGCAAACTTTTCTGATACAACATATCTTCAATTTGCATCTTCCAAAATCCAAAATCACTACCATCAAACTTGTCAATCTTGATTTTGCCGTCTTCTGCCATTTTAACGGACAAATTGCACTTTTTTCAGAAATTAAGGGTGAAAAATGCAATTTTTCTGATGTTTTAGGGGCTAAACTGCAATTTTCTGAAAGTTCAGGGGCTAAACTGCAATTTTCTGAAAGATCAGGGGCTAAACTGCAAATTTCTGAAAGATCAGGGGCTAAACTGCAATTTTTCTGAAAGTTCAGGGGCTAAACTGCAATTTTTCTGAAAGTTCAGGGGCTAAACTGCAATTTTCTTAAAATAATAATAAAAAACAACAGACAAAGCGTGCGTAGACAAAGCGTGCGTTACTTTGCTTTGCAATCCTCCACCACCTTTCTTTCTTTAATATTTTTTCTTTCTTTCTTTACTTGGCTCCTGCCAAGATACTCCAAAAAAAAAAAAAAAAACTTCTTGTTCTTTCTTTGTTCCTGGCGATGCAAGCACACCCAAAAAGAAATTCTGCTGCTGCTCTTCTTGCCGGCAATCTTCTCCCAGATGTGAGATGCGACAACTACCGGAGACCGACAAGATTTGATCCTCCTCCTGCCAGAAAACGACTCCGACGATTTCTGCTCCTATCGTCGCTACTATATGCAACACCGGACAACTCCACTTGGCGATTGATCCGGCTAACTTATTAGCCGACGGCGGCAATCTCTGCTTCTCCTCTATGTGTCCCCAAAACACGAGCACCTCGCTCTGATACCAGTTGTTAGGATCGACACACGAGAATCACACGAACATACAACACTCAACACACGCTAAACTCAAGAACAACAAGATTTATACTGGTTCGGTCTGATCTCCGACCTACGTCCACTCTCGGTAACTAGGAGTTTATATTTCTTGGTGCTAATCTGCACTCACTCTGTGTTTTTCTACATTTTATTTACAATACAAATGAGACTCATATATATAGTCTGAAATGATAATAGAATAAGAAAAGCAGCCCATAAAACATGCATACGGGAAAACTGGATCATCTCTCCTTTTCCACTTTTGACTTGCTTTTCAACCATGATTTCTGGCACTAATATTTGAGTGGCTTCACCTACTCAACACCACCATCACCCACAGGGAAGACAATCGATGTATCACCTTATTTTCTCACTTCTGCTGATCACCCTGGATTAAAATTCGTTGGAGAGAATCTTCTCCATGATGGTTACTACAGTGATTGGAAGAATGAGATTATGAATGCCTTGTTTGCCAAGAACAAGGTTGGATTCATTGACAATTCCTTTCCCATGCCAGAAGAAGGATCTGCAGATTTGATGAACTGGAAAAGATGTAATGCCATGGTAAGAGGTTGGCTTGTTAGCGTTATGGAAAAGGAGATTAAGAGCAGCGTAAAATACGTTGCTACTGCTCGTGATATTTGGCTGGACCTTGAAGAAAGATTTGGAAGAGAGAATGCTCCAAGATCATATGAACTAAGAAGAACGATAACCAGAATCTGCCCAGAAAATATGACGGTATCAGGGTATTACACAAAGCTGAGAGATATTTGGGATGAAGTACAATCAATTAACCCGTTACCAGCATGCACCTGCCAAGGTTGCAAGTGTGAAATCACAAAAGAGATTGCAAGATCAAGGGAAAAGGAGAGTTTGTATGACTTTTTAATGGGACTCAATGAAGAATATGGTGCCCTAAGGACACAAATTCTGAGTACTGATCCTCTACCAACACTAAACAATGCATACCATTTACTGAGTCAGGATGAACAACAGAAAAGGATTGGTGCTTCTCGAAGTGTAATGGGAGAAGCTGCTGCTTTCCACACCAACAACAAAACAACTCCAAAAATTGGGGTCAAAGGAAATTCTTCAAGTAATCTGAACAAGAAGGAAGAAAGAAGCAAGAATGGAAAGAATGAGGATAGATGGTGTTCATATTGCCATAAAACTGGACACACACTTGAAGGGTGTTTTGAATTAATAGGTTATCCTGATTGGTGTCCACCAAGTCTACAACAAGAAAGAATCAATCAGGTAAGACTCGACAACAACAACCGCGAGCTGCTACTGTTACCGGAGAAACCTCACAACAGTTGCCGGTTCTTGCTAAAGAAGACTATGAAAAGCTTCTTCAACTTCTAAAAACAGCAAAACTAAGTGAGCAAAAGATCAATCCAACAGCCAACATGACTGGTAAGGTCGAAAGAATAAACAATTGGATCATTGATTCCGGTGCCAGCAACCACATAACTCATCTTACAAAGTGGTCAAAAACCATGAATAATAAGATAAACAACTCTTCTGTTTCCATACCTAATGGAAAGCTAGTAACAGTCAAAGGAATTGGTGATATACAAATATCACCAGATCTCAAATTAAAAAATGTGTTGAATGTACCAGATTTTAACTGCAATTTACTTTCAGTTAGCAAAATAACTCGTGATTTAGGTTGCACATTAACGTTTTTGCCCGACCTATGTTACATACAGGACTTACATTTGAAGAACCTGATTGGGATGGTTAAGGAGCGTGATGGGCTTTGCAACTTAGAGCCGATGGAAAAGAAGAAAGCTGCAATGGCGGTTCTAAGAAAATATGATGTTTGGCATAAAAGACTTGGTCATACTTCAGAGGGAGTACTTCATAATATACAACAAATAGGAGATGTAGGCACTTATAGTCAATCTTGTGATTCTTGTATACGAGCAAAGCAAACTCGACTTCCTTTTCCAATAAGTTTTTCAAAAACAAAAGAATGCTTTGATTTAATACATGTTGATATATGGGGTAGATATAAATATGCTTCTCTTGATGGTGCACATTATTTTTTATCAATAGTCGATGATTATAGTCGTGGAGTGTGGGTGTATTTGATGAAAAATAAGTCTGATGTTGCTCAGCTACTAGTCACGTTTCATAAGTTGATAGTAACACAATTTAACAAGAACATCAAAAGAATAAGAACAGATAATGGATCAGAATTTATGTCTAGTTTCATGCTTGAGTTTTACAAGGATAAAGGCATACTACTAGAAACCTCATGTCCATACACGCCACAACAAAATGGCGTTGTAGAGAGAAGGCACAGAAATTTATTAGAAATGGGAAGAGCATTGCGATTCCAAGCCTCACTTCCAATAGAATTTTGGGGTGATTGTATACTAACCGCAACATATATAATAAACAAGTTGCCCACTCCAGTCCTAGAAAATAAAACTCCACATGAAATACTTCTTGGGAAATCACCCACATATGAACACCTACGGGTTTTTGGCTGCTTAGCTTACGCACGTAATGCATTGGGAAAATACGATAAATTTGGTGACAAAGGGAGACCTTGCATTTTCATAGGGTATCCAATGGGTCAAAAAGGGTACAAACTGTATGACTTGAAAGATCAAAGAATACATGTTACTCGTAGTGTCACGTTCATTGAGAGTAAGTTTCCTTTTGGAGAAAACTATGAAGGACATAAGGTGATAGCAAATGATCATCTGGTTGATGCGTTGGATAATATATACAAGAAGATGTTGAAGTTTCAGTTGAAAAATTAGACTGGAACAATGAGACAAGTGACAGTGATAACCCTCAAATCGCTGAACCACAACCATTAAATTCCATTGCACCTACCACCACTAGCAATAATAACACACAAGTGCAAACAGACCAAGAAACGGGAATTAGACATGGCACTCGCATACGGTCAAAGCCCAAATATTTGGAAGACTTCGTGATCGAGTTACCACCATCACTTGATAGCTCTACGCCCATCCCCTCTTCAGGTTCTTCAGCATCTGCTAATAATCTGGTATATCCTCTCTCTCAATTTATTTCTTATGATAAATTTTCAAAAACACATCGAGCGTTCTTAGCAGCAATAACTTCAAACAATGAACCAAGAGATTTCTCTCAAGCCATGAAAGATCCAAGATGGATCGAGGCAATGAAAAAGGAGATTACTGCACTTGAAGAAAATGGTACTTGGTCCTTAATGGAACTTCCAAAGGGAAAGAAAGCCATTGACTCAAAATGGGTTTATAAGATTAAATATAAACCTAATGGAGAAGTAGAAAGGTTCAAAGCTCGATTGGTAGCAAAAGGATACACTCAAATAGAAGGTATCGATTTTCATGAAACTTTTGCCCTAGTAGCTAAGCTCGTGACTGTCAGATGTGCTTTGGCTGTTGCTGCAAAGAAAGAATGGGAAGTACACCAGATAGACGTAAATAACGCCTTCTTGCATGGTGATCTAGAAGAAGATGTTTACATGAAGGTGCCTCAAGGTTTTCGTGAAAAGGTTGAAAATCGGGTATGTAAATTACACAAGTCTATTTATGGTCTTCGTCAAGCTTCAAGGAATTGGTACCAAAAGTTTACAAAAGCTCTTGTGGAGATAGGCTTTCAACAAAGCAAGGCAGACTACTCTATGTTCATATTTAGGATGTGTTCTGTCCACATTGTTGCCCTCATTTATGTTGATGACGTCCTGTTAATGGGAAATGACATCAATAAAATAAATGAGGTGAAAAATCATTTACAGAACTGGTTTAGCATTAAAGATTTGGGTCCTCTCAAATATTCTCTTGGTATTGAAGTTTCTCGGTCAAAGGAAGGTTTCGTGATAAGTCAAAGAAAATACACCCTTGACATTCTAGAAGATTGTGGTGTTTCTGCAAGCAAGCCTAGTAATTTTTCGATGGAACAGAATGTTAAGCTGAGAAAAGATGATGAAAGCCCAGAAGTTGATGCCTCACGTTATAGAAGATTGGTGGGACGTCTACTTTACCTCACAGTTACTCGACCTGATATAACATTTGCAGTGAACCAACTAAGTCAATTCTTGAGCAACCCTAGAAAATCACATATGGATGCTGCTCACAGAGTTCTATGGTATTTGAAGGGTACACCAGGTCAAGGTTTATATCTTCCTTCAGCTGGTTCTTAAGATCTTGTGGCCTACTGTGATGCTAGTTGGTTAAGTTGTCCAACTACTACGTGATATTTCATTACTCTGGGAGGATCACCAATTTGCTGGAGAACGAAAAAGCAAACAGTAGTGTCTAGATCTTCAACGGAAGCATAATATAGGTCGATGCAAGTACTATATGTGACGTTTTATGGCTCATGTGGCTTCTTCAAGATTTGGATGTTGTGCAGAGTGGCTCAACTCCTCTTATGTGTGACAATGAAGAAGCTAGACACATTGCAGCGAATCCAGTTTATCATGAACGAACAAAACACGTTGAGATGGACTGTTATTTTGTGCGAGAAAGAGTAAACAGTGGGGAGATTAAAACTTTTGTAGTACGTTATGATTTTCAGGTTGTAGATATTTTCACTAAGGCTCTTGGTGCAGATTGGTTCAAATTTCTACATGACAAGTTAGGTGTTCATGACTTACACACTCCAACTTGAGAGGGAGTATTAAGATTAAGGATAGTTATTATCTTTATCTATCCTATAGTTATCTTTATTTGTCTTATAGTTATCCTGTTTAAATGTTTACTGAATTCTAGGATTTCAGTTTAGTGTTCACATCCTATATAATCTCCTCTGTAAATCGATTGTTGAAGAATGAAAAACACGTTTTTACTTCTCTAAATTTATTACTCATTTTAGTGATATAAATTTATTAAAAATATTCAAATTTTTATTATGTATTTATCATGAATTACAAGAAAGGGTATAAAGTGTTCATTTCATATACCAAAAAGGGACTAATAGGAAACGATTAATGATATTTATGTAAACTGGTGGACGGACATCTTTGAGAAAGAATGGATAGCAAAATATCTCAGTAATCTCACTGGAAGAAAGAAGAAAGGACGGACCCGATAAAGAAAACTATGGACCCTACTATACTATAGTGGATTCCAGCACTAATATACTCTGTCTACGTACCTTTTTCTATTATCTGAAATTCTAATCTCTTGAAATCAAAGCCGTTAACAAAAAGCCGAACCTTTCCTTTCTCTAAATTCCAATGGCTGAAATCATTGTTAGCGCCGTCATCACCGTGCTGTGTGAGAAGTTGATCTCCGGTGATTTGATGAAGTTTGCTCGATCCGAAGGGATCGATTCTAAGTTGAACAAATGGAAGAAAAACCTGCGCCTAATCCAAGCTGTACTTGGTGATGCAAGCCAGAAGCAGATTAAAGAGAAAATTGTTCAATTGTGGGTAAACGTCCTCCAGGATTTAGCCTACGACATAGACGATGTACTTGATGATTTGGCCACCGAAGCTCTGCGACGCAAGTTGAATCAAGAAGCTCATTCAAGCACCACCACTAGTTAGGTACTGAAGTTCGTCCCAAATTGCTGTACTAATTTCACTCCTCGCAATATCATGTATGGTCAGCACATGAGTTCTAAGCTAGAAGAGGTCACCATCAAATTGCATGATGTTGTTGACCAAAAAAAAGATCTTGGTTTGAATGTAGCTGTTCTGAGATCAGATATAACAGAGAGACCGTTGGAGGAAACTTCACTGGTTGATGAGTCCAAAATCATGGGTCGGGAAGGGGATAAAATGACTTTGTTGGAGAAGTTGTTGGGAAATGAAGAAAGTGATAAAAATGTGAGCATAGTTTCGATAGTTGGTATGGGTGGTATAGGCAAAACCACCCTTGCCAAAGTTTTATACAACTAGGAGACAGTGAAGGATCACTTTGACCACATGGCATGGGTTTTTGTTTCTGATCAAGAGTTTGATGTATTTAAAATTAGCAAGGATATTTATCAAGCAGTAACAGGGAAAAAAGAAGATTTTGCTAATCTTGATCAGCTTCATGTGGCCATCAAAGATAAACTTATGAATAAGAGGTTCCTACTTGTTCTAGATGATGTCTGGAACGAAGACCACAGTAAGTTGGAACGCCTACAAAGCCCTCTTCTTGCAGGGGCACCTGGAAGTAGAGTTCTTGTTACAATGCGGAATACAAGGGTTGCCTCAGTGATGGACTCAAAAGAAATTTACCCTCTCGAAATTTTGTCAGATGAAGATGCACTGTCATTATTTGCTCAGCATGCTGTAGGTGAAAAAAACTTTGACAAGAATCCAACACTTAAGTTGCATGGTGAAGGTATTGTTAAAAAATGTGGTAGACTGCCTTTGGCTTTGAAAACACTTGGGAGGGCCTTCAAGGGAAACACTACTAGAAAATTGGTGCAATAGCTACAGCACAATCCGTAGCTATTCCGTAGCTATAAGCGGATAGCTACGAAATTGCTACGGAAAATTGGCTTTAGCATAATGGCCTGTAGCTAAATTATAGCTACGGATTAGCTACAGAATCGCTACAGAATAGCTACGGAATTTTCCATAGCTACTATAGCTATGGAAATAAATAGCTATAGATTTCCTACGGAATAGTTACGGAACTAGATAGCTACGGAATAGCTATGGAACTAAATAGCTACGGAATAGCTACAGATCCAAATAGCTACGTAACTAAATAGCTACGGAATAGCTACGAAAGTAAATAGCTACGGAAATCCGTAGCTATATTCGTAGCTAACTTCGTTTTATTTAAAAAAAATTAATTTAAAATTTTCCAATTTTTTGTCAAATACCACATTCAATTAACATTTGTCCCAAATACCATATAAAATACACCAAAAAACGTCCCTAATACCAAGTTTGACACATTCAATCCATTATCCAAAATATCTTACAAAAGTAAGCACTACTTAACAAAACAAACAATATCAAATGTTTACAAATTCAATTGTTCCAAAATACTTATCAATTGTCCTCAGGTGGATTATCAGGGGGAGCACAGGGTTGATTTCCAGTCATATTCATCATCCTCATAACCAATTCCATTTGTTCTTTCATTTTTTGTTGTTGTTATTCCATGGTGGAAACTTGTGCACGCAACCTATCAACCTAAAAAAATGGCAACACAATGCAATAGTTAAACAATATTAGCAATGTACTTTAGTTTATTATAACAATGCATTTTTGTTTATAATACTTATAGCAATATACTTAACTTTTAACAATAATAACAACGCACTTATGTTTATTATCAATTTAATCAATATTATCAACAAACTACCTAACTTTTAACCATAATAGCAACATACTTTTGTTTATTATCAATTTAATCAATATTATCAACAAACTACCTAACTTTTAACCATAATAGCAACATACTTTTCTTTATTATCAATTTAATCAATATTATCAACAAACTACCTAACCTTTAACCATAATAGCAACGTACTTTTGTTTATTATCAACTTAATCAATATTATCAACATACTAATTAACGTTTAAACCATAACAACATACCTCTTGTTGTGTACTATCTGATTGGGTGGATTGGGAAGACGGTGACCCAGTAATCGCAAAATGTATATCTGATGCTCCTATGCCATAGATATCACCCTTCTTCTTTCCTTTTTCTCCTAAGTTGAATTTCCTCCCATACCCTCGCATCATCTTTATGGTTTGAAGAGTCTTCTTCGTGTTTTTTGACCATCTCCTGTAGATACGACTCCTACAAATTACCAAAACAGTATCATTGTCATGTACAAAAATACTAAGACAATCAATATACATAAATGATAAAAGATAAGTTACTTGTGCTTCTTTGGCAGTTAGTGAGCACTATTCGAGATTTTCATGATCTCCCACAAAATATCTTTTTTTCGCCTCAGCTGTGCCTTGCGTCTTCATGAAAACATCAAATTGTGTGGGTGGTTTACCCATAATCTTTTCCTACATAAAATACAAAGTATAGTTGATGTAGTTAGTGTTAAAAAAAATAAGATAATAAAATTTATAATTATGATACTTACTAAGTTGTTACGGTGCTCGTCAAATCCTATACTACCCGCGGTGTGCCTAGCTGTCGACCCATTGGCATCTGCGACTTTGCGGTTCTGCAGAGCAATTTTTGAATTCTTTCTCCACTTATCTGTCGACCAATGTTGTGAAAAGAAAAAAAAATATAAGGATACTAATACAATAGGAAATTAAAATTCAACAAAATAGATAATAAAGTATCATATCCATTACATCACACAAACGTAGCCACACATTCTCTGGTACGCGCTCGGGGCGGTAGTTATGCATCCCTTCGTAGTAGGTACAATGACCTAGGGGGTCGGGTTTCCCATCATTTCGTGCCATTTCCCTAGATTTAATCCTGATATGCTTCATCCGATCCCTGTATCTATCCTTGAGGACACACTTGAAGGCATCAAATATGTTACTATTCTTTAGTGAATTCCACCTGTACATGGTCTGTAAAAAAATAAAAAGTAAATCTAAAAATACAAAGTAAAAACAAATGAGTATAAGATACAATAATTTATATTTAATATATTGCCTTGAAACGCGAAAACATCTGCAAAAGAGCCTCATAGGGAATATCACTAAATCGGGGCCATAGATGATCCATATTCTCCCAATAGAGACTAATACACGTGCTGTGGATTTTCCTAGACCCAAACCTACATTGAAAAGAACTATATAAGTAGAATTTTAACATCAAAAATTAAAGTTTTAAAATATGAAAACACTAACTTTTTCCCTTTTCGGCTGATGAGGGGCAACGAAGACTCCTGAAAATCACTCGCATTCGAGTCGTGGCCGCCCGTAACACCTCTAGAAGTGGAGCCATGCGGCGTCGGTGGCGTGTTCGGTGGCCGTGGCGTGTGCGGGGTCTGTGGCAACCGAAAGGTTGTCTGTGCATCTGCACCCTCAAAATAGTACTCCTCAAATCCATCACGACCACCCGACCTCAAAACCGTTTGTGGGGTCGGCAACTCATCACCTGTATTTGGAAACTGAGGCGTATAACCCATTTATGGGGATTGGGGCCTATAAAACGTCTGTTGGAGCTGGGGCCTATAATCTGTTTGTATGAGTTGGGACATATGACCCGGCCCTCGAGCCTGATGGCAAAGAATCCCAGCCAAGTCTGCTAAAGGATTAGCCATGTCGGTTTGTTCATTGATGGCACCCTGACTGCTGGAGCCTGCGACTCCTGTCACTATCGACATATCGATCGGTATGAGTGATGTCCTAAAACGTGGCTCGTCGGTAGAATTAGGGGATAACCCTCCCGCCTCCTATGCCCCGCACTGCTACGGCCCAGCTTCGGAATCTGCTACGACCCAGCTTCGGAATCTGCTACGGATTAGCTACGGACAGGCTTTAGCGACGGTTTAGCTACGCATTAGCTACGACCAGCAAAAAAAACGTGGGTGGGATTCGAACTCGGGTTGCCTGCATACATTACCACAAACTTACCAATCGGCTGGGCATGCCACATCCACGCCAACATGGTTGACTATTCCATTTAAACATCTTCTTATGATTATTATTATTATTATTATTATTATTATTATTATTATTATTACTATTTCTATTATTATTATTATTATTATTATTATTATTATTATTATTATTATTTCTATTATTATTATTATTATTATTATTATTATTTCTATTATTATTATTAATATTTCGGGAACCAAACGTGCGTTTTTTTCGTTTCGTTTTTTTTCACACCTCTATTATACATGATTATCTATATTTTCACCACCATATAACTATTAATATCATTCATAAAGTCGTGTGCACAAACGGGATCCATTATTCGTTTAATGGTTTAAAACTATAATGCTTATCATCTACGTTCACATATAAATACTCACAAACACGTATACATACACATATACACATACATATATACCACAAATTATTCATGTATACAAACATAAACCAATCACAAGTTGGTGAAAAATATAGTCATTATATTGTTAAACTGTGCAACGAGTGCTTGATCCCGAAGGTGCACATGACTTTATGAATGATATTAATAGCTATAAGTCGGTGAAAATATAGATAATCATGTATAATAGAGGTGTGAAAAAAACGAAGCGGAAAAAACGACGTTTGGTGCCCGAAAAATCGAAAATAAGAATTATCCGTAGCTAATCCGTAGCTAATTAGCTACGGACTAGCTACGGAATTCTAACGGAAAGCACATTCCGTAGCTAATCCATAGCTAATTAGCTACGGATTAGCTACGGAATGTGCTTTCCGTTAGAATTCTGTAGCTAATTAGCTACGGATTAGCTACGGATAATTAGCTACAGATTAGCTACGGAATGTGTTCTCCGTTAGAATTCCGTAGCTAGTCCGTAGCTAATTAGCTACGGATTAGCTACGGATAATTCTTATTTTCGATTTTTCGGGCACCAAACGTCGTTTTTTCCGCTTCGTTTTTTTCACACCTCTATTATACATGATTATCTATATTTTCACCAACTTATAGCTATTAATATCATTCATAAAGTCGTGTGCACATACGGGTTAATGGTTTAAAACTCTAATGCTTATCATCTACATTCACATATAAATACTCACAAAAACGTATACATACACATATACACATACATATATACCACAACTCATTCATGTATACAAACATAAACCCATCACAAGTTGGTGAAAAATATAGTCATTATATTGTTAAACTGTGCAACGAGTACTTGATCCCGAAGGTGCTCACGACTTTATAATGCTTATCATCTACATTCACATACATGTAGACACATACACACATAGATACACATACACATACACATACACATACACATAAACATTCAAATACACACACATACACATTTATATACAGATACATGCATACACATACACATACACATAAACATACACATACACATACATATACATACACACATACACATACACATTTACGTACACGCCTACATTCACGTACATACACATACATATTTCCCTTGATTATAATCATTTTTCATTATTTATAAATTAAACATAGATTATTTCATTTTATTGATCTTATTGATGTGTTGAACGTACTTTTTTCGTTTAATCGTTTGTTTGTGTGTTAAACACATTTGTTACAATTGTTATATATTATTATGATGTTTATAAATATTATTATTAGTAGTATTATTAGTATGATGTTTAATTGTTCGTGTCTTAAATATATAAGAAAAAATGATCCAAAAAAAAATTTAAGAGTCGAATAATGAAAAATAATAATAATGGGAATAGTAATAATAATAATAATGGAAATTATAAATCCGTCGCTATTTCGTAGCTATTCTGTAGCTTTTTTATTCTATCGCTAGTCCGTAGCTATTCCGTAGCAATTCCGTAGCTAATGAACTACGGAATAGCTACGGATTGACTTCTGTAGCTATTCCGTAGCAATTCCGTAGCTGATGAGCTACGGAATAGCTACGGACTAGTAAATTAGGTTCAGTTGGAAAAACAGCTATAAATGACCACTACGAACGAAGGATGCAAGTCCTCTCAACAAACTCCATATCTGCAGAAAAAATGCCACTATTCTCAATTCAATATAGTAAGGCGTTTCTAATCTTCCTCGCAGCAAGACTTCTGAAAGCCAGTTGCTAAGAAAAAGATTAGAACAAGAGGGCTCTGGCGATTTCGGAACTAGCTTCTGTAGCTATTCCGTTGCTAAATTAGGGCGTCCCATTCTGTAGTTGATCCGTAGCCATTCCGTAGCTAATTAGCTACGGAAATATTCCGTAGCTATTTTCCGTAGGAAAACCCCATGTTTTCTAGTAGTGAAATAGAAATGGCGATAAATGGGAGGAATTGTTGAAGAGTGAGATATGGGATATAGACGATGGAAGTGATATTCTTCTGGCTTTAAGACTAAGCTACTTTCATCTCCCTCCACATTTGAAGCAGTTGTTTGCGTACTGCTTCTTCATTCCTAAGGACAGTTTGTTTTACGAGCAAGAAATAGTCCTATTGTGGATGGCCGAAGGATTTTTATCCCAATCCTAAGGAAACATGTCAATGGAACGTTTAGGCCATGAGTATTTTGAAGAGCTAAAGTGAAGATCCTTTTTTCAACATTCAACAAATGACGAGTTAGGATATATAATGCATGACCTGATAAATGACTTGGCCACAAGTGTTGCAGGAGAGTTTTCATTTAGATTGGATAGTGAGGTGGATGTATCCAACACTAATGAAAGTTTGGATAAGTTTTGTCACTTTTCAGCATCTCTAAGATATGGATCATATAGAAATATCAAGGAACTACAAAGAGCTAAACGCTTACGAACTTTGATTCTAATGTCAAGTGGATGGGAAGAAGACGATCTTTTGGACAAGGTATTGGCTGAATTGCTTCCTGAGCTACAATTCCTGAGGGTGCTGATTGTCATGGACTTGAGTTCGGGCCTTTACACAAGTCAAGGTTCTCGAATAATCACAAAGGTACCACAATCTATTGGTAGTCTCAAGCATCTACGATATCTTGATTTTTCTTATACTGGAATCACATGTGTACCTGAACAAGTGAGTCACCTTTATAATTCTACAGAGCTTGTTGGTTCATAATTGCTATCAGTTAGTTATCTGGCTTGCCAGGAAGTTTTGCAAAGCTAATAAACCTAAGACATCTTGACATAAGTGACACTCCGAAGGTAAACACGTTGCCCTTAGGGATCGGTGTGTTGACAAGTCTACAAACTCTTACCAAGGTCATCGTTGAAAGAGATAACGGGTTCAAAATATCCGATCTTAAAGGCCTATCGGATCTTAAAGGCAGACTTTCCATTATTGGGTTAGACAAAGTTATAAATCCAACACACGCAAAGGAGGCCAACTTACATAAAAAAAGGGTCTTGATGTTTTGGAGATGGAATGGAGTGACACATCTGATGTTTCTCAGAATGAGATGATTGATTATGAAGTGCTCAAAGAACTAAGGCCTCATCCTAATTTAAAAAATCTCAAGATTGTGGTCTACAAGGGAACGAGATTTCCTAGTTGGGTTGGTGATCCCTTGTTTGATCGGACGGAGCTTACATTATGTGGTTGCAAAAGTACACATCTACCAACACTTGGAATTCTACGTTCTCATAAGAAATTGGTTGTCAAAAGGATGAATGAGGTGAAGACTGTGGGTTTTGAGTACTTGCACCTACAAATTCAAATCTTGGCATTGCATTTCCATCACTTGAAGTTCTGAAATTTAATGATATGCAAGGTTGGCAGAAATGGTCAACTAATATTGGCAGCGACCATGGAACTCCTATACCATTCCCTCATCTTCATGAGATTTCTATAAAATGTTGTCCTGAACTAGATGAAGTATCAATCGGATTAATACCTTCACTTCGGATCATACACATAGAACAATGTTCCAAAGCAGTTTTAAGACACATGATTGGTTTGTCCTCGTCACTTGTTGAAATGAAGATTTTGAATGTTAAGGGACCAACTACATGGAGAAGATTTAATGCATCTTAGGGCACTTGAACATCTATTTATTAGTAGATGTGATGAACCGAGATACTTGTGGTAACGGGAATCAGAAGCATGCAAGAGTCTTGTGAGTTTACGGACGTTGGAAGTATGGTATTGTAATAAGTTGGTTTCATCAGCGGAGAAAGAGGTTAATTTTGGGAATAGCATGGAATCTCTTACACAAGTGACTTTTAGTATGTGTGACAGACTGGAGAGTTACAATTGTCCAAATAGCGTTGAGAGGTTGGAGATCAGTTTTTGTAATTCAATGACATTATTAACCTTCTCAGCAGTGCAGGAGAACCCGTCGCCTCTCACTAAATCAATAGTCGGTGATTGTGATAATGTACAGTTACAACCCAAAACGATTCCAGCAAAAGACTTAAGTTTGTCTCGCCTAACATTTCTTGCAATCAGTTATTGCAAGAATCTAACGTCATTTTCTCATAAGCATTTTCAAAGTCTCACATCTTTGGAAGAACTGGAGATACATGATTGTCCAAATACGGACTCCTTCCCTTGTGGGGTGTGGCCTCCTAATTTAAGAAAACTAATGATAGGAATGTTAAATAAGCCCATGTCAGAGTGGGGCCCACAAAGTTTTCCTACCTCACTGGTTGAACTATTCTTATTTGGCAAAAATTCAGGAGTGGTTTCATTTGCAGTTGCAGACGATCTGAGGAATACTCCTTCATCATCATCTTTTCTTCTTCCACCATCTCTCGTTTCTCTATCACTCGATGGTTTTACTGATGTGGAATCATTTTCAGAGGTCTTACAACACCTCCCCTGCCTTGAAAGACTTTATATCATGTCATGCCCTAAGATTACAGATCTTAAGGAAACTTCGGACCCATCAAATTTGACAATAAGCGTGTTTTAGTAGAAAAGGTATGTCATCTCCTTTCCCATCATCTGTTTCTATTATATAAGTACTAAAAGTATGGTTATCCATTTCAATAATATTATTAATAATCAGTGTTTTTCAACAGATGTGAAAGATTGTTCTACGCCTTGTATCTCTCTCTTGATTTTTTAGGTATTACATCTCACCTCTTATAATAAACATCACAAATTCTTTGTCTTTTTTTTTTTGGTAAATGCAATATTCCTTATTATGTAAGATTTCAATTTCTATATTTCTTTTATTTTCAATAATTATTCCAAAGTTTAGGAAAATTAATTTTGAGACTTATTTTTGGTTTTTTGATGATATTATTTTAAGATTGAACTGACAAACAGAACTAGTACTAAATGTTGGGTTAATGACTTTGTTTAACGGGTCAACGGTAAGCAGGTGAGCGGGCCGTGGATCATGTGTCATAGGTATATTGGGATCAAAAGAAAACTTGGTCTTGATTGACCCGAAAAGTAGGAGCTGAACGTGGGTTTTGATGTTTTACTTATTCTTTTGTTAATGTCCTATTTAGTAGCTAGTTTGTCAATTTGTTTTCTTATTTAATTTAAATGGTCGGATCAATGAAAAAGAGGTTCAAGCGGTAAATACATTATCTACATTAGGTGAGTTTTGTAGTGTGTATGAGTGTGTGTGTGTGTGTGTTTTAAGGGACCTGAACCTACGTTAAAAAGGAAAAAAAACGGTGGTACATATATAGTTCAATAGCTTTTGATTTTTGTACAACTTTCATAATTAAGTTGCTATGTATTTTGGTTGCAAGTTGCAACTGTATTATTTTATCTTCATTGCACCACATATTTGTGCTTTCTTTGTCGTTGTCATGTTGTAGTTTTCAGTAATATCAGCTTACAATAAGTTTGTGGATTTGTGAACGAAAGTACTAGAAAACATAATGACATTGTGTACAATGTAGACATCAGTTCATAAAACTTTGAACTTTTATGTCAAACTCATTGGCTTTAAGATATTGATTTTGATTAGAAACAAAAAAATAATCTCGCACCATCTTAATCCTTTTGTAGTATTAATTATATAACTTCAGATTTCTTTACAAATGTGTATCAGTTTCGAGGTCACAATATGGTCAAATTCTGTCTGCCATGACTAACTTTCTTTTTGTGTGGTTATCCTTTTCTTATTATATTGAGTTTGTATCTTGCGTATAACTGGTTATCAACATCATAAGAATGATGGAACTCCACACATTCTAAACTTCTGCAACTATTTTCCGAACTTCTATGTTCACATTAGGGATTAATGGAACAGTGAGAAATCAGCTAAATATGCATCAGAATGGAGGTTGTAGAAGGCATTCGATTCTAGAGACATTAAAGGATATGACCAAATACAAAACATTTTTTGACATTTGGGATGGCCGGTGGATGAACAGTGTATTGATCATTCAATTAGAGTGTACTTTGATGCAGTAATTACCAAATAAAGTTTTGTTTTAGTATTTTTTTTCCTTGGAATATTATTTGTATACAGGTTTATGTATTGCAGCAAATAACAACTTACTTTGTTTTTTGACTACATGGTTAATGTACCTTATTTTGTTACCCATGATAACAACATTTTCACAAACTTTTACCGATTATAGCAAAAGTTAACTTGGAGAAGAGTGAGTAACTAATTAAGTAGATTTTGTGCTAAAGGAGCAAAATTACCATCTATTGATATTCAATTGTCTTGTGTAGAATTTGTGTAATATATTAAAATTTTTTAACATATTACACAAATTCTACACAAGACAATTGAATATCAATAGATGGTAATTTAGCTCCTTTAGCACAAATTCTACTTAAATAGTTACTCACTTACTCTTCTCCAAGTTAACTTTTGCTATAATCGGTAAAAGTTTGTGAAAATGTTGTTATCATGGGTAACAAAATAAAGGTACATTAACCATATAGTCAAAAAACAAAGTAAGTTGTTATTTGCTGCAATTTACCCATTTTTGTACAACACATTTCAAAAAAACCTGTATACAAATAATATTCCAAGGAAAAAAAATACTAAAACAAAACTTTATTTGGTAATTACTGCATCAAAGTACACTCTAATTGAATGATCAATACACTGTTCATCCACCGGCCATCTCAAATGTCAAAAAATGTTTTGTATTTGGTCATACACTACTACAAAAAAGCTTATAGGACCCGGTTATTTTAATTAAATAACCCGGTTTTGAACCGGGTCCTAAAACCAGCGAGACCTATGCAAAAACTAAATAGAACCCGGTTTTAAGATCGGCTCCTATCTAACACAAAAGAACCCGGTTGTTTATAAAACCGGGACATATAAAAGGAGCATAACACCTAATATTTGATTATATATGAAGATTAGGGCGTGGTCCAACCATACGAAACCGGGTCATATATGGCTAAAAGAGCCCGGTTCCAATCCCCGAACCGGGTCATATAAAGATTAAATATGGACCGGTTCCATTCAAATAACCGGGTCTTTTTCAGCCTTGCAAAAACCAACTATAGTTACAATACCAAAAAGCATAGTTATAACAATTAAATTGGTGACAACTTTATTCAAATAACCATATAAAAAGCACAAACTAATACTTGCATCCAAAGCACACATTCAAAACAAAACAAAAATTATGTATTGATGAACAAATTTTATTAATATAAATATGCTAAATAACCAATCATTATAGTCATCGATAAAAAACAAGCTTAAGTGTTGCTAAAAACTCATTGATTTGGTCATTTCATAGTACATAAAACTTACATAAATAAATTCGAAAATAAAATTGTTTTCCCATGCAGAGGTATTATCCAATAATCAAGTGTTGCAGCTATCCTCCAACCTCACTTAAAAGCAAAACACAAGAAGTATCCTTCATTCTCACTGAAAAAACAAAACAAAATAAATAATTAGTTTTTTGTCTAGCATTTTAAAAGAGTTGAATTTAGCAAACAATCATTAAACTAAAAGTAGGATGTTATAAAGATTAACAACTAACCTTATATGCACTTTTAGACAACCACATCATTCATAAAATTTTTCAGAAATTCTCTGGCCCATGTAGCAACAGATGTAACCAACACCTTTTCCTCAAATGCAATTTTGTCATTCCAAAGGATACCAAGCTATATGAAAATAAAATTAAAACTACTAAATAACGAAACAATTTGTTTCTGGCTTTAGAATAAAAGATTTTTTTAAGTACTTACTCTACTCGGAAATCCATGTTGTCTGTTCAACACAAAATCAAAGATCCAATTCATTACATAATGCTCACTCAGCTCACATTCCAATACACCGGCATGATTGTACTAAAATTGTGATAGAAGGTAAACATAAATCATAAATGAAACTACATCTAACTAGTAGATAAGTAATGAGATAAGTTACCTCAGTGAGCTTCCATACAATTAGAATTGATGTGTTCTCTTCATAACTCTCAAAAGCCCTAAAAATATACAAGTAGCAGAGTTGTATTCAAACTTATAGAAATAATGTTATTTTCATGCCATACTAAAAAATTTCTTACTTTTCCAAGAAGTTTAACCAAGTAGTAGTTGTCAACAAGATTTTTCATAGGCTCCATCAGAGAATCCAAAATGTATACAATATGATTTGAAAGGCAAATCATCAAGAGGACCCAGAGAATCCAAAATGTATACAATATGATTTGAAAGGCAAATCATCAAGAGGACCCAATGCATACTAGTAACGTTTTGAAATTTTAGTATAAATAAAAAAAACAAATAACTTCAAATTTGTCCAGACATCCAGAGGCGAAACACAAAAGTTTTGACCGGAGGGGCCGAATAAAATATAAAACCAAAGTATATAAACATTCATCTGTGGCTACTCTAATACATAAAAAATAATAATGTTTTCTTTTTTGGAACGGTATTAGTTTATTGTTTCTTCATTTTGATGTCCTCTATGTAACATAACTTTTTAATAATTAACAAATAATCAAACACAATAAGAAGTTATAAATACATTTTGGCAAAATCAATTAACTTGGCTGTCATATACTTAATAACAACTATTAAATAATAAAATTAATTAACAATCAACAAATACTTACACATTGGCTATATATAATAGTTTTCAAGATTTTGGTGTGGCTAATCGTTCATCATATTTATTCTAATTTCTAGACAAACTTATAAAAAAAAGAGATATGAGCACATCATAAAAGTTGTGTACATAGAACAATAACAGAGTGAGGGCTTTTTATTTAAATATTTGGAAGCAAATTTTTACATTATAACTTTTAACTAATTAGGTGAAATTGTGTGATCTCTGTACAACAACAAACCAAAACAAATTATAACGAGTATTTAAAAGTTGTTATTCCCTCTGAGTATGGCTCTTTGATTCTCTGTTTCTGTATGGGTATAGGGTTTGTGATTTTTAAAATGGAATCGTATTTAATGCAAAAGTGTAGTAGATTACTTGACTAGCTTCTATAGTTAGATTTAACATGCCTAGCATTGGGTGTAGAATTGATTGGTGGGGGAACCCTAAAGTAAACACCTTAAGACTTTTAATAGGGTTGATAAAGATTAAACTAACTAAAAACAATTGCAAATTTGAAGCAGCCAATAGCCCTTACAATTGCAAACTTAGGGAAGCTAATAACAAAATAGCAAAAAAAAAAAAAAAAAAAAAAACGAAGATGATCTGCAGTAAAGACGTAAAGTTAAATCATGAAGATTAAGGTAAGAGAGACAAACTTACACCACATAGGTCGTCTACTGAAACGAAACAAATGCGAGAGGACAAGCGGCGATAATTTTTCTCCGGTGGTGGTCGTCCGAAGGAGAGTAAATGGTGACCAGGCTTTCTCATAGTCGTTTTTCGTACCCTAGGAGATAATTATGGTGTGAAATGGCGGTATTGAAATGGCGCTACTTTTCAATTTTTTTCACGAATTTAGGCGGGCTGTAAATTGATTCATGTAACCTACTCCATCCCATTTATTGCTTGAATTATTGCCAGCTATTCCTCAACCGAAATGTATTGCAATTAATTAAAAAGTTATAGCTTTAATCATAAATAAAAATAATTTATTAATCTTTATATAACTATTTTAAATTATGTAATTGTTTTTTTTTTCTGGTTTAACGGTATCAAATGTTATCAACCCTCCTTAAGGTTAACGGTTCAAGTTTCATCATGAAAATATATGAAATTAAAGAGTACTTTAGCATTAGATTATGTTTGTCGTTAAAAAAAAGTAATTGTTTTTCTTGAGGTTTCCATGGGTTGAAATTAAATAACTGATTAATCTACTAAAATATTTAGAATATAGTGAATTGGATTTTGAAGTAATTGAAATATTATTGTGTTTACTTAATATATAATGGAATCTTATTTTTGTTTGATTTCAATATTTTACAAATTATTGGAAAGTAAATTTTTATAATATAACCAAAATACCCTTTTATTAATTTGTAATAACTTATTATTATTTTAAAAATGATAAACCTTCATTTATCTTGCCTACTTGAAACCTATGTGGATTTGTTAATGTCAGCATGGATGTATGCATGTGGGGGTGGGCGTCGGCATTAGTGTAGGGTTGTTCGCATTGGCTTGCGAGTGTGCATGTAGGTGTGGGTGGGTGTGGATATGGGTACAAGAGGGATATGTAGTGTAACATCCGTTTTTCGAGATGCCATGTGTTAGTATAAAATGATGAATTCTAAAATTGTGTTCCTACGTTGAGCATAGATGAGCTACGCCGAGTGTAGGGCTACATCGAGCGTAGGTATGTCTACACTAAGCGTAGCCCCATTGTTTGCACAAAACCTATATTTGGGGTGTGGGCTCTATTTAAGCACCTCTAACTTTTAGGGCTTCTATGGATCAACCTCTGTCCTCTAAAGAATGATACCTTATCCTCCATTTCTATAACAACCCAAAATTTCACAGAAAATTTTAACTTTTATACTTATCGAAAACAACCACAATTGTTTCCAAACTATCATCCTTTTCCTTTGAATCTTCTTAAAGATATTGCTAAGGATCATCTAGTGTTCTTAAATCTTCAAGATCATTGGGCCGTAAACTCAAGAACATTGAGTGTTCTTGGGCCGTGAACCCTTGCATCCTCACCATTTGTCAAGAACATCAAGTCGTGAACCCAAGATCATCAAGATCTTTGGGCCGTAAACACTTGCATCATCATCATTTCACAAAGAACACCAAGAACACACACTAGAGTGTAGGCCGTGAGACTCATCGAGTCCAGCAGTCAGAGAGCAAAAATTGAAATCTTTCAGCTTTGAAAATAATACAATTGCATCAATATAACAGAAAACACCCTAGGTTATGATACCACTGAAGGGTTTTGAACACTATAATAATCTTATGGTGCACATACAACCCTAATGCTTTGGAGCTTAGTACCTATTTGTTGTAGCTTGTAGCTTGTATCTTGTAGTTCTTAGACTTTCAAAGCTTAGTACCTCAAGTGTGATACCTCAAATAAGTCACAAACACCAAAAGCAATAGGAGGCTTATGAGAGAGGTTAGGAAGCACAAAAAATCGGCTAGGGTTTCACCTTAAAATAGAATGGCCGATTTTAGGGATGCTAGGGGTTACTTTTATAGTGTGGAAATCCTAGGGTTTCTTACATGTAAACCCTAATTCACCATGACTCTTCACATTTGATATGTCCTTTGAACTAAACCTTCATAGACTCTCATATAAGTTTAGTCCATCCCTAATAACCATAGATCATTATCCCAAAACTATAAGTATTACTGATATACCTAATCAATCCCCATAAATTTAATCAGTCTCTTTTGATCACTAAATTAATTCCAAATTAATTATTGATCAATACCAATTAAATAATATGATTTCTCAATTAATATATTATTCATATAATATATTAATAAATCACAAATAACCTCTTTCTCAAATATCCATCCTATCAAATTGCTACGGTGAAGGCAACCCAAAATGATCATGCTACTATCGGGTCAAGTACATACCAATTATAGTTATGGGATTATACACCTAATCCAACAAAACTCCCAAGACATAGTCCCAAAAATGGTCAGATCTAACATAACAACCCCCGTAACACTCAACTTCTTGGACAACCCAACTATGAGCCCAAAATCAAGATAAACCCCAAAACAAAGAGATCTAAATGATAGTAAAGCAATGTATAAACTTGATACCTCAAAGAGACTGCAACAGTGGGGAGATTATGGATCTATGTCTTCCCTCCAAGATTTAAACCTCCAACTTTAAAGCTTCTGTAACACCCATAATCAGAAAGGCCAAGAAAGGAAAGGAAAACCCTAAGTCAAGGGGGGTCAACTCGCCGAGTCCACTCTCCGACTCGTCGAGTCGGTCACTTAACCTTGCACACAGATCCCGCTTCGACTCGCCGAGTCATTCCTTGGACTCGACGAGTTGACACCCCCCCCCCCTTGACTTTGGGTTTTCCTTTCGTTTATTGGCCTTTATGATTATGGGTGTTACAACTCCCCCACTTAAACTAGACTTCGTCCTCGAAGTCCGCTACGACCAACTATCCCGCAATCCTCTCGTACCACCCTTGTCTAATGAATATAACTCCGGCCGACCACTTCCATCGACCTTCCGCCCGGTCACTCAGAATAAAACTAGTCCTTATAGATAATAATCCTCAAGTGCACTCTAATCCCCAACAATCCTGCGAACACAACTGTAACGACCCATTTTTCACGTCCAAAAATTTCATTTTTCAATTAATAACTGGTAAAATCATTTGCAAATAAACATTGTCTGATCAAACCATTTCATAACATATACTATGTTTGAAAACCAAAACATGTGATTAATCAAAATGTCAGAGTACGATTCCCATAACAATCCCATGAATGTGGAAAAACAATGTGTGTGTGTGTATGATGTCCTTCCCCTTCGACGAGGAGGTACCTGAAACCAAAACTGCAAACTGTACGCACGAAGCTTAGTGAGTTCCCCCACTGTACCACATACCATACAATCACATAGCATACATACTGTCGGGCAATTCTGGGGCGCCCATCCTACCCATATCGAGCCATTTTGGGTGCTGACCAACCCATGTCAAGCCATTATGGAGTGCTGACCTACCCATGTCATGCCATTCTGGGGTGCTGACCTACCCATGTCAAGTCATTCTGGGGTGCCGACCTACCCTCCGGTCTATCTCAACCGAACATGGGGACTATTTCACCCCTACTACTAACACATAATATCATATCATAATCATGTTGTTAGACATATCTGGGGCATCCGACCTACCCATTGGTCCTAGCGACCGAATCGAGGACTTGTCCCCCCTACTGATACTATCTCACATAACATAGCAACTAGCAAACTAGCATACTCACATATCTAGCAATCTAGCATACTCACATATCCAACAATAACAGACCACACAATTATCACAAAGATAATCATCCCAACTAACAATTACTAGTGGGTCGGCCTTGGTGCCTTAGACCCACTTCTACTGGAAGGTAATTCACCTCGATGTCGTGTAGTGTCTGAACTGTCCTCGGCGTGAAATTCGGCTCTCCTCGACTCATTAATCCCTATACGACAACCCTTCTAAGTTATCAATTTGTACCCACAATCCCTTCAAGGGTCAACTTGAATCCAAGTCAAAGTCAAAGTCAAGGCCAAACCCTGGTCAGGTAAACTCTTTGGTTGACCAGACTCGCTGAGTTGGTCCACCAACCCGTCGAGTCCCTTCGTCCACATAATACTACAAACCCGAACCCACTCGTCGAGTATAGCAAGAGCTCGACGAGTTCACCTTCAACAACACTTCAATCAATCTTCAACTGACTCGACAAGTTCTTCCTTGAACTCGTCGATTTCATCTTCAACATATGAATGCGTCCAGTCTATGACTCGTCGAGTTGTAAGAACAACTCGTCGAGTCCATCTTCAAAGACCAGGAGATTGCCTTGGACTCGTCGAGTCTGTTCTAGCACTCGTTGAGTCCCATGATTTCCAGGTCCAAGGCAAACCCCTAGCAGGGTGAGCGTTACTTTCACTCAACCAAAACCATTCCAGAAGACGTTTTTGGGGAAAAAGCGTCTCGAATCGCCGAGTCACCCAAGTGACTCGCCGAGTCCCTCCTTGGCCAATACTATACAGTCAAATTTCAGTGGGACTTAACACAAGAAAACCATAGACCTGGCCTCCTAATGTCCATTTTACACGTAAAGTTCCAAACTTGGTACGCATGCAAGGGGTCTTTGGCCCAAAAAGCCAAAAAAGATGGCCTCCAAGGTGCATGGGGTGTTCATGGCAGCAAAATGGGCACCTTTGTGCCATAAAACCCCTCAATAGACCTGAATC
Organism: Lactuca virosa; assembly: GCF_052849685.1. NCBI lineage: Eukaryota > Viridiplantae > Streptophyta > Magnoliopsida > Asterales > Asteraceae > Lactuca > Lactuca virosa. The sequence continues at coordinate 200,772,664 of NC_136426.1, forward strand.
TAAAGCATACACTGACTTTCAACACTTAATCCCGAATACAACCTCTCTAGGGATTAGAAAGATGAAGGAAAAGGCCCAAAAATCAAGATCTATAGACAAAGGTTCAGCTTCATACCTCCAATAAGCTGAAAATGAGCTCTAAACTCTGGATCTTCTTGTTTCCCTTTGGTCTCACAAGCTCCTTTTCTCTTCTCAAGCTTCACAATCCACCAAAAAGCACAAAAATGGCCTTAGAACACACAAAAACAGCTAGGGTTTCGATATGATGTCTTCTGGGAGTATATGGGACGAGGCTGAGATAAGGTGTTTAAATAGGGTGCAAACCCTCAATTTAGGGTTTTACCCAAACAACACCTACTCGTCGAGTCCGTCTTTGGACTCGTCAAGTAGGTCACTTAAACTGTCCGCAGATCTCGACTCTACTCGACGAGTTGGGCCTCCAAATCGTTGAGTCCCATAGAAAAACACAAGAAATGCTTGAATTAACTGCGTACCAGGAATCGGGTGTTACACCAGGATAGATAGGTGCCTTCGACGCACGAATACAGTGAGAAAAAATCACCTCACTGTCTGAAAAATCACCTCAACGGTCAACGGTCAACAATAAAAACTAAAAGGTTAGAGGCCCGTCAACATTTTTCCTTTTACATAACGCGTAGAGGCTATCTACACCATGTGTAGATCAAAACTAAATACTTACACTTAACAAATAAAGAAAGGAATTAACTGCAAGTATCGGGTGTTACAAACATTTTATGGGTCGTTCGTGAGAAGAGTTCGGCGGGATTATACACATGCATCGAAGATGTTTGTTTCCGCGGTTTTGTATAGTTAACTCCGATTACACATGGTTTCAATCAATCAAATGTTACTTAGTGCTTTTTGAAGCAACGATTTAATTGGTTATTATATTACGCATTCATTATCATCTTCTTCTTGAATTCTCTTTATCTTTGATATTTAGACATAATTTTTTTTATTATTGTTTTGTTGTCATGAGTGGTTAAGTACTTTATTTGGTTGACTTCAGCTAAAACCCATGAATATTTTTGAGCTTTGAAGGATTCATGTATGTTTGTTATTTAGCTTATGTTTATGATTCCTAGTTCTTCATTTTTATGCTTATTTGATACTTTTCTTCGTGATCTTGGTGTTTGTTAAGCAATTGTTAATCTTTTTCTTTTATTAAGTAATGGATCGTTGAATTTGTATGTGATCTCTACGAGAAATTTGCAATCACTCAAAGTATGATTTTCATGAACACACGTAGGAAGGTTGAATGGTTGATCGATAAGAAGAGGAGCCGTAACATTAGCAATCACTCATGAAAATAGTTTTTTCTTATTAGGTGTACTGTCTTTTGAAAGTACAATGCATTAATTGAGAGCCGCAAAGCATGAACAACCCTAGTTACTAATAAATAGGCAAAATTAACAACATAAAAATAAAAATAATTTCATAAATAAGGTGAATTATCTATAAATGAAATTACTAAGGCACAAAAATACCCTCTCAATATAAATGTTTATAATTTTTTTTAGACCTTTATGAATTCTTTAATTTATCATTCTTTCCCTTTTAACTCATGTTTTCTTCTTGAAGGCGGGAATACATTATTTTTCCCGCCACAAAACTTCATTTTATTCTATCATCGATTGACTAGGTATATACAACACTACACCTTTTTCAGCCCACTCCATGTCTCCATCTAGATTCAACATCATCCGATTTTCTTTTCTAATATACACAAACACCGATTCAATTGTTAATATACACAACAAAGAGAAAAAGAGAGATGTAGAGAAAAAATGGAAGAAATCAAGAAGGGCTATTGTATGGAGAGACAACACAAAGGGCTATTATATGGAGAGACAACACAAAGGGGAAGATGGATGTGATAGACAGATAGAGGACGTAAAAAGAGAGGAGAGAAGAAAACATTACACCCTCTACAATCTAAGAGATTCAGCCTCCATAGTTTGTATCCTGGTTTCTCATTCAACACTCACGATTTTTATTTCTTTAATTCTCTGTTTTTTCCTCTATCATGCCCTCACGCCCTCACCGAATTACCCACCAGATTCACGCCGTTACTCCTTTCTTAATGGTTCAATAAGTCCGTCCTATCATTATTTGTGTTAAATCTGTTTCCCCTACTTCAGATATGTAGAGGCTTTTTATGTTTGTTTTTTTATTCTCCTTTTGTACATCTCAATGTTTAATGTCCTTTTTAATTGGATTCAAGTATAGGATGCACCTTGCAATTATTTTGATGTTCTGTTTCTGTAGCAGATTGGCTACCACTAAGGGCAAAAACGTCAAAATACAAAACTGTGATGAAAAGACCGACAACACAAACTTCACCAGATGAGTTTTCTGGTGTATAAATTATATACTCCAGCAAGGAACCAGAGAGGAGGAATCAGCAGGCAAAAAAGACTCAAATTAGCACCAAGGGCAAAATGGTCAGAATATGAAGCAAATTAGAAAAATACCAGGGCACCAGGGATGGATAAATATGTTGCTAACGTTTATTATCTTGAGCTAATGGATGAATAAATAAAATACTAAATCGCAAGAAACTATTAGAAATTATCCTCAAATATCTTAATAGGCTGAGCCTAATAGTTAAATTTTGTTTCATGATTTGTTAAAAACCTTGTGCTTTATAAAATGCATCCCCTGGAAATATAACACGGTTTATTTACAAACTGGGCCATATGACTCTTTAGATAAAACATCCCAGTTTTATCAATGAACTCGGGTTCTTTAACTTGATCATGTAGCCCGGTTCCTTACAGCAAACTGGGTCATATACTTCTCCTTTTTATAAAACCCGGTTTCTACATAATACACCCCAGTTGTTTTAATAACCGGGTCTTATATGGCGGGTCCTATGTGGTTTTTTGTAGTAGTGATATCCTTTAATGTCTCTAGAATCGAATGCATTCTACAACCTCCATTCTGATGCATATTTAGCTTATTTCTCACTGTTCCATTAATCCCTATTGTGAACATAGAAGTTCGGAAAATAGTTGCAGAGGTTTAGAATGTGTGGAGTTACATCATTCGTATGATGTTGATAACCACTATATACGCAAGATACAAACTCAATATAATAAGAAAAGGATAACCACACAAAAAGACAGTTAGTCATGGCAGACAGAATTTAACCATATTATGACCTCGAAACTGATACACATTTGTAAAGAAATCTGAAGTTATATAATTAATACAACAAAATGATTAAGATGGTGCTAGATTATTTTTTTTAATCAAAATCAATATCTTATAGCCAATGAGTTTGACATAAAAGTTCAAAGTTTCTCAACTGATGTCTACATTGTACACAATGTCATTATGTTTTCTAGTACTTTCTAGGGATGAGATTTAGAACCGGAAAACCGGACCGGAACCGGAATCGGACCGGAACCGGAACCGTTAGAACCGGAATATGTAGAACCGGTTCCGATTCCGGGTTTAAAAATTGGCTTTATCTGGGTTCTGGGTAATCCGGGTTTGGGTCCATCGGGTTCGGGTAAACCGGGTCTAAAAACCGGAACCGGTGTTAGGAACTGGAACCACTTTTAGGGCCGGAACCGGTTTTTGTGAAACATTTAAAAGATGCATATCTCATTTGTTTCAACTCCGATTCACATGCAGTTTTTAACAACATTTAATTTAGAGTTTGTACATGATTTTAGACTATAAATTTGACATTTTTAGTTTTATATTAATTGACTTACAGCCCCCCAAAGTCGAGATATTAAAGCTTGAAGTTTTTAGTTTTTCAGTTTTTTTGTATTCGGTGAAAGTTTTAAAACATGCATATCTAATTCGTTTGAAGTCGGATTGACATGTGGTTTTTTTCAAATTGTAGTTTACAGTTTGTACATGAGTTTAGACTATAATTTTGTCATTTTTGGTTTAATATTCAATGATTTACAGTCCTCCGAAGTCGGATATCAAAACTGAAAAATTTCAACTTTTCAGCTATTTGTTTTTGTACTTTGTATTATGTAAAAATATTAATACATGCATATCTCATTTGTTTAAAGTCGGATTGACATGCGGTTTTTTCCAGAGTGTATTTTAGAGTTTGTACATGATTTTAGACTATAATTTTGTTAATTTTGGTTTTATAATCAATGAGTTACAGTTCCCCAAAGTCGGGATATCAATATGAAAATTTTCAAAGTTCAACCCACTAAGTAGTAAGTAATTACCAAAAAATTCCGGTTTTTCCGGTTCTAAACTCACTTTATCTGGTTCCAAACCTACCCACTTTGATGTTTCCGGGTTTTCCGGTTCTAGACTCACTTTACCCGGAACCGAACCGGAACCGGTTCCTATATACCGGTCCGGTTTCCAGTTCTAAAAAATCCCGTTAACCGGTTCCAGGTTTTCCCAGTCCGGGTCCATCCGGTCCGGGATTGGACCCACTTTCATCCTTAGTACTTTCGTTCACAAATGCACAAACTTAGTGTAAGCTAATATTAAAGAAAACTACAACATGACAACGACAAAGAAAGCACAAATATGTGGTGCAATGAAGATAAAATAATACAGTTTCAACTTGCAACCAATATACATAGCAACTTAATTATAAAAGTTGTATTGATGCATACGCATGCAACCTCTATTATATAAACCTCACAATATTTTAATTGTCATCGTACAATGAGTGAAATGGCAAACGGGAAACAAACTGTGTCGCTAAGCCTTTTTGAATGGTAAAACTAATTCTTTTAAAGAGTACATCCGAAGATCTAGGGGATATAACATTACTATGCATGATTCGTTGTACTCTTTTAAGAAGCTCTACCGCATCTGGTGGGAGGAAACCAAACATATCAAAAGTTGTACAAAAATCAAAAGCTATTCAACTATATATGTACCGTAGTTTTTTTTCCCTTTTAATGTAGGTCTAGGTCCCTTAAAACACACACACACACACACACTCATACACATTACAAAACTCACCTAATGTAGATAATGTATTTACTGCTTGAACCTCTTTTTCATTGATCCGACCATTTACATTAAATAAGAAAACAAATTAACAAATTAGCTATTAAATATGATATTAACAAAAGAATAGGTAAGCATCAAAACCTACGTTCAGCTCCTACTTTTCGGGTCAATCAAGACCAAGTTTTTTGTTGATCCCAATATACCTATGACACATGATCCACAACCTGCTCACCCGCTGACTGTTGACCCATTAAACAAATCGATTAACCCAACATTTAGTACTAGTTCTGTTTGTCAGTTCAATCTTAAAATAATCTCATCAAAAAACCAAAAACAAGTCTCAAAATTAATTTTCCTAAACTTTGGAATAATTATTGAAAATAAAAGAAATACAGAAATTGAAATCTTACATAATAAGGAATATTGCATTTACCAAAAAAAAGACTAAGAGAACTTGTGATGTTTATTATAAGAGGTGAGATGTAATACCTAAAAAATCAAGAGAGAGAGAGAGAGATACAAGGCGTAGAACAATCTTTCACATCTGTTGAAAAACACTGATTATTAATAATATTATTGAAATGGATAACCAGACTTTTAGTACTTATGTAAGAGAAACAGATGATGGGAAAGGAGATGACATACCTTTTCTACTAAAACACCCTTATTGTCAAATTTGATGCGTCCGAAGTTTCCTTAAGATCTTTAATCTTCGGGCTTGAGAAAATAACAAGTGTTTTAAGGCAGGGGAGGTGTGGTAAGATCTCTGAAAATGATTCCACATCTGTAAACCACCGAGTGATAGAGAAACGACAGATGGTGGAAGAAGAAAAGATGATGATGAAGGAGTATTCCTCAGATCGTCTGCGACTGCAAATGAAACCACTCCTGAATTTTTGCCAAATAAGAATAGTTCAACCAGTGAGGTAGGAAAACTTTGTGGGCCCCACTCTGACATGGGCTTATTTAACATTCCTATCATTAGTTTTCTTAAATTAGGAGGCCACACCCCACAAGGGAAGGAGTCGTCCGTATTTGGACAATCATCTATCTCCAGTTCTTCCAAAGATGTGAGACTTTGAAAATGCTTATGAGAAAATGACATTAGATTCTTGCAATAACTGATTGCAAGAAATGTTAGGCGAGACAAACTTAAGTCTTTTGCTGGAATCGGTTTGGATTGTAACTGTACATTATCACAATCACCGACTATTGATTTAGTGAGAGGCGACGGGTTCTCCTGTACTGCTGAGAAGGTTAATAATGTCATTGAATTACAAAAACTGATCTCCAACCTGTCAATGCTATTTGGAAAATTGTAACTCTTCAGTCTGTCACACATACTAAAAGTCACTTTTGTAAGAGATTCCATGCTAATCCCAAAATTAACCTCTTTCTCCGCTGATCAAACCAACTTATTACAATACCATACTTCCAACGTCCGTAAACTCACAAGACTCTTGCATGCTTCCGATTCCCGTTCCCATAAGTATCTCAATTCATCACATCTACTAATAAATAGATGTTCAAGTGCCCTAAGATGCATTAAATCTTCTCCATGTAGATGAGTAAGTCCCTTAACATTCAAAATATTCAGTTCAACAAGTGACGAGGACAAACTAATCGTGTGTCTTAAAACTGCTTTGGAACATTGTTCTATGTGTTTGATCCGAAGTGAAGGTATTAATCTGATTGATACTTCATCTAGTTCAGGACAACATTTTATAGAAATCTCATGAAGATGAGGGAATGGTATAGGAGTTCCATGGCTATGCCAACGACGACACTTTTATTATCATCTTTTGTTTATAACAATGAGTTAATGATATATTCCCTTCCTAGGTTACTGGGAATTATTAGTATAGGTGTGTTAATCATGCTTTGTTCTTCTGGTATACTATATTGTATGTTCCTCCCTGTTTCTCTTTATAATATGTTCCTCCCTGTCCTAGTTATAGTACGTACTGAACCCCTAAACTATACCTATTATAGTTTACTAGTATGATTACTTGAACTGTTACTGATTTTAATAAAGACTCATTTATTTACTGAGTTACGGTTGTACTTTAAAAATGGTGTTTTATAAAAAATAAAGTAAAATAACTTAAAAAGAGTTTTTGAAATGGTTTTGATCACTTATAGAGCATAAGAAATCCTTTTAATGTGATGGTTATCACAAATAACATTTACACAATTTATCATTGTGTTCAACTTGTATTCCCCCTGAAAGCAGTTAATAACATTTAAAAGATTGATTATAGGGGTATGAACTCACCTTATGTGGGTGATTCAAATGCAGATTCGTGTGAGGATGAGAAGTTCCACGAATGAATTCACGAGACACAAACAAGTCCTAAATGACATATAATGGCATATATAGGCATGTAATTAGTGTGTAACACAACTAACATGCAAGGTAACACCCTAAGGGACTAGGAAACACTTGAACTGAAGTGTAGAATCACATGTTAGTGATCAAAGGGAGTTTACGGATATAATAGAGAGTGTACATCCAAGGGGTGTACGGCCATGGAGTGTACGACCGTACACTCATGGAAAACATGTAAAAGAGGGTGTTTGATCCTTTGGGAAGCTAGGGTGACAAATGTACAACCAAAGGATGAACAAGGCTTTCATTTTGGAGGGTTTTGAGGTGTGTACGGTCACAACAAGTGTGTACGGCCGTGCACACTCCAAGATGGATGCATTTTGGGTCTTAGATTCAAATGGGTTCAAGGTTTCAAGAGTTCTAATGGATAACTAGCACCTAGCAAGTGTTTAAAGCCTTAGATTATGGACTTAACAAGGATATACGGCCGTATATAGAGTGTACGGCCGTACACTCTTGATATTATTGAGTTTTGAAGATGTTTCATGGATGAAATCATGGATCCTTACTAGATATAGAAATTAATCAACTAAACAATGGAAGGAATGCTTACTTTCTTTGAAGATCTTGGTGAATGTTTGATGATAGTTGAGAGAGAAATCGAGTTCTTGACTTGGAAGTTGAAGAAATGAATGAAAAATGAAGGGATGGATTATATATAGGCAAGCGTTCACGGCTACCATGAGTGTACGGCCGTACACCCATGTGTACGGTCGTAAACTCCTCTTGAAGGAGTATATGGCTTGAATACAACTCAATGAATTGTAGATAACATATCCCTACACCCAATCCTTAAGTGTACAAGGCTTAGAACTCATAAAACGATCCTTAATAATGCAAAAAGATAGCAAAAACGAGTCTGAATCTCAATTGATTGGCTGGACTTATAAGACAAAATTTTTTGGGTTGTCACATCATCCCCCCCGTTATATGGAATTTCGTCCCGAAATTAGCTTTCTTAGCAGTACTACTAGGATTGTGCTCCTCTGATTGCCAGAATACCCACTCGTAGACCTGGAAACTTTGCCCATATGCTCATGATAAGATTCATACTTGGTCCATATATCATCACCTCGTGTATACAAGTCATATATAATTAAGATTAGTCAGATGGTTGGATGTGCAACTCTGCCCCAGGTCCACAACCAAACAAGGAACAGGAGATAGGGCGGAAACATACATACTAAGTCTGCATAATCATAATTATATATCACCCTCGCTTATACACTTAATAGTGATAGGTGGGCTGTATTCGTCCTTAGCCTTTGTGGATGAACTTGATCTGCTGGACGAGTGGGAGTTCGGGAAGGTCTGCAGTTTATATGGGGAAAGGTTTCTTCGCATGGGTACTTCGAGGTTTAGAATACGAGATAGACGATTCGGAGGTCTGGGTCGGGTTGTCGTTACGAATGACGAGGGTTTCGTGGATTTGACGTTCAAGGCGATGGAAACATATGAACTTAGTATGGTGAGGACCACGCCAATTCATGATGAATGATGATAACAGACTCTTTACAGAAACAAAAGTTAGGCCGGTTTGAAAGAAACGTTGGTTATACGATGATGTATCCCGAGTGTGTTCGACAATGAACTTTGTGTAAACGTTCTAGTGCTTTCTGTTTTCCCTTTGTGTAACACCCATAAAATTCCATCAAATTTAAAACTTTTTAAATCATTCTAAACCATTCAATTATTACAATTTGTTTTCAAAATAGTTTATACATCAGAGCTCCCAGAAATCATAATCGTCAACCGAGGAAGTGTACGGTCACACCTTCACCTACCCGCGACCATCCGCTGAACCTGAAACAATAAACTGAAACTATAAGCCCGAAAGCTTAGTGAGTTAGCCCCAAAATACCAACCTCATATAACCATAATCATAACATATCAACAAATGCAGAACAACCATGCATCTCGAGTCTACAGTATGATTGGACCGCCCGCATCGGGCCTTCAGTCTATCTGGCCCACTCTCCGAGCCTTCGGCACGTCTTGACCGCCCTCTTAGGGCCTTCAGCCTATCCGGACCGCTTGTCGGGACTTCGACCTGACTAGGTGCCCTCCTGGGCCCGCAATCTATTCGGTCCGCCCTGGGTATGTTGGCCTACAACATGAAGGATGACCCGCCTCAACCCAACCTCCAAACAAACAACCATGTGCACATATAACAGATAATCACATAACAGACCATAGACAAACAAACCGATCTAGCATATCATATAGCATAACAACATCCTAACCAGGATACCGACCTAACCGGTCACTAACATAGCATCATCCTATATACCAGGATACCGACCTAAACTAGGTCACTAACATAATACCGTCCTAATTTACCAGGACGCCGATCTAACAGATCAATAAGCATATCAAACAAATAAAAGTATACAATCCGAGAAAGGTCCGGCCTTGGTGCCTTAGACCGTGTTGATATAGTGAAGATAACTCACCTTGCAAATGCCGGACTGAACCACGAAATCACGCTCCCGAAACACTGCCCCAAATTCCAACATCTATAACCATCATAGATCCAATTCATAAATACCCGCTTACCAATTATCCTCAAAAGTCAAAACAGTCAACCCTTGGTGAAAGTCAAAGTCAACTATCAAGGTCAACAGTCCATGTTGAACTCAACTAGTCATGTACCCTCCGCTACTCTCCGAGTTCCTTGCATAACTTGCCAACTCGCCAAGTCACCATTCCACTCGCCGAGCCCAAGGCCATCTTCATCGGACTTGCCGAGTTGTTCATCCAACCCGTCGAGTTCATGACCATCTTCATATGACTCGCCGAGTCTACCATGCGACTCGCCGAGTCACTTCAGTCCTTCATCCATACAGATGCTTTTTAAGCCATGCTAAGGCTCCATACTACATATCCAACTTCCCAAGACATGCTTATCATGTAAATTTGCAAACTTTACGTGCATGCAAGGCTCTAATGACTCAAAATGCCAAAACCAAGCTTAAAATGGGGTTTTACACTTAAGGAGGGGTTCATACTTGCCAAAGCTAATAGCTTTATGGATTTAGAGACCAAGGAGAGTTCAGATCTGAAGTTACAACTTCAGATCTGAGCTCATACCCAAAAATAGCTTCACAATATGGTACAAAAGCCCAAAACATTAACCAAATGAGATCTAGAATGAAATGAGGTCAAGGTAACGACTTGATACCTTCCAAAAGATGCAATCTGAGGTAGATATCAAATCCCCACATGTCCTTTGCTCCTAGTCACTTGCTCTTCAAGTTCTTCTTACAAAGATACACCTTCCAAAGCTTTAAAACACACAAATGGAGCACACTCACATGAATTAGGGTTTCTGGACTCTCAAGAGGCTGCAAAGGAACTAAGGGAGGCTAATGATCCCTTTAATAGGGTGCCAATCCCCGGAAATTAGGGTTTCACCCTCCAGCTCCAACTCGTCGAGTCACTCTTCCGACTCGGCGAGTTGGTCACTTAAACATGTGGCCCAAACCCGCTGCTACTCGACGAGTCAGGCAACCAACTCGTCGAGTAGATCTTGAATTCACGAGAATTTATAACCATAAATTGGTATTCGAGAATCGGGGCGTTACAATTCTCCCCCACTTGAACTAGGCTTCGTCCTCGAAGTCTGCTGTGGTGCACATCCTCGGATAGTGTTCCCGCAACTCTGCCTCCGGCTCCCATGCTCACTCGGACCCTCTTTGGTGTTCCCACTGTACCCTTACCAAAGGTAACTCTTTGTCCCGCAGAACCTTCACCCCTCTCTCCAGAATGGCCACATGCCTCTCCACATAATCTAGGTGCTCACCGACCTGAATGTCATCCAACGATACTACCGCCTCCTGATCCATGATGCACTTTCGCAAGTGCGAAATCGAGAAAGGTGATGTGAATCCCAATCGAACCTTTTCATAAGGTCTACCCTTCATGCCACTCTGCCAACTTGACAAAATCCTGATGATCCAAAGCATCAGAAACCCAACTTTCCCTTTTTCCTGGAGCGAACCCTTGTTGCTGGCATGATAATGCATCCCTCAGCTCTCAGAATATCATACATAACCAATCCACTAATGAATAAGAACACTCATGCCTGGTCAAAACAGCCTCGGCCTGGAATACCAGGCGAGCCTACGACGGCTCCAAGCATCCCTAGCAGGGAATACCCTCGTATCCCTGACATGTTTGGCCCAATCAACCCCCCGGGTTGGAATACCAACATATCAAATCCTTTCCATCATAGGGTCTGGTCATCCTCAGGATGGAATACCCTGAATTGGAAAACCTCCATGAACATAACTCGGGTCTACTCATAACTAGAGATCCATGGATCTATCCTCACCATCCGTAGATTCGTCACAACCGAGTGCAACTCCCCCAAATCTTCAACAATACATCCAACCCGGACGCGCTCCTACAACAGAAATAACCAACACAATCTCTATGCCCATAGCCTATGACTGGAATACCCTTATGTGATCCTCAACATAGGTCTGAATTGCCTCTGAGCCCACAGCATGAGTCTGGTATGCGCTCCCCGGCCCCTAGCTCATGACTGGAATGCTCCCGATGACCGATCGACACTATTATCGTCGCTTCAGTTGCCCAACACTCCGAACCTGCAAATATCCAATTTCCCCCACCACTCGAAGGGCCTAATCGACACTCCTATCATCAACGAACAACATAACGATACAAAAACTACTACCACACATGAATCCCAAGTCAAAAACCCACTTCAACTCTTCCTGCTATCATATGACGTTTCTTAAGCGAAGTCGAAACCTCCTTTGTCCCAACTTCTCTGCCCATAACCCGAACATCGGACACCTCACCGATTATTGAACCAAAACACACACACAAACAACAGTCCCACACCCTGCCACCAACTCCTGCCAATATAATGAACGTTACCTGACCCACGTCAGCCTCACATCCTACCTGGTCTTTAGTGACCCATCTTCTCCTTACTTCAGACATGCTATGGCTCTATCACGGATGTAACCAACCCAAGAAAAATCACAATAAATAAAACCATCATCAACATACCTACCACTACCAGCCAACCAGTACGACACTCATATCTAACCCATATCACCCCCCTTCGGATTAGAATACCAACATGTCTAATCAATTCAACTACCGAGTCGAAATTCTCAGGGTTTGTTGGCCTACCACCTCAACCCTACCGCTCCCTTCGAGCCTTCGTGCCTACGACTTACAGTCGGCCCGCACCGGGTATCTTGGCCTACTGCATAGAGTAGGACCGCCTCAACCCTATCCAAGTGCCATGGACGATCATGAGAAAGATCTAACCCGGTTCCTAGAACCTAAATGACAGGATATTCTAATCCCAAACCTTCCCAAAACTGTCGAATACCCATACGAATCCACTCTTAGTCCCTACTGGAGTATTACCCGATCCCAGAAGGTGAAACCTCAGAGACACTCCTAACTGATGAGATCACTAAGACCCTTTTGAGCTCCATCCGAACACTAATAACAACTTCCGATCAACCAAAAATACACCGGAGTCTTCAGCCTACTCCAACAACATGTTCAATTCTTGGGGACTGACCTTCTGATTGATATAGGATAGCAGCCTACTCATTACCCAAACATAGATCTACAAACATATACAGAGTCTTCAGCATGACTGGACCTCCCTACTAGGCCTTTAGTATATCTGGACCACTCTCAGAACCTTCAGCATGTATGGACCGCCTCTTCGGGCCTTCAGCCTTCCTGGACCGTTCTTCGAGCCTTCGGTCTGACTGGTACACCCTACTGTCCTTCAGTCTATCCGGACCGCTCTAAACCGTTGAGCATCTCCCTGGACCCCCCCTCCTGATGCTCTCTCCCATGCATCCTGTTCTCACCCACTTGGGGCTTCGAACTCCGGATCTACTCTGTGGACTATATCCCCAGCCTAACCCTAGGTCTCATGCCGATCCTCCACCCTCTCGGAAATCCGTGGTCTGTTCACTGACCCGCGTGTCTACCACATACGCTAAATAACCTGCACTCCCGTGCTGAATACATTCCTTAGCCCTGGCAGCTAACAGAACCCTTAATCTATCAATCCAAAATCCCTCAGAGTCGAGCACGCCCTTGACCGAATACTCGAACTGAACTCTATTCTTGACTAGAACTCCCACCTGGTTCCCCAACTTCTGCTATCAAGCACCCAAAAGACGTGTTTCTGATGTTGGGGAGTTTAACCAAACCCCCAAGCAACACAACCCTCAAACCAAGCAACCACTAGGCCCTCCATTCTCCTGTCGGGTTATGAAACTTGTCCCCGTTCCAAAACCTCCCTCTCTTCTGCATCCCGAGGTAGCTCTCCCCTACTTAGATTCGAATAAGCCTTGATAATGCATGAAAATGGGAGGATTCTAAATCCTCCTCACTTCCCAACGACTGATCAGATGGCAACTAACTCTTTCTAACTAGTGCTCCATTACTAGCCCATACCGATTGATCACACACTTCCAAGAACTAGGTGAAAACTTGTTGAACCCAGAAGAAACTGTCAGCCACTAATGCTTGAGCGACCCCACACTCATGTTCTAAAGACCAAAAGATAAATGATCCAACTAATACCTCGGCAACGAACCCCTTTCCGTTGGCGCTTTAGTCCGTCAATCACTAACGGTTGCTAACCACTGAATCCTGACAATGCCGAATAACCCTTTTGTGGGACCTTATCCTCAGGCCTCCTACATAATACCCATTTTCCAAATGTGTTCCAAACAAGCTTCTTTCTCTCGGGCTCTAGAATCATTCTCCTCAGGGTTTGCTCCCTGACTCACTTACAAGCTCAAACGTCCACAACTGAACTTTAACAGCTGAAACAACCTCTGCCTAAACCAGGCTACAAAATACTCCCAAGACATAATTTACAAGCCCAAAAGTGCAATAGGTCACACAAACAATCCTTACCATCCGATACAAGAGATCCAAGGCAAACCGGACTCCACACTTACTTATGCCACATCGACCCACCTATGCTCACCGGTGTTGAAATAATGTGTAACACCCCAAGTTCAGAAGCAAGAGTTCAGGGGTGTAAAGTGTTATTAGAAGGATGGACTCGGCGAGCTGGAGCTATGACTCGTCGAGTCGGAGCATGTGAAGAGCACGTGATAAGTGGCCTGAGTCGCCGAGTCGGCGGCTGGACTTGACGAGTAAGTACTGGAAGAGGAAAACCCTAATCTTAGGGTTTTCACCCTATTTAAAGGACTTACTGTCCTCCCCTCAACCCCCTTACTACCCTTTGAGATCCAGAAACCCTAAAATCGTGAGTGAGAGTCCTTGAAAGCAATTTGGAGCTTAGATAAGTGATTTTGTGAAGAGATCTTGAAGATCAAGGAGATTTGTGGAGATTCGGGTTATTCTTCAGTGGGAGGTCGTTTTGGAGGTAATGAATCGTTATCCTTGGCCTTCTCCTTTCTAGATCCATCTTTCATGGAGTTTTAGGGTTTGTTTGGAGATAATATGATGAGATCTTGGTGCATGAGTTAGATCTGGAGCTGAAACTCCAGATCTGATTCTATTTGGATCAAATATGCAGAAAGCCCTTCTAATTGCTATGCAAAAGGCATTTCCCATGAGTTAAGTTCCTTTCTAGCTTGGTTTTCGGAATTATGGAAAATGAAGCACATAAAGGTAGCAACTTTATGTTGCTAATGCACTCTAGGGACCTAGATCTATTGTTTGGAGCAAAGGAGTAGATCTGTATCTGTCGATTATGGGAATACCCATATCAACTCAGCGAGTCTGGGAGATGACTCGACGAGTTGGGCTAGGGTTTCAGACATTGAGTCGCGTAGTGACCCGGCGAGTCGCATGGGTGAACTCGGCGAGTCATATGATGATGAGCTTGGACTCGACGAGTGGAAGAACAACTCGGAGAGTCTGATGAAGATTGTCGTGGAATCGGCGAGTCGGTTCTTGGACTCGGCGAGTCACGACGTAAAACCACCCAACCTATTGTGGTTAGACTCAGAGCAGTGAGTTGAGTGGTGACTCAGTGAGTTGGACATGTTAGGACTCGGAGATTGTTGAACTCGACGAGTCATGGGGTGACTTGGCGAGTTGAGTCGTGTTATGAGAGTTTCCTGAATTTAGGAACTCAGCGAGTCAATGGGCTGACTCGGCGAGTAGGGACAATCAGGAAGGTGGACTTTGATCAGTTTGACCTTCAGGGGTATTTTGGTAAAATTCGGATATTTATGCCATTGGATCATTGATGATTATAGGTGTTGAAGTTGGAGGCAGTGCTTTGGGTTTGTGATTTCGTGATTCGGTTCGGCGGTTGCAAGGTGAGTTATCCTCACTATATTAACAGGGTCTAAGGCACCAAGGTCGGTCCTTTATCGTATGGGAATCCGAGTATTTGTTTGATATGTTTTTGAGTTGCTAGATCTGCATCCTGGTTTTAGGATGGTGTTATGTTAGTGACCTGGTTAAGGTCTGTATCCTGGTATGTAGGGTAATGTTATGTTAGTGACCGGTTAGGTCGGTATCCTGGTTAGGATGTTTCTATGCTGCATGATCTGATAGATTCGTTTGTTTGGCTGAGGATTTTTATGTGATTAACTGTTTTATGTGCACATGGTTGTTTGGCTGGGGTTGGGTTGAGGCGGGTCCTGCTTTGTGCGTTAGGCCAACACACCTAGGGCGGATCGGATAGACAGAAGGCCCAGCGAGCGGTTCGGATAGGCTGTAGGCCCCAAGAGGGCGGTCCAGACGTGCCGCGGCTCAGAGAGTGGACCAGGCCGACTGAAGGCCCGGTGCGGGTGGACTAGTCATACTGTAGACTCAGAGAGTGGACCAGGTGGATTGAAGGCCTAGTGCGGGAGGACCAATCACACTGTAGACTCAATATACATGGCTAGACTCGGAGAGTGGACCAGGTGGACTGAAGGCCCGGTGCGGGCGGACCGGTCACACTGTAGACTCGATACGCATGGTTGTTCTGTTTTGTGATATGTTATGAGTATGGTTATATGTGGTTGGTATTTTGGGGGTAACTCACTAAGCTTTCGGGCTTACAGTTGTAGTGTTTTGGTTTCAGGTACTTCAGGAGATCGTGGCAAGGTGAAGGCATGATCGTACTGCTCCTCATACTTCATATTTTGTGATTTGCTTATGGGGATACTCTGATGTTTAAACTCTTTTGAAAATAAGTTGTAATAACTTAATGGCTTTCGAATGAATTAAAATGTTTTAAATTGGTGCAAATTTTTATGAGTGTTACATCATGTTGCTAACCTCTGTAACTAACTGACCCCAAACTGGAAAACAACCTGCCCCTAGGTCACAATCTTGCTCAGTCCTTCGAGCTTGAAAAACTGAGAGGGCACAATCCTTGCCCTATAAAACGACAATCAAATCCATCAATTAACCATTCCACTTCCAGCTGCAAAACCACAACTGAAATAACCATCACTCCTTTCTGGTGTCCCTGCAACGCACATTCCGGCCTCGAGCAAAACCCCCGAGCCTCAAATCTAGAAACCCACATGCTAGCCACTCCCGCTCATCAAAATATGCACCAATAAAAAGTCCCGATACTGGAAAGCTCGACCAACTCCTCTCCTTGCCGTCATTACAGATGTTAAAACTGTCGTGACAACCGTCTCGGCAATGGCTGCATAGCGCTCGTCGAAATACTCAAACATGGCGGTCTTAATAGACCCGACATCTCCGGAAACTGCCCCAGACAATCTTGATAACCTACTCCCGGATGATCTCACTAACACGATCCCCTAAAGATGCTGGCCTATCTTGGCTACCCGCTCCCGATCCTAACCTGGATCCGGTCTCAAGACGTCCTGAATAATCCATACCATAACAGGGAACCGACTCCCAACCAAAACCCTAGGGGTTGTGACTTCCTTGATACGCGTATTGGTCCTGTGCTTTTCGTAGTACGAGCCCATACTACCTTCCACACCTACCCATATTTGTCTCAAGTAACACCCCAACACCCTACAATACACATATACATATCGAGCGATAAATCCTCACTCCTAGAGAAATGCTAAATATCTCATAACTGGCCTCCCGGCTTCTCACTACCCACCCATCCATGAAACTTCCACCAACCCCTGCAGCACTAGTGTATGCTAGCCATACATAATGTTGGACCCTGTAGACTTTCAAATATCCAATCCTACCCTAAGCCCTAATCAATAAGAACATAACATAAGGCCAGATCAAACATTCTTAGGCTATACGATCTTAATTATATACAACTGTGATGCATACACAAGTAACTACAGTAATGATGTCAATCTCATATAAGGAAAACCCTAGGCTAACAGGCATCATGTACTTAGGCTATTCTATCCTGTAATTCCTGAAGATCCCTAGCCTATTACTAGCATGCTGTTCTAACATATCACAATATCAAATACCCATATGGTATTTTGGGGTCTACTTACTGGCTCCGGCTGATCGTACACTTCGCATCTTCGTTTACTTATTTTGAGAACCATTTAAAATCATTTTGAAAATCTTTCCTTGATTTGAGACCGGATTCAGACGAGTGTTCCTCTAATTCACTGAAACCAAGGCTCTGATACCAACTTGTAACACCCATAAAATTCCAACCAATTTAAAACTTTTTAAATCATTTGAAACCATTCAATTATTACAATTTGTTTTCAAAATAGTTTATACATCAGAGCTCCCAGAAATCATAATCGTCAATCGAGGAAGTGTACGGTCACGCCTTCGCCTACCCGCGACCATCCGCTGAACCTGAAACAATAAACTTAAACTGTAAGCTCGAAAGCTTAGTGAGTTACCCCCAAAATACCAACCTCATATAACCATAATCATATCATATCAACAAATATAGAACAACCATGCTTCTCGAGTCTACAGTATGACTGGACTACCCGCACCGGGCCTTCAGTCTATCTGGCCCACTCTCCGAGCCTTCGGCACGTCTGGACCGCGCTCTCGGGGCCTTTAGCCTATCCGAACAGCTCGCCGGGCCTTCGGCCTGACTAGGTGCCCTCCTGGGCCCGCAGTCTATACGATCCGCCCTGGGTATGTTGGTCTACAACACGAAGCACGACCCGCCTCAACCCAACCATAAACAAAAAACCATGTGCACATATAACAGATAATCACATAATAGTCCATAGACAAACAAACCGATCTAGCAGATCACACAACATAGCAACATCCTAACCAGGATACCGACCAAACCGGTCACTAACATAGCATCATCCTATATACCAGGATACCGACCTAAACCAGGTCACTAACATAATACCGTCCTATTTTACCCGGACGCCGATCTAACAGATCAATAAGCATATCAAACAAATACAAGTATACAATCCGAGAAAGGGCCAGCCTTGGTGCCTTAGACTGTGTTGATATAGTGAGGATAACTCACCTTGCAAATGTCGGACCGAACCACGAAATCACATTCCCGAAACACTGCCCTAAACTCCAACACCTATAACCATCACATATCCAATTCATAAGTACCTGCTTACCAATTATCCTCAAAAGTCAAAACGGTCAACCCTTGGTGAAAGTCAAAGTCAACTATCAAGGTCAACGATCCATGTTGACCTCAACTCGTCGAGTACGCTCAGCTACTCGCCGAGTCACCATTCCCCTCGCCGAGCCCAAGGCCATCTTCATCAGAGTCGCCGAGTTGTTCATCCAACCCGTCGAGTTCATGACCATCTTCATATGACTCGTCGAGTCTACCATGTGACTCGCCAAGTCCCTTCAGTCCTTCATCCATACAGATGCTTTTTAAGCCATGCTAAGGCGCCATACTACATATCCAACTTCCCAAGACATGCTTATCACGTAAAGTTGCAAACTTTACGTGCGTGCAAGGCTCTAATGAGTCAAAATGCCAAAACCAAGCTTGAAATGGGGTTTTACATTTAAGGAGGGTTTTACACTTGCCAAAGCTGATAGCTTTATGGATTTAGAGACCAAGGAGAGTTCAGATGTGAAGTTACAACTTCAGATCAGAGCTCATACCCAAAAATAGCTTCACAATATGGTATAAAAGCCCAAAACTTTAACCAAATGAGATCTAGAATGAAATGAGGTCAAGGTAACGACTTGATACCTCCCAAAAGATTCCATCTGAGGTAGATATCAGATCCCCACATGTCCTTTGCTCCTAGTCACTTGCTCTTCATGTTCTTACAATGATACACCTTCCAAAGCTTTAAAACACACAAATGGAGCACACTCACACGAATTAGGGATTCTGGACTCTCAAGAGGCTGCAAAGGAACTAAGGGAGGCTAATGATCCCTTAAATAGGGTGCCAAACCCCGGAAATTTGGGTTTCACCCTCCAGCTCCAACTCGTCGAGTCACTCTTCCGACTCGACGAGTTGGTCACTTAAACACGTGGCCCAAACCCGCTGCTACTCGACGAGTCAGGCAACCAACTCGTCGATTAGATCTTGAATTCATGATAATTTATAACCATAAATTGGTATTCGAGAATCAGGGGTTACAATTCTCCCCCACTTGAACTAGACTTCGTCCTCGAAGTCTGCTGTGGCAAACATCCTCGGATAGTGTTTCCGCAACTCTGCCTCCGGCTCCCATGTCCACTCGAACATGTTGGATAAGGTGTCTAAGTCCATAACTTCTTTGGTATATACTTGACCCAACCCGGCATGATCCATTTGGGTTGCACTTCACCGAAACGATTTATGGATAATATTATGAGAATTATATACTTACGATATATTAATATATTATAAGTTATAATATGTTAATATAAAGTCATGTTATTTAATTAGTTTTAATGTGGAATTAATTATGAATTAATTTAGTGATTAAATGGAAGACTAATTAAATCATGGGCTATTATATTTATATAGTGTGGGCTAATACTCATTTGTTAATGGGCTTA
The DNA here is from genome assembly GCF_052849685.1 of Lactuca virosa. Lineage (NCBI taxonomy): Eukaryota > Viridiplantae > Streptophyta > Magnoliopsida > Asterales > Asteraceae > Lactuca > Lactuca virosa. Next base: position 200,792,939 of record NC_136426.1, read on the forward strand.
GCTTATATGGAAGTGCATGGATGATCCATGGAGCTTTTAACCCATGGATCCTTGGAAAGGAAAAGACATGGGTTATTAGGGTTTCGCCCTAACCATGCACACTATATAAACAAGCTTATGTTGTATGAAAAACACCCTAGAGTGTGTGTAATAGTGGTGGCCCATTTCTAAGTGTTAGTATACTCTCTCATACATTTTCCAAGTTGTGGTGATTTGTGATTTCCATCTGAGGCATTCACATTATTGGTGCTTGGCTCTCAAACTCCAAGGAATCAAGAATCAACAAAAGGTATGTAATTCATGTAATTCTTTTATGTTTAAAAGTACCCCATGCCATGCTAGATAGGTTATAAACCTTGGAAAATAATATTTTGCCTGTACCTTAGACAAACATAGATCCAAGGTTTATTAGGGTTGCATGTACACTTAGGAAGTGTTAGAATGCTCAAAACCCAACAGTGGTATCAGAGACATGTTTGTTTGTTTGATACTTGATGCAAAATAATGGAAAAAAGTCGATTTGTTGTTGTCTGCCTGCTGAACTCGTCGAGTCCATGGGGGGACTCGCCGAGTTCATGTGTAAACTTATCCTACTCGCCGAGTAGGTTCGTGCACTCGACGAGTAGGAGCCTCAGAATGCAGATTTTCGACTTTTGCTGCTGGAAATGGACTAGAAACATTACCCTAAACTGTTTTGGTACTTGAAAACTTGTGTTAGTTGGTGTAATGGTTGTTCTAATCCATTTACAATAGCTTATATCAAAATTTCATGCTTTGTATGTGTTCATATAATCCTTGAAACTTTGATGATCATGTTCATGTTCTTATGAATTTAGAAGATGATAGGAATTATTTGCTGAACTGTTTAGGATTAATTCTTGATCATTGATGTGTTTTAATGGAGACCATAATTTGTCCTCAAGTTATGGAAATCCAAATGTCACTTCTTTTAAACACACATTTAAGCACATAAGTTACATAAAAATGAAGAGTCTTCATTTTTATGAACCTTTAATTAATAAGTTATGAAATGAAAAGTTTTGAATAGTTACAAAACTTGCCCTCAAGTTTTGGAATTTGTAAAGTTTCACACACTTTAATAAACTTTAATTCCAACCCTTAGAGTTTTAATAGTTAAAATTCAACACTTATACTATTTATAACATTAATGGTTAATTATTATATAGATGTATAAGAATAAGTCGTTCTACCGTTAGTAGGCCTCATTCACGAAGCCGGTCTATAAGGGGGGTATAAGGTTGCTGCCTATAAAATGGCAGCTTAATGGGTGTCCACTCTCACACACCGCTTCCTTGATCGGTGGAGGGTCGTTAGCCGAACGGGTAGGACAATGACTTTAAATCCTCATTAAAAGTATAATGATTACTATAAAGTAACTAAATATGAACATGGTGCTAGTCCATGGAATTCACACTTTGTACCTTACCAAGTCATTGGTGGAGCGTGTGTGGTTAACCGACACACTAACTTGGACTAGTAAGGATCACGAAGGGTGACTTAATGTTTGTCATAGATCAATGGAGCGTGTTTGGTTAACCGACACATTGATTAGGTGATAATATTAAGGGTACCAAGTGAATTAGTATGGTTATTTACACCTTGTTTTGTGATCCTCGGCATCCCAGTCACAAAACTTGAGAGGGCACAATCGAGATTGAAACATGCCATTGAAAAGTTCAATGAATCTCAAAAGATCTAGGAGTTTCAAATCCAATCAAAACCTAATAAATTATTTCTTTTTTCATGGTGGAAATTGGTGAATCGTCATTTGCCTACCTTCAAATATTTTATAGCTTGGATTACGGCATCCCTCTTCCAAGTTATAAAATATTGTGTTGGGTCCTAGCCTTAATATTTCATATTGGGTGTTATATTAAGGACTTGAATCAACTAACTTGATTATCTCCCATTATAGATGTCTGGTTCAGACAACTATGATCTTCCCAAATCTCTTGGAAAAAGCTTTCCTCTTAAAGATGACGTCCCTCAACATCATGCTTCTCTTCCTCTACCTCCTCTATTTATTCTCCCTAACCCACAAGTTTAAGGTCACTCAAGCCCTATTGGCAAGCATAGTCTATGTGTGCTCACATCTTGGAGATAAAGTCACATATTGACAAGCCGGGAGAGTTGGGTGTCAAAGTCTTGTGAAAGTTGGATGTTCGATCACTTTCTTGGTAACATAGTGAGTCCCTTTGGGACTACTATGAGACAGACTATGACATGACCCTTAGTGATCTTATCTATTTGCTTGGTGCTGCGGAATCAGCAATGATTTGGAACACTAGTAAAGCAAATTTTGTTAGAAGATCAACTTCCAAACCTTAAATGGACATTGACAATGGTAGCATTCGATATCTAGAAAAAAGGATTTCTCTTCCCAATGGAAAGGGATCGGCCATAGTCAACTCGGTTGACCAAATGGTAAAGAGAAAGGCTAAGTCTGAGATAGTCTCATGTGTCATTACCAAAGGTTCCATATGTTTTATTTCAAAAGGGAGGGACACTGATTGCGAAGCTGCCATATTTACCTGAAAGATCATAAGATTGATCAAGTCAAGAAGTTTGACTCTATTTCAATTAAAGTCCACTGTCTAACTCTATTAAGTTCCTATTTGGAGATTCTTATTACATAATGTGAATGGGTCACATGTTGATGTTTTTAAGAATCAAAGAAAATATAGGAAGCTTAAAGGAAGTATATGCTGATTCTGATTGCGAAGATGGGTTTCGATTGCATGGTTCGGTGATCAGAATTTTGAGCTGTTGCTTGAGAGTTATGATATATTACTTAGGAATAGATAACGACAAGGTTTTCATATGGATTGTAAGGATAAGTTTTTCCGCAAAGTTTAAAAAAAAAGGGTTTTAATTTTATTTATTTTAAAAATATCCTTACAATGGCATTTGTGAAAAATTGTTGCTTATATGTTTCCAGTAATAACAATATTGGAAAGTGGATTTGATTTTTTCATTTGTGGTAGTGTATGAATTTTCCAAATGAGGAAAGGTTCTCATCACCCAAGTTTCAATTGGACCGAAGCTTGGAATCATACAAGCTGTATTGTATGATGGATGAGAATTTTCATCTTTGGAAAATTAAGACTAATTCCTTATGTGAACAAGGACATGACTAAAGGGATCGAGTACACATGCTTGTGCACTGGTCAAGTCCACCACAAAGATTGATAATACTATTCGTCATGATTTGCTAAAGCTTAGTGAATATGGTTATACTTACAAGTTTAAGTATAATTCTGAAGCATTGAAAAGTTTTCAATGTGTGACAGAACGAATGGGAAAGAATCAAATTAGGCAGAAAGATAAAAGTTTCTCAAATCTGAAAAGATGGGAGAGTACTTTAGTATCATGTTTTATGATCATCTTAATGATTAAGATACCATATCACAAATTCATACTCTAGGGACATCCTAGTGCATTGTTATGACTAAGAAGAGGGGTCATGAATTGTTGGAATGGTTAAAATCAAGAAGGTGAATCATACTTCATTCCAAAACAACTCTTAGAGTCACACTCCAAGATTGTAACATTGAGTGACATAAAGTAAGGCTTAAAACACTTATCAAATGTAGTGTAAAATGTTTTCTACTCCTGTACATTTGAAATTGGTAAGTTGTGATGTCTTGGATAAGACAAAGACCAACTAAGATCAATTGTGTGAAGTGTTTATCTTGATAAGAATCCGCACTATCCCTTGAATATTTGTTTTGTCAAGGAATGGTCCTTGACTAGGGAAACTTATATGTCAAGAGGACAGTGGGAGTCTTAAAGATCCTAAAAGGATTTCAAGATTTAATCAAGAGTAAAACCTGAGCTTTATCATAGCACACGACTTAAGGTTTGCAACCTATTAAGTTGACATAATTCTTGTTTCTGTGTGTGTTCCTATTAAGTTGACTATGCATGTGAGTTATGTTGGTTCAAAATTATGAGCATAACAGCTTGGAAGCATTGGTGGACCTTGTGCTACCAGGTGACAAGAAATTAAGATTTAACAAGTTCAATCCATGTAAGGCTGAATTTGTCACTAACCTTGTCTTGTGATTATGGTTTTGACAAATTCACATGGATAGGAACTCATACACCATAAAATATAAGTGTCATAAGCTTTCTCTCCGATTCATGAGAATGATGGTGAGGAAACACTTTCACTAAGTAGATTTCAAGTAGATAGCAATTGTGTTATTTGCATTTTCAAAAGTCGTTAGTGGAGCGTGTGTGGTTAACCGACACACTAACATGGACTTGTGAGAAATGGCAAAGGTCTATACAATTGATACTATGATTACGACATCCCTTTTCATAGTTCTTGAAATTGCTTACACACACATGTGAGCTATCTACGGAAAGGTGTATGAATCTAAATTTTAGAAGTCCAACCGATTTCTGAATACATGTCAAAGCTAGTGGGAGCATAAGTGTTATGATAATAATCATCATGTTAGTGGGAGCATGATAATTATGATTATTATTATTGCAAGCTAGCAATGCTAATTATAGAAAAACAAAAGTTTCAATTCGTGAAGTTGCAGGGGTTGAAAAATTGTTTTGCTATAATTAAGGGAGAGGAAATTATACTTCAATTCAATTCTAAAAGCTTAGATTGAGATTTTAATCATCTTTAGTCAAGTGTGTGTGTGTATATATATATATATATATATATATATATATATATATATATATATATATATATATATGTATGTATGTATGTATTTTATGTTGGAATGGTTCAACTTAAAGAAATTCTATATATATTGCGTTATCAAAATTCGGCTATGATTACGGTATCCCTCTAGATACTTAAATTTTGAAAACATGGCAAATAATAAAATATATTGTAGCAAAAGACTCGTCTAGTATCATGTCTTTATGTGAGACATCATGAATCGTGTCCCATATGCTTCAGATATAGGATCGATTTCATGTGCTATAACATTCATCCTTTCTAAATTTTCCAAATGCTCAGGTCATTTAGAAGGGAAAAAGTCTAGAACTGGATATGGCTAAAGTGATTAAGCAATTGTCGAGGACAATCTGAGGTTTGCCAAAGATTGGTTGCTCAGGAACATTTGGAAGTATAGTGTTAATTTTGGCAGGACCATATTGACATTTTCTGAAAAGAGGCAACTCTTGTTCAGAAGTGATAGTCAACATGGGACTATGGAAATGTCTCCATAGGTGGAAGTTATTCAATCTGTGTAAGATTAGAAAACCTTAACGCAAGAAGGAAGTTCAAAGCAATGTACTTTGAATATGAGACTTCGTTTCCATAGAGTTGATCTTCTTTGGAATACTCTGTAATGACTAGTGATAAGGTTTTGGTGACTTTATGCATAATCATTACAAGTGGAACATTGCATAAAAGTTTAAAATTTAACAGATTTTTGGTAAATGGTAGGAATTAGGAATTCTTACATTTACAATAAGGATTTGGGATTGTGAAATGAGTATCATTGGAATCTTGTTCAATTGATCTATTTCACAAAAGTAAAGATCATAGACAAACATAGTGTGCATACTTGGAGTATGGCATAACTATTGTTTAGAAAACAAAGTGTGCATGCTAGGAGCATGGGTCAATTGTTGTTTTTTTCAAGTATTAAGTTGATTATTTGAAACATTATACAATGAATAATGTGTAATCAGTATGGTGATAAATAAAAGGTGGTTCTATTTATATTCAAAAGGGTTTTGAGACCATATTGGATTCGATTATTATTGTGTTTCACTTTGCATGTTTTGACTTCCAGAATAGCTAGGTTATTCTTTCCGAATGACTAAGTTAGTTAAACACTCCACAGTCGTTCATATGTTGGAAGTAGGTATGAATTAAGACTGTCATGAATCGAGCTTGTAGATGGCTAAATGTCTTTAGACATAGCAATGGTTGCTACAACGTTCGTGAGTGCTCATTAGTTATGAGTATTGGAATAAACCCACGCTCACTTGTATCACTTCATGGAATTTATCTCGAGTGATCGTGAGACGCTAATATCATATAAGTCTTCAAACCTAGAGATATGAGTTATTACCTATGAGTTGGTTGTGCATTGATTGTACGTAAACGCATCAGTAACTTGATGTTATAAAACGTGCCTTTGTGTACAATTCAACAAGTAGTAGAACAAGCATATGAGTCGAAGTTTATCTGTTCCTTCTAGAAATAGAAGCGATATCTGGGCCCCTCGATGATTTTGTGTTGACCCATGTACCGGGCCCGGTCAGAACTAAGTTGATGTGTTCGATTAAGTTCTTTGTCAAACAAATCAGGAAATCGGGAAACAAATTGTTGGACAATAAGTACGACGTTGTTCCATGTATTTGTCCGGCTGATTTCATGAGAACAGAGGATTATGTGATCACTTATCTAAAATGGCGCTTCATAGTTCAACAGAGTTTTCGAGAGCTACGATTGCTGGTTGGTCCCTGAAGTAATATAGGCAAATACAGTTATTAGACTTATCCAAGTGGGAGACTGTTGGATAAGGTGTCTAAGTCCATAACTTATTTGGTATATACTTGACCCGACCCGGCATGGTCCATTTGGGTTGCACTTCACGCAAACGATTTATGGATAATATTATGAGAATTGTATACTTACGATTTATTAATATATTATAAGTTATAATATATTAATATAAAGTCATGTTATTTAATTAGTTTTAATCTTGAATTAATTATGAGTTAATTTAGTGATTAACAGGAAGACTAATTAAGTCATGGGCTATTATATTTATATAGTGTGGGCTAATACTCATTTGTTAATGGGCTAATCTTATATGGAAGTCCATGGATGATCCATGGATCTTTTAACCCATGGATCCTTGGAAAGGAAATGACATGGGTTATTAGGGTTTCACCCTAACCATGCACACTATATAAACAAGCTTATGTTGCATGAAAAACACCCTAGAGTGTGTGTAATAGTGGTGGCCGATTTCTAAGTGTTAGTATACTCTCTTACATTTTCCAAGTTTGTGGGTATTTGTGATTTCCATCTAAGGCATTCACATTATTGGTGCTTGGCTCTCAAACTCCAAGGAATCAACAATCAACAAAAGGTATGTAATTAATCTAGTTCTTTTATGTTTAAAAGTACCCCATGCCATGCTAGATAGGTTATAAACCTTGGAAAATAATATTTTGCATGTACGTTAGACAAACATAGATCCAAGGTTTATTAAGGTTGCATGTACACTTAGGAAGTGTTAGAATGCTTAAAACCCAACAGAACCCTCTTTGGTACTCCCATTTTACCCTTACCAAAGGTACCTCTTTTTCCCGCAGAACCTTCACCCCTCTCTCGAGAATGGCCACAGGCCTCTCCACATAATCCAGGCGCTCACCGACCTGAATGTCATCCAACGATACTACCGCCTCCTGATCCATGACGTACTTTCGCAAGTACAAAATCGAGAAAGGTGATGAGAATCCTAATCGAACCTTTTCATAAAGTCTACCCTTCATGCCACTCTGCCAACTTGACAAAATCCTGATGATCCAAAGCATCAGAAACCCAACTTTCCCTTTTTCCTGGAGCGAACCCTCGTTGTTGACATGATAATGCATCCCTCAGCTCTCAAAATATCATACATAATCAATCCACTAATGAATAAGAACACTCATGCCTGGCCCAAACAGCCTCGGGCTGGAATACTAGGTGAGCCTATGACGACTCCAAGCATCCCTAGGAGGGAATACCCTTGTATCCCTCACATGTTTGGCCCAATCAACCCCCCAGGTTGGAATACCAACATATCAAATCCAGTCCATTATAGGGTCCGGTCATCCTCCGGATGGAATACCCTAGATTGGAAAACCTGCATGAACATAACTGTGGTCTACTCATAACAAGAGATCCAAGGATCTATCCTCACCATCCGCATATTCGTCAAAACCGAGTGCAACTCCCCCGAATCTGTAACAATACATCCAACCCGAACGCGCTCCTACAATAGACATAACCAACACAATCTCTACGCCTACATTCTATGACTGGAATACCCTTACGTTGTCCTCAACATAGGTCTGGATTGCCTCTGAGCCCACAGCAAGAGTCTGGTATGCCCTCCCCGGTCCCCAGCTCATGACTGGAATGCTCTCGATGACCGATCGACACTACTGCCGTCACTTCAGTTGCCCAACACTCCGACTTTGCAGATATCCAATTTCCTCCACCACTAGAAGGGCCGAATCGACGCTCCTCTTATCAACGAACAACATAACGATACAAAAACTACTACCACACATGAATCCCTAGTCATAAACTCACCTTAACTCTTCTTGCTACCATATGACGTTTCTTAAGCGAAGTCGAAACCTCCTTGGTCCCAACTTGTCTGCCCACAACCCGAATATCAGACACCTCACCGATTACTGAACCAAAACACACACAAACAGCAATCCCATGCCCTGCCACCAACTCCTGCCAACATAATGAACGTTACCCGACCCACGTCAGCCTCACATCCTACCTGGTCTTTAGTGACCCATCTTCTCCTTACTTTATACACACTATGGCTCTATCATGGATGAAACCAACCCAAGAAACATCACAACAACTCAAACCATCATCAACATACCTACCACTACCGGCCAACCAGTACGACACTCAAATCTAACCCATATCACCCCCTTCGGATTAGAATACCAACATGTCTAATCAATTCAACTACCGAGCCGAAATTCTTAGGTTTTGTTGGCCTACCACCTCAACCCTACCGCTCCTTTCGAGCCTTCGTGTTTACGACTTACAGTCGGCCCGCACCGGGTATCTTGGCCTACTGCATAGAGCAGGACCGCCTCAACCCTATCCAAGTGCCATAAGCAATCATGCGAAAGATCTAACCCGGTTCCCAGAACCTGAATGACAGGATATTATTATCCCAAACCTTCCCAAAACTGTCGAATACCCATACGGATCCACTCTTAGTCCCAACTGGAGTATTACCCGATCCCAGAAGATGAAACCTCGGAGACACTCCGAACTGATGAGATCACCAAGACCCTTTTGAGCTCCGTCCGACCACTAATAACATCTTCCGATAAACCAAAAATACACCGGAGTCTTCAGCCTACTCCAACAACATGTTCAATACTTGGGTACAGACCTTCTAATTGATATAGCATAGCAGCCTACTCAATACCCGAACATAGATCTACAAACATATACAAAATCTTCAGCATGACAGGACCGCCCTACCAGGCCTTCAGTCTATATGGACCACTCTCAGAACCTTTAGCATGTCTGGACCGCCTCTCTGGGCCTTCAACATGTCTGGACCGTTCTCCGAGCCTTCGGTATGACTGGTACGCCCTACTGGCCTTCAGTCTATCCGGACCGCTCTAAACCGTTGAGCATCTCCCTGGACCCTCCTCCCGATGCTCTCTCCCATGCATCCTGTTCTCACCCACTTGGGGCTTCGAACTCAGGATCTACTCTGTGGACTATATCCCCAGCCTAACCCTAGGCCTCATGCCGATCCTCCACCCTCTCGGAAATCCGTGGTCTGTTCCCTGACCCGCGTGTCTACCACATACGCTAAATAACCCGCACTCCCGTGCTGAATACATTCCTTAGCCCTGGCAGCTAACAGAACCCTCAATCTATCAATCCAAAATCCCTCAGAGTCGAGCACGTCCTTGACCGAATACTCGAACTGAACTCTATTCTTGACTAGAACTCCCACCTGGTTCCCCAACTTCTGCTATCAAGCACCCAAAAGACGTGTTTCTTATGTTGGTGAGTTTTACCGAACCCCCAAGCAAGACAACCCTCAAACCAAGCAGCCACTAGGGCCTCCATTCTCCCTGTCGGGTTATGAAACTTATCCCCGTTCCAAAACCTCCCTCGCTTCTGCATCCTAGGGTAGCTCTCCCCCACTGAGATTCGAATAAGCCTTCATAATGCATGAAAATAGGAGGATTCTAAATTCTCCTCACTTCCCAACGATCGATCAGATGTCAACTAACTCTTTGTAACTAGTGATCCATTACTAGCCCATCCCGATTGATCACACACTTCCAAGAACCAAATGACAACTTGCTGAACTCCATAGAAACCGTCAGCCACTAATGCTTGAGCCACCCCACACTCATGTTCTGAAGACCAAAAGATAAATGCTCCAACTAATACCTCGACAACGAAACCCTTTCCGTTGGCGCTTTAGTCCATCAATCACTAACGGTTGCTAACCACTGAATCCTGACAATTCCGAATAACCCTTCTGTGGGACCTTATGCACAGGCCTCCCACATAATACACATTTTGCAAAGGTGTTCCAAACAAGCTTCTCTCTCTCGGGCTCTAGAATCATTCTCCTCAGGGTTCGCTCCCTGACTCACTTACCAGCTCAAACGTCCACAGCTAAACTGCAGCAACTGAAACAACCTCTGCCGTAAACTGGGCAACAAAATACTCCCAAGACATAATTTACAATCCTAAAAGTGAAATAGGTCATACAATCAATCCTTACCGTCCGATACAAGAGATCCAAGGCACACCTCTGTTCAAACTGTCGCGGCAACCGTCTCGGCAATGGCTGCGTAGCGCTCGTCTAAATACTCAACCATGGCGGTCTTAATAGACCCGACATCTCCGGAAACTGCCCCCAGACAATCTTGATCACCTAATCCTGAATGATGTCACTAACACGATCCCTTAAAGATGTTAGCCTATCTTGGCTTCCCACTCCCGATCCTAACCTGGATCCGGTCTCAAGATGTCTCGAATAATCCATACCATAACAGGGAACCGACTCCCAACCAAAACCTTAGGGGTTGTGACTTCCTTTACACGTGTATGGGTCCTTTGCTTTCAGTAGTACGAGCCCATACTACCTTCCACACCTACCCATATTTGTCTCAAGTAACACCCCAACACCCTACAATACACATATACATATCGAGCGATAAATCCTCACTCCTAGAGAAATGCTAAATATCTCATAACTGGCCTCCTGGCCTCTCACTACCCACCCATCCAGGAAACTTCCACCAACCCATGCAGCACTAATGTATGCTAGCCATACATAATGTTGGACCCTATAGACTTTCGAATATCCAATCCTACCCTAATCCCTAATAAAAATAAGAACAGAACATAAGGCCAGATCAAACATTCTCAGGCTATAAGATCTTAATTATATACAGTTGTGATGCATACACAAGTAACTACAGTAATGATGTCAATCTCATATAAGGAAAATCCTAGGCTAACAGGCATCATGTACTCAGGCAATTCTATCCTGCAATTCCTGAAGATCCCTAGCCTAGTACTATCATGCTGTTCTAACATATCACAATATCAAATAACCGTATGGTATTTTGGGGTCTACTTACTGGCTCCGGCTGATCGTACACTTTGCATCCTCGTTTACTTATTTTGAGAACCATTTAAAATCAATTTGAAAATCTTTCCTTGATTTGAGATTGGATTAACACGAGTGTTCCTCCAATTCACTCAAACCAAGGCTCTTATACCAACTTGTAACACCCATAAAATTCCAGCCAATTTAAAACTTTTTAAATCATTTGAAACCATTCAATTATTACAATTTGTTTTCAAAATAGTTTATACATCAGAGCTCCCAGAAATCATAATCATCAATCAAGGAAGTGTACGGTCACGCCTTCGCCTACCCGCAGCCATCCGCTGAACCGGAGACAATAAACTAAAACTGTAAGCCCGAAAGCTTAGTGAGTTACCCCCAAAATACCAACCTCATATAACCATAATGATATCATATCAACAAATACAGAACAACCATGCATCTCGAGTCTACAGTATGACTGGATCGCCCGCACCGGGCCTTCAGTCTATCTGGCCCACTCTCCGAGCCTTCAGCACGTCTGGACCGCCCTCTCGGGGCCTTCATCCTATCCGGACCGCTCGCTGGGCCTTCGGCCTGATTAGGTGCCCTCCTGGGCCCTGGGTATGTTGGTCTACAGCACGAAGCAGGACCCGCCTCAACCCAACCCCCAAACAAAAAACCATGTGTACATATAACAGATAATCACATAACAGTCCATAGACGAACAAACCGATCTAGCAGATCATACAGCATATCAACATCCTAACCAGGATACCGACCTAACCGGTCACTAACATAGCATCATCCTATATACCAGGATACCGAGCTAAACCAGCTCACTAATATAATATCGTCCTAATTTACCAGGACGCCGATCTAACAGATTAATAAGCATATCAAACAAATACAAGTATACAATCTGAGAAAGGGCCGACCTTGGTGCCTTAGACTGTGTTGATATAGTGAGGATAACTCACCTTGCAAATATCGGATTCAACAACGAAATCATGCACCCGAAACACTGCCCAAAACTCCAGCACCTATAACCATCACAGATCCAATTCATATATTCTTGCTTACTAATTATCCTTAAAAGTCAAAACGGTCAACCCTTGGTCAAAGTCAATGTCAACTATCAAGGTCAACAGTCCATGTTGACCTCAACTCGTCGAGTACCCTCAGCTACTCGCCGAGTTCCTTGCATAACTTTCCAACTCGCAGAGTCACCATTCCACTCGTCGAGCCCAAGGCCATCTTCATCGGACTCGCCGAGTTGTTCATCCAACCTGTCGAGTTCATGACCATCTTCATATGACTCGCCGAGTATACCATGCGACTCACCGAGTCCCTTTAGTCCTTCATCCATACAAATGCTTTTTAAGCCATGATAAGGGTCCATACTACATATCCAACTTCCCAAGACTCAAAATGTCAAGACCAAGCTTGAAATGGGGTCTTACACTTAAGGAGGGGTTCATACTTGCCAAAGTTGATAGCTTTATGGATTTAGAGACCAAGGAGAGTTCAGATCTAAAGTTACAACTTCAGATCTGAGCTCATACCGAAAAATAGCTTCACAATATGCTACAAAAGCCCAAAACATTAACCAAATGAGATCTAGAATGAAATGAGGTCAAGGTAACTACTTGATACCTTCCAAAAGATGCAATCTGAGGTAGATATAAGATCCCCACAAGTCCTTTGCTCCTAGTCACTTGCTCTTCAAGTTCTTCTTAGAAAGATACACCTTCCAAAGCTTTAAAAGACACAAATGGAGCACACTCACACGCATTAGGGTTTCTGGACTCTCAAGAGGCTGCAAAGGAACTAAGGGAGGCTAATGATCCCTTTAATAGGGTGCCAAACCCCAGAAATTAGGGTTTCACCCTCCAGCTCCAACTCGTCGAGTCACTCTTCCGACTCGGCGAGTTGGTCACTTAAACACGTGGCCCAAACCCGCTGCTACTCGACGAGTCAGGCAACCAACTCGTCGAGTAGATCTTGAATTCACAAGAATTTGTAATCATAAATTGGTATTCGAGAATCGGGGCGTTACAATTCTCCCCCACTTGAACTAGACTTCGTCCTCGAAGTCTGCTGTGGTGAACATCCTCGGATAGTGTTCCCGCAACTCTGCCTCCGGCTCCCATGCCCACTCGGACCCTATTTGGTGCCCCCACTGTACCCTGAATGTCATCCAACGATACTACTGCCTCCTGATCCATGACGTACTTTCGCAAGTGCGAAATCGAGAAAGGTGATGTGAATCCTCATCAAACCTTTTCATAAGGTCTACCCTTCATGCCACTCTGCTAACTTAACAAAATCCTAATGATCCAAAATATCAAAAACCCAACTTTCCCTTTTTCCTGGAGCGAACCCTCATTGCTGACATGTTAATGCATCCCGAGCTCTCAGAATATCATACATAATCAATCCACTAATGAATAAGAACACTCATGCCTGGCCCAAACAGCCTCGGGCTGGAATACCAAGTGAGCCTACGACGGCTCCAAGCATCCCTAGGAGGGAATACCCTCGTATCCCTTACATGTTTGGCCCAATTAACCCCCAGGTTCGAATACCAACATATCAAATCCAGTCTATCATAGGGTCCGGTCATCCTCAGGATAGAATAACCTGGATTGGAAAACCTCCATGAACATAACTCGGGTCTACTCATAACCAGATATCCAAGGATCTATCCTCACCATCCACAGATTCGTCACAACCAAGACTCCCCCGAATCTTCAACAATACATCCAACCTGAACGTGCTCCTATAACAGACATAACCAACACAATCTCTATGCCTACCTCCTATGATTGCAATACCCTTATGTGGTCCTCAGCATAGGTATGGATTGCCTCTGAGTCCACAACATGAGTCTGGTATGCCCTCCCCGGCCCCCAACTCATGACTGGAATGCTCCCCATGACAGATCGATACTACTGTCATCAGTTTAGTTGCCCAACACTCCGACCTTGCAGATATCTAATTTCCGCCGCCACTCGAAGGGCCTAATCGACGCTCCTCTCTGCGACGAACAACATAACGATACAAAAACTACTACCACACATGAATCCCAAGTCATAAACCCACTTCAACTCTTCCTGCTACTATATGATGTTTCTTAAGCGAAGTCGAAACCTCCTTGGTCCCAACTTGTTTGCCCACAACCCGAACATCGGACACCTCACTGATTACTGAACCAAAATACACACACAAATAGCAGTCCCACGCCCTGCCACCAACTCCTGCCAACATAATGAACGTTACCTGACCCACATCAGCCTCACATCCTACCTGGTCTTTAGTGACCCATCTTCTCCTTACTTCAGACATGCTTTGGCTCTATCACAGATGAAACCAACCCAAGAAACATCACAATAACTCAAACCATCATCAACATACCTACCACTACCGGCCAACCAGTACGACACTCATATCTATCCCATATCACCCCCTTCGGATTAGAATACCACGATGTCTAATCAATTCAACTACCAAGTCAAAATTCTCAGGGATTGTTGGCCTACCACCTCAACCCTACCGCTCCCTTCGAGCCTTCGTGCCTACGACTTATAGTCGGCCCGCACCGGGTATCTTGGCCTACTACATAGAGCAGGACCGCCTCAACCCTATCCAAGTGCCATAGACGATCATGAGAAAGATCTAACCCGGTTCCTAAAACCTGAATGACAAGATATTCTAATCCCAAACCTTCCCAAACCTATTGAATACCCATATGGATCCACTCTTAGTCCCTACTGGATTATAAACCCTTCCCAGAAGCTGAAACCTCGGAGACACTCCAATCTGATGAGATCACCAAGACCCTTTTGAGCTACGTCTGACCACTAATAAAAACTTCCGATCAACCAAAAATACACCGGAGTCTTCAGCCTACTCCAGAAACATGTTCAATACTTGGGGACAAACCTTCTGATTGATATAGGATAGCAGCCTACATAATACCCGAACATAGATCTACAAACATATACAGAGTCTTAAGCATGACTGGACCGCCCTACTAGGCCTTCAGTCTATCTGGACCACTCTCAGATCCTTCAACATGTATGGACCGCCTCTCTGGGCCTTCAGCCTTCCTGGACCGTTCTCCGAGCCTTCGGTCTGACTGGTACACCCTACTGGCCTTCAGTCTATCCGTACCGCTCTAAACCGTTAAGCATCTCCCTGGACCCCCCCTCCTGATGCTCTCTCCCATGCATCCTGTTCTCACCCACTTGGGGCTTCGAACTCCGGATCTACTCTGTGGACTATATCCCCAGCCTAACCCTAGGCCTCATGCCGATCCTCCACCCTCTCGGAAATCCGTGGTCTGTTCCCTGACCCGCGTGTCTACCACATACGCTAAATAACCTGCACTCCCGTGCTGAATACATTCCTTAGCCCTGGCAGCTAACAGAACCCTCAATCTATCAATCCAAAATCCCTCAGAGTCGAGCACGCCCTTGACCGAATACTCGAACTGAACTCTATTCTTGACTAGAACTCCCACCTGGTTCCCCAACTTCTGCTATCAAGCACCCAGAAGACGTGTTTCTTATGTTGGGGAGTTTTACCGAACCCCCAATCAACACCACTCTCAAACCATGCAGCCACTAGGGCCTCCATTCTCCCTCTCGGGTTATGAAACTTATCCCCGTTCCAAAACCTCTCAAAATTCGATTATAATTACGGCAACCCTCTTCATAGTCGAATTATGAAAACATGGAAAATAAAAATATTGTAGCAAATGACTGGTCTAGGATCTTGTCTTTATGTGAGACATCATGCATCGCGTCCCATATGCTTCAGGTATAGGATCGATTACATGTGCTATAATATTTATCCTTTCTAAATTTTCCAAATGCCTAAGGCATTAAAAGGGGAAAAGGTGTAGAATTAGATATGAATAAAATGATTAAGCAATTATAGAGGACAATCTGAGGTTTACGAGAGATTGGTTGCTCATGGACAGTTGGAAGTATGGTGTAAATTTCTATAAAGGACCATATTGACATATTCTGAAAGGAGGCAACTCTTATTCAGAAGTGATAGTCAGAATGGGAAAGAGGAAATGTTTCACAGGTGTAAGTTATTCATTAAATCTGTGTAAGATTAGAAAACTTAATGCAAGAAGAATGTTCAAAGGAATGTACTTTGAATTTGAGACTTCGTTTCCATGGAATTCCCCTCAATTGGAATGCTTTGTATTGTCTGTTGCCAAGTCTTTGTGGCCTTTGTGCATAGTCATTACAAGAGGACAAATGCATATGAGTTTAAAATCTAACAGATTACAGTTAATGGCAGAAATTTGGTACTCTTACATTTACGGTAAGGATTTGGGATTTTGAAATGAGCACCATTGGAATCATGTTCAATTGGTCTATTTCACAAAGTAAGGATCATAGACAAACATATTATGCATACTTGGAGTATGGCATAACTATTGTTTGGACAAACATAGTATGCATGCTTAGAGCATGGCATGACTGTTGTTTTGATTCAAGTATAAAGTTGATTTTTCAAAACATTATACAATGAATAACGAGTAATCAATATAGTGTTTAAATAAAAGGTGTTTTATTTACTCTCAAAAGTGGTTGGGGCCATATAGGATTAGTATTATTCTTGTGTTTCACTTTGCATGTTTTGACTTTCCGAATAACTAGATTATTCAAACTCTCCACGGTCAATCATACTTTAGAAGTAGGTATGAATCAAGACTGTCATGAATTAGGCTTGTAGATGTCTAAAGTGTTTAGACGTAGGAAAATTTGCTGCAACATTCATGGGTGCTCCTTGAATGAGATTCGAGTATTGGATTAAACTCACGCTCATTTGAATTACTTCATGGATTCTATCACAAGTGATCATGAGTCGATAATATCTTATATTCTTCAAACCTAGAGATATGATTTGTTGACTATGAGTTGGTTATACATTGATTGTACGAGAACGCATCAGTAACTTGATGTTATAAAACGTGCTTTTATGTATGATTCAACAAGTGGTTAGTACAAGCATATGAGTCGAAGCTTATCCATTCATTTTACACTTGGAGGGATAAAAGCGATATATGTGGGCCCCTCGATGATTTAGTGATGACACCCCATTTGATTTGTTCAATTAGTCAGTCGTTATAAATCGGAAATCGGGAAACAACAAATGGACAGAGAGAATCATTATATTCCATGTCTCAGTCCATATGATATCTAGAATGGAGGAATATATGATCCCTTATCTAATGGACACGTCATTTAACTATGTCAAAGTTCAGCAGCGGCTTTAAGAGCTACGATTGCTAGTTGGGATCTTGGAGTCATGCTTGAATAATAGTTTTAGACTTATCCAAGTGGGAGACTATTGGATTAGATGTCTAAGCACATAACTATTATTGGTATGTACTCGACCCAAGAGTAGCATGGTCCATTTGGGTTGCACTTCACCGGAACAATTTGTATGGATAGTCTTTTGAGAATAGTATGTCTATGGTTTATTAATATATTATAAGTTATAATATATTAATATGAAATCATATTATTTAATTAGTATTGATCAAGAATTAATTTAGAATTAATCTACTGATCAAAAGGAACTAATTAAATATAGACTCTTATATATATATATATATATATATATATATATATATATATATATATATATATATATATATATATATATATATATATATATATATATAGGATGGGCCAAGCTCATTTAGGTTGGGCTAGGCTTGCATGGATAGTCCATGGATCCTATTGAAATGAAAGGTCATGGGTATTAGGGTTTACATTGATGTAACCCTAATCCTCCATACTATATAAAGAGGTCTTTGGCACATGAAATGACACTAGTGTGTGAGAAAACAAGAGTGTGCCGATTTCTAGTGTGATTACTATTCTCTCAAGTTTTCCAAGGTGTTATGGTGATTTGTGATTCCAATTGAGGCATCCACATTATTGGTGCTAGGCTCTTGAAGCTCCAAGGAATCTACCACAAGAAAAAGGTATGTCATCCCACTAAGTTTTATATTACAAGTACCTCATGGTATGTTAGTTAGGATGAGAACCTTGGAAAAATCGTATTTCCATGCATAATAGAGAAAACATAAATCCAAGTTTTCTAGGTTTGCATGTACACCATAGGAGTGTCAGAATGCTCAAAACCCATCAGTTATTTCATGACATCAATTTATAAAAGTTGAGTATGTTTGACACGTGTGTAAAGTATGTTACAACTAGTACTTTAAGGCTAGGAAATTCTATCCATGTGTAACTACTTTTGGAGAATTCTTGTAACCTTAAGTATTATGTTATACATGTTATTCATTCAACAACAACAATTCGAATCAAAATTCACACGTAAAGCCCTAAACGTAATTTAATGTAGTACACTCACTCAACTTTGGGTTTGAAACCCTAACTTCCCGGTTCAAACTTTTATTGGCCCAGGATCCTCTTATTGGGCCTAATGGACCAATAAACCCTCAACTTGATACTTTTGGGATAAGAAACCTCATTTGGGCCCTAATTGGACTCGCATTCAATAAACAATAGCATTTTAGGCTATAAGACTCATCATGGGCCTTATTGGGCCGAAAAACATCTTCGTTAATTATATGGGCCGAAAACACATTCCTTCTATCACTTTGGGCCATAAACACAAATGTGGGCCTAATGGGCCGAAAATTTCCTTATTGGACCTTGTATTTTCGGTTGATATTAAATACTAGCCCAACGTTCCTTTTCTTTTCACCATCATCTCCATTCTTGGTTATATATATATATATATATATATATATATATATATATATATATATATATATATGTATGTATGTATGTATGTATGTATATATATGTGTGTGTGTAAAAAAAAGAGAAAGTTTAATTAATCTAAATACTTGATACCTCCTTATTGTATGGAGGATATCCATGCATCTAAGCTCACATACATCTCAGAATCTCATGCTTCAAGGCAATATATTTCTCTCCTCTCTAAAACTCGGCCCTTCCCCCCCCCCCCCTCCATTTCAATCTTCATTCCATTTCTAAGTCTCTCTAAACTCTCAAGAACTCTCTCACTTTTACCTCTTCAAATTCGTGATTTTAGGTGTGTGAAAGAAGATCACTTCAAGCTTCATATTTGTGGTAAGATCATATAAGCTCAAGTTGATTATTTCATTTTGTGTTAAAGATCTACTCTCATAACTACCTTTAATTCATGTTTAAGGTTCTTAGAACATCTTGAGTTCGAAGGTCTTCCCAAAGGAACACTCCAAGGCCGAAAACACCTTCATTCTCTTTCATTTCTTCATCAAAATGGAATACATCACCAAGGTGAGCTTCATACCCCCTTGTTTTCGGTTTTACTATGTTTTAGGGGAGAATACAAGTTGGTTTTGTGTTAGATCTAAGTACTTATGCATGCTTGTGTGTATTTTCATGATACGTTGTGCAAATATGTTATGAATATATGTTAAACCCTCTTAAACTTGATATATTTCCAAGTCTTGAAGATCTTAGGAAAATAAGTTACTTTTTGTAACTCATTATGTTGTAAAAAAGATGAAACATGTTAAAGGACACTTTAAAACAAAAGAAAACCTAATGAGGGGCCATTTTTGACAAATAAACAAAAAAGTGTGCCTTTTGTGACAACTAACAGTTTTGAGAGGCTCAAAAGAGTCATTTCTGGATAAAAATGGGTTTTTAAGACATTCACGGTTTTAAAGAGCTCAAAAGAGTCATCTTTTTTATAAAAAAGACTTATTATGACATTCACGGTTTTATATGGGTCAAAAGTGTTATTTTTTACAAAATGGGCTTATTTTGGGTCTTCACGGTTCTAATGGGCTAAAATGGTCATTTTTCATAAAAGGGGCCTTATGTGGGAATTCACGGTTTCATGGGCTTGAAATGTAAATTTTGGCCTTAATGGACATAAAATATCATTTTTATCAAAATGGGCCTTATTTACAAACTTTCGGTTTTTAATCGGCTAAAAATGTCCTTTGAAATGAAAATGGACCTTTGTTGTAGATTTTGGTTTTAGTGGGCCAAATAATTAAAATTTGACAAAAGTGGACTTTTATTGAAAAACCTTCATTATTTGGGCCAAAAAAAGGTCATTTCTAAGGAAAGTGGGCCTTTTATGTCACTTTGGTAGTAATTGAGCCAAAACAAGCATTATGACAACAAACGGGCTAATTACGTCATTTTCACTTTAATTGGGCCTTGTATACTTATTACATGTTTACTGGGCCTTATTGACCCATTTACACGTTTGATGGGCCTCTTATATTCATTTCATGTTTATTAGGCCTTAAATACTTATTTGCATGCTTATTGGGCGGGCCTTGTGTTCTCATTACATGTTATTTGGGCCTTATATGCCCATTGATTTTCTTATTGGGCCTCACGACACATTTTATGTTAATTAGGCCAATAACAAACAATACTTGTCACTTTGATAAAAACAAATGGTATTTTCATCACCAATGTTTTGTAATCAAATGCATACTCGAAACATTATTTTAAAACGGTAAACAATGTGAAAAAATTTTCACGTAAATTTAGTTAAGGTTCTTGTGAGACGTTCTTTCATTCGTACCTACCTAGTGTACAAGCTTAAGTCCTGTAGTTATAACCAGAGTCTCCTAGAGGGAGAGTGAGAGTTTCTGTATAGATCTATACGGGGTTTGACAGTCTCGCACCAGAGCTGTTCGCTTCAGCTAGACTAGGCCAGTCTAGGGTGACAAATGTCTTACTTTCAACAAGTTGACGCCCAAAAACGTTATGACAGGCAGATCAGTCATATCAAGCATGGTTTTAACGACTCACATAGAGTTTAACAACACGATAAATTTACGGAATACCTATACTATACTTTTGATACACGTACGAGTTATTCATTTCTATAACACTCGGGTCTTATGGTTTAAAGACTACAACTCTTTTACAGACAAAAAATATTAGATTTTCTGGGAAACAAACAAGATACCTTACATTTTACTTGCAACAAAAAATATAGAAATTTATGGAACTCTCTCTTTATACATTTTCAAAATATGAACACACATGCTATAATACAAGATTTGAAACAAAACGCTCAAAAATTTGTGGAAAATATCGGATTTTCTGGAGTTTACAAATGATACAAAACTTTTCTTACAAACATGCTTATGAACTCACCAACATTATATATGTTGACCGTTTTCAAAATAACTGGTATTCTCAGGGAATCGTTAAGCAGGTTGGTAATCAAGAACAAGTGGATTTTTGTGTATTTTTGTTATCATCATACATTTGACATTTGGAATGTAAATTGTAAACCAACACCCTGATGTAAAGTATGATGGTTGTTATATTTCATGTGTGATGATGATGTTGTCTTTGATTCAATTATATACATTGTGATGATATTACATGATGAAGTCACACAATCCCCGGACGTTTCCGCCGTCTGGTTCGGGGGTGTGACAGATTGGTATCAGAACAATGTTTATAGTGAACCGACATATCTAATGTCACACCCCCAAACCAAGGATGGCGGAAACGTCCGGGGGTGGAGGACTTCATGTATAGTATCACAACAACGAGTATAATAGTGCTAAAGTAAATACAACCATCATAAATATAATTGAAAAAATTACACCAATGTATATGTTTACATATTTCAAATCAATTACATTATGATGACAAAGTGAACTGTTTGACGATTTATCGTCCCATCCTCAAAAGCACCTGGTTACCTGTTTTAATGATTTCCTGAGAATACAAGTAGTTTTGAAAAAGTGTCAACACAAAGGTTGGTGAGTTCATAAGATATTTTGTTAGAGAAGTAAACCGTTTTCCTTGTAAAAGCGATAGAGTATGTATCCAAAAAAAAATCCAATATTTTCTTTATTATGTATATGGAGTCCTAAATCCCAAGACTGAGAGATAACAAGTATTTGCCATACTTAAACATATAAAAGTGGTTTCAAATTGGCGTAAAACCCTTTGTGATTTGAGAAAACTCCCGAAATGAATGGTGTGTAGTCTTTAAATACCAAGACTAAAAATACACAGCAATATATGTAATTATTTATATATAAAAAAAAGTGATTTTAAATCGACATAAAGCCCCTTTTGTTTTATAAAAATCCCGTAAACTTTATGTATTGTTAGCTCCCTATGTGAGTCGCTATAACCATACTATGACTAGAGATAACCTGCACAACGTCTTTTAGACGCCCTGATCCTATGACTCTTGTCACCCGCAGACCTGCCGGTCCGGCTGTAGCTAGCAGCGAGGTGTGGGATGTCAACCCCAATATAGATCTATACACAATTATCACGCTCTCCCTACAAGAGATTCTGGTTGTAACTTACAGGAATTGATATCCCGTACTCGAACGTACGGGTAGAGATTTGTCTCACAACTTAAGTTAACAAGTTTACGAGTAGTGTGCGTGAGTGTAGAACCTTTTTCTGTGGGAATAAAACTTCCGAAAAATGTTTGTTGTATTAATAGAGACATAAACCATACCTATTATAGTTTATCAAAACAAGGGTAGTAGTAGTAATGTACGTAAACTTATACTTAACATAGTTTATTTCTATGCTTATCTAGCAAAAACCCATTTGTTAACTGATGTATATCTATATACTAAGACAAAATGTCATATATTGCAACAACACATAAACACATAATAATATATACCTTGCTCAACATATTACAAGGTGAAATAAAATTGATAGTGTTTTTCTGTTGATAACGTTTTCTGTAACTGTTATTAGAAAATTTGTAGAGAAATCATAAAATGTCCAAATCAAGTTCTTTAACTTCTGAGAGTTTGGAAAATGAGTCTAGTTTGTTCATAAATTTTTCCATAATTTTTAGTGACCTCGAACTTGTGTGGATAAGTCCATAATCACAGACTGGTCCGGATTGATGTTTGAAATGATAGACAGTTTTGTAAAAATCACCATAAATTGTAGAAAAATCGTATGGAGATGTGCAAGTAGTCATTTTAAAGCTACAAACTTGAACTAATTACATCTAAAACAGTTTTGAAAAAAAAACGTTTAAGTTGTCCAAAACAGTCCATGAATGGAGTTGAACTTTTCTGATGAAGGCTGTTAGAAACGTTTAGTTATGTTCTTGGTGTTTTAACTTGTATTACCCCCCTAAAAACTTGAGAAAACATGAAAATGTAGGGGTATGAACTCACCTTGAGTGATTTCAGTAGATGGATGATGGAGAAAAGGAGTGTTCAACTCACGAACACTTGGGAAGATTGCTTGAAGATTCGAAGATCTAACACAAATATGATGGAGTTTGTGTAAGATATCTATGATTTGTGTAGAAGGAAGTGAAATAATCATATGGAGGATGGATTATACTTACCAAATGTGGAGGAAAAACCCAAGATCAGCCCTTGAATCTTGAATTCTAGAGAGAGGAAGTGAGAGAGGAAAGAGTTTGATCTTCTTGGTGAAATGAGAGAAAATGAGAGAAGTGAGGAGAGAGGAGAGTTTTCTTACCCTTGACCAAGTGTATGGCTGAAAAAAGGGTGGGAAAGTACCATGAAATGACTAGGTATGGGCTGATGGTGAATAGTGACATGGAGTGGGTATGAGAGGTTGCTTGTGTCATAGATTAAAGCAAAGTCAACACTCCATCCTCTTGTACTTCACCCACTCTTCTTGGATAAGGTTTATCCCCAAAAACGTGGATAATTAATAAATATGGCGCCTTATATGTTAAAATAAAGTTTTGGGTGAAAATCCCGCGTTAAAATAATTAAAAACAGGCCTTAAACGCAAAACTAGACAAAAACCGGGAGAAGAAGCACTTCCAGCGAGACCTCTCGGTCCTAGACCGAGGTTCGGTCCTTGCTGATGCCGAGCCGGAAGCGAAATGGGGCGAACCAGAAGTGAGAGTCGAAGGCGAGGACTCGGTTTCGGTTCGCATGCAAGGTTCGGTCCGAAGTAAGAAGCGAAAGTGGTCAGACCCGAAATGAACCGAATGAACAGTAGCCTTCGGGTTCGGGTGGGTGTATGCGAGGTTCGGCCCTGTGAGGACCCCTCGGGTTCGGTTCTTCCTGGAGCCTTCGGGTTCGGGTCTTCTTGGTCTCGGTCCCTAAGAGGACTTTCAGGTCCTAAGAGGCTTCGGCCCTTTTAAGAGGGTTTCGGGTCCTTAAGCCCTTTTTGCCCGTTCTTGCCCCGTTTCAAGCGGTTTTTGACCCGGTTAAGGATCGGGATGACCCGAATGACTCCAAAAGTTACGGGAATTTTTGAGAGAGATTCGGGAGAGATTTGGGAGAGATTTCACATTCTTGGAGAGATTTCTGATACAAAGAGAGATTTGGGAGAGATTTCACATACTTGGAGAGATTTCTCATACGAAGAGAGATTTGGGAGAGATTTCACATACTTGGAGAGATTTCTCATACGAAGAGAGATTTGGGAGAGATTTCACATACTTGGAGAGCTTTCTCATACGTAGAGAGATTTGGGAGAGATTTCACATACTTGGAGAGATTTCTCATACGAAGAGAGATTTGGGAGAGATTTCATATTCTTGGAGAGATTTCTCATACGAAGAGAGATTAGGGAGAGATTTCATATTCTTGGAGAGATTTCTCATACGAAGAGAGATTTGGGAGAGATTTCACATACTTGGAGAGATTTCTCATACGAAGAGAGATTTGGGAGAGATTCTTGATAAAGAGAGATAGAGTAAACACGATTGAGAGAGGTTTTGTGTGTGACATTTGTGAGTGTCCGGCTTCGCAAAGATAGGTCCGTAAACCCTGTTAAGCCTTGTTTAAGGATCTTACATACTCCCGATGAGTATGCAACATTGTTTTATCGGTTTGGCTCGCCACTTACCACAGTTTTAGGTTAAGGAGATCTAGATGTACGTACTTTTCAATTTATGATCTCTCATTAGAATAGCGAGTTGTTTAGTAATTACATAACATAAGCCCTAGAACGCAAGGGTTAGTTGAGTTGACCGGTTTGACTTTTTGACTTCAGTTGACTTTGACTTGACCGGAATTTGACGGTTGTCACATCATCCCCCCGTTAGAGGGAATTTCGTCCCGAAATTTGAATTTAGGAAAGGAGTAGGCATGAATAATCGAGCCAAGAAGTGGGGATACTTCCTAATCGACTGATTCTCGCGCTCCCAAGTGGCTCCAGGTCCTTGGTTAGTACCCCAGCGAACTTTCATTAATGGGAAGTGGCGTTGCTTCGTCCGTTTGACCTCTCGGTCCATGGTCACTACGGTTCTTCCACGAAGGTGAGGCTCTTGTGGAACTCGATCTCGTCGAGGGGGATTACAAGAGTCTCGTCGGATAGGTGCTTCTGCAAGTTCGGGACGTGTCGGGTAGAATGTACTTTACTAAGCTCGCGGGAGTAGAATGAAGTTGCGAGTTATAGGCTGATTCTGACAAGAATCTCGAAGGGCATAACTATCTGGGGTTTTAGCTTTCCACGCTTTCCGAAGCGTGCTAAGCCTTCCCAGAGTGAGGCTTCCAGAGGAATTTGGTCTCTTATTCTGGAGTTCTAAAGATTTCCCTCTTGCTTCTCTTCCCAGAAAAGGGTGGCTCCCTTCAGGGTCAAAGTCGTAAGGGGTTTCCGTAATTTATGAGAAGTTCCAAAGGAACTAAGACAGTAGGTCAGCGAGACCAAGAATTTTGGTGTATCCCTGTTGACGCCTTTGGTGCTGACTGTTCCTCAACTATTTTGATCGATTGTAAGGGTCCTTAAGAATTTCCACATTTATAATGACGTGTCTTAGGAATTCGACTCCTCAATTCCAAAACTCGTATCTAGAGAACTTCAGGTAAGGTTTCTTTGATCATATTGTTTCCACGGTTTGTTGTAGCTGCTCTCCTTGGTTTCCTTCTTACTACAAGGGTAGATAAGCAAGTCATCTACAATGACAATGACGAACTGATCTTAGTAAGAATGGTATTTCCTATTCATTACGTTCATGAATACTTCGAGCGGGCTGGTCCTATCCGAGGGGTATTACTACGGTCTTGCAGTGTCCGTATCGAATTTGGAGGATTGTCCTCGGACATCCTTCTCCAATACTCGCGACTGGTGATATTCAGATCCCAGGTCCAACTCCTGAAGGATACCTCGTTCCTTGAAGTTGGTTGGTCTATTTGTCTATGCGAGGCTGATAGTAAAGGTTTCTACTAGAGATATTGTCGGGGCCTCTGAGGTCGATGGGCCTTCGAGCAATTTGTCTTTCTATTTGAAGAAAAGACCGGGGCTCTCCAGGGTGAGAAACTTGGTTCTTTAATTTCATTGCTGAGTAGCTTGACGGGTTTGACCTGACAGTTCATGTAGTTTGGTTGGAAGCATGAGGGTTTGGTTTACGCGACTAGACTTATTCGGATGGTAGGACATTCACTCGTCCTCCTGGGCAACCTTGGCCCGAAGTTCATGGCAGGACTCGTACCTGGTCCATCTATCATTAACTTGCGCATATAGGTCGTATGTGCTTAAGATTGGCAAGACAGTTGGATGGGTGACTCTGCCCCAAATCCACAACCAGACATGGAACAGGAGATAGGGCGGAAGCACACATCCAATGTCCGTAGAATCTTAATTATACCTTATCCTCGTGTATACACATAGTAGTGGTAGACTAACCGTATTCATCCCAAGCTTTTGTGCTTGAACCTTGTCTGTTGCATGCGTGACATTCCCGAAGGTCTCTGGTAAATGCTTGTGATAAGGTTTCGGGAAGTATAACACTCCTCTGGTGCGTGTTTTAGAGCTTCACAGCAAGAGATGACCCAGAGATCAGTGCTGGACGCGTTTGTGGGAGATAAAGGTTCCAATATTTTGAGGGTTAGGTGAAGGGTTCTTTTGTAGTCGTTAAATCGGGAAGACGAGGGCTATATCAATCAAAATTGGATGATGACAACAATATCTTTTTAGATAACATGCATTAAGCTGTATTCATAAGAAGAGATCGCTAGAGTGATAGGGTATCTCGTGCTTCTTTTCAGGGTGTTCCGATAGCTAGAATGACGCTTGATGTCATGACCCTTGACGGTCATTCCATGACTGAGCGGTATATGAGTGTCGTATGTAAGTTGATGTTGGTGAAATCATCGAGTGGGTGGCCCCACTTAATTCTTACTACTAGACATGGAATAGGAGTCAGGATGGAATTATTTGTTTCATGACTTCAGTATTTTGTTTATAATTAACCCCGATGTATGTACAAAGCCATCACATCTTACAGGTAATGATCCTAAGATCATATATGAATGTCTTTGGTTTGATTTGAACGAGGGAGTATTTTAACTACTTTTAGAAAGACAGGGACTTTAGCAAGCATATAAAATTCATTACAAACATATGATACTTAAATGTTTTGTCGTTGGAACATTACAAAAGTCCTAATATGGTTCCCTGTTACCCTTGCTGGTTCGTTTGTCACACTCCTCCGGCTCCTCCGTCATTCTTCTCGGTTGGACACTCTCTCTTGAAGTGTCCTATTTCACCGCATAAGTAGCATACTGGGTCTACACTGCTGCTGGTGATTGAAGGGAGATGCTGGGTCGGGACCCTACAGAAACGAACGGTGTGCCCTTTCCTATTACAGTTTTTACAGTGCATCTCCTGGCAATCCCCCTTGTGATGGAAGCCACACTTGACACACTTTGGGAGTGTTCCCTCATATGGTCTGGTCGACGTTTGGGTGGCAGACCCCGTGGCTAGTGTCGCGGCGTTCTTCGTGACTGCTGTTGTAATGGCAGGTGCAGCTACGGATTGCTTTCTTCCAGCGAGTTTTTGTGGTAGGTTACACTTCTTTTTGTCCCAGAACTTCCGCTTCTTGTTCGTAGGTTTGTGGCCTAAGGTATTTTCGCTGGCAGACACCTGTTGGTGTTCCTGATTGTTACCACAATCTGTATTGTCAGTACCGCTTCCACTTCTGCTGGCGTTGTTAGCATCGAATTGCGCCATGACGGCTGTCACGGCTGCCGTGACTACAGCCTGAAAAGTAGCAGCGTCTATCTGCAGGGTTGGCGCCTTGCTAGTTGGTTGGTTGCCTCTTGGTGAAGACATAGCTCTGTTTCATGATGAAAAACGACTTCGTGAGTGGGGATAATTATCTCAAGTGCATTCTTACGATTTATATTCACATATAAATTGTGCACATTGTGTTAGTGTTTTTGCTAACACTCCCGAGATGTAGTTATGGTAGTGAGTAGAAGTAGGTTTCGTGCGGGCGTTAATCTTTTACTCATCTTAGAATCATGTTTGTCCGAACACGCTTGGCTGAGGAGTTTCGATGGGACCCGGTGTATTAGTGCCTGAACGATCGCACTCCATAGGTCTATGAGGAAAGCACCCCCTCAATCATAAGGGTTAAGGGGAGAAATGGTAACGAGTCTTTAGAATGGCTATACGTACCGAGTTTTCTAACTAAGTTTATCGATCTTAGTTCATTTTGTTGTGTATTTCGGTTGTTCCGTGGTGTTCTGAAAACATTTCATAACGAGAGCCTATAAATGATAAACTCATGTATTTTAGTAGTTCTGTATCCAAGTGAAACCTTGAAATTTGATCCAAGCAAGGCTCTTATGGTGACCAAATGATGTATGCTTAGTTATATTAGTTAAGGCTAGATAAACCTTCGAGACTGTTAGGTATGACCTGAACCCATCTCGTTAATATGATTCTAGTAATTATGGTTTCAGCAAAAGTTTTTGATCTCGACGTAGGGCTACCTCACATCCATGCAAGGATAAGTTCTGAGAGTAACTAGATCTCTTGATTTGTATAACTTCTTAAATCGCAGTGTCGTGCTGAAACCTAGAATAGGGTAGCACCAACATGTATTCATGATCTTATTTACAAGGTTTCGTGAGCGGTATGGATTCACACGACGATCCGTCCCTTGTGATGTCCGAGGCAAGGTCAATGCACCTTGCAGCCCTGCCAATCCATTGCTTGGCTGCAATCCTCCTCTCTTTGGATGCCGTGTGTCTACCCCGTTACTCTCTTTCCTCTTCACGAGCGGCGATAAAGGTTCTAAAAAGAATGTTGGCTTGTGAAATAGTAGTCTCTTTCCGAGTCTCGGGTACGTGTGACGGTAGGGTCTGTAGTAGCGCGCAATTTCCGAACTCGGGTTGTAGTCTACCTGTTTTAATCCCCGATGTTCGCGATCTGCCGGGTCTTCGCCGGGAGGGCTCTGTCAGTCGGTCCCCCGTGGTTGAGGTCATAGCACCCTCGTTGGTCTCCACATGGTGGTTGTTGTCATTGATGTCGACCTTCAACCCTCGATCACGATTGCCCAACAGGGCACAGGTTCGATGTAGTCAAAATGGTTCGCAAAAACCCTTGCTATGCGTGGAGGATTGATTCTCCTTATAATCATCCACCATTTCTCTGATTGGGAAAGTAGGGGTCGTCCGGTAAGTAGGATCTTGCTATGTTGTACTTGCGAGAATAGGGAATATAAGAAATAACTAAGTAGACGTGCTAATTAGATAATTATAAGATGATCTTTATCAGGTACTTCAATACATTGTTTAGTGCATACTAGTCATATGTATTCGGGACAGGATAGACCTTCGAATAAGCGACTCTAAATCTAAATCCCCAATCCAACGAGAACAGGAAGTAGAGCAAAGATCCACAAATTCTAAGTCTATGACGTCCTGGATACATATAATTTTAATGTATCCACTAAGCAATCATTGACCTCTTGATAAAAATCTATTTAGTTCTCAGATAAGTAATTATAGTAATACAAAATACTCCCATAGTATTTTTAAACCCATGCTTTGTTTTAATGTTCTCATTGGGGTAGTATCGGTAAGTTTTTAGACTTGTCGCCATATCACAAACATTCTTGGGCATGTGCTAATCACTCTTCGGACCAACATAGTTGATCAGGCTATGCCACTCCCAAGACTGACTATTCATCCCCGAGCTTAGCTGTGATATTCAACAATCATTACTTTTGTTTTGTTCTAGAATGATACTGACCTTAGTATGTATGCATGCATATATACTTTTAATAAGAAATTATTTATTTCTAAAAGTATAATTGTTTTGAAAACTTTAAATCAGAGACTTTAGTCCCAATGCATTTATAGTTTGTATATCTTATGTGGTTCGATATACTGAGTTCACTATAAACAATGCTCTGATACCAATCTGTCACACCCCCAAACCAAGGATGGCGGAAACGTCCGGGGGTGGAGGACTTCATGTATAGTATCACAACAACGAGTATAATAGTGCTCAAGTAAATACAACCATCATAAATATAATTGAAAAAGTTACACCAATGTATATGTTTACATATTTCAAATCAATTACATTATGATGACAAAGTGAACTGTTTGACGATTTATCGTCCCATCCTCAAAAGCACCTGGTTACCTGTTTTAATGATTTCCTGAGAATACAAGTAGTTTTGAAAAAGTGTCAACACAAAGGTTGGTGAGTTCATAAGATATTTTGTTAGAGAAGTAAACCATTTTCCTTGTAAAAGCGATAGAGTATGTATCCAAAAAAAAATCCAATATTTTCTTTATTATGTATATGGAGTCCTAAATCCTAAGACTGAGAGATAACAAGTATTTGCCATACTTAAACATATAAAAGTGGTTTCAAATTGGCGTAAAACCCTTTGTGATTTGAGAAAACTCCCGAAATGAATGGTGTGTAGTCTTTAAATACCAAGACTAAAAATACACAGCAATATATGTAATTATTTATATATAAAAAAAAGTGATTTTAAATCGACATAAAACCCCTTTTGTTTTATAAAAATCCCATAAACTTTATGTATTGTTAGCTCCCTATGTGAGTCGCTATAACCATACTATGACTAGAGATAACCTGCACAACGTCTTTTAGACGCCCTGATCCTATGACTCTTGTCACCCGCAGACCTGCCGGTCCGGCTGTAGCTAGCAGCGAGGTGTGGGATGTCAACCCCAATATAGATCTATACACAATTATCACGCTCTCCCTACAAGAGATTCTGGTTGTAACTTACAGGAATTGATATCCCGTACTCGAACGTACGGGTAGAGATTTGTCTCACAACTTAAGTTAACAAGTTTACGAGTAGTGTGCGTGAGTGTAGAACCTTTTTCTGTGGGAATAAAACTTCCGAAAAGTGTTTGTTTTATTAATAGAGACATAAACCATACCTATTATAGTTTATCAAAACAAGGGTAGTAGTAGTAATGTACGTAAACTTATACTTAACATAGTTTATTTCTATGCTTATCTAGCAAAAACCCATTTGTTAACTGATGTATATCTATATACTAAGACAAAATGTCATATATTGCAACAACACATAAACACATAATAATATATACCTTGCTCAACATATTACAAGGTGAAATGAAATTGATAGTGTTTTTCTGTTGATAACGTTTTCTGTAACTGTTATTAGAAAATTTGTATACATAAAATGTCCAAATCAAGTTCTGTAACTTCTGAGAGTTTGGAAAATGAGTCTAGTTTGTTCATAAATTTTTCCATAATTTTTAGTGACCTCGAACTTGTGTGGATAAGTCCATAATCACAGACTGGTCCGGATTGATGTTTGAAATGATAGACAGTTTTGTAAAAATCACCATAAATTGTAGAAAAATCGTATGGAGATGTGAAAGTAGTCATTTTAAAGCTAAAAACTTGAACTACTTACATCTAAAATAGTTTTGAAAAAACAAAACGTTTAAGTTGTCCAAAACAGTCCGTGAATGGAGTTGAACTTTTCTGATGAAGGCTGTTAGAAAAGTTTAGTTATGTTCTTGGTGTTTTAACTTGTATTCCCCCCCTAAAAACTTGAGAAAACATGAAAATGTAGGGGTGTGAACTCACCTTGAGTGATTTCAGTAGATGGAAGATGGAGAAAAGGAGTGTTCAACTCACGAACACTTGGGAAGATTGCTTGAAGATTCGAAGATCTAACACAAATATGATGGAGTTTGTGTAACATATCTATGATTTGTGTAGAAGGAAGTGAAATAATCATATGGAGGATGGATTATACTTACCAAATGTGGAGGAAAAACCCAAGATCAGCCCTTGAATCTTGAATTCTAGAGAGAGGAAGTGAAAGAGGAAAGAGTTTGATCTTCTTGGTGAAATGAGAGAAAATGAGAGAAGTGAGGAGAGAGGAGAGTTTTCTTACCCTTGACCAAGTGTATGGCTGAAAAAAGGGTGGGAAAGTACCATGAAATGACTAGGTATGGGCTGATGGTGAATAGTGACATGGAGTGGGTATGGGAGGTTGCTTGTGTCATAGATTAAAGCAAAGTCAACACTCCATCCTCTTGTACTTCACCCACTCTTCTTGGATAAGGTTTATCCCCAAAAACGTGGATAATTAATAAATATGGGGCCTTATATGTTAAAATAAAGTTTTGGGTGAAAATCCCGCGTTAAAATAATTAAAAACGGGCCTTAAACGCAAAACTAGACGAAAACCGGGAGAAGAAGCACTTCCAGCGAGACCTCTCGGTCCTAGACCGAGGTTCGGTCCCAAGGCCGAGGTTCGGTCCTTGCTGATGCCGAGTAGGAAGCGAAAAGGGGCGAACCAGAAGTGAGAGGCGAAGGCGAGGGCTTGGGTTCGGTTCGCATGCAAGGTTCGGTCCGAAGTAAGAAGCGAAAGTGGTCAGACCCGAAATGAATCGAATGAACAGTAGCCTTCGGGTTCGGGTGGGTGTATGCGAGGTTCGGCCCTGTGAGGACCCCTCGGGTTCGGTTCTTCCTGGAGCCTTCGGGTTCGGGTCTTCTTGGTCTCTGTCCCTAAGAGGACTTTCGGGTCCTAAGAGGCTTCAACCCTTTTAAGAGGGTTTCGGGTCCTTAAGCCCTTTTTGCCCGTTCTTGCCCCGTTTGACTTGTTGACTTGTTGACTTTAGTTGACTTTGACTTGAACGGAATTTGACGGTTGTCACATCTAATCATACAAGATATGTAACTATAAATACATTGGGACTAAAATATTCTGAACAAAATAAAATACATACCTATGTGTGCATTATTACAATAGGAAGAAAAGGTCTTTGGGGGAATGGAACTTCACGGTTAAACTCGGGTAGTTATGTAATCGTATTAGGGGTACATATAGCCTGATCAACTATATTTATTCAAAATATGACTAAAATGTGTTTGGGAGTGATCGTGGTGGGCAATGAATTTAGAAACTTACCAACCTCGTATCCAAAAAGTTTTAAGAAATTCAAACATAAACAATTAAAATACTATTGGAGTATTCTTGCGTGCTATCAATTTTTCTGCATTCATATAGTTCTGTGTAGACTCTATGGTCGGATTTCATCTCCCTGGAGATCCTTACTTCCCTAACCAGGGGAATGGAGGATGGAAAGAGCCGGAACCAGAAGAAGAACTAGAAGAGGAACCATATGAGGAACACGAAGAGGGACCAGCAGTACCAGTGGTGGACTTCAGGGAGGAGGAGTCTGACAGGGATGATGCAGATGGCTCGGATGCGGAGTCCGAAGTCATCAATCCACCATATGTAGCTAGGGTGCCCCCACATAGGATGGGACCCAACGACCCTATGCCCCCATGGGCACATGAGATCTGGCGATAGAGTCGACAGCAGGGGTGTGCCCCCCCCCCCTAATTCTGCATGAACCAGTAATGGTTAGGAAGATGCGTGATATAAGTGAGCAGGCACATGCGACCGCCGGTCAGATGGATGTGACGAGGGCTGTGGTTGAGCACGCAGAGAGACTAACTCATGAGGTGGTTAGGGACTACCAGGAGAGACAAGCAGCATTGGAGGCCCGTCTACGTGCTACTGAGCATCATTTGGCCAGACTTCAGGGTCATCCATCTCATCATCAACACCACCAGATGTCGTACGCCGCGACTACGATTTGCTCTCTTCATCACCTCTATTAATAGGACTCTGTCTTCTCATGTACTATTGCATGTAGGACCGACTCTATGATTAAGTGACTACACTACTCATAGAGCCGTTATGCTGATGGATTTTATTTTCCCTATGTACCGTATGCCTTCCAAGGTGAATTTTCATGCATTGTACAACAAAGTTTACCATTAATGAAATGGTTCTATGTTTTATTTGTGATATTGTTATCTAATATGTGTTCTATTTTCCTTGTTTCATGATATTGTATGAATTCGGTTATATGAACAACCGAACCACCGAAACCGCTCTATACCAAAGGAACTCGAAACCATGAACTACGATGTACTCACCATCTTCCTGTTCCATGAAAGAAGATGCCTCAATGACCGATACGTGGAAACAACAACACGACACCACCACCACCACCGTCTCCGCCAGAGGTATACTCTGCTGCATTCCAGGCAGCAGTATCAGCTGCGGTCACCGCATCATTGGCTCATATTCATAATGGAAACAACGGTCGCGGTAATGGTCAAGGATCTGGAAGCTCAAACCAAGGAATGAACCAAGGGCCTACAAAAGTATGCACCTACAAAGATTTCTCAAATTACAAACCTCTAACATTCAATGGAACTGGTGGCATGATAGCCTTGAAGCGCTGGATTGAAAAGACCGAGGCTGTCTTTGAAATCTGTGAATGTCCAGAGGAAAGCAAGGTGAAGTTTGCAGCCCGCACATATGTTGACCAAGCCCTATCCTGGTGTAATGGTCATGCAAAGGCCATGACTTTGCCAGTCGCAAATACTATGCCGTGGGGAGAACATAAAAAGATGTTGATGGCAGAATATTGTCCCCGTAGGGAAATAGGGAAACTAGAACAAGAGTAATGGAACCTCACAGTGCAAAACTCAAACATCGAGGCATACATCTCAAGATCCAATTAACTTCCCTAATCCAAGGGAATGTGATTGCAGAAAACCCTGAGACTTTTGACAGTGCGAAAAGGCTAGTTCAGAAGCTTTACAATCATGGCAACAAGAAGAGTACCAAAACTGTCGAGGTTGAGACCAAGAAGGAAGGGAATAACAAGAAAAATGGGGAAAACAAACGAAAGAGGCGACAGAACCAGTGATCCTCTAAAAAGCAGCAAACCATAGCATTCCATGCTGCTACCACTCAAGTTGCGCCAGCCCCATCTGCTCCAACCTCATCTGCGCAAACTACAACCAGGCCATACTCAGAAACCTTACCAAAATGTAACAAATGCAACTACCACAACAATGGCGAGTGCAGAGAAAAGAAGTGTACCAACTGCAACCGCTAGGGGCACACTGCCCGGTACTGCAGATCTCAACCCCAATAGAACCAACTGCCAAACAACAACAACAACAACAATAACGTCCGGCCAGTCATACTTGTTATGGATGTGGAGGAACTGGCCATTTTACGCGAAACTGCCCCAAATCCAACAACCAAGGAGCAGGAGGATTAGACAGGTCCTGACATTAGGTCAATGAGAGGCAGTTCAAGACCCGACGGTTGTGATGGGTTTTGAGCATTCTAACACTCCTATGGTGTACATTCAACCCTAGAAACCTTTGGATCTATGTTTTCTCTATTATACATGCAAACTTTCAATTTCAAAGGTTTTCATCCTAACTAGCATAACATGGGGTATATGTATTACAAAAAACCAGTAGAATGACATACCTTTCTTGTAGCTTGGATTCCTTAAGACCTTGTGAGCCTAGCACCACAAATGTGATGCCTCAAATGCTTCACACAACACCACAAATCTTGGAATAACTTGAGAGAAGAACACTTGTGCACAAAATTCGGCTAGCCCTCACTTCTAAGTCTTAGTGCCGATTTTTCTTTCCATGGGGCTCTTTATATAGTTTGCCACATGTAGGGTTACACCATGCAAACCCTAATGTGCATGACTTTTCATTTCCTCCATGATCCATGGGTTTTAACCTCCATGGAGCATCCATGGAGCACCCTATGGGGTTTAGCTCAATCAAATGAATCATGGATCATAAGCCCACTATATAAGAATTAATGATTTACACAATCAATCCCCATATATTTAATTAGTCTCTTTTGATCACAAGATTAATTACAAATTAATTCTTGATCAATACTAATTAAATAATATGATTTCATATTAATATATCAAAACTTATAATATATTAACAAATCACAAGTATCCTTTTCTCATTTTGTCTATCCAATTGTTCTGATGCCATTCAACCCAAATGGACCATGCTAAGCCGGTTCAAGTACATACCAAATATAGTTATGGACTTAGAAACCTTATCTAACATTCTCCCACTTGGATAAGTCTAATAACTATGGCTGCAAGTATGACTTCAGGATCCGACCAGCAATTGTAGCTCTTCAAAGTCTCGTGGAAATATTATGTGCCATTTAAGATAAGTGATCATATAATCCTCCGTTCTCAAGATATCAGTCGGACAAATACATGGAACAACGTTGTACTTATTGTCCAGCAGTTTGTTTCCCGATTTCCGATTTGTTTGACATAGAACTTAATCGAACAGATCAATTTAGTTCTGATTGTGCCCAACACATAAGTCAAAACAAAATCATTGAGGGGCCCAATATATCACTTTTAATCCTCCAAGGACTAAAAGGAACAGATAAACTTCGACTCATATGTTTGTACTAGCTATTCATCATGTTGAACACAATAGCACGTTTTATAACATCATCTTATTGATGCGGTTTCGCACTATCAATGTTCAATCAATTCATAGCCAACAACTCATATCTCTTGGTTTGAAGACTTATATGATATTACCATCTCACGATCACTCAAGATAAATTCCATGAAGTGATACAAGTGAGCGTGGGTTGAATCCAATACTCAGACCTTATGAGCACTCATGAATGTTGCAGCAACCATTGCTATGACTAATACAATTCAGAAAAATCTACAAACCCAATTCATGACAGTCTTATTTCAACACCTACTTCCAAAGTATGAACGACTGTGGATAGTTTTGAATAATATGATATACCATAACATAATTATTTGGAAGTTAAAACATGCAAAATGAAACAATAGTAAATGATTGACACGAGATAGTATCATACAAGTAAATAAAGACACCTTTTATTTAAACATCAAATGTCAATTACATTTCAACTATTAAAAGTTTCGAAAGCTATCTAATTACTAAAACTAATATCAACTATCAGCCCAATGCGCCTCGCATGTTGTATAAGCTTAACCCTATTCAGTCACTTCGTGAGGGGATATGTTGGGTTCTCATATGATGATATCCTCTTTTCCACGAGGAGTCCTTCTTCTATGCGATGTCTAATGAAGTGGTATTTTCTTTCGATGTGCCTGGATCTGTTGTGATCCCTTGGTTCCTTGGCTAAGGTAACTGCACTCTTGTTATCACAGAAAATCTCCATTGGCTCCTTTATAGCTGGTACAACTTCAAGGTCTCCAATGAATTTCTTTAGCCATATTGCCTCCTTTTCCGCCTCGCTTGCTGCTATATACTCTGATTCGCAAGTTGAATCAGCTATTGTCTCCTGCTTGGAAATTTTCCAAGTATCTGCTCCTCCATTTAGGGTAAAGACCCAACCTGACTGAGAGCGGAAATTGTCCCTATCATTCTGGAAGCCAGCGTCGCTATACCCTACTACTCTCAAGTCATCACTCCCACCAAAGGTAAGGACCTAGTCCCTAGTCCTCCGTAGGTACTTGAGAATATTTTTCACCGCAGTCCAGTAAGCCTTCTCGGGGTTCCCTTGATATCTGCTGACCATGCTAAAAAAAAAGGCCACATCAGGGCGAGTACAAGTCATAGCATACATGATTGAGCCCACAACGGAAGCATATGGTACATGACTCATTTCATCTATCTTAGCCTCTATACTCGAACTCTGAGTCTTAATCAATTTGGCATTACACTGGATTAGCAAGTCACCTTTCTTGGAATCATGCATGCTGAACCTTTTCAGCACCTTATCGAAGTAAGTACTTTGACTAAGTCCAATTTGTCTCTTTCTCCTGTCTCTCAGTATCCTTATTCCCAGAATATAGGCAGCTTATCCAAGGTTCTTCATAGCGAAACACTTCCTAAGCCAGGACTTAACCTCCTGCCAGGTTGGGATGTCATTTCCTATGAGTAGTATGTCATCGACATACAATACCAAGAAGCTAACTATACTCCCACTAGCCTTGACATATACATAGGACTCATCCTCGCTAAAAGCCAAATTCATTGACTTTATCATCGAAACAAATATTCCATCAACGAGATGCTTGTTTCAATCCATAAATGGATCTCTCAAGCTTACACACTCTATTAGGGTACTTTGCATCGACAAAACCCTCTGGATGACTCATGTAAAAATCCTTAGCCAACATCCCATTAAGGAAAGAAGTTTTGACATCCATTTGCCATATTTCATAATCATGAAATGCAGATATGGCTAGCATAACCCTAATAGACTTAATCGTTGCTACTGGTGAGAAGGTCTCCGTTAAAACGAAGTTCTTTCAGGATCGATTGATTCTAAGTATGCAAACAAAAAGTACGTAAAGTGAACAAGAATATAGCTTGAATACGTTGTATGATTAATGCTTCAACACCTCAGAAGAGCTCGATTAAGAACTTCGACTGTAGAGGTGTTTAGGGTTACAAAACTCAAGCGTAATTAATAAGACGTGTAAAACATAATGCATACATGCATGCATATATATAGTCTAACCCTAAGAGATAATCACGGATGGACAGGCCCAATCCGGATATATACAAAAAGCCCTAAGACGCAACACAATAAGCCCCAACAATCTACCCCTTTACGTCTTCGGAACCGAGACTTCAACCTTGTTTAGGAACCGAGGGCTTCTTCACCGTCTTGAACACTCTCGGTATGATAGCTAACAGATGGTACCGAAAGGTGATATACCACCGAAGCATATCAGTAAAATATTTCTTATTAGTATCCGAGTTCTGCTTGCACCGATGTATCAAATTGATGATGTGCTCCAAGCAGTCAGTAGAAAATAGATGTTTATCTACAAAAGCGAACAAGAACTTATGAGCATCACCCTTCGTAAACATCACAGTTAAATGAGTTGAGTCAATTTGCCCAATCTTCATCTTGTTCACATCATCGGGCTTTTGAGTAGGCTTGACCGTCGGTTTCTTGTTCATTACTCTTGCTATCTCCTGATCCATTGTTGCAACTTCATGGATATAGGATCCCAACATTCTTTTTAAATGTTCTACAATCGGTTCATACTCCTTGGAATTATTGAGCAGAATGTTGACTAGAAAAATCCAATCATGTGGATTAAGGTTGGGAAGATCGGCCAGTGATATCAACGAAACAGAGTTTGTAGTCCCTCGTGTAACTTTGAAATGGACGTTCACAAACTTGCCAGCTGGAGTCGGCTTCAATACCTTGACAGTTACAATCTTTTGTGCACTCCATGTCAGATATTGAGGTTGACCATATTTTAAGTACCATTCGATAAGCTCTCGGTCAACCTTTGGACTTAGAAAAGGAACCTCAACAGTTGAGTCAAAACAGTGAAAAGTAAACGCCTTCCTTGTAATCGGCATATCAAACTGTGAGTCCTTGGAATTGTCGCAGTCAAATGAAGCAATCGGTTCTAACCAGTAGATACTCGGTGATTCAATTGCTTGACTTATCAACACATCCTGAGTCCATTCAGGAAATAGAGCCTTCTTACATTGTAAGATACCTTCGGTTTCTTTGTTTCGTCGCTCTGTTTCCTGAGCCTCCTTTGTGATCTTCAAATTTTCATCCAACTCTTTATCCCTTTTCTTTCTTTTTAGGGCCTCGGCAATAGTCTCATCTGTATCATCACTATCGCTGTCATGTACAATCTGT
The DNA here is from genome assembly GCF_052849685.1 of Lactuca virosa. Taxonomy (NCBI): domain Eukaryota; kingdom Viridiplantae; phylum Streptophyta; class Magnoliopsida; order Asterales; family Asteraceae; genus Lactuca; species Lactuca virosa. Next base: position 200,833,105 of record NC_136426.1, read on the forward strand.
TTCAGCTTTTCTGTTGGGCCAGAACCTGAAGCTACATTATCCTTCAGTTCTTTTGTGATAACTTCTTCGTGAGATCCCTCTCCCCTTGTTTTGGAGTAACAAAAGGCTCCGAAACACCTTTCATTTCATGAAGAATAGCAAGGGCGGGAAGAAGTTTGCTTGTGAGATGATTGCGGATGGTGAGAGTAAGAATCGGATCATGAGCACCAAGTATGTTGGTCAACATGTCCTTAACATCATTGGCACAACTACGAAAGACAGCTCTTTCGGTTTTCAACAATGAAATCTCCTTCTCTGCCTGAGCAAGTTGGACTTGTTGGACTGCGATTGTAGAGGCTTGTCGTGCAATTTCTTCTTCAGAGCACCCTCTTTGGCAATATCTGCATGCAGAGAGTCCAGTTTGGAGGAAACCGAACTAATGAGAGAGGCATTATCAGCTTTCATTGAGGAACGAACTTCTTCAAACTTCGTTTGTTCTTCATTTAAAGACTAGAAAGAGAGGCAACCGATTCACGAAGTTTAGCTGCATTCGTATCCGCATGCCCTTTCAAAGAATCTAAAAAGATCTGAGTTGTACGAATAACTTCAGTAACATCAGCAGAAGCTTGCTTGCAAACTGAAGTCGATTCTTTGACGGCAGCGGTTGATTTATCCATAGCTTGTGTATATTGCCCTATAGCTGTCTCCACAAAAGCTTTAAGAACAACCCCTCCATAGGCTTTAGTATCAGCAAGCAATTTATCCAACTTTTCATGAATACTGTCTAAGTTTTGGCGATTGATATGAGCTTCAGTATCGTCATCAGACTGTAACCGATAGGGACTAAAGTATGTGGAGTCATACTCATCATTGTCACCTCCTAGAGTAGCGCCTGAATCGGTTGATTGGGTTGGCGAGAGAGGTATAGTGATGACAGGAGTTTCGGATACAGTAGGTGCCCCCGTATGAGATACGTTGACCCTTGCTGTTTGTTCAGGGTTTGTAGTGGTTGTGATTGGGGTATTGATTGGAGTAGATAAAGGTGTTGTGTAAATAGAAACAAAAGATACTGGTGGAGGTGGTAGAGAAGTTTCGGTTGTAGAAGTGGGAACAACCGAAACTGGAACTTTCGGTTTCGGTGTAGGAGATGGCTGTTTCGGAGGTGTTTGTTTTGGGTTTGTTTGTTTTGGGGAAGGGGGTGGAGTAGGAATTTGAATGTCTTCTGGTTTAGTAGGTGATTGTTTTGGTGATGGATGTGGAGTTGGAATCTTGACTTCGTGAGTTGGGGTAGGAGATCGAGGTGGAGTATTACCTCTTGGAGACACATGTGGAGATTCAGCTTCTTCATCATCTTCATTGTCATCATCTTCTTGGAGACACATCTTGACTTCGTGCCATTCGCTTAATCTTCTTTGGCTTAGAAGAACTTTCTGTCTCTGACTTTCGCTTCTTGCTTTTGGAAGGCTTGGAAGGTTTATTCTCGGTTGTATCATTCTTGGTAGTCACCCGTTTGCCTCGATTACTCGGCTTGTCAAGAGCATCTAAAGCAGCTTGTTGTTCGGTTGTGAGAACTCTTGGCTCTATGGGATGAAGCTTGCTGTAGTCGGCCATCACGTTACTGTGCGCTGTAACACTACGGTACATTGTCTCCGGAATCGAACCATAGTGACGAAACTTGACTGGGTTAGAGAGGATGATCTTCTTCGTATGGAAGGTTGCAATTGACGCAATTAGAGCATCCTTCATCACCGGAATTTCCAAAGTATCAATGGGTCGTCGAGTAATAATGGTCCAAAACCTTCCACAAGGGATTTCGGATTGACGAGTGGATGTGTTCAGACTCTGCACAACCTGAGACCATATGATTGACCCATAGTCCAGGTTTAAACCATTATACAGACCGCAGAGAATGGCCAGGAATCCTTTGCTAGTGCCATCTGATCCAGCACTTCGTTCTGCCAAGCCTTTTATCAGTAAAGTGAGAAGACCATTCCACTGAGATGGTAGACAGGACTTCTTGACTTTGGTAATGGTTGTCAAGAAATCAGTATACCCCATTTTATACATCATGGAGAAAAGTTGTGCTATGGTGATAAAGTCAGGAGAAACCATCGATGAATCTACTGCAAGATGAAGTAAAGAACAAAACCTCCCTTTGGAAATAGAGGCCTTCTTGTTGTGGATTTGAAAATAGATTCGTTCCTTGTTCTTGTCATGTGATGCAGAAGAGTAAACTTGAGATAATAAGGACATCGGAACCACCTCGAACTAGGTTAGGGCAACAACGAGCAGAGAATACTTCAAACACTCCACAATGTGCAGCATATAGGAATCATACACGAATGAAGTGAGTTCAATAATAATGTTTTGATTAGGTTGGTAAGAAAGGCAGATGAGGCAGTTTGATCTTGTGCAGAAGAAGAGGTCGCCATTGTTGAACAAGTGAAGAAGATGAACAGTGTGAAGCACCGTTACAGTTTAGTAATCTTTGAAGCGGTAGAAGACAATGAAGCGTGCACTCCCTTTATATACCGTTGGTAGGAGAGAGAAAATCGTGACGATTGTGACGTTATCTCTAAAAAGTAGCCTGAAAAAGCACGATTTGACAGGTTGGATGTTCCTAGGTAGGCGTCAGCACGCGTGCGTATAGCGACCGTTCAAATTCACGCGCCCAAAAGATTTCAACAATTTGCATTTGAATTAGAATGTACCATCGGAACCTGAATTGCCCTTGATTCACTAGAAGACGAATATACTCGAACATATCACCAATAGAATGAGGAAAATTAAAAATTTTCTTGCATAAGAGTGACAAAAGATAAAGTAATAAAGCAAATGTGTATGGGTTGTGAGTGATGTATGACAATTAGACGAAAAACAGAGGATTCTGGGCAAGAATCACTTCCTTCGAAGTTAAGAGAGACTCAAAGTGCTTGTGTGGATTCCCGAGAATACGATCAAATGTTTGTTAGTAAACATTGAAAGGCTCCTTTTCATGACATAGGCTTAAGGTGGCTTATCTTCAACCGAACATCAATACTTAAAATAAGACCGAGTGTCGGAAGAAGTACTTGTGAGACCGATGAGGTCTGTTGAACAAGTAGGCAGGTGTTAGTTTGTGATGACAAAAGAATGTATAGAAATCTTAAAAAAAATAAAATTGGATCTTTATGGGAAGAATAGTCTTGGTATTAGACATATTCATAAAAGACCTTCCAAAAAAAAAAAGATTTCATTCGGTACCAAGTAAGATCTTGAATATAGAAATTCACAGTTAATTCATTATGGGTGTTGATTTTTGGGTCTCACTCAGCACGTGGTATACGTATCTAAGATCATAAACACAGATGTTGTGCAACCATAAACCTCAGTGGTAAGAACCGAGAGTCTCAAGGGTTACAATAGTAAACCGATAGTAGATGGAGAATGGTTTGAGGATGGTGAAAGAAATGAAGGTACCTTCTGCTATATAATAGGACAAAGCAGAGAAACTCTTAACTCATGTGAGAAGAGTAAGGTAGATCTAGACCGAGTAAATAAAAATAGCTTGATTGGGAAGAAACGACAGGTATTGATCGAATCATTAAGGCCTTGCTCTAGGTCGTAGAGGCTTGGGTCAACATACAGCAGCATGCTTCTGGGGACCCTTAACTAGTTCATAAAAGAAGGATCATACCTGTCCCAGCTCCAACTTCTATGATACTAGTATCTTTGTGACTGAATAGAGGCAAGAACAAACAAATATACCACACACACTAAATGAAACATATGTTCGAGAGATTGAGTATTCTAAAAAATAATAAAAACAGAAAGAAAAAAATATTTTTGGATTTTTAAAGTTATCTGAAAATGAATAAAAACAGAAAAAGAAAAATATTTTTGGATTTTGAAGTTTTCTGAAAAAGAATAAAAACAGAAAAAGAAAAAAAAAAATTAAATAAGCATTAAAGAAACATAAACAATTTACAACCGAAACCTTATCTCAGTTGAATGAGGCGAAATAGACCGAGCGGTCGGTTCATTTCGGTTCTCAAAAATATAAGGAGCCGAAATAGACCGAGCGGTCAGTGCATTTCGGTTCCCAAAATTTAAAGAGCCGAAATAGACCGAGCGGTAGCTCCATTTCGCTTGTCTAATTTTTAGTGAGAGGATTAAGGATTCGGTACTGACTCTGCTTCCATAATACCTAGGCCTTGTAAGATTCTATTAAAGATTGCTTCAGGTAATGCTTTAGTGAATATATCGGCCAGTTGATCACTAGATCGAACAAAATGTACTTCTACGTTCCCATATTCAACATGATATTTAATAAAGTGGTATCTAAGTGCAATATGCTTAGTCTTTGAATGTTGCACCAGATTGTGACAAATCCTTATCGCACTTTCTGAGTCACAATAAAGAGGTATCTTCTTCATGCTTAGCCCATAGTCTCTCAGTTGACTTTGAATCCAGATTACTTGAGAAGTGCAAGAGGCTGCAACAATATACTCAGTTTCGGCTGTAGATAATGACACGCAAGTTTGCTTCTTGGACTACCAGCTATCAATTTTTCCATCAAGAAATTGGCATCCACCTGTGGTACTCTTTCTGTCCAGTCCACATCCTCCTAGATCAGCATCAGAATAAGATTGAATGAAGAATCCAGATCTTGCAGGGTACCAGAGACCGAGAGAAGATGTTCGCTTTAGGTAACGGAATATGTTCTTCACAGCAACCATGTGAGGTTCTCTTGGATTAGCTTGAAACCTGACACAATAACACACAGAAAACATAATGTTTGGTCTACTAGCCGTTAAATACATCAGTGAACTTATCATTTGACGATATTTTGTTATGTCAACATCAGGTTTTTCTAGAGATGGTGTTAGTTTAGTGCCAAATGCCATTGGAACCTTTACTTTTGAGTCGCCCGTCATACCGAATTTTGGCAGTAAGGTTTTTGTATAAGCCTCCTGGTTGATGAATATACCTTCTGTTCCCTGTCTAATGTTTAAACCAAGAAAGAAATTAATTGGACCCATTGCGCTCATTTCAAATTTAGTCTCCACCAACTTTCTGAATTCAGCTGTTAAGCTAGGATTCGTAGAGCCGAAGATGATATCATCAACATCAATTTGAACAATCATTAGATGTTCTCCTTCTTTCTTTCGAAAGAAGGTAGGGTCAACTGAATCTTGCTTAAATTTTGACATTTTTAGAAAACGAGTAAAGGTTTCATACCAGGCTCTCGGTGCTTGCTTTAATTCATACACTGCTTTATCTAGCACATAGCAATGATCAGAGAATTTCTCGTTTACAAACCCAGGCGGTTGTTCAACATAGACTGTTTCTTCTAATTCTCCATTCAAGAAGGCACACTTGATGTCCATTTGGAAAACTTCGAATTTTTTATGAGCTGCATATGCCAAGAAGATCCGTACTGATTCCAACCTAGCTACAGGAGCGAAGGTTTCTTCATAATCTATCCCTTCTTCTTGATAATATCCTTTCACCACCAACTGAGCCTTGTTACGAATAACATTCCCTTGTTTATCCAACTTATTTCTGAAAACCCACTTCAGTCCAACTACAGACGCATCCTTTGGTGTAGGTATCAACCTCCAAACTCGGTTTCGTTCAAACTCATGAAGTTCATCTTGCATTGCCTGGACCCAATCTGAATGATCAAGTGCAACATTTATAGTTTTTGGTTCGATCTTTGAAACAAATGAATTAAACATACAGAATTCAACTTTAGAGAATAATGCAGTTTGTTTCGCCTTTATTTGAGACCGAGTGAGAACGTTTACAGATGTTTCACCAATTATTTGTTCTTTGGGATGGTCTCTGTTCCATTTCACCAATGGAGGATAATTTGGGTCATATACTGGATCCAATTCAACATTCACTTCTACTTCAGCTTCAGATATATCACCTTCGCCTTCATCAGTTGTGCTTTCGGTCTCTTTCTCCCCCTCGACTGGTGAAGTATAACCTGTGTCTTCACTCAAGGTTGCATTCCCTGTAGGAGTAGAGTTCTCCCCCTCAGTTGTACTACCAATAGGTGGATTTTGAGCCGAACTATCCTTTTTTTCTGAGCCTTTATGAGATGGAGACGAAACTAAATCCTCCCCCTCGAAATATGCTTTGTTTGTTTTTGTGGTTGTTGAACTTTCACCGTGTAATGGTGGATTGCTTTTAGCAGTTAGAGGTTCATTTTCCATCTCTTTAGTGGCATCATCTATGATTTTCTGAAGATTTTCAACTTTGTTATCTGTGGCTTTCGCTTTTGAGGTTGCTGCCTTTTCTGGTTCATCAAACAGTCGCATGTATTATTCAAACAAGTTGGCTATAGGAACCGAGACTTGTCCTGATTCTGGAAAAATGTCTCCCATATCACTTTCTTTTCTTTGGACTTTCTTCATATAGCTGTCGTCGAAGGTGACATAATAAGTTTCTTCAATTCGTTTTGAGCGTTTATTCAATACTCTGTACGCTTTCGACGTAAGGGAGTAACCTACAAAGATTACTTCATCAGCTTTGACATCAAACTTATTTTGGTTCTCTTTCGAGTGAAGATGAAGCACCTTGAACCGAAAATGTGGAAGAACTTGACATTTGGCTTTCTGTTGTTCAGGATCTCATATGGAGTAATTGAGAATCTCTTGTTCAATAGGGACCGATTTTGAGTATAGCACGCAGTAGCAACAACATTAGCCCAGAAGTATAATGGAAGTGAAGCAAAACTTAGCATGGTTCTGGCTGCTTCACACAAAAACGGTTTCGTCTTTCAATAATACCATTCTGTTGTGGTGTATAAGGTGCCGAAAAGTTGTGAGTTATTCCCTTATCAGCCAGAAAACTATCAAAATCATTATTCTTGAATTCCAGACCATTGTCGCTTCTGATATGACTTACTGTTTTCCTCAGCTGTACTTCTATTTGCTTAATGAATGTTTTCATCTTGGGAGTTGCATCTGATTTCTGCTTAAGAAAGAAAACCCAGGTGAAGCGCGAAAAGTCATCTACAATTACAAGAATATACTTACTTCCACCAAAGCTTTCAATAGCTGAAGGTCAACATAAGTCGATGTGCAAGAGTTCAAGAGCTTCAGTTGTCTTCGTGTTGATTCGTGTAGGGTGGCTCTTTCTGCTTTGTTTCCCCATTTCACATGCTGCACACAGATGGTCCTTGTCAAATTTGAGAAGAGGGAGTCCACGAACATGATCACCGAGCACCAACTTATTAATGTCTTTAAATTTTAGGTGCGATAGTCGTCTATGCCACAACCAACTATCATCTATATTTGCCTTTGTTAGCAAGCATATTGCCGGTTTTCCTCGTATGGGATTGAGATTTAATGGATACATCTCTCCCTTACGTTCAGATTTCAACAGAACCTTCTTGGTTTGTTTTTCGATTATTTCTGAGCCCTCATCATCGAATGATACTTTCAAATTTGTGCCCACAACTAATTGTGACACACTAATGAGGTTGTGTTGCAAACCTTCTACGTAAGCCACTTTTCGAATCGTGAAGTCACCATTTGTTATCATGCCATATCCCTTGATTGTTCCAAAGGAGTTATTCCCATATTTCACACAGCCACCGTTTTTCAGCGAACGATATTCTCTTAGTTCTCCCTTCCTTCCTGTCATGTGACGTGAGCAACCACTATCTATGTACCATTCTTCGTCGAACAGCTCGTCACTCATTACCTGCAAATTTAAGCAGATTTAGGAACCCAAAGTTGCTTGGGTCCTTGTGAGTTTTTCACAGAAAAAGGAATTGCAGTAGAAATATCAACCAAGTATGTTCTTTTTACTAATGTGGTTTGATCTTTTCTTTTAATTGTATATACCTTAATTTTTGTTTTATCTTGTTTAAATTTGAATTCGTTGGTTAGTTTGTTTGATGGCCTTTGACTCCTAGGATTAGTTGACGATTGCCTATTATTGTTCCTAGTTTTAGCAGTTAGCTTTTCTTTTCCTTTGAAAGTTGCTTTGCTTTGAGGTTTGTTGTAGCCGAAACTAGATTGAGGACCGAAGCTGGGTTTAACACTGTTAGGGGGACCGAAACTCGACTTAGGACCAAAACTGGATTCAGGACCGAAAGTGGATTTTCGGTTCTTAGACTTGGAATAGTAAGAACTTGGGCCGAATTCGTCTTTTACTTTTTCTTTCCCTTTGTCCTCTGAGATCTTCTTTGGAGGAACATAGTTGGAATTTTGTGAATTCCAGTAACTCTTTCGCTCATTCAAGTTCTTTGCATATCTTTGATTTCTTAAGCGTTTTTGCTCAGCCAGTTCCTTCTGCGATTTGTGCATATTGAAGGTTGCATTTTGCTTCTCTCTTTGGGTTTCGGTTGTTTTTACTGGAGCTTTCGGTTCTTCTCTCTATTCTATAGGAATGTCCTTGGTTCCGCTCGTGCTTGGTTTGTCAGAACCTGAGGGTTTATTTAAGGGTTCAACTACGTATCTTCCTTTAACTCTCTAGGATGTCTGCTCAGATAAGCCTACAATTTCGTCTGCATTATCTATGGGAGCAGACCAGAAGAAATCTTCGCATCCTTCTGCATTATCTTTTTCTACGAAGACTCTTAGTTCTGCGGTTTGTCTAGGAGTAACTCCTTTAGTTGCATATACTTGATTCGGCACGGTTTGAACCTTTTGATAAACCACAGCTTTTTCTTTGAGCTTCTTTTCCTTATCCTTTGCTAGACGAGCAAATTCAACTGAATCTTATGAGATTAATGGTTTCTCATTCTCAGTTTTGCTTTTCGTAAACTCAGAGCAATCAACTATATCTTCTACAGATATCTCGCTCATCTCATCAAATTCAGATGTGTTATCTAAGTCTGTTTTACTTTCAGAGGTTAGTTTGGCATTGGATTGATCAAATGAGTGAATAGTGTCCGATTTGATTTTCAATTTATCATTTTCATCTAAAATGTCTTTTAACATACATTTGTGTTCTTTTGAATCTATGAACGTTTCTATTTTGTCCAGACCAATTTTGTATGACATGGACGTCTCTTCTGATGATACTACTGATTCGCATTCTGCTATTACTTCATCTTCCTTGAATTCAAGAAATGGCAAAATCATCTTATGGATTTTCTTTCCTATCTCACAGCTTAAATGTAATTAAGCTATATTAGTGTATAAACGCTTAACAATTAAACAAAAAACATTTCTCTGTTTCAAAATTTTCAAATTGTCTTTTTGTAAATAAAAACTTTCTTCCCTAGCTTTAACTAATTCTGCCTCCTTCCACTCGATCCACATCCTTCTCTCCTCACTCTTTGAAGATACCCTGCTGAGTTGGTCAGTTAGGTTAGAAATCGCTAAGCGAGTTTGCATGAGACTACCACTTAAGTTAAAGAATTTAAATTTTAATTCATTTAATTCTTCTTCATAAATTGTTAATGGAATTTTAAGTGATTCGAGGATGGATTGTACCTTTTTGATCAACCAATCGCAGTCGTTGATCTGCTTACTGACAGGCTTTGCCACGAAGCATTTGTCTTCATTCAGGTTCGGTTCTTCATCTGCACTTTCGGTTGATGATCCAGCGGTGACCATCAAGCACTTCCCGGCCGAGCCTGCTTCCTTTGCCACATAAGCCCTTCCATGAGTGGGCTTTCTTACTTCTTCATCCTCAGAGTTGGTTGACCATACTTCTACGCCACCGAACTCATCTTCATCAGCTTTTTCCTACACAATTAAAGCATTCATCGTATCTTTTGCACTGTTAGTTGTCTTATTTTTCTTGATCTCTTCCAGCTTTTGCATGTAATATACCTCATCATCTTCCCCGTCTCTCTTCTCAGCCAATTTCCTTAACATAAAATCCTTGGCAAAGTGGTTCTTGTCATGGCAGTAGTTGTAGTCGTATCCCGAGTCTCCAGCAAGTTTCCTCTCACTCTTGTCTTCAGTCTTTTGACAGGAGATCTTCGCTTCATCCTTCGCCTTCTCGGAACTATAACTTCCTTGCCAGTTTCGGTTCTTGTTGACAGGAAATTTTCTTCTAGCAAACTTCTTTGGATCGGTGACCATCATAGCATATTCTTTGTTTGTAAGGTCATATTCCGACATATCCGACTCTTCTTCTTCTTCTGCAACACCCTTTCCTTTTGATATAAGAGCCAGTGATCCCATACATGAGACCACTTTCGCTTCTTTAGTTACTTCACTTTCATGGGACTTAAGGATTCCCAAAAGTTTTGCAAGCGAGTAAGATTTGAACTGCTCATGCGCTTCTACGGTAGAAACCACAGCCATCCATTCGGTTCTTAGTCCGTTCATGAAAGTCACCTTTTCCTCAATTAACTTTCTTTCTATTCCATGCTTGACCATTCTGCTGAGGAGATGATTGAACCGATCGAATGTCTGTATGAGTTTCTCCTCTGGTTTCTGTATGAAAGCTCCAAATTTTGACAGTAACAAGGTTTGAGATGAGTGTTCCAGATCTTCATCAGTTGAATAGAGTTCTTTTAACCTGTCCCAGATTTGTTTAGCAGTCGTGCATGAACCAACTAACCGAAAGGAGTCAGATTGCAAGGAGAATCCTATCATTCACATGGCATTCACATTACATAGCAACTTGTCTTTCTCATCCTATGGCATCTTCTGTTCATCTGCCACCAGCTTGTTGTACTCCTGTTGAGTCTTGACAGTAGTGTTCGTTCCCGAATGAACAAACAGTCCAAGAGTGATGGCTTCCCAGATGAGATAGCCATGATCTTCAGAACCGATCACGTAGTCTTCAAAGTGAAGTGCCCATACTTCATAGTCTTGAGTATAGAGTATGGGTATCCTAGTTGTAGATCCGATGCTGTTTGAGATGTTGATGGGATTTGTTTGCGAATCATCGTGAAACATGTTGAATTTTTAGAATCAGACTATTAAACTAGAGATTAGGGTTTTATCTAAAACAAAGTTGCCTTCGAAACGAAGAAGACGACTTGTTATTTATACGATAAAAGCGGAAACCCTAAGGAATTCTGGATACAGAAGGAATGTGTATTGATCACACAAACTCCTGCTCTGATACCAATGGTTAAAACAAAGTTCTTTCAGGATCGATTGATTCTAAGTACGCAAGCAAGAAAGTACGTAAAGTGAACAAGAATATGGCTTGAATACGTTGTATGCTTCAACACCTCAGAAGAGCTCGATTAAGAACTTCGACTGTAGAGGTGTTTAGGGTTACAAAACTCAAGTGTAATTAATAAGATGTGTAAAACATAATGCATACATGCATGCATATATATAGTCTAACCCTAAGAGATAATCACGGATGGACATGCCCAATCCGGATATATACAAAAAGCCCTAAGATGCAACACAATAAGCCCCAACAGTCTCATCATAGTCAACTCTTGTATTTTGAGTAAAGTCCTTTGCAACCAATCACGCTTTATAAGTATGTACATTCCCATCCATGTCAGTCTTCTTCTTGAAGATCTATTTGCACCCGACTGCCTTACGACCCGGTACATTGTCAACCAAGTTCCAAACTTGATTGTCATACATGGACTGAATCTCGCTGTTCATAGCCTCTTTCCATTTGGCTGACTCAGGGCCTGCCATGGCTTCCTTATAGTTGTTAGGTTCATCCAGATTAATCAGTGTACTATCACTGATCAATGTATCACCTTCTAAAGTAATATGGAAACCTTGATAATGCTCAGGTGTATTCCTAACTCTTGTGGAATGCCTCAGAGGTACAAACTCGTCAATCGGTTCAACATTAGTTTCCTCCTCAGGTTGATGGCTAGTGTTTGAGGTTCCTTCACCGCTTGACTCTTGAAGCTCCTCAATGTAAATTTGCCTCCCAATGTTTCCTTGGCTTATGAACTCTCTTTCACGAAAGACTCATCTCCTTACTACAAAGACCACATTTTGACTGGGTCTATAGAAAAGATAGCCAAAGGATTTCTATGGGTAGCCGATGAAAATACACCGCTCACTTCGAGGTTCGAGCTTGTTGTGAGTCTCACGTCTCACGAAAGCCTCGCAACCCCAAATCTTGATGTGGTAGAATGTGGGAGCTTTCCCAGTCCACATCTCGTGAGGTGTTTTGGCAACCTTTTTAGTTGGAACTAGATTAAGGATGTGGGCAGCAGTCTCTAAGGTATACCCCCAAAAAGAGATTGGTAACGAAGCCCGACTCATCATGGAACGAACCATGTATAACAAAGTTCGATTACACCTCTCAGACACACCATTCAGCTGTGGTATCCTAGGAGGTATCAATTGTGAAACAATTCCACATTCCTTTAGATAGTCAAGGAACTCGATACTAAGATACTCACCAACCCGATCGGATCGGAGCATCTTTATCTTCCTGCCCAGCTGATTCTCCACTTCTTGCTTGAACTCTTTGAACTTTTCAAAGGTTTCTGACTTATGATTGATTAAGTTGACATAACCATATCTACTGTAATCATCAGTAAAAGTCACATAGAAGCGGTTCGCATCCCTTGTGGCGGTTCTGAAGGGTCCACACACATCAGTGTGTATGAGGTCCAACAAACCCTCACCCCTTTCACAAGTACTAGGGAAGGGTGACTAAGTCATTTTTCCAAGTAAACAAGATTCGCAACTATCATCTGACTTTAAGTCAAATGACTCCAAGACTCCAGCCTTTTGGAGTTGGCCTATGCGCTTCTTGTTGACATGTCCAAGACGACAATGCCACAAGGATGCTTTATCCAAACTAATGGAAGAATCAATATGCAATACATTATTTCCTAAGTTGTCTACAACATTCACAGCTTCATATACACCATTACAATGTAATGCTTTAAAGTCAAATACACCATTCTAAAAAACATTAATAGCACTAGTATCATTTATAAAATGGAAAAGTAAACCCTCATTTGTACAAGCCACGAAAAGAAATAATATTTCTCGTCATTTCAGACGAGTAACAACAGTTATTCAAATCTAATGTTAACCCACTACTAAGCAATAAATAGTAAACTCCAATCTTGGTGACAGGTGATGTTTTCCTATTCCCCATGATTAAGTTTATCTTCCCGTGCTGCACATGCTCACTTCTTTTTAGGCCCTGCAAATCAGAACAAATGTGAATTCCACACCCTGTATCAAGGACCCAAGAATTAGTATGTGGTGAGTTGTTAGACATAACAGTATAAATACATGCATGAGTTGGTTTAACCTTCCCATCATTAACATCTTGCAGCTACTTAGGGTAGTTTCGCTTCCAATGCCCCTTTTCTTGGCAATAGAAGCATTGTGCATCTTTTGGGTTGGAAGAGGGAGTAGCGGAACCACCTTTGGTTCCACTCGAAGAGGAGCCATTAAGAGACCTTCCCTTGGTACCCTTCGAAGTGGTTTTCCTCTTCTTTACTTTACCTTGACCGATTGCCAGAACAGGGGCGGTAGTAGGAGTGGGAACAACATTCTTACCTTTGAGGCTACTTTCAACAGTCCTCAAAAGTCCTTGAAGTTTGTTAAGCATGATTTCCTCTTTGTTCATATGATAAGTCCTACAAAACTGATCATAACAAGAGGGTAAGGAGTGTAGAATAATGTTTATTGCTAACTCCTCATCAAAGTTAACATTCAGCTTAAGCAAGCTGTCCACGAATCTTTGTATTTTCTGCAGGTGGCCCGTAATAGACTCTCCATCCTTCATTTTTGTTGTTATCATGGAGGTGATGATTTCATACCTTTCCGGACGAGCACTCTGACGGTATCTTTCCATCAGGTCAAGGTGTATCTTATAAGGGTAGAAATCTTCATAGGATTTCTAGAGTTCTGCTGTCATGGTAACCAACATGATACAAGACACCTTACTAGCATCCTTCTCATGGCTAGTATACTTAGCAATCTCCTCGAGAGTAGCAGACGACTCATTGATAACATTAAGCTCCTTATCGAGGACATATTCCTTGTCCTCATAACGAGTGACCATCCTTATGTTCCTAATCCAAGCATTGAAATTAGTCCCATCAATGATGACTCTCCCACAAAGGTTCATGAGAGAGAAAGAGTCGGTAGGGTTTGAGCCAGAAGCAACATTGTTGGAAGACATCTGAAAAAGAAGAAAGCCAAGTTTAGATTAGATATAAAATCCTTAATAAGTCACCCAAATGAAATATTAAGGCTAGGACCCAACACAATATTTTATAACTTGGAAGAGGGATGTCGTAATCCAAGCTACAAAATATTTGAAGGTAGGTACATGAAGATTTACCAATTTCCACCAAGAAAAACAAAACAAATTATTAAGTTTTAATTGGTTTCAAAACTCCTAGCTCTTTTGAGATTCATTGAACAATTCAATGACATGTTTAAATCTCGAATATGCCCTTCAAGTTTGTGACTCGGATACCGAGGATCACAAAACAAGGTGTGAATAACCATGCAAAATTAACTTGGTACTCTTAACTTTATTAACTAATCGATGTGTCGGTTAACCACACAGGCTCCACCGATTTATAATAAACATTAAGCCACCCTTTTCCACCCTTACTAGTTCATGTTAGTGTGCTGTTTAACCACACACGCTCCACTAACGACTTAGTATGGTACAAAGTGTAATTTCATGGGTTAGCATCAATTTCACATTTTCCAAAAGTAACTAAGATTGGGAATTTATAAAAGTTTAGTTACTTTATAATTATCATTATACTTTTAATGAAGGGAGAATTATAGTCCTATTCTACCCGTTCGGCTAATGACCCTCCACCACTCAAGGAAGAGGTGGGTGAGAGTGGACACCAATTAAGCTGCCATTTTATAGGCAACTACCTTATACCCCCCTTATAGACCAGCTTTATGAATGAGGCCTACTAACGGTAAGATTGACATGATCTTATACATATATATATATATATATATATATATATATATATATATATATATATATATATATATATATATTAACTTATAATACTATATAGTATAAGGGTTGGATTTTAAGCTTTTAAAATTCTAGGGATTGGAATTAAAGTTTTCTAAAGTGACCTTACAAATTCCAAAACTTGAGGGTAAGTTTTGAAACTTTCCAAAACCTTTCAACTTCATAACATATGAGTTTAATAGTTCTTGAAAATGAGACTCTTCATTTTTATAACCTATGACTTTTAACGATCCATTTAAAAGAAAACCTTTGGAATTCCATAACTTGAGGACAAGTTATGGAGTACATTAAAATCATCAAGAACAACAATTCAACTAACAAGAATGTTCAAGATCTTTCTTAAACTCATATGATTAAGATAATTCAAATTAAACAAATTCCATGTAATTTAGATTAATCATATAAACTAAAATAAAGTATGAAATTTTGACAATCACCTTTCAATTGGACAAGCAAGAACATTACCCTCTTGAAAAACAGGTTTCTAGGTTCAAAAAACAGTTTAGGGTAATGATCCTCACCCAATAGCAAGCAAAAACCTGAAATTCTGCACACAGGTGCATCACCACGTCGTGGTAAAGACTGCCACGTCGTGGTGAGCAGTCAGATGCAAAAATGGCAGAATTTCAACTTTGGAAAATTTGTAGCATCAACTGTAATTGAAAACAAGGTTGGGCTCTGATACCACTGATGGGTTTTGAGCATTCTAACACTCCTATGGTGTACATGCAACCCTACAAACCTTGGATCTATCTTTTCTCTTTTATGCATGCATACTTTCATTTTCCAAGGTTTTCATCCTAACTAGCATAACATGAGGTATACGTATTACAAAAAACTAGTAGAATGGCATACCTTTCTTGTAGCTTGGATTCCTTAAGACCTTGTGAGCCTAGCACCCCAAATGTGATGCCTCAAATGCTTCACACAACACCACAACTCTTGAAATAACTTGAGGGAAGAACACTTGTGCACAAAATTCGGCTAGCCATCACTTCTAAGTCTTAGCGCCGATTTTGCTTGCCATGGGGCTCTTTATATAGTGTGCCACATGTAGGGTTACACCATGCAAACCCTAATGTGCATGACTTTTCATTTCCTCCATGATCCATGGGTTTTAACCTCCATGGAGCATCCATGGAGCACTCTATGGGTTTTAGCCCACTCTAATGAATCATGGATCATAAGCTCACTATATAAGAATGAATGATTTACATAATCAATACCCATATATTTAATTAGTCTCTTTTGATCACAAAATTAATTCTTGATCAATACTAATTAAATAATATGATTTCATATTAATATATTTGAACTTATAATATATTAACAAATCACAAGTATCATTTTCTCATTTTATCTATCCAATTGTTCCGATGCCATGCAACCCGAATAGACCATGGTAAGCCGGGTCAAGTACATACCAAATATTGGTATGGACTTAGACACCTTATGCAACAGGTTATTACTAGTACGTTTCCCCTCAACAACACTTACGTATGCATCCTATTTGATAGTGGGACTGAGCGGAGTTTCGTGAGTAATAAATTCAAACACTTACTAAACCAACAACCCCAAAAGCTAAGCGAAGACTTCACGGTGGAGATGGCTAATGGAAAAACCGAAACAACGAAAGACGTTTATGTAGGATGCACGTTAACATTAAACAACCACTCATTTCAAATAGATTTGATGCCAATTAATGTTAGGAGTTTTGATGTGATAATTGGCATGGAAAATCAGCATGGATTGGTTAATCCCTCACCATGCTGATATTATGTGCCACGAGAAGGTCGTTCGACTTCACCTCCCTAACCATGAAACCCTAATAATCTACGGTGATAAACCTGGCACCAATCTTCGTCTTATCTTGTGCATCAAGGCACAAAAATGCCTGCACAAGAAAAATTATCCCTTCCTTGCCCACGTTGTGGATAAAACAAAAGAGGAAATAGACATCAAAGATATCCCAGTGGCATGTGACTTTCCGGACGTATTTCCTGAAGACCATCCGGGAATACCCCTAGAAAGACAGGTCGAATTTCGAATTGACCTAATACCGGGAGCCACATCAATTGCCAAATCACCATAGAGGTTAGCTCCCACTGAAATGCAGGAGTTATCAAGTCAATTAAACGAACTCTTAGAAAAAGGATTCATCAGGCCGGGCTTCTCACCCTGGGGAGCCCTGGTCTTGTTTGTCAAGAAGAAGGACGGATCCTTCAGAATGTGCATCGACTATCGGGAGTTGAACAAACTCACCATCAAAAATCGATATCCTCTCCTTCGGATTGATGATCTATTCGACCAGCTTCAAGGAGCCAGTTATTTTTCTAAAATAGATATAAGGTCCGGTTATCATTAGCTTCGAATCCGGGAAGATGATATCCCAAAAAATACTTTCTGAACCTGATACGGTCATTATGAATTCATTGTTATGCCTTTCGATATAACAAATGCTCCTACAACATTTATGGACCTCATGAATCGAGTCTGCCGCCCATTCCTCGATAATTTTGTAATCGTTTTCATTGATGACACACTCAGCACCTACGCCAGATCTTGGAAACTCTTAGAGCTGATAAGCTATATGCAAAATTCTCCAAATGCGAGTTCTGGATTTACAGTGTGAATTTCTTGGGCCATGTAGTCAGTAAGAAAGGAATTCATGTGGATCCATCCAAGATCAAAGTTATTGAAGGATGGAAGACTCCGAAAATGCCAACGGAGATCAGGCAATTCTTGGGCCTTGCTGGTTACTACGGAACGTTCATTCAGAATTTCTCCAAGATTGCCAAGCCCCTCACCACTCTCATCCAAAAAGGCATACCCTTCAACTGGACTGACAAACAAGAAGCTTCCTTTCAAACCCTGAAGTGAGCCCTCTGTAGTGCTCCGATATTATCTTTGCCATAGGGAACCGAGGACTTCGTAGTATATTCTGACGCTTCAAATCAGGGGTTAGGGTGTGTTCTTATGCAGCGCGGAAAAGTGATAGCATAAGCATCCGAACAATTTAAGATACACGAGGTACATTACACCACCCATGATCTCGAACTGGGAACTGTGGTCTTTGCCCTAAAAATTTGGAGGCACTACCTTTATGGTACAAAGTGCACCATCTTCACGGACCACAAAAGATTCCAGCACTATCTAAATCAAAACGAGTTAAACATGAGGCAACGAAGGTGGGTTGAGCTCCTAATGATTATGAATGTGAGATCAAGTACCACCCAGGCAAGGCTAACGTGGTGGCCAATGCCCTAAGCAGGAAGGAATACTCAGGTCGCTGAGTGAAAACACTAACAATAGCCATCCACTCCCACCAAACCTTACAAATCAAAGAAGCTCAAGTGGAGGCATTGAAGCCGGAAAATGCTGCGAATGAAGAACTGCGTGGAATGGATAAAAATCTTGAAGACAAAGAAGACGGAGCTTACTATTTCATGAATCGAATCTGGATTCCAAAATTTGGGGGATTCACAGACGTGACCATGAACGAAGCTCATAAGACACGATACTCCGTCCACCCAGGTTCCGATAAGATGTACCTGGACACTAAACAACATTATTGGTGGCCGAACATGAAAGCAGAGATTGCCACTTATGTGGCCAAGTGTCTCACTTCTGCCAAAGTGAAAGTGGAATCGGCACTAAGATGAAACCCTCGTTGTTACCCTGGATGAAATCGAGGTGAACGAGAATCTCCTGTTCGTCAAAGAGCCGGTTGATATCATGGACGAGGAAGTGAAGCGTACAAAACAAAGTCGCATTCCGATTGTCAAGGTTCGATGGAATGCTAAACATGGACTGAAATTCACATGGGAATGCGAAGATCAAATGATGCAAAAGTACCCTCACCTTTTCTCTAGCTCTTAGGATTGTTTTTCAAAGGAATTTCAGGACGAAATTCCCTCTAACGGGGGGAACGATGTCACAACTAGAACTATAAGGCTAGGAAATTTTGTCCATGTGTAATTACTTTTGGAGAATTCTTGTAACCCTAAGTATTATGTTATACATGTTATTCATTCACCAACAACAATTCGAATCAAAATTCACACGTGAAGCCCTAAATTTAATTCAATGCACTACACTCACTCAACTTTGGGTTTGAAACCCTAACTTCCTGGTTCAAACTTTTATTGGACCAGGATCCTCTTATTGGGCCTAATGGACCAATAAACCCTCAACTTGATTATTTTGGCTATGAAACCTCATTTGGGCCCTAATTGGACTCACATTCTATAAACAATAGCATTTTGGGCCACAAGACTCATCATGGGCCTTATTGGGCTGAAAACCATCTTCTTTAATTATATGGGCCGAAAACCCATTCCTTCTATCACTTTGGGCCGTAAACACATATGTGGCCTAATGGGCCTAAAATTTCCTTATTGCACCTTATATTTTTGGTTGATATTTAATTCTAGCCCAACATTTCATTTCTTTTCGCCACCATCTCCATTATCGCTTATATATATATATATATATATATATATATATATATATATATATATATATATATATATATATATAGAAAAATTTTAATTAATCTAAATACTTAATACCTTCTTCTTGCATGGAGGTTATCAATGCATCTAATCTCACATACATCTGAGAATCTCATGATTCAAAGTTCAAAGTTCATTCCATTTCTAAGTCTCTCTAAACTTTCAAGAACTCTCTCACTTTTACCTCTTCAAATTCGTGAGTTTCGGTGTGTGCAAGAAGATTACTTCAAGCTTCAGACTTGTGGTAAGATCATATAAACTCATGTTGAATTATTCCATTTTGTGTTAAGGATTTACTCCCATAACTACCTTCATTTCGTGTTTAAGCTTCTTAGAACTTCTTAAGTTCGAAATTCTTCCCAAAGGAACACTCCAAGGCTGAAAACACCTTCATTCTCTTTCATTTCTTCATCAAAACTGAATCCATCACCAAGGTGAGCTTCATACGCCCTTGTTTTTGGTTTTACTATGTTTTAGGGGAGAATACAAGTTGGTTTTGTGTTATATCTAAGTATTTATGCATGCTTGTGTGTATTTTCATGAAGTGTTGTGCAAATATGTTATGAATCTATGTTAAACCCTCATAAACTTGATATATTTCCAAGTCTTGAAGATCTTAGGAAAATAAGTTACTTTATGTAACTGATTATGTTGTTGAAAAGATAAAACATGTTAAAGGATAATTTAAAACAAAAGAAAACCTAATGAGGGGCCATTTATAAGACCTTTACGGTTTTAAAGTGGTCAAAAGAGTCATCTTTTTTATAAAAAGGACTCATTATGACATTTACAGTTTTATATGGGTCAAAAGTGTTATTTTTGACAAAATGGGCTTATTTTGGGCCTTCACGGTTTTAATGGGCTAAAATGGTCATTTTTCATAAAAAAAAGGGGGGCCTTATGTGGGAATTCACGGTTTCATGTGCTTGAAATGTAAATTTTTGGCCAATGGACTTAAAATGTAATTTTTTTTTATCAAAATGAGCCTTATTTACAAATTTTTGGTTTTTAATGGGCTAAAAATTTCATTTGAAATGAAAATGGACATTTGTTGTAGATTTTGGTTTTAGTGGGCAAATAATTAAAATTTGGCAAAAGTGGACTTTTATTGAAAAATCTTTGATTATTTGGGCAAAAAAGGTAATTTCTAAGGAAAATGCGCCTTTTATGTCACTTTGGTAGTAATTGAGCCAAAACAAGCATTATAACAACAAACGGGCTAATTACGTCATTTTCACTTTAATTGGGCCTTGTATACTTATTACATGTTTATTGGGCCTTATTGACCCATTTACACGTTTGATGGGCCTCGTATATTCATTTCATGTTTATTGGGCCTTAAATACATATTTACATGCTTACTGGGCCTTGTGTTCTCATTACATGTTATTTGGGCCTTATAGAGCCGTTGATTTTCTTATTGGGCCACACGACACATTTTATGTTAATCAGTCCAATTACAAACAATACTTGACACTTTGATAAAAACAAATGGTATTTTCATCACCAATGTTTTGTAATCAATTGCATACTCGAAAAATTATTGTTAAATGTTAAACAATGTGATACACCATTCGCGTAAATTTAGTTAAGGTTCTCGTGAGACGTTCTTTCATTCATACCGACCTAATGTACAACCTTAAGTCCTGTAGTTATAACCAGAGTCTCCTGGAGGGAGAACGAGAGTTTGTGTATATATCTATACGGGGTTGATAGCCCCGCACCTGAGTTGTTCGCTACAGCTAGACTAGGCCAGTCTAGGGTGACAAATGTCTTACCTTAAACAAGTCGACGCCCGAAAAACATCATGACAGACAGATTAGTCAAATCAAGCATGGTTATAACGACTCACATAGAGTTTAAAAATACAATAAATTAAGGAATACCTATACTATACTTTTGATACACGTACGAGTTATTCATTTCTATAACACTCGGGTCTTATGGTTTAAAGACTACAACTCTTTTACAAACAGAAATTATCGGATTTTCTAGGAAACAAACACAATACCTTACATTTTACTTACAACAGAAAATATAGAAATTTCTGGAACTCTCTCTTTATACATTTTCTAAATATGAACACACATGCTATAATACAAGATTTGAAACAAAACGCTCAAACAATTTTTCTGGAAAATATCAGATTTTCTGGAGTTTACAAATGATACAAAACTTTTCTTACAAACATGCTTATGAACTCACCAACATTATATATGTTGATCATTTTCAAAATAACTGGTATTCTCAGGGAATCGTTAAGCAGCTTGGTCATCAAGAACACGTGGATTTTTGTGTATTTTTGTTATAATCATACATTTTACATTTGGAATGTAAATTGTAAACCAACACCCTGATGTAAACTATGATGGTTGTTATATTTCATGTGTGATGATGATGTTGTCTTTGATTCAATTATATACATTGTGATGATATTACAAAATGAAGTCACTTAACCCCCGGACGTTTCCGCCGTCTGGTTCGGGGGTGTGACAAAGTATAGGGCACTAACTTTTATAACGAAGTATGTTTCCTTTATAAACCCTATAGTAAATGCATATGTTATTTCAATAGTTGTATTATTCTAATAACGCAACATACTAGGATATAGAAGTTTAAAACGATATTGTTTACTTATAATATAAGTATTAAACAATACTTTTCAACTACTATGCACAGACGAGGGTCAGCCATGAAACACTAGAGGGCAGGACCATTATAGCAATTATGCCTTTCTGAAATCCAACAACCCAAACGACCATTTAAACCAGATTCCACGTACTGTAAGCAGTTCAAAAGTAGCATAATAATATTTTTGTATTATTTAAAATACTTAGTACATGTATTCTCCCCTAAAGTAAGTAAATAAAAAAGAGGGGCCGTAACACTCACCTTAACGAGAAGTTACCGAGTCGTTTTGAAAACCGGGATGTGTATAGACTACCGTGAGCTGAATAAGTTGACCATCAAAAACCGATATCGTTCCGGATATGTATAGACTACCGTGAACTGAATAAGTTGACCATCAAAAACCGATATCCTCTTCCTCGAATTGATGACCTCTTCGATCAACTATAGGGAGCCAGCTATTTCTCGAAGATAGACCTTAGGTCAGGGTACCATCAGCTTCGAGTCCACGAGAATGATGTTTCCAATACAACATTCAGGACTCGATATGGTCACTACGAGTCTGTAGTGATGCCCTTCGGTTTAACCAATGCACCGGCTGTGTTCATGGACCTAATGAACCGGGTGTGTCACCCTTTTCTGGACAAGTTCGTCATCGTGTTTATTAACGACATACTTGTCTACTCCAGAAGCGAAGAAGATTACAAAAAACACTTGAGGTTAGTGTTGGAAACTTTTAGATCGGAGAAACTATACGCGAAATTCTCCACGTGCGAATTCTGGATTCGGAAGGTAGCTTTCCTTGGTCATGTGGTAAGCGAGGAGGGTATACACGTGGACTCGTCCAAAATCAAAGCGATAGAGAATTTGTCGGCACCGAAGACACCCACAGAAATCCGTCAATTCTTGGCTAACTGATAAGGAGACTTGGTTACAGGGGTAGCTCCAGGGATTAGATCGATGCGGAACTCAAATTGACGTTCGGGAGGAATTCCCGGGAGCTCTTCGGGAAAGACATCAGGAAAGTTGTAGACTTCAGGGATGCTCTCGAGGTCTTTAACTTCCTGTTTCTCGTTGACTACATGAGCCAGGAATGCATGGCACTCCTTTCGCAAGAGCTTTTGAGCTTTGATGCAAGAAATGATACGAAGATTTGAACTAAGTTTATCGCCGTAGATCATAAGAGTTTGGTCAGATGGGAGATTGAGACGGATGGCTTTTTCATAACAAGGGATATCAGCATGATTAGGACTCAATCAATCCATGCCAATGATAACATCAAAGCTCTTTATGGAAACTGGCATTAGGTCAATGGGAAAAGAATGATTATTCAGGGTAAGGGTACAGCCTATAAATATATCGTTGGCGTTCTCTTTCTCACTGTTAGCCATCTCGACGGTAAACGTTTCAGTTAATGGTTGGGGATTATGTTTAAGAAGGCGTTTGAATGAATGGCTAACAAAACTTCGTTCAGCACCAGAATCGAAAAGGATACTAGCATAAGAGTTGTCGAGAAGGAACGTACCCGAGACAACGGTGGGATCAGCGACTGCCTCCTCTCGTCCCATAGCTAGGACACTTCCGGTGTTGCCAGCTATTGCCGCCTTGGGGCAGTTCCTCTTGAAATGCCCGACTTCACCACATCCATAGCAGGCCTGACCGACACCCACTCCGGAAGTTTGAGTTGTTGATTGGGTTGGTGCTTTGCAGAATCGAATCGTATGCCCCTTTTTACCACAGTTGGAGCATGACAGTTCTCGGCATGGACCAGGGTTATGGTGGAAGTTACACTTGTTGCATCGGGGAAGGGTACTAGCATACCTACTAGTAGGTGCTTGAGCTGTGGAACCGACGGCATAAGCAGCAGCAGGGGTAGTAGCAGCGTGGACTGTCACCGTTTGCTGCTTCTTCGAGGACTCCTGAGAAGGCTGACTCTTCTTCTTCTTCCAAAATTTTCTTTTCTCACCACTCCTCTTTGTCGGTTCAGGAGTGGTGGCTGCTTCCTCAAGGTCATCACTATGGTCAATCAGAGTTTGCGCTAGGCATTTGGCGCTATCGTAGGTATCTGGCTTCGCAGCTAAGACATTACCCTTGGTTGGCTGGGTCAACCCCCAGATGAACCTCTCAATCTTTTTACTCTCAGGGGTAACCATTCCCGGACAAAGTAGTGCCAAGTCATCGAATCTGGAAGTGTAAGAGGCGATATCGGAACCCTTCATCTTCAGGTTCCAGAGTTCATGCTCTAGTTTCTGCATTTCGCCCCGAGGGCAGTACTCCGCAAGCAGCAGCTCCTTCATGGCCTCCCAACCCATAGCATTGGCTACAGGTAGGGTTAGGGATTTGACTCGGCCATTCCACCAAGTCAGGGCTTTATCGGTGAATGTGCAGGCAGCGAATTTCACCTTATCAGTTTCAGAGCAGGCACAGATTTCGAAAATAGATTCAATTTTCTCGAACCATAGAGTTAGGGTAATGACACCTCCAGTGCCATTGAAGGGTGTGGGTTTCGCGTTCATAAAGTCTTTGTAGGAACACTCCTTCCGGTGTCCACCGGCTACCTTCCTGGTTTTGGGGATGAGTACCACCTCCTGACCTACCTGAACCACCGGGGTTCACATGTGACATAGCGACAGCCACAGCAGCAACAACAGCTGTTTGGAACATGGCGGGGTCAAATGGAGAGGGAGGTGGTGGTGGAGGAGGATTGTTGTTCTTTGAGCTAGGTCTTTTCCTCAGAGGCATCTTGATCTAAAATGATCAGAAAAGAGAGGATTATAAGTCCTCTGAATTGAATCAAGAGATATGGAACAAGAGATATCTCATTAGAGCAGATAAACTGTTCTACTAAGCGATAAGCAGGAAAAAGTTATCAAAGAAGATAAATTATCACTAAAGAAGGAATGAGTAGCAACACTCGGAATGAATTTCTACAACATATTCGGTTTTGGCTAAAATACTCCCATAGTATTTTATGTTTCGCTGCGACGACGTCTCATTGTTTGGGTATTAGGTAAGTTTTAGGCATGCTGCACACCACAGTCACTCCAAAGCACATGTTGGTCGTGTCTCGAATGAATATAGTTGATCAGGCTATATTGACCCTAGACACGACTACATAACTGCCCAGGTTTAACCACAACGTACAACACCCAATTACTTATGTTTTGTTCTACCCGTAGTTACGGTTTCTGGCGGTTAGGTATACTTGCATATTTTTGAAAAATACTTATATTTTAAAGTATACTTTTAGTTCAGAGCACTTCGGCCCCTTAGTGTTTATAGTCTTATACCATGTAAGGTTTGGTATACTTGGTTCACTATAAACAAGGGCTCTGATACCAATCTGTCACACCCCAAAACCGGTGGCGGAAACGTTACGGGGCGGAGGACGTCATGTAAAGTATCATAACCAATGTACATAGTAAGCATAGTAAACACAACCATTACATTACATAGGAAATTTACATTTGTTTGAAAAGAAAAGTAATACATATTTTATCTATACAACAGTATAACAAAAGTAAAGACGAGACTTCTATACGCTCCATCTTCTCTAAAAGATTGCGGGATACCTGTCTAACGTTGACCTGAGAATACAAGCAGTTTTAGAAATATCAGCATAAAGTTGGTGAGTTCATAAGCGGTTGGTTTCTGTAAAAGAATAAGTTTCCTTTGGTTTTCTGAAAAAGTTGTGCTATCTAAGAAAATCCCATATTTTCTTATAAGAAAAGTCTAGTTATCCAATGTTACACAGTTTGGTTAAGAACAGTTAAGTTATACCAGGAAAAACCCTTATTTTCCTAAAATTTGGTGGTTGGTTATCGATCCGGAATGAAGTGTACAAGTATCTACCATACTTGTAGCGTTAAGAGAAGTATTCTGAAAGCCTGGTTATCCTTGTAAATTGCATTAGTTTTAACACGAATATAAAACTAATAAGTATGAAGTAAACTAGTTACTAGGTTCATTATTACTAACAAGTAAATCTCTGTTATCTAAATTGCGAGTTCCATAACCATACGATAGACTAGATATGGCAATAAGAAGTCCAGTATCATTTTATGACTTTTGTCACCCGTAGACCTGCCGGTCGCACTATAGCTAGCAGCAAGGTGCGGGGTACTCAGCCCCGTATAGATCTATACACTCAAGTCACGCTCTCTGTCCAGGAGATTCTGGTTACTGGGGCGGTCCTCCACTCGCGTATCTCTGTGGAGTGTTTCAGAGGACGTGTCTCCAATTTTTAAGAATAACAAATTTACAAGTAATAATGCGGAAAAATCCTATTACAAAGGTGGTCCTCCACTCGCGTATCTTTGTGGACTATTACCGAGGACAAATCAAAAGTACTAAACTAATGCTTTTAACAGTAATGATGTGGAAAAATCATTTGTGAAATATAAAATATAACATTTTATAACGAGTTTCACAAACAGTTTGAAAACTAACTCTACAAGTTAAACGGTTGGTTAATACGGTTTCCAGTGTTAAAAGCATACGAAATATGAAACATTTCAAATGAAATAATAAGTTCGAGTACAAGATTTCCTTGTATTTTTGCTTGTATTCCCCCCTGAAAACATTGAAAACACGGAAAAAGGTGTAGGGGTATGAACTCACCAGTCGAGAAATGTGTCGGATAGGAATCTAAGTGTCAGTTCGGGGCTTGAAAACACGCGAGGTTCCTATGTAATATGAAGAGATACATAATTGTATCTAATTAGACCTTGAACTACTAATTAAATAAGAATATACACTCCGAGACGCGAAAACACTTCATATCAATTGTTAGGAGTGGTCCGGGTTGCATCTAAGGAAGTGTAAGGCCTAGATATGGAGTTTGCTCTTCAAGAGTAAACTCCTAAGGGAGATTACGGCCTAATGACCATATCCCGATGAGTTTACGGTCGTAAAATCATGGGTGGAGTGTTCTTGGATGCTAAATGGCCTTACAACACTTGTGGAATTAGGCTAGGCTCAGTTCTAAGGCATTGGAAGGGATTAAACCATCAAAGGGACCATTATGGTGAGTTTACGGCAGTAAACATAGATTTTACAGCCGTAAACTCTTACTTACCCTTTTCTTTTGTGTTTTGGTGGTCCTAGGTTAAGCACAATTGGTTCTAGTCCAAAGTACAAGCCATGGAAGGAAGTTAGGGCACCATTTGACCTCTATAGAGGAGTTTACGACCCAGGAACCATTCCTTGGGGGGTTTACGGCCGTAATATCCTAAGGGGGTGGTTTCTTTCATGTTTAAGGTCCCTAACACAATGGTGGTTGATTCTAGACATTATTCCAAGGCTTAGGAGGTGTTTAAGGGGCATTTTAACACCTTAAAAGGTGTTTATGGCCTTAGAAGGGGTGTTTACGGTCCAAGCATGCTCTTGGGCCATAAACTGATGTTTACTCCCCAAATGTTAAGATGTTGGTAATCCAAGTCCATTCATGAAAGCCCCTAAGTCATATCTAAGCTCCAGAAGTGGTTTGGAAGGGTTTTGGAGCTCTAAAACCCCATTTAAGGGTGTTTACGGTTTGGGAATGTTCTTGGACCGTAAACACATGTTCTTGGTCCTTTTGAATGATTCAAACACGAATTTGAAAGCTAAACATGCTAAACTATAAGCTAGGAAGGATTTACTTACCAAATTGGAGCTTGAATGAGGTGATTTTGGATCAAGGTTTGGATTTGTAGAGAGAGAGTAGTGAGAGAGAGTGAAAAAGCTTCAAATGAGGTCCTCTCAGCTTTATATATGGTTTGAGTTTGAGACCCGGTCGAAATCTACCCGATACTGACGTTAAACGAGGCTTATGGTCGTACCCGATTTAGTTGTCGTAAGCCGACGTGGTTGAAACTAAAAAATTTTCCAATTAAAAATTGGGATGTTTTAACGTGTTTCAAATGGGTTTGGACACTCATGAGATTATAATAAAGGTCTCAATTTAATTAACTTAACCCAAAAGTTAACGGAAAAATTGGAAATACAAACGGTTTTATTAACGGGAACGGGTTATAGTGATGGAATAAATTACAAGTTGTCACACATAATCATACATAAACAGGCCGGCATTGGTGCCTTCGACCCGTTCCTACTGGAGGAAAACTTACCTCTCAAACTGGATGTTGAACTTGTGCGTGAGGAATCTCTGTTGGCTGCTACCCCGACTCCCCGGCTAACTCTATAAAATAATACTTAGTCAGAAAACTGAAAATCCATCTAAGGAAAAAATGACCATTTTACCACTAGTCAAAGTCAATGCTCTGCTCAAAGTCAACATTCTGAGTTGACCAACTCGCTGATTCAACCTTTCAACTCGTCGAGCTCTTTTAACTAAGAAATCCTGAAATTGCGACTCAACTCGCCGAGTCATTCCTCCGACTGGTCAAGTCCTAACGAGCTGCTCGTAGTCGCGACTTGGCGAATTAACCCGTTAAGTCCCTCTAAAGATTCGTTGAGTTCTACCATAAATTGGAACGGGACAACACGACCCGACTCGTCGAGTTCCCTCATGGACTCGACGAGTCCCTCTGTCTGTTTGGCCATCTTAACAGATTAAGCCCCTACACTTCAGATATAAGTCTCAAACTTCATCCATAAACTGGAAATAGCCTCTTAATCGTAAAGTTTCCAACTTTACCCACTCCCAATCTTTCTTAATGGGTTTAGCTCAAACCCTATCTCCTTAATACATAGTTCTTTGGTCTAAAATCCGTATTACTTCTACCTAAGGCAGGAGAACCAAGATCTAGGCTCTAGACACCCACCAACCTCGTAAAGCATCAAACTTTACTTCAATGCATGGCCCTTTGGGGCTTAAAAGGTGTAACAACCCGTTGTTTTAAGATAATAAAACTCTAGACTACAAGCATGTTCAAGTAAAAATGAAAGGCCCTGGATAATGGTTTGGTCTAGGTATAATAGTTAGTGATAGGGGTTGTGTATGAAATCCGATTTTCTCTATAGTTTGCGGTTGTGTATGTGTTTACGGCCGTAAACTCCTTACGGCCGTAAACTCCTCACGGTTGTAAGTGTCTATAAATAGGGTGTTGTGTCAGACTTTTAAGGTTGTTGATGCCTTCGTATTTTCCACCGAGTTGTATCTGACGTTTTAAAGCTTTAAGGCGTATACAAGCTTGGTTTGTTCTTTATTTGCTTATTATTTCGTCTTGTGCATTTGCTATTTGTCTTTGATCATTGGTAGATCCGTTTTTCGGACTTTACAATTGGTATCAGAGCGAGACCAGTGTCAAAGGCATCGTACAGTTGCGATTTTGTGCGAAACGATCTTCACAGCGAAAAAGGGTTTTTATTCCAGTCGAAATTTGTGATTTCAGAAGCTTCCGGTCCGAGCTTACGGCCGTAAACATCGAGTTCACGGCCGCAAGCTCTTCAAGCTCATATACCGCAAACAAATCTCTTCTCCAGTGAATCGAGTTCTTGATTTAAGGCTGTTAATATTAAAAATCATATTTTATTGCATTCAATCATTAAAATAAAATAAATTTTTGACAGAAAAATCATTGATACTAAAAGATTGGCCGTAAATCGATTATCAGATAATCGATTTCTGATCAATTTTGCTTAAAAATTTCTGTTTCAGAGTTTGGCAAGTTCACGGCCGTAAACAAGGAGTTTATGGCCGCAATCACTTCTCGGCAGTAAATTAATTTCGAAGGTTAATTAATTAATTTTCGGAAGTTAGCCATCAACAACAAATATTTTTTTCTGAAAAATAAATCTCTTTAAATCGAAAATTAAATTTTATTTAATAATTAATTAATTTTAATTTAAATAAAAATGGAATCACAAAATCCTAATCAATATCAAGAACTCGATGCTGTGATGGGTACCACCACGTGCATTCCAAGGCTCATGTCCGCTGATGGTTTCCCCGAGTGGAAATACAGAATTGAGAAGTATATAAAGATGAAAGACTTCAAAGTCTGGAAATGCATCATAAAGGACCCGATCAGAATCACCACTACAGTTGCAGGACAGGTGGTGGACAAGAAAATCGAAAACTACACCGATGAAGATTTCGAGATCATCGAGGAACAAGAAAAGGCATTGGCCATTTTAACTATGGCTCTCTCACCAGACACTGCTCAAGGATTCAGGGAATACACTTCTGCTAAAGCATTATGGGAGGCACTGATTGAGGTGTATGAGGGAAACGAGGATATGCGAGAGAGTCGCCAAGACATGTTAAGGCAACGATTTAACATGTTCAACTATGTGCCTGGAGAGACTCTTGAAGCCCAGCTGCAGCGATTTACAACTCTCAACACGGAGATGACAGTGGCAGGTATCTTTTATACAAAGTCTGAGATTAATAAGAAGCTACTGAATGCTCTCCCAAAATCTTGGGACATGAATGTAGCTGTAATTAAAAAGACTAAAGATCTCAATCGCCTTAACCTAGCTGAAGTGATGGCTGTCATCAAAGCATGTGATATTGATGACAAGCAAAGAGAAATAAATCATGTCAATTCATACTCGGCTGCAAATCTTGGCATCTCATCTAATAATGCTCTTTCTTCATTTTTTTATTCATCTGCAGGCTTATCCTTCACTGCTCCTTCTCAGGCTCAGATGCTCTCTCATCCATCTGCTCCCTCTGCCTCAGCTATACCCCAGCCACAGAACCAAACATTCTTGACTGCTCCTTCAAATGTGGCTTCCTCTTCAAAGGGAAAGGAGCTTGATGAAAACCTTGTCTTTGCTGCAGGGCTAGTCAATTGCTAGAATGCACTTGTAGCTGGGGAGCTTCCTCCTCAATTGTCATTTGCAGATCTTGATCAAATTCATCCAGAGGACGTTGAGGAAATGGACATCACATGGCAAATTGCCATGGCAGTCTTTAGGGCAAAACAGTTTGTCAAAAAGACAGGGAAGAATAATTGGGGAATGAGCGCTGACAAGAAGGTTGGATTCAATAAAGGAAAGCTTCGGTGCTTCAACTGCCACAAGCCAGGACATTTTGCTCGTGATTGTCCACATCCCGATAGAAGAGTTAATAATGACTGAACAATAGTTGCAGTGGGAAACAACCGAAGCAGTGGTCAACCGAACAATGAGAAGGCTATGGTTGCACAATCGTTTGACTGGGAAGATCAAATACAAGCTCTCAACATCTCTGGACCAGAAAATGCTCACCTGGCACAGGTAAGGAATGATACTCTAGCAGGGATTGTTGCAGCTGAGGACAGCGTGATGAAGCTTCAGTTTGCCTTGATGATATCCTCTTCTCATGAACCTAACTCATCCAAGGTAAGTCTCCCATCATGTTCTCAGGCTTGTATTGATTATGTAAAAACCTTACATGATAAAATTGAAACTTTAGAAAGCAAACTAGATAGCCTTAAAATCCTTCGTGAACTAAATGACAAATTAAAAAGGG
This sequence comes from Lactuca virosa, assembly GCF_052849685.1. NCBI lineage: Eukaryota > Viridiplantae > Streptophyta > Magnoliopsida > Asterales > Asteraceae > Lactuca > Lactuca virosa. The sequence goes on from NC_136426.1 coordinate 200,864,503, forward strand.
ACATAGAAGACCTTAGATATGAAGGATATCAACTTAGAAAAGGTCAGAAACCTCTTAAGGCTCAACTAGAATAAAAAATAAAGGACTTTAGAAAACTCCAGGATGACTACAGTAATAAATGTGAAAACTATGATTATGTAGTAAAACAAAACGCAGAACTAGTGGCTGAAATTGAATCTTTAAGTGGTAAATTTGATACTGCCAAGCTTGATGTTAGAAAATATGATCATTCAAGTGAGTTAGTTGCAAATATGATAGATCACATCATGAAATTTAAGAAAAATCAATCAAAAGGTCTAGGATATAATAATGTGCCACCTCCCTTTAATCATTCATATCTGAATAAGCCACTGTCCAAAGAAGAGATTGCTAATGAATCTTTTATGGTTTATGGCAAATCTTATGGTTTTGTTTCGGGAGGATTTATTAATGTTGAAAGTACTAACATTTCTACTTCTCCTGCAGATCAATCCTTGAATCAGTCACAACACGAAGTTGAAGGATCTGTGTCTGAACATAAAACTGAGTCCAAACCTAAAGTTTTAGTTTTAAATAAAGACAATTCTTTTTCAAATGTTTTAAGTGACAATAATTCTTGTGGTGTTTTTGATTCGTCTGATACTGTTTTTATTTCTTCTGCTACCGTGGTTGTTACTTCTGATACTGTTTTGAGTGGTTCTCATATGTCTGATAAATTTTTGAACAATTTGGTTGACAATTTGAATGTTTTTGATAAAGATGTTAAAACACCTCTAGTTTGACAACCCTCCACCATTATAGCACCCTCACTTGCCTCACAACCTAATAATGTTGCTTGTTCTTATGAGAGAAGCAAGGGTGTTGGTAGGGAAAACAAATCTGATCAATGCAGTACAAGTTCTAACAATAAGAAGCAGATTTGTTTTAATTGTGGTACTAGTGGTCATATTGCTAGAAATTGTCTTAATCGAATGTTTGTGAGTTATAATCTTCCAAGAGGGGAGAACGAGTTCAGAGGAAGGTCCTTAAATAGAAACTCCTCTAGAAGTCGCTCTCGAAATGATGATTGGGCAGATGAACGAAATAGAAAACGGGCTATTTTTCACAGACATAAAAAGGTTTTTAATCACCAAGTCCCAGGCAGTCTGCCGAAAAGGAGCACAGCCACGCCAAGGTCAAGCTCGTCACAAAGCAGTAGTGGGTCTTCAACCAACTCTGGTAGAAGTCACACATGCTTTGAGCAGATTCTCAAGCATACAATGACTAAGTCAGCTGGGACATTTAGAAAACCTAATTATAAATTGATGCCCAAACCTGCTCCCAATACATCATTTGTGTCCTCAGAGAAGTTTAAATGTAATAAATCTGAAAAGGCATCGGGATCACCCAGGAAGATCATGACCTGGGTGCCCGAATCTAATTAAACCCGCACATTTTGTAGGGACAATTGCGGGGAAATGTCGTCAGACCCTGGTTCGTCGACAGTGGCTGTTCCCGGCATATGACGGGAGATATCGCCCAACTGCACAACATTCAATCATTTAATGGGGGATATGTCTCTTTTGCGGGTGGAGACTGCGGTAAAATCACTCAAAGGGGAACCGTATCAAATGGAGTTCTAAGTTTCGAAAACGTGAACTTCGCTCCCGAGTTGAAACATAGTCTGTTAAACGTTTCTCAGATCTGTGACAAGGGCTATTCTATGCATTTCACTGACAAGGAATGCATGATTCTAAAGACAAGCTTTGTCATCCCAGAAGAGTGGATTCTCGTAAAATCAAAAAGGGATGAGAACGCCTATATCATTGATATGAATAGCAATCTCCCAGAACAAGTCACGTGTTTATTCTCCAAAATCTCCGAGCAAACTGCAATGCTGTGGCACCGAAGATTAGGTCATGCTAATGCCAAGAATCTAAATCGTCTTGCGAAGAATGAGATGGTCCGTGGCTTGCCCGTCAAGGACTTTATTACGTTTGAAAAATGTGTGTCGTGCGCTCAAGGAAAGCATCATCGAAAGCCGCACTTGCCAAAACAGGTCAACTCAATCAGTCAGGTTCTTCAATTACTTCACATGGATTTGTTTGGTCCAGTGAACGTGCTAAGCATCAACAGAAGTTCTTACTGTTTAGTTGTGATTGATGATTTCTCACGATTTACGTGGGTTTTCTTTCTATCCAACAAAGCTGGCGTCACTGAATTGATCAAGAAGTTCATTGTACTTGTTGAGAATCAGACCAATCATAGGGTGAAGGCGCTTCGTACCGATAATGGAACAGAGTTTAAGAATTCTGTTCTCAATCATTTCTGTGCTGAAAAGGGTATCCTGCGTCAATTTAGTTCAGCTCATACACCTCAACAAAATGGTGTTGCTGAAAGGCGGAACAGAACACTCAAAGACGCTGCAAGAACGATGATGTGTGACTCAAAGCTGCCAGTTTTCTTTTGGGCTGAGGCGATAAACACTGCCTGTTATATTCAGAATCGAGTGCTTATCAACAAAGCTCAAATGAAAAATCCGTATGAAATTTACTATGGACACAAGCCGTCAGTCAGTCATTTCCGAGTATTTGGCTGTCCTTGCACCCTTCTTCACCTAGATGCCAACCCGAAGTTTAATGCCAAAGCCGATGACTGTTATTTTGTAGGGTATGCTGCTCGCACCGCTTATAGAGTCTACAATAAGAAAACCAAACAGATTGTGGAATCCTATGACGTGTGTTGGTTGGAAGAGAATGAGACAGACACAAGAGTGGGTCCGGATTGGTTGTTTGATTATACGTCACTTTTCAAATCCTTAAAAGTGTATTCAAATGATGTATCCAGAACTAATTCGCATTGGAAGAGCATTTCTGAAGATGAAGACGAAGAAGTTGTGTACAAGCCTGTATCTAAATCCTCTGCTTCATCAAAAGGGAAAGCTAAAGCTTCACTTGAGGGAGAGACCTCTGGTTCGTATAAGGGAGGATCTCCTGCTGCATCTGAGGGGGAGCCTTCTGTTTCACCTGAGGGAGAACCTTCTGCTGCACCTGAGGGGGAGTCTTCTGCAACATTTTCGGGAGAGTCCTCTACTACTCCTCAAGGGAGCCCGTTCTTGGAACATGATAGTCCTCAATCAGTCCATACTGATTCTTCTGATGCTGGAACGACACCTCATATATCTATAGAGAAAGAGTTCATTCCAAACGATGCTTCCGCTGTCTCCTCAACCTTTATGGAATTACTCTTTCCTGATCTTATTGCAGATGAGTATGTCGCAGAACCATCTGGTGCTGCCCAACCAGCAAATGAAGGAGGTATCAACATTCACACTCTTCCTGTTTCTCTAAATGACATCAGCCAAGAAATACCTTCAAGAGTTCAACGCGATCATCCGATCGAAAACGTCATTGGCCAGTTAGATGATGGTGATAAAACTAGAAGCCATAGTGGAGACGTAAATACATGTTTGTATTCTTGCTTTATCTCTCAAATTGAGCCCAAGAATGTAGAAATGGCTCTAAACGAACCTAGCTGGATGAATGCAATGCATGAGGAATTGCACCAATTTGAAAAACTCGGTGTTTGGAAGTTGAGTTACCGAAGGGAAAAAAGTCTCTTGACACACGATGGGTCTATCGTAACAAGCAGGATGATTCAGGGGTTATTGTGCGAAACAAAGCTCGATTGGTAGTTCGTGGGTTTCGACAAGTCGAGGGTCTTGACTACACTGAAGTTTATGTTCCAGTAGCTCGCCTGGAGGCTATTCGTATCTTCCTAGCGTATGCGTCGTATATGAACTTTACTGTTTTTCAAATGGATGTCAAGACTGCCTTCTTGTATGGCAAGGTGAAGGAAGAAATCTACGTTGATCAACCTCTAGGGTTTATCGACTTGAAGTATCCTAATCGTGTCTACAAGCTGGACAAAGCGTTATATGGGCTGCATCAAGCTCCTAGAGCATGGTATGCAACCCTAACAAAGCATTTGCTCGAACATGGCTACACTCGCGACACTATCGATCAAACATTGTTCATAAAGCACGTCGACAAGGACCAGATACTCGTACAAATATACGTCGACGAGATAATCTTTGGATCAACGAGCCAACAGCTTTGCAAGGAGTTCGAAAGTGTAATGAAGAAACGATTTGAAATGAGTTCCTTGGGAGAAATGACCATGTTTTTGGGGCTTCAGGTTAAACAGAATTCAACCGGAATCCTGCTACATCAAGCCAAGTATGTGGAGGATATTCTTGAGAAGTTCGCGCTTCACGATGCTAAATCTGCTTCTACACCGATCGCTGAACGACCTCTTCTGACTCCAGATCCTGAAGGCGAGTCCGTAGATCAAACTCTCTATCGATCAATGATCGGATCGCTGATGTATCTTGCTGCTAGTCGACCTGACATTATGTTTGCAGTCTGTCAATGCACACGCTATCAGGCTAATCCTAAACTTTCTCATCTTATTGTTGTTAAAAGAATTTTTCGGTATATCAAAGGAAGCCCTAAATTGGGCCTTTGGTATCCAAAGAATTCTGAATTTGATCTTTATGCTTTTACTGACAGTAATTATGGAGGCTGTGAGCTTGACAAGAAATCAACTTCAGGAGGATGTCAATACCTAGGTAACAGATTAGTTTCATGGCAATGCAAGAAGCAGCACACTGTCTCGACTTCAACAGCAGAGGCAGAATATGTTGCTGCATCAGCTTGCTGTTCTCAAGTTATCAGGATCCAACATCAGCTGTTGGACTACGGTTTGAATTACTTAGAAACCCTTATCTATTGTGATAATGAAGCGGCAATTCAAATGGCTAAGAACCCAGTCCAACACTTTAAAACCAAGCACATCGACATTAAAATTCATTTTATCAGAGACTGTTATGAACGATCTTTAATTCGGATAGAACATGTCCACACTGATAACAATGTGGCGGACTTGTTCACAAAGCCATTTAACAAAGCTCGCTTCGATGTGCTTGTGGGATTTCTGAAAATGATACGTTTTGAGGATTAAGTTTTTTTTTATTTTTCTTTTCTTAATTTGTTTTATTTTTTTTGTTTTTTTTATTTGTTTACATTTTCATTTTTTTGTTTTAGGATAGTTTAAATTTGCGCATTATTTTGTTTCGTATTCTCACCCATGCACAAATTTAGGGGGAGAAATAATAATCCAAAAACAACAAAAAATTAAAAAATAATAAAAATCCAAAAATAGCGTCATTTCTGTTCAGCATTTTAAAATTTATTGTTGACAACTTCGGTTGTAAGTATTGTGATGGGAAATGAAATCAGCTAGTGATAACGGACAATCTAAATCGACGTAATGTAGCTAAGTTGAATCGTCTATGCTCTGTATTCGATGTGCTGGTAGGCATGAAAGACTTTAAATGGACTTGACTAGGAAAAGTTGAACCTAATAAATTTTATGGACTTGACAAGCTTTGACCTAGTTAGATCCGTTTAACCTGATATCACGACGCTCGGATAGGTTGAGCAGGGAGATATACATGGGAATCTATCGGTTACACTAAATAACCCGTATCTGGAACTGTAGAGTCACTTTTCCTCGATGTGCGGATTCTGTCCTTAATTCTGGTTCGATGGGGCGACTGGTAAATTCCGATAAATTAGGTATGTAGAATATCATTTTCTTTCTTTCCTACTGTTAGTCATATGCTGCACCCTTTGCGTGATTGGAAGAGATCCGACCTGGATTACAGCATATGCAACTCTATTTCTCTGCATGTGATATCTATGAAATTTCTCCTATCTGTTAGCCATATGTTGTCTCCTTTGCGTGACCTCAAATCCGACCTGGTACATAGCATATGCAACTTTCTACTTCTCAACCCCTCTAAAGTGATAAGTTATTTAATTCTAAATCTATCTTCTCTCTGAATGGTTGTCTGCTCACCCGGTGTAAGGAGTACTCTGGAAGTTCTTGATGGCTGGGGCTTATCAGGAAGTGGGAAACACGTTCTGGTACACTTAAAATTGAACACATACAGGTTGTCTATAGATCTCGCTGCTCGATTTAGGTGGACAACAATATCCCTGGTTGTAGTCAGTTAAATGGTCATAAGGTAAATTTATTTAAGATTTAGGATTTATCATAGTAATAGATATTTATAATTAGATATATGCCTGAATCTTGTCATTGGTAAAATGTCCAAAACTATTAAAATTTTTCATGTTTAAGTGGACCACAATACTGACAATCGATCAGACGGAGATGTGAAGATAAGGGTACCGAGAAGTGAATAAGATTGTCCAATAACTTTGATCCAAGCATCGCAAAAGTAATAGTGGTTAAGTTTTTTTTTTTTTTTTTTTTTTTTTTTTGTTTTGTTTTGTCAAAATTTTATTTGAATTTTATTTTTACTTTTAAAATTTTAATTTTAATTTTTTTAATTTTTAATTTGCAATTTTAAAATTTTATTTTATTTTGTTTTATTTTTTTTTACTGTTTTAGTTTTAATTTTATTTTGTTTTGTTTTTAATTTTCTAGCAATTAAATTGTGTTTTGTTAGTTTTATTTTTATTTTATTTTTATTTTTATTTTCGAAATTATTTTAAATTAATCCTCAAAGTTTTTTTTAATTTTAATTGTTGGAAGTTGAAAATACTGGGTAGTTATCAAGTAAGAGGGTAAGTGAAGGTGAAAGAGGGTAAAAGGAGTTCACTGCCGGAATCTCCTCATTCACGAGATTCCGGCCGCAAACACCCCTTCAAACCCTCTCAATTGATTTTCGAAAAACCGTTTACATCATCACAAAGGTAATCACTTCTAGATCACGAATATGTATTTTGTTTCGATTTTCACCGTGCCATTATGTCGGAAATCGCAAAAACAGATCCGACGGAGCTTACGGCCGTAAGCTCCGGCCGTAAACTCCAAATGTTTGCGATTTGGTTTTGTTTCTAATTTATCTTGATGCTACTGATCTTTACATTTACATATCTTCAAACGTTGTGCATCAATTCGTTGTGTAGGATCGTGGTTTGGCAATTTTTCGGTTAAATGTTCTTCGGCCGTAAACTCTGTGTTTACGGCCCTGGAACAACGAGTTCACTGCCTCAATTTTAATTAATTAAGAAAATGAATTGCAATGAGTTTACAAAAGGTTTCTTAGGCCGTAAACTTCGAGTTTACGGCCCAAGAACCGTGTTTACTGTCGGAGTTATTATAAATTAAATCTCATAATTTTTTTTAGAACCTTGGCCGTAAACATGTTGTTCAACTCATGTTTGTTTAAAAAAAAATTAATTAAAATTTTATTTTGATCATATTTTTGTCTAGAATATTTTTTTTTGGGTCAAAATAAATTTTAATTTGAGGTTTCTTACAGTTTGTGTTTGAGTGCAGACAATAACGAACTTAAAATTTGCAGATATACACAACCTTGCAATTGTACTCGCAGATCCTCCAGCTATTCATTATGATATGCGTTCGATGATTCATCGGTTGCGTGAATGCTGCTTAGCATCCGCAATCACAGTCAATCCGGTGGTGTATCAAAATTTAATTCGCGAGTTTTGGGCGACTGCTAAGACATACATGGATGATGATGGCAATTTTACCGTGAAGGCAAAAGTTCAGGGTCGAGAGATTGTCATTGACGAAGGCTTTATTCGTGAAGCATTGTTGATTGATGATCAACCCAACTTCCCAACAGAAATTGGAATCGAAGATGCTTAAAGAATTCTGCGAAGAATGAGTTATGAGGGAACCTTTCCGCCGACACTGAAAAAGTTGTTACATCCATACTTGAGGTTTTTGGCACATGTTTTTGTTAGCTGCATCTTGGGAAGGAGGTCTGGAGCAGACGAGATTTCTCAGCGCACAACTGGTGCACTGGTATCTCTTGCTGCTGGCATAAGATTCAATTTCTCAAAGTTCATCCTTGATGAATTTGTTATCAACATCAGAGCCTCTACCCGAGATACTTTTCTGTTGTATCCCCGGTTCGTATAAATGTTCATCAACATTCAGTTTCCCAACGTAAGGAAGGAGGGAGAGACATTAGATATGAAGTCCTTGGGTCCCCACACGGTGGGACTCGTCAAAAAGAATCGAAAAGGCAAGTTTATATTTCAAGGACTGTATCCTCTGGAAAAGTTTGGCAAGTTTACAAAACTGGATGAACCAACAGAGTCTTACGAGTCGTCCGAGCAAACATCCTCGGAGCAAGCATCTGCTGAAAAATCATCTCCAAACAATATTGTTATCGATGTATCAGAGGATGAAGAAACCGAAAAAGAAGATTCACCAACTCCTAAAGCTCAAACTGTCTCAGAACATGAAAAGGAGTTGAGTGATGATCAAGTTGGTGGAGAGATGCATGTCGGTGAAGAGAGAAATGATTCATTTAGTGATCTTGATTTAACTGGTTTTGATCGTGATGATATTGCAGCTTCTTTGGCGAGCAGTGCCAACATTGTGTCTCATGAAAATCTTGACACAATTTTCAACAATGTCGATGATGTTGTTCTAAAAACAACTGAGACAAGGAAATCAAGCGAGACATTTGAAACTCGAACTCCTACTTCAAAGAAAATGGTGTCTACTTCTATTCCTATGGAGATGGTTATAGGATGTTCCCCTCCTGTATCCGCTTCTCCTACATCCGAACCATTCATGAGTGTGTTTACCCCAGAATCTGACCAACCTCAATCTAAGAGAACAAGACTTGATGTGAGGCAATCTGAGCTAATCGCAAGTTTGGTTAGCGGTCTTCCTACCCCTCCTGTCACTACTACTACTACTAGACTCACCACTACCAAGATGTTCCCTACTGGTCCAAGTTCAGAATTTCATGTTGCTGGTCCCTCTGCACCACCCGGTTTCTCAGTTCCTAGATATAATCGGGATGCTGCTTCTGAAAGGCAGGCACTGCACATGGCAGAAGAACAACTTCTATCGCCAGGCCCTCGAGGAAAAGGTGTCTCTATTGATGAAGGTGGTGCTAGGGGTGACAATCTCACTCTTCCTGGTTTGTAGAAAGAGATTTCAGTTCTAAGTCAGAAGAATATTGAATTAGATATTCAGGTAGCAGAACTTCGTGCCGAGAAAGTCGATCTTCGTATTCAAGTCTCCAAGCTACAATCAGATAAATCTAGTCTTGGAGGACGATTGGCTGAGCTCAAGAAGGATAAGAAGCTGAAGACTAAGCAGATTTCCGATTTGCAAGATCATTTTAATCTGCTAACTTCGAGCTATTTTGAACTGAAGAAGAAACTCGAAGTTGATCTTGGTGACAGATATCAAACGTCCGTTGAGGAACAGAGAATTAATCTTCATGTACAAGCTTTTCCAGTAGACTTGCCAGTCTGTCAGACTTCTGGTACTGCTGATCGTGTTGTAGATGAACCTCCTTTGGCTCCACATATTCAAGAACTTATTCGTCGTGGTCAAGAAGATGATGTGCAGAAAGGACAGTTGCTGTTTAAAAGGAATACTAATCGGAATGCATCTCGGAGCGAACCATTAATCACTGTTACTGATGTTGAATTGGTTAGGTTCCGAGATACATTTGGAGATAGATCGGGAGTTGCTGCCTGGGGATTTCATGAGCCTCTTAGGATGTGGATTGTCATTCGAAAGAGTGGTAATTATGAACTATACAAAGACATTCATGTATTTGGGTCATTGACAAGGATCGATCTGACGGAGTTGTCTCAAGCTTCGTTCATCAATCTGATGAATAATCCTCAGGTAACTCAGTTCAAACATTTTCTTGATGATCAAGTGAAGAAGGGATTTCCATCGATGCCAACCGCAGAATCTGTTATATTTGAGCATTCAGATGTTTTGGAGCCGTCCACTGATAAGCCTTTGCAGATTATGATGTGGCCAGCAACAAAGCAAGTCAAGCAATTTCCGGTGCTACAAGGCTATCCTGATGGGTCACTTAGCTCATTGGAATGCTGGTTTTTTGATGAAAATACTTCTAGTGCTGTCATAAAACTTAAAAATGGGTGCATCAGGTTGTATGATCGCAGAGACTTATTGCAGTTCAGGAAATGGGATATTCACTATCTTAGAAACTTCTAGATTAAAGTTGTTGAGGATATGTACGAAGAAGGAGCTAAGGTGTACACGACGATGGTGGCGGAGATTTTGAACAAGCGAATGTGGAATAGAGCAATGGGCCAAATGGACGTGATGATCGTTAACAAGGGGATGGCTTCGAGCTAGTCCAAACCAAGGAGGAGATTGAAAGTCCCTGGATAATGGTTTGGTCTAGGTATAATAGTTAGTGATAGGGGTTGTGTATGAAATCCGATTTTGTCTATAGTTTGCGGTTGTGTATGTGTTTACGGCCGTAAACTCCTTACGGCCGTAAACTCCTTACGGCCGTAAACTCCTCACGGTTGTAAGTGTCTATAAATAGGGTGTTGTGTTAGACTTTTAAGGTTGTTGATGCCTTCGTATTTTCCACCGAGTTGTATCTGACATTTTAAAGCTTTAAGGCATATGCAAGCTTGGTTTGTTCTTTATTTGCTTATTATTTCGTCTTGTGCATTTGCTATTTGTCTTTGATCATTGGTAGATCCGTTTTTCGGACTTTACAAAAAACTCTCCACATATATTGTAGATATAAGAACTTTAAATGCCTCGAGTGCATGTTAATTTAACTTATATACAAGTTTATGGGAAACCCATGTTGAAGTAGGATAGTATAGCTTAATACTTAAACATAAAATCATACAAAATCAAATCAAGCTTACACTAGTTCGAAAACAAAGGGACTAAACTTAACTTAATTAAAAGTTTAAAGGGGTTGAAATGTGTTTACGGTTTTGGGGACACCCAAACTGTAAACACATGCTCTTTGAGGAAAAATCTAGCCGTAAACACCCCTATACTAACAAGCCAAAACCGTAAACCCTAAAGGGTGTAAACCAAGGTGGTGAACCCTTTCCCTTTTGACCCAAATCCATGAACCCTTTTATCCTTTTGACTCAAGACCGTAAACACCCATTCTAGAAGCTCTAAAACCGTAAACATCCCCTACATATATATATATATATATATATATATATATATATATATATATATATATATATATATATATATATATATATATATATATATATATATATATATATATATATATATATATATATATATGTGTGTGTGTGTGTGTGTGTGTTTTGGGCGAAAACACTTTCATTTTACTCATTTTCATCCGTGAACACCCCCCAAAATCATCTCAACCACCATCCGTGAACACCCCTTTTTGTCTCAATCTTCAAGAGTTTACGTCCAGATTTCCTTCAAATCTTCATATTCCCATCAAGAACATTCAAACCCACCTTCAAATATTCATATGATCTGCAATCTTCATAATTTCCCTAGATCCAATCGTAAACTCATCAACACCCAACCGTAAACCCATTTTGCCAATCGAAAACACTTTGCAACATTTCCAAATAATTCCAATTAAATTTGTAAGTATTCCTTACATAATTAATTTATTATTTAACACATTATTTAAATTAATATTTTATTAATTTAAATACGATGTCGAATATAATTATTTTTAGGATAACGTTATTCGCGCATATGCTTACCCGAGGATCGTTTCTACATATCGTTAATTCAAACACAAACGCACATTCAAGGTGGGTTCATACCCCTACGTTCTCAATATTTTCCCATGTTTTTAAAGGGGGGGGGGGATACAAGTACAACACAATTAAATTTGTGTAAACATTCAAACGATTTCAAAAGGTTACAAACAATTTCAAATGACTTTAGACTGTTTCAATCAGTTGCAATCATGGTTCTTACAGAAACATATTTTCGTATATATATATATATATATATATATATATATATATATATATATATATATATATATATATATATATATATATATATATATATATATATATGTTATATACAAATACGAGTACAAATCTTTAATCCTTTGTAACACGCTGAGCAAAGGAAAATTTTCAGAATAATCATAATTCAAATGGAACGAACATATAAACTATAATAGATATAGTTTATGGAACACCGATATCATAGTTACAAAATACAGAGATACAAAACAAACGAACATATAAACTATAATTGGTATAGTTTATGGGACATAAGTACTATCTTACTAAGTATAGGTTTTATCACAGTAACGAACATATAAACTATATTAGGTATAGTTTATGGAACATATAAACAGTTATTCATTTCAAAGGATTTTCAATTATTCTACACTTAACCGTCGATATAGCTTTGTGAGATAACATCTTCAAGTACTTATTTAAGTGCCAACAAAAGCCCTGAAATTATAACCAGAGTCTCATGGAGGGAGAGCACGAATTTGTTTATAGATCTATACGGGACTGACAACCCCACACCTGAGCTGCTTGCAACAGCTAGGCCGGCAGGCCTATGGTGATAAATGTCGTATCGATTCCGACGCCTAAAGAACGTCATTTCAGGTCATCCTAGGTCATCAAGGATGCTTATAATAACTCACAATTTGGTATTGAACAACACGATTAGTGTATGAATAAGTAACCACTTCACATAGTTTTATTTAAATAATAAGGCTATAAAACATTATTTTACAAGTACCACTGGTGAATTCAGTGGGTTTTAACATAAGTACGAACACAGAAGACTATTCAAGCACAGAGAAAACATATATTCATAGTTTTATGTGAATTAAAACTACCTTTTTACCTTTATAGAGTACTATAACATTTACCCATTTTGAGTTCAACAAATTAAAACAGAAAATATAGGATTTTCTAGGAAAACATACCTACATTTTCAAAGAACAAATTGATGGTTTTCAATTACAAACATGATTATGAACTCACCAACTTAAATGTTGATACACTTTCAAAATCACTTGTATTCTCACGGAACCGATAAGACAGGTACACCCGTAAATTTTGAGAAGATGGATCCTTTAGAGTCACGTCTTTTAATACTTTTGCTACACATTTTTGACGTCATACAAACTATGTATTGAAGAGATGTAAATTTTTTACCTTATCAATGTAATGGTTGTGTTTGCTTTGATTCCTATTCTAAAATTGTTGTGATACTGTAAATGATGTCCTCCACCCCCGAACGTTTCTGCCGTTCTGGTTTGGGGGTATGACTGATTGGTATCAGAGCATTCTTTTATAGTGAACTAAGTATATCGAACCTTACATTATATACAACTATAAACACTAAGGTGCCGAAGCGCTCTGAACTAAAAGTATACTTTTAAAATATAAGTATTTTATAAGAAGTATACAAGTATACATACATACCAGAAACAGTATCACAAGAAAAACAAAACAAAAGTATTTAGATGTTGGACACTATGTTTAAACCTGGACAGTTATGTGATCATATCTGGGATAAATATAGCCTGATCAACTATATTTATTTGAGATACGACCAACATGTGTTTGGGAGTGATAGTGGTGTTGCAACAAGTCTAAAACTTACCAAAGTCTATGAAAATGAAATAACAGAACCGAACATACAATTAAAATACTATAGGAGTATTTTATAGTACCAAAATACTTAAGCTAGACACGTGAAAACAAAGAACAATTGTTGATAGATCTATAATTTCTAAGTGTATACATATAAGTTATATATAAATAATATTTTATAGACTTAGAATAGGTGATTTAAGTTTACTTCCTGTTCCTTGTTTGGTTGTGGACGTAGAGTAGGATCACTTAATCGATGGTCTATTTGGTCTTAGTTATATATAATTGGTGTACACTATGTGATTATAAGGGGGATCAGGCACAAATCACATCGTACAATTTCATTCCAAGTGTTGCTATTAATTAATGGCGATTGTTTACTTGTATTAATAGACTTCCACTGTAAATCGCATAATAGAACATTGTAACTGTCAGGATAAGATATACCATGTTCAATATTACCTGACTCATAACCACCATAAAGGACTTATCATCATTTTTCTCTTAAATTATTTTAGAGAAAGATGCCTTCGAAGAAGTTAAACAAAAAGAACAACAACCCTTCAACGAATCCACCACCGCCGCCACCTCCTCAGTACGACCCTGCTATGTTCCAAGCAGTAGTAACCACTGCAGTGGCATTAGTTATAACACAGATAAACACGAGTGACACTAGCGGGGTTGGTAGTGGCGCCTGCCCTTCTAATCAAGGAGACAGTCATGGACATCCAAGGGAGTGTTCATACAAGGACTTCATCAATGCCAATCCTCGATATTTTGATGGCACCGGTGTAATGTCCCAACTGGTAGGTATCATTATTATTCAATTTAGACTTCATGTTTTAAGGCCGACTCGACGAGTTGATGCAATGTCTCGTCGAGTAGCAGCGGGATGGGACACGTCATTTAATGATTTAACTCGGCGAGTCAGGAAGGGGACTCGACGAGTAGGAGCTGGCGGGGGAAACCCTAAATTTCAGGGTTTTTGCACCTATATATTGGACCATTAGCGCCTCCCACTGTCTTTTATCACCCCCTTGAGATCCAGAAACCCTAATTTTCGTGTGTGTGAGCCTTGTGAGTGTTTTGGAGCTTTGGAAAGTGATTTAGTGAAAGAAATTTGTAGATCAAGAGGCTAGCATCAAGGAAATTTGTGTGGATCCAGAGTCTACTTCAGTTTGGGCACATTTTGGAGGTAACCAGTTGATTACCTTGATCTCTTTCCTCCTAGAATCTCTCTTGTGTGAAGTTTAGGGTTTCTTTAGCTTATTTATAAAGGGATTATTATGTGGGAGCTAGATCTGAAGTTGAAACTTCAGATCTGAACCTTCCTTGGGTCCTAAGTTCATAAAGTTCTCAGTATTGTCATGAAAGAACCCTTCCTTATGAGTAGAGCTTCATTTCAAGCTTGGATTCGGATTTTGAGGCACACATATATGTAAAGGTAGCAAATTTACGTTGCTAATGCACTCTAGGGAGCTAGATCTACTGTTTGGAACGTAGGAATAGTTTAGAATCGCTTAATCATGGGAGTATTCGTATGGACTCGGCGAGTCGGGGAGATGACGCGGCGAGTCGAGTAGGGTTTTTGGTCCGAATTGGTCCCGCATGGACTCGGCGAGTCTGGGAGATGACTCAGCGAGTCAGTTTGGGTTTCCAAGCACTAGGTCGCGTATTGACTCGGCGAGTCTGTTAGAAAATCGGCGAGTTGAGTCGAGTAACTCTTGAATCCGTAGGGACTCGATGAAGGGAAAGTTGCACTCAGCAAATAGGTCAACATTAGGGATGAGCAGTTTTTCCCAAATCTCGATGTCGTACCGGCACCGTACCGGAACTGGTACCGAACCGTACCGAATTTAAAAATATGGGATGGTATTTGGTACTCCAAATACACAAAATTCGTGATTCGGTACCGTCAGTACCGATACTAATACCGAAAACCGGTACCATTCCCGGTACCAGTACCGATGATTTTAATTCGGTTCGGTACTTGGGATTAACTTTTGATCGAATTCGATTTTCGGGAAATCGGGAACAGTACGGGTCGGTACCGGTTTCGTCCCACGCTCATCCCTAATCAACATTGTTTGTTGACCATTGACCAGTGACTTTGACTTTGACTAAGGAGTGTCTTGTGCCTTCCAAGGGCATTTTGGTAATTTGAGTCATTATTGAGTGGACAACTTATAGGTACAGGCGAGGTATTTGGAGCTATATCTGAAGGTGTGGACAGTATTATTTCGAGCTGCTAGCGAGGTGAGTTACCCTCACTATATCAGTAGGGTCTATGGCACCAAGGTCGGCCCTTTAGGTTGTTATTCTGGTTATAGTATGTTGTATGTGGTTATAATCTGTTAGATCGGTATCAGGATAGAAAAGATGATGTTATGCTTTATGATCCATTAAGATTGGTATGTTAGTGACCTGGTTAGGTCGGTATTCTAGTTATAAGTGGTTGCTATGATAGATGATCTATGAGATAGTTATATCTGATATATATATATATATATATATATATATATATATATATATATATATATATATATATATATATATATATATATATATGTTATTTATGTGCACATGGTTAATTGTTTGATGGTTGGGTTGAGGCGGTCTTGCTTTGTGCTGAAGGCCAACATACCGACTAGCGGTCCGGATAGACTATGGGCCCTACATGACGGTCCAGTCATACCGAAGGCTCGGGATAGATCCAGATAGACTGTAGGCCTTGCAAGGTGGTCCAGTCGGGTTGAAGGTCCAGTATACATGTTGTTTTATCTGTTATTGATATGGTCTTATCGGTGTAGTATTGGTATTTTGGTGGTAACTCACTAAGCTCTCGGGCTTACAGTTTCAATTTATTGTTTTAGGTACATCAGGAGATCATGGCAAGGCAAAGGCATGACCGTACCGCTCCTTATCCTTATGATTTTGTTTCTGGGACACTCTGATGAATAATATTTTGAAAACAATTTATATAACACTATTTGGTTTTTAATGGATGAAAAGTTTAAAATTTGGCTTAAATTTTTGGATGTTACAAGTTGGTATCAGAGCCTTGGTTTGAGTGAATCGGAGGAACACTCATGTGAATCCAGTCTCAAATCAAGGAAATTTTCAAGAATAAATTCTAAAATGGTTTTCAAAACAAGGGTGGAGGATGTGAAGCGTACGATCAGCCGGAGCCAATTAGTAGATCCCAAAATACCATACATTTATTTGATATTATGATATGTTAGAACAGCATGCTGGTACTAGGCTAGGGATCTTCTGGGATCGCATGATAGAAATTGTCTGACTACTTGATGCCTGCTAGCCTAGGGTGTTCTTTGTATGAGATTGACATCATTATTGTGATTCCTTGTGTATGTATCATGGTTGTATATAATTAAGATCTTATAGCCTGAGAATATTAGATTTGGTCTTATGTTTAGGGCCAGGTTGGATATTCGAAAGTCTATGAGGTCTAGCATTATGTATAGCTACCATACACTGGTGCTATAGGGTTGATGAAAGTCTCATGGATGGCTGAGTTATGAAGAGTTAGTAGATCAGTAGTGAGATGTTTAGTATTCCTCTAGAAGTGAGGATGGAGAGTTCGTTATGATTATATATATTATTAGGGTTTGTGATGATACTTGGGACAAATATGGGTAGGTGTGGAAGGTAGTATGGTCCCGTACTACTGAAAGCACATGACCCATACGCGTAGCAAGGAAGTCATAACCCCTAGGGTTTGTGGGAATTGGTCTCCCGATATTATGTTGTTTATCTGACGCCTTTGGTATATTTTCAGTATGGTGGTGACGAGACGTTTTACGACTGGATCCGGGTCGGGATCAGGATCAGGATTAGGAGATGGAGGCCAGGGTGTGCCTGTAGCACCTGAGCCTATGGTGCAGATAGGGACAGAGGAGTTGGATGCCAACATTCGGGAGATCCTGAATGATGAGATTGCCGCTGCATTTCGAGCGCAACTACCAGAGATGTTTGGGTCGATTAAGACCGCTATGGTTGAGTACTTTGATGAGAGTTATGCAGCCTTAGCAGAGATGGCTGTCGCTGCAGCCACATCGGCTGTAACCGTGGCAGGGGGTGGAGGAGGAGCCAGCCGGACTTTTCAGTACCGAGACTTCGACAACACGAAGCCCCCGACATTTGATGGTATCCAGGATTCGATCAGGGCTATGAGGTGGTTATCTGACGTGGAGGGATATTTCTTCACGTGCTCATGTCCTACTGACCAGAAGGTCAGGTGTGCCCTAAACCTGTTGAGGCTTGGGGTCAAGGACTGGTGGAGACTGACGACTAGGTCGTACACTGATGATCAGAGAGCTGCTATTACTTGGGAACGGTTCAGGGATATGTTTCGCGCTCGCTACATTCCACGTGTGGAGCGGGAGCGGCTTGCTCAGGAGTTTTTGACTTTGAAGCAGGATGGAGAGTCGGTGATGGAGATCACCCGCATGTTCACGGAGAGGGCTATGTTTTGCCCAGAGTTTGCTTCCGAGCAGTCTTAGATGACTCGTTATCTGAGCATGATCAAGACCGATATCCGTCAGTTTTTTGCCACACAACGTTGTGATACTCTTCTGGATCTTTAGGAAGCCGCTAGGCGGCGTAAGTTGGAGTTAGAGCTGCAGTTGAAGGAGCAGCGTTAAGTTCTGGCACAGTCTCAGCCGGCACCGAAGCGGTCTAAGACCACTGATTCTAGGACCGGGGGTCAGCAGAGCTGCGCTTGTGGAAAGTTCGGCAGGGGTCATTTTGGGGTTTGTCGAGTAGGTGGTGGGTGCCACAAATGTGGCAAGGAGGGGCATTATGCCAGGGACTGTCGCCAGCCCGCCCATAAAGCAGATATGAGGATATGTTATCATTGTCATCAGGTTGGTCATGTGAAGATCAACTGTCCACAGCTCGCCGCTAAGTCGGTGCAGGTTTCCACCAGCTACTTTGAGGATTGCGGATGCGAGGCCGGTCAAGGCTCAGGGGCGTGCCTTCCAGCTCACGGCCGAGGAGGCCAGGGCAGCACCAGATGTGGTTGCAAGTATGTTTCTATCCTTTATTTCATTTATTATATATGTGTTATGCTTATCTGTTGTACCTATGTATAATACGTTTTTAGTAAACTCCTTGCCTGCATTGGTTTTATTCGACTCGGGGGTGATTCGGTCGTTCGTATCTCAGACTTTTAGTAGGGGGTTTAATGTGCCAGTAGGTGGGCTTGAGTGTCCGTTGCGAGTTTCTATCGCCAATGAACACGGGTTTTCTGCTTCTTCTGTCTACCGAGGATGTGAGTTGAAATCTTTGGGGTGTCCTTCCTGATAAATTTGATTCATATTCCCATGGGGGGAAGTATGTGTGATTGTGGGGATGGATTCGCTCAATCGTTTTGGCGCCATGATCGATTGTGACGGGCAGCGGGTTGTAGTTCGAACCCCAAATGGGGAAGGGCTGGTGGTATATGGTGAGGGTACCAGAGTAGGATCAGGGTTTTGTTCAGCAGCCAGGGCTCGACAGTATATTCAGCCCGGGTGTGCCGGTTACTTAGCGTAGGTCAGGGACCAGACTTCAGTTTCAGAGGTCCCGGTGGTTAGAGAATTTGCTGACGTGTTTCCGGGGGAGTTACCCGGAGTTCCTCCGGAGAGGCAGGTTGAGTTCAGGATTTATCTTATGTCGGGTGCGGCTCTTATCGCTAAGGCGTCGTACCGATTGGCGCCGCCAGAGATGCAGGAGTTGTCATCTCAGTTGCAGGAGCTGCTGGGTAAGCCGTTTATTCATCCGATTAGTTCTCTATGCGGAGCACCGATCCTTTTCGTCAGGAAGAAGGACGGTTCGCACTGGATGTGCATCGATTATAGGGAGTTAAACAAATGAATGGTTAAAAACCATTATCCACTCCCGAGGATAGATAATCTTTTTGATCAGTTGTAGGATGCATCTTGGTTTTCCAAGATCGATTTGAGATCCGGATATTACCAGGTTAGGGTGAGAAAGGAGGACGTGGAGAAGACCGCGTTTCGGACTCGTTATGGTCATTACGAGTTTGTGGTGATGCCATTTGGGCTCACCAACACGCCAGCAGTGTATATGGATCTGATGAACCGAGTCTGCAGGTCGATGCTCGATCGCTCGATTATTGTATTCATAGATGACATCTTGGTGTATTCCAAGACCTGGGAACAACACAAAGAGCATCTGCGGGAGTTATTGGGAGTTTTGAGGCGCGAACAGCTTTATGCCAAGTTCTCGAAGTGTGAGTTTTGGTTGCGAGAGGTCCAGTTCCTTGGACACCTCATTAATCGGGAGGGGATTTTGATCGATCCGTCCAAACTCGAGGCGGTTATGCAGTGGGAGATTCTGAAATCTCCCTCAGATATCAGAAGCTTCTTGGGATTAGCAGGGTACTACCGGAGGTTTATTCAGGTTTTTCCAAGATTGCGGTACCTCTCACTCGTCTGACGAGTAAGGAGGTGGATTTCCGGTGGGGCCCCGAGCAGCAGAGGGCGTTTGAGACCCTCAGGCAGCGTCTGTGTAAAGCTCCAGTGTTGAACCTCCCAGAATGGGTTGAAGACTTCATGGTATTCTGTGATGCGTCCATCACAAGGTTGGGAGCGCTCCCCATGCAGAGGGGACGGGTGATTAGATATACATTGTGACAGTTGAAGCCGCATGAGAGTAGGTATCCTACTCATGATTTGGAGTTGGGGGGCGGTGGTTTTTACCCTCAAGATATGGAGACATTATCTATATGGGGTCCATTGTACCATATATACAGATCACAAGAGTTTGAGGCACATCATGGATCAGCCCAACCTGAACATGAGGCAGCACAAGTGGCTGGATGTAGTCAAGGACTATGATTGTGAGATCCTTTGCCACCCTGGTAAAGCGAATGTGGTGGTGGAAGCTTTGAGCCGCAAGGCAGTGGGGTCTTCCACCCTAACAAAATGTATGAGGATAGCCGTGGATCCTCCGATTGTGAGTTTGATCAGGGACGCGCAGGTTGAGGGTATGAGACAAGAGAATTGGAAGAAGGAAAAGAGTAAGGGTGAAAACACCCGGTTTGTGCAGGATGGACGAGGATTGATGACCAGTTATGGTCGTTTATGGGTTCCGATGTCTGGGGGAGTCAGACAGACCGTTTTGGAGGAGGCTCATAAGTCTCATTTCTCCATTCACCCAAGAGCCACCAAGATGTTTAGAGACCTGAGTTTGAGTTACTGGTGGTTGTGTATGAAGCGAGAAATCGCTGGGTATGTCGAGAGGTGCCTGACTTGTAGGATGGTCAAGGCCGAGCATCAGAGACCGCTTGGTCTGTTACAGCCCTTGGAGATTCCCATGTGGAAATGGGAGCAAATCTCGATGGATTTCATTACTAAGTTGTCGAAGACAACGAAGGGACTTGATGATATATGGATTATTGTTGATCGATTGACCAAGAGTGCTCACTTCTTGGCTATTCGGGAAAGTTCTTTGGCTGAGAAATTAGCCGATGTGTATGTTCGTGAGATCGTTGCTCGGCACGGGGTACCATTTTCCATTGTTTCCGACCCGGATGTCAGGTTTACTTCCCGTTTCTGGCAGAAGTTCCACGAGGAACTGGGCATGCGGTGCACTTTAGTAGAGTGTTTCATCCTCAGACCGACGAGCAGAGTGAGCAGACCATTCAGACCGTCGAGGATATGTTGAGGGCGTTTGTTATTGATTTTGGAGGGAGTTGGGATTCTCACCTACCTCTTGCAGAGTTTTCTTACAACAATAGCTATCATTCTAGTATTGGTGCCCCGCCTTTTAAGCTGTTGTATGGTTGGAGATGTAGAGCCCTGACCTGTTGGGGTGAGGTTGGACACATGGTAATGGGTCGGACGGAGGTAGTTTTGCAGACTACCGAAAAGATTCAGCAGATCAGACAGCGGTTGCAGACCGCTCAGTGTCGGCAAAAGAGTTACGTTGACAGACGCCGATCGGATTTGGAGTTTCAGGTCGATGATATGGTGCTCTTGAAGGCCTCACCCTGGAAGGGCGTGATTCGCTTCAGAAAAAGGGGAAAGTTGGGTCCCCGCTATATTGGACCGTTCAGGGTCATTGCCAGGATTGGTAAAGTGGCATACAAGTTGGAATTACCGGATGAGCTCAGTCAGATTCACAACACCTTTCACGTTTTGCAATTGCGAAAGTGCATTATGGACCAGGAGGCAGTGGTACGATTGGATAACATTCAGGTTGATGAGTGCCTGAATTATGTTGAGAGGCTGGTGGCTGTTTTGGAAAGGAAAGTGAAAGTTCTGCGAAACAAGGAGGTCCCGTTGGTGAAGGTACAATGGGAGCATCAGAGGGGATCTGAGTGGACATGGGAGCCGGAGGCTGAGATGCAAGAGCATTACTCAGAGTTATTCACTACAGCAGACTTCGAGGACGAAGTCTAAAATAAGTGGGGGAGAATTGTAACGTCCCAACTGGCAGATATGATTATTATTCAATTTAGACTTCATGTTTTAAGGCCTAATCGACGAGTTGATGCTATGAGTCGTCGAGTAGCAGCAAGATGGGACACATCATTTAATGATTTAACTCGGCGAGTCGGGAAAGGGACTCGATGAGTAGGATCTGGCGGGGGAAACCCTAAATTTCAGGGTTTTTGCACCTATATATTGGACCATAAACGCCTCCAACTATCTTTTATCACCCCCTTGAGAGCCAGAAACCCTAATTTTCGTGTGTGTTAGCCTTGTGAGTGTTTTGGAGCTTTGGAAAGTGATTTAGTGAAGGAAATTTGTAGATCAAGAGGCTAGATTCAAGGAAATTTGTGTGGATCCAGAGTCTACTCCAGTTTGGGCACATTTTGGAGGTAACCAGCTGATTACCTTGATCTCTTTCCTCCTAAAATCTCTCTTGTGAGAAGTTTAGGGTTTCTTTAGGTTATTTATTAAGTGATTATTGTATGGGAGCTAGATCTGAAGTTGAAACTTCAGATCTGAACCTCCCATGGGTCCTAAGTTCATAAAGTTCTCAGTATTTTCATGAAAGAACCCTTCCTTATGAGTAGAGCTTCATTTCAAGCTTGGATTCGGATTTTGAGGCGCGCAAATACGTAAAGGTAGCAACTTTACGTTGCTAATGCACTCTAGGGACCTAGATCTACTGTTTGGAATAGAGGACTAGTTTAGAATCACTTGATCATGGGAGTATTTCTATGGACTCGACGAGTCTGGGAGATGACTCGGCGAGTCGAGTAGGGTTTTTGGTCCGAATTGGTCCCACGTGGACTCGGCGAGTCTGAGAGATGACTCAGCAAGTCAGTGTGGGTTTCCAAGCACTGGGTCACGTATTGACTTGGCGAGTCTGTTAGAAACTCGGCGAGTTGAGTCGAGCAACTCTTGAATTAGTAGGGACTCGATGAAGGGAAAGTTGCACTCAGCAAATAGGTCAACATGGAGTGTTGACCATTGACCAGTGACTTTGACTTTGACTAGGGAGTGTCTTATGCCTTCCAAGGGCATTTTGGTAATTTAAGTAATTATTTAGTGGACCACTTATGGGTATAGGTGAGGTGGTTGGAGCTATATCTGGAGGTGTGGACAGTATTATTCCGAACTGCTAGCGAGGTGAGTTATCCTCACTATATCAGTAGGGTCTAAGGCACCAAGGTCGGACCTTTAGGTTGTTATTCTAGTTATAGTATGTTGTATGTGGTTATGATATGTTAGATCGGTATCAGGATAAACTGGATGTTGTTATGCTTTATGATCCGTTAGGATTGGTATGTTAGTGACCTGGTTAGGTCAGTATTCTGTTATAAGTGATTGCTATGATAGATGATCTGTGAGATAGTTATATCTGATATATATATATATATATATATATATATATATATATATATATATATATATATATATATGGCAGTATATGTTATTTATGTGGACATGGTTAATTGTTTGGTGGTTGGGTTGAGGCAGTCCTGCTTTGTGCTGAAGGCCAACATACCCGACGAGCGGTCCGGATAGACTGTGGGCCCTGCATGACGGTCTAGTCATACCGAAGGCTCGAGATAGATCCAGAAAGACCGTAGGCCTTGCAAGGTGGTCCAGTCAGGCTGAAGATCCAGTATACATGTTGTTTTATCTGTTATTGATATGGTATTATCGGTGTAGTATTGGTATTTTGGCGGTAACTCACTAAGCTCTCGGGCTTACAGTGTCAGTTTATTGTTTCAGGTACATCAGGAGATTGTGGCAAGGCAAAGGCGTGACCGTACCGCTCCTCATCCTTATGATTTTGTTTTTGGGACACTAAGATGAATAATATTTTGAAAACAATTTGTATAACACTATTTGGTTTTTAATGGATGAAAAGTTTAAAATTTGGCTTAAATTTTTGGATGTTACAACCGGAGGTGTCATTGCCTTAACACGTTGGTTCGAGAAGATTGAATCAATATTCGAGATCTGTGCGTGACCCGAGACCAGCAAAGTGAAATTTGTAGCATGCACCTTAGCAGAGAGAGCTCTCACTTGGTGGAACAGCCAAGTCAAGTCCCTGAATCTCCTAGTAGCCAACACTATGAGTTAGGGTGATTTGAAAGAACTAATGTTAGCCGAATACTGCCTGCGTGGCGAAATGCAAAAACTAGAGCAAGAGCTCTGGAGTCTAAAGATGAAGGGCTCCGATGTTGCTGCTTACACTGCTAGGTTCAGTGACCTGGATCTTCTTTGTCCTTGGATGGTCACCTCGGAGAGCCGATGTGCTGGAAACATCCAGTTATGTAACAAATGGAACTACAACCACACGAGAGTTTGCAGAGAAATGCTTTGCAAGAACTGCAACAGAAAGGGGCACACCGCCCATTTCTGTAGGACGCCAGTGCAACCAACCAACCAGGCCACTAGTGGAGGAGTAAGCCAAGCTTGCTATGAATATGGCGAAACAGGGCACTACAATAGGGACTACCCTAAAGCAACAAATGTTGGCAACACGGGGAGAGTGTTAGCAATGGTTCAAGAGGAGGCAGTAGCAGATCCCACCGTAGTCACGGGTACGTTCCTCCTCGACAACTCTTATGCATGATTTATCTTTGATAGTGGTGCGGAGAGGAGTTTTGATAGTCATAACTTCAAACACTTACTCAAACACAATCCCCAAAAACTAAACAAAACATTCACTATCGAGATGGCTAACGGAAAGAAAGAGAGCACTAACAACGTATTCATAGGCTGTACCCTCACTTTAAACGATTATTCCTTTCCAATTGATCTTATTCCGATCACCATAAAAAGCATCGATGTCATCATCGGCATGGATTGGCTAAGTCCTAATCATGCTGATATTCTTTGCTACGAAAAAGCCATTTGCCTTACTCTGCCAAACGACGAAGCCCTCGTTATCTACGGTGACAAACTGATCACGAACCTTCGCATCATTTCGTGCATCCAATCCCAAAAATACCTGCGAAAGGAGTGCCTCACATTCCTAGCTCATGTAGTTAACGAAAAGCAAGAAGTTAAAGACCTCGAGAGCATCCCCGAAGTCTGCACTTCCCTGAACTTCGAGGAATTCCTCCTGAACTTCGAGTCAAGTTTTGAATCGACTTGATCCCTGGAGCTACCCCCATAGCCAAATCCCCATACCATCTAGCACCAGCAGAAATGCATGAATTATCCAGCAAATTAAAAGAACTGCTCCGTAAGGGATACATTAGACTAAGCTTCTCACCCTAGGGAGCACCGTTCTTGTTCGTGAAGTAGAAGGATGGATCTTTCCAGATGTGCACAGACTACCGCGAGCTAAACAAACTCACTATTAAGAATCACTACCCACTACCCAGAATACACGACCTCTTCGACCAACTCCAAGGAGCAAGCTACTTCTCAAAGATAGACCTGCGATCGGGGTATCACCAATTATGAGTCCATGAGAGTAATGTTCCCAACATAGCATTTCGAACCCAATATGGTCACTACAAATTTGTAGTGGTTCCATTTGGTCTAACCAACGCACCCGCTGTGTTCATGGACTTAATGAATCGGGTGTGCCGCCCTTTTCTAGACAAATTCATGATAGTGTTCATAGATGATATACTTATTTATTCACGAAGCAAGGAAGAACATAGTCAGCACTTGAGACAAGTTCTAGAAATGTTACGGGCAAAGAAGGTATATGCAAAATTATGTAAGTGCGAGTTTTGGATAAGGAAGGTAACTTTATTGGGTCATGTGGTTAGCGAAGAAGGCATACATGTGGACCCTTAAAATAAAGGTAATCGAGAATTGGTCGGCACCGAGAACACCCACAAAAATTCATCAATTCTTGGGTCTTGCTGGCTACTATCGCCGATTCAAACAAAATTTCTCTAGAGTCGCTAAACTGCTTACTATCCTGACTTAGAAGGGCGTAACTTTTAATTGGGGAGAAAAACAAGACAGTGCATTCTAGACGCTGAAGCAAGCATGTGCAGCGCACCTATCTTGTCTCTTCCAGAAGGGATAGAGGATTTCATTGTATACTGCGATGCATCTAATCAGGGGCTAGGCTGTGTGCTTATGGAGTGGGGAAAAGTTATTGCTTACGCCCCGAGACAGCTTAAGGCACACGAAGTCAACTACACAACTCACGATCTTGAGTAGGGAGCAGTGTTCTTTGCCCTAAAAATGTGGAGACATTACCTTTATGGTACCAAGTGTACTATCTTCACTAACCACAAAAGCCTTTAACACATCCTCGATCAGAAAAAACTTAACATGATGCAGCGGTGATGGGTAGATCTACTTAATGATTATGAATAAGAAATTCGCTATCATCCTGGTAAAGCCAACGTGGTAGCCGATGCCCTTAGCCTGAAGGAGTACTCAGGTCGTAGAGTGAAGGCATTAACCATGATGATCCATTCTCATTTGTCCACACAAATCAAAAAGGCTCAGCTAGAAGCCTTAAAACCAGAAAATGTGGCGGATGAATCCTTAAGGGGAATGGAGAAGAACTTTGAGATCAAGGGAGACGGAGTTCGTTAGTTCATGGACCGGATCCGGACCCCGAAATTCGGTGGTTATAGGAATGTTGTCTTGAATGAAGCACATAAGACTCGATACTCCGTCCACCCAGGTTCGGATAAGATGTATCTATTGGATTAGGTGTCTAAGCCCATAACTATTTTGGTATGTACTTGACCCGATTATGAGCATGGTCCTTTTGGTTTGCCTTCACCATAGCATCTGATAGGAGGAATTATGGAGAAAAAGGATTTATTATGATTTATTAGTGTATTATAAGAATAATATATTAATTGAGAAATCATATTATTTAATTAGTATTGATCATAAATTAATTTGGAATTAATTTGATGATCAAAAGAGACTAATTAAATTAACGGGGACTGATTATGCAAATCAGTAATATTTATAGTTTGGGCTCATGGACCTTATTGGTATAAGGTGGACGAAATCTCTATGAGAGTCCATAAAGATTTCGTCCAAGGCTTGTCCATTAAGGAGTCCATATGTTGCTTAGGGCCTAAGCAAGGGAATTAGGGTTTCCAAGTTGATAATTGTTGGGGTACAAAGTTATTCATGATTGACTTTGTAATTGTTTGACTTTTGTAAAACCCACTTGCATGTGGTGCATTAGCCTTGTGACACATGTGTTAGTGAGAGTGAGAGAGAGACATGTAAATACCTCTATATAAGGTGGGTTTGTCCACTTGTAGAGGTGTGCTTAAGAGATGTAGTCATAGTGATTAGTGAATGAGATATTTATGAAGTTCTAGACTAGATCCCTTTTTGCACTCATTTACTATGATCTAATATATCTTTTAGCACCCAAATCACCATGTTCAATTGTGTAAACTTTAATTCCGCATGCCAAACAATGTTCTTTGTCACTACAATTGGTATCAGAGCGGGTCTTCAAGATCAAGGTGATTTTTGAAGAACGATTCTCGGTTTGGCAACATTTGTCACAATCGGAGCAATTTTTGGTGAGTCTCTCTCTATGATCTCTCTTAATAATTGAATTGTGTGTTATGTTTTTGAATGTTGACCAATTTGTTTCGTTGAATCTAATCCGTTTTTACCCCATTGGTGATTCAACAAATTTTTTTTAAACGATCAAGCCCAAATCTGAATTTAAAAGATTTAATTCATTGTTATTCATTGATCCAAGTTTTAAAGCCCAAATTCCAATTGATTACTGTTCATTCTCGTTTTGAGCCCAAATTCGTTTACAGTGTAAACTCGTTCTTGATATTATCACATGCTTCAATGACTTGTACTTTCCAGTGTTCTTGAATGTTCATACGAACATGATTTCGTCTTGTCCTTCTTAGCATTCGTTGCTTATAAAATCTGTCTTGTGAATCGATTTCACTTGGGTTGTACCAATATAAAGTCGATTATGATCAAGCTATTGATAATCGGTTCAATTGAAAAGTCAATCTTAAAGTCAACATTCATGTTCTTGATCAATTGAACACGGAATTGAAAGTTGAACTGGATTTGGAGATTGGATATTGAAATCGATATTGAATGATGATCTGATTTTGAAGTCAGAGACTATTGATTTTGAAAATAATAAATCGATTTTGAACAGTAAAAGCAAAGAACTGTGATCGATTAGCGAAGGATTGGTCACGGATTGGAATTGTTATTGAAAGGGTTTGTTAATGGTTGATTCAATGTCGATGATTTCTGTATATGAAGAAAGTTTGGAATTAAAGAGGTTCGATAGTTGAATTGATTGAAGTGCTCAACAGTTGTCAAAACTCATGTTCTTGGCTATGTGGAAACGAAAAAGCTTGAGTTTTTTAATCGAATGGTTTTTGAGTTTTGTTGGTTGATTGGAAACGAACTGGAAACAAATTGGAGTTTTTGATAGGTTGAAATTTGTTGTTGATGACAACGATTTTGGAATTGGGGCGAATGTTCGGATGTTTGGAGTCGATGGTTGATGATAGAACGAACGAAAGTTTTTCGTTTTGTGGTGATTTTTGGATGTCGACGAGTTTTTGGATGTTTGGTAAACTGAAAAACGAACGAAAAATGATCGACTATGTTGATTTGGTTATTAAGATTCGAAGATTTGGGAATCGATGGTTTGGTGAACCGGAACGAAGAACTATAACAATGAACAGTAAGAACGAAGAATGATTTTTGGGTTGAATGTACGAACTGTAAGAATGAGAATCTTATTCAGAGGTATTCAGAGGTTACTGTTCATTGGATAGGCTTCAAATGCTTCGAATTCGTGTGTTTGGGAAAATTTTCGTTTGAAGAGGAGAGAAAATTTTGGGGAAGATGATTTTCATACGAAGAGGAGAGAGAAGGAAAATTTTCGTATGTTTGGCAAAATTTCGTATGTTTGGAAGCAAAACCAAAATTTTCGAATATAGTCCCTCAAATTTCAAATGGTTGTCAATTGGGAAAAGGCTTCGTATGATCGAGCAAAAGTCTTCGTATGTTTTGATTAAAAAGTAGAATTTTCGAATTCAGCCCCTGAAATTTCGAATGTTTGACAAACTCAACAATTAATTGAAGTTTCGAATGTTTGACACTTTTCACCCAGATTCGAAAATTTTCTGAAATTTCGAATGCTTGATCAACTCTTTGTATGTTTGGTACACAATGGCAGAATTTTCGAAAATAGTCCCTGAGGCTTCGAATGTTTGGCGGTTCATACCCAAATTCGAAAAGGACTGTTTTTTGCTGAAAATTGAAGAAAATGCATTTCAGGCCCCTACCGTTTGTGCAAATTGATGTTTTCTACCCAACTTTGGAAAAGGGGGAGAGTTTTGCATATTTTGTTGTTTTGGGCGCATCGGGTCACTGCAGAATTTTGAAATTGACAATTTCTACCCATTTTTGAGAAATTTTGTCAAAGGCGATCTGTGAACGAAGCTAAAAATTAAATATTTTTTGGATTTTCCGGATTGAAGCACACAGTTTATGCCACATGTTAAGGGGGAGTTTTGACACGAAAAATTCCAAATAGAGCACGTTCTTTTTCCTTGGAAGTTTTATAATCAAATTTCAATTATAAAAAGGGGGCGAAGTTTATATGGAAGTTCCAACATGAATTTTTCATATTACGCGGGTTTGAAGACCGAAGTGATCTTGAAGTTTTGAAGCCTACGAGATGATGCAATTGGATGTTCGGAAATGATGTATTAGAAATGGGTTTGGTTTTATTGAAGAAGTTTTGGGGTGTGTTTTTAAGCGCAAATTTTGGGTGATTATTTGGAGTTAATCATTCGTTGTTGCTCGGTTTGTATGGTCTCACATCCTAGAGCCCAAATTGAAGAATCATGAAAGAATTGAAGATTGAAGTTTGTTTCGACATGTGTCACCTTTGAGGCTCGAACCGCGTAGTTGCTCGATTTTGGAAGATTTGAAGTGGGTCATTCATTCCTAAATTTGAGGGGGAGAATATTGGGGTACAAAGTTAGTCATGATTGACTTTGTAATTGTTTGACTTTTGTAAAACCCACTTGCATGTGGTGCATTAGCCTTTTGACACATGTGTTAGTGAGAGTGAGAGAGAGACATGTAAACACCTCTATATAAGGTGGGTTTGTCCACTTGTAGAGGTGTGCTTAAGAGATGTAGTCATAGTGATTAGTGAGTGAGATATTTATGAGGTTCTAGACTAGATCCCTTTTTGTACTCATTTACTATGATTGAATATATCTTTTAGCACCCAAATCACCATGTTCAATTGTGCAAACTTTAATTTCGCATGCCAAATCATGTTCTTTGTCACTACAATAACCTTAGAAGCCTCAACTATAAAAAGAACCCCAAATGCTCCCAAAAATGTCCCAGGCCATTCTAAGAGAGTCCTAGACGTTTTGAATCCTCCTCCTCTCTCTTATATTCTTCTTTGTTGCTAGTGGTGTTTGTGACTCCATTAGAGGTGCAACAATTGGGGCACTAAGCTTTCAACAGTCAAGGACTTTGTGGATTG
This sequence comes from Lactuca virosa, assembly GCF_052849685.1. NCBI lineage: Eukaryota > Viridiplantae > Streptophyta > Magnoliopsida > Asterales > Asteraceae > Lactuca > Lactuca virosa. The sequence continues at coordinate 200,894,871 of NC_136426.1, forward strand.
TTCTTGTTATTGCTACATAACAAGTAAGGTAAGATTCCAAACCCTTATTTACATATGAATTTCTTTCTTAGACAAGTTAGATTAAGGTTTATGCTTTGGAAGATTGTTTGCATGTATAATTTGAGGAAAACCTAGATCTAAAGCATTAGGGTTGCATGTACACCATAGGAATTATGTTATGTTCAAAACGCATCAGTGGTATCAGAGCCTAGGGTTGTTTTTGGTTACATGATGCAAAAGTTAAGTTTTCAAAAGACAGTGTGTTCACCTCGTGAACACAGTCTGACAGCAGATTTCGAAACTTTTGCCCTAATTTGATTTGGATAATTACCATAAATTGTTTTTCCAATTAAAAATCAGATTTTTGTATTTTGGTAATTGATATCCTAATCAAATTAATAGATAATTGTCAATTTAAGATAATTACTTGTTTTATAAGATAAAGACTAATTATTTGTATTTTGATTTGAATTATCTTGTAAGAAAAAAAAATGGATTAGGTCAAATTATGTGATAATTATTAGTTATATGATATTTAATTAGTTTTCAAATTTGATCTAAAAGATATTTTGAAAAGTTTTAAATTTTGCCCTCAAGTTTTGGAATTTATAATTTAATTAAAAGGTATTAATTTGAAATATTAAATTCTAGAACCCTAGTGTTTTGAAAAGTTCAAATTACACCCTTATGGTTTTATTAAATTAGTTAAGTGTTTAATTAAAAGGGAAAATTAATGAATCCAGAATAATATGGTTTAAGATTAATCAAATTAAAAGTTACTAATAGATTAAATCACCTAATATTTTAATAGTGTAAAATACACCCTTATACTATATAAAATTAATAGTCTAATATTATATATGTATGAGTTAAGAGTTAGTCTTACTGTTAGTATGCCTCATTCACGAAGCTGGTCTGTAAGGGGAGTTTAAGAAAGCGGCCTATAAATTACCGTCATTGGGTATCCACTCTTACCCACCTCACTCTTGACTAGTGTAGGGTCATTAGCCGAACGGGTAGGATAAGACACAACCTTCCATTATAAATATAATGAAATACGAAGTAACTAAACACTTTTACAAATTCCCAAATCTTAGTTACTTTAGGAAAAATGTAGAATTGGTGCTAAATCATGAAATTGCACATTGCGCCTTGTTGGTCGTTAGTGGAGCGTGTGTGGTTAACTGGCACACTAATATGGGACCAAAGAAGGATGGCAATGGGTTTCTCGTAAGCTTATCATTGATCAATGGAGCGTGTGTGGTTAACCGACATATTGATTTGGTGGTGCTAAATCATGAAACTACTGCTTTTCATGGCATTGCATTTCCATCACTTGAAGTTCTGACATTTAAAGATATGAAAGGTTGGCAGAGATGGTCGATTAATAGTGGTGATGACCATAGGACTTCTAGATCATTTCCTCGTCTTCATCGGATGTATTTAATAAATTGTCCAGAACTAGCTGAAGTGTCAATCGGATTGATACCTTCACTTCGGGTTTTATATATACAAGAATGTTCCGAAGCAGTGTTAAGAAGCATGGTTGGTTTGTCCTCATCACTTGTTGAGTTAAAAATGTTAAATGTCAAAGGACTTACTCAACTACATGGAGAAGTTTTAATGCATCTTAGGGCACTTGAAGATCTTTATATTAAAAATTGTGATGATCTGAGGTACTTGTGGGAACAAGAATCAGATGCATACAATAGACTTGTGAGCTTACAAAAGATGGAAGTAAGGTGGTGTAAAAACTTGGTTTCATCAGCTAAGAAAGAGGATAATTTTGGGATAAACATGGAATCTCTTAAACGAGTGGAACTTTGTTATTGTGATGCACTGGAGAGTTACAATTGTCCAAATAGTGTTGAGAGGTTGGAGATAACTAATTGTGGTTCAATGACATCCTTGACCTTCTCAGCAGTGCAGGAGCACTCATCCCCTCTTACTGAATTGATGGTCGGTGATTGTGATAACATACAATTACAACCCAAACCCATTCCAGTCAAAGATTTTCGTTTTCTCTCCATGTCTCGCCTAACATATCTTTTCATCAATAATTGCAAGAATCTAAAGTCATATTCTCATGAGCATTTTCAAATTCTCACATCTTTGGAGCTAATGTTTATGTATGGTTGTCCAAGTGTAGACTACTCCTTCCCTTGTGGGGTGTGGCCTCCTAATTTAAGCAAATTAAGGATAGGTGGCTTAAATAAGCCCATGTCAAAGTGGGGCCCACAGAATTTTCCAACCTCACTAGTTGAACTAGAGTTATATGGAAAAAATCTAGGAGTAGATTCATTTTCAGTGTCAGACAATGTGAGGAATCCTACTACTACATCATCATCTTCAACTTTTCTTCTTCCACCATCTCTGGTTTCTCTAGCAATCAATGCTTTTACAGATGTGGAATCATTTTCAGAGGTCTTACCACACCTCCCCTGCCTTAAAAGACTTCATATCATATCATGTCCGAAGATTACAGATCTTAAGACAACTTCCGGCCCATCAAATTTGACAATATATGTGGGGAAGTAAAACAGGTATGTCATCTCCTTTCACATCATATGTGGTTATTTTTTTTAATAAGGTTATTATAATCATTGTTTCTTATCAAATGTGAAAGAGGGTTCTACGACTTGTATGAGTTGTATCCCTGTCTGGATTTTATAGATATTACGTCCCATCTCTTATGATAGCTATAAACATCACAAATTCTTTTAGTTTTTTTATTTTTATAAATGCAATATTCCTTAAAAAGTAAGATTTCAATTTCTGTATTTTTTTTTTTCAATAATTATCCAAAAGTATTAGGAAAATTAATTATGAGACTTGTTTGTTTTTCGTTTGGTGATAAGATTATTTCAATATTGAACTAACGGCAAAACTAGTACTGAAAGAAGAATAAACTATAGCTGCAGTAGTTGAATAATTTTTCGTTTTTTGTAGAACTTTTACCATTAAGTTGCTAGGTATATTTGTTGCTACTGTATTATTTTATCTTTGTTGCACTACTTCTTAGTGTTTTCTTTTTCGTTGTCATTTTGTAGTTTTCGTTCATATTGGCTTCTAGTGAACTTGTGCATTGTTGAAAGAATTACTAGAAAACATAACTAAATTGTGTACAATTCGGACTTTAATCCAAGAAACTATGACACTTTTATTTGGACATCAGAAATTTTGACTTTTTATGTCAAACCCATTGGCCTTAAGATATTGATTTTGCTAGTAATTTAGAAAACTGGCACCATCTTAATCCCTTTGTAACCTTTGCTATATAACATCAGATATCTTAACAAATTTGTATCAGTTTCAAGGTTAGAAATAATCCAGTTCACATTAAACGTAATCTGTTTTGGTAAAAAAAATATGCTCAAAATCTGTATAGCAGGAGTAATTGTGTTTTTTCTGTTGTTATTCTGAGCATTGGCTGACCAGTGTATTATAAGGGGGGTCCATGGACCCCCCTTAAAAACTTGAAAGCCGATTTTAACCCCCATTTTACTAAAACAGCCCTTAAAAATCCAGCTGAAATTATCCTTTTGGCACCCACTTTGGCTGAAAAAACATATTTTATTTTTAACAGGAAAACCCCCCAAAAAATCGCAAAATTTCAGATTTTTTCTACTTTCAAATTTTTGTTTAATTTTTTTATATGATGGACCCCGGTAATATTTTTTGTCTGGATCCGCCACTGATTCTGAGTATAATTGGTGATTAGTATGATAAGGACGATGGAAGTCTAAAGAGTCTAAACTTGTGCAGATATCATGACAACTTATATGTTGTCATTAGTGATTAAAGGAAGAGATTTTTTATGAAATCATATTAAAATATTCCTTATTAGGTGATCTTGCATGTTTGTATAAATATGCATGAGGATGGAGGTAGTAGAAAGTTACATGATTCTAGAGACAACCAAGGATATGAGAGAAAATACCAGATACCATTTCCATAGTTGGGATGAACGGTGGACTAACCTGTCCTTCAGGGAATTCTACTTAGGGCCTGTTTGACTTGGTGCTGACTGGTCCGGTCAGACGGTTTTTCTGACTCAGTCCGGTCGGAGTGTTTGATTTGCATCGGACTCTGTTGGCTCCAATTACCAAATCAAAGATAATCAGGAAGAATTTTGATCAAGGTATGACATATGCTCCAAAATTCAACAACGATTCTGTGTGGTTTATATCAATTGTTTCAAAACCGGGCTTCATTTTGATAGTGATTTCAACTATATAGGTATACTCTACTGTCATATATTGATCTTGATTTTACTATATGTTCTATCTTTATATTCTAAATCGTTCATGTGTGCATGTTTCATTGCTATTTGTATGTTTGTATCTACTTTTGTGTTTGAAATCCATGGTGAATGCTTATTGTACACTTTAATCCGGGTATTATTTCAAGTGTCGATATCAAGGGTAATTATAGTCAAATTGAGGTTGAATTAAGGCTGTTATCGTAGCTTTTGTCCCTTGCTGGTGCTATTTGAAGACCAACAATAGATGATCGAGATAATACATTAAACTTTGTGCATGTTTTGACTTTCATTTGCCTTAACTGTGCAAAGGCTATATGTGTGTTGGGTTATATTTGATATGTTTTAACAAATCTAACAACATCAAATGCTATATTTGATGTGAATTAAATTGTTGTATTGTTATTTGTGAAAGTGTTTATTATATTTCTAATTGACATGGCCTTGTTATAGATCCAATTTAATAATAAGTAATCAAGGTATCAATGATCCTATTTGATAGTTTAGTTGCAAACAAAACAAAAGGGTAAGATGGTCATTTTCATTAGTAGTCCAACCAGTCAGATACATAATCAAATATTATAGTTTCAGTCAGAGGCAGACAGTTTCAGTTAGAACTCTGAAACTATCAAATAGTCCAATATAGTTATCAGACATAGTTTGTTTTGGGGTTTTATTTATAAGCCAGGATATATGAAATGCGTAGTACAAGAAATGGCCATCTTTATATATAAACTAGGCATAGGCGTATGATCGCACAATGGGGGGGAACAATATAATATGATAAACATATATTTACACATCATATATAACAATAGATAAATAGTTGTATTTAATGGATATTTAAAAAATGAAAAATGATTAATTAGTACGAAACATATCATATTCATACTTTAGAGAAATAAATATAAGGTATTAAAATAAAATATATTATAATTTAGAAAGTAATTTATAATTTTATAATAAAATTTCTCATTAAGGTATATTGTTTTTCAAATTTTTTATTGGGTAAAATTATCATCTAAAAATACTAACGGTGTATGATGTGGTGGGTTTTTTGTTACGGAAACCGTCATCGATGCCGACGAGCTCGTGGTCCCTCAGTTGCGCATGGTTGTGGGTTCGGAATAGTGAGAGTGTGTGGGTTCGTGAAAGACTTAAAGTGGTTGGTTAACGATTATATTAATTTTTTTTCCAACTATATGTACATTTACCCAACTTCAAATTAGGGGTGACAACTCTCGATCCAACCCGTAACCCGAGTACCCGACACTAACCCAACCCGGAAATAAACGGGTTTGAGTTGAGATTTTTGACCCGCTAACCCCTAACCTGGTCATTTCATGAGTCAGATTATTTGAGTTCGTGGGTCAACCCGTCAGCCCGTATATATATTACTCACAATTAAAAAAATAGATATATTTAATTATTAATGAAATTTGGTTTCATTCCTTTTGTATTCGTAATATTTTGTATCATTGACATTGTATTCCTTCTGTACTCGTATAATCATGAGGCTACTTTTTTGCATTCTTTCGTATTTGTATAATCGTGAGTTCTTTTTAGTAGAAACTAGAGAAGATACCCCGTGTTGCGGGGGTTGGAGGGTATTCCTTTGTAAAGTATGATTTCATAGTGATTGTATATGTCCTCTGGTGTTTTTCTGTCCACCAATGTTTAAAATTCACATGATCATATTAATAACAACAAAATGGAACATGTACTTTTATTTCTTTCTATTACTACATTGTACCTTTAAGATTTTTCTTGTTAAGACATTGTAGTTTGAAAAATCAGCCCAGTTATAGCAATATATGAAGCATTGTTATGATTGGGGAGGTTTTTAAAAGTATAGTGGTGGAACATGATGAAAAGAATGTATGATACCATAATAAATAAATCAATAAAAGTATGTGGCTAGTTTTGGCTGAAGAAAATAAACTTACGGATTAGGAAAAAGGTTTAAGCCAATGTTTGACTTTTTAACATTATAATATATATCAAATTTTGTTTGTGAAAAATAATGTATAACAAATAAACTCAATATATAGTTATATTCACTACCTGGAAATTTATGAAAGTTGTTCCCTAATACCTGATTGCAGCAAAATCAAAATTTCTTGTGACCGGTTCTTCTTTTATCATGTGGTATCATCGAAGAAGATATTTCGTAAGTGAAGAGCCTAAAGTTTCAACCAAACAACAATATAGGGATCTTCGTCTTCATTACTGGTGACCCTGTATGAAGCGGGATGTGGCTTGGTATGTGGAGTGGTGCTTGACTTGCAGGAAAGTTAATGCCGAGCATCAGCGACCTCACGGAAAGATGCAGCCGTTAGAGATTCTCGTATGGAAATGAGAGGATATTACCATGGATTTCATCACGAAGTTATCTCAGACTACGCGGAGTGGATTCAATATGGGTCATCGTGGATCGTTTGACCAAGAGAGCGTATTTTATCCTGGTTTAGAAGAGTATTTCCACGGAGAAATTGGTTGAGGTTTAGATCAGAGAGGTAGTGGCACGGCATGGGGTGTCGGTTTCCGTGGTTTCCGACAGGGATGTTGTAAAACCCTGTTCTACAAGTATTCGTTTGTGGATTTAGGAGGCCAGGGCTAGGGGCGTTTTGGTCAATTGGGCTTTGGGTTGTTATTCGAGAGGTTATTGGGCCGGGGTGTATAGCTAGAAGCGTAGGGCTTCTCGCCACCTTTTCAGGGATATAAAGTTCGTCGAAAACGGACTTAGAATGAAGGAGTTGTGATACTTTGAAGATATTATGAATATTGGTCACTAATATAGAATTGTGACAAGGCAGTCATATGCATGCATGGAATGCATGTGTGCGAATAGCTAGGTACGCCCAACGTGAATTGGGTTACGCCCAGCTTATAATGGGAAAAGATCGTGGATTCCTTATGGCGTACGCCCAACGTACGTCCTGAGTCCAGAAACCCTAAATTTAGGGTTAACCGTTATTTAAGGAACATATACCTTGAGATTCAGCCTTCATCTAATATTCAGGCATCCACCACGAAACCCTAAACCTCTCTAGAGTGTTCTTGAACTTTGGAGGTCATTAGAGAGCATTTTGAGTGTTGTAAAGCCATTTCCAAGCAAGTGAAGGGATTAGCAAGGTGGTGGAACGAAGGGGAAGCAGTAGATCCAAGATTGTGGTTCCAATGCAGACCATTTTGAGGTATAAAGTCTGAAACTTTCCTCAAGTATGCTTAGATCTATGTTAATGGAGTTTTGGATCTTTTTGGCCCCAAGAATGGACCTTTATGACTCAATTCGTTTTCTAGGTCCAGGGTTGCCACCCTTAGCATCATATGTGTCCCATATACAGTAAAGTTTCAACCTTTAGGTCTCATTTGTGACCATGCATGAGATCTAGCCCATTTCATGGAAGTTGTTGTCAAATTTCAAGCTTGGGCTTTATTGGTGGGTTGCAAGCCACCAAGTAAGGGACTTTATGGTTTTAGACGTTGATAAGGACTTGGATCTGAGTTTGTAGCCTCTGGAGTGGAGTAATAAGCACTGAATGGAAAAAGGACTTAATAGGAGGATTACACTAAGCGTACGTGCCGGTATGCGCAGCGTACTCACCATCGTGCCTGTACGCTTAGCGTACGTAGATGTACGCCCCGTGTACTCTGTCTGTATGGGCCATGTGTTATTGGGCTGCAGTTGGGCTATGTTTGGGTATTTTGGCTTAAATGGGCCACCAGAAGCCAGATAATGGGGGGTCAAGGGATATATTTTGGGCTTGGGTAAGGACCATTAGAGGGATTGGGCCCAGTTTAGCAAATTGGGCCATTAGTGGCCACTACTGGGCTTGGGAAGCTTACCTAGTGTTGGGTCTTTTATATCATGCTTTAGGCCTTAGTTATGGACCAAATTGGGTTAAGGGTAAAATGGTCATTTTACCCTAAGAATGATTATTGTATTGGGCTAAGTGTTATTTTGGTCTTGGTAGCTCGGGGAGCCGAAGGAGTAGCAGTTCAGGAATTGACAGATAGCAGCCTGGGGGATATCAGCAAGGTTACAGCAGTGCAAGGTGAGTTTCCCATTGTGTGAATGGGTCTACGGCCACAATGTCGGCCCATGTTGTTTATGAGTAGGAAGACCTGGGGGTTAGCCCTAGGCATCGTATGCTAGTATGTTATTCCGGACCAAGGTCCGATGCCGAGCGGGAGCCCGAGGTATGTTTGCAGGATAGATTATATGTTTTGTCTGTGTGATACTTGTATATGCCTGGTAGGGAGGTGAGTGTGGGCGAGGTCTCGTATCTCACTATCAACAGGAGTATGGATGGGGTTCCAGTACTCATCAGTAGCAGGACAGGGGCGGGGCTCAAGATAGGTGAGGCCTTAGTATAGGAATGCAGTAGAGTAGTTATAGCTTATATGTTATGCGATATGTTATGTGTTTGTATATGTTTAACGGGCGGGGCCCAGAGGCAGGCGGGGCCTAAGAGAAACATATCAGTATACCGAGTGGGGCTCGAAGCAAGGCGGGGCCTGTTGTCGGATTTATCCGGAGCCGGGTGAGTCCCGAGGTAGCGGGCGAGGCCCGGTACTTGCAGTATGTGGTTACGTGTATTATATGTGGTAGGTTGGGGAACTCACTAATCTTCGTGCTTACGGTTTTCAGTTTTGGTTTCGGGTACTTCCGGTAGCGGAGGGAAGAGTTCGGGGTGATCGCATCGCACACACCATGATATGTTAGCCTGGGATGTTTACTCTAATAGATTGAATAAGTGTTTTGGAAATGAAACTCTGATTTAAACATAATTTCTAATGTTTGGGGATGAATGATTTTATAATTATGACTTGATTAACGATTTTAAAATGAAATTTTTGGTCAAGATTATTGGGATGTTACAAGTTGGTATCAGAGCCTTGGTTTGAGGGATTCGGGCACGCTCTCGGGTGTGTTTGAACTCAAACTGAGGATTTGGTATAAAAATTTTCAAAAGAAAATTATTTTATAAAAAGAACTTAAGAAAAGAAAAGAGTTTTAGAAAAAGAAAGAACTTGAAAAGGGAAATGAATTTTGAAAAGGAGAAAAGGGTGTGGTGCATGCAGTCAGTCGAGCTCAAGTAAGTACCCCAAAATACCCATACAAGTTTATGCTATGCTATGATATGCTTATGAGAACTGCATGTTAGATTAGGACTAAGGATCTAGGGAAAATGCCTTATGTGCCTATTATATGTGTATGAGCTTTATGAACTGCATGCTAGTATAAATTTCTGAGTAAGGACAGAGCAGTTGATTGGATTATGTGGTTATTTGTTTCCAATTGTCTGAATGCTGCTTGCTTTGTGCTTTGTGGGACTCTTAGTAATGTATGTTAGCTATCAAGTGAATATGCTAAGTCACATGTGGCACAGGATGGATAATCTCAGAGTTATAGATTTGACCCTATTGCGTAGCTCTTGTATGAGTCCAACCGTTATAGGGATGAGTCTTTTACTCGAAGGATTATCTTATCTTTGTTGCATGTGGCTATATTCATGAGGTAGCTGGTTGACATTATTGGAAAGTCCTTGAGCAGCTGAGGACAGAGTGAGTTGGAGGATACCCTATGGCAAGCCTAGAATGAGATTAGTGCTGAGAGCAGTGTTAGTAGAAGCGACTTGGTGGAGTCGAGGCAATTCTTGACGAAAGTACGGATAGATGTGGAAGGTAGTATTGGGCCCCTACTACAGAAAGCATAGGATCTGTACTCGATTCAAGAAAGGGTCGAGATGAGACCAGGAAACTTGTAGTGTGTGTGTGATCCCTCAGTAGTGGTATGTATTCTGATGAATGTTATCATATGTTTTCAGCATGGTAACGTTGCGTGAGAGACCAGTGGGTGGATCAGGCGCTGGAGAGGGATCAGGCTCAAGTTCAGAGATCGAGCAGCTCGAGGAGCGGATGAGGGAGTTTGTATCAGCTGATATTACGCGCAGTATTTTAGACCAGACTCATGTGATCTTTGGTACGGTCAAGGAGGGTATACTAGAGATTTTGGATGAGAGCTGGGAGCCTTCCGTGCGAAGATGATGGCCTTAATGGGGGCGTGTACCCTGACATTCCGAGAGTTTAGAGCTTGTGGAGCTCCATATTACCATGGGGCTAGGGACCCCATCGCTAGCAGCAGATGGTTGGATGATGTCGCCAACGCTTTTTGGACAAGCCGATGTCCCGAGGGGGACAAGGTCCGACTTGCTTCCTATCTTCTGAAGGACAGACCACGAGATTGGTGGGAGGAGGTTGGTCATGCCATGGGCGATGATGTCGCGTTGGACGTGATGACATGGAGTGATTTCTCAGCCAGGTTCAGGGTCGAGTTTGCACCGGTAATTGAGGTGCAGCAGCTGGCGCGGGAGTTTCAGGATTTATGACAGACGACCGAGACTGTGGCAGGGATCACCGCCAAATTCAGGGAGAGCTCTTCTGGTTCCGCAGTATGTGGCGGATGAGAAGATGAAGAAGGCCCGATATCACGAGATGATGAGGGTTGACATCAGAGAGTTTGTGAGCAGGTCCAACTGCAAGGCGCTGGAGGATATGATTGCACACGCCAGGGAGAGGGAGATCGATCTTGAGCACCTCCGGAAGAGGAAGAAGAGGAGATTCAGGTAGCCCCATGTTTAGGCAAGAAGCCCAAGGGATCAAACACAAGATCGAGGGACTATCAGGGCTGCAGTCGATGTGGCAGGTGTGGCAGGATGCACGAGGGTGTGTGTAGGATAGAGGTGGCAATGGCTCGACCTGGGTTGGGTTCGTGTTCAACCCATTTACTAATTGGGTTGAAATCTTCAATCCAACCCAACCTATTTATTTAAATGGGTTGATATTTTCAACCCAACTCAACCTTTCATAGAAATGGGTTGTCATTGGGTTGACCTATTTATGTAGTTCCCAACCTAACTTATTAAATAAAATAGGTTAAACTTGGATTGATCCATTTAAATAAAAATAAATAAATTAATTAACTAAAGATTATACCATTTAAATCAATTATAAAATTAAGTAAAATTTCAATGTATGACAAAAACACAATCCCAATTCACATATTCAAAGAAATTGTTCAAATAACATTAACGATATAAAATTTCTAAGTGATTTTGGAGAGTGGCTAGTGTTGTCGGTGCTTAGAAAAAAAGTAGGAACTAGAGTAAAAACATAAATAATAATACGAACATTGTAATTTATAAACTAATAATTAGATTAATACGTGATAATATTTAAATAATTGTTAAATTAAATATAATTTAAAGTTAAATGGTTTGGTGGGTTTAAAATGGGTTGATAATTTTTACCCGAACCAACCTATTTAATTAAATGGGTTAGACAGGTTGACCCATTTAACTTAAATTGGTTGAAAATCTCAACCCAACCTGCTAATTTTGGGTTGGGTTCGAGTTGGGTTGGTGGGTTGGGTCAATTTTTTCTAGCTCTACTGTAGGAGCGATAGTGGTGGTGATTCTGGCTGCTTCAAGTGCGGCCGGATTGGGCATTTTAGCAGGGATTGTACTGCTACCACCACCCAGGATCAGACTTGATTTGTTTCCATTGCGGTCAGTGGGGCCACAAGAAGGCCCACTGTCCGAGTCTGGTTCTGGCAGGACAGGTGATAGCACCTACCCCTACGACTTTGAGGATCACTGATGGCCGTCAGGCTCAACCAGAGGCGCCTACAGTGAGGATTAGGGCTTTCCAGTTGTTTACAGTGGAGACGCGTGCAGCACCGGACATTGCAGGTGTGTATCTTTTGCTTTCCTGTCAACTTTTATTCATGATTATATTGTTATTGTATTGCATCTAGGTTGGTGAATGTATGTTAGAATTCCATTTTTATTTGTGTTCGGATTATATGGCATTTGCACACCGTAATATTAGTGTGGTAGTTCGTAGTAGTGCCTTTCTTAAGCGGAATCTCAGGATAAATCAGTTGTAGCGAGCATGAATGGAACTCAGGGAGTGTTCAATCAGTCTTCAGAAGTAGCACGGATTCGATATTGTTCAGTCTTGGATCTCTAGCAGTGGTGAACATTTAAGTGTCAACAAATTGATCATGGGATGGAAAGAAGAATTGGAAATCTTTTCTAAGCGGGGAACTATAAGGAGTTAGTTGAATCGAAGTGAGGGAGAACCTTCCGAGTAGTTAGGAGCAGGAGTAAGTGCATGGTTGGGATGAGTGTGTATCCTTGTTGAGAAGGATGCAACCCAAGTGGCTGGTTGGATTGAGAAGCACGTGAGCTGGGTGTTTGGGAAACGTCCCAACGTTGAGTTTGTATATTCATGATTAGCCGATGGTGGGATTGGGAAACCAAGTCGGAGGATCGCCAGCAGGGCTCGAGTGGGTCGGGATGTAGATTATGTGGAGGTCCGACATGGGATGTCTTCGGATTAGCAGTCAGTGGTAGAGACAACATGGAGGGTGTTGTAAGACTGCGGGTTAGCTGCAGCATTCACTAGTGGTAACTTAGAGGAGTGTGGGCGCGGGCCCGTATCTCCTAGTTAGCGAAGTTTGGGCGAGGCCCAGTTAGCATGATAGAAATCAGGAAAGGATAGTTCGTTGAGATTTTGTATGGAGTTGGCCTCCATAGCCCTAGAGAGGTGAGACCTTGGGAGAGGCCGTTCCAGGATATAGTTAGGTGAGACCCATGGGTGAGGCCCGTATGTTGGTAGTAGTGCAGGTGGGACCTGGTAGAGACCTTAGGGTCAGGATAGGGGATCAAGGATCCCATAATTTATTGAGCCTGAGAGGCAATGTAGATAGAACAATTTTAGGTAGCCGAAGTTTTCTTCGGAAGTCGCTGGGAGCGACTGAGAGATTGTGTTGTGGCTTAGTAACCGGTGGGAGTCCAGTAACCCTGATATTGGCAGATTAGTTGGGACCAGGGTGGTCTCGGTTCATCCGGAAGGCGGATAAAGGACAGCAAAATCTTTAGTCAGGGATAGTAACGATAAGAGAAGTATGGTATGAGGCAGCTAGTTGACCGAGGGTGCCACACCTCTCACAGAAGGGTTAAATAATCTTAGAGGGAAGGGTTTGACCCTGTTGCGTAGCTCTCGTATGAGTCTAATTTTTACTCGAAGGATTATCTGATCCATTCGCTGGGATGGGTTTCCAGCATCAGGATATATTAAGAGGAAGCATTCAGTGAGGTAACCAGCACTAGTAGTAGCTGGGGATGCAGATACAGTAAAGGGTATGTCCTTCATAGATAAAGGAAGGGATATTGGTTGATTTCTATTGCTTTGGGAAGGCCGTGACTGCACAGGATAAAGGGGTGAACCCCTTAGATCTCGGGTATAGGTACTCAGGAGTACCGGAAGGAATGGCGATTGGGAAAATTTATGTTTCCACGATTGACGATGAGCAGAGTACTCTCAAGAATCTATCATTAAGGATTGGTATGACTGAAGGACCGGATGGAAGGTCAATGGAAGTAGTCCTTCGAGGATCGGCCTTGCAGAGGATGTATGCATCGGGCCGGAATGTTGTGAGCAGACTGAAGGAGAGTTGGCTGTAGCGGACATCGAGGACGAAGTCTAGTTTAAGTGGGGGAGAGTTGTAACACCCTATTCTAAAAGTATTTGTTTGTAGATTACGGAGGCCAAGGCTAGGGGCGTTTTGGTCAATTGGGCTTTGGGTTGTTATTCGAGAGGTTGTTGGGCCGGGGTGTATAGCTAGAAGTGTAGGGCTTCTCGCCACCTTTTTAGGGATATAAAGTTCGTCGGAAACGGACTTAGAATGAAGGAGTTGTGATACTTTGAAGTTATTATAAATATTGGTCCCTAATGAAGAATTGTGACAAGGCAGTCCTATGCATGCATGTGAATAGCTGGGTACGCCCAGCTTATAATGGGAAAAGATCGTGGATTCCTTATGGCGTACGCCCAACGTACGTCCTGAGTCCAGAAACCCTAAATTTAGGGTGAACCGTTATTTAAGGAACATATACCTTGAGATTCAGCCTTCATCTAATATTCAGGCATCCACCACGAAACCCTAAACCTCTCTAGAGTGTTCTTGAACTTTGGAGGTCATTAGAGAGCATTTTGAGTGTTGTAAAGCCATTTCCAAGCAAGTGAAGGGATTAGCAAGGTGGTGGAACGAAGGGGAAGCAGTAGATCCAAGATTGTGGTTCCAATGCAGACCATTTTGAGGTATAAAGTCTGAAACTTTCCTCAAGTATGCTTAGATCTATGTTAATGGAGTTTTGGATCTTTTTGGTCCCAAGAATGGACCTTTATGACTCAATTCATTTTCTAGGTCCAGGGTTGCCACCCTTAGCATCATATGTGTCCCATATGCAGTAAAGTTTCAACCTTTAGGTCTCATTTGTGACCATGCATGAGATCTAGCCCATTTCATGGAAGTTGTTGTCAAATTTCAAGCTTGGGCTTTATTGGTGGGTTGCAAGCCACCAAGTAAGGGACTTTATGGTTTAATACGTTGATAGGGACTTGGATCTGAGTTTGTAGCCTCTGGAGTGGAGTAATAAGCACTGAATGGAAAAAGGACTTAACAGGAGGATTACGTTGAGCGTACGTGACACCCAGCGTACTCACCATCGTGCCTGTACGCTTAGCGTATGTAGATGTATGCCCCGTGTACTCTGTCTGTATGAGCCATGTGTTATTGGTCTGTGGTTGGGATATGTTTGGGTATTTGGGCTTAAATGGGCCACCAGAAGCCAGATAATGGGGGGGCCAAGGGATATATCTTGGGCTTGGGTAAGGCCCATTAGAGGGAATGGGCCCAGTTTAGCAAATTGGGCCATTAGTGGCCACTAGTGGGCTTGGGAAGCTTACCTAGTGTTGGGCCTTTTATATCATGTTTGGGCCTTAGTTATTGTTACATACCCCAATTTCACGGCCAGAAAAGACCGGTTTCATTTATGCTTTTAAAATATATTCAGAGTATCCTTTGATTAAAACAGTTGCAGAATTTGTTCCCAAAAACAAAATATGATAAGAATTTATCAAAGCATTTCTCAAGGAAATGTATTTTCACTAAATAACAAAATCTCGGGATGTCATGTTTCGATACAGACCAAAAGCATAAACAAAACAAAATAGACCTTACAACAGTTATTTATAACTACTGGCCTATAATCCAAAATCTCTCGTTATGTTAGCCAACTAGTGCTCTCGTGTCATAACCTGTAATAAAAAGAAAACTGAGTGGGTTAGGCTTGGGAGCCTGGTGAGCGTATTGGGTTTTCAACCCACAATAATACAATTATTATATTCAATCATCAAACCAACATCCCAAATACCCATCCCCATATCTTTGTTATCTCTTAAGGATGTACCCTAAGAATCAACTATCCTCTATCCATTCATTCCTAAGGATTGACCTAAGGAATTTATCCAAAATCCATAGTTATGAGGTTTCTTAAATTATAACTGGTGAACGCTTAAATCAAAATACTTGGTAAATACTTCCGTTTGTAAATACTTAATGAACACCTAGTTCAAACAATGTGATAATAATGTATATCTCAATCCTGGAAAAACCATTATTATTATTAACACATATATATCATATTTCTAAAACAATCTATCCCATCCCGTCGATCCCCACATACTGACCCTATACAATGATCATATGAGATCTAGCCTAAGGAATCGATATGAACAACAAACCGATGAAGCTGGTTCAGAAATTCACTGGCAGCAAACGAGGATCAATAAAGACATAAAATGAGGGAATGGAATAAGTTTCACCACGAACCTTTGTTCGTAAAAACAAAGAACCATAAGACGATTAAGTCAGGGGTAGTTATCTAGATAAAAATGCCTAGCCGTGGTCTGAATATCGTGAGGTATTTTACCCCCAGCTCACCCTATCCAGCATCAAACTTTGCCTAGCAGTGGTCTGAATATCGTGAGGTATTTTACCCCCAGACTCACCCTATCCGGCAATATAACACTATACATACCTAGTAGTGGTCTATTATCGATACACTTTATTAGGCAGTTTACGAAGTTCCCTTAATTACTTCGCGAAAGGAAACGCTGACATATGAAGCTTGTCCGAAATATATCTAACACGTATTTCGGGCAATAACAAATACTTCACATATATATATATATATATATATATATATATATATATATATATATATATATATATATATATATATATATATATATATATATATATATATATATGTGTGTGTGTGTATATATATATATATGTGTATATATATATATATATATATATATATATATATATATATATATATAATACTTAAATCAATACTTGTATTAATTCATGTCCATGAAAGGGACTATGCACATGATACCTTATCAGATGAACACATAGTTCAAAAATACATAATCCGTACTCCCAGATCTAAAATTTACCTCCTTACCTAATCCATACTCCTGGATGTAAAACTAACCTCCTGATCTAATCCATATTTCCGAATCTAAAACTATTTCCAATCCATACTCCCGGACTATGGGCAATTAACTCTGTCTTAATCCGTACTTCTGGATTAGGGACAATTAACTCTGTCTTAATCCATACTCCCGGATTTAATAATAAGTTTATATATTTACCTGATCCCTACTCACAGATCTAAAACTAACCTCTTCACACTTTTATCCCTTTATCCAACTCATCTTTTATCACACACCAACAATCTCATCTACCTATGTTCTACCCAACATATTTGTAGATACAAAATACATATACAGTTTAACTCATTGAAAACCTATATAAAACATTCATTCCACACCATCTCAAATAAACAAACAATATATAAACACATAGCACGTATTTGATAGCAAATACTTCATATTTATGTGTTAGAAGAAAGTAACTACACACTCACCTGATTAGACGATGCTCGGACAACACTACGGCTCTTCAAGTTCTATTCTTTGATGAAACCGGGATATCTTCACAAAACCAGGCTTCTTGCGGGCAGAGTTTCGGCTCGGAAACTCTTTTTCTCAGGATCTTCGGGGCGTCGGGACTTGCTTCGGGTGTGAGGATTGATGTCGGGGCTTTGGGGGTATAACTTGCCAAGTAAAAGAAAGAAAAAGGGGTGAAAGAGAGGAATTGAGCAAACAAAAACGACAACCCTTGCTTTCTATTTATAGGAGGGGTCTGGCCTCCGAACACAACGCGTTCCCTGAACAAACGCAGCGCGTTCCGACGTGCGTCATGGCTTACGAACTTCGAACTTGACATGCGACGGGACAAGCTCTCGGCTCCGAACGCGGGGCGTTCCCCCTTTGGTAAGCGTGCCTCGAACATAAAAAATTCATATATTTCGCATACGAGCTCCATTTTCGACGTTATTTATATCCACGTGAAGGTGAGATTATGCTCTACAACTATCGTTTAGACTCCGTCGGCTAATTTTGATTTAATTTTTATTATATTATTTTTAGTAGGCCAGGAAAACTCCGTTATAAAGTCATAACTTCTTCATCTGACGTCCGTTTTCGCCTATATTTTTACCGTTGGACTACTATCGACAAGATAATCGATTCTCGTAAAGATTGTTTCGGCTAGAAATTACTCGATCTCAAAATCGATCTTCGGGCTGCATATTGCTAAGCTAAAACTTAGAAAAATCATAACTTCCTCATACGAAGTTAGATTTGGACGTTCTTTTTATGCACGGTCTCGGTTTAACGTATTCTACGACTTTCATTTAGATCGCTATGGCCAAATATCGCTCTATCGTAAATTCACTATTTACGCCGCGTTGTGTCGTGCCGGTTCTGTCGCGAAACTTCGACAGGTCATAACTTCTTCGTTATAACTCAAATTTCGGCGTTCTTTATATGTACGGAATCCTTGTAACATATACTACAACTTAGTTAAGATTACTCCTTCTAAACAATCTTCCATCAAAAAGTTAATTTTGACGCTCATTGTCCTTAAATTGACTAACCTTGATCTACGGACGTTACAGTTATGGACCAAATTGGGTTAAGGGTAAAATGGTCATTTTACCCTAAGAAGGATTATTGTATTAGGCTAAGTGTTATTTTGGTCTTGGTAGCTCGGGGAGCCGAAGGAGCAGCAGTTCGGGAATTGATAGATAGCAGCCGGAGAGATATTAGCAAGGTTACAACAGTGCAAAGTGAGTTTCCCTTTGTGTGAATGGGTATACGGCCACAATGCCGGCCCATGTAGTTTATGAGTAGGAAGACCCAGGGGTTAGCCCTAGGCATGGTATGCTAGTATGTTATTTTGGACAAGGTCCGATTCCGGGAGGGAGCCCGATGTATGTTTGCATGATAGATTATACTTGTTGTCTCTGTGATACTTGTATGTGCCTAATAGGGAGGTGAGTGTGGTCGAGGTACCGTATCTCACTATCAGGAGGAGTGAGGACGGGGTTCCAGTAATCATCAGCAGCAGGACAGGGGCGAGGCTCAAGATAGGCGAGGCCTTGGTACAGGAATGCAATAGAGTAGTTATAGCCTATATGTTATGCGAGATGTTATGTGTTTGTATATGTATATGAAACATCCCAAAAACAAAGTATAAAATTTTCGTTTAATTTAATAATAAAAACCATAGTCGATAAACATCATATAAAAATAATAAACAATGTATCTCAATAAATTATAACTGTCAAGTATTTCAGAATATAAACATCCCGGGTTGAAACAAATGGTATGTGCACTGCAATCTTCTCGAGCCCCTCTTTTAAAACTGACCACCTGAAACCAAAACTAAAAACTGTAAGCACGAAGCTTAGTGAGTCTCCCCAAACTACCACACACCATACAATAACACTTAAAGCACATATTATGCCTTGCCCACTACATTGGACCGAAGTCCGGACTAACTAGAGCCTCGCCCACTGCATCGGACCGAAGTCCGGAATAACTAGGGCCTTGCCCACTGCATTGGACCGAAGTCCGGACTAACTAGGGCCTCGCCTATTCCATCGGACCGAAGTCCGGACTAACTAGGGCCTCGCCCACTACATCGGACCGAAGTCCGGAATAACTAGGGCCTTGCTCGCTACATCGGACCGAAGTCCAGACTAACTAGGGCCTCGCCCCCTGCATCGGAATGAAGTCTAGAGTGAACTGAGCATATCATAAACATTATCATAAAATATAACATAATCACATATACATGCATGAATCACAAAGACATCAACCATACAAACAACTTCTCGGACTACCCCGACATCAGACATAATTATGGAAACTATCATTTAAACGGGCCAGCATTGTGGCCATAGACCCGCTCCAACTGGAAGGAAACTCACCTCACACTGCTGAAGTCCTGCTGACAAAACCCTAGCTGCTGGATGACAGAGTCCCGAATCTGTCAACATCAAAATAACACCCAACTAATAATTGGGTTCCAAGTCATAACCATAAGTCCATACTTGGGTAAAAAGGCTACTTTACCCTTAACTTACCTTGACCCAGTCTTAAGGCCCAATTTAAAGGCCCAAAGTCTAACTACGACTCAAAGCCCAACATATGGCCCAATTTTCCAAATTGGGCCC
Organism: Lactuca virosa; assembly: GCF_052849685.1. Classification (NCBI taxonomy): domain Eukaryota; kingdom Viridiplantae; phylum Streptophyta; class Magnoliopsida; order Asterales; family Asteraceae; genus Lactuca; species Lactuca virosa. Next base: position 200,914,644 of record NC_136426.1, read on the forward strand.
AAGCCTATACATGATCTTATTCTAAGGCCCAATATCATATAATCATTAAGGCCCAAACTGTGGACCATCTATGGCCCAATTTTCCAAATTGGGCCCTAACCCTCCTATAGACCTTACCCTAAAGCCCGTTAAATTGTTCTAGTCCATTTGCTTGTTCTTGGATGGCCCAACACAAAGCCCAAGTGAAATTAGGGTTTCACATCAAATGATGATTAAGGTTAAGTGTTTCTCACTTAACCCATTAAAGACTTAATCCATTAAGTCCATCACTCCTCTAAAGAAATGATATGGAATAGTTGGGCTTAATATACAATCCAATCTCAATGGCCCAAAAGTGGGTCTCAATAAGTCTAAGGCCCACATAACTAAAATTAGGGTTTTCTAAACCCTAATTAGGGTTTCCACCCAAACATGGCCAAATAGGCCCAAAATTAATCTTTAATCCCATTAGGGTTTTAGTAGTGGGGCACCACCCACTACCACCTCGGGTAGTGGTGGACAATGGCGGCTCACGGCGGCGGCCACCACCTTATGGTGGTGGTTATGGTTCTTTTCATTACATCTTTTGCTAATTACAATTACAAGCTTTTAATCCACAAATAAACACACACACTAACTACTCTAACACACACAGCCACCCTAGTGGTGGCCGGCAGTGGCTTGTGGCGGCAGCCACCACCTTACGGTGGTGGCGGTGGCTTCCTTGGTTTTCCGGCTAAACAAAACACACACCTCAAAATATGCCTCCTGCTCGGGAATGCAAATGATCACCCACTTCACGGTGGCGTATGGAGGTCCGATAGCAAAAATAGCGGCATCTACGATTTCCAATGGTTGTGGTGGTTCTGAGAGTTTCTGGTGGCTCACGACCCACCCACGACGAGCAACGGGTTTGTCTCTGGTTCTTGACGGTTTTCCAGTGGCCCTCGACATTTCCGGCACCGGACATCGCAAGGCGACCTTCATCGACAATGTAGCAGTCGGCGGTCGGACCTGAGATGCAAGTGGCGGTCGATTAACACTTCGTCGTCGGTAAAAATGAGGGAAGCGGGAGTGGCGGCTGACGGTTGGAACATTTTTTTTCTAGGTTTAGGGTTTCATGTTTCCAAAATAATGGGAGGATAAAAGTGACGGGTTCATCCCGTATCCATTTCAAACTTGTGCGCTATAATCCTATTATGGTCCCTCCCCATCAATTCTTTTTCAATTGAAATCCAAAAGTTACCATATAGCCCTCCACTTTGTGAATTATTTGCAAAACTAATCCGAAAATTATCTTTTAACCCTTTCTTCCATAATTATTTTCATAATAAGTCCTGAAAATACCAATTTACCCCCTAAGCCTTCAAATCTTTTCAATTTAAGTCCATTAATTACCAAACGCACCTCGATATCGTAACTATGACATAATCAACCCTTCCACCTCATTTTCTTTTAAATTTAAATCCAATTAATTACCATGGAGCCCCTGACTTCATAAATAATTATAAACTGAGTCCGAAACTTACACTTTTAACCCTCAACTTCTAAATTATGCCAAGTACCTCCTCGAAACCAACACCTTACTATATAATTATTGATTTTAGGGTTACTATACATTCATTAATTTATTTATTTACTAAATAAATAAACGGGGTGTTACAACTCTCCCTCACTTAAATTAGATTTCGTCCTCGAAATCATTCGTTACCATTCCTTACACGCCCACCCATTCTAGTAACACGGTCACCATCTTGGGTACACCCTAGCCCTCCTAGGGTAGCTATGACCAATCTTCGCAAAGCCCTAAAACCCTCAGGTGAACGAATTCCTCACAACAAGATTACATGTACTCTGTCTGAAATTCGCTGTCTCTACATGATCTGCATCCCTAACAGACCACTCATACTGAATCATTATAGATGAACCCTACAGTGGGTGGCTAAGCATTCCTTAGCAATCTATTACGCTTATCATACATGAGGTCCTTAAATACCATTACTGTTGGAGACCCAAAACTGTCTGAAACACTGATCTGCCTAAAAACATTGAACTACCTGAAAACACTGAACTGCCTGAAACACTGACTGCCAGAAACACTGAACTGCCTGAACACTGAACTGCCTGAAACTGTATGCTGCCACATGGCTGCTTCCCAACATCTACCGAGACCTACCTGGTCTCAATTTTTCACCAATCATCTGAAATACCGGGTTCCAGCCCGATTGCGGAGCCAAAGGACTCCCTACTTAGTCGCCTCACACGACTTCTAAACAAAATCCTTCTCTGGAACTAGTTGCTACTAATTACCATGCCACTGAGGTTCTAATAAATTTTTGATCTAACTGATCGAGTCCGTACGTCGAACCCTGACGTCACCAAACCCAAGGCTAAAAGTGATTGCTACATGACCATTGGTAGCCCCATGTCATGAATGACCTTAAGCAGTCCCCTGCTCCCTTGCTCTCATAGTTGTAGTGGCGCTTCTACAGTCTTATCACTGGCTTAACCAGGTCTAATCCGTCTAGGTAATTCTGAAATCCAATCTGTGGATTTCCATATCCTCACTGCTACACCCGAACTGTTAGGTACTATTGTTCCTTTGCGTCTTAACAACGCACTCACGCTATCTACCAACCTAGTGAATGCTACGGCTACACCCACTGACTTACAATACTTTAACACTATTTGGCTGTTAGTGAATGTTGCAGCTACACCCACAGACTTACAACACTCTAACACTATATGGCTGCTAGTGGATGCTACGGCTACACCCGCAGACTTACAACACTCTAACACTATCTGGCTGCTAGTAGAGGCTAGGGCTACACCCACAGACTTACAACACTCTAACACTATCTGGCTGCTAGTGAATGATACGGCTACACCCGCAGACTTACAACACTCTAACACTGGATCGACACGCGCTTGACCCGCACTCAACTGAACTCATGTCCTGACTGGAAACCCCAACCTGATTCCCTAAGGCTTGCTGCCAAACATTACGGGAACACAATCTCCTTATTGGCAAAAAAAAAATTCGAACTTCCATCTCAAACTATCCTCAAACCATACAGCCGCTTGGGCTGTCTTCCTTCCTGCAAGGATGCGAAACTTATCCCAGTTTCAAAACTTCTCCTACTTCTGAATCCTTGGATGATTCTCCACCACTTTGATTCAACTAACGCCTTACGACACATAATACTGGAAGGATTCTCAATCCTTCGTACCATTCTATGCCTAATCTGCTAAAAACCACCTTTACCATTGCTAGCGTTTCAATACTAGTCAGTCCAAAAGATCACACCACTTTCAAGAACCCGAATAAATCTCCGGTAATAATCCGCTAGACCCAGGAAACTCCGAATCTCAATTGGAGACCTCAGAATCTCCCACTGCATCACGGCCTCTATCTTGGCTGGATTTACTAGAATACCCTTCTGATTGACAAGGTGCCCAACAAATTGCACCTCGCGCAACCAGAACTCACATTTGGAGTACCTTTAAAAAGTCTCTCCCTCCTCAAAGTCTCTAGCAACTCCCTCAGGTGCTTCTCGTGCTGCTTCTCAGTCTTGGAATAAACCAAGATGACGCTGTCCTCTCCCAATCCCGCATTTGGGAAATGATCTTTCGCTATCCGCTAATAATTCTCGGTATGCAATTGGCATATGCCATTTCTTGAAAGTATAATTCTGTCACACCCCCGAACCAGACGGCAGAATGTCCGGGGGCTTGTGCGTGACTTCATCTTGAAATATCATTACAGTGAATATAATTGAAACATAACATCATCATCATCACACATGTAATATAACAACATTCATTGTTTACATCGAGTATTGTATTTGAATATTACATGCCAAAATAGTAAGAGTATGATGAAACAAAATATAACACAATATCCATTAGTTTGTTTCGTTCATCCTGCTTCAACGGTTTCCTGAGAATACAAGTTATTTTGAAAACGGTCAACATAAAAATGTTGGTGAGTTCATAAGCATGTTTGTGAAAATGATTTGTATAACTTTGAAAACCACCAGAAAATCCGATATTTTCTGAAAACTGTTTAGTGTGTTTGTGTTAGATCTTGTATTAATGCATGTATGTTATTGTTTATTTGACTAAAAAGGTAAAGAGAATGTAGAGTGAATGTAAGAGCATGTAAAGAGAATGTTTCCAGACAACCCGATGTTGCCTGTAAAAAAAAGGTCTTCCGTAAACTTCATAACGTTAATTCCTCTAAGCGAGCCGTCATAACCATACTAAATAATGACAATTTCGCCTGTCTTGGCGTCGTTGGACGCCGGTTTTGACTTTGATTATAAGGTTTTCATCACCCTAGACTGAGTTAGTCTAACTGTAGCGAACAGCTCAGGTGTGGGGTGTCATCCCCATATAGATCTATACACAAATCCCCATTCTCCCTCCAAGAGACTCTGGTTATAACTACAGGCTACGATCGTACACTTAATAGGTGCCAACCGACAAAAACTCACTAGATCCTTAATCGAATTTACACGAAGAAAAATGTATAAACTCATTCCAGGCCCAATGATCCATGTAAGTGAACCATTAAGGCATCACTAAACATCTAAATCATTTCAAGACCCAATTTGAATGAGATTATATAACATAGGCCCTAAATATATATATATGAAAGGACAACTAATGCCCAATTCACATGTAAAGTATTTACATGCCCAAATAGCACACAAATAGTATCCAAGGTCCGTCGCACCTGTTAATGGGTAAATGAGGCCCAATAAACATATAAATTGTATACAAGACCTATCACACATAAAAAATGGGCCACTAAGGCCCAATAACCTAGAAAATGATCAAATAAATCTGTTTATTAGTTTATCGTTGGTTTTGGTTCAGGCATTCACTAAAATATCAAAAGAAAGAAGAACACATATAAAACTCATTCCTAGGCCCAATAAACATGTAAGTGGACCACTAAGGCCCACTATGCGTGTCTATTATTTCCAGGCTCAAAGGAATGTGAATGTCTATCCTAAGCCCAATATACATGTAAAAGGACACTAAGGCCCACTAAACATGTATATTATTTCCAGGCCCAATAAGGATATGAATATCGTTTTTAACCCGTTTGTTATTGTTTTGTTTATTTTAGCTTGATTATTTACAAAGTTGATATAAAAAACCCTCCTTTTTGTAAAAATGACGTTCTTGGCCCAATAAGCCAAAAATTTAGAGTTAAGGCCCAATTTTTGTAAGAATAACACTTTAGTCTCCATTTTGTTCAAAACTTGTTTTGATAACTAGTTTGTAGTAAAAATAACACTTTAAAACCCATTTTTGTCAAAAATAACATTTTTTGCTTGATTTTTGTGAAAATACACATTTTCTGGTTTTTGAGCTTTTCCGACCTAGTTGTTGGAAAATTTGTAGAAAAATCATCGTAAGTCGAAATTTGGATCCGTAAACTCTCAAAGTTTATAAATTTTATCTGCTTTGTTCAAAATGTTTCTCATAATTTTTGTTGGCTTCAAACTAGTGTGAAATTGCTCACTTTCACAGGTTGGTCCGAAATTATTTCAAATAGGATAGGCAGTTTTGTAAAATTCACCAAAAATTGTAGAAAAATCTTATGAAAACGTGAGAGTAGTCATTTTAAAGGTATAAATCTGAAATTTATCCATGTAAATTTTTTTTGAAAAATACGTCCATTAAGAGGGTCAAAACAGTCCGAGATTGGACCAAAACTTTCCTGTCAAGGGCTGTTTTGTGAGTTTAGTTTATAGATCTTTGAACACAACATTCATTTTTGCTATATCAAGTATACAAATCCCAGATCTACAAGTTTACAGGTATTATATGTGATAAAACATACTTTTCTCATGGTTCATATGAAGATCCTAGTGATACACTTCAAGTTTCTTAACATATTTTTAGATTAGTGAAGTAATCAACACAAAATCACCAAATGTTTCAATAAAACACACACAATCATGCATATATACATAGATCTACACATAAGACTTGTATTCTCCCCCCAAAAACAAGTAAAAACAGAAAACAAGGGGGTATGAACTCACCTTTGCTTTGATGTTTCGGTTTTGAAGAAGAGATGAAGAGATTTTTGTTTCCTAGCAACACCTTGAGAAGGTCTTTGAAGTCTATGAAGTTCAAGAGCATAGATCATGAGATGATGTGGGTAAAGGAGAGATTTTGATGGAATCTTGAAGTTAAAACATAGATCCAGGTAATTACTTACCAAAAATGATGATTTAGATGAAGATCTTTTTGAGAGCACCCAAAATCTCGAAATTTTGGATGGGTGAATTTGAGATGGTATTGAGAAAGTTTGGAAGATGAAAATGATGGTGGTGATGGAGGCCCTAATGGCCGTGAGTTTTGAAGAGGGGAGAGGTGGAGAGTAATTCTTGTCTAGATACATGTAACTTGCATTGTTAAATGGTGGGTTTAAGCATGGAAGTCCACCATGCAAAGATTAGGTGGTACTTGCATGTTTAATCTCCCTTTTTTTGTTAATTCCATAGTTATCTCCATTGGGCTGAGATTTGGGCCAAAGAATTAAGAGTGAAATGATCTGTTTTCAACCTTGGCCTTGTTTGAATATTTATGGAGCCCAAAAATTATTTTTCGGCCCATTGGATCTTAAGGAGGCTCACGGCCCAAAATGGCAAAAGAAATTAGCTTAGGGCCCATTAGAGCTAATTAAATCCTTTATGGCCCATCATGGCCCAAAATGTTATAGATTTATGAATTGGGTCCAATTAGAACAAAATTAGGGTTTTTAGGCCCAAAGTAGTTAACTTGGATACTTATTGGTCCATTAGGCCCAACAAGAGAATCCTAGAACACATTAGACTTGAATCGGGATTTCTAGGGTTTCCAACCCTTATTTGAACATATGAGATGTATTTGAACGAGAATAAAGTATAGTATTCACTTAGAGTACAAGTTATTACACTAGGTGAATGATTGCATGAGAGTAGAATTTCCTAGAAAAATGCTAGTTGTGACATCATCCCCCCGTTAGAGGGAATTTCGTCCCGAAATTCTTTCGAAAGGTAGGTTCATGAATGAGAGAATAGGTACTTTATCTGATCTTCGCGTTTCCCATGTGAATTTCGGTCCACGCTTAGCGTTCCATCGAACCTTCACAATCAAAATGTGGCTTTGTTTTGTAGGCTCTACTTCCCTATCTAATACCTCGACTGCTTCTTTGACGAACCGGAGATTCTTGTTTATTTCGATCCCTTATAAAGGAATGATAAGAGTTTTGCCTGATAGGCACTTTTTCAGATTCGAGACGCTGAACACCGGGTGTACGTTGCTGAGCTCTACAGGCAGCTGCAGCAGTATAAGTCTTTAGACCAATCCGAGCAAGGATCTCGAACAGTCCGATGTATCGTGGGTTTAGTTTTCTCGGTTCCTAAAGCGAATCATTCCTTTCCAAGGAGATTCCTTTAATAACCCGCGATCCCGTCTTGACATTCTAATGGCTTACGCCGCTCGTCGGCATAGCTCTTCTGTCGGTATCGCGATGCTTGAAGTCGAGTTCTGATTTGGATCATCTTCTCTGTCGTCTTGTAAATAGTTTTCTGGTCCCGTGTGAGTACTGACGAGTGATATGCATTTACGACTATAAAGAGCCTAGAAAGAAAGCAACCTTGTTGCTTGTGCGATAGTTGTTATGGTATGAGAATTTAATCAAGGGAAACTGGGTATCCCCTGACTTGTTGAATTCGAATACCCATACTGGTAGCATGACTTCGAGTGGTTGAATGGTTCGTTCGCTTTGGCTATTGGTTTGAGAGTAGTAAACAACGCTCATATTTAGCTTTGTTCCCATAGCCTTCTGAAATGACTGTCAAAGTCTTGAAGTAATCCCGTTATCTCGATTCGAGATAGTAGATACCGATATTTCCTGGAGTCTCACGATCTCCTTGATATAGATCCCAATTAATCTTTCCGTCTTGTTTGATTTCTGTATTGGCAGGAAATGGGCGGATTGGGTTAACCTATCGACGATCACCCGGATAATGCCCATCTCAACTCGCGTAACTATAAGTTCGTCCCTCGACTTCAAGAGTTGTATCCATCCATGTAGTGTTTTCTTCACGATATTCTCCGGCTTTGACGCCTTCAAGGCTGGTCGTAGATGTTGACAGTGTTTGTTCTTGTTTCATGAGCAGACGAGTATGCTATTGATGAAAATAATGAAAAGGCTGACTAGGAGTGGTTGAGAAAACTTGGTTCGTAGGGTCCATGAATAGTGTGGGAGCATTCGTTAGACCGAAGGGTATCACAATGAATTTGAAATGGTCGCGATGAGTTCGGAAGGCAGTTTTTGGAATGTCGTCTTCTCGGACTCGAAGTTGATGATAACCGGTTCTTAGATCTTTTTTAGAGAAGTAACTAGCTCCTTGGAGCTGGCCAAATAGATCGTCAGTCCGAGGGAGTGGGTATTATTTTTTTTTGATAGGGAGCTTATTCAATTCCCTAAAATTGTTGCACATTCTGAAGGGTCTGTCTTCAATAAGACCGCAGCTCTCCAGGGTGAGAAGGTTGGTCTGATGAATCCTTTGCGCAACAATTCTTCTCAATTGACTGGATAACTTCTGAGTTTTTGGCGGGAGTCAACCTATAGGGTGAATTGGCAATTGATGGGGTTCCCGATTGAGGTCGATTCAAAATTCGACCTGTCTCTCTGGGATACTCCCGGAAGTCCTTCGGGAAATACATCCAGAAAATCGCGTGCTACTGGAATACCTTGTGTGCTTACTTCTTCCTTGGTCTTGTCCACAACAAAAGCGAGGAAAATGTAGTTCTTCTGGTACAGGCACTTCTGCGCCTTGATGCACGAGATAGGACGAGGATTTGGTGTCAGGTTTATCACCATGGATTTTTATAGTTTCGTGATTGGGAAGGTGAAGGCAAACGACCTTCTCGCGACACATAATATCAGCATGGTGGTGGCTTAACCCAACCATGCCGATTATCACATCAAAACTCCTAATATTTACTGACATTAAATTTTTATTTGAAATGAATGGTTGTTTAGTGTTAAGGTGTTCCCTACATAAATATATTTGGTTGATTCGGTTTTTCCCATTAGCTATCTCTACCGTTAAGGCTTAGTTAGCCTCTTGGGTTGTTATCTTAGTAAGTGCTCGAATTTGTTACTAACGAAGCTTCACTCAGCTTCACTATTGAATAAGGGGTAAGCGGAAGAGTTGTTAAGTGGGAACGTTCCAGTAACAATCGTCGGGTCTTGGACTGCTTCGCCTTGACCCAAGGTCAGGACCCTTTCTGATCCTTCTGCACCTTGATTGTTATCCTTGGGGCAACTGCGCCTGAAGTGACCGATTCCTCCATACCCATAGCAGGTGTGACTGGTCTCATCATTGGTGTTGTTGTTAGGGTTGTTGCGATTGTTGTCGTTTTCATTTGGCTGACGATTCTGGCATGGATAAGTTCTACAGAATTTGGCGGTGTGATTCTTTCGGTTGCATTTGTTACAATGCATCTCCCGGCAGGCTCCATTATGATGGAATTTGCACTGGTTGAATTTTGGAAGGCTTCCAGCATATGGTCTCCTGGTTGTTGGTGTAATAGGGGTCATGGTCGCATGAACAGCAACAACATGTTGCTTCCTTGAGAACCCTTGAGTGGGTTGTCCCTTTCTCTTACTTCCAGACCTCAGCTTCCTGCTCTTAAGCTTGGGGTTTGGAGTTCCTTGATAGGTTGTCACTTTTTGGTTTCCATGTTCGTTCCTTTGGCTGGAGTTGTCAATGCTATTCCCGCCTCCATTGGAGTTGTTTGCATTGATTTGTGCCATAGCAGCGGTTACTGCCGCCATTACAGCAGCTTGGAATGTAGCAGAGTCCATCTGCAGGAGCGGTGTCTCGCGGGTGCGCTTGTTATTCTTGCGGGATGGCATTTTCTTGCTGCACGTTGATAATCCAGATCGTAAGTAATGATCGTCATTCCTGGTTGTACTCTATAATATTTTGCATCTTGTTGTATAATTCTTACTGCTTCCGTCTACATCCCTATGATGTATTTACGGTAGTAGGTAATCGCAGATTTGGCACGATCGTTACGTCTATCCTTAGAGTATATGGGTTGTTTTGGTTTTGAGATCCTTAAGTATCTAGCGGTTTTGAGGGTTCGTTTGTGCATATAATTGAATTTATGTAGTAATTTGAAATAAAGATAGCACATAATTGTTCCATTGGTAAGTACCATCTTAGTACACGAAAGAGAGCCATATCGAATTGTAGGGGGGAAAAGAAAAGGCTGATCCTAATTGTGGCGGAAAGTGTCTGGTGGTGGTGTTGATGAAGTGGATGCACCTCGGAGACGAGCTACATGTTTTTCGGTATCTCGTAGTCGTACTTCCCAAACTATCTGTCTCGCTTAGGAGTCTCCATTCACTTCCTGTGTTTGCCTCTCATCTCTCTCAATAGCAAACCACATTTGTTCAGTTCGATTTGGGGTGTCCCGAGCTTGGTTATCAATACCTTGGGTACGCCGGACCATGACTGGGAGGGCCCGGTCAGCTGGTCCTCTATGACTAAGATCGAAGAGACCTCAGTTCCTACCGTACTGTGGTCATATCCCCTGCCGGTGACTCTATCTCCAAATATCGTGTGCCCAAGGGGGCATGGGGACATCGGGGCCCACACAATATGTCGGTACTCTGGCTTTACATGGAGGATTGATGTCATCGGATTCTGTATCCGAGTCATCATCATCATTGCCCTCTGGCTCTTCCTATTCAAGGTCCACTATTGACTCAGCGGGTTCATCTGCAAGTTCTACTTCGTGTTCCTCCTCTAGTTCTTCCTCTGAGTTGAGCCACCCTGCTATTCCCTGACTAGGGAGATAGGGTTTTCCTGGCTAATGATACTCGTCTATAGTGCATTGCACGAAGGGGTATAAATACTAGAAACAAATAGCATACCAATTACTCCTATAGTAATTTAATTTTGTTTAGGTTTGGTTCTATAAGCTCTTTGGATAATTAAATGGTAAGTTTTTGATTCATTGCCCATCACAATTACTCCCGAACACATGTTGGTCGTATTTTGAATGAATGTAGTTGATCAGGCTACATTCACCCCCAATACGACTACATAACTGCTCGAGTTTAATAGCGATGTTTAAATCCTCTAAAGACTTTTACTGTTCTTGTTGTGTTATTATTCTAAGATGCACACATAGGTATGTATTTTAATTATTATGTTTAGAGTTGTTTAGTCCCATTGTATTTATAGTTGCATATCCTGTATGATTAGATATGCTAGTTCACTATAGACAATGCTCTGATACCAATCTGTCACACCCCCGAACCAGACGGCGGAATGTCCGGGGGCTTGTGCGTGACTTCATCTTGAAATATCATTACAGTGAATATAATTGAAACATAAAATCATCATCATCACACATGTAATATAACAACATTCATTGTTTACATCGAGTATTCTATTTGAATATTACATGCCAAAATAGTAAGAGTATGATGAAACAAAATATAACACAATATCCATTAGTGTGTTTCGTTCATCCTGCTTCAACGGTTTCCTGAGAATACAAGTTATTTTGAAAACGGTCAACATAAAAATGTTGGTGAGTTCATAAGCATGTTTGTGAAAATGATTTGTATAACTTTGAAAACCACCAGAAAATCCGATATTTTCTGAAAACTGTTTAGTGTGTTTGTGTTAGATCTTGTATTAATGCATGTATGTTATTGTTTATATGACTAAAAAGGTAAAGAGAATGTAGAGAGAATGTCAGAGCATGTAAAGAGAATGTTTCCAGATAACCCGATGTTGCCTGTAAAAAAAAAGGTCTTCCGGAAACTTCATAACATTAATTCCTCTAAGCGAGTCGTCATAACCATACTAAATAATGACAATTTCGCCTGTCTTGGCGTCGTTGGACGCCGGTTTTGCCTTTGATTATAAGGTTTTCGTCACCCTAGACATAGTTAGTCTAACTATAGCGCACAGCTCAGTTGTGGGGTGTCATCCCCATATAGATCTATACACAAATCCCCATTCTCCCTCCAAGAGACTCTGGTTATAACTACAGGCTACGATCGTACACTTAATAGGTGCCAACCGACAAAAACTCACTAGATCCTTAATCGAATTTACACGAAGAAAAAGGTATAAACTCTATGATCCATGTAAGTGAACCACTAAGGCATCGCTAAACATGTAAATCATTTCAAGACCCAATTTGAATGAGATTATATAACATAGGCCCGAAATATATATATGAAAGGACAACTAAGGCCCATTTCACATGTAAAGTATTTACAGGCCCAAATAGCACACAAATAGTATCCAAGGTCCGTCGCACCTGTTAATGGGTCAATGAGGCCCAATAAACATATAAATTGTATACAGGACCTATCACACATAAAAAATGGGCCACTAAGGCCCAATAACCTAGGAAATGATCAAATAAATCTATTTATTAGTTTATCGTTGGTTTTGGTTCAGGCATTCACTAAAATATCAAAAGAAAGAAGAACATATATAAAACTCATTCCTAGGCCCAATAAACATGTAAGTGGACCACTAAGGCCCACTATGCGTGTCTATTATTTCGAGACTCAAAGGAATGTGAATGTCTATCCTAAGCCCAATATACATGTAAAAGGACACTAAGGCCCACTAAACATGTATATTATTTCCAGGCCCAATAAGGATATAAATATCTATCCCGAGCCCAATATACATGTAAAAGGACACTAAGGCCCACTAAACATGTATATTATTTCCAGGCCGAATAAGGATATGAATATCATTTTTAACCCGTTTGTTATTGTTTTGTTTATTTTAGCTTGATTATTTACAAAGTTGATATAAAAAGCCCTCCTTTTTGTAAAAATGACGTTCTTGGCTCAATAAGCCAAAAATTTACAGTTAAGGCCCAATTTTTGTAAGAATAACACTTTAGTCTCCATTTTGTTCAAAACTTGTTTTGATAACTAGTTTGTAGTAAAAATAACACTTTAAAACCCATTTTTGTCAAAAATAACATTTTTTGCTTGATTTTTGTGAAAATACACATTTTCTGGTTTTGAGCTTTTCCGACCTAGTTGTTGGAAAATTTCTAGAAAAATCACCGTAAGTCGAAATTTGGATCCGTAAACTCTCAAAGTTTAGAAAATTTATCTACTTTGTTCACAATTTTTCTCATAATTTTTGTTGGCTTCAAACTAGTGTGAAATGACTCACTTTCACAGGTTGGTCCGAAATTATTTCAAATATGATAGGCAGTTTAGTAAAATTCACCAAAAATTGTAGAAATATCGTATGAAGACGTGAGAGTAGTCATTTTAAAGGTATAAATCTGAACTTTATTCATGTAGACCAGTTTTGAAAAATACGTCCATTAAGAGGGTCAAAACAGTCCGAGATTGGACCAAAACTTTCTTGTCAAGGGCTGTTTTGTGAGTTTAGTTTATAGATCTTTGAACACAACATTCATTTTTGCTATATCAAGTATACAAATCCCAGATCTACAAGTTTACAGGTATTTTATGTGATAAAACATACTTTTCTCATGGTTCATATGAAGATCCTAGTGATACACTTCAAGTTTCTTAACATATTTTTAGATTAGTGAAGTAATCAACACATAATCACCAAATGTTTCAAGAAAACACACATAATCATGCATATATAGATAGATCTACACATAAGACTTGTATTCTCCCCCCAAAAACAAGTAAAAACAGAAAAAAGGGGGTATGAACTCACCTTTGCTTTGATGTTTCGGTTTTGAAGAAGAGATGAAGAGGTTTTTGTTTCCTAGCAACACCTTGAGAAGGTCTTTGAAGTCTATGAAGTTCAAGAGCATAGATCATTAGATGATGTGGGTAAAGGAGAGATTTTGATGGAATCTTGAAGTTAAAACATAGATCCAGGTAATTACTTACCAAAGATGATGATTTAGATGAAGATCTTTTTGAGAGCACCCAAAATCTCGAAATTTTGGATGGGTGAATTTGAGATGGTATTGAGAGAGTTTGGAAGATGAAAATGATGGTGGTGATGGAGGCCCTAATGGCCGTGAGTTATGAAGAGGGGAGAGATGGAGAGTAATTCTTGTCTAGATACATGTAACTTGCATTGTTAAATGGTGGGTTTAAGCATGGAAGTCCACCATGCAAAGATTAGGTGGCACTTGCATGTTTAATCTCCCTTTTTTTTGTTAATTCCATAATTATCTCCATTGGGCTGAGATTTGGGCCAAAGAATTAAGAGTGAAATGATTTGTGTTCAACCTTGGCCTTGTTTGAATATTTATGGAGCCCAAAAATTATTTTTCGGCCCATTAGCTCTTAAGGAGGCTCACGGCCCAAAATGGCAAAAGAAATTAGTTTAGGGCCCATTAGGGCTAATTAAATCCTTTATGGCCCATCATGGCCCAAAATGTTATAGATTTATGAATTGGGTCCAATTAGAACATAATTAGGGTTTTTAGGCCCAAAGTAGTTAACTTGGATACTTATTGGTCCATTAGGCCCAACAAGAGAATCCTAGAACACATTAGACTTGAATCGGGCTTTCTAGGGTTTCCAACCCTTATTTGAACATATGAGATGTATTTGAACGAGAATGAAGTATAGTATTCACTTAGAGTACAAGTTATTACACTAGGTGAATGATTGCATGAGAGTAGAATTTCCTAGCAAAATTCTAGTTGTGACAAATTCAAACACAAATAGAGGATAACCCAGAGTCACACTTACTCAAACCCTTGGAACGAAAGGCTTCCTTGTGCAGTTTCCCACAAGTGTTGTACTGAATCTAACCCTGCTAGCCTCTCAAAAGCTGATCCAAAATCTAGGGTCCCCTCCCGAGATCCCTTAATATAAGCAAATGATCTGATTCCCTCTTACCAATGTGCTCCAAGTCCATATCTCGTTCTCAAGCTCTAAAAGTCATATCATTCAGGGTCTTGCACCCCGAGATACTCACGATCTCCCTGCTATCACTCTACAGTGTGTTTTGATAACTTACCTTCTTCATTTCCTCATCTGCTGCATACTGTGGTACCTTATAAGCTCTTTCCCGATACTTGGCAGTGAGCTCTGCCACAGTCTCAGTCGTCTGGTGGAGATCTAACAACTCTTGCGCCAACTGCTCTGCCTCAATTGCCTGGGCACACTCTGCCCAGAATCTGGTCTAAAAGTCATCCCATGACATAGCATCAACCGCATCATCACTCAACCTTCTACCAAACTCTTCCTATCAATCTCGTGCTCTGTTCCTCAGGAGACAAGAAGTAAGTCGGATCTTGTCTCCTTTCGAGACAACGTCTGGTACGAAAAGTGTTGGTGACATCTGCCAACCATCTGCTGCTAACAATAGGGTCCATATCATGACTGCTATCATAGTGCAGAGTGCACTCAACCTCTCGTCACAAATCTCTAAAATGCCCTCCTTGATCATACTGAATATCACATTAGTCTAGTCAATGATATTGCGCGTACTATCAGATAGAATGAACTCCCTCATCTGACCATCGAGCTGCCTGACTACAAAGTCTGAGCCTGATCCCTCGTCGACACCAAAACTGCCATCTGGCCTGCCACGTTACGTGACTATATTCGGTAATATACCATCACTAACATCACAATACTCATCAAAACTCGAGGGATCTCACACACTACACGTTCCATGTTCTTATCTTAGCCTTCCTTGATTCGAGTACAGATCTTCTCCTTTCAGTAGTATAGGCCCCTACCACCTTCCACACCTATCCGTACTTTCTTCTAGAACTGCCTCGACTCCACCAAGTCTCTTCTACTACTATTGCTGATCTCATGATAATCTCATCATAGGCTTGCCCTAGGGTAATCACCAACCCACTCTCCGCCATCGGCTGCATAAGAAGTCCCTGGTTTCTTCCCCTAACTAGCTCGCGAATACTATTATATATTACTTAGACTAGATAATTCTTCGAATGAGAGATCCTACCCTACAACGGTTGGACTCAAACAAGAGCTGCGAAATAGAGCTAGACCTAACCTTCTGAAATTATTTAGTCCTTGCAATATGTAACTTAACATATTCATTTACTAGTTAGTGAAAGACAACTATAACTCCTAAAAGCACAAAGCAAGCAGCATTCGGGCATTGAGTACACATAATCAAGCATATACTACTCTGGCTATCATACTAACTAATAAGTACTAGCATGCCGTTCCCAACAAGCTGGTACACATATAACACGCACATAAGGCATCCTTCCTAGATCCTTAGCCCTAAACTAGTATGCAGTTCTCATAAAGTTGATAATCATATCATAACATGAACTTTTATGGGTAATTTGGGAGTACTTACTTGAGCTCGGCTGATTGCATGCACCACACCCTTTTTTCTTTTCAAAGTTCTTGTCTCTCTAAACATTCTTTTTGCTTTTTCTAAAACACTTTTCTTTCCTCAAAATCGTTCTTACAGAAATTGATTTTCCTTTTGAAATTTCTATACCAATTCCTTAGTTTGAGTTCAGACACACCCGAAAGTGTGCCCGAATCCCTCAAACCAAGGCTCTAATACCAACTTGAAACATCCCAAAAACACAATCTAAAAATTTCGTTTAATCTAATAAAAAAACCATAGTCGATAAACATCATATAAAAAATCATAAGCAATGTATTTCAATATATTATAACTGTCAAGTATATCAGAGTATAAACATGCCACGCTGAAACAAATGGTGTGTGCACTGCAATCTTCCCGAGCCCCTCTTTTAAAACCGAGCACCTGAAACCAAAACTGAAAATTGTAAGCACGAAGCTTAGTGAGTCTTCCAAAACTACCACATACAATATAATAACACATAAAACACATATTGGGCCATGCCCACTGCATCGGACTAAAGTCCGGACTAACTAGGGCCTCACCCACTGCATCGGACCGAAGTCCGGAATAACTAGGGTCTTGCCCACTGCATCGGACCGCAGTTCGGACTAACTAGGGCCTCACTCACTGCATCAGACCGAAGTCCGGACTAACTAGGGTCTCGCCCACTGCATCGGACCGAAGTCCGAAATAACAAGGGACTTGCCCGCTGCATCGGACCGAAGTTTGTACTAATTAGGGCCTCACCCCCTGCATTGGAACGAACTCCGGAATAAACTGAACATAGCATAAACATGATCATAACATATAACATAATCACATATACATGCATGAATCACAAAGACATCAAGCATACAAACTACTTCTCGGACTATCCCGGCATCGGACCCAAGTCCGGAAACTGTCATCTAAACGGGCCGGCATTGTGGCCGTAGACCCGCTCCTACTGGAAGGAAACTCACCTCACACTGTTGAAGTCCTGCTGACGAAACCCTAGTTGCTGGATGACAGAGTCCCGAATCTATCAACATCAAAATAACATCCAATTAATAATTGGGTTCCAACTGATAACCATAAGTCCATACTTGGATAAAAAGGCTACTTTACCCTTAACTTAGCTTGACTCAGTCTTAAGGCCCAATTCAAAGGCCCAAAGTCAAACTATGGCTCAAAGCCCAACATATGGCCCAATTTTCCAAATTGGGCCCAAGCCTATACATGATCTTATTCTAAGGCCCAACATCATATAATCATTAAGGCCCAAACTGTAGCCCATCTATGGCCCAATTTTCCAAATTGGGCCCTAACCCTCCTATAGGCCTTACCCTAAAGCCCATTAAATTGTTCTAGTCCATTTTCTTGTTCTTGGATGGCCCAACACAAAGCCCAGGTGAAATTAGGGTTTCACATAAAATGATGATTAGGGTTAAGTGTTTCTCATTTAACCCATTAAGGACTTAATCCATTAAGTCCATCACTCTTCTAAATAAATGATATGGAATAGTTGGGCTTAATATACAATCCAATCTTAGTGGCCCAAAAGTGGGTCTCAATAAGTCCAAGGCCCACATAACTAAAATTAGGGTTTTCTAAACCCTAGCTAGGGTTTCCACCCAAACATGGCCCAATAGGCCCAAAATTAATCTTTAAGCCCATTAGGGTTTTAATAGTGGGGCACCACCCACTACCACCTCGGGTAGTGGTGGACAATGGCGGCTCACGGCGGCGGCCACCACCTTACGGTGGTGGTTATGGTTCTTTTCATTACATCTTTTGCTAATTACATTACAAGCTTTTAATCCACAAATAAAAACACACACTAACTACTCTAACACACAGCCACCCTAGCGGTGGCCAGTAGTGGCTTGTGGCAGCAGCCACCACCTTACAGTGGTGGAGGTGGCTTCCTTGGTTTTCCGGCTAAATAAAACACACACCACAAAATATGCCTCCTGCTCGGGAATGCAAACGATCACCGACTTTACGGCGGCGTGCGGAGGCCCGATAGCAAAAACAACGGCACAACGGCGGCAGCTACCATTTCCAATGGTGGTGGTGGTTCCGAGAGTTTCTGGTGGCTCACGACCCACCCACGATGAGCAACGGGTTTGTCTCTGGTTCTCGACGGTTCTCCAGCGGCCCCCAACATTTCCGGCAACAGACGTCACAAGGCGACCTTCATCGGCAGTGTAGCAGTCGGCGGTCGGACCTGAGATGCAAGCGGCGGTCGATTAACACTTCGTCGGTCGGTAAAAGTGAGGGAAGCGGGAGTGGCGGCTAACGGCCGGAACATTTTTTTGTAGGTTTAGGGTTTCATGTCTCCAAAATAACGGGAGGATCAAAGTGATGGGTTCATCCCGTATCCATTTCAAATTTGTACGCTATAATCCTATTATGGTCCCTCCCAATCAATTATTTTTCAATTGAAGTCCAAAAGTTACCATACAACCCTCCACTTTGTGAATTATTTGCAAAACTAATCCGAAAATTGTATTTTAACCCTTTCTTCCATAATTTTTTCATAATAAGTCCCAAAAATACCAATTAACCCCCTAAGCCTTCAAATCTTTTTCAATTTAAGTCCATTAATTACCTAACGCACCTCGATATCTTAATTATGACATAATCAAACCTTCCACCTCATTTTCTTTTAAATTTAAATCCAATTAGTTACCACGGAGCCCCTGACTTCATAAAAAATTATAAACTGAGTCCGGAACTTACACTTTTAGCCCTCAACTTCTAAATTATGCCAAGTACCTCCTCGAAACTAACATCTTACTATATTATTATTTATTTTTAGGGTTACTATACATTCATTAATTTATTTATTTACTAAATAAATAAACGGGGTGTTACAGTTTAGCAGGCGGGGCCCAGAGACAACGGGGTCTAAGAGAAACAGATCTGTATACCGAGCGGGGCTCGAAGCCAGGCGGGGCCTGTTGTCGGATTTATCCAGAGTCGGAGGGGGGGGGGAGGTAGCGGGCGAGGCCTGGTACTTGCAGTATGTGGTTACGTGTATGGTATGTGGTAGGTTGGAGAACTCACTAAGCTTCGTGCTTACGGTTTTCAGTTTTTGTTTCAGGTACTTCCGTTAGCGGAGGGAAGAGCTCGGGGCGATCACATCGCACACACCATGACATGTTAGCTTGGGATGCTTACTCTGATAGATGGAATACGTGTTTTGGAAATGAAAATATGATTTAAACATAATGTCTAATGTTTGGGGATGAATGATTTTATAATTATAACTTGATTAATGATTTTAAAATGAAATTTTTTGTCAAGATTTTT
The DNA here is from genome assembly GCF_052849685.1 of Lactuca virosa. NCBI lineage: Eukaryota > Viridiplantae > Streptophyta > Magnoliopsida > Asterales > Asteraceae > Lactuca > Lactuca virosa. The sequence continues at coordinate 200,934,311 of NC_136426.1, forward strand.
GGGATGTTACAGATGTCAGGTTTACTTCTAGATTTTGGATGAGATTCCATGACGAATTAGGTACTCGTCTCCATTTCATATAACATTCCATCCACAGACCGATGGTCAGAACGAGCGAACAATTCATACATTAGAGGATATGCTTCAGGCGTGTGTATTGGACTTTGGTAGGAGTTGGGATACGTATCTTCCGTTAGCAGAATTTTCATATAACAACAGTTATCATGCCAACATTGATCGACCTCCTTTTGAGATGTTCTATGGGAGGAAATCTCAGGACCTCGATTTGTTGGGGAGAGGTTGGTCAACGGGTTATGGGGAGTACCAAGGTGGTACTCAAGACCACTGAGTTGATCCAGGATGTTCGAAGTAGGCTTCAGATAGCTCAAAGTTATGTCGACAGACACCGATTAGATCTTGAGTTCCAGGTAGGGTATATGGTTATCCTGAAGGTGTCACCTTGGAAAGGTGTCATCCGATTCAGGAAGAGGGGCAAACTGGGCCCCATATATATATATATATATATATATATATATATATATATATATATATATATATATATATATATATATATATATATATATATATATATATATATATATATATATATATATATATATATATATATATATATATATATATATATCGGTCCTTTCAGGGTTTTATCGCGGGTGGGACGAGTTCCATACCCCTTAGATCTTCCAGATGAGCTCAATCAGATTCACAGCATGTTCCATGTCTCTGAGCTGCCGAAGTGTTTAGTGGATGGTTCTGCAGTGGTACTGTTGGAGAATACTCAGGTGAACGAGCGTCTGAATTATATTGAGAGACCAGTGGTGATTCTTGATCGAAAGACAAAAACCTTGAGGAAAAAGGTTGTTGGGTTGGTGAAGGTGCAATGGCAACATCACAAGGGTTTAGAGTGAACTTGAGAGCCGGAAGATGAGATGAGGGAGCACTATACGGAGTTATTTGGAGCAACGGACCACGAGGACGAAGTCTAACTCAAGTGGGGGAGAATTGTAACACTTGAATTTGGTATGTTCATATTTAATCCTTCTTATTTAAAAGCATTGAAATTTTTTTCCTTTTGGCTGGTATGTGGGGCGTACAATAGAGTATGCTTAGCATACTAGTTGAAGTCTGATCGCGGGCGTCGACCACGTACACTAGCCTGGGGCAAATCCTAATTTTTAGGGTTTGTTCCCTATTTAAGCAGCATTAATGTAACACTCATAAAATTCATGAAAATTTTAAACTTTTAAATAATCCCAAAAACCATCATTATCTAAAAAATTGTTTTCAAAATAAGTCCAATATCAAAGAAATCCCAAAATTATGAAACAAGACATGAGGAGGTGCACGATCACGCCATCTCCTTCCCGCGATCCTTTGATGTACCTGAAACATAATCCAAAACTGTAAGACCAAAGCTTAATGAGTTCCCCCCAAAATACCAATACATAACAAATAGTACAAATATAATGACAGCATGTAATGGGTCCACAGGTAAGAAACTTGATTCCTCCTGAGCCCATAACATAAGTCTGGCTTGCTCTTCAACCCTCAGTACGAGTCTGGCATGCCCTACCCGGCCGTCAACTCGTATCTGGAATGCTCATGAGCCCTCAATATGAGTCAGGCATGCCCTTCCTGGCCCTCAGCTCAAATCTGGTAAGCCCCAGGGTTTGTTGGTTACAACACGAAGTAGTATAACCTCAACCTAACCCAGTCAACATATAACAAATAATATCATATACAGATAAACAGAAAATATCACAGGTAGTCTTGCAGATCTACCAACTAGCATGCATATTCTCACACCCCCGAACCAGACGGCGGAAATGTCTGGGGACTTGTGCGTGACTTCATCTTGAAATATCGTTAAAGTGAATATAAATGAAACATAACATCATCATCATCACACATGTAATATAACAACATTCATTGTTTACATCGAGTATTGTATTTGGATATTACATGCCAAAATAGTCAAAGTATGATGAAACAAAATATACCACAATATCCATTAGTTTGTTTTGTTCTTCCTGCTTCAACGGTTTCCTGAGAATACAAGTTAATTTAAAAAGGTCAGCATAAAAATGTTGGTGAGTTCATAAGCATGTTTGTGAAAATGATTTGTATAGCTTTGAAACCACCAGAAAATCCTATATTTTCTACAAACTGTTTAGTATGTTTTTGTCAGATCTTGTATTAATACATGTATGTTATTGTTTATTTGACTGAAAGGGTAAAGAGAATGTAGAGGGAATGTAAAGAGAATGTTCCCAGACAACCCGATGTTGTTTGTAAAAGAGAAAGCTGTCATACCAACCCACGAGGTTGAGTACCAGTACGAGTATGTTTCCGAGTATTCCAAGAGAAAAGATAATGGTCTTCCGTAAACTTCATAACGTTGATTCCTCTAAGTGAGCCGTCATAACCATACTAAATATTGACAATTTCGCCTGTCTTGGCGTTGTTGGACGCCGGTTTTACCTTTGATTATAAGGTTTTCGTCACCCTAGACTGAGTTAGTCTAACTGTAGCGAACAGCTCAGTTGTGGGGTGTCATCCCAGTATATATCTATACACAAATCCCCGCTCTCCCTCTAAGAGACTCTGGTTATAACTATAGGCTACAATCGTACACTTAATATGTGCCAACCGACAAAACTCACTAGATCCTTAATCGAATTTACGCGTAGAAAAGTATAAACTTATTCCAGGCCCAATGAACCATGTAAGTGAACCACTAAGGCATCGCTAAACATGTAAATAATTTCAGGGCCCAATTGGAATGAGATTATATAACATGGGCCCGAAATATATATGACAGGACAACTAAGGCCCATTTCACATGTAAGGTATTTACAGCCCAAAATAGTACACAAATGGTATCCAAGGTCCGTCGCACATGTTACAGGGTCAATGAGGCCCAATAAACATATAAATATTATACGGGACCTATCAAACATATAAATGGGCCACTAAGGCCCAATAACCTAGAAAATGATCAAATTAATCCGTTTGTTAGTTTATCTTTGGTTTTAGTTCAAGTATTCTCTAAAATGGGATAAAAACCCACTTTTTGTAAAAATGACGTTCTTGGCCCAATAAGCAAAAAATTTACAATTAAGGCCCAATTTTTGTAAGAATAACACTTTAGTCTCCATTTTGTTCAAAACTTGTGTTGATGACTAGTTTGTGGTAAAAATAACATTTTAAACCCATTTTTGTCAAAAATATAATTTTTGGCTTGATTTTTGTGCAAACACACATTTTTCTGGTTTTGGGCTTTTCTGACCTAGTTGTTGGAAAATTCGTAGAAAAATCATCGTAAGTCGAAATTTAGCAAACATCTCAGGTGTGGGGTGTCATCCCAGTATATATCTATACACAAATCCCCGCTCTCCCTCCAAGAGACTCTGGTTATAACTATAGGCTACAATCGTACACTTATTATGTGCCAACCGACAAAACTCACTAGATCCTTAATCGAATTTACGCGTAGAAAAGTATAAACTTTTTCCAGGCCCAATGAACCATGTAAGTGAACCACTAAGGCATCGCTAAACATGTAAATAATTTCAGGGCCCAATTGGAATGAGATTATATAACATGGGCCCGAAATATATATGAAAGGACAACTAAGGCCCATTTCACATGTAAGGTATTTACAGCCCAAAATAGCACACAAATGGTATCCAAGGTCCGTCGCACATGTTACTGGGTCAATGAGGCCCAATAAACATATAAATATTATACGGGACCTATCAAACATATAAATGGGCCACTAAGGCCCAATAACCTAGAAAATGATCAAATTAATCCGTTTGTTAGTTTATCTTTGGTTTTAGTTCAAGTATTCTCTAAAATGGGATAAAAACCCACTTTTTGTAAAAATGACGTTCTTGGCCCAATAAGCAAAAAATTTACAATTAAGGCCCAATTTTTGTAAGAATAACACTTTAGTCTCCATTTTGTTCAAAACTTGTGTTGATGACTAGTTTGTGGTAAAAATAACATTTTAAACCCATTGTTGTCAAAAATATCATTTTTTGCTTGATTTTTGTGCAAACACACATTTTTCTGGTTTTGGGCTTTTCTGACCTAGTTGTTGGAAAATTCGTAGAAAAATCATCGTAAGTCGAAATTTAGATCCGTAACTTCTGGAAGTTTGGAAATTTTGTTTACTTTGTTCACAAATTTTCTCATAATTTTTAATGGCTTCTAACAAGTGTGAAATTTCTCTCCTTCACGGGCTGGTCCGAAATTATTTCAAATCTGATAGACAGTTTTGTAAAATTCGCCAAAAATTGTAGAAAAATCGTATGAAAACGTGAGAGTAGTCATTTTAAAGGTATAAACCTGAAGTTTTTGTATGTAAAACAGTTTTGAAAAATACTATCATTTAGGTGGTCAAAACAGTTCGAGATTGGACAAAAACTTTTCTGTGAAGGGCTGATTTTTGAGTTTAGTTTATAGATCTTGGAATACAACACTCATTTTTACTATTTTAAGTGTATAAATCCCAGATCTACTAGCTTAAATGTATTATATGTGATAACACATACGTTTCTCAAGGTTTTCTTATAGATCCAAGTGATAAAGTTAATACTCTTAACATATATTTAGATTTATGAAGTAAATAACACATAACCACCAAATAAATCATGAAAACACACATATTCATGCATACACACATAGATCTACACAACACAACTTGTATTCTCCCCCAAAACAAAGTAAAAATCGAAAATAGGGGGTATGAACTCACCTTGGGTTTGTTAGTTTGGTTTAGAAGAAGATATGAAAGAAGATGGTGTGGTTTTCGACCCTAGTAAGCTTCTTGAATGATTTTGGACTCTAAGAAACATAGATCACGAAATGAGGCTTTATAAGGGAGTGTTTTTAGCTTAAAGATGAATATCAAAGACTTAATCATGATAACAACTTACCAAAGATGATGATCCAGATAGGAACCTCTTGAAGATACACATAAAGCTTCGAAAATTTAGAGGAAATGTAGGAATTATTGGAAGCTTTCTTTGGAGACTTGTATATGCAAAATAAGTGTGGTGATGGTTTTTGGCCTCATGGCTGAGATTTAAGAAGAATAGGGGGGGGGGGTGAGTTGGTTTTTACTAAGAGGTCCATTTCTATTTGCATAAATGTATGTGAGATAATGGTATAGTTAACTAATGGTTATTAGTGAGGTGGCACATCACTAATCATCTTTTTTTAATTAGGCCGATAATGGGCTAAAAAGAGAAGAATTATATTAATTTGACCCACTTCTAGCCTTTGTTCAAAACTATGAGGTCTATAAAGAAGCTTTCAGCCCATTGGGCCTTTAGGGTAGTTTTCGGCCTAATTTTGTATAGAAGAATAGATTTATGGCCCATTAGGGCTAACTAGATTTATTATGGCCCAAGAAGGCCCTTTGAAGGTAAACTAATCCATTTTAGGCCCATTATGGCCCAAAATATTAAGTTTCATGAAAGCGGGTCCAATTAGAGCCCATTTAAGGGGTCTAAGCCCAAAATAGCCATCTTGAATACTTATTGGTCCATTAGGCCCAATAAGGAAATCCTAGTCCAACATGGACTCAAACCGGGATTTTTAGGGTTTTTAGTCTCTTTGTTGAACATGAGATGTATTTGAACGAGCATAGAGTATAGTATTCCCTTAGAGTACAAGTTTTTACAATGGATGATGTTTACATGAGAATAGAATTTACTAGCAAAATGTCAGTTGTGACATCATCCCCCCGTTAGAGGGAATTTCGTCCCAAAATTCTTTCGAAAGATAGGATCATGAATGAGAGAATAGGTGAGGGCACTTCTACTACATCTGGTCCTTGTGTTCCCATGTGAATTTCAGTCCGCGCTTGGCGTTCCATTAAACCTTCACAATTGGAATACGACTCTGCTTCACACGCCTCACTTCTTTATCCATGATTTCGACTGGTTCTTCGATGAACAGGAGATTCTCGTTTACTTCGATCTCTTTTAAAGGTATGACGAGAGTTTCATCGGATAAGCACTTTTTAAAATTTGAAACGTGGAACACGGGGTGTACGTTGCTGAGCTCTACAGGCAGCTGCAGCCTATAAGCCATTGGACCTATCCGGGCAAGAATCTCGAACGGTCCAATGTATTGCGGGTTCAGTTTTCCCGTTTCCTAAAGCGAATCATGCCTTTCTAGAGGAAGACTTTCACTAGTACCCGGCCTCCGACTTGGAATTCCAGAGGTTTTCGTCTTTTGTCAGCATACTCTTATGTCTGTCTCGTGATGCTGGAAGTTAAGTTCTGATTTGGATTATCTTCTCTGTCGTTTTGCGAATGGTTTTCTGGTCCCGTGAGAGTATTGGCGAGTGATCTGCATTTACGACCATAAAGAGCCTCGAAAGGAGCAACCTTGATGCTCGTGCGATAGTTGTTATGGTATGAGAATTCAGTCAAGGGCAACTGGGTATCCCATGACTTGCTGAATTCAAACACTCAGGCTCAGAGCATGACTTCGAGTGGTTGAATGGTCCGTTCGCTTTTGCTATTGGTTTGAGGGTGGTAAGCAGTGCTCATGACTAGCTATATTCCCATAGCCTTCTGAAGTGACTGTCAAAATTTTGAAGTGATTCCGTTATCTCGATTCCCGCAGTGCTTCCTCCGCGATATTCTCCTGTTTTGATGCTTTCCAAGGCTGGTCGTAGGTGTTGACAGTGTTTTGTTCTTGGTTCGTGAGCAGACGAGTGTGTTATTGATGAAAATAATGAAAAGGCTGACTAAGAATGGTTGGGAAAACTCTGTTCGTAGGGTCCATGAATACCGTGGAAGCATTTGTTAGACCGAAGGGTATCACGACAAATTTGAAATGGTCGTGACGAATTCGGAAAGTAGTTATTGGAATGTCCTCTTCTCGGACTCGGGGCTGATGATAACCGGTTCTTAGATCTATTTTGGAGAAGCAACTAGCTCCATGGGGCTGGTCAAATAGGTCGTCAGTCCGAGGGAGTGGGTATCGATTTTTGATACTGAGCTTATTCAATTTCCTAAAATCGATGCACCTTCTGAAGGATCCGTCTTCTTGAAGAACAAGACCGGAGCTCTCCAGGGTGAGAAGCTTGGTCTGATGAATCCTTTGCGCAACAATTCTTCTCAATTGATTGGATAACTTCTGAATTTTCGGCGGGAGCTACCCTGTAGGATGAATTGGCAATTGATGTGGTTCCCGGTATGAGGTCGATTCGAAATTCGACCTGTCTCTCTCGGATATTCCCGAAATTTCTTCGGGAAATATATCTGGAAAATCGCATGCTACTGGAATACCTTGTATGCTTACTTCTTCCTTGGTCTTGTCCACAACATGAGTAAGGAAAACGTAGTTCTTCTTGTGCAGGCACTTCGGTGCCTTGATGCACGAGATAGGACGAGGATTGGCGCCAAGTTTATCACCATGGATTATTAGAGTTTCGTGATTGGGAAGGTGAAGGCAAATGGCCTTCTCGCGACACATAGTATCAGCATGGCGGGGGCTTAACCCAACCATGTCGATTATCACATCAAAACTCCTAATATTTACTGGCATTAAATCTATTTGAAATAAATGGTTGTTTAGTGTTAAGGTGTACCCTACATAAATATCTTTGGTTGATTCGGTTTTCCCATTAGCCATCTCCACCGTGAAGGCTTCGTTTGGCTTATGGGGTTGTTGTTTTAATAAGTGCTCGAATTCGTTACTAACGAAGCTTTGCTCAACTCCACTATTGAATAAGATGCAAGCAAAAGAGTTGTTAAGTGGGAACGTACCAGTAACAACCGTAGGGCCTTGGACTGCTTCGCCTTGACCCAAGGTCAGGACCCTTACTGATCCTTCTTCTCCTTGATTGTTAGCCTTGGGGCGATTCGCCTGAAGTGATCGGTTCCTCCACACCCATAGCAGGTGTGACCGATCCCAACATTGGTGTTGTTGTTAAGGTTGTTGCGATTGTTGTTGTTTTTGTTTGGCTGCCAATTCTGTCGTGGATAAGTTCTACAGTATTTGGTGGTGTGATTCTTTCGGTTTCATCTCTTACAATGCGGCTCCCGGCAGGCTCCCTTATGATGGAAATTGCACTGGTTGCATTTTGGAAGGCTTCCAGCATATGATCTTGCTGGTGTTGATGTAGTAGGGGTCATGGTCGCATGGACAGCAACAACATGTTGCTTCTTTGAAAACCCTTGAGTGGGTTGTCCCTTTCTCTTACTTCCAGACTTCCGCTTCCTGCTCTTAAGCTTGGGGTTTGGAGCGCCTTGATAAGCTGTCACTTGTTGGTTTCCATGCTCGTTCCTTCGGCTGGATTTGTCGATGCTATTTCCACCTCCATTGGTGTTGTTTGCATTGATTTGTGTCATAGCAGTGGTTACTTCCACCGTTACAACAGCTTGAAATGTAGCAGAGTCCATCTGCAGGCGTGGTGTCTCACGGGTGTGCTTGTTATTTCTGTGGGATGACATTTTCCTGCTGCATGTTGATAAGCCAGATCGTAAGTAATGATCGTCATTCCTGGTTGTACTCTATAAATTTTGCGTCTTGTTGCATAATTCTCACTGTTTCCATCTACATCCCTATGATGTATTTACGGTAGTAGGTAATCGCAGATTTGGCACGATCGTTACGTCTATCCTTAGAGTATGTGGGTTGTTTCGGTTTCGAGATCCTTAAGTATCTAGCGGTTTCGAGGGTTCGGTTGTGTATATAATTGACTTTATGTAGTAACATAAAATAAAGATAGCGCATAATTGTTTCATTGGTAAGTACCATCTTAGTACACGAAATAGAGTCATATCAGATAGTAGGGGGGAAAAAGAAAAGGCTGATCCTAATTGTGGCGGAAAGTGTCTGGTGGTGGTGCTGATGAAGTGGATGCACCTCGGAGACGAGCTACTTGTCGCTCGATATCTACTAGTCGTACCTCCCAAACTAACTGTATTGCTCGGGAGTCTTCGTTCACTTCCTGTGTTTGTCTCTTATCTCTCTCAATAGCAAACCACATTTGTTTCGTTCGATTTAGGGTGTCCTGAGCTTGGTTATCAATACATCGGGTGCGTCGGACCATGACTAGGAGGGCCCGGTCAGCTGGTCCTCTATGACTAAGATCGAAGAGACATCGGTGCCTACCGTAGTGTGGTCGTATCCCCTGCTGGTGACTCCATCTCCAAATATCATGTGCCCATGGGGGCATGGAGCCACCGGGGCCCATACTATAAATTGGTACTCTGGCCCTACATGGAGGATTTATGACATCAGATTCTGCATCCGAGTCATCATCATCATTTCCCTCGGGCTCTTCCTCTTTGAGGTCCACTATTGATTCGGCGGGCCCATCTGCAAGTTCTACTTCGTGTTCCTCCTCTGGTTCTTCCTCTGAGTCTCCTTTCTGGGTCCTCCTCAAGGTCGATCCGACCCTGCGATTCCCTGACTAGGGAGATAGGGGTTTCCTGGCTAATGATACTCGTCTATAGTGTATTGCACGAAGGGGTATAAATACTAGAAACTAATAGCATACCAATTACTCCTATAGTAATTTAATTTTGTTTAGGTTTGTTTCTATAAGCTCTTTGGATAATTAAATGGTAAGTTTTTGATTCATTAGCCATCACAATTACTCCCGAACACATTTGGTCGTATTTTGAATGAATGTAGTTGATCAAGCTACATTCACCACCAATACAACTACATAACTGCCCGAGTTTAATAGCGATGTTCAAATCCTCCAAAGACTTTTACTGTTCTTGTTTTGTTATTATTCTAAAATGTACAGAAAGGTATGTATATTTTTTTTATTATTATGTTCAAAGTAGTTTAGTCCCATTGTATTTATAGTTGCATATCCTGTATGATTAGATATGCTACTTCACTATAAACAATGCTCTAATACCAATCTGTTAGACCCCCGGACTAGATGACGGAAACATCCGGAGGCTTGTGCGTGACTTCATCTTGAAATATCGTTACAGTGAATATAAATGAAACATAACATCATCATCATCACACATGTAATATAACAACATTCATTGTTTACATCGAGTATTTTATTTGGATATTACATGCCAAAATAGTCAAAGTATGATGAAACAAAATCTAACACAATATCTATTAGTTTGTTTCGTTCATCATGCTTCAACGGTTTCCTGAGAATACAAGTTAATTTAAAGAGGTCAACATAAAAATGTTGGTGAGTTCATATGCATGTTTGTGAAAATGATTTGTATAACTTTGAAACCACCAAAAAATCCTATAGTTTCTACAAACTGTTTAGTATGTTTTTGTCAGATCTTGTATTAATGCATGTATGTTATTGTTTATTTGATTGAAAGGGTAAAAGAGAATGTAGAGGGAATGTAAAGAGCATGTAAAGAGAATGTTCCCAGACAACCCGATGTTGTCTGTAAAAGAGAAAGCTGTAATATCAACCCCCGAGGTTGAGTACCAGTACGAGTATGTTTCCGAGTAATCCAAGAGAAAAGAGAATGGTCTTCCGTAAACTTCATAACGGTAATTCCTTTAGGTGAGCCGTCATAACCATACTAAATAATGACAATTTCGCCTTTCTTGGCGTTGTTGGACGCCGGTTTTCATTATAAGATTTTCGTCACCCTAGACTGAGTTAGTCTAACTGTAGCGAACAACTCAGGTGTGGGGTGTCATCCCCGTTTAGATCTATACACATATCCCCGCTCTCCCTCCAATAGACTTTGGTTATAACTACAGGCTACGATCATACACTTAATATGTGCCAACCGAAAAAACTCACTAGATCCTTAATCAAATTTACGCGAAGAAAAGTATAAACTCATTCCAGGCCCAATGAACCATGTAAGTGAACCACTAAGGCATCGCTAAACATGTAAATCATTTCAAGGCCCAATTAGAATGAGATTATATAACATGGGCCCAAAATATATATGAAAGGACAACTAAGGCCCATTTCACATGTAAGGTATTTAGAGGCCCAAATAGCACCCAAATAGTATCCAAGGTCCGTCGCACATGTTATTGGGTCAATAAGGCCCAATAACCTAGAAAATGATTAAATTAATCCGTTTGTTAGTTTATTGTTGGTTTTGGTTCAAGTATTCACTAAAATAGCGTAAAAGCCCGCTTTTTGTAAAAATGACGTTCTTGGCCCAATAAGCCAAAAATTTACAATTAAGGCCCAATTTTTGTAAGAATAACACTTTAGTCTCCATTTTGTTCAAAACTTGTGTTGATGACTAGTTTGTGGTAAAAATAACATTTGAAACCTATTTTTGTCAAAAATATCATTTTTGGCTTGATTTTTGTGCAAACACACATTTTTCTGGTTTTGGGATTTTCTGACCTAGTTGTTGGAAAATTCGTAGGAAAATCATCGTAAGTCTAAATTTGGATCCGTAACTTCTGGAAGTTTGGAAATTTTGTTTACTTTCTTCACAATTTTTCTCATCATTTTTAATGGCTTCTAACAAGTGTGAAATTGCTCTCCTTCACGGGCTGATCCGAAATTATTTCAAATCTGATGGGCAATTTTGTAAAATTCGCCAAAAATTGTAGAAAAATTGTATGAAAACGTGAAAGTACATATTTTAAAGGTATAAACCTAAAGTGTTTGTATGTAAAACAGTTTTGAAGAATATTATCATTTAGGTGGTCAAAATAGTTTGAGATTGGACCAAAACTTTTCTGTGAAGCGCTGATTTTTTAGTTTAGTTTATAGATCTTGGAATACAATACTCATTTTTACTATTTTAAGTGTATAAATCCCGGATCTACTAGCTTACATGTATTATATGTGATAACACATACGTTTCTCAAGGTTTTCTTACAGATCCAAGTGATTAATCGGTCTTGGCGGGGATTAATCGGGGACCATAGATTATTAATAAAATATTAAAATTAATTAAATATTAATATATCAAAAGAAAAACAAGTACTTCAAAATCAGAAAATAAGAAAAAATTGTAATCTTGAAATTTGGTAATACGAAAATATGAACATTTTGGTATAATATTTGAAATTTTAAAATTTTGGAGTAAAAAAAGATAGTTGGTTTTTTGAATTTTTTTAAAGTTCTTTGACCTTTTATGACATTTTTTCGATTTTTTTTTACTTTTGTTGACTTTTGTTGACCGATTAATCCCGCCAAGGCCGATTAATCCCGCCAAACCCGATTAATCCTAAATTTCCGATTAATTCCTTAATCCTCGACAGTTGGAGAACACCAAACGATTAATCCACGATTAATCGCTGATTAATCTCGATTTCTGCAACCATGGTGATAACACATACTTTTCTCAAGGTTTTCTTATAGATCCAAGTGATAAACTTAATATTCTTAACAGATTTTTAGATTTATGAAGTAAATAACACATAACCATCAAATAAATCATGAAAACACACATATTCATGCACACACACATAGATCTACACAAGACAACTTGTATTCTCCCCCAAAACAAAGTAAAAATCGAAAATAGGGGGTACGAACTCACCTTGGGTTTGTTAGTTTGGTTTAGAAGAAGATATGAAAGAAGATGGTGTGGTTTTTCGGCCCTAGTAAGCTTCTTGAATGATTTTGGACTCTATGAAACATAGATCACAAAATGAGGCTTTTTAAGGGAGTGTTTTTAGATTAAAGATGAAAATCAAACACTTAAGCATGATAACAACTTACCAAAGATGATGGTATAGATGGGAACCTCTTGAAGATACATACAAAGCTTCGAAAATTTTGAGGAAATGTAGGAGTTCTTGGAAGCTTTCTTTAGAGACTTGTGTATGCAAAATAAGTGTGGTGATGGTTTTTGGCCTCATGGCCGAGATTTAATAAGAATAAGGGGGGGGGGGGGGAGAGTGAGTTGGTTTTTACTTAGAGGTCCATTTCTATTTGCATAAATGTATGTGAGATAATGGTATTGTTAACTAATGGTTATTAGTAAGGTGGCACATCACTAATCATCTTTTTTTTACTTAGGTCGTGAATGGGCTAAAAAGAGAAGAGTTAGATTGATTTGGCCCACATCTAGCCTTGGTTCATAACTATGAGGTCCATAAAGAAGCTTTCGGCCCATTGGGCCTTTAGGATAGTTCACGGCCCAATTTTGTATAGAAGAATGGATTTATGGCCCATTAGGGCTAACTAGATTTCTTATGGCCCAACAAGGCCCTTTGAAGGTAAACTAATCCATTTTAGGCCCATTATGGCCTAAAATATTAAGTTTCATGAAAGTGGGTCCAATTAGATCCCATGTAAGGGGTCTAAGCCCAAAATAGCCATCTTGAATACTTATTGGTCTATTAGGCCCAATAAGGAAATCCTAGTCCAACATGGACTCAAACTGAGATTTTTAGGGTTTTCAGTCTCTTTGTTGAACATGAGATTTATTTGAACGAGCATAGAGTATAGTATTCCCTTAGAGTACAAATTTTTATAATGGATGATGTTTACATGAGAATAGAATTTACTAGCAAAATGCCAGTTGTGACCCATATCTACTCCATACTCAGCATATACAATATCAGGTTATCAAACTAATGGACCGGCCTTGGTGCCTTGAACCTGAAAGCATAGTGAGGAAAACTCACCTCACACTGTCGAGTCATACTAAAAACCTCTGGTTGCTGACTCACGAAAAATCCTGAGCTATCACAACAAAATAAACATCCAATTAATAATTGTATTACCCTCTTTGACTAATAGCCCACACATAGGATAAATGTCATGTCTAGCCTTTCCATAATTAGGCCAAGACCCAAGGCCAACTCTTGATCCAAAAGGCCCAATATTATACAAGGTCCATGATTGGCCTAATTTCCAAATTGGGCCCAAACTCCTTATTGGGCCTTATCCTAAAGTCCAATTCTCTAATTAGCCCAATACACACCTACTCAGATAGTCCATTAGGGCCCAAACATTAAAGCCCAAAAGATGGCACAAAAACTCGAAGCCCAACTCGGAAGCCCAACAGATGGCGTACGCTGGGTGTACCCCGAAGGTACGCAGGTCATACGAGAGCCTCACATAGACTTCATACGGGGATGTTGACCAAGTACACGGGGCGTACTCCGTCCTACGCGGGGCGTACCCTCGCATGGCACAAAACCTTGTTAAGTGCTTAATGGCTTAAGCACTTAAGCCTAAACTTCAGATCCAAGGCTCAAAAGTACTCTAGAATCATAAAGTCTCAAACTTTAATGCTTTAGACGTCCAAAAAGTCCTTAATACACAGTCTTAATCCATTAAGACCTCCTACAAGGAACATAGAGCCAAACTAGCTAAAGGGACCTCATTTTTATGACTTAGAACCCATCCCAGGGTCTGAAAGGACAACCTAACACGTCCAAAGCAAAGCATGCATAACAATGGGACCTTTGGTACAAAAGAACGCCATAAGATAACATCCAAACAAACCAAGCATAGAGTAAGCAACTCTTTACCTTCTGGAGCTTCTTAATGAAGAGATGATCCATGATCTACTAGCTTGCTTCAATCTCTAATCACCTTGATGCAAATCCTACTTCTTCAAACACACTCTTAGCTCAAAACACACACTTATGGAGTTAGGGTTTGCAAAAAATGATTCAAGAACTTGGAGGCTGGAGAGATTGTCACAACTGGCATTTTGGCTAGGAAATTTTGTGATCATGTAAACGTCATCTATGATACTATTTGTAACTCTAAGTTGATATCATGCACAATGTTCATTCTATGGTAACGAACTCGGTCAAGATCCACAATTTAAGTTCAAAACTCTATGAAAAACATTTCAGAAAATCAATTGGGAGTTGAAAACCCTAAAAATCCCGGTTCAAGTTCATTATGGACTAGGATTTTCTTATTAGGCCTAATGGACCAATAAGCATTCACTTTGACTAACTTGGGCTTAGAACCCTGAAATAAGCTCTAATTGGACCCACATTCATAAAACTTAACATTTTGCATCATTATGGGCCTAAAATGGATTGGTTTACCCCTAGTGGGCCTTATTGGGCCATAAATTATTTCAATTACCGTAATGGGCTTTTATTGGGTCGTGAGCCGTCCTAAAAGCTTAATGGGCCAAAAAATTTATATAGTGGGCCTCATAATATTGCAATCAAGCACTTAAGGCTCAAACCATTCCTCCTTTCTTCTTTTCCTTCTCATTTTCGGCCCAACAAAAAAAAAGAGAGAGAGAAAAAGCCCATGAATATAACAAGTGACACCTCATTGTTATTTTAAGGGTAACCAAGTTAATTACATAACATATATATATATATATATATATATATATATATATATATATATATATATATATATATAAGCACAAACACTCTTAACCATTAGGTATTAACCTTTTAACCTTCCCCTTCCATCTTTTTAATGGTGGCCGAGAATCACCACTCATTCCACCATCCTCATTTTCTTTCAAACATTCTCCAAAACTCACTCAAAAACTCTCCCTTCCACCCTAATATTTCGTGAGTTGAAGAAAGATTTCAAGAATCTTTATCAAGTTTTCAACCTTTGGTAAGTTTTTATCAAGCATAAACATCTACTTTTCATCTTAATGTTAAGAACTCCTTCTTACATAGCTTTATTTCATGATCTAACTTCCTAGAACCATCTAAGCTCGAAAACCCTCTCAAAGAAGCTTGCTATGACCGGAAATATCTCCATTTCCTCTTCAAAACCGAAACAACAAAACAAAGGTAAGTTCATACCCCTTGTTTTTGGTTTTTACAATGTTTTTTTTGGGGGGGGGGGGGAGGGGGGAGAATACAAGTATTATGTGTAGATCTATGTGTCTATACATGTAATGTGTGATCTTCTTGATTTATGCTCTCATTGGGAGGCTGTTCAACCAGACTGACGATGTGGTGAATATGTGTTAGATCTTGACAAATCTCGAGATCTTTAAAAATAATGGGTAAAATCCATAAACTAAAACACTTTATACATCATACTACAAAGATAAAAGTGTAATGCATATCCAAGATGTATAAAAAAAACAAAAATCTTATTTAAGGATCATTTTTGTCAAATAAACAAAAGATGAGGAAAAATTGTGACATTTTTGGTTTTATAAGGATCAAAAAGGTCATATTTTCATAAAATTATGTTTTTAAGATAATCACCCTTTTTAAAGGACCAAAGATGTAAATTTTAACATAATGGGCTTAAAAATTGGTCCTTACGGTTTTTGGGCCCAAAATGCGAAAAATGTGAGTTTTTAGGGGTTAAAATGTTATTTCATCAAAACTTGAGCCAAAAACAGAAAATGCATAAAAATAAAGGCTAAAAATGACACATATTTCTAAATTGGGCCAAAATGTAAGGTTTTTGGAAATTAGGCCAAAAATGCAAATTTTTACAAAGTAAGGGCTGGAAATGTCAATAAACATATTTTGGGCCGAAATTGTAAAACAAATTTATAGATGGGCCAAAAATGCTAAGTTTGATGGTCTAATGGGTTAAAAATGCTATTTTCATCAAAAAGGACAAAAATGTCATTTTATCTAAACAAGGGTTAAAAACAAAATTTTCGGTGAAAAAGGGGCTGAAATGGTCAAATAAATATTTGGGTCAAATGTGTCAATTATTGAACAACTAGACCAAAGATATAAACATTTATAACATAAGGGTTTTAAAATGGTATTTGTATATATATATATATATATATATATATATATATATATATATATATATATATATATATATATATATAAAGTAAAATATATCGTTATAAATCAAACATTGGATATTTTATAACATCACGAATTAATGCTTCGTCTAGAAACACTATACCACAACAAATATACAAAAATAGAACAATGGTCGAATATTGGGCCTAATACTTCCTATACATGCTTATTGGGCCTTCGTGACCCGTTTGCATGTTTATTGGGCCCAATATATTCAATCCATGTCTATTGGGCCTTAGTGACCCAATGGCATGCTCAATGGGCCCAAATTAATTTTTACATGTTATTGGGCCTTAGTGGCGCATTCGCATGTTAATTTTGCCCGGAGAGATTCATTGTATGCTTAATGGGCTTCAACGTATCCATTTGCATGCCATCAAACCTAAAAATAACTTACATGTCTAACGGGCCACAACTGTCCTTATTCATGTTTGTTGGGCCGTGTCTTTCACATTCAAGTATCATCAGGTGTCTGTAAATCAAACTACGTTTAACATTAAACATATTCATGTGACAATCATTAGGATCTAGTGAGAATTATCGGTTGGCACCATTAAGTGTTTAGACGTAGCCTGTAGTTATAATCAGAGTCTCCTGGAGGGAGAGTGAGAGTTTGTGTATAGATCTATACTGGGGTGACTCCCCCACACCTGAGCTGTTTGCTACAGTTAGACTAGGCCAGCCTAGGGTGACAAAATCTTGATCAAAACTGGTGTTTAGAAAAAAAATGCCAAGACAGGCGAATTAGTCATTATTATGCATGGTTATAACGACTCACATAGAGATCCATTACCATCGATACAATACGGGAATCAAAGTGCTTAAATCATGATAATATGAAAACAATTCATGCTGTTATATGAGGACTACGACACTTTTATAAATAAGAAAATATCGGATTTTCTGGGGAAATACTATTATTCATTACCTTCTACTTACAACAGATACAATACAAAGAACTTTTTGGATTGCTTACTTATACATGTTTTTTACAATGAAATCACACATACATATATACTTGATCATTACATCATTTTCATACAATTTACAGAAAATATCGGATTTTCTGGGTTATACAAACAATACAAAACCTTTCAGTCAAACATGCTTATGAACTCACCAACATTATATATGTTGACGATTTTCAAAATAACTTGTATTCTCGGGAAATCGTTAAGCTAAAGAATCGTCAAGAGTATTTTGGGAATTTTATTATGATGTGTTAATCTTCATACAATTTATGTTTGGAATGTGTACTGTAAAACAATGTACTTGATGTGAACAATACCAGTTGTACTATGTAATGTTTGGTGATGATTGTGTTATGTTTCATGTATATTCATTGTGATGATATTTCAATTGATAGTTACACGATCCCTCGGACGTTTCCACCGTCTGGTTCGAGGGTGTGATAGAGATGGGAGTAAATGGTCCATAAAGATGCTTAAATGGCTGGAGAGATGAGATTAAATGGTCCATAAAGATGCTTAAATACTCCACAAACCCTACAAATTAGGGTTTTCACCTGGACACACGTATGCCCAGTATGACATCCCCATTTTCACGACCAGAAAAAACCGATTCGTTTATGCTTTATTTTAAAAATTAGATTATCCTTTTAAAAAAAATGTTGCGGAATTTGTTCCCAGAAAAACATGATAAATACGTTATCGAAGAAATGTATTCTATTCATTTTAAAACACTGGGATGTCGTCGTCAATACAAAAACATAAGCATAAACAGACCTTACATTTGTTTACACGAGTGATTTTCATCTCCTTAATCTCTCGGTGTAATGTAGCTTCATATCGACACCTGTGATACAAATAAACTGAGTGGGTCGGGTTGGGAAACCTGGTGAGTACATAGGGTTTTCAACCCACAATAATATAGTTATTATGTTTAAACATCAAACAATCAACCTAATTACCCATCCCCATTATCTTCTTTACTCTTAAGGATCTACCCTAAGAATCAGTTATTCTTCATTCATTCATTCCTGAGGATTTTCCTAAGGAAATAGGCACGAATTCCAACGTTGGAGGGTTTATATAACATGCACTAAGTCCATAGTTGCCAGGGTTTATCTCATTTAGACAGTATTATTTTTGGGAGTCCACCTGCAATACATGTCAATGGGTTTTTAGAGTAAACTGGATGAACATATCGTTCACAACACCTATAGGTTGTGAGCCTGCTAGTGTTCCACCGGACCGTCTAGCATAGTTCGTGGTTGTCATCCATACTCTGCTAGATGACGGGGACAACGCTTGAGTAAAGGCTTCTCTCATTTTTCACCTCTCACCCTCATCTCATGATCTATATCACCTTTCATCTCATCATCCAACTCATCTTTCATCTAACAATCTTTACCCATTGTAATTTATAAGTATAAAATATGTATACAGTTTAAATCGAATAAAACATGTATATTTTGTTCATCCAGCATAGATATCATAAACACAGATAATATACACACATAGCATGTAATTTATATTAAATACTTCATATCTATGTGTAAGAAGAAAGTAACTATGCACTTACTTGTAAAAGTGGTGACCCCAAACTCGGACAGCGCTCCGCTTCTTCATAATATAATTTCCTTCGACGAAACATAGTGTTATTACCACTAGATTTTAGTTTAATATTTACCGTTACTAATTATTAGTCTTAGTATTATTATTATATAAGCGTTAAAACAATATTTTCCAACTACTATGCATGGACAGGGCCAGACATGAAACACCGAAGGGCAGGACCATTTTGGAATTAAAGGACTTCTGAAATCCAACAACCTAGGCGGCCCTTCACACCGGTTTCCCCGTACCACAAGTAGTTGAAAAGATATTATAATGACACTTATATAAGTCATAATAATAGCCTAATATTATTATAAGTTCATAATAACAATACTAATATTAAATATAAGCTATATTTAAAGTAGGTAAGCGTAAGTCACTTTCAGCGGGTTTTGCTAAAAACAGGGCTCCGCTGGAGTAGAGCTTTTGAGCCGAAAAGCTCTTTTTCTTGGAGCCTTCGGGCGCCCCCGGGGCTTTCTTCTAGCGCTAGGGAAGTTTCCTAGGCTTGGAGGTGTTTGGGAAGGCTAGAGAGAGAGAGAGTAGAGAGAGAGAGAAAGAAAGAGATTTTGGGGTGAGAAATATGTATGGCCTCACACGCCTTTTATAGGGTCGAAGCCTCGTAGTACGTTGGGCGTACCCTCGTAGGTACGCTGCGTGTAAGGGGCACATGTCCGAAATGTGTAGGGGCGACGTCGCTCGCTTCGGAGCCGCTCAAAGGAAGACCGCGGGGCGTGGCTTTGGTGTACGCGGGGCGTTCGCAGGGTTACGCATGGCATAGGCTCGCATAGTCTTGCAATTTGCCTTTCTGTCTTCTAAAATTCGTAACTTTTGCATACGAGATCCGTTTTTGACATTCTATATATCCATGCGTAGGTAGAGATGCACTCTAAAACTTTCGTTTAGATTCCGTCGGCTAATTTTGAATCTATTTTTGAAGTTATATTTTTAACAGGTCGGGACAAGAAAAGTCCGTTAAAATTTCGTAACTTCGTCATCCGACGTCCGTTTTCGTCTTGTCTTTTTACCATTGAGCTACTATTAATGAGAACTTCGACTCTTGTTTAGGTTGTGTCGGCTAAAAATCGTTCGATCTAACATTCGAACTCCGGGCTACATACTATTAAGCCGAAACATGGAAAAATCATAACTTCCTCACACGAAGTCAGATTTGGGCATTCTTTTTATGCACGATTTCAGTTTAACGTACACTACAACTTTCGTTTAGATTTCTAAGGCTAAAACGTACTTTATCGTAAACACACTTTTTACGTCACACAACGTCGTGCCGGTTTTGTCGAGAAAGTTCGACAGGTCATAACTTCTTCGTTATAACTTGGATTTCGTCGTTCTTTGTATGTATGAAACCCTTGTGATATATACTAGAACTTAGTTAATATTATTCATTCTAAATAATCTTACATCAAAAATTCGTTCTCGACACTTATTGTCTCTAAATTGACTAGCCCGGATCTGCAGGCATTACAATTATCTCCCCCTTAGGATGATTACGTCCCAGAATCATCAACGAAACAGGGCTTGTATGATGACTCCATATGTTATCTCTTCATCCTACGTAATGACCTTAACTTCTATGTTTCTTCGAATGAGTATCTAACTCTTAGACTTCCTGTCTACAGGCGGTGCTTGATGTTGAACCGACTCTTTATCTCATGTTAGACTTTCAATCATGACCTTGGAGTCATAATCTCGGTCCTTATTGGAGACTCCTTCTTCTTCTTAAGAAACTTGAGATCAGTCGTTTGGTTACCACAATGGACCGATGTGTGATGTTCTAATGACCTCTCATCGTATGATGCAACGCTTAGACTCAGGTCTTTTAGAGTCAGATTCCATAACGAAATAGACCTTCCTTCATTTTCTAATGTGATATAATAACCTTTTTGCATGTAGCACTTCTAGCTACAAGATTTTTACTTTAACAACGATCACGATACTTCTATTGATCGCTTCGATTATCTTTTACTTTAATCTTCTGGCTTAAGTCAGATGTGACATCGAGCGAACACGACATTTTAGAATTTAGAATTGTTGTTGTTCTTTTTTTAGTGTAATTTGATTACGTAATCTAAAATGATATATTCATTCACTTCAAAATTACCATTTGTGAATAAGTTAAACTAACAATTTAAAATCATCGTCGTAATCATCCATATTATGGCTCGATGTTATTTTTACTCAAACATCAGCATCATGTCTGATGGTTAGAGCAACTTAAAATCATTGCCATAATCCACCATATTATGGCTCGATGTTATTTTTAGTCAAACATCTGCTGGGTTTTATACAAATAATCATATGTGTGCATGCAACCCTAGAGTTGGATCTATGTTATCACTATTAGATATACAACATTATGAACATGTAAAGAAACCTAGCATGCTTCTATTAATTTAGAAAATCACAAAGAAGGATGAAATACATACCTCTTGTTGTTATATTGTAATAACAACTTAAATCTTGAATCTTCTTGTCTTTGAAAGCAAGTGCCACACGTGTCTCGCCTCTAATGGCTTACAAAGAAACCTAGCAACCAAGGATTACTATGGAGAGAGAAAGGAAGTGGAAAATTCGGCTCTAAGCCTCTCTTGGAGTGCCTTAGACGAAATCCAACCCTATAGAGGTTTATATAGGTGATAAGGAAGGTTTAGGATACGGCAGGTGTATCTTAGATAACCCTAATCCCTTAACTTCCTCGCTAAAGCTTCCATGGCACCCTTAGAGCCCAAAGAAACCCTAGGACACTCTAGATTTCGTTCCCCACCTCTAAGTGAGGTTCTAGAATGCTTCAATGCTCAACTTTTGAACATTGTCACCTTTAGTCCCTGCAGTTTCAATTAATTCCTTTAATCCTTAAATTAATTCCAAATTAGTTTCTGATTAAATATTAATTAAACAATATGATTTCTAATCAATATATTATATCCATAATACATTAATAAATCATTTATTTTGATTTCAAATTAATTTATTAACCAAATAATAAATTAATAAATCATTCTTCTCTCTCTAACAATTATCCTATTCCATTGCCAGGTTTGAAGGCAACCCAAAAGGACCATGTACAATCGGGTCAAGTACTTACCAAATATGGTTACGGGCTTATACACTAATCCAACAGTCTCCCACTTGGATAAGTATAGTAACCATAAATGCAAGTACAACCTGATTGGCAATCGTAGCTCTTAAAGACACTGTCAAACTCTGATCTTATCAGTAACCTGTCCTTTAGATAAGGGATCATATATTCCTCCATTCTAGATATTGTATAGACGTGAGACATGGATTGAAATCATTCTCTCAGTCTATGTGTTGTTTCCCGATTTCCGATTTACGACAACTGACTAATTGAACAAATCAAATTAGCCCTAGCCCGGCCGACCATTTACGTTTATCATCACTAAATCATTGAGGGGCCCACATATATCGCTTTTATCCAACTTTGGTAAAAGGAACGGATAAACTTCGACTCAATGCTTGCTTGCACTCACTCACCAAATCACACAAAACAATATGTTTTATAACACCAAGTTACTGGTACGTTTACATATTATCAATGTGTAACCGATTCGTAAGATACAACTCACACATCTCGGTTTCAAGAATACAAGATATTATCGTCTCACCAATCGCTCGTGATAAAATCCATGAAGCGATCCAAGTGAGCGTGGGTTTAATCCAATGCTCAAATCATATTCTTAAGCACTCATGAACGTTGCAGCAAACCTTTGCCATGTTTAATACACTTTAAACAATCTACACACCAATTCACGACAATCTTCTTTCATGCCTACTCCCAAAGTATGAGTGACTGTGGAACATTCGAATAATTTGATTATTCTGGAAGTCAAAAGATGCAAAGTGAAACACAAGAATAATACTAATCCTATATGGCCCCAAACTTTTGAGTATATATAAAACACCTTTTATTTATCACCATATTGATTACTCATTATTTGTTGTTTCGGGTAATCAACTTATTACTTGAATTATAACAACAGTTGTCCCATGCTCTTAGCATGCACACTATGTTTTCCTATGGTCCTAACTTTGTGAAATAGATTAATTGAACACATTTTCAATCATATTCATATAACAACTCCCAATCCTTACCACAAGTGTAAGAATACCAAATTCTTGCTACTTATAGAATATGCTAAATTCTAACATTTTATGCAACAATCCTTTCGTAATGTCATAGCGCCAAGGTCACAAAGTCTTTGCGAATGAAATTACAAAGTCCTCTATTGGAGATTGTTGCAAGACAATTCCATAGATATGAAGTCTCATATTCAAAGTACATTCCTTTGAACATCCTTTTTTTTGCATAAAAGTTTCTAATCTAGACATATAGATTCTTAACATCCAACTCCCAATATGGACACATTTCTATATTTTCCATATGACAACTCATTATTAATAGAATCATATCAAATAATAATAATGTCAATATGGTCCATCCAATACTATACTTCCAACTACTTACAAGCAACCAATCCTTGGTGAGCCTTAGATTGTCCTTTGATAGTTGTTTAATAAACTTAGTCATGTCCGGTTCTAGTCCTTTTTCACTCTTAATTCTCTAGGCATTTGGAAAATTTTGGAACGGTCAATTATTACAGCATATGCGATCGATCCTATACCCGAAGCGTATGGAACACAAAGCATAATGTCTTACATAAAGACGTGATACTTTATCAGTCTTTTGCCATAATATTTCTATTTGTCATGTTCTCAAAACTCGAATTAAGAAAAGGGATGTCGTAATCATAATCGAATTTTGAGAATGCAATTCATATATTTGACTAAATTTGATTAAAATTTCTCGATCTAAGCTCTTAGATTTCAAAACGAAGTACAATATTCTCTCCCTTAATTATAGCAAAACAACTTTTCAACCCTTGCAACTTTACAAATTAAAACACTTGTTTTCTATAATTAATATTGCTAACTTGCAACTTACCATAATTATCATGCTCCCACTGACATGATGATTATATTCATACCAGCACAACACTTATGCTCCCACTAGCTTTGACATGTATTCAGAAAACAGTTGAATTTCTAGAAAACAATGCTTATTGAGTTTCTTAAGTTCATATTTCTAATACTAAGACACTTCGATAAGACTTTATCTAAGTTTCTCAACCTCATACACCTTTTCTTAGATAACTCATGTGTGTGTCTAAACGATTCTAGAACTTATAGCAGTAAGTCTAAAATGTTCAGTCCCAATTGCCATTTCCCACAATTCAAACTATGAAGAGGAATGTCGTAATCATAGTTGAATTTGAGAAACCCAAATTACATAATGCTATCTTCAAAATCTCTCTTAGTGAAAGCGTTTCCTCACAATCATTTTCATGTAGGAGAGAAACCTTATGACACTTAGATTTTATTGTGTATGTGCCTTAATCCGTATGAATTTGTTATAACCATAATCACAAGATAATGTTAGTGACAAATCCAAACTCTTATGGACAGAACATGTTCATTCTTAATTTCGTGCCATCAAGGGTCTCACCATTGCTTCCAAGTTATTTAGCAGCCCACCCCCTCATTTCAATGTACTTTCCATTGAACAAGGTGCCTTGCCCCTATGCGTGAGGACTTATAGAACTCACATGCATAGTTGAACAAACTGGAATGACACAGAAACAAAAATCTGTCAACACGATAGGTTAGAAACCTCAAGTCGTGTGCTAGTGTTTAATAATAGGTTTACTCTTGATTAGTTCTTGAACCTATTCAAGATCATTTAGACTCCCACTGACCTCTTGACATATAAGATTCTCTTGTCAAGAAACATTCCTTGACAAAACAAATATTCAAGAGTTAGTGTGTGTCTTTATCAAGACAAAACCTACACACAATTTGGTACTAGTTGGTCTTTGTCTTATTCTAGACATCACAACTCACCAAAATGTGAAAAAAATAAGAACATTCCTACTTAAGATTTTATCACTCAAGTCACAATCTTGGAGTTTAACTCTAAGACTTGATCTTGGAATGAAGTACGATTCATCTTATTGACTTAACCCATTTTGACAATTCCCGACTCCTCTTCTTAGCCATACTTAGTGCACTAAGGTGTCCTTAGAGGATGAATTGTAATATGGTTCTTAAGATGATCATAAAACATGATACAAAAGTACTCTCCCTTCTTCTTAGATTGGATAAACTTTTATCTTTCTGCCTAATTGATTCTTCTTATTCGTTCTGCCATTCATTGAAACCTTTCAATGATTCAGAATTACACTTAATCTTGTAAGTATAATCATGTTTACTAGACTCTTAGTAAATCATGACGAATAATCTTGTTGTTCTTTATGGTGGACTTGACTTGTGCACAACATTGTGAACTCGATCTCCTAGTCCTTCACTTGACTCTTTGTCAAGGAATTAGCCTTAAAATTTCTAAGTACCAAGATTTTCATACATCACATGATTCAAATCATATGATTCCATGCTTCTGTCCAATTGAAACTTAGGCGATTGGAATCTTTCCTTACTTAGAAAATTACGACACATAAATAACATAACTAAAAATCACATCCACTTAATATTGCTTATAATAGAAACACATAGACATCAATTCTCATAATTGCCATTGCAAGGAAATATAAATAAGACAAAATCAAAATTTATTTTATTGCGGAAAAAATATATCCTTACAACGCAAATGAAAACTATGCTATTACATATACCTAAGCAATCTATCATAACTCTAAGCATCAACTTAAAATCCAATCATCGAATCCATGCGATCGTAATCCATTTCTTCACGATCAGACTCATCTTGATCCTTCCATTAAGCTTCCTTTCTTTTCTTCGATCCTTTAAAACACCAAATGTACTCTTATCATATCATGTTATTAAGAATCTCTAAATAGGAACTTAATGGAGTTAGATAGTGGATTTTACCTAAAGCAGAGTCATACATCTTGACGCTCCCATCTCTTAGATCTTTTAGGTAGTGAGGGCAGCTTCGTAACCAATGCCCCTTCTTTAGGCAGTATAAACACATGGATTCTTCTGGACTGGTGCACAGGACTATTTCAGACTCAGCCTTTCTCTTGCGTAGAGAAAACTTTTCTGGACTTCCAATGTTGCCATTTCCCATAGAAGATTGGGATATTGATTTATCAGACAAAATTTGCTCGATCAGTGCGCAAAATCATTTCTGATTCAGCAGCAATAAGCAAATGAGTCAAATCAATAAGGGTAATGTCTTGGTTCATTATATAGTACTCTCTAAAGAACTTACCATATGATTCGGGAAGTCACTGAAAAACCAAGTCAACAGCCAACTTCCTTGAGACATCGACACCTAGCAATCTTGTCAATGTGTGACTTCATCTTTAAGACGTATGTACACACATACTTTCCATCTTAGTGACTTATTGCCAATAGGGCTTGAATGACCTTGAACTTTTCAAGTTTTCAAACACGTGGGTCAGGGAGAATTATTGGAGGAGGTGGAGAAATGAAGCATGATTTCCATTTCCACAATCCAATCATGGAACATCATCTTTATGTGGAAAACCTTTTCCAACGGATTTAGGAAGACCATAGTTGTCAGACTTTGACATCTATGAAACGGGAAAAAATTCAAGTTTAGTTGATTGAGTCCTTAATAAAACACCCAAATGAGATATTAAGGCTAGGATCCAACACAACACCCTACAAATTGGAAGAGGGATGCCCGTAATCCAACTTGCAGAACATTTGAAGGTAAGTGAATGATGGATTCACTAATTTTCCACCAAGAAAAACGAAAAAGGAATTTAAGTTTTAAATGTATTGAAAACTCCTAGTGTTGGATTAACGTCTAAGTCCATAACTATAATTGGTAAGACTTGACCCGACCCGGCATGGTCCATTTGGGTTGCATGGCATCATGCACTTGGATAGACTAAATGAGAGAAATAAGACACTTATGGTTATTAATATATTATAAGTTCTAGTATATTAATAATAAGAATAATAATATTTAATTAGTATTGATCAAGAATTAATCTAGGATTAATTAAGTGATCAAAAGAAGACTAATTAAATATATGGGTTGATTGTGTAAATCATCCATACTTATATAGTGGGCTAATGCTCCATGGATTATCTAGTTGGGCTAAAACCCATATGATGCTTCATGGATGCTCCATGGTGTATTTGAACCCATGGATCCAAGGAAATGGAAAACCATGACAATTAAGGATTTACCCTAATTGTAACACACTATATAAGCATCATATTATTCACCAAAATCGGCACTAGAGTGTGTAATAGAAGGGCTAGCCGATTTTCATGAAGTGTAGAATTCTCTCAAGTTATTCCAAGTGTATTTGGTGTTGTGTGAACCATTTGAGGTGTCACACTTGAGGCACTAGGCACTCAAGCTTCATGAAGACATTCTACATCAAAGAGGTATGTATTCTATCTTGTTATATTCATTGTTTTGTATGCTAGATTAGGATAATACCTTGGATGTTCATAATTGCAAGTATAATAGAGAAAACATAGATCCAAGGTATTTAGGGTTGCATGTACACTTAGGAGTGTTAGAATGCTCAAAACCCAACAGTAGTATCAGAGCCTAGGCTTGTTTTCTTGTTATACTTGCAATAGTAGCTGAAAAATCAAATTTTGATGATGTCTGCCCAGCAGACTCGCCGAGTCCATGAATGGACTCGTCGATTCCAAGGCAAAATGCATCCAACTCGCCGAGTTGGTTCGTGCACTAGACGAGTTGGACCCCCAGACAGCATAAATTCGACGTTTTTGGCTGGAATTGGACTAGGAACATTACCCTAACATGTTTTTGGACTTATAAACTTGTTTTTGATGTGGTAATGTTCATGCTAATCCAATTTCAAAGATAATTGTCAATAAATTCATGTTTTGTATTAGTTTAAGGTTTAGACTAATTACATGAAAAAGTTTGATTTGAATTATCTTGTTCTTATGAGTTGCTTCGATTAATAGAAAAGTTGAATGAAATAGTTGTTTTCAATCCAAATTAATCTAAGAGTTGATTCTAAAATGTGTTTTTGTAACTTGTCCTCAAGTTATATGAAAAGTCACATTTAAGTTTCATAAAACTCATAAAAGTTGGCAAAGGTTACAAAATGAAGAGTCTAGTTCTAATTAATTGGTTTTATGACTCCATAACTTGTCCTCAAGTTATGGAGGACCAAGAGTCTCTTCATTAATTAATAAATAAAAAAAGTATAACCTTAATTAATTACATAAGTTGTAAAATAAAGATAAGTTAATTCTTTTATTAGTTTAAAGTCTTCCATAACTTGTCTTCAAGTTATGGAACTTGAAGAGTTTTTGGATTAAAACTACTTTAAACTCATAAGTTATGGAATTAATTAGTTTTGAATAGTTTCAAAACTTGCCCTCAAGTTTTGGAATTTGAAAAGTTTTCACTTATGAATACTTTAATTCCAAGGTAGCCCTTAGAATTTTAAAAGTTAAAATACAACCCTTATACTTTATAATATTATAAGTTAATAATATTATATATATATATATATATATATATATATATATATATATATATATATATATATGTATAAGAGTAAATTCAGTCTTACCGTTAGTAGGCCTCATTCACGAAGTCGGTCTATAAGGGAGGTATAAGGTTACTGCCTATAAAATGGCAGTTTAATGGGTGTCCACTCTCACCCACCGCTTCCTTGACTGGTGGAGGGTCGTTAGCCGAACGGGTAGGACAAGGACTAGAATTCTCCCTTCATTAAAGTATTAATGATAAATACCAAGTAACTAAACACTTAGAAATACCCAATCTTAGTTACTTAGGAAAATGTGAATAAGGTGCTAATCCATGAAATTACACTTTGCACTTTGTTTAAGTCGGTTAGTGGAGCGTGTGTGGTTAACCGACACACTAACTCGTATTTAACAAGGTAGGCAAAGGGTAACTTAATGTTTATCATAGTATCGATGGAGCGTGTGTGGTTAACTGGAACATCGATTGAGGGGTAAACACTTAAGGGTACCAAGTAATTGGCATGGTTACTTCACACCTTGTTTTGTGATCCTCGGCATCCCAGTCACAAAACCTGAAGGGCACACTCGAGATTGAAACATGCCATTGAACAGTTCAATGAATCTCAAAAGATCTAGGAGTTTCAAATCCAATTAAAACCTAATAATACATTTTGTTTATCTTGGTGGAAATTGGTGAATCGTCATTCACCTACCTTCAAATATTTTATAGCTTGGATTACAGCATCTCTCTTCTAAGTTATAAAATAGTTTGTTGGGTCCTAGCCTTAATATTTCATATTGGGTGTCATATTAAGGACTTTAAATCAACTATCTTGAATATCTCCCAAAAGATGTCTAGTTTAGACGTCTATGATCTTCCCAAATCTCTTGAAACAAGCTTTCCTAAATGAAAATGATGTCCCATGGATATCATACTTCTTTCACCTCCTCCAATTATTCTCCCTAACCCACAAGTTCCTGAAAAGTTTAAGGTCACTCAAGCCCTATTGGTAAGCAAATGTCTATGTGTGATCATATCTTGGAGATGTATTCACATATTGACAAGCCGGGAGAGTTGGGTGTCAAAGTCTTGAGAAATTTGGTGGCTCAATCACCCTTCTAAGTCACATAGTGAGTTCTTTTGGGATTCCTATGAAATAGACTATGACAAGACCCTTAATGATCTTTGCTAAGATCAACTTCCTAAAACTTTATGGACATTAACAATGATGACATTGGATATCTAGTAAAGCTCTCTCTTCCCAGTGGAAAGGGATCAGCCATAGTCAACTTGGTTGACCAAATGGTAAAGAGAAAGGCTAAGTCTGTGATAGTCCCATGTTCCATTACCAATGCGTCCATATGTTGAATTGCCAAAGGAAGGGGCATTGGTTGCGAAGCTGCCAAATTTACCTAAGGATGTTAAAGTCAATAAGTTTGACTCTACTTCAGGTAAAGTCCACTATCTAACTCTGCTAAGTTTCTATTATGAGATTCTTGATACATGATGTGACTGGGTCACATGTTGATGTTTTAAGAATCAAAGAAAAGTGAAGAAACTTAAAGAAAGAATATGTTGAATCTGATCGCATAGATGGATTTCTATCGCATAGTTTGAAGATCGGATTCTTGAGCTACTTCTTAGGAGTTATGATATTTTGCTTAGGAATAGATAACAACAAGTTTTCATATGGATTGTAAGGATAAGTTTTTCCGCAAAGTTTTAAAATAAAAGGAAATTTTTGATTTTATTTATTTTATGTATCCTTACAATGGCATCTGTGAAAATTTTTGTTGCTTATAAGATTCCATTAATAGCAAGAGTGGAAATATGAAATTGATTCTTTCATTTATGGTAATGTCTAAATTTACCAAATAAGGAAAGATTCTCATCACCTAAGTTTCAATTGGACCGGAACTTGGAATCATGCAAGTAGTATAGCATGATGAATGAGAACCTTCAAGTAATGGAAAATTAAGACTAATTACTTGTTCACATGGATGTGTGAGTCAAGTGAAGGACTAAGGGATCGAGTACACATTCTTGTGCACTGATTAAGTCCACCACAAAAGACCGATAAGATTATTCGTCATAATTTACTTAAGTTCAGTAAATATGGTTATACTTACAAGCTTAAGTGTAATTCTGAGACATTGGAAAAGGTTCCAATGTATGACAGAGCGAATAAGAAGAATCAACTTAGGCAGAAGGATAAAAGTTTCTCAAATCTGAAAAGATGGGAGAGTACTTTAGTATCAGTTTTTGTGATCCTCTTAATGATTAAGAAACCATATCAAAATTAGTTCTCTAAGGAAATCTTAGTGCATTCTTATGACTAAGAAGAGGAACTTGAATTGTTGAAATGGTTAAATCAAGAAGATGAGTCATACTTCGTTCCAATACAAGTCTTAGAGTCATACTCCAAGATTGTAATTTGAGTGACATGTCTTAAAGAAGGTTTAAAAACACTTGTCAAATGTAAGAGTAAAAGTTTTCTACTCTTGCACATTTGAAATTGGTAAGTTGTGATGTTTTGGATAAAACAAAGACCAACTAAGGCCAATTGTGTGAAGTGTTTGTCTTGATTAGAATCCACATTATCTCTTGAATATCTGACAAGAAAATCTTATATGTCAAGAGGACAGTGGGAGTCTTAAAGGTCTTGAAAGTCTCAAGAACTAATCAAGAATAAAATCTAAAGTTCTTCACTAGCACACGACTTGAGGTTCATAACCTATCGTGTTGACATATTCTGTGCCCATTCCAATTAAAGTTGGCTTTGCATATGAGCTCTTAGAGTTCTCAATTGGTTGCACAACAACTTGGAAGCAATGGCAGGCCCTTGAGCTGCCAGGTGGCAAGAAATTAAGATTGAGTTCAGTCCATATGAGCTTGGATTTGTCATTATCCTTGTCTTGTGACTATGGTTTTGACAATTCACATGGATAAGAACACATACACCATTAAATCTAAGGGTCATAAGGTTTCTCTCCGATTCATGAAAATGATGGTCAGGAAACACTTCCACCAAGTAGATTTTAAGTAGATAGCAATCTTTGCATTCTGAAAGTCGTTAGTAGAGCACACTAACATGGACTTATGAGAAACATCAAAGGTCTAAACAATTGAGACTATGATTACGACATCCCTTTTCATAGTTCTTAAAATTGTTTAGACACACCTGTGAGCTATCTAAGATAAGGTGTATGATTATGATTTTAATAAAGTTTTATCAAAGCAATCTAGTATCAGAAATCTGAACTTTGGTAAGAAAGTCAATAAATTATTGATTTCTAGAAGTCCAGCTGATTTCTGAGTACATGTCAAAGCTAGTGGGAGCATAAGTGTTATGCTAATAATCATCATGTTAGTGGGAGCATGATAATTATGATAAGTGTTGCAAGTTAGCAATGTTAATTATAGAAAACAAAAGGTTTCAATTGGGAAAAAGTTGTTTTGTTATAATTAAGGGAGAGGAAATTATACTTCATCTCAAATCTATAAGCTTAGATCGTGAGGTTTTAATCATTTAGTCAAGGATATATATATATATATATATATATATATATATATATATATATATATATATATATATATATATATATATATGAATTTCATGTTTGAATGGCTCAACATAATAAAATTCTGTATATGGGTCCATTATTTGCGTTCTAAAATTCGATTATGATTACGGCATCCCTTTTCATAATCTGAATTATGAGAACTTGGCAAATAGAAATGGAAATGTTATAGCAAAAGACTGGTTTAGTCTTTATGTGAGACATCATGAATCGTGTCCCATATGCTTCGGATATAGGATCGATTACATGTGCTATATTCATCCTTTCTAAAAAATTTCCAAATGCCTGGGGCATTAAGAAGGGAAAAGGTCTAGAATTGGATATGACTAAAAGGATTAAACAATTGTCGAGGACAATCTAAGGTTTACCAAAGATTGGTTGCTCAAGGACAGTTGTAAGTATAGTGATAATTCTGGAAGGACCATATTGACATAATCTGTAAGGAGGCAACTCTTGTTCAGAAGTGATAGTCACAATGAATCTAGAAATGTTTCAAAGTTAGAAATTTCAATTTGTGTAAGATTAAGGAAACTTAATGCAAGAAGGATGTTTCCAAGGAGTTGATCTCCTTTGGAATACTCTGTAATGATTGTTGTCAAGTCTTTCTGACTTTGTGCATAATCATTACAGGAGGATCAATGTATATAAGTTTAGAATCTAACAGATTTCAGTAAATGGCATGAATTTGGAATTCTTGCATTTGCAGTAAGGATTTGGGACTGTGAAAGAGGATCATTAGAGCTATGTTCAATTGATCTAATTCACAAAGTAAAGATCATAGACAAATATAGTATGCATACTTGGTGTATGGCATGACTAGTGTTTAGAAAACATAGTGTACATGCTTGGAACATGGGACAACTATTGTTTTAAATTCAAGAATAAAGTTGATAGCTGAAACAGTATACAATAAATAATGTGTAATCATATGGTGATAAATAAACGGTGCTTTATTTATGTTCATAGGTTTTGATACCATATTGGATTCAATTATTATTGTGTTTCATTTTGCATGTTTTGACTTCCGGAATAAACTAGGTTATTCTTCCGGAATGACTAAGTTATTCAAACCATCCACAGTCGGTCATATGTTGGAAGTAGATATGAATCAAGACTATCATGGGTTGGCTTGTAGAGGTCTAAGATGTTGGACAAAGGGCTACAACACTCATGAGTGCTCATAAGTTCTGAGTATTGGATTCAACCCGCGGTCATTGGAATCACTTCATGGATTTTATCACGAGTGATCATGAGACGATAATATCTTATATTCTTCAAACCTAGATATATGAGTTGTTACTATGAGTTGGTTGTACATTGATTGCACGAAAATGCATTGGTAACTCGATGTTATAAAACGTGCCTTTGTGTATGATTCAACAAGTAGTAGAACAAGCCATATGAGTCGAAGTTTATCCATTCCTTTTACCTTCGAGATAAAAGCGATATATGTGGGCCCCTTGATGATTTGATGATGACAAATGGAAGTGCTCGGCCGGGCCAGGACTGATTTGATTTGTTCAATTAGTCAGTCGTCATAAATCGGAAATCGGGAAACAACAAATGGACAGAGAGAATGATTATAATCCATGTCTCACTCCATATGATATCCAGAATGGAGGAATATATGATCCCTTATCTAATGGACAAGTCATTGACAAAGGTCAGAGTTCATCTACAAGGTCAGAGTTCGACAGAAGCTTTTGAAAGCTACGATTGCTAGTTAGTTCTTGAAGTCATACGCAATAATAGTTTTAGACTTATCCAAGTGGGAGACTGTTGGATTAATGTCTAAGTCCATAACTATAATTGGTAAGACTTGACACAACCCGACATGGTCCATTTGGGTTGCATGGCATCATGCACTTGGATAGACTAAATGAGAGAAATAAGACACTTATTGTTATTAATATATTATAAGTTCTAGTATATTAATAATAAGAATAATAATATTTAATTAGTATTGATCAAGAATTAATCTAGGATTAATTAAGTGATCAAAAGAAGACTAATTAAATATATGGGTTGATTGTGTAAATCATCCATACTTATATAGTGGGCTAATGCTCCATGGATTATCTAGTTGGGCTAAAAATCATATGATGCTTCATGGATGCTCCATGGTGTATTTGAACCCATGGCTCCAAGGAAATGGAAAGCCATGACAATTAAGGATTTACCCTAATTGTAACACACTATATAAGCATCATATTATTCACCAAAATCGGCACTAGAGTGTGTAATAGAAGGGCTAGCCGATTTTCATGAAGTGTAGAATTCTCTCAAGTTATTCCAAGTGTATTTGGTGTTGTGTGAACCATTTGAGGTGTCACACTTGAGGCACTAGGCACTCAAGCTT
Source organism: Lactuca virosa (assembly GCF_052849685.1). NCBI lineage: Eukaryota > Viridiplantae > Streptophyta > Magnoliopsida > Asterales > Asteraceae > Lactuca > Lactuca virosa. Next base: position 200,969,072 of record NC_136426.1, read on the forward strand.
CATGAAGACATTCTACATCAAAGAGGTATGTATTCTATCTTGTTATATTCATTGTTTTGTATGCTAGATTAGGATAATACCTTGGATGTTCATAATTGCAAGTATAATAGAGAAAACATAGATCCAAGGTATTTAGGGTTGCATGTACACTTAGGAGTGTTAGAATGCTCAAAACCCAACACCTAGATCTTTTGAGATTCATTGAACTTTTCAATGGCATGTTTAAATCTCAATATGCCCCTCGATTTTGTGACTGGGATGCCAAGGATCACAAAACAGGGTGTGAATAACCATGCAAATATACATTGTGCCCCCAATGTTACAGTCACCTATTCGATGTGCCGGTTAACCACACACGCTGTAGCGCCTGGTTCTTGGTATGTATTTTGTTATTAAATCTTCATTTATTTTTGCATTTTAGCCTTGGACTCGGCGAGTCGAAGGACTGAATCGCCGAGTAGAAGCGGGATGAGGCGCGGGGTTTGAGCTGCGGAATCGGCGAGTCGGGTCCCGGACTCGGCGAGTAGCCGATGTTTGGACAAAAACCCTAATCCAGGGGTTTACACCCTATTTAAGAGACCTTATGCAGCCTCCTTTCCCCCTTTATGCTCCCAAACACTCCTCATAGCAAACCCTAGCCGTTTTTGAGTAGATCTAAGGCTTTTGAGTGATTCTTGTGAGTTTTGACCTCAAAGGAGAAGGAAGAGCATAGAAGGATCAAGAGGGGACTGAAGGATTCGAGTTTGGTTTATCATTTGCAGTCTTTGGAAGGTATAAAGTCTGAACCTTGCTCATTCATTTGTTAGATCCCTCTTTGAGGTGATTTAGGGCTTTTATAAGCCATTTTTGGTGGCCAACCATGTTTGCAAACATGGTTGGGGGTTTGGGCTTCTGTATCATGTCATTTTATGAGCCACAAGTTAGATCTACGTTGCTTTTTGCACCAAGGAAGGCCCCATGCAACAAAAGAACCACTTTAGAGCCTTTTAAGCTCTAATGTCCCATGCATGCACGTAAAGTTTGTAACTTTACGTGCTAGATCGAGTTTAGGGGCCTGGATCTATCGTTTGGTTAAGTGTTGTACATCAGAAATCGAAGTTCTTAGTAAGGAATGTGATAGACTAGGCGAGTCCAAGGGTTTTGGTCCCATATCAGTGAGGGTCATAAGGACCAGTTGAGTGTGGAAGGGTTTTAGGAGTCCCGGGGAGTGACCCAACGTTTTGGACTAAGCAAAGTGTTCTGGGAATTCATGGTACTCGGCGAGTGCATGAACGGACTCGGCGAGTCCAAGACAATCTTCATGGTACTCGGCGAGTTGTTCATACAACTCGGCGAGTCAAGGATAGAACGTGTTCATAGGATGAAGAGTAACTCGACGAGTTGTTCATACAACTCGGCGAGTCAGGGAAGGACATGAGTATCGGTTGATGATCAACTCGACGAGTTGTTCATACAACTTGGCGAGTCGGATGTGGATTCAGTCGGTGTTCTTTTAGAAGGAAAACTCGTCGAGTCATCGCCTAACTCGACGAGTAGAGATGGGTATGAGGTCTGATGGAAGGATAGGGACTCGGCGAGTTGGCGAGCCAACTCGGCGAGTCAGGTCAACTGGAAGTTGACTTTGACTTTGACTTGGTCAAGGGGTAAAATGGTCATTTTACCCTAAAGGTATATGTCAGTTTCTGACTAAGTGTTTTGTGGGAATTATAGCCGGAGGATATCCGGAGCAGCAGCGGCATCAGTCAGAGGATTCCCACACAGTTCAGCAGCTACAAGGTGAGTTACCTTCCGGTAGGGGTGGGTCTAAGGCCACAATGCCGACCCACCATTGAGGAGTATTTAGAAGATAATTGTCTTTGTGATAATTAATCTTCGTCTGGTAGGCGTTTGGTTATGAGTTATATTTGTATGATATGTTACATGATAGGGATAGTTTCCCTGATAGTGGTCCTTAGGACCAAGGGGTAGGTCAGTACCCGAATATGTCTGACTGTGTGCTTATATCTTGCTATTGTATGCTAGTGGTAGGGGGTGGAATAGTCCCCAGCTACCGGTTGAAAGATACCGATGACGATTACCGGTTGAAAGATACCGATGACGATTACCGGTTGAAAGATACCGATGATGATTATCGGTTGAAAGATACCGATGGTATTGTATGGTGTGTGGTATGATGGGGGAACTCATTAAGCTTTGTGCTTACGGTTTCAGTTTTTGGTTTTCAGGTACCTCTTCATCTAAGGGGAAGGAGCCGGCGGCGTAGCATGGCATCACACACACATATGATTTTCCGCACGGTGTTTTCTGGGATTGTACTATGATATGACATTTGTTCATGGTTGTGGGTTTCAAATATGATACTTGGTTTTGGGATGACGTGTTTATACAATATTTGCTAATGAATGTTTTATAAATTAATTAATCAAAAATGAAAATTTTGGGCTTGAATTTTGGGACGTTACATATGCTCCATCGAACTATGACAACCATCGAGTCACCCTTTGCCACCTTTGCATAGAACCCAATTAGTGTGCCGGTTAACCACACACGCTCCACTAACGTCTTAGCAAGGGTACAAAGTGTAATTTCATGGAATTGCATCAATTCACTTTTGCCTAAAGTAACTAAGAATAGGAATTTTATAAAACATTTAGCTACTTTATTTATTTATTTATTTATTTTCTTTTTTTTTTTCATTATACTTTTAATGAGGAGTGGGTTTGCCCTATCCTACCCGTTCGGCTAACGACCCTCCACCAATCAAGGAAGCGGTGGGTGAGAGTGGACACCCATTAAACGGCCATTTTATAGGCCATAACCTTATACCCCCTTATAGATCGGCTTCGTGAATGAGGCCTACTAACGGTAAGACTAGCAGTTTAAGCTATACATATATATAATATTAGACTTTTAATGTTATACATAGTATAAGGGTGTATTTTACACTTTTAGAATACTAGGTGGTTTAATTTTATAAATTACACTTTTAATTTAATTAAATGTAAACCATAGCATTATGGATTTATTAACACTCTCTTAATTATACACTTAATCAATTTAAGAAAACCAAAAGGGTGAAATTTGAACTTTTCAAAACTAGGGTTTCAGAACTTAACATTTTAAAATTAAACTATTAATAAAAATTTAAATTCCAAAACCTGAGGGCAAGTTTTGAAACTTTTCAAAACATAAGCAAGAACATTCTAGATCAAATTACAAATAATAATAATTAACCAATTAATTAGTAATTATCTAAATATGACCTAATTCAATTTCTTGCAAGATAATCTATCAAATAATTCAAATAAATCAAGTTTATCACATAAGGCAATGATTATTTAATTAATTAGATAATTATCTTCTATTTTTTTAAGGATGTCTTTTAAATTAAACAATTAATTTAACCTAATCCCTTAAATCCCCTAAAATTCGAAATTATGGGATGGGATAATTCAAAATCTTTAATTACCAAATTTAAACACTTAAAAGATAATTACAAAATATGACATTTATCCAAATCCCTAAAAAATAGGATCTAATCTTGGGGAAGGAGGCAAATTTCGAAATTCAAGGGTTGGATAACCCTAGAATTCGAAAACTTGGAGGCTAAGGAAAGGGTTTAGGAAACCCTAACCAAATTTCGCAAATCAGGGTCCAAGAACCCTAATTTCGAAAATTCATGCCTCCTAGGGTTTATTGGCCATAAACCCTAATTTTTCATGTTCATACATTTGTATAATACTAACTGAAAACAAAAACCAATGGCTCTGATACCACTGATGGGTTTTATACAAACAATCCTATGTGTGCATGCAACCCTAGAGTTGGATCTATGTTATCACTATTAGATATACAACATTATGAACATGTAAAGAAACCTAGCATGCTTTTATTAATTTAGAAAATCACAAAGAAGGATGAAATACATACCTCTTGTTGTTATATTGTAATAACAACTTAAATCTTGAATCTTCTTGTCTTTGAAAGCAAGCGTCACACGTGTCGCGCCTCTAATGGCTCACAAACAAACCTAGCAACCAAGGATTACTATGGAGAGAGAAAGGAAGTGGAAAATTAGGCTCTAAGCCTCTCTTGGAGTGCCTTAGACGAAATCCAACCCTATAGGGGTTTATATAGGTGATAAGGAAGGTTTAGGATAAGGCAGGTGTATCTTAGATAACCCTAATCCATTAACTTCCTCCCTAAGGCTTCCAAGGCACCCTTAGAGCCCAAAGAAACCCTAGGACACTCTAGATTTCGTCCCCACCTCTAAGGGAGGTTCTTGAATGCTTCAATGCTCAACTTTTAAACATTGTCATCTTTAGTCCCTGCAGTTTCAATTAATTCCTTTAATCCTTAAATTAATTCCAAATTAATTTCTGATTAAATATTAATTAAACAATATGATTTCTAATCAATATATTATATCCATAATACATTAATAAATCATTTATTTTGATTTCAAATTAATTTATTAACCAAATAATAAATTAATAAATCATTCTTCTCTCTCCAACAATTATCATATTCCATTGTCAGGTTTGAAGGCAACCCAAAAGGACCATGCACAATCAGGTCAAGTACTTACCAAATATGGTTACGGGCTTATACACTAATCCAACAACATCAGCATCATGCCTGATGGTTCGAGTAACTTAAAATCATTGTCATAATCCTCCATATTATGGCTCGATGTTATTTTTACTCGAACATCAGCATCATGCTTGATGGTTCGAGCAACTTAAAATCATCACCATAATTATCCATATTATGGCTTGATGTTATTTTTACTCAAAGATCAGCATCATGCCTGATGGTTCGAACAACTTGACATCATCGCCACAGTCCTCCATATTATGGCTCGATGTTATTTTTAAAAAGTCTAAAAAGTATTTTCTTTGTGAGAAAAATGTGTTTGAAAGAATGTTTGGTAAAGATAGAAATATAAACCATGGTTACTATGTAGTAAAAGTCTAGTCTACTTTATAGTAATGAATTTGTACATATAGACATATAAACTATGGTTGCTAGATAATAAAAGTCTAGTCAAGTTTATAGTAATTAAGCGGTACGGATAGACATATAAATTTATGGTTTCTAGGTAATAAACATCTAGTCCAATTTATAGAAACGATACAAATAGACGGATAGAGTCATCTGCCAAGGTTGTATTTAACAACCGCATAAACAAATAAACAGATAGATGACAAATATATTTGATAAGTGTAAAAACGCACAATACTTGTTTAAACAGTTGATAAAACTTAGAGCATAAGCACATAAATGAGCCTAGATACAAGTTCTATAACTTGTATAAATATATAAATCTATATATTTTTGTGTATGTATGAGATATATTGAAACTACTAAGATGATAATCGTCTATACAGCCACAACATATTTGTAGATGGAATGTATATGTTATTTTTATTAGTTGTATTATTTAGCAACATAACATATGTAAATCTTGATGTTTTAAAACGGTTTTCTTTAGTCAACATATAAACGTTTAAAAACTATTTCTCAATCTAGTAATATGTTTACGCAAAACAATCATATTTCATACGTATTTACATGATAAATATTGCTTAGTACACATACTACCATGTACAGATGAGGGCCACACATGAAACACCATAGGGCATGACCATTTTGACATTTAAGCACTTCTGAAATCCAACAACCCAGACGGCCCTTCAAATCAGACTCTCCGTAGCATAAGTAGTAGAGTAATAATTAATATTTTTGTGTGATTTATATTTCATAAAAATGACAATGTTGTTTGTATAAACAAAATATTCAGAAAATATATTTATAATATATTACAGATATTTTCGCGCACGCACGAATATATGTAAAAGTGGGGCCATAACACTCGCCTAAAAGCGTGGTTGTCGGGTCGTTTCAAGTATTTGATTCGAGAAACCGAGATGTGTTGCTGTGAACACAAACCTCCGAGATTAATTTAGTTTTCTTGGAAATTTTATATAAAATTAATATGTGGAGGGTCGTTTGGTAATTTATCTAAAGCATATGGTCCATTTACTAACTTAATAATTTAAATGAGACTAAGTTTGTTAATAATTTCCAAATAAAGGACTAAAATAATTTATTTAAATTTTAAGTTTGATTTTTGGAATTATTTTGTAAAGGTTTTTCCATATAGGGGTGGGTTTTAAACATTTTAATTGAAGTTTGAACGTTTTGGACTTGATTTGTAAAGAAAATTCAAGAGAGGGTGTAATCTAATTAAATGAAATGGAAGTTTACTTATTTATGACTTATTTTGAAAGAAAATTTAGAATTCGGGTGGGTCTTAAGTATTTTTAATTGAAGTTTGGGAAAAAGTCATCACCCTGTGATCTTCTGCATGCGATATATATATAAAAAAGAAAAATGGGCTTCGTTTTGGTTTTGAGAGTTTATGAACGAAAGAAAAAAAAAATTACAATCCGTGTTACTGTCTATTTACGAATGAAACAAATATAATAATAATAATAATAATAATAATAATAATAATAATAATAATATTTGAAGTTTGAGTTTCATCATCAGGGAAGGGGAAAAAAATAAGTTTTTGGCATTGATGGTTTATGAACGATGGAACACATAAAAAAAATGGTGATAATGGAATACTCACAAAGTAGCGGCACCGCAGCAGCAGGTGGTGTTGAGTGTTCAATGGGTTTATATAAGAGTGGTGTAAGGTGGTGGTTTTGTGGTGGTGTTAGGGTGGTTAAATTCCAAGAGAGACAAGGAGAGTATAAGAGAAGGATATTGAGATTATGAGAGAGAAGAAGATTGGCCGGAGTTGTGAGGAAAATGAAGAACCAACCCCTTCTATTTATAGTATAACACATACACACATACATGTATTGGAACCATACCTCCACCTAAGCATTTACCATTTTGGGAAGCTTGCACACAAAGAAGGATAAGGGTAGAGATTTGGTCACATGGGATAAGGGGATAAGGCCACAAAGAAGGATAGGGGTAGAGATTTGGTCACATGGGATAAGGGGATAAGGCCATCCACATTTATATGAGGGTTTAATAGAATAAATGTGAATATAATAAAGAGGAGAGAGAGAGTGTGTGTGGGGTTGAATGGCCATGCAACCCGTTCAATGGAATTGTAATTGAAATTTATGAATTTTTTAAGAATTTAAATAAATGTATACATTTTATTTCCTACTTGGCATTTCATACCACTCTCAATGGGTTTAATCCATTGGAGATTGCCTAAGTAATAAGGGAAGGAAATATCAGATTTTTGGGCATCTTTAAAGTCCCGTTTTATAGCTTCTGTCTGGGAAAGTATTGTCAGGTAAAATGCTGTCTGGAAAAGTTTTCTGACTGGAAATGAAACCATGCTGTTTGATTGTACATCTGAATGACTGTGCTGAATGATGAAAAAAATAATAATTCAATAAAAAATAAATTTAAAAAAAGTTATTTAAAAAAATTAATAATCCAAGAAAGAAAGAAAGAGGCGGGGTTTGGTGCATAATTGTCTTTCCAGCCCATTCAACCAGAAAGATATGATTTTGAGGCTTTCTGGAAAGAAATATCTTACCGGGAAAGACCCTTTTTTTGTGCAAATCAAACAGTCTTTCCGGTCCATTCAGCCAGAAAGATCTGTTTGGACCTAGAAAGATGCGTATCAAACGGGATCTAAGTCACATGTTGTAACGACCCAAAAATCATGACTAAAAATTTCATTTGAAAACATTACTTAAACCACGATTGTCAATCGATAACATAAAACATAACATAGAATCAGAGTGCTAATTCAAAACATATTCTTATTATCAGAGTAAAAGATCCCAGGTTGACTAAATATGGTGTGTGTCATGCGATCATCCTGAGCTCGTCCCTCCGCTACCGGAAGTACCTGAAACCTACAACTGAAAACTGTAAGCACGAAGCTTAGTGAGCTCCCCCAAACTACCACCTACCATACAGTAACATATAAAGCACATACTGGGCCTTGCCCACTACATCAGACCAAAGTCCGGACTAACTGGGGCCTTGCCCCCTGCATCGGTCCGAAATCCGGACTAATTTGGGCCTTGCCCACTGCATCAGACTGAAGTCCGGACTAACTTGGGTCTTGCCCACTGCATCGGATCGAAGTCCGGACTAACTGGGGCCTTGCCCCCTGCATCGGACCGAAGTCCGGACTAACTGAACATAGCATAAGATGATCATAACATATAACATAAGCACATATACTGCATAATGCATCGGATCGAGGTCCGGACTAACTAACACATAAACATGCCTGAATCACAAAGACATCAAGCATACTGAACTATTGCATCAGACCAAAGTTCGGAACTACTGCTATCTAAACAGGCCGGAATTGTGGCCCTAGACCCGTTCCTACTGGAAGGAAAACTCACCTCGAAATGTTGGCTGTCGAGATGCTAAATCTGAAACTGTCTGACTGCTGCTCCGGAACTCCCGGCTATAAATCCCATAAACACTAAATCAAATACTGATAACTGTTCACAGGGTAAAATGACTATTTTACCCCTGGTCAAAGTCAACTCCCTGGTCATAGTCAACTCTCAGTTGACCTAACTCGCCGAATTGGGCCGCCAACTCGCCGAGTCCCTGTCCTGATTTCCAATCCTCTATACGCTTCTACTCGTCGAGTTTAGCAAAGTCTCAACGAGTCCATATTCGATACTAACATCGAGTCCATCTTCATCTGACTCGCCGAGTTGTATGAACAACTCGTCGAGTCCTCCTTCATCCTTTGAATGTGGTCAGTCCTTGACTCGCCGAGTTGTATGAACAACTCGTTGAGTCCCTCCACTACTAGATCTAAGCCCTAACTCACCGAGTCCATTACCTACTCACTGATTCCACCCTAAACTCTCAAACGGGGAAAACTCGGGGACTCGCGACTCGACTCGTCGAGTCTAAAGAACGACTCGCCGAGTCCTATGCATGCCGTAACTATACAGTCGATTCTGCTCAAATCCAGTGCATTCCATTCATAGATCTGGACTCCTAGGGCTGGTTTTTCACGTAAAGTTTCTAACTTTATGTACATGCAATGCTAATATGAAGCTCAAATACCTAAAATAAGCTAAAAGAAGAGATCTAAGCTTGGAATGGAAACTTAGCTCAACAAAGGTGGCAACCTTGAGCTTAAGAGGCTCTGGAAAGCTTAGATCTGAAGTCTATTCATCATATCAACTCTTAATTCAACCTTAAAGTCTAGAAAGGGTTCAAAATCAACAAGAGCAAGCTTTTCAAGAGATCTAATTGACAATAAGCAAAGATTCGAGCTTGATACCTCAAAGGGGACTGAAATACAACTAGAAATCCGGATCTACTTGCTCCCCTTGAATACTTCTCTTCTCTCTTCTTCGTCAAATCCCCAAGATGCACTAAAACCTTCACAAGTGAGAAAATGCTCCAAAAAAATGCTTGAGAATGGCTAGGGTTTTGTATGGGACTCTTTGTGGGTGAGGGAGGTTGGTCTTGGGGAACATAAGATGTTTAAATAGGGTGTAAACCCTTGAAATTAGGGTTTCATCCAGACTGGCAGACTCGCTGAGTCCGGGAATATAGAGTCGTCGGGTCGCCAACTTAATCCGCGTGCGAATCCCGACTCTACTCGATGAGTCGGACTACTGACTCGTCTAGTACCCCTTAAGAAATGAAAATTACTTTATTTAAATCACATACCAGAAATGGGGCGTTACAACTCTCCCCCACTTATCTTAGACTTCGTCCTCGAAGTTCGCCACGGCCAACCTTCCTCCAATGCGTTCACAACCTTCCTGTACTATGCACACTTCATCTGCTCGGTCCAACCCTTGGGGTATCGCCTTCAGTGGCCTTCTGCACGGTCATTCTGTTAGAATTGGGGTATAGAAAACTTGGAAATTCTGAGAATTGTGGCTTTCAGTTTCAGATTAAAGTATTTGGGTGGTACTCCCAATCTTTAATCGGATAAGACTCAGAATTGAGAGAAAACAAAAGAGAGAATGTTTTGATATTATGAAGAAGAAGTGTACCAACCACAGATTCGGATATGATCATATAACAGAAAAAACTTCCTGTCTTAAAACTGCCACATGACAGTTTTATGTCCTAAAACTGTCCACAAACGGTCATAAACAACCTTAAATCCAGGTCTAGAATATGGATCACAAAACTGGGTACATTTATCACAAAGCTCGATCCCAGCCAGGGGCTCTACCGCTTGGACCCCACCAGGGGCTGCCGCCCCTTGGACCCCGCTCCCAGGGGCGCTTCCCCTGGACCCCTGTCGGTTTAGGGGCTTCGCCCCTAAATAGCAGTATACTTTCAACAAAGACAAAATTAAACAAATGTGCACTCCACACCATACCGATTTGTTCAATAATTGTCAAAGTGACATTGATCAACAAATTAACCCCATTACACTTAAATAACATTAGTGATATAAAATCACCAACACATTTCGACTAAAACTAGTTCTTGTAGCTAATCACCTTGAGTGCACTCTAATCCTCAACAATCCTGAGAATACATCTTACCCAGCTGACCATCCATCTGGTACTTCCTAAGTACTATGATGAACATCCTAGGGGCTCACCCCCTTTTCCTTGCTCGTTTTCTGGTTTTCCCAAGGCAACTCCCTATAACTAACCACCTCCCTTGCCACTGCGAAGGACATACCTTTCATGCTATCCATTACTCCAGCCATTTAAATTAGATTTCATTGTCGAAATCATTCCTTATGATTCCCCACATGCTAACTACTACAGGTTCCCACTTGAACAACAGAATTCACCGATCCACTTATCCCTGCGATTCACTTATGCTTGGCCATAACTCAGATAATCGCGCTGCGAGTGATTTGCCACTCCCCAAGCTATCCATGAAAATCCAAAATACCATTACCGCTGGAGACCCAAAACTATCTGAAACCCTGATCTGCCTGAAAATACTAAATTGCTTGAAACACTGACTGCCTGAAGCACTGAACTGCCTGAGCAGTATGCTGCCACAAGACTGCTCTCCAAATCTAACGAGACCTCCCTGGTCTCAGTTCGTGCACCAATTATCTGAAATACCGAGTTCCAGCCCGATCGTGGAGCCCAAGGACTCCCTACGTAGCCGCCTCACACAACTTCTGAATGAATTCCGTTTTTGAACTAACTGCTACTAGTTATCTTGTCACTGTGGCCCTAATGGCTTTCTGATCTAACAGATCGATTCCATACGTCAAAATCCCTGGGTTACCTAACCGCGGCTAAACGCGATTGCTACATGACCAATTGTAGCCGTATATATATATATATATATATATATATATATATATATATATATATATATATATATATATATATATATATATATCAAGCACCCTTAAGCAATCCATTGCTTTCTTGCCCTCATAGCTGTAGAGACGCTCCAAATGTCGTATCGCTGGCTCAACCATATCTAAACCATTTGGGAAATTCCGAAATCCAATCCGTGGATTTCTAATCCTCACTGCTGCACCCGAACTGGTGGTTACTATTGTTCCTTCCGCGCCCTAACGTTGCGCTCATGCTATCTACCAACCTTTGTATGATATAGCTACACCCGCAGCCTCACCCCACACTATCACTATCTGGCTGCTAGTGAATGCTACGGCTACACCCGCAGACTTACAACACTCTATCACTATCTGGCTGCTAGTGAATGCTACGGCTACACCCGCAGACTTACAACACTATATCACTATCTGGCTGCTAGTGAATGCTACAGCTATACCCACAGACTTACAACACTCTAACACTATCAGACTGCTAGTGAATGCTACGGCTACACTCACAGACTTACAACACTCTAACACTGTCTACTAATCTGAGGGCATCCTGACTCACCCGAGTCCTGCTAGTGATCCTCCGATCTGATTTACAAAACCAGTCCTCAGTCATTAAATGCTACCACTGCCCTATCGTCTTACAACCTTGCTACACTCGCGTTCCGTCGAGAAATTCTTCAGCTTGGGTTCCCAACCAATTGTCTACTAATCCCTAAAACATGAAACCGATGTTGGGAAGTTTTCCAAACTCCTAACTCCTGAACTCCTGAACCCACTAGACCCTTCGGGCTGCTTTCCCTTCCTACTCAAGATTACCAACCCCTTTCTAAGTTTAGCATGCTACTGACCCTGAATACATGAAGGGTTCTCCCCCACTTTGATCCGGCTAATTTCTTACAGCTCACATCTAGGAAAGGATTCCCCATCCTTCCTATCATCTAAAGGGTCTATCCGCTGACAACCAACGTTCATCTCTGTTGGCGCTTCAACTAACCCTTTATCAGACCTAAACCAATATTGTCAACTAATCAAGCACCTTTCAATCCCCGATTGTTCCTGCTTTAGTGACTGCATCCTGAGAAACTGTGCTTAAGGGGGAACATCTTCGAACTACTATCCTATCGTCCTCTGGTTACCCACTGGGAACTCAAGCTTACCACCGCTGAGGAGATAACCGATCCATACCCAAATAACACCTTCCCGAAGATTGCGAGACACTACCGAGTCTCACTCATACTTTCTACAGTTACTGCATCCGAAGTAACCTGCCCTACAGGGGACGTCCTCAACTATCATTCTAAATTCCAAGGTATGTAGATGGCATATGACTCACTCTCAAATAGGTGATATAATATTCCAATATATGTACCTACTAAATCGATGCAGTAACATAACAACAAAATCATAAATAATAATTGACAGGAAGGTAAAAGATACGTACCTCCAACATCCAGTACTGCTCGAATCCTTGCTGAAATCAACTGGAATGCTCTGCTCCGAGCCGTGGGCGCCCTTGCCTGTCCCTAAAATCTGCTGGTGGTTCTCGAAGTCACAGGGGCAGGAGCTGTCACCTCCCCTGCTGTATACAAACTCGGATAGTGGGCCTTCTTGTGGCCCATCTGTCTGCAATGGAAACATAATGTGTCAAGTCCCTGGGCAATGGTAGCAGTACAATCTCTTCTAAAATGACCAGTCCGGCCGCACCTAAAACAGCCAGGATCGCCACCTCTACTACTCCTACACGCATCCCCGTGCGTCCTGCCACACTTACCGCATCGGATGCGGCCCTGGAAGTCTCTCGATTTCGAACTCGACCCTTTAGTTCTTTTACCCGAACCTGTGGGCCACTGAACCTCATCCGGTTTCCTCTTCCTTTCTGACTCTCGGTCAATCCCTCGCTCCTGCGTTACCCCGTCGTCCCCATCAATCTCCTGAACAACCGCTGTCTGATCCTGGAGCTTCTCGGTCAACCTATCAGTGACCTTCACAAAGATGTCGGGTAGCTCCTCACGAACGACTCGTGAAACTCACTCCCGACCCCTGATGGAAAGAGCTAAAAATGGGATCTCCCTCCCTGATGGATCCTTGGGATCCATAAGAATCAGGCTCTAGACAAGCCCCGAACTGCCCTGAAACTATCCCGCCCCTAAAGGCCTCAAGACGACTGTCCAAAAGTTCTACGATGGCCACCCTAACCAAACCGAATATCATAGGAGTCTGATCAATGATGTTGTGCATAATCTGTGCAGAAATGTCATCTCTCATCTAATCATCAAGTTGTCCGGCTCTAGAGCCTGAGCCAGATCCCTCCCCGGCACCTGAACTGCCAACTGGTATCTCGCGCAACGTCACCATGCTGAAAACATATCATAATAACTGTCAGAATACTCATCGCTGCTGAGGGATTTCACACACACTTTACAAATTCCCTGGTTTCGTCTTGGCCCCTCTTGAATCGAGTATGGATCCTCTGCTTTCAGTAGTACAGCTCCATACTACCTTCCACATCTATCCGTACTTTCCTCAAGAGTTACCTTAACTCAACCAAGTCCCTTCTACTGTTACTGATCTCTGTTACTCTCATCCTAGGCTTGCCCTAGGGAAATCTCTGACTCTACCCAAACCAGTCCTCAGCTGATGAAGGCCTCCTTGTAATGCCAATTAGCCATCACCTGAATACCATCACATGTGACGAGGCTCAGATAATCCTTCGAGTAAAATACTCGTCCCTACAACGGTTAGACTCAGACGAGAGTTGCGCAATAGGGCCAAATTTAGCACTCTGAGATTATTCAACCCTGATCACATGTGACGTATTCACCTAATGGCTAACTCCCATCACTCAGAGTCCCACAAAGCACAAAGCAAGCAGCATTCAGACACATGCAACTACTCAAGCAATTCTATCCTCATAACAAGAAACTGTACTAGCATAAAATGTTAAGCTCATACTATCAGGCATAACCTAAACAGGCTATCCTACTACTGTCTACTCAATACTAGCATGTAATTCTCATAAAGTTGGAACACATATAGTAGGAACATAAGGCATCCTCCTAGATCCTTAGTCCTATTCTAGCATGCTGTTCTACTAAGACTGAAACTGATAATCATAACATAAACTTGTATGGGTAATTTGGGAGTACTTACTTGAGCTCGGCTGATTGCATGCACCACACCCTTTTCTCTTTTCAAAGTTCTTTTCTTTCTAAAAAAATTCTTTTCGCTTTTTCTAAAACTCTTTTCTTTTCTCAAACTCCTTTTTACAAAAATTGATTTTTCCTTTTTATAAATTCCTATACAAATTCCTTAGTTTGAGACCAGACACACCTGAAGTGTGCCCGAATCCCTCAAACCAAGGCTCTGATACCAACTTGTAAAGACCCAAAAATCATGACAAAAAATTCCGTTTGAAAACATTACTTAAACCACGATTGTCAATCAATAACATAAAACATAACATAGAATCAAAGTGTTAATTCAAAACATATTCTTATTATCAGAGTAAAACATCCCAGGCTGACTAAATATGTTGTGTGCCATGCGATCATCCCAAGCTCGTCCCTCCGCTACCGGAAGTACCTGAAACCCAAAACTGAAAACTGTAAGCACAAAGCTTAGTTAGCTCACCCAAACTACCACCTACCATACAATAACATATAAAGCACACATTGGGCCTTGCCCACTGCATCAGACCGAAGTCTGGACTAACTGGGGCCTTTCCCCCTGCATCGGACCGAAATCCGGACTAACTTGGGCCTTGCCCACTACATCGGACCAAAGTCTAGACTAACTTAGGCCTTACCCACTGCATCAGACCGAAGTCCGGACTAACTGGGGCCTTGCCCCTGCATCGGACCGAAGTTCGGACTAACTGAACATAGCATAACATGATCATAGCATATAACATAAGCACATATACTGCATTCTGCATCGGACCGATGTCCGGACTATCTAACACATAAACATGCCTGAATCACAAATACATCAAACATACTGAACTACCGCATCAGACCAAAGTTTGGAACTATTGCTATCTAAACGGGTCGGCATTGTGGAAGTAGACCCGTTCCTACTGGAAGGAAAACTCACCTCAAAACACTGGCTGTCGAGATGCTAAATCTGAAACTATCTGACTGCTGCTTCGAAACTCCCGGCTACAAATCCCATAAACACTAAATCAAATACTGATAACTGTTCACAGGGTAAAATGATTATTTTACCCATGGTCAAAGTCAACTCCCTGGTCATAGTCAACTATCAGTTGACCTGAATCGCCGAGTTGGGCCGCCAACTCGTCGAGTCTCTGTCCTGATTTCCAATCCTCTATACGCTTCTACTCGTCGAGTTTAGCAAAGTCTCAACGGGTCCATATTCGATACTAACATCGAGTCCATCTTCATCTGACTCGCCGAGTTGTATGAACAACTCGTCGAGTCCTCCTTCATCCTATGAATGTGATCAGTCCTTGACTCGCTGAGTTGTATGAACAACTCGTCTAGTCCCTCCACTACTAGATATGAGCCCTAACTCACCGAGTCCATTACCTGCTCACTGATTCCACCCTAAACTCTTAAACGGGGAAAACTCGAGGACTCGCGACTCGAATCGTCGAGTCTAAAGAACGACTTGCCGAGTCCTATGCATGCTATAACTATACAGTCGATTCTGCTCGAATCCAGTGCATTCCATTCATAGATCTGGACTCCTAGGGCTGTTTTTTCACGTAAAGTTTCTAACTTTACGTAAATACAATGCTAATCTAAAGCTCAAATACCCAAAATAATCTAAAAGAAGAGATCTAAGCTAGGAATGGAAACTTGGCTCAACAAAGGTGGCAACCTTGAGCTTAAGATGCTCTGGAAAGCTTAGATCTGAAGTCCATTCATCATATCAACTCTTAATTCGACCTTAAAGTCTAGAAAGGGCTCAAAATCAACAAGAGCTAGCTTTTCAAGAGATCTAATTGACAATAAGCAAAGATTCGAGCTTGATACCTCAAAGGGGACTGAAATACAACCAGAAATCCGGATCTACTTGCTCCCCTTGAATACTTCTCTTCTCTCTTCTTCCTCAAATCCCCAAGATGCACTAAAACCTTCACAAGTGAGAAAATGCTCCAAAAAATGCTTGAGAACGGCTAGGGTTTCGTATGGGACTCTTTGTGGGTGAGGGAGGCTGGTCTTGGGGCACATAAGATGTTTAAATAGAGTGCAAACCCTTGAAATTAGGGTTTCATCCAGACTGGCAGACTCGCCGAGTCCGGGAATATAGACTCGTCGATTCGCCAACTTAATCCGCGTGCGAATCCAGACTCTACTTACGAGTCAGACTACTGACTCGTCGAGTACCCCTTAGGAAATGAAAATTACTTTATTTAAATCACATACCAGAAATGGGGCGTTACAAATGTGGGCCCCACATGGGTTATTCCTCCTTTAATTTCTCAAAACATACAAAACCGAGTGTATCGGGACCCGTGTATCAAGAAGTTTTTTCGAGAATACTGTTAGATAGAGTTTAATTCAAGGACTCTGGAATGTCAAACGGATTAGTTTTTTGGAGTTACGCAATTTGTGTTCGAAGTTTTGCGTTTAAATAGTCGTAGAATCCGTTTTTTGCGACTTTTGTAAATACTTTCGTTAAAAATATTTCGAGTATACAATTAAATAATAGACTATAACCCGAGTCTAAAAACGCTCTCGGAAATCCCGTCGGCAAAGCGTAAGTACCTCAACGGATAGATTCGGTTTTACGCGATTAAAGAAAAACAATGTTTTACCGTCTGTTTTCTTAAAACTGTCGTATCTTTTGCATACGAACTCCATTTTGGACGTTCTTTATATTTTCAGAAATAGGGGAACATGTACTTTAATATTTTAATGATTATTTTGCTCAAAATTGCTTAATGCAAAGTTTCAGTTTTTCAAATGCATTAATTAACGTTGTCATTTAAGCAGTTTGATTCGGTTTACAGTTTACACATTTAGAAGTAAGGTGATATTATGTAATAATTGAAATAGAATTATTTATTTTACTTTAGATGCACTAATAATACCCCTAAATTTTGGGTTGTCACAAGTTGGATGTATGATTATGGAAATGCAAAGACAAGCCCGTGTTTTAGTTTGTTGAAGAACATGTGATGCTTCTTTAGTCCAATTCATCGGATTCTTGAACATGGAGATGAAATCTAGTGTGGTTTGTGTGTATTCATTCATCTATTTTTTTCTTTTGAGTTTGTCTTCCTTAGCTTTCATTTGTAATTATGTGGGTTTTTTCTTTTAAGATCGAAATCAGATCAAAGAAAATAAGATCTTCGAAGGAAGACAGTTGGACAGAGGAAAGGAAATAGAGTGTGGGATGGGTGACCGAAAGAAGAGAGAGAGAGAGAGAGAGAGAGAGAGAGAGAGAGAGAAAGAGAGAAAGAGAGAGAGAGAGAGAGAAACATGGGGGTGGGGGTGGAAAAAAAAATTCTTTTTTAAAAAAAAATAAAAATAGCATTAAAATAATTATAGAAAAGGGAAAAATGAATTAAAAGGGCATAATCGTCTTTTCAATTTTTTTTGGACCAAAATCATGGAAAATTCTTGATTTTAGACTTTCCATGCAAGTTGGAAAGTTTTTAGACCCTATCCAGAGTTTTTTGAAAACCATAGGGACCAAATTTGCAGTTTTGATTTATATGTAAACACCATCAAATTTTTAACCAGAAATAAAATCGATAAGTACATTAGAAACCTATATATGCAGACTTATCATTTGTTTTTTAACTCATGCTTATTTGTATTGAAAATGAAATGAAATCCTTGAAAACAAATTTGCATTATAATAAAGTACGTGTCATTACCAATGATTAACTGTTAATAGTTAATTATGATTAACTTTTGATAGTTAATCGTGCAATATTTTTTTATATATTAAATTTGAGGTATAAACTTTGTCGTCGCTGAACTTTTTTTTTTTTTTCAGGATTCACTAATATATTCATATTGTGATAATATATTCATATTGTGATGTGACCAAGCATTGGAATTATGTTTCTAGTTACATTTAGTAGACCAAAATGCAAAAATAACATTGAATATTCTTTTTATGTAGTAACATTTATTTTTTTTTTGGTAAAATTAGTGTTGATATTTTTTACTACCATTCTCTTTAAAATCATTTCAATTTGTAATTTGTTTAGGTTTAACAAACTATTTTCATTGATTGAAATGATATGTTTGATATTTCATAAATAGGTACTAAACTTTTGATTATTTAGTATCACTTAGTCTTAGAGCATTAAATTTAATTGATAGGCTTTGTCGATTATAATATATTAGTTTAGTTAGTGGCCATTGAAAATCAAATATCGTTAGTTTTATTAATGAGGTGGTGTGGCATAACTCTTGGCCCCATTAACAATATGAATGAATTATTGGAGTATCTTGCAAATTGGGTCAATGTCCGAAGAAGCGGAGGATTCTCACAATTAGTTGTTATGGCATGATTTGGTACTTATGGAAGGCTCTGAATGCACAATTGTTTAAACATGTGAAAACCACTCCAACCAAAATTGCTGATGACATTCAAGCAATCGCCAATGTTTCTTTGGTTAAAAACATAGGAGCTCTATGGGCATTGTTAGATGTTGTGATTATGATGTGTCTCCTTTCACTTGCTTATCACTGTAACTGTTCTTTGTCCGTTTCTTTCTCTTCTTTACTTGTATTATTTTGCTTGGCTTCATCTAATTTCTTGCTAGGTGTTGTCCTTTTTTATAAAAAGGCTCCATCCATTCATTGCTTATGTTGAGCACGACTATTTATGTGTGAAACGGCAATACTTTTATCAAGAACACTTTAGGAGAACATACAATTTGAGACACTACTACACTTTGCTTACTTTAAGTGTTTCTTAGATGGTTTGCAGATTGGTTGTCGCAGTAAAGTGGTACCCTATAATCAACATGTTAATGTAAGTCCTCCATTAAGAGTACCAGCCATGTACTTTCTTAAGCTGCTACAGCCACTGCTTTGTACTTCGCTTTTATAGTTGACAGTGATATCTTTGGTTGTCTTTTGCCACACTATGAAATTGTTCCCGACCCGAGATTGAACACATACATAGTGGTTGATCTTCGAGTATCATGATCTTTTACATAGTCAACATTGCAGTATCCAACGAACTTGCAGTCTTCTTTTATTTTATACAAGAGACCATAGCCAATTGTACCTTTGACATATATCAAGATCCATCAGGCCGCATCCAATTGAGGTTTCTTTGGACTTTGCATGTATTGACACATTACTCCAACCATGATCTAGACTTTTAAATAGAAAAATGCTTAAGTGACATATAAAGTGGCTAATATCGGTTAGAGGGACTAAGACCATCTTTAACCCATCTCCATTTTTTCCTCCAAAAATGAAATAAAAAGGGTAAATAGTATTTCATGTCCAACCCTATTCCATTCTTAACCCCATTTTTTACCCAAAAAAATAGATTCCTAGTATATTCTCTTTTTGTAACTTATATATTATCAAACATACCTCTTCTACTAATTATATTTTAATAAATATATATTCTATCTTTTTTCATTACAATGATATTATCAATTATGTTATCATAAAATTATAATAAAATAAAATGTTCATACATATACACAATTTGAATTAATTATTAATTTATTAACAATAATTATTAAATAAATAAGAATATGTTTATAACACACTTATACATAAATATTATATGTACAGCTTTTAGAAATATTACACATTATTTTTTAAAGTAACTACATATGTTTGCGTTAGAATAAATTTCTCATAAATGATCAACTAATTTATTTTGTAGATTGGACTATAAAAAGCCAAAATAGGCCCCGGGCCGAACCTAACCGGAAGTACCTGAGCCATTCCTGGTTCCAATGTTTTTCAATTTCTAGTTTTTGGATAAGAACCAAATTGGACCCGGAAAACGTTACTAAAACCGGACCGGAAGGTATATATGAAAAAAAAAATTGTCGGCATGAACTATATATGAAAAGGTCGTGTGTGTGTGTGTGTATAATATATATATATATATATATATATATATATATATATATATATATATATATATATATATATATATATATATATATATATATATAGAGAGAGAGAGAGAGAGAGAGAGAGAGAGAGAGAGAGCGCTAGGTTCAGGTGTTTAAACTAATTATTGTGTTATTGTATGTATAAATGTGGGTCAATTAAAATTAAATAGAAAATTAAATAAATAAATAAATAAACAAGGGTATTTTAGTAATTTGATAAATAGCTTCCACAAATAATCCCTATAATCTTGCTAGCATTCAATTTTAACCTAATTTCTTTTCGTATATACAACCTCATCGATGTCTTTCATCAAAAAGAATGAATTGAAACAAAAAGAAGGGCTTTATTTCCCCGTGTTCATCACCTGACTAACAGATCGGGCAAAGATGGAAGAATGCAGACGAATGGAATATAGTAAGAGGGAAACACGAACGCGATAAGGGGCTACTAACCACCACCATCATCTTTTTTGTCGACGACCACAACCATCCCCGTCCTTCCGTTGTTTTATTCCAGAACTGAGAAATATAGATAGTGATTGATAAATAGCGAGATCAAGGTGTGAGGGATGTCCGACGATTGCATAACCATTACACCCGAATGACGTGCTCTGATGGTCATCTAGATCGAAGAAGGATATGGGGCGAAGCAGCGGGGCTGCTTTCGTCCTCTGTGGCTTTCAAATGCGAAGCAGGGAGGGTGTAACAACGTGAATTTCCAAAAACAAAATTTTTCATTTTCAAACATAATTTCATTCATAAGAAACATCAAAATCCAATGTAACACAGGTCCACCAAATAAAACAATCCTAAGATCTCAAATACATAAAACTCCATCAATGTGTACAGATCATGCCGGCGCCTTCCTGCGATCCTTGCTGGTACCTGAAACACATATCACATAAACAGTAAGCATAAATGCTTCATGAGTTACCCAAAATACCACATACGCACATATGCCACTCAAGGCTATAACTCTAAAAGACCTTCCGATCCATGTGTCTTAGGGGACTTCCGTCCCATAGTTCTGGTAGACCTTCCGGTCCCACTTCTCTGAGCTTCCGGTCCATATCATCTTGACCTTCCGGCCCATACATTGTTGACCTTCCGGTCCATATCATAATACTCATAACATAAAATAGCACATACATATCATATAAGAGCATGCATCACATACTCATCATAGCACCTAAGACCTTCCGGTCACACATAATTACCACTCTAGGTAAATTATAGTGAGAAGACTCACCTCGTACAATGTCGGATAACCTCTCGTGCTCGATAACCCGACCTAGCCTCCTCCTATCAACATAATAACATCTCTAATTAATACTCTCTCTCGTCCTCATTTCTAAAGAATGGGTAGAAGACCATTCTACCCCTTAACCTCTCTTAAACCAGCTTGACCAAAACCCTAAGGTCAACTGAAGTCAACCTTAGTCAACGGTCAAACTTGACCAAACTCGTCGAGTGCACTCGTGTGACTCGGCGAGTCCATGTGTGTCCTCTTAATCCTCATAAGTCCTCACTTGACTCATCGAGTTAACCTTTCACTCGACGGGTTACCACTGGTCACGAATCGTGGGGCAACCCGACTCGGCTCGTCGAGTCCCCTTATGGACTCAGCGAGTTCCCTCCATGGCAACACTCAAAAGACCTTCTGAGGTCAGATTTGCTTCTCTAACCTATAGATCTGACCTTCCAATACACAATAATCACGTAAAGGTCCAACCTTTACACTCATGCAACACTCAAAGGGCTTCTTTTGGTGAAATAGCTTCTAAAATGGAAACCTAGGTTCATATCTCCAAAGGAATAGCATAAAGCAGGATGGATAGGACTCTCTGAACCTCTTAAGGTCCATATCTAAGAAGAATTCCACCTTGGGACCTCAAATGCTTCGAATCCAAGCTAAAGAAGGCATAAGAAAACCCTAGATTCAAGTAGATCACCATATGCACAAGAATAAGCATAGATTTATACCTCTAGCAGCCTCTTCTGATCAAATGGTAGTAGATCTGAGCTCCTCAATCTGCCTAGCTTGCCCTCCTTCCTTCGTTCTTGCAAAATCACACTAGAGATGAAGATAATGACTTATTATCTCACTCACAATGCTCTCAGGTTCTCTGGTGCTCTCAAGGGTGAAGGTGGCCGCAAATGAAGGCCATAAGATCCCTTAAATAGGGCACAAGCCCGAGGATTTAGGGTTTCTGTCCACAATGTGGACTCGTCGAGTCAACTCGCTGACTCGTCGGGTCCATTCATTAAATCCAGTCAGCAATCGCGATCCTACTAGACGAGTCTAGGCGTCAACTCGTCGATTTCCTCTTCTTGACACAAACTAATTACTTAAGATATGATACATGGAATTCCGGATGTTAGAATTCTCCCCCACTAGAATCAGACTTCGCCCTCGAAGTCTCGCTCTGCAAACGACTCTGGATGCTGCTCCCGCATCTCTAACTCCAGCTCCCAAGTCAGCTCGGACCCTCTCCGATGTTGCCACTGGACCTGAACCAGGGGCACCTCCTTGTTCCTCAGAACCTTGATCCTCTGGCCCAAAATCATGATCGGCCTCTCAACATAATTCAGGCTCGCATCCACCTGAATATCCTCTAGTGGCACTACCTCCGACTTGTCGGCAATACACTTCCTCAACTGAGACACGTGGAAGGTATCATGTATCTGGCTCAACTCCATAGGTAGCTCTAAACGATATGCTACCATGCCCACCCTCGTGGTCACCATGAAAGGACCAATGTATTGGGGCCCCAGTTTGCCCCTCTTCCTGAATCGGATCACTCCTTTCCAAGGAGATACCTTCATGAGTACGAAGTCACCAACCTGAAACTCGAGCTCGGATCGTCGCCTATCCGCATAAATTTTCTGGCGACTCTGAGCTGTCAGCAACCTTTGTAGACCTGCTGTATCTGCTCAGTCGTCTGAAGCACTATCTCAGTGCTACCCATAACTCGCTGCCCTACCTCTCCCCAGCAGATGGGAGTCCGACACCTCCTCCCATACAACAACTCAAAGGGAGGCATACCAATACTTGAATGGTGCTTGTTGTTAAAGGAAAACTCAGCCAATGGTAAGTACGTGTCCCAACTTCCTCCGAAGTCCAACACACATGCTCGAAGCATGTCCTCGAGCGTTTGAATCGTCCACTCACTCTGTCCGTCCGTCTGTGGGTGGTAAGCGGTGCTGAAATGTAACCTCGTACCCAACTCCTCATGGAATTTCTTCCAGAATCTGGAAGTGAATCGTACATCTCGATCTGATACAATCAAGATCGGTACTCCATGTTGCGATACCACCTCTCTCACATACATCTCTGCCAGTCTCTCTATGGAAGATCTCTCACTGATAGCAAGGAAGTGAGCGCTCTTCGTCATTCGGTCAACGACCACCCAAATTGCATCGACACCCCTCGCGGTCCTCAGAAATTTGGTGATGAAATCCATAGAAATATGTTCCCACTTCCACTAGGGAACCTCAAGTGGCTGCAACTTGCCATGCGGACGTTGGTGCTCGTCCTTAACCCTGCGATAGGTTAAGCACCTCTCAACAAACCACACAACATCCCTCTTCTTACAGGGCCACCAAAAATCTCTTTTTAGGTCCAAATACATCTTAGTGGCCTCGGGATGGATCGAGAACCTTGATCTGTGCGCCTCCTCAATCAGGATGGGACGTTCCCCGCCCGCAAACGGCACCCAAATCTGACCCTGAAAGGTCATAAGCCCTTGGCTATCGGTAACAAACTCAGCTACCTGCCCAATCACCCGCTCTCTCTTGCGGTTCTCCGGTCTCACAGCCTCTGCCTGGGCCTCTCGGATGGTATCCAACACTGGAGTCGTCACCGTCATCCTCATACAAATATCTCATATCGAGGCACTCTCCGCCCTACGACTCAGGCCATCGGCTACAACGTTAGCCTTGCCCGGGTGGTACACAATCTCGTGGTCATAATCCTTTACCACATCCAACCATCTCCTCTGGTGCATGTTCAGGTTGGGCTGATCCATCAAGTACTTCAAAGTCTTGTGGTCTGTGTATATGATACACCGAACCCCATACAAATAATTATGCCATATCTTGAGGGTGAACACCACGGCCCCCAACTCCAAATCATGGGTGGGATACCTCACCTCGTGAGGCTTCAGCTACCTCGTGAGGCTTCAGCACCGCACCCAACCCCGATATCAATGCGTCACAATATACCACGAAATCCTCCATTCCCTCTGGAAGGGCTAACACCAGGGCTTTGCACAGTATCTGCGAAGAGTCTCAAACGAGGTCTGCTGCTCTGGACCCCACGTAAAAGCAAGGCCTTTCCGGGTCAACCTGGTGAGTGACACGACAATCTTGTAGAAATCCTTGATAAATCTCCGATAGTAGCCAACCCACCATAGAAAACTCCTAATCTCGGTGGGGGATCTCGGCACCTCCCAACTCATCACTACCTCAATCTTGGCCGGATCAACCAATATCCCATTCTGATTAACGAGATGTCCCAAGAACTGGACCTCTCGTAACCAGAAATCACACTTGGAGAATTTGGGGTAAAGCCTCTCCGATCTCAAAACCCCGAGGATCTCCCTCAAATGCTCCTCATGTTGCTCTCGGGATCTCGAATACACCAGAATATCATCGATGAACACGATTACCGATCGATCCAACTGTTGGATTAATGTCTAAGTCCGTAACTATATTTGGTATGTACTTGACCCGACTTGGCATGGTCCATTTGGGTTGCACTTCACCGACACAATTTATATGGTTAGTCTTTTGAGAATAGTATAATTATGATTTATATTAATATATTATAAGTTCTAATATATTAATATGGAATCATATTATTTAATTAGTATTGATCAAGAATTCATTTATAATTAATTAAGTGATCAAAAGGAACTAATTAAATATGGACTCTTAGATATATATGTGTAGTGGGCCAAGTTCATTTAGGTTGGGCTAAGCTATCATGGATAGTCCATGGAGCTTTAACACATGGATCCTAGGAAATGAAAGGTCATGGGTATTAGGGTTTAACCTTAATCCTCCACACTATATAAAGGGTCTTATGGTTCATGAAATTGTGCTAGTGGCTAGTGTGGATACACTAAAGAGGGCAATAACCGATTTCATAAGTGTGAGCCAAGTATAGGTATTCTATCAAGTTCTTCCAAGGTGTTTTGGTGATTTGTGATTCCACTTGAGGCTTCCACACTATTGAGGCTAAGCTCTTAAAGCATGAAGACATCAAGCTACATCAAAAGGTATGTCATCTAACTAGAACTTTGTAGTATAGGTGCTTCATAATATGCTAGTTAGGATGAAACCTTGGAATATTTAATATTTGCATGTATAATAGAGAAAACATAGATCCAAGGTTTATAGGGTTGCATGTACACCATAGGAGTGTTAGAATGCTGAAAACCCTACAGTGGCATCAGAGCCTAGGCTTGTTTTCTTGTTATACTTGCTTAAATTGCTGAAAAATCAAAGATTTATGCTGTCTGGACAGGGGACTCGACAAGTCCAAGTACAATCTCATCCAACTCGCCGAGTTGGTTCATGCACTCAACGAGTTGGACCCCCTGACAGCATATCTTCGAGTTTTAAAGTTGGAATTGGTCTAGAATCATTACCTTAAGCTGTTTTGGGCTTATAAAACATGTTTTCAAAGTGGTAATGATTATACTAAACCAATTTCAAGGTTAAAATCAAAATTTCAAGTTTTATTTATGTTGATGTAATTCTTGAAAATGTTGATATGGATTGTTCATGCTTATGAGTTTTAGTAGATCATAGGAATTATTTACAAAAGTGTTTGTTAGTTAATTCTTGATCTAAATGTATTTTAATGGAGTCCATAATTTGTCCTCAAGTTATGGATTACGAAAAGTTTTTGTTTGTATTACCTTGTTTTATAAGTTATTTTAGATTAATGAAAAAATATGTGTTAGTTGTTTTCAATCCAAATTAATCTAAAAGTTGTTCATAAAATGTGTTTTTGTATATTGTCCTCAAGTTATATGAAAAGTCACATTTATGAATCTTAAAACTCATAAAAATGCCCTAGGTTACAAAAATGAAGAGTCTTTTCTTATAAATAGTTTTTATGGCTCCATAACTTGTCCTCAAGTTATGGATGTCCAAGAGTCTCTTCATTAAAAGTTTTTATAAGTTTAATTAAACTCATAAGTTATGAAAATCCAAGAGTTTTGAATAGTTTCAAAACGTGCCCTCAAGTCTTGCAATTTGTAAAGTTTTCCCATGAATACTTTAATTCCAAGTTAAGCCCTTAGAATTTTAAAAGTTAAAATTCAACCCTTATACTTTATAATATTATAAGTTAATAATATATATATATATATATATATATATATATATATATATATATATATATATATATATATATAAGAGCAAGTCGTCTTACCATTAGTAGGCCTCATTCACGAAGTCGGTCTATAAGGGGGGTATAAGGTTACTGCCTATAAAACGGCAGTTTAATGGGTGTCCACTCTCACCCACCGCTCCCTTGACTGGTGGAGGGTCGTTAGCCGAACAGGTAGGACAATAACTATAATTCTCCCTTCATTAAAAGTATTAATGATAAATATAAAGTAACTAAAATGTTTTTATTAATACCCAATCTTAGTTACTTAGGAAAATGTGAATTTGGTGCTAATCCATGAAATTACACTTTGCACTTTGTTTGAGTCGGTTAGTGGAGCGGGTGTGGTTAACCGACACACTAACTCGTATTTAACAAGGTAGGCAAAGGGTAACTTAATGTTTATCATACTATTGATGGAGCATGTGTGGTTAACCAGCACATCGATTGAGGGGTAAACACTTAAGAGTACCAAGTAATTTCATGGTTACTTCACACCTTGTTTTGTGATCCTCGGCATCCCAGTCACAAAACCTAACGAGCACACTCGAGACTGAAACATGCCATTGAACAGTTCAATGAATCTCAAAAGATATAGGAGTTTCAAATCCAAGTAAAACCTAATTAAATTATTTCGTTTTCATGGTGGAAATTGGTGAATCGTCATTCACCTACCTTCAAATATTCTATAGCTTGGATTACGGCATCCCTCTTCCAAGTTATAAAATATTGTGTTGGGTCCTAGCCTTAATATTTCATATTGGGTGTTATATTAAGGACTTTAGATCAACTATCTTGAATATCTCCCAAAAGATGTCTAGTTCAGACATCTATGATCTTCCCAAATCTCTTAGAACTTCACTTCCTCCACCTCCTCCAATTATCCTCCCTAACCCACAAGTTCAAGGTCACTCAAGCCCTAATGGTAAGCAAGGTCTATGTGTGCTCACATCTTGGAGATGAAGTCACATATTGACAAGCCGGGAGAGTTGGGTGTCAAAGTCTTAAGAAAGTTGGATGTTCAATCACTTTCTAAGTGACATAGAGAGTTACCTTTGGGACTACTACGAAATACACTATGACATGACCCTTAATGATCTTATCTATTTGCTTGGTACTTCTGAATCAACAATGATTTGGAGCTTTGGTAAAGCAAATTTGATTAGTACGTCAACTTTCCAAACCTTCAATGGACATTGACAATGGTTGCATTGGATACCCAGTAAAAGCTTTCTCTTTCTAATGGAAAGGGATTGGCCATTGTCAACTCGGTTGACCGAATGGTAAAGAGAAAGGCTAAGTCTGAGATTGTCGCATGTACCATTCTCAAAGGGTCCATATGGTTCTATTGCCAAAACGAAAGGGCATTGGTTGCAAAGCTGCCAAATTTACCTGAAAGATCATAAGGCTGGTAAAATCAATAAGTTTGACTCTACTTCAAGTAAAGTCCACTATCTAACTCGATTACGTTTCTATTCTGAGATTCTTATTACATGATGTGACTGGGTCACATGTTGATGTTTTATGAATCAAAGGAAAAGTGAAGGAAGCTTAAAGAAAGAGTATACTGAATCTGATCGCGAAGATGGATTTCTATTGCTTGATTGAAGACCAGATTCTTGAGCTACTCTTAGGAGTTATGATAGATTGCTAGGAAACATGTAATAGCATAGTTTTCATTTAAAGTTGCATTGTAAGGAAAAGTTCTTTTCTGCATTTTATAAATAAATAAAAGTTTGTTTTACTTTATTTTATATCTCCTTTCAATGGCATTTATGAAAACTTGATGTTTGTATGTTTCTAGCATTATTGAAAATATGAATTTGACTCTTTTATTTGTGGTAGTGTCTAAATTTACCAAATAAGGAAAGCTTTTCATCATCCAAGTTTTCAGTTGGATAGAAACTATGAATCATACATGTTGTACCATATGATGAATGAGAACTTCCAGCTTTGGGAAAATTAAGACTAATTCCTTGTTCACATGTATATGTGAGTCAAGTGAAGGGCTAAGGGATCGAGTACACATTCTGGTGTACTGATCAAGCCCACCACAAAAGATCTATAAGTCTATTCGTCATGATTTAATGAAGTTTTGTAAATATGGTTACACTTACAAGTTTAAGTGTAATTCTAATACATTGAAAATTTTCGATGTATGGCAGAACGAATGAGAAGAATCACATTAGGCAGAAGGATAAAAGTTTCTCAAATCTGAAAAGATGGGAGAGTACTTTAGTATCATGTTATATGATCATCTTAATGATTAAGAGACCTTATCATAATTCATCCTCTAAGTGCATTATGATAGCTAAGAAGAGGACTTGTGAATTGTTGAAGTGGTTAAATCAAGAAGATGATTCATACTTCATTCCAAAACAAATCTTAGAGTCATACTCCAAGATTGTAACTTGAGTGACATATCTTAAAGGAAGGTTTCTTAACACTAGTCAAATGTAAGAGTAAAAGTATCCTACTCTTGTACATTTGAAATTGGTAAGTTGTGACGTTTTGAATAAACAAAGACAACCTAAGACCAATTGTGTGAAGTGTTTGTCTTGATAAAGAATCCAAACTATCTCTTGAATATTTGGCAAGATAGTCTTATATGTCAAGAGGACAGTGGGAGTCTTAAAGATCCTGAAAAAAATTTCAAGATCTAATTAAGAATAAAAAACCTGTAGTTTAACACTAGCACACGACGTGAGGTTTATAACCTATCGTGTTGACATATTTCTAATTCTGTTCCCATTCCAATTAAAGTTGGCTTTGCATATGAGTTCTTAGAGTTGCATAACAACTTGGAAGCAATGGCAGGCCCTTGTGCTGCCAGGTGGCAAGAAATTAAGATTGAGTTCAGTTCATATGATTTTGGATTTGTCATTATCCTTGTCTTGTGATTATGGTTTTGATAAATTCACATGGATAAGAACACATACACAATAAAATCTAAGGGTCATAAGGTTTCTCTTCGATTCATGAAAATGATGGTGAGGAAACACTTCCACCAAGTAGATTTAAAGTAGATAGCAAAGATATAAACAATTGAGACTATGATTACGACATCCCTTTTCATAGTTTGGAAATTCTTTAGACACGCATGCATGCTATCTAAGGAAAGGTGTATGATTTTGATAAAGTTTTTATCAAAGCATCTTGTATCAGAAGTCTGAACTTTGGTAAGAAAGTCAATAAAGTATTGATTTCTAGAAGTCCAACTGATTTCTGAGTACTTGTCAAAGCTAGTTGGAGCATGAGTGCATTGCTAATAATCATCATGTTAGTGGGAGCATGATAATTATGATGAGTATTGCAAGTTAGCAATGTTAATTATAGAAAACAAAAGTTTCAATTCGTGATGTTGCAGGGGTTGAAAATTTGTTTTTCTATAATTAAGGGAGAGGAAATTCTACTTCATTTCAATTCTAAAAGATTAGATTGAGGTTTTAATCATCTTTAGTCAAGGATATATATGAATTTTGTGTTGGAATGGCTCAACATAAAGAAATTCTATATATGGGTCTATTATTTGCGTTCTAAAATTCGATTATGATTACGACACCCCTTTTCATAATCTGAATTATGAGAACTTGGCAAATAGAAATATTGTAGCAAAAGACTGGTCTAGAATCATGTCTTTATGTGAGACACCATTAATCGTGTCCCATATGCTTCGGATATAGGACCGATTACATGTGCTATAATATTCATCCTTTCTAAAAAATTTCCAAATGCCTTGGGCATTAAGAAGGGAAAAGATCTAGAATTGGATATGACTAAAAGGATTAAGCAATTGTCGAGGAAAATCTAAGGTTTACCAAAGATTGGTTGCTCAGGGACAGTTGGAAGTATAGTGTTAATTTTTGGAAGGACCATATTGACATATTCTGAAAAGTGGCTACTCTTGTTCAGAAGTGATAGTCAAAATGGGAATGTTTCATAGGTGGAAGTTATTAAATCTATGTAAGATTAGAAAACTTAATGCAAGAAAAATGTTTCCCATGGAATTGATCTCCTTTGGAATGCTCTGTAATGTTGGTTGTCAAGTCTTTGTGACTTTGTGCATAATCATTACAAGAGGATCAATGCATATAAGTTTAGAATCTAATAGATTTCGATAAATGATAGGAATTTGGAATTCTTACATTTTCGATAAGGATTTGGGAGTGTGAAATAAGAATCATTGGAATTATGTTCAATCGATCTCTTTCACAAAGTAAAGATCATAGACAAACTTAGTATGCATACTTGGTATATGGCATGACTAGTGTTTAGAAAAACATAGTGTACATGTTTGGAGCATGGGACAACTATTGTTTTTTAATTCAAGCGTAAAGTTGATAGTTTGAAACAGTATGGAATGAATGATGGGTAATCAATATGGTGATAAATAAAAGAAGTTATATTTATATTCATAAGTTCTGAGACCATATTGATTCAATTATACTTGTTTTTCATTTTGCATGTTTTGACTTCCATAATAACTAGGTCGTTCTCCCTGAATGGCTAAGTTATTCCAACCATCCACAGTCGGACATATGTTGGAAGTAGATATGAATCAAGACTGTCATGGGTTGGCTTGTAGAGGTCTAAGATGTTGGACAAAGTGGTGCTACAACACTCATGAGTGCTCATAAGTTCTGAGTATTGGATTCAACCCACATTCATTGGAATCACTTCATGGATTTTATCATGAGTGATCATGAGATGATAATATCTTATATTGTTCAAACCTATAGATATGAGTTGTTACTATGAGTTTGTTATACATTGATCGCACGAAAAGTCATTGGTAACTCGATGTTATAAAATGTGCCTTTGTGTATGATTCGACAAGTAGTAGAACAAGCCATATGAGTCGAAGTTTATCCATTCCTTTTATCTTTAGGATAAAAGCGATATTTGTGGGCCCCTCGATGATTTAATGATGACACATGTGAGTGCTTGGCCAAGCCAGGACTGATTTGATATGTTCAATCAATCAGTCGTCATGAATCGGAAATCGGGAAACAACAAATAGACAGAGAGAATGATTTATAATCCATGTCTCAATCCATATGATATCTAGAATGGAGGAATATATGATCCCTTATCTAATGGACAAGTCATTGACAAAGGTCATAGTTCATTGACAAGGTCAGAGTTCGACAGTGGCTTTAAGAACTACGATTGGTAGTTAGGTTTTGAAGTCATAGTCAATAATAGTTATAGATTTATCCAAGTGGGAGACTGTTGGATTAATGTCTAAGTCCGTAACTATATTTGGTATGTACTTGACCTGACTCGGCATGGTCCATTTGGGTTGCACTCCACCGACACAATTTATATGGTTAGTCTTTTGAGAATAGTATAATTATGATTTATATTAATATATTATAAGTTCTAATATATTAATATGGAATCATATTATTTAGTTAGTATTGATCAAGAATTAATTTATAATTAATTAAGTGATCAAAATGAACTGATTAAATATGGACTCTTAGATATATATATATATATATATATATATATATATATATATATATATATATATATATATATATATATATATATATATATATATATATGTAGTGGGCCAAGTTCATTTAGGTTGGGCTAAGCTATCATGGATAGTCCATGGAGCTTTAACCCATGGATCCTAGGAAATGAAAGGTCATGGGTATTAGGGTTTAACCTTAATCCTCCACACTAAATAAAGGGTCTTAGGGTTCATGAAATTGTGCTAGTGGCTAGTGTGGATACACTAAAGAGGGCAATAACCGATTTCATAAGTGTGAGCCAAGTATAGGTATTCTATCAAGTTCTTCCAAGGTGTTTTGGTGATTTGTGATTCCACTTGAGGCTTCCACACTATTGAGGCTAAGCTCTTAAAGCATGAAGACATCAAGCTACATCAAAAGGTATGTCATCTAACTAGAACTTTGTAGTATAGGTGATTCATAATATGCTAGTTAGGATGAAACCTTGGAATATTTAATATTTGCATGTATAATAGAGAAAACATAGATCCAAGGTTTATAGGGTTGTATGTACACCATAGGAGTGTTAGAATGATCAAAACCCAACACCAACATCGGCCTGCACACCCTGTTCATGAGATCCATGAATGCTACTGGTGCATTGGTGAGCCCAAAAGGCATCACCACGAACTCGTAATGCCCATAACGAGTCTTTAACGCCGGCTTCTGGATATCCCCGTTTCGCACTCTCATCTGATGATATCCAGACCTCAAATCTATCTTGGAGAACCAAGACGCTCCCTGTAACTGATTGAACAAATCATCAATCCTTGGTAAGGGGTAACAGTTCTTGACCGTCAACTTGTTCAACTCCCGGTAATCAATGCACATCCGGTGTGAACCATCCTTTTTCTTGACGAAAAGGATCGATGCTCCCCACGGTAAGCTACTCGGTCGAATAAACCCCTTCCCCAGCAGCTCCTAAAGCTGCGAGGATAACTCCTACATCTCTAGCGGCGCAAGGCGATAAGGCGCCTTGCGATAGGCGCTGCCCTCGAAACCAAATCGATGCGGAACTCCACCTGCCTCTCAGGAGGCACACCCGACAACTCCTCGGGAAAAACATCTGGGAACTCACGCACTATCAGAACATCATCAACCGAACTCGGCCACTCGCGTATCCATCACATAAGCTACAAACCTGTTGCAACCCTGCTGTAAACTTTGTCTTGCTCTGGCAGCTGAACAAAATGTTGTCCCACATCGGGTACCCTCTCCATATACAGTCAACACTCCCCCACTAAGGTCTCGTATCGTCACCATCTGCCGCTCGCAGTCTATAATCGCCCTAAACTGGCTCAACCAATCCATGCCCACTATAACGAAAACTTCCCCCATCGTAATCGTGATTGGAGCTATCGGGAACTCAACACCGAAGATCTTGAGTACACATCCTCGAATCACGTCAGTAGCATACACCGCTCGCTCGTCAGCTATGGAGACTCATAGAGGTCGACTCAACGCCTCTCGTCGAATACTGATGTGCTGACTAAACGCTAACGACACAAAAGATCGACTCGCACCCGAGTAAAATAACACCAAAGCAGGTACATAACTCACAAGAAAAGTACCTACGCATATCATAATATAAGCATAATATCTCAACTCAGCATAAATAAATGAAAGAATACATACCAGCCACGACATCGGGCGCTGCGCGGACCTCCTCCGTTGTCAACTGGAAGGCTCTCCCGCAAGCCTTTGGTGCCTCGGCCTTCACTGGCCGACCCTCAGTAGCTTGTGCAGTAGCAGGGGCAGATCCCTGCGTTGATCCCTGTAACATCTGTGGGCACTCGGCCTTCTGGTGACCCGTCTGGTTGCAATGAAAGCAAACCATAAATCCCTTGGGGCAGTCCTTGGATATATGCCCCTCCTTGCCAATTTGTAGCAAGCACCCGCTCGACACACTCCATCATGTCCCTTGCTGTACTTCCCACAAGTGCGGCCATTCTGGCCTCCAGATCTCGTATCAGCGGGCTTACCCCGCTTGGCTGCCGGTTGTACCTGTATCGGTCGTCTGTCCCTCCTCTGAGACTCGGCCTCCTCCCTGGCCTGAGTCTCTAGCTCACTCTCCCTCTTCCGGGAATTTTCCTGGAGCTCAGGAAACGTCCTGTGACAACCGTCAATTTCCGGTTAAGTCAAAGTCAACTAAAGTTAACAAGTTAAACCGGTCGACTCAATTAACCCGTGGGTACTAGGGCTTACGTTAGGTAATTACTATACAACTCGCTATGCTAATGAGAAATCACCAATTGAAAAGTTCGTATATCTATATTTCACTAATCTAAAACTGCGTTAAGTAATGAACCAAACCGATAAAACAATGTTGCATACTCATCGGGAGTGTGTAAGATCCTTAAACATGGCTTAACGGGGCTTACGGACCTTGTGTTGCGGAGCCAAACACTCACGAATGTCACACACGAAACCTTTCTCAATCGTTTTCACCCAAATCTCTCTTTGTATGTGAAATCTCTCCCAAATCTCTCTTTGTATGAGAAATCTCTCCAAGTATGTCAAATCTCTCCCAAATCTCTCTTTGTATGAGAAATCTCTCCAAGTATGTCAAATCTCTCCCAAATCTCTCCAAGAATGTGAAATCTCTCCCAAATCTCTCTTTGTATGTGAAATCTCTCCCAAATCTCTCTTTGTATGTGAAATCTCTCCAAGTATGTGAAATCTCTCCCAAATCTCTCCAAGAATGTGAAATCTCTCCCAAATCTCTCTCAAAAGATCCTTAAACTTTTTGTAGTCTTTCGGGCCATCCCGACCCTTAACCAGGTCAAAAACCGCTTAAAACGGGGTAAAAACGGATAAAATAGACTTAAGGACCCGAAACCCCTCTTAAGGAGTCGAACCCTCTTAAGGAGCCGAACCCCTCTTAGGAAGCGAACTTGTCAGAAGCGGACTAGTCAGAAGCGAAGGCATCAGAAGCGAATGCATCAGAAGCGAAATGCACATCTCGGACTGAACCCTCTCAGGAACCGAAGGTACCTTCGCCTTCGCCTCCTACCCCCCTTTCGCTCCATTTCGCCTTCGGCCCAGCAGCAGAAGGGACCGAACCTCGGCCTAGGACCGAGAGGTCTCACAGGAAGCTCTTTTTCACCCGGTTTTTGACTAGTTTTGCGTTTTAGGCCCGTTTTTAATTGTTTTAACACGGGATTTTCACCCAAAACTTTATTTTAACATATAAAGCCCCATATTTATTAATTAATCACGTTTTTTTTAGGATAAACTTTATCCAAGAAGAGTGGGTGAAGTACAAAGGTTGAGTGCTGCCTTTCTTTGTATTATGACACAAGCAACCACCATACTGTAACACCCGAAATCAGAAAGGTCAAGAAAGGAAAAGAAAAACCCTAAGTTAAAGAGGGTTGACTCGTCGAGTCCAGGGAGGAACTCGGCGAGTCGTAGCGGAATCCGGGTGTAAAGTAAGTGACCGACTCGGCGAGTCGGCAAGTGGACTCGGCGAGTCTGGTCTGGGTTGGGAAACCCTAATTCCGGCACTTGGTACCCCTATTTAAGCATCTAATTCTCTTCCCTAGGGCTCATTTGCAGCCCCTATAGTCCAGAACCCGAAACCCTAAGCCTCCATTGTTGCTCATTCAAGCTTTCTTGCCATTTTGGGTGATTTGAAGGAAGAAGGAAGAAGGCAACCATTGGGGATTCAAGGATTGGAAGTAGGTCCAGAGTTTGTGGATTTTCCAGAGCATTTGAAGGTAATGAGTCGCTACCTTCACTCTTTTGCATATAGATCAACCTTTATCATGAGATTTGGGGCTTTTAGGGCAAGTTTAAGAACCATTTTGAGTTAGAAGCCCAGATCTGAAGTTGCTACTTCAGATGTAAGTGTATCTTGGCCTAGAGAATCATAAAGCATCAGTCTATGGGTTGATTGTTAAGCCCCTTTGTCTTAAACCCTAGTTTATAGTGTTTTGAGCCTAGATCTCCTTAGCTACACGTAAGGTTTGCAACTTTACGTAAGGAATAGGCTTTAGAAGAGTGGATCTACAGTTTGGAGTCCATGCATGACTCAAAAGCCTCTGAATATATGAAGGACTTAATAGACTCGGCGAGTCCTTCGAGTGGACTCGGCGAGTAGTATGAAGATGGAGATGAACTCGACGAGTTGGATGAACAACTCGGCGATTCTGTTGAAGATTGCCTTGGACTTGGCGAGTTTGTTCTTGGACTCGGCGAGTCAAGTCGCGAAACCCCAAACCCTTCGAGTTAAGAGTCGGATCAGTGAGTTGAGTGGGGACTCAGTGAGTTGGTCAGGACAGGACTCAGAAATCGGTAGACTCGGCGAGTCAGGGGCTGACTCGGCGAGTCGAGTCGCAAATGAAAGGATTCTGATCGTATGAACTCGGCGAGTCAGTAGGCAGACTCGACGAGTAGGTTTGACCTGGAAGGTTGACTTTGACCAGGACTTTGACTTTGACCAGAGTTGACTTAGTTGACTTTTAGAGGACTGTCAGACTAAGTATCATATTGATATTGGTAGTTTGGAGAGCTAGAGGAGCAGCGGCTCAGAGGGTTGTCGGTTGGCAGCCAGAGGGTTATCAACAGAACTCCAGCAGTGCAGGTGAGTTTCCTTCTAGTAGGAACGGGTCTAAGGCCACATTGCCGGCCCGTTTAGTAGCAGTAGTTTCCGGACTTCGGTCCGATGCAGTAGTTAGTATGTTTGATGCCTTCGTGGCTCAGACAGGATTTATGTGTTATGTGTTCCGGGCTACGGCCCGATGCAGTATGCAGTATATGTGTTCATGCTAGCTGATGTGTTTATGCCATGTTATGTTCAGACAGTTCCGGACTTCAGTCCGATGCAGTTAGTTTCGGACTTCGGTCCGATGCAGGGGACAAGGTCCCAGTCAGTTCCGGACTTCGGTCCGATGCAGTTTCCGGACTTTGGTCCGATGCAGTACGCAAGGCCCAATATGTGCTTATATGTTATTGTATGGTATGTGGTAGTTTGGGGGAGCTCACTAAGCTTCGTGCTTACGGTTTCAGTTTTTGGTTTCAGGTACTCAGTTTTCAAAGGAGGAGCTCGGAGAGGTTGCAGTGCACACACCATAGTCAGTTAGCCTGGGAATGTTTTACTCTGATAATATGTTATGTTTGGATTAATACTATGAAATTATGTTTTGACTTATGATAAAGGAAAGAGTTTTAGAAAAAGCGATAAGAAATTTTTAGAAAGAAAAGAACTTTGAAAAGAGAAAATGGGTGTGGTGCATGCAATCAACCGAGCTCAAGTAAGTACTCCCAAATTACCCATACAAGTTTATGATTATCAGTTTCAGATCAGTTCAGTTTCAGTTTCAGTAGAACAGCATGCTAGTATAGGACTAAGGATCTAGGAGGATGCCTTATGTGCCTGCTTTATGTGTTTTAGCTTGATAAGAATTGCATGCTAGTATTGAGTAGACAGTGGTAGGATAGCCTGTGTAGGTTATGCCTGATAGTATGAGCTTAGCATTGTATGCTAGTACACTTTCTTGTTATAAGAATAGTTTTGCATGGGTATGTTTCCTTTATCCGAATGCTGCTTGCTTTGTGCTTTATGGGACTCTGAGTGATGGGAGTTAGCCATTAGGTGAATACATCACATCACATGTGATCAGGGTTGAATAATCTCAGAGTGCTGGATTTGGCCCTACTGCGCAGCTCTCGTCTGAGTCTAACTGTTGTAGGGACGAGTCTTTTACTCGAAGGATTATCCGAGCCTCATTGCATGTGATGGTATTCAGGTGGTGGCTAATTGGCATTACAAGGAGGCCTTCAGCAGCTGAGGACTGGTTTGGGTGGAGTCATAGGTTCCCTAGGGCAAGCCTAGGAAGGTAGTAGCAGAGATCAGTAGTAGGAGAGTGACTTGGTGGAGTTGAGGTAACTCTTGAGGAAACTACGGATAGATGTGGAAGGTAGTACGGGCCCGTACTATTGAAAGCATAGGATCCGTACTCGAGTCAAGAGGGCCGAGACAAGCCCAGGGAACTTGTAGAGTGTGTGAGAGATCCCTCAGCAGCGGTGTGTATATTGATCCGGAAGTGTTATATTTCCAGCATGGTGACATTGCGCGAGTTACCAGTTAGCGGTTCAGGTACCGGGGAGGGGTCTGGCTCGGACTCTGGAGCCGGGCAGCTTGATGATCAGATGAGGGATTTCATTTCCGCATAGATTATGCGCAACATCATCAGACTCTAGTGATTTTCGGCTCGGTTAGAGAGGCCATTGTGGAGCTTATGGACAATCATCTTGAGGCCTTAAGGGCTGGGATAGTTTCAGGACAGATTGGGGCTCGTCTAGAGCCTGATGCTTATGGAGATCAGGGATCCATCAGGGAGGGAGATCCCATTTCTAGTTTTTGCCATCAGGGGACAGGAGTGAGTGGGGCACCCTGTCTCCAAGAGAGACCTCTGCATGATTGGATAGTTGAGGAGGTCTCGCGAGCCATTTGCGAGGATCTGCCCGACATGGTCGGGAGGATCACTGATAGGTTGACCGCGAAGCTTCAGGATCAGACCGCTGTTGTTCAGACGGTGGATGGGGTCGACAAGGTAACGCAGGAGCGAGAGACGGGCAGGGAGTCGGAAGGGAAGAGGAAAACGGATGAGACTCATGTAGCCACAGGTTCAGGCAAGAGGCCCAAGGGGTCGGATTTGAGAACGAGGGACTATCATAGCCGCAGTCGATGCGGTAAGTGTGGTAGGACGCACAAGGGTGCGTGCAGACGTAGAAGTGGTGGCGATGCTGGATGTTTCAAGTGCGGCCGGATTGGCCATTTTAGCAAAGATTGTACTGTTACCATCGCCCAGGAACTTGACCCGATATGTTTCCATTGTAGTCGAAGGGGCCACAAGGAGGCCCACTGGCCGAGTTTGTATACAGCAGAGCAGATGATAGCTCCTTCTCCTGTGACTTCGAGTACCACCGGCGGTTTTCGGGACCGGGCAAGGGCGCCCACGGCTCAGAGCAGAGTATTCCGGATGATTTCAACAAGGATTCGGGCAGCATTGGATGTTGGGGGTACGTATCTTTTACCTTCCTGTCAATTATTATTCATGATATTATTGTTATGTTGTTGTATTCATATCAATAAGCATATGTGTTGGGGTATTATATTACCTGCCTATGGTTAAGTTATATGCCTTTTGCATACCTTGGGATTAGAATGGTGAATTGGAGGTCGTTCCCTCTAGATCAGGTTACTTCAGATGCGGTGACTGTAACATGTATGTGTAAGATTCAGTAGTGACTCACTACTTGCGAAAGGTGTTAGTCGGGTAATGATCAGTTATATTCTCAGTAGTGACAATCCAGAGCTTTTAGTGGAGTAGCTAGCGGTCGGTAAGGAAGTGGGTTAGAGATGTTCACCCTAAACGCAAGTTCTCGGGATGCAGTCACTAAGTAGATACAGTGAAGGATTGAAGAGTGCTCGGTTAGTTAAGCAGGAATGGTTCGGACCTGGTAAGGGTTAGTTGGAGCGCCAATAGAGGTAAATGTAGGCGGGCAGCGGATTGCCCCTTTTCATGGAAGGAAGGTTGGGGAATCCTTTCGACCAGTGAGCAGTGAGGAGTTAGCCAGATCCAAGTGGGGGAGAACCCTCCGAGTATACAAGGATAAGAGCACGTAGACCCAGAATGAGTACGCGGCCTCTGAGAAGAAAAGATAGTAGCATAGCGATGGATGTATTGAGGAGTTCATGATTGGGAGTTTGAGGAACTTCCCAACAGTTAGTTCATGAAATCGAGATGGTTAGTAGCTGGTTGGGAATCCATGATTGGAGGATCACCTGTAGGTCTCTAGTGAGTCGGAATGAGGATCTTGAGAACGGTTAGCAAAAGATGCTTCCGTGTTAGTAACCAGTGGCAGAGACAGCATGCATGGTTGTGCAGATTCAGGAGTTGGGAGTTTGGAAACTTCCCAACGATAGTTTCATGTATCCAGATTAGTAGGCGGTTGGTTTGGGAACCAAGCCGAAGACTTCCTCGACGAAACGCGAAGTATATCAAGGATATAAGATGTCGAGGTTGATGCAGTATTCGATGACTGAGGGCTGGTTTTGAGAAATCAGAATGAGGGATCGCTAGCATGACTAGGGATAGTCAGGATGTCCTCGGAATAGTAGGTTAGTAAAGCAGTCAGATAGTAGTAGTGTTGTAAGTCTGCGGGGGTAGTCGTAGCATTCACTAGCAGTCAGATAGTAGTAGTAGTGTTGTAAGTCTACGGGGGTAGCCGTAGCATTCACTAGCAGTCAGGTAGTAGTAGAGTGTTGTAAGTCTGTGGGGGTAGCCGTAGCATTCACCAGCAGTCAGATAGTAGTAGAGTGTTGTAAGTCTACGGGGGTAGTCGTAGCATTCACTAGCAGTCAGATAGTAGTGGAGTGTTGTAAGTCTACGGGGGTAGTCGTAGCATTCACTAGCAGCTAGATAGTATTAGAGAGTTGTAAGTCCGCGGGTGTAGCCGTGGCCTTTATCAGATTGGTAGTCAGCATGAGCGCGTTGTTGGACGTGGGGAAAGTAGTAGTACCCACCAGTTCGGGTGCAGCAGTGAGGATATGGGAATCCACGGGTTAGATTTCGGATTTCCCAAATGGTTCAGTTATTGTTAAGTCGGCAATTTGGCAATAGATCGTCACCTTAGTTATTAGATCAGGGAAGCAATGGACCGCTTGGGTTCGCGTATTTTAAGGGCTACCGCTAGTCGGGGAGCCATCATTTTTAGTCTTGGATCTGATGATGTCAGGGTTCGACGTATGGACCCAGTCGGTTGGATCGGGAAGGTTGTTAGGGCCGCAGTGACAGGAGAACTAGTGGAAACTAGTTCCAGAGAATGATTTCGTTCAGAAGTCGTGGGAGGGACTAAGTAAGGAGTCCTTGGACTCCACAATTGAGTTGGAACTCGGTGTTGCAGATAACCGACGAATGATTGGAGACCAGGAAGGTCTCGAGATATTTGGGAAGCAGCCATATGGCAGTTCAGTGTTTCAGGCAGTTCAGTGTTTCAGGCAATTCAGTGTTTCAGGCAGTTCAGTGTTTCAGGCAGTTCAGTGTTTCAGGCAGTTTAGTGTTTTAGACAGTTCAGTGTTTCAGACAGTTCAGTGTTTCAGGCAGTTCAGTGTATCAGGCAGTTCAGTGTTGCAGGCAGTTCAGTGTTGCAGGCAGTTCAGTGTTTCGGATAGTTGCAGTGTGATGGTCAGTATTAGTATGTGTGTTGGAAGGCTCAAGTTAGTAGGAGTTGAGTAATCAGATGGGAGATAAGCAGGCTGGTTCCAGCATCATCATTTCAGTATGAGCAACAGAGTGGATAGAACAGTTATAGATAATCGAAGTATCTTCAGAAGTCGTTGGAAGAAACTAGTAGGTTGTGATGGGGTGTACTGACCGGTGGGAGTCCGGTAACTCAGATATCGGCAGATTAGTTGGACCAGGGTGGTCTCAGTGCATCCGGTAGGCGGATGAGGGGCAACAGAATTTTCAGTCGGAGGAAGTAACGTTAAGGAAATTATGGAAAAGAGAAGAATTCAGTATGTACCAACAGTAGTGACTAGCACTGTGAGTGGCTGGAGTGATGGACAAAAGGGCTAAAGTCACCAGGCAGGGTGTTGAGGCGGATTGCAGGTCAGTTGACCATAGAGAACTTCGAGGATGAAGTTTAGTTTAAATGGGGGAGAGTTGTAACACCCGAAATCAGAAAGGTCAAGAAAGGAAAGGAAAAACCCTAAGTTAAATAGGGTTGACTCGTCGAGTCCAGGGAGGAACTCGGCGAGTCGGAGCGGGATCCGGGTGTAAAGTAAGTGACCGACTCGGCGAGTCGGCAAGTGGACTCGGCGAGTCTGGTCTGGGTTGGGAAACCCTAATTCCGGCACTTGGTACCCTATTTAAGCATCTTATTCTCTTCCCTAGGGCTCATTTGCGGCCCCTATAGTCCAGAACCCAAAACCCTAAGCCTCTATTGTTGCTCATTCAAGCTTTCTTGCCATTTTGGGTGATTTGAAGGAAGAAGGAAGAAGGCAACCATTGGGGATTCAAGGATTGGCAGTAGGTCCAGAGTTTGTGGGATTTTCCAGATCATTTGAAGGTAATGAGTCGCTACCTTCACTCTTTTGCATATAGATCAACCTTTATCATGAGATTTGGGGCTTTTAGGGCAAGTTTAAGAACCATTTCGAGTTAGAAACCCAGATCTGAAGTTGCTACTTCAGATGTAAGTGTATCTTGGCCTAGAGAATCATAAAGCATCAGTCTATGGGTTGATTGTTAAGCCCCTTTGTCTTAAACCCTATTTTACAGTGTTTTGAGCCTAGATCTCCTTAGCTACACGTAAGGTTTGCCACTTTACGTAAGGAATAGGCTTTAGAAGAGTGGATCTACAGTTTGGAGTCCATGCATGACTCAAAATCCTCTAAATATATGAAGGACTGAATAGACTTGGCGAGTCCTTCGAGTGGACTCGGCGAGTAGTATGAAGATGGAGATGAACTCGACGAGTTGGATGAACAACTCGGCGAGTCTGTTGAAGATTTCCTTGGACTCGGCGAGTTTGTTCTTGGACTCGGCGAGTCAAGTCGCGAAACCCCAAACTCTTCGAGTTAAGACTCGGATCAGTGAGTTGAGTGGGGACTCAGTGAGTTGGTCAGGACAGGACTCGAAAATCGGTAGACTCGGCGAGTCAGGGGCTGACTCGGCGAGTCGAGTGGCGAATGAAAGGATTCTGAGCATATTAACTCGGCGAGTCAGTAGGCAGACTCGACGAGTAGGGTTGACCTGGAAGGTTGACTTTGACCAGGACTTTGACTTTGACCAGAGTTGACTTAGTTGACTTTTGGAGGACTGTCAGACTAAGTGTCATATTGATATTGGTAGTTCGAAGAGCTAGAGGAGCAGCGGCTCAGAGGGTTGTCGGTTGGCAGCCAGAGGGTTATCAACAGAACTCCAGCAGTGCAGGTGAGTTTCCTTCCAGTATGAACGGGTCTAAGGCCACAATGCCGGCCCGTTTAGTAGTAGTAGTTTCCGGACTTCGGTCCGATGCAGTAGTTAGTATGTTTGATGCCTTCGTGGCTCAGACAGGATTTATGTGTTATGTGTTCCGGGCTACGGCCCGATGCAGTATGCAGTATATGTGTTCATGCTAGCTGATGTGTTTATGCCATGCTATGTTCAGACAGTTCTAGAGATGCACATAAAAACCGGTTTCACTATTCAAAACCGGATCCAATCCGAAACCGGATTGGGTCAAAACCGGTTTTGACCAAACCGGATCGGATCGGATTTAAAACCGGATTTTCAATCGGATCCTAATCCTATATTCCAAATCAGATTTGATACCGGATCGTAAACCGGATTCGCTAAAAACCGGATCCAAATCCGCCCCAAAATCCGATTAAAACCCACTAAAATCGGTTTAAACCGGTTTCAAATCGGATTAGAATCGGATTCGGATTTTGGTTGGAACCGGATCGGATTTTGACCGGATTCGGATCGGATTTTGACCGGATCGGATTTTTG
This sequence comes from Lactuca virosa, assembly GCF_052849685.1. NCBI lineage: Eukaryota > Viridiplantae > Streptophyta > Magnoliopsida > Asterales > Asteraceae > Lactuca > Lactuca virosa. Next base: position 201,012,900 of record NC_136426.1, read on the forward strand.
ATGATGTAAGCGAAACCGGATCGGATTCGGATCCGGATCGGATCGGATCGGATTCAGGTTTTGTGCACCTCTAGACAGTTCCGGACTTCAGTCCGATGCAGTTAGTTCCGGACTTCGGTCCGATGCAGGGGACAAGGTCCCAGTCAGTTCCGGAGTTCGGTCCGATGCAGTTTCCGGACTTCGGTCTGATGCAGAGGGCAAGACCCTGGTCAGTTCCGGACTCCGGTCCGATGCAGTTTCCAGACTTCGGTCTGATGCAGTGGGCAAGGCCCAATATGTGCTTATATGTTATTGTATGGTATGTGGTAGTTTGGGGGAGCTCACTAAGCTTCGTGCTTACGTTTTCAGTTTTTGGTTTCAGGTACTCAGTTTTCAAAGGAGGAGCTCGGAGAGGTTGCAGTGCACACATCATAGTCAGTTAGCCTGGGAATGTTTTACTCTGATAATAAGTTATGTTTGGAATTAATACTATGAAATTATGTTATGACTTATGATACAGTTTTTATAAATGTGGTTTAGTAATGTTTTAAAAGAAAATTTTTAGTCGTGAAAATTGGGTCGTTACACATACCCACTCCATAACTAACCCACACTCCTCCCCACCATTCCTAGTCACTTCCTTGTACCTTTCCATCAATCATCAGCCATTTCCCACGTTCTTAGAGATGGAACATCCATCCTCTCTCCTCACACTTCATTCATTCTCTCATTTCCACCAAAAGATCAAACACTTTTCTCTCAAACTTTTTCTCTCTATTTCAAAACTCCAAGGCTGATCATCAAGCTTTATTATACTTTTAGTAAGTATAATTCATCCTCCTTGTGATTATTACACTTCATTCTACTCCAATCATCGATTTCTTACACAATCTCCATCACTTTGATGTTAGATTCTCAAAAATCTTCAAGGCATCTTCAAGTATTCTTGAGTTGAACACTTCCCTTCCCCAACATTCATCTACTGAAATCACATAAGGTGAGTTCATACCCCTGTATTTTCATGTTTTCTTAAGTTTTAAGGGGGGGGGGGGGAATACAAGTTAAAACACCAAGAACATAACTAAACTTTTCTAATAGCTTTCATCAGAAAAGTTGGACTCCATTCACGGACTGTTTTGGACAACTTAAACAATTTAGTTTTCAAAACTGTTTTAGGTGCAAGTAGTTCCAGTTCTTAACTTTAAAATGACTACTTGCACATCTCCACAAAATTTTTTTACAATTTATGGTGATTTTTACAAAACTGCCTATCATTTCAAACATCAATCCGGACCAGTCTGTGATTATGGACTTTTTCACACAAGTTGGAGGTCATTAAAATTCATAATAAAAATTATGAACAAACTAGACTCATTTCCCAAACTCTCAGAATTTACGGATTCTGATTTGGACCTTTGATGATTTTTCTATAAATTTTCTAAGATCAGTAAAAGAAAATGTTAACAATAGAAAAATGCTATCAATTTCATTTCACCTTGTAACATGTTGAGCAAGGTGTATATCTTTATGTGAATATATGTTTTTGCAAATAGATGACATTTTGACTTAGTATATAGTCATACATCAGAAAACAAATGGATTTTTACCTACAAAAGTATGGTAATTAATTAGTTGTTATATTGCATGTTGCTTCACTTTAGTAAAAGACATATATACATATCGGTAAACAAAAGGGTTTTTACCTTCACAAATACAGTAGCTAACCATAATAAAAAAGTTATAACTATTACATTTAAACGTTTTGATAAACTATAATAGGTCTGGTTTATGTTTCCATTAACACAACAAACACATTTCGGAAGCTTTTATTCCCACAGAAAAAGGTTGTACACTCACGCACACCACACGTAAACTTGTTAACTTAAATTGTGAGACATTCTCTCCCCGTACGTCCGAGTACGGGATTCAAATTCATGGTAGTTATAACCAGAGTCTCTTGTAGGGAGAACGTGATAGTTGTGTATAGATCTATATTGGGTTAGACACCCCACACCTGAGCTGCATGCAACAACTAGACCGGCAGATCTGTGGTGACAAATGTCATATCAGTTTCGCGACGCCTGAGAAATGTCGTGGCAGGTTCATTCAGTCATAGTATGGTTATAGTGACTCACATAAGAAGTTAACAACTCATAAAGTTTACGGGAATTTTTACAATCAAAAGGGGTTTTATGACAATTTAAAATCACTTTCTATCTCAATAAGTACGGATATTACTGTACACTTTCGGTCTTGGCATTTAAGACTACACGTCATTCATTACGGGATTTTCCTCAAATCTGAAAGGGTTTTATGCCGATTTAAAACCACATTTCTATCTTTAAGTATTGGCAAATACTTGTTTATTCTTGGTCCTAGGATTTAGGACCACATAACATTTTATAAGGATAATATTGGATTTTTCTTGGTAACACACAACACATTACAAAGAAAGGTTTCCAAACTCTTTATCTCAAAAACTTATGAACTCACCAACTTAATTGTTGACACTTTTTCAAAACTACTTGTATTCTCAGGAATTCAGTGAAACAGGAAATCAACAGCGTTTTGAGGATGGGACGATAAATCGTCAAACAGTTCATTTTGTCATCATAATGTAATTGATTTGAATCATGTAAACATATACTTTGGTGTAACTTTTTCAATTATATTTATGATGGTTGTAATTACTTTGAGCACTATTATACTCGTTGTTGTGATACTATACATGAAATCCTCCACCCCCGGACGTTTCCGCCATCCTTGGTTTGGGGGCGTGACACGTTCGGTAAGTCGAATTCGCCATGAACTCCCGAATGTCCCTCCTCAAAATGCTCAAATACCGACTCATGCATGCCTGCTTAGACGACACGTGTTCAGGTCAAAACAACGCCCTCTTGTGGAACATCCGTGTAATCACAGTCACGGACTCCGTCCCTTGCTTGAGGGACAAGAACTCCTGTGCCAACCATTCTCTCTCCACAGGGGAACATAGTCGTCTCTGAACATGGTGGTGAACCTCTCCCAAGTCACCTCTGAGATCTTTGCATGAGTGAAGTTTGCCGTCACAAACTTCCACCAATCCTTCGCTCCCAAGCGGAGCTGGTTTAGCGTGAACCGTACCCTTAGATGCTCCAGACACGAACAGGTGTAGAAGCATCCCTCAATATCATAAATCCATCTCATCGCAGCAATCGGGTACTGTGTCCCATCAAACTCTGGTGACTTCGTGTTGCTGAACTCCCGGAACAACAACGAGTCACCCCCCTGAGGTCTAGCAGTAGCAACAGCTGCCGTAGCTGCAACCTTAGTAACCGCGGCATACCGCTCATTGAATGTCTCAATCAAAGTGGTCTTAATAGACCCAAACATCTTTGGTATCTCTGCTCGGATAGCTGCAGCTACCTCATCGTGGATCATCTGATGAAGCTCCTCGTCACTCATGCCGCTGGTCTCTGGTCTGTGGCGTGTCCCAATCCTGATGTCTCTGAAATATGACATAAAAATATTAGAGACTCGCTCGAGTATACTCGCACTCGAGAACTTAACCCTACTTGTTCCCTATTACCCTAAGGATTCTTACTTGGATTGTGCATTGATCCGGTGTTTTCAGTAGTACGGGCCCTATACTACCTTCCACACCGCATCAACATCCATTCCAAGTCCTCTTCCTAGGATCCCAGATCACAAGTACTCTACATCTCGCTAAGCATAGGATACCCTTCGATAGACTTCACATAAGCTCCTCACTGTTACCTAAGCACTCTCGAAGCATCTCATAGCAGCAGTAATCTCCTAGGCTAAGGCATCACAAATCAGGCCACTCTAGTCCTAATAGGAATACTTAGCCTACTCTAACATGCATAATATATCATATGATATCTCATAACACATAATGTAAGGGTATTTTGGAAAATCACCGTTTGGGCGCTGGCTGATCGTACACACTGCTTCTTTCCGCTTTCCTCACATTCATCAGTTTGAGTTCAAATACACCCGAAGGTGCATCCGAATCCCTCAAACCAAGGCTCTGATACCAAATTGTAACAACGTGAATTTCCAAAACAATTTTTTTTCATTTTTAAACATAATTTCATTCATAAGAAACATCAAAATCCAATGTAACACATGTCCATCAAATAAAACAATCCCAAGATCTCAAATACATAAAACTCCATCAATGTGTACAGATGATGTCGTCGCCTTCCTGCGATCCTCGTTGGTACCTGAAACACATATCACATAAACGGTAAGCATAAATGCTTAGTGAGTTCCCCAAAATACCACCTACGCACATACGCCACTCAAGGCTATAGCTCTATAAGACCTTCTGGTCCATGTGTCTTAGGGGACTTCCGTCCCATAGTCCTGGTAGACCTTCCGGTCCGTATCATCTTGACCTTCCGGTCCGTATCATCTTGACCTTCCGGCCCATACACTGTTGACCTTCCGGTCCATATCATAATACTCATAACATAGCATAGCACATACATATCATATAACAGCATGCATCACATACTCATCATAGCACATAAGACCTTCCGGTCACACATAATTACCACTCTAGGTAAAGTATAGTGAGAAGACTCACCTCATACAATGTCGGATAACCTCTCGTGCTCGATAACCCGACCTAGCCTCCTCCTATCAACATAATAACATCTCTAATTAATACTCTCTCTCGTCCTCATTTCTAAAGAATGGGTAGAAGACCATTTTACCCCTCGACCTCTCTTAAACCAGCTTGACCAAAACCCTAAGGTCAATTGAAGTCAACCTTAGTCAACGGTCAAACTTGACCAAAATCGTCGAGTGCACTCGTGTGACTCGGCGAGTCCATGCGTTTCCTCTTAATCCTCATAAGTCCTCACTCGACTCGTCGAGTTAACCTTTCACTTGACGGGTTACCACTGGTCACGAATCGCGGGGCAACCCGACTCGACTCGTCGAGTCCCCTTATGGACTCGGTGAGTTCCCTCCATGGCAACACTCAAAAGACCTTCTGAGGTCAGATCTTCTTCTCTAACCTATAGATCTGACCTTCCAATACACAATAATCACGTAAAGGTCCAACCTTTACACTCATGCAACACTCAAAGGGCTTCTTTTGGTGAAATAGCTTCTAAAATGGCAACCTAGGTTCATATCTCCAAAGGAATAGCATAAAGCAGGATGGATAGGACTCTCTGGACCTCTTAAGGTCCAGATCTAAGAAGAATTCCACCTTGGGACCTCAAATGCTTCGAATCCAAGCTAAAGAAGGCATAAGAAAACCCTAGATTCAAGTAGATCACCATATACACGAGAATAAGCATAGATTTATACCTATAGCAGCCTCTTCTGATCAAATGGTAGTAGATCTGAGCTCCTCAATCTGCCTAGCTTGCCCTCCTTCCTTCTTTCTTGCAAAATCACACTAGAAATAAAGAGAATGACTTATTTTCTCACTCACAATGCTCTTAGGTTCTCTGGTGCTCTCAAAGGTGAAGGTGGCCGCAAATGAGGGCTATAAGATCCCTTAAATAGGGCACATGGCCGAGGATTTAGGGTTTCTGTCCACAGCGCAGACTCGTCGAGTCAACTCGCCGACTCGTTAAGTCCATTCATTAAATCCAGTCAACAATCGCGATCCTACTCGACGAGTCTAGGCGTCAACTCGTCGAGTTCCTCTTCTTGACAAAGACTAATTAATTAAGATATGATACCTGGAATTCCGGATGTTACATAGGGTTAGATGTAGAGGTCAGAAAAGTTCTCGGTTAGAACAAGGAATCAAATGGGGGTCTTGGTGGTGTTTGCTCGACAATCCCCGTGTTTCCCCCTTGTTTTGGCAGTCCCGATCAACGACAGGTAAAAAAATGTCTCCAAGCTCTTATCCAGTTCATCATCGTTCCATTTCTAGATGCTCTTTTGACCAATCAAAATGTTTTCGCTTTTAAATACACAAATCAAGTTCTGGTAAGGTTAAAATAGTCTTTCTATATAATGTTATAATCCAGTTTCAGTGTTCCATATCTCACACAAACTGGAATCATTAATTCTATTTTTCTGTATCAATTTCAGGCATTCATTATTATGTCTTGCTTAATATCGGTGTCTGTCAACTTCGATCGGAAAAACATCTCCGGTGACTTATCATGTGTTAGGTCACCTGAAAACATGTCTAGGTTTGGCATTTGGATATTTTCTATTACACGATCCTTTTAGTTGGAGAAACATTTTGGGAATCCTAATTGTTGTTGTGGGTATGGTGCTTTATTCTTACTTCTGTACTCTTGATACACAGCCAAAACCCTTTGAATCCAATTCGTTCTCCTTTTTTTATAAGTCGAATCCTATTTTCTTGATGTAAACTGATGGGGGAGACTGGGAAAATGATATACACATCAAAGACATGAGTTCTTGATGATCTTAATCTCGCTCCTTCTGATGTTCTAGAAGCATTAAATCGGTTTATGTATTTTATACCATTCCAATTCTATCGGAATAGAATCATGAATTCAAATTTTATCGGAATGAAAACACGAATTGTAATTATGTTGGAATGGAATATGGATTTTTTTCTCATTGATTATACATGTTCTACAATTTTTGGTTATTGGTTTTGGTGCAGCTAACAAGTCCGCATATTTTTCCAAAGGAATATAGTTTTTTATGTATCATTTGCTAATGCGTTATTGGATTCTAAACTACAATTGGATTTGTTTTCACAGAAGTTGATGCTTGAAGAACGGACAACAAAATTAAAAGTGTTTCTTAGCAACATTATTCTTTTAGAATGAATTAGTGTATTTTTTAGATTTTGATGGTTTTTTTCCCGATTTGAAAGTTTTTTAGTTTTATTCTTTAACAATAAATGTAATTGATGAGTTGAAAAAGTCTTTGATCGTTTAGATCTTATACAAGTTAATCAGAATAATGCAAACATAAATATCAAACACGAGAATGAATCAAAATACGTTGAATGATTCAATAGATTCACGCCTCAGCAGAGCTCGACAAAGAACTTCCGCTGTAGAGGCTTTTTAGGGTTACAATCGATAAAAGATATTCGCTGTGAATAATCGACTCCAAAATCTTACGTACAAAGATGCATGCAAGCATCTATAAATACTAAACCCTAATAATAAAATCACGGATGGACAGGCCCAATCCAGATACAAAATTGGACTATGGACCGAGCCCAAGACGCAACACTTAATGGACCCTATATTAATTCTTAACAATTGTTACATGTATTCTATAAGAATTAATGTAATTTTTGTTTTAATTCTTTAATTGATGGTTCGAGAATTTGTTATTCTACAAGAAATTTTTAAAGTTATGATCAAGAATATGTTCAAGAATATTTTTATTATTTTATTGGTATAGAATATTTTTATTTTTGAATATACTCAATCATATTCTGTCAGAATGTCCAAATTAAAAACCTTATAATTAGAAAAAATCGGATTTTTAAAATTAATAGAATCTATGATCCCTTAAAATATGCAAATTTCCTTTGTTAAGTATATATTAATTGACTAAAATACCCTTCTAATTAAATTGGATGATATTTTTCAATTATATTTAATTTAATAATATGTATTAATCACTTTTTTAAAATAAGTAAAATGATTGACCCACGTTTATGCATACAATAATACAATAATTATTTTGAATAGAATAACCTAAGCCTATATATATATATATATATATATATATATATATATATATATATATATATATATATATATATATATATATATATATATATATATATATATATATATATATATATATATATATTCAATTATAAGATTTTATAAAATATATTACCATGTTTCAAAATTTTAGTATGTATATAGTTTTTTATATGACTTCGATACATAAATATTAAAGTATTCATTTATGATTAATTAATATATTTTAATATATAACAAGATATTAAAAATATTAAATATTACATCCAAATTATAATTATTAGATAAAAATGAAGTATAAATAAAATAAAATAGAAAATCGAGAAACTAAAATCAACAATTGAAACTTTATCTCAATTTTGGAGAAATGAATAGTGTTCCTTCATATTTGGGGGAAAATTATTCATATCTCCAAAAATGAGATGAAAATTGTGTAGGGTTGGAGATGAATGGATAAAGAAGTAGAGAAAAAAATGAGATTTGAGAGTAGGTTGGAAATACTCAAAAAAGACAGATCACTTTGGAGTTTATTCCTTTGTAAAACACAAAAAGTAGTTAAAGGATTTATTTTGCAAATTCCATATACATCATTGGGGCAATATATCATTTCTCATATTTATTTTATATAAGGTATAATATTAAAATAAAATATTATTATTATTATTTGTTTTGTATCGCAATGTTTTTTTATCATTATATTAAAAAGGCCCAAATATATTTAACATTGGTGTCATTTCGAGTCTCTGTTTGTTAATATAATATATTAAAAATTAAAAATATTCAATTTTTATTGTATTTATAATGATTTACAAGAAAGGGTATAAAGTGTTTATTTCATATACCAAAAAGGGAATATATGAAACTATAAAAGATATTTATGTAAATTGGTGGACCGATTTCTTTGAAAAAGAAAGCACATCAAACATGTCCGACTGTCTTAGAAGAAAGGACGGACCCGATCAAGGAAAACTATGGACCCTACTATACTATAGTGGATGCTCCGAGTGAGTTCCAGCACTAATATACTCAGTCTACGTACCTTTTTCTCTTGTCTGCAAATTCTAATCTCTTGAAATCAAAGCCCTCAATAAAAAATCGAATCTTTCCTTTCTCCAAATCCCAATGGCTGAAATCGTTGTTAGCGTCGTCATCACCGTGCTGTGTGAGAAACTGATCTCCGGTGACTTGATGAAGCTTGCTCGATCCGAAGGAATCGATTCTCAGCTGAAGAAATGGAAGAAAAACCTGCCCATGATCCAAGCCGTGCTTGCTGATGCAACCTAGAAGCAGATTAAAGAGAGAGCTGTTCAATTGTGGGTGAACGATCTTTATTTGCATCAGAACAGATACGTTGGTTCGAACTCCAGTGGTTGTTGTTGTTGTAGCATCTGAGAAAATGGGGGGTGGTACAGGAATAGAAGTGGGTGGAATATGAGTAGTGGAGGTTATGGGGGGAATGGAAATAGAGATAGAGATTGGGGGAGGAGAGACAGGTTTGGTTGAAACGGGTACCTCAGGTGAAGGCGAACGGGGAGGAGAATCGCCTCGAAACGACTCCTCTAAGTCTGAATCCTCATCCTCAGATTCACTAGAGGAAGAGGCAAGAATGAGTTTCCGCCTGGGCTGGGTTTTCCTCTTCTTTGGTGGAGGTGATTGGACAGCCTTCATTGGTTTTCTCTTTTTAGGAGAAGGGCCTTTCGCCCCTTTGACCACCTTCTTGTCCTTCCCCTTTTCTGGTTTCTTGCCCCGGGGAGCAGGTTTGTCGGCGTCATTGATAGACTGAATCATCTCTGGAGTGAGTTCTCTGGGACCCGAAGGAAGAAACTCCTTGTAGGTCTTGATGATGCGGCTCTCCCCTGATACACACACATACATTGATTCTGGAATAGAACCAACAAATAGGAACTTGGAAGGATCTGTCACAATTATCTTCGTAGTGTGGAAGACGCCAATAGATGAGAGTGGAGACGTAGCCACAATCGGGACATGATACTTGTCCATTGCCCATTTTGTGACGAGCGTCCAGAACCTGGCATATGAAACTTCAGATTGGCGAGAAGTAGAGGCAAGGCTTTGGATTAACTGCTGCCATAAAACTGAGCTATAGTCGAGGTTGACCCCATTGTACAACCCGTAGAGAATCGTCATGAACAGACGACTAGCCCCATCTGAACCTGCACTCCTCTCTGATAGACCCTTGAACAGGATCGTGAAAAAGCCATTCCATTGAGGAGGAAGACACGACTTCTTGAACTTCGTCACGGTGGTGAGGATTTCAGTGTAACCCATGTTGTAAACATGGAGAACAACTGTCCCACTGAAATCGACTCAGGGTTAACCCTCGATTCATCAGGTTCAAACCCTAGAAGCAAGCAGAATCGCTGTTTTGAGATGGAGGTTTTAGTATCAAGAATGTCGAAGAAGATGCGATCAACAGACTTATCGTAGTGGGCAGTAGAGAAAATCTGGGATAAACACTCCATAGGGATAGTTTCGACCTTGGTCAGAGCGAGAGCCAGTGGAGAGTGTTTGAGACACTCCACGATGGGGTACATGAATGCATCATACGAAACTGGATTGAGATCGATGACCAAGCTTTGCTGAGGTCGGATTGGGAGAATGTGGGAGGTTTCATGAACAGAGGAGGAATCCGGCATTGATGAGTGCTTCGAAGAAGGAGATGAACAGTGGTAGAAAAGCGTCTGTGTTTGCGCTCAGAAATTTGGATGCAGTAAAGAGGTAAAACAACTTAGGGTTTACCCTTTATACCTTGTGTAGAAGTGAGAGAAAAATCCGCCCCCAAATCTTCTTGAAAAACGAATCGGTTCCTGAGTTGATTGACGCGTGACAGTTAGCAGCTCCTATGATTACGCATGAGAGAGAAAAACATTTCTATTTTGCACGTCTTCCCATCAAATGCCTTTTTGAATTTCTGAAACCTTTAGTCTCCCGGCTGAGTCATCATCTTATCTTTAAAATTAACTGTCTCCACTAAATAGAAGCAAACACGTAGGTAAACCATAGCATCCCGTTGAGAATATAGCATTAAATACCAGAGCTATAAAAAATAGCTTGTAGTGAACCAAACCAGACTTTTGGAAAATCAAAAAGATTTTCGTGCATAGAGTGTCAAAGATAAAGAAATAAAGCAACATATATGTGGGAAATTGTGATGCCAATATAGACATAAAACAGTGGATCCCGGGCACGAATCTCTTCCTTCAAAGTCAAGAGAGACTTTAAAGTGTCTGTGTGGTTTCCCGTTGAATTACGATCAAGCACTTGTTAAGAAGTGTTGAAAGGTATCTTTTAATGAGGCTTAGAGGGGTCGCTTTCGCTTCAGTTCAGAATTCCAGATCTTGACATAAGATAGAAACCGAATGAAGTACTTGTGAGACCAATGTGGTCTGTTGAACAAGTAGATTTGGATCGTATATTAGTGACTTTTTGGAAATGCTTGGTGTGAAATCTCAAGAAAATTTAAAATTGGATTCTATGGGAAGAAATGTTATGGTATGTAACAATTTCATAAGAATCACACAAAAAGAAAATAGAGATTTCATGGTACAATCACTTGGGTGGATTCGTTAATTCATAAGTGAAAGCTAGAGCAAATTTAATTGTTCACCGTCAATTCATAGTAGGTATTGAATTGTGGGTTTCACTTAGCACGTAGTGACACGAAGCTAAGATCACAAACACAGAGATTGTGTAACCATAAACCTCAGTGGTAATTTCTGAGAATCTCAAGGGTTACATGTATGAAGCGAATATGATGGAGAAAAATGTTTGAGGTGGTGTAAGGAAACCAAAGTACCTCTGCTATAAAAATAGTGACCAAGCAGAAAACTCTTAACTCATATGAGAAAAGAGTAAGGTAGCTCATGATTAGAATAAAGGTGGCAGCCTAATTGGGAAGACAAGGTTTGTATATACCCAGTCAATAAGGCTTTATTCAAAATCAGTTGAGGCTTTGGAGAACATGCAGCAGCATGCTTCTAGGGACACTTAGCTAGTAAAAAGTGTGAGAATGATACCTGCTCCATCGATATTCCATAAACTGTTAACAAAAACAGAAGTAGAGACAAAAAGAAAGAAACTATTTTTGGAATTTTTGATATTTTTGTAAAGAGAAAAACAAAACAGACCAAACAAATTTTTTTTTTGAACCGAACCCGAAATGGACCGAACGCTCGGTTCATTTCGGTTTCTTAAAAAAATGTTTTTGGATTTTTGGAAAACAATTGTACAAAAGTATACAACCAAAGATATCACCTTTTTGAGATAAGCGAAAACAAGTGCAGTGGGACCGAACCCGAAATAGACTGAGCGTTCGGTTTATTTCGGTTCCCGTGTGAACCGAACCCGAAATAGACCGAGCGTTCGGTTCATTTCGCTTCCAACTTTTAGTTTTGAGAAGGTGTTTTTGGTACTGACTCCGATTCCATCATACCTAGGCCTTGTAGGATTTTATTGAAACTTGCTTCAGGAAGGGCTTTGGTGAAGATGTTAGCCAGTTGATCATTGGTTCGAACAAAGTGAATTTCTACGTTTCCTTCTTCCACATGATCCTTAATAACGTGATACCTCAGTGCTATATGCTTTGTCTTGGAATGTTGCACTGGGTTATGACATATCCTAATTGCACTTTCTGAGTCGCAATATAGTGGGATCTTTTTCATATTGAGTCCATAATCCCGGAGTTGGCTTTGGATCCAAATCACTTGAGATGTGCAGGAGGCAGCGACAATGTACTCTGCTTCGGCTGTAGACAGAGAAACACATGTTTGTTTCTTAGATTGCCAGCTCACCAATTTCCCGTCGAGGAATTGACAGCCTCCTATAGTGCTTTTCCGGTCTAGACCACATCCTCCTAGGTCTGCATCTGAGTAGGCTTGAACGAAGACACCTGAGTTTGAGGGATACCAGAGACCGAGAGAGGTGGTTCGCTTCAAATACCGGAATATATTTTTCACTGCCAGCATATGTGGTTCACGAGGATTTGCTTGGAACCTGGCACAATAGCATACTAAAAACATTATATCGGGCCTGCTAGCTGTGAGGTACATCAGGGAACCAATCATTTGGCGATATAGCGTTATGTCGATTGCCAATTTTTCCAAAGATGGTGTGAGCTTGGTACCAAACACCATAGGAACTTTGACCTTTGAGTCTCCCATCATGCCGAATTTGGCAAGGAGAGTCTTCGTATACGCTTCCTGGTTGATAAAGATGCCTTCGGGTCCCTGTCTAATATTTAAACCAAGGAAAAATTTAATTGGACCCATTGAGCTCATTTCAAATTTAGTCTCCATCAACTTTCTGAATTCAGCTGTTAGGCTAGGATTCGTTGAGCCAAAGGTGATATCATCGACATAGATTTGAACGATCATAAGGTGGTTACCTTCCTTTTTATGAAAGAAGGTTGGGTCAAGCGAACCTTGTTTGAATTTAGACATCTTTAAAAACTTAGTTAATGTTTCATACTATGCCCTAGGTGCTTGTTTCAGACCATAAACAGCCTTATCCAAGATGTAGCAGTAATCTGGATGCTTTTCATTTACAAAACCAGGAGGTTGCTCCACGTACACGGTTTCTTCAAGTTCCCCATTTAGAAACGCACACTTCACATCCATCTGGTAGACCTCGAAATTTTTGTGTGCAACATAGGCAAGAGATATTCGAACGGATTCCAGCCTTGCTACTGGAGCGAACGTCTCTTCGTAATCAATTCCTTCTTCCTGGCAGTAACCTTTCACCACTACCCGAGCCTTATTCCGGATTACATTTCCCTCCTTGTCCATTTTGTTTCTGAACACCCATTTGAGACCGACAACCAAGGCATCTTTTGGTGTTGGAATGAGTCTCCAGACCTTATATCTTTCGAACTCATTGAGTTCGTCTTGCATTTCCTGAACCCAATCGGAATGATCGAGAGCAATATTGACGGTCTTCGGCTCTATTTTGGAGATGAAAGAATTAAACATGCAGAATTCTACTTTGGAGAATAAAGCAGTTTGCTTCGCCTACAGTTGAGATCGAGTTAGAACCTTTTCAAATACATCACCCACTATTTGAGATACATGATGATCTCTGGTCCATTTGGTGAGAGGAGGATAATTTGGATCATAGGATGGATCCAATTCAACATTTACCATTTCTTCCAACTCTGATTGAATATCATCATCATAGAGCATATCTGAGTTCTCCCCCTCGACAGATGATGAACCAAGATGTCTTTCTTCGACTGGGCTTTCAGGCTGATCCGGACTTTCGGGTGCTACAAAACTTTCGGGTGCTACTGGACTTTCGGGTGCTACCGGACTTTCGGGTGCTACAGGACTTTCGGGTGCTACCGGACTTTCGGGTGCGTCAAAGATTGGATTCTCCCCCTGGACATGTGAGACCTGTTGATTTGAAGAAAAGAGATTCTCCCCCTCGACCAAAGTACCGCTCTGGGGAGGTTCGTTTCGAACTGGTTCTTCTTCTCCCATTTGTTTGGCTGCATCTTCGACAATCTTCTTAAGGTGATCAATCTTATTGTCTGCTGCCGTTGCTTCAGAATGACTGGCTTTCTCAGGTTCATCAAACAAATGCATGAACTGATCAAAGAAATTGGCGATTGATGCTGTGACTTGACCTGTTTGAGAGAAAATCTCTCCAGTTGCTTCTTCGGTAGACTTCAGCTTCTTGACGTAATTGTCATCGAACGTCACATAATAGGTTTATTCAATTCTTTTAGAACGCTTATTCAAAACCCTGTATGCCTTTGAAGTAAGAGAATATCCCAGAAAGATACCTTCATCAGCTTTGACATCAAACTTGTTGCGATGTTCTTTGGAGTTGAAGATGAAGCACCTTGAACCGAATACGTGAAATAACTTGACATTCGACTTCCTGTTGTTAATAATCTCATAAGGGGTGAGAGAGAAACGCTTGTTGAGATACGATCTGTTTTGAGTAAAACAAGCTGCAGCAATAGCGTCAGCCCAGAAATATAGAGGAAGAGAAGCAAAACTTAGCATGGTTCGGGCCGCCTCACACAGGGACCGGTTTCGCCTTTCAACAATTCCGTTCTGTTGAGGTGTATAGGGGGCTGAGAAATTGTGACTGGTGTCTTTTTCTGCTAAGAAATCTTCGAATTCTTTGTTCTTGAATTCCAGTCCATTGTCGCTCCTGATGTTTCGAATGACTTTTCTCAGTTTCACTTCGACTTGCTTGATAAAGATCTTCAGTTTGGGAGTCGCCTCAGATTTGTGCTTTAGAAAGAATACCCAAGTAAATCATGAAAAGTCATCAACAATAACAAGGATGTACTTGTTACCGCCAATGCTCTCGATTGATGATGGACCACATAAGTCGATGTGAAGCAACTAAAGGGGTTCAACAACTTTGGTGTTTATGATTGTTGGGTGACTTTGTTTCCCCATTTCACATGCAGCACATAAGTGTTCACGATCGAACTTGAGCAGTGGAAGTCCCCGGACATGACCACCGGTGACTAGCTTGTTGATGTCTTTGAAGTTGAGATGTGAGAGCCTTCGGTGCCACAACCAACTTTTGTCTGAATGAGCTTTGGACAAAAGACATATTGCTGGATTCCCTTTGATTGGTCTGAGATTCAGAGGGAACATTTCACCTTTTCGTTCAGACTTGAGAATGACTGTGTTGGATTTCTTCTCTATTATCTCTGAACCTTCGTCATCGAATGAGACTTTAAGACCTGTACCTCCCACCAGTTGAGACACACTGATGAGGTTATGCTGCAATCCCTCTACATACGCCACCTTCCTGATTGTAAAGTCTCCATTGGTTATCATCCCATAACCCTTTATCGTTCCATAAGAGTTGTTACCAAACTTGACATTGCCACCGTTTTGAAGTGACCAAAACTCCCTTAGCTCTTCCTTCCTTCCTGTCATGTGACGTGAGCAGCCACTGTCTATGTACCATTCTTCGTCGAATTGCTCGTCACTTATAAACTGCAAAAATTAAGCAGATTTAGGAACCCAAAGTTTCTTGGGTCCTCGTGAGCCTTTAACAGAAACATGAATAGTAAGAGAAACATCAACAAGATATGTTCGTTTTATTAAGGTTGTTTCATCTTTCCTCTTAATAGTAAACACTTTGATTTTATTGGAGTTAGATGCATGTATTTTGGATTCAGGTTCGAGAGTTTGGGCTTTATCTTGCTTTCGGTCTTCATTCGCTGAGAAAATCTTCCTTTTTCCTTTCAAATCCTTTGTCGATTGTGAGCTTGGTGTAGGACGAGAATTAGTCTTAGAAGAAGAATGAGAACGAGAAGAATTAGAGGAATAGAAGTTAGAATGAGAATCTTTCCTGACATGAGGTTCGAAATGACCCTTTCGGTTGTGACCATTTGAGGGACCGAACCTGGACCTTCGGTTGCTGTTGGATGATGGACCGAAACTGGATTTTCGGTTGTTGTAGGTTGCTGGGCCGAAACTCGGTCTTCTGCTGTAAAAGCTTGACGGACTGAACTCTGGTCTTTGTCTGTTGTCGTTTTGTGGACCGAAACCAGGCTTTCGGTTGTTGTTACTTTCGGGACCGAACCCATCCTTCCGGTTTTGTTCTTTCTGTGGCCCGAAAGTTTTCTTCTGGTTCTTTTGATCCAATGGACCGAAGCTCCTTTTACTCTTATTTGCTTCTCCTTTTGGCTTGGAGTTTCTATCAAAGTGAGGATAGTGAGGATTTTGGGAGCGCCAAAATTGCTTTTGCTCTGAGAGATTTTTCTTGTATCTCAGATTTCTCTGCTGCTTTTGATTTTTCACCTGTTTCGGTTGTTTGTGAATATTTGCCTTTTGTTTCGCCTTTTGAACAACTGGTTCACTTTCCATGGAAGAGGTTTCGCTTGTAGAAGAGACGCATTCTACCGGAACCTCTTTTGTGCCACTGGAACTGGGCACGTCAAAGTTGGTAGGTTTATTTAGTGGTTCTGCCATATATCTACCTTTGGTCTTCCATGAAGTTCGCTCCGACAAACCAACTGTTTCATCTGCGTTGTCTATCGGTGCAGACCAGAAAAACTCATCGCAGCCATCTGCATTATCTTCATTCACCATGGCAGTGAGTTCGGCTATCTGATGTTCGGTTACTCCTGTGACCTTATAAACCTGATTGGGAGTGGTTCTAACCTTTTGGTAAACAACCGCCTTCTCTTTAAGGATTGGGGACTTATTTTTGGACAGACGAGCGAATTCCACAGAATTTTCAGAAATCAAGTTTTTGTGGTTTTCAGGTTCGCTCCTAATAAACTCTGAACAGACAACCTCATCCTCTACAGAGATTTCACTCATGTCATCGTCCTCATTAAGTTCAGATGCATTTTCAACATCAAGTTTATTTTCTGAACTTAATTTGGCACTCAATGAGTCAAATTTTTGTATAGTTTCGGCTCTGAGTTTCAACTTATCATTTTCATCCAAAAGATTCTTAAGCATGTCCTTATGGTCTTTGGACTTTATAAAAGATTCAATTTTGTCCAGACCATACATATAAGTGGGATTTACATCGTCTGAAGATACAACACTTTCACAATTGTATGCTTCAGCATCGATTTCTTCCTCCTTTAACTCAAGGAAGGGCAAAATCATGCTATGTATCTTCTGGCCTATTTCACAGTTTAAATGCAGCTGAGTAATGTTAGTATAAAGTCTTTTTGCAATTAAACAAAAAACATTCCTCTGTTTTAACAATTTAAGATTGTCTCTTTGCAAATAGATATTCTCATCCCTAGACTTAACCAGCTCCAACTCCTTCTGCTCAATCCATATCCTTCGCTCCTCACTCTTGGATGATACCCTGTTTATTTGGTCAGTTAGATTAGAATTCGTGACACGTGTTTGAGTTAAACAACTATCTAGATTTGAAATTCTTGAATTCAAGTTATTTAATTCTTTGTCATATGATGTTAGTGGAATTTTAAACGAAACAAAGATGGATTGTACCTTCTTGATCAGTTCATCTAGTTCACTGATCTGCACACTGAAAGCCTTCGCTGTAAAGCACACGTCCTCTCACTCCTTATCCACTTCGTTTCCACCATCAGTGTTGTATCCTCTCATCTGGGATACATCTGTCACCATCAGACATCTTCCACCAGCATCACTACTCTTCGCCACATAAGCCTTTCCATGAGAAGGCTTTCTCACCTCATCATCTTCTGAGTCGGTTGACCACACCTGTACGCCACCGAACTCATCATCATCTACCAAATCCTGCACAACAAGAGCATTCATAGAGGGATTAGTAGTAGCCTTCTTCCTTTTAATCTCCTCCAGTCTTTTTAGGAGACTTGCTTCTTCATCCTTCTCCTCATCTTTCTCTGCCATCTTTTTCAACACGCAATCTTTTGCGTAGTGATTTTTCCCACCACAGTAAAAACAGCTGACACCAGAATCAGCTTCACTCTTCGCTTGTTTCTTTGATTCTTCAACCTTCGGCTCCTCTTTCACTTTCTCAGAGCTGTAGCTTCCCTGCCAGTTTCGGTTCTTATTGGTAGGGAACTTCTTCTTGATGAATCTTCTGGGATTTGACACCATCATAGCATAGTCTTCAGCTGTTAAATCGTAGTCTCCCATATTCAAATCTTCTTCTTCTTCTGCTGCATTCTTACCTTTAGATAGAAGAGCCAAAGAACCCAAGTTTGAAACCACGCTCTTCTCTTGTAGCACAATCTTTTCCTGGGATTTCAGAATTCCTACCAGTTTTGCCAAAGAATATGATTTGAACTGCTCATGCGCTTTAACCGTCGACACCACTGCTCTCCACTCGGGTCTTGGGCCATTTAAGAAAGTGGCCTTCTGTTCGATGAGCTTCCTTTCAATGTCATGTTTGATCATCTTGCTGAGAAGATGATTGAACCGATCAAATGTTTGTGTAACAACCTCCTCTGGCAACTGTTTGAACTCTCCAAATTCAGAGAGAAGTAGGGTCTGAATTGAGTGCTCCAGATCTTCATCTGTAGAGTACAGCTCTCACAGCCGATCCCAGATTTCCTTTGCTGTACCACAAGAACTTACTAATCGAAATGTGTCGGATTGAAGAGCGAATCGAATTAGTCTCAATGCCTTAATGTTGCATTGGAACTTCTCCTTTTCGTCCTGAGCGACGTCCTTCACATCTTTTAATAGATCATTATACTCCTTTTGAGTTTTAATGATTCTTGAAGTGCTAGAGTGAGCGAAGGGGCCAGCAGTGATAGCTTCCCATATCAGATACCCATTATCTTCCGATCCAATAACGTAATCTTCAAAGTGGTGCGTCCACACTTCATAGTCTTGAGTGTAGAGGATTGGAATCTTGGTTGTTGATCCGATGCTGTTAGAGATGTTGATAGGATTGGATTGAGAATCGTCCATACTTGATCGTTTAACCTGTAGTAAGATCAGACTTTGTAATATGTAATATTAGGGCAAGATGAATAATTAATGAGATACGTCAATTATGGAGTGACGGCTCAATAAATATCAATGAATGCGGAATAAACCCTAATCACTTCTTTCACAGAAGAGATGTGTATGAATTACACAGTCTCCTGCTCTGATACCAATTGATGAGTTGAAAAACTCTTTGATCGTTTAGATCTTATACAAGTTAATCAGAATAATGCAAACATAAATATCAAACACGAGAATGAATCAAAATACGTTGAATGATTCAATAGATTCACGCCTCAGCAGAGCTCGACAAAGAACTTCCGCTGTAGAGGCTTTTTAGGGTTACAATCGATAAAAGATATTCGTTGTGAATAATCGACTCCAAAATCTTACGTACAAAGATGCATGCAAGCATCTATAAATACTAAACCCTAATAATAAAATCACGGATGGACAGGCCCAATCCGGATACAAAATTGGACTATGGACCGAGCCCTAGACGCAACACTTAATGGACCCTACATTAATTCTTAACAATTGTTACATGTATTCTATAAGAATTAATGTAATTTTTGTTTTAATTCTTTAATTGCTGGTTCGAGAATTTGTTATTCTACAAGAAATTTTTAAAGTCATGATCAAGAAATATGTTCAAGAATATTTTTATTATTTTATTGGTATAGAATATTTTTATTTTTGAATATACTCAATCATATTCTGTCAGAATGTCCAAATTAAAAACCTTATAATTAGTAAAAATCAGATTTTTAAAATTAATAGAATATATGATCCCTTAAAATATGCAAATTTCCTTTGTTAAGTATATATTAATTGACTAAAATACCCTTCTAGTTAAATTGGATGATATTTTTCAATTATATTTAATTTAATAATATGTATTAATCACTTTTTTAAAATAAGTAAAATGATTGGCCCACGTTTATACATATAATAATACAATAATTATTTTGAATAGAATAACCTAAGCCTATATATATATATATATATATATATATATATATATATATATTCAATTATAAGATTTTATAAAATATATTACCATGTTTCAAAATTTTAGTATGTATATAGTTTTTTATATGACTTCGATACATAAATATTAAAGTATTCATTTATGATTAATTAATATATTTTAATATATAACAAGATATTAAAAATATTAAATATTACATCTAAATTATAATTATTAGATAAAAATGAAGTATAAATAACATAAAATAGAAAATCGAGAAACTAAAATCAACAATTGAAACTTTACCTCAATTTTGGAGAAATGAATAGTGTTCCTTTATATTTGGGGGAAAATTATTCATATCTCCAAAAATGAGATGAAAATAGTATAGGGTTGGAGATGAATGAATAAAGAAGTAGAGAAGAAAATGAGATTTGAGAGTAGGTTGGAAATACTCAAAAAAGACAGATCATTTTGGAGTTTATTCCTTTGTAAACACAAAAAGTAGTTAAAGGATTTATTTTGCAAATTCCATATACATCATTGGGGCAATATATCATTTCTCATATTTATTTTATATAAGGTATAATATTAAAATAAAATATTATTATTATTATTTGTTTTGTATCGCAATGTTTTTTTATCATTATATTAAAAAGGCCCAAATATATTTAACATTGGTGTCATTTCGAGTCTCTGTTTGTTAATATAATATATTAAAAATTAAAAATATTCAAATTTTATTGTATTTATAATGATTTACAAGAAAAGGTATAAAGTGTTTATTTCATATACCAAAAAGGGAATATACGAAACTATAAAAGATATTTATGTAAATTGGTGGACCGATTTCTTTGAAAAAGAAAGGACAGCAAACATGTCCGACTGTCTTAGAAGAAAGGACGGACCCGATCAAGGAAAACTATGGACCCTACTATACTATAGTGGATGCTCCGAGTGAGTTCCAGCACTAATATACTCAGTCTACGTACCTTTTTCTCTTGTCTGCAAATTCTAATCTCTTGAAATCAAAGCCCTTAACAAAAAATCGAATCTTTCCTTTCTCCAAATCCCAATGGCTGAAATCGTTGTTAGCGCCGTCATCACCGTGCTGTGTGAGAAACTGATCTCCGGTGACTTGATGAAGCTTGCTCGATCCGAAGGAATCGATTCTCAGCTGAAGAAATGGAAGAAAAACCTGCCCATGATCCAAGCCGTGCTTGCTGATGCAACCCAGAAGCAGATTAAAGAGAGAGCTGTTCAATTGTGGGTGAACGATCTTCAGTATTTGGATTACGACATTGACGATGTACTCGACGATTTGGCCACCGAAGCTCTGCGACGCAAGTTGAATCAAGAAGCTTAAGCCAGCACCAGTAGTAGTAAGGTATTGAAGCTCGTCCCGAAATGTTGTACTAATTTCACTCCTCGCAACATTATGTATGGTCAGCAGATGAGTTCGAAGCTAGAAGAGATCACCACCAAATTGCATGATCTTGTTGACAAGAGAACTGATTTGGGTTTGAATGTGAATGTTGAAAGGTCAAATATAACACAGAGACGGTTGGAGCAAACTTCACTGGTTGATGAGTCCAAAATCCTGGGTCGGGATAGGGATAAAGTGGCATTGCTGGGGAAGTTGTTGAGGAATGAAGAATGTGATGAAAATGTAAGCATAGTATCGATAGTTGGTATGGGTGGAATAGGCAAAACCACTCTTGCCAAAGTTTTATACAACGAGCAGAAAGTGAAAGATCACTTTGAAGTCATGGCATGGGTTTGTATTTCTGAAGAGTGCGATGTGATTAACATTAGCAAGGCTATCTTTCAAGCAGTAACAGGTCAAAACAAAGATTTTGCTAATCTAGATCTTCTTCATGTTGCCCTCAGAGAAGAACTTTCAAAGAAGAGGTTCCTACTCGTTCTAGATGATGTCTGGAACGAAGAGGACAGTAAGTGGGAAGTCATACAAAGCCCTCTTTTTGTAGGGGCACCTGGAAGTAGAATTATTGTTACAACCAGGAGTACCAGAGTTGCATCAGTGATGGACTCGCAACAAACTTACCCTCTAGGCGTTTTGTCAAATGAAGATGCACTGTCATTATTTGCTCAACACGCGTTAGGAGAAAAAAACTTTGACAAACATCCAACACTTAAATCGCATGGTGAAGGTATGGTTCACAAATGTGGAAGATTGCCTTTGGCTTTGAAAACGCTTGGGAGGGTTGTGAAGGGAAATAGAGATGGCGATGAATGGGAGGAGTTGTTGAAGAGTGAGATATGGGATATAGATGATGGAAATAAGATTCTTCCGGCTCTAAAACTAAGCTACTATCGTCTCCCTCCACATCTGAAGCAGTTGTTTGCATATTGCTCCTTAATTCCCAAGGACTATGTGTTTGAGAAAAATAAATTAGTCCTATTGTGGGTGGCAGAAGGATTTTTGTCCCAATCAAAAGGAAACAAGTCAATGGAGAATTTGGGTCATGAGTATTTTGACAAGCTAGCCACAAGTGTTGTAGGAGAGTTTCCCTTTAGATTGGACAATGAGATGGATGCATCTGACATGAATGAAACTTTTGATAAGTTTCATCACTTTTCACTTGTAGGTTTAAGATCTGGATCATATAGAAAGCTTAATGAATTACAAAGAGCTAAACACTTGCGAACTTTCTTAGTCATGTCAGTTGTTTTAGTTGTTTTGGGTAACTGTGGCTTTTTGGACAAGGTTCTTCTAGAACTACAATTCCTGAGGGTGCTAAGTGTCGTGGGCTTGAATCACATGTACCGAGGTAGTCAGATAATAATGAAGATACCATAATCCATTGGTAGTCTCAAGCATATACGGTACCTTAATTTTTCTTGTACTGAAATCACATGTTTACAGAACAAGTGAGTGACCTCTATAATCTATAGAGCTTGTTGCTTCAAAATTGTTTCCTGTTATCTAGCTTTCCAGAAAGTTTTGCAAAGTTAATAAACCTACGACATCTTGATAGAAGTAATACTCCAAAATTGAACAAGATGGCCTTGGGGATCGGTGGGTTGACCAGCCTACAAACTCTAACCAAGGTCACTAGTACAGAAGAGGTTTTTTAGTGTGAATCCTTTTTCTTTTTTGAGGCGGTTGTATATAAAAACCGTCCCATTAAATGAAAACCGCATTAAAAGAGTACTTACAGGAATCCTACAATAGGTTTATTAATGCGGTTCATGAAAAATAGCATTAAAATCGATTTTTTGATGCTACTTGTTGTAAAAGCACCATTAAATCGATTTTTTGATGCTCCTTGTTGTAAACGCACCATTAAATTATGAGCTTTTAGTGTGTTTTTGTTTATAAACTGCATTATTAAACTTCGACTTTTTGATGCGATTTTCTGAAAAACGCAATAATTAAAAGCTAGAGCTTTATTAGTAATTCAGTATATCATTCCGAGGCTTTCTGTTTTAAATGCGAACGTTCTTCTTCTTCATAGATTCCCTCTGCAGCTGCACAAAAACTCAAATTAGCTTCATTAAATTGTCTAGTTATCTTCATTAAAGGTAAATTTAATTTTATTGTTCTTTTGATTTTATTCTCCCTTTTTATTAAAATGATTGTTTAATTGTTATTTTTTAATTTGATTTTTATAGATTATTAAACATGTTAAAATTTACATAACTTGTTTGTTGAAAATCGATATATTACATTCTTTGTTTGTTTATTTTAATTTTCAGATGAGTCGTGATTATTGGATGTACAAAGCTTCACGTTTTTCGGAACTTTATATAGAGGGTGTTCGAACTTTTATTAGGGTTGCCGAAGCAAATCGCGTTAATAAAGGAAATGAATCGATTTCTTGTCCTTGTAAGCTTTGTAAAAACATTAAAACGTTTAATTGTACCGGAGAAATAGAGTATCATTTGTTGCAAAATGGTTTTGTGCCTAATTACACTTGTTTGTCAAGACATGGAGAAACACTTCTTGATCGTGGCACATCGTCGAGCAATTTAGATATTAATAATAGTACATACAACAACGATTCATATTTTGATGATGAACACCATTCAAATGACTCAAATGACAATTTTAATGAAATGTTTGATGACATGGAGACTAATATGGGTGATGCTGAACAAGAAAAATTACAACGCCTGTTTGAAGAAGTAGAAACACCGTTATATAGTGGTTCCAAATTTATGAAACTCGATGTGGTATTGAGGTTGATTAACTTAAAGTCGACAAACGGATGGAGTGATAAAAGTTTCACAAGTCTATTAGAGGTTTTGCATGACATTCTTCCGGAAGATAATGAATTACCCATTTCTACATATCAAGCAAAAAAGCTAATGTGTCCGATGGGATTGAAAGTTGAAAGAATACATGCATGTCCAAATAATTGTATGTTGTATAGAAAGGAGTTTGAGAATAAACATAATTGTGTTTTTTGCGGTGCATCGATGTAACACCGTAAAAATTTGAACAATTTTTCACTAAAAAAAAACCATGAAATATCATTTGCATTCATAAATAAAAACATTGTATCAACATTGTATCAGTACAAAACCCCAAGATCAAAATATATAAACTCCAATGTGCGTGTGTACAAATCATGCCGGCGCCTTCCCGCGATCATCACTGGTACCTGAAACACATAACACATAACACTGTAAGCATAAATGCTTAGTGAGTTCCCCAAAATACCACTCCAACACATAATAGCCACTCGAGGCTATAACTCTGTCGATCCTCTGGTCAATGTGTCTCAGTGGGGCCCTCCAGCCCCAACTCTCTGTGGGCCCTCTGGCCCTAACTCTATGGACCCAAAGGTTTTTACTCTGTAACTCTGAATCATGCATATCACATATCACAATAAATCACAACACATAAATAACATGAAAATACACTGGCATATCACTCTAAAATACTCTGTCACGTAACTGTGTTATCACACTAGGTAAAGTATAGTGAGAAGACTCACCTCAGACGTCTCGGTAAATCTTTGACTCGGTAGAAATATTGCCTAGCCTCCGCCTATTCACATAAAGTAAATACTCTCATAAATATAACTCTCGAGACTAGACTCAACCCTCTATTGGCACCCTCAGAAGGGTAAAAGACTATTTTACCCCTCTCTTGACTCAAAGACTCCATTGTTGACCAAACCCTAAAAGTCAACAAAAGTCAACGGTCAAACTTTGACCCAACTCGTCGAGTGCACTTTGGCGACTCGGCGAGTACACACATGTCCACTAACTCTTTGCCCCGCTTGGTACGTCGAGTCCCTCCCTATGCTCGACGAGTCACACCTGGCATGAATCGCGGGGCCACCCCGACTCAACTCGCCGAGTCTCAAGAACAACTCGGCGAGTACCGCCTCGAACTCCAGTCCTCTAATTCCCTTCTGACTCACTGCGTTATCCCCCAACTCGGCAAGTCTACTCACTGAGTGATTTACGTGAAACCCTAACCCTACTCGCCGAGTCTCAAGAACAAATCGGCGAGTTCATGCCATGCACAAACTCTATTGACCTCCTGAGGTCAGATCTGTGCCCCTAAACCATAGATCTGGCCTTCCCAAGCATGAATGTCACGTAAAGTTCGAATCTTGATGCTTATATATCAACAAAATGGCATGAAATGGTGATTTAGCCCCAAAAATGGCAACCTAAGTCCATTAACCCCAAAATGACTCATAAAGCTTCAAGGGTTAAGGTCTCTGGACCTCTTTGAGTCTAGATCCAAGGCACAAACTCGAGAAGGGACCAAATACTCTACATAATCATCTTCCAAAGGGTTTGAAAATCCTAACTCTATGAATAACCACCCAAAACTAGAGAAAGTCCGAAGGAATACCTCAATATGAAGCCCTTAAACTCTGAAATCACTAGATTTGCACTTCCTTCAGCTTTCTCTTGCCTTGATCACCTTCTCCTTCAATTTACACCAACAAAAGATCAACGATGGCCACTCTTTACCTCACAAACGATCTAGGTCTCTCTCTGGGGTGTGGTAGCCGCTATTGACGGCCATAAGGGCCTTTAAATAGGTCCCAAACCCTGGAAATTAGGGCTTCATTAAACAGCGTGGACTCGCCGAGTCCGGACGTGAACCCGGATGAACATCCGCGACCCTACTCGGCGAGTCTTGGCACCAACTCGCCGAGTTCCTCCACAACTCCAAAATAAATGAATAAAATAATATACCTGTGAATCCGGATGTTACAATTCTCCCCCACTAGAATCAGACTTCGCCCTCGAAGTCTCACTCTGAAAACAACTCCGGATGCTGCTCACGCATCTCATGCTCCGGCTCCCAAGTAAGCTCTGACCCTTTCAGGTGCTGCCACTGGACCTGCACCAGAGGCACTTCCTTGTTCCTCAGAACCTTGATCTTTCGATCCCGAATCGCCACTGGTCTCTCAACGTAGTTCAGGCCCACATCCACCTGAATATCCTCTAATGGCACCACTGCCGACTCGTCGACTATACACTTTCTCAGCTGCGATACGTGGAAGGTGTCGTGAATCTGACCTAGCTCTGCAGGTAGCTCCAAACGGTAGGCTACCCTGCCTACCCTCGCAATCACCCTGAAAGGAACAATATATCGGGGCCCCAACTTGCCCCTCTTCCGGAATCGGATCACTCCTTTCCAAGGAGAGACCTTCAGGAGTACGAAGTCGCCGACCTGAAACTCGAGCTCGGACCGGCGCCTGTCCGCATAACTCTTCTGACGACTCTAAGCGGTCAACAACCTCTGCCTGACCTGTTGTATTTGCTCAGTCATCTGAAGTACGATCTCTGTACTACCCATCACATGCTGCCCTACCTCTCCCCAGCAAATGGGGGTCCGACACCTCCTCCCATACAACAGCTCAAAGGGTGGCATACCAATGCTCGAATGATGGTTGTTGTTGTAGGAAAACTCTGCCAAGGGCAAATACGTGTCCCAACTCCCGCCGAAATCCAATACACATGCGCATAGCATATCCTCGTGCGTCTGAATCGTTCGCTCGCTCTGCCCGTCAGTCTGTGGGTGGTATGCGGTACTAAAATGCAGCCTAGTACCCAATTCCTCATGAAATTTCTTCCAGAATCTGGAAGTGAAACGCACGTCTCGATCTGAGACAATCGAGATCGGCACTCCATGCCGCGATACCACCTCCCTCACGTACAACTCTGCCAACTTCTCTGCGGAAGAGCTCTCACTGATAGCAAGGAAATGAGCGCTCTTCGTCAATCGGTCTACAATCACCCAAACTGCATCAACGTCCCCTTGCAGTCCTCGGCAATTTGGTGATAAAGTCCATAGCAATCTGTTCCCACTTCCACTCGGGAATCTCTAACGGCTGCAACTTGCCATGCGATCTCTGGTGCTCGGCCTTAACCCTGCGACAGGTTAGGTACCTCTCCATGTAACGTCCATAAAATTTCAACCAATTTAAATTTTTCAAAAACAACTCGATTTCATAAAATTATTACAAAAAGGTTTTCAATACAATTATTTCAGAGTCTTCCCAGAACCACATCATAAAACATAAACATGAGGAGCGGTACGATCACGCCTTTGCCTTGCCACGGTCTCCTGAAGAACCTGAAAAACATTAAATCACAACTGTAAGCCCGAAAGCTTAGTGAGATATCCCCAAAATACCAACCACATATACCATACACGCATAACATGCCATATCATAACAGAACACAGAACAGCCATGCACTTCGGGTCTACTGTGTGACTGGTCCGCCGCACCGGCCAACAGTCCACCTGGTCCACCCTCCGAGTCTAGCCATATACATTGATTCTACAGTGTGATTGGTCCGCCCGCACCGGGCCTTGAATCCACCTGGTCCACTCTCTGAGTCTACAATATGACTGGTCCGCCCGCACCGGGCCTTCAGTCGGTCTGGTCTACTCTCCGAGCCTCGGCACGTCTGGTCCGCCCTCTTGGGGCCTACTGCCTATCCGGACCGCTCGCTGGGCCTTCAGGATAACGAGTCTTCCCTGGGTATGTTGGCCTACAGCACAAAGCAGGTCCCGCCTCAACCCAACCCCAGTCCAACAACCATGTGCACATAAACATTCAATCATATAACATATCGCATCCAATCAAACCGATCTAACAGATCACATAGCATAACATCATCCTAACCAGGATACCGACCTAACCGGTCACTAGCATATACCATCCTAACTACTAGGATGCAACATAGTAAAGCAATAACATAACAACGACACCCGGATCACAATCCGATAAAGGGTCGGCCTTGGTGCCGTAGACTTTGTCGATATAGTGAGGATAACTCACCTCGCAACTACCGACTGAACAGATAAACCCAAGCTGCCCCGACCACTGATAGGATCTCCACCACTGGCCAACCACCAAAACACTGAACTCAAAACAATATCCAACAATTACCAAAATGCCCCTGGAAGTCAACTGGTCAACCCTTGGTCAAAGTCAAAGTCAAAGTCAACCCCTGACTGACTCTACTCGTCGAGTCAACCCGAGGACTCGCCAAGTCCCCATGCACAGAACTTCCCCAATCCGCGAATCAACTCGCCGAGTCACCCCGAGACTCGCCGAGTCCAACAACTCTGAGTCCTTTCACACTCGACTCACCGAGTCATCCCTTGACTCACCGAATCACAGCTCAACCAGAAGAAAGGTTAGGACCTCACGACCAGACTCGTCGAGTCCAAGAACCGACTCGCCGAGTCCAAGGCTATCTGTAACCAACTCGCCGAGTTGTTCTTCCAACTCGTCGAGTTCCTGACCATATTCATCCAACTCGCCGAGTTGTTCTTCCAACTCGTCGAGTTCGAGCCTATCTTCAAGCAACTCGCCGAGTACACCCTTGTGACTCGCCGAGTACCCCTAGATCTGAAACCATACAGAGGCTTTCCAAGCCATGCAGAAGCTCTAAACCATAGATCTACTCTTTTACAAGCCATCCATCACGTAAAGTGGCAAACTTTACGTGGATCCAAAGAGATCTAGGCATTTTACACTCTAGGGCTAGGGTTTGGGACAAAAGAGCTTCACCAAACACTCAAGAATCGGAACTTTATGACATGTAGGACCATCACAAGCTTAGATCTGAAGTAGCATCCTCATATCCAAGCTTCTATCTCAATTTAGATGTCATATCAACCACCACACATGAACCCCATGAAGAAAAAGCTTAAGGAAATGGTTCCTTACCCCTGGAATGAGCCCAACCAACTGTAGATTCCTGATCTCCTAAGCTTTCTGATACGAGCCTCCAAATCTTCAAGCTTAAAGCACCAAAGATCCTTCTCTAAACTCTAATTCACTCAATAATGGGGTCTCCTCATGAATTTAGGGTTTCTGGAACTCAAGGAATGGTAAAGAGGTTGGGGAGAAGATATGATGTTCTTTATATAGGGCTCAACCCTCGAAATTAGGGTTTTCTCCACTCAACACCAACTCGCCGAATCCGCCCATGCTACTCGCCGAGTTGGTCACTTAACACGCGACCAGAGTCGCGACCCTACTCGCCGAGTCCACTCGTGGACTCGCCGAGTTGCCCTCTCACACTAACACTTTTATCCCTTCAACTCTACTTATGATATTCCGGGATGTTTCAATTCTCCCCCACTTAAATTAGGCTTCGTCCTCGAAGCCTGCGGCAACACATCTCCAGGACTACTCTCGCAATGCACCACCTGTCATCAATCAGACCAGGTTCCTCAAAACACAACCACCGAAACCCATACCCTAATTTTTCTTCCCGCGGTGTTTTGATCACGGCCTCAAGCCGGCCACCAGCCTCGCCCTCTGATAACCACAATTATCAACCGGGTACCACTCCATGATACCTCACTCACTCCAAATCACCACAATCACTCGACTCATACAAGCTAGAAATAACCATGAACCACCGAAATTCCCGGCCTGAGTCCAACTTTATCCCCTCCATGCTGACTGGATGACGCATCTTTCAGCCTCAGAGCAACTCCCATGAGTTCTCCACCGCAGTCTCATACCCATGCTGAACTGGCTCTAGCATTTTCGGGTTGGGAAAACCCGATACACTGACGACACCTCCAAACATCCCCCCCAGGATGAATTTCTACCGCATACATAAATCCTTGATCAAAATCAAACTGGAAATCCAAGATTCCATCCCTGCATTCCTTCCGAGCCTTTTGGCTCTACACCCACGGGAATTTCTTCTGTGACCTCAGCGACCATCCCACCCGGATGTGATTCCATACCACAGCCACAGACACACTGCTCATCAACCATGATTAGAACACCCCAATCATAACTCTGCACTACTGCTTTCACTTCCGTGAACTTATACTCCCTCTCGGAGCTACATTCCTTTCCCTTCCCTTATCAAGGAAATCCACTTGGCTGCCTTGTCACTATGACAAGTGCCACGGTGCTCACCCATTACTACACCATTCTCTTATAGCATAACCGCTATCCCATGAATCACACATGCTCTGAATCCACTCGCAAGGACTCTCAAGTCCATGCTCTACCTTCCACTCACCACGATCAATACCCGGGGCCAGACCTTCTGACGCTAACACGTCGCGACATACTCAATCCATATCCTCGCACCGATTTATCAACACATGCAGAGTCTTCAGCATGACTGGACCGCCTTTCCAGGCCTTCAGCCCATCTGGACCACTCTCGGAACCTTCAGCAGGTCTGGACCGCCCTCCAGGGCCTTCAGCCTGTCTGGACCGTTCTCCGAGCCTTCGGCCTGACTGGTACGCCCACCGGCCTTCAGTCTATCCGGACCGCTCAACCAGCATCCAACATCCCGAATTATCCCTCCAGGAAAACTCTCCCATGCATACTGTTCTAGCCCTCTAGGGGTTCCGAACTCTATCTCCACCCTACATACTCAATCCCGGCCCGATCCCAGGCCTTCCACGATCAATCACCCTTGGTTTGTATCCCGCCCTGCATGCCTGCCACTTACTCATACCAGCCTACACTCTTGGCTGACAGAACCACTGTTGAATCCCAAGCAGCTAAACTACCTCTCATGCACATCGATCTTCCGGAGAATTTTCCAATTCTCCCCCACTTAGAGCACTGACTATCAACCACCGGTCGCCATCACCGACCTCCCTTATCAACCCTACCCAACACAATCCCTTACACGCGATCTGGTTCCCACTAGAACGAGTAACCTTCACAAAATCACCTATCAACACAGATCATCTCGGCTCGAAAGAAACCCGACCTTCAGCAACCACTCCCCAGACTGCAGATGATACCCGACATTCGGACCAAAAGCCAAATTCCCACTGATAACCCTCATGAAAGATAACCAACAAAATTCCCAACACCAAACCCTTAACCATACCATAACCCTCAAGGAACAACGAATACAATACCAGAGACCACACAACGAGACTAGCAGATATACAATACTCCAAAATAATCACAAAACTACCAGACATCAAGAAAGAAACATACCCGCAGCTACATCCGGCAATGTCCTGACCTCCTCTGTTGTAAGCTGAAAAGCACGACCCTGAGCCCTTGGGGGCTCCGCTCCACCCTGACCTCCACCCGTAATCCTCAAAGTGGTCGGTGCTGGAGCCTACACCGGTCCTGCAGCAACCTGTGGACAGTTGGCCCTCAAGTGTCCAACCTGATGACAATGATAACAAATCCTCAAATCCCGACCCGGGGCTATCTGCCGACAATCCCTCGCATAGTGCCCCTCCTTTCCGCACTTGCGGCATGCACCACCGGACCTGCAAACTCCGGTGTGAACCTTCCCACACTTCCCACAAGTGTGGCTGCTCTGATCTCCCAATCTAGAATCAACGGTCTTGGACCGTTTCGGCGCCGGCTGCGACTGCACCGGAGCCTGCCTCTGCTCTCGCAGCTGCAACTCAATCTCCAACTCACGCCGCCTGGCGGCCTCCTGCAACTCTAACAAGGTCTCGCACCTCTGCGTAGACACAAACTGCCTGATATCCCTCTTGAGCATACTCAGATATCGGGACATCTGAGCCTGCTCTGAAGCGAACTCAGGGCAAAACATTGCCCTCTCAGTGAACATCCTGGTGATCTCCGTCACCGACTCCGAATCCTGCTTCAGCTCCAGGAACTCCTGAGCCAATCTCTCCATCTCAACCCGCGGAACATAACGAGTGCTGAACATCTCCCGGAACTAATCCCATGAAACCGCAGCTCTCTGCGCATCCGAATACGACCCCGTGGTCAATCTCCACCAATCCTTCGCCCCGAGCCTCAACAGGTTCATATCACACCTCACCCTCTGATCAGCAGGGCATGAACACGTGAAGAAACACCCCTCCACGTCCGATAACCATCTCATAGCAACAATCGGGTCCTGAACCCCATCGAAGGTAGGAGGCTTCGTATTATCGAAGTCCCGATACTGAAAACCCCGACCAGCTCCTCCCCCTACCGCTGCTACAGCCGCGGCAGCCGTCTCTGTGAGAGTCGCATGGCGCTCATCAAAATACTCAACCATAGCGGTCTTGATCGACCCAAACAGTTCCGGTAACTCAGCCCGAAACAACGCAACAACCTCATCATGTAGGATCTCACGAATCCTAGCATCCAACTCGCATGTGCTCATCTGACCAATAACCTCGGGCGGTACTGATCCGCCCTGACCTCCCTCTCCTGCTCCCGATCCTGACCCGGATCCGCTCCCAGCATGCCTCGAAACCTCCATACTGAAAACATCGCAAGATATCAGATACTTCCCATAAACCCGGGAACCAACTCCCAACCCATCCCTAGAGGTCATGGTTTCTTTGATACGCGTATGGGTCCTGTGCTTTCAGTAGTACGGGCCCATACTACCTTCCACACCTACCCATATTTATATCAATTATACCACAACACACTAGTGAAGAACATACATAACAAGCACTCAACTCCCACTCCTAGAGGAACACTGGAAATCTCCCACAAAGGAAACCCTAGGCTAACAGGCATCATAAATCAGGCAACATTAACATGAAATCCTGAAGATCCCTAGCCTAGTACTAGCATGCTGTTCTATCAAAGCTCAAAACAAATATCATGTATGGTATTTTGGGGTTACTTACTGGCTCCGGCTGATCATACCCCCGCGTCCTCCTTTACTCATTTTGAAAATCATTTTAAATTCTCTTTTGAAAACTCTCCCTGATTTGAGACTGAATTCACACGAATGTTCCTCCAATTCACTCAAACCAAGGCTCTGATACCAACTTGTAACGTCCATAAAATTTCAACCAATTTAAATTTTTCAAAAACAACCCGATTTCATAAAATTATTACAAAAAGGTTTTCAATACAATTATTTCAGAGTCTTCCCAGAACCACATCATAAAACATAAACATGAGGAGCGGTACGATCACGCCTTTGCCTTGCCACGGTCTCCTAAGAACCTGAAAAACATTAAACCACAACTGTAAGCACGAAAGCTTAGTGAGATATCCCCAAAATACCAACCATATATACCATACACGCATAACATGCCATATCATAACAGAACACAGAACAGCCATGCACTTCGGGTCTACTGTGTGACTGGTCCGCCGCACCGGCCAACAGTCCACCTGGTCCACCCTCCTAGTCTAGCCATATACATTGAGTCTACAGTGCGATTGGTCCGCCCGCACCGGGCCTTCAATCCACCTGGTCCACTCTCTGAGTCTACAGTATGACTGGTCCGCCCGCACCGGACCTTCAGTCGGTCTGGTCCACTCTCCGAGCCTCGGCACGTCTGGTCCGCCCTCTTGGGGCCTACAGCCTATCCGGACCGCTCGCTGGGCCTTCGGGAAAACTGGTCCGCCCTGGGTATGTTGGCCTACAACACAAAACAGGTCCCGCCTCAACCCAGCCCCAGTCCAACAACCATGTGCACATAAACATTCAATCATATAACATATCACATCCAATCAAACCGATCTAACAGATCACATAGCATAACATCATCCTAACCAGGATACTGATCTAACCGGTTACTAGCATATACCATCCTAACTACTAGGATGCAACATAGCAAAGCAATAACATAACAACGACACCCGGATCACAATCCGATAAAGGGTCGGCCTTGGTGCCGTAGACCCTGTCGATATAGTGAGGATAACTCACCTCGCAACTGGCGACTGAACAGATAAACCCAAGCTGCCCCGACCACTGATACGATCTCCACCACTGGCCAACCACCAAAACACTGAACTCAAAACAATATCCAACAATTACCAAAATGCCTCTGGAAGTCAACTGGTCAACCCTTGGTCAAAGTCAAAGTCAAAGTCAACCCTTGACTGACTCTACTCGCCGAGTCAACCCGATGACTCGCCGAGTCCCCATGCATAAAACTTCCCCAATCCGCGACTCAACTCGCCGAGTCACCCCGAGACTCGCCGAGTCCAACAACTTTGAGTCCTTTCACACTCGACTCACCGAGTCATCCCTTGACTCACCGAATCACAGCTCAACCAGAAGAAAGGTTAGGACCTCACGACCAGACTCGCCGAGTCTAAGAACCGACTCGCCGAGTCCAAGGCTATCTGTAACCAACTCGCCGAGTTGTTCTTCCAACTCGCCGAGTTCCTGACCATATTCATCCAACTCACCGAGTTGTTCTTCCAACTCGTCGAGTTCCAGCCTATCTTCAAGTAACTCGCCGAGTACACCCTTGTGACTCGCCGAGTACCCCTAGATCTGAAACCATACAGAGGCTTTCCAAGCCATGCAGAAGCTCTAAACCATAGATCTACTCTTTTACAAGCCATCCATCATGTAAAGTGGCAAACTTTACGTGGATCCAAAGCGATCTAGGCATTTTACACTCTAGGGCTAGGGTTTGGGACAAAAGGGCTTCACCAAACACTCAAGAATCGGGACTTTATGACATGTAGGACCATCACAAGCTTAGATCTGAAGTAGCATCCTCAGATCCAAGCTTCTATCTCAATTTAGATGTCATATCAACCACCACACATGAACCCCATGAAGAAAAAGCTTAAGGAAATGGTTCCTTACCCCTGGAATGAGCCCAACCAACTGTAGATTCCTGATCTCCCAAGCTTTCTGATACAAGCCTCCAAATCTTCAAGCTTAAAGCACCAAAGATCCTTTTCTAAACTCTAATTCACTCAATAATGGGGTCTCCTCATGAATTTAGGGTTTCTGGAACTCAAGGAATGGTAAAGAGGCTGGGGAGAAGATATGATGTTCTTTATATAGGGCTCAACCCTCGAAATTAGGGTTTTCTCCACTCAGCACCAACTCGCCGAGTTCGCCCATGCTACTCGGCGAGTTGGTCACTTAACACGCGACCAGAGTCGCGACCCTACTCGCCGAGTCCACTCGTGGACTCGCCGAGTTGCCCTCTCACACTAACACTTTTAGCCCTTCAACTCTACTTCTGATATTCCGGGATGTTACACTCCACGAACCATGCAACATCCCTCTTCATACAGGGCCACCAATACTCCCTCTTCAGGTCTAAATACATCTTAGTGGCCCCGGGATGGATCGAGAACTTCGATCGATGTGCCTCTTCCATCAAAATGGTATGCGTTCCGCCCACAAACGACACCCAAATCCGACTCTGAAATGTCATAAGCCCGCGGCTATCAGTAACGAACTCCGATACCTGCCCGATAACTCGCTCTCTCTTCTGATTTTCTGGTCTCACGGCCTCAGCCTGGGCTCCTCGAATGGTGTCCAACACCGGAGTCATCACTGTCAATCTCATACAAACGTCTCGCATCGGAACACTCTCCGCCCTACGACTCAGGGCATCGGCTACCACGTTAGCCTTACCCGGGTGATACCGGATCTCGCAATCATAATCCTTTACCACATCCAGCCATCTCCTCTGTCACATATTCAGGTTGGGCTGATCCATCAAGTACTTCAGGCTCTTGTGATCCGTGTATATGGTACACCGGACCCTATACAGGTAGTGACGCCAGATCTTGAGGGCGAACACCACTGCCCCCAACTCTAAATCATGGGTAGGATACCTCGCCTCATGAGGCTTCAGCTGCCTCGATGCATATGCTATCACATGCCCTCTCTGCATAAGCACTGCTCCCAACCCTGATATCGACGCGTCACAACATACCACAAAATCCTCCATTCCCTCCGGAAGGGCTAACACCGGGGCTTCGCATAATCTTTGGCGAAGTGTCTTGAAGGAGGCCTGCTGCTCTGGACCCCAAGCAAAAGCTACACCCTTCCGGGTCAACTTAGTGAGTGGCATGGCGATCTTGGAGAAATCCCTGATGAATCTCCGATAATAGCCCGCCAGCCCTAGGAAACTCCTGATCTCTGTTGGTGACCTCGGCACCTCCCAACTCATCACTGCCTCAATCTTGGCCGGGTCGACCAATATCCCTTTATGGTTAACGAGATGCCCCAGGAACTGGACTTCTCGTAACCAGAAATCACACTTGGAGAATTTGGCATAAAGCCTCTCCGATCTCAAAACCCCAAGGATCTCCCTCAAATGCTCCTCATGCTGCTCTCTAGATCTCGAATACACCAAAATGTCGTCGATGAAAACGATCACCGAGTGATCCAACATCGATCTGCACACCCTGTTCATGAGGTCCATGAACATTGTTGGTGCGTTGGTGAGCCCAAAAGGCATCACCACGAACTCGTAATGCCCGTAACGAGTCATGAACGCTGTCTTCTGGATATCCTCATCTCGCACCCTCACCTGATGATATCCAGACCTCAAATCGATCTTGGAAAACCAAGATGCTCCCTGCAACTGATCGAACAAATCGTCAATCCTCGGCAACGGGTAACGGTTCTTGACCGTCAACTTGTTCAACTCCCGGTAATCAATGCACATCCGGTGTGAACCATCCTTTTTCTTGACGAAAAGGATAGGCGCTCCCCACGGCGAACTGCTCGGCCGAATAAATCCCTTCCCCAGCAGCTCCTGAAGCTGCGAGGACAACTCCTGCATCTCTGGAGGCGCAAGGCGATAGGGCGCCTTGGCGATAGACGCAGCCCCCGGGACCAAATCAATACTGAACTCTACCTACCTCTCGGGAGGCACACCCGGCAACTCCTCCAGGAATACATCCGGGAACTCACACACTATCAGAACCTCTTCCACTGACCTCGGTCTCTCTGATTCAACCCTCGCGTCCATCACATACGCTATAAGTCCCTTACATCCCAGCTGAAGACTCTGCCTCGCCCTGGCGGCTGAACAAAATGCTGAACCGGAACGTGTACCCTCGCCGTACACCGTAAGAACTCCCTCACTAGGGTCTCGCATGGTCACCAGCTATCGCTCGCAGTCGATGATCTCTCCAAATCGGCTCAACCAGTCCATGCCTACGATAACACAGACATCTCCCATCGCAATGGGGACTAAATCGATCAGAAACCCTACCCCGAAAATCTCGAGTACACAACTTCGAATCACCTCGGTGGCATATACTGCTCTCTCATCCGCTATGGAAACTCTCAGAGGTCGACTCAACGCCTCTCGACTAATACTGATGTGCCGGCTAAAAGCCAACGATAAAAAAGATCGACTCGCACCCGAGTCAAATAACACTAGAGCAGGCACAGAATTCACAAGGAAAGTACCTACGCATAACATAATATAAGCACAATATCTCAATATACAAAAGAATACATGAAAGAATTGATGGGTTTTAGCCATAAGAACATCCTATGTGCTCATACAAACCCTAATGCTTGGATCTAGGTTTCTCTATTGTACATGCAATTCATCCAAGACTTTAAACCCTAGATCTAGCATACAATTAATAAAATTAACTTATGAATGGGGTTTAGATCTTACCTTGATTGTTATGTAGCAATAACAATCTCAAATCCTCCTTGTAATGACTTTAGAAAGCTTAGAGTCACAAATGTCACTTCTCTAATGGTTCACAAACACCAAGAGCAAGAGGATGAAGAACAAGGAGAGAGGAGGCTGCCCAAAACGTGTGAAAACCCTAGTGGAACTCTTCACCACGTTTATGGGGCTTAAGGGTGCTATATATACATGTAGGCTATTAGGGTTTTAAACTAGGAAACCCTAATCTGACTGCTTAAGCCCTAAGCAGCCCATGGATTCCTTTGGTATATCCCTTGGACGATTTCTAATGGGCTTCCCCATAGAATTCGTCCAACTTATATATTATTAAGTAATCCATAGCCCAAATGCAATTATCTTATAATTACAGTTCCAGTCCCTTAAGTTTAATTAATCTCTTTTAGCCATAAAATTAATTATCAATTAATTCTTGACCAATATTAATTTAACAATATGATTTCTCCTTTAATATATTATTCTCATAATATATTAATAAATCATAATTAATCCTCTCTCTCCATAATTCATCCTATCAAGTTGCTTTGGTGAAGGCAACCCAAAAGGACCATGCACCATCGGGTCAAGTACATACCAAAATAGTTATGGACTTAGACACTAATCCAACAGTCTCCCACTTGGATAAGTCTAACAACTATTCTGCGTATGACTTCAGATCCTGATCTGCAATCGTAGCTTTCAAAAGCCGCTGTCAACTCTGATCTTATCAGATACGCGTGTCCTTTAGATAAGGGATCATATATTCCTCCATTCTAGATATCGTATAGATATAAGACATGAATTCTAATCATTCTCTCTATACTTTTTCCCGACTTCCGATTTATGACGACTGACAACAGGCTACAATTGATCACATCAAATTAGTCCTGGCTTGGCCAAGCGCTTAGGTGCCATCACTAAATCATCGAGGGGCCCAAAGATATCGCTTTTATCCTACTTTGGATAAAAGGAACGGATAAACTTTGACTCAATGCTCGCTTGCACTCACTTACCTAATTACACACAACAATATGTTTTATAACACCAAGTTACTGGTGCATTTACATATTATCAATGTGCAACCGACTCGCAAGATACAACTCACACATCTCGGTTTTAAGAATATAAGATGTTATCGTCTCACCAATCATTCGTGATATAATTCATGAAGTGATCCAAGTGAGCGTGGGTTTATTCCAATGCTCAAATCATATTCATAATCACTCATGAACGTTGCAGCAAACATTTGCTTATGTCTAATACTCTTTAGACAATCCACACGCCAATTCACGACAGTCTTCATTCATATCTACTTCCAACATATGAACGACTGTGGCCCGTTCGAATAATTTGACTGTTCTGAACCAATTAAATTATTCAGGAAGTCAAAACATGCAAAGTGAAACACAAGAATAATACTAATCCCATATGGCCTCAAACCTTTGAGTATAAATTAAACACCTTTTATTTATCACCATATCGATTACTCATTATTTGTTGTTTCGGGTAATCAACTTTTTACTTGAATTATTACAACACTTGTCCCATGCTCTTAGCATGCACACAATGTTTACCTATGGTTCTTACTTTGTGAAATAGATCAAATGAACACATTTCCAATCATACTCATTTCACAACTCCCAATCCTTTTCACAAGTGAAAGAATATCAAATTCTTGCCACTTATAGAATATGCTAGATTCAAACATTTTATGCAATGATCCTTTCATAATGTCATAGCACAAAAGTCACAATGACTATTGCCAATGAAATTACAAAGTCCTCTATTTGATATTGTTACAATACAATTCCATATACATGATGTCTCTCACTCAAAGTACATTCCTTTGAACATCCTTTTGCATAAAATTTTCTAATCTAGACATAGACTCTCAATATCCAACTCCCAATATGGAACCATTTCCATATTTGCCATATGACAACTCATTCTTAATAGAATCTTTTCTATTCATAATAATGTCGATATGGTCCATCCAATACTATACTTCCAACTACTCAAAAGCGACCAATCCTCAGCGAGCTTTGGATTGTCCTTTGATAGTTGTTTAATTATCTTAGTCAAAACCGATTCTTGTCCTTTTTCCCTCTAAATGCGCTGGACATTTGGAAAATTTTAGAATGGTTAAATATTATAGCACTTGCAATCGTTCCTATACCCGAGGCGTGTGGGACATGATGCATAATGTCTTACATAAAGATTTGATACTTTATCAATCTTTTGCCATAATATTTTATGTGTCACATTCTCACAATTCGAACTATGAAGAGGGATGCCATGATCATAATCGAAATTTGAGAACGCACTATGTATCCTTGACTAAATTTATTAACATTTCACAACCTAAGCCTTTAGATTTGAAATGAAGCATAATATTCTCTCCCTTAATTATAGTATAAAAACTTTTCAATCCTTACGACTTTGCAAAGTATAACTCTTGTTTTCTATAATTAATATTGCTAACTTGCAATACTTGCCTTAATAATCATACAAGCACAACATTTATGCTCCCACTATCATGATGATTATTATATAAGCATAACTCTTATGCTCCCACTAGCTTTGACATGTATTCAGAAACCAGCTTAACTTCCAGAAAAATAATACCTATTGAATTTCTTAAGTTCATATTTCTAATACCTAATGCTTTGATAATCCTTTATCTAAGCTTATACACCTTTGCCTTAGATAGCTCATATGTGTGTCTAAACAATTAAGACTAATTGCCAAATCTCACAATTCGAATCATGGAAAGGGATACCGTAACCATAATCGAATTCGAGAATCTAATTTTCACAATCACTATCTTCTTAAACTCTTTCTTGGTGAAAGCATCTCCTCACAGTCATCTTTATGAAGGAGGGAATCTTATGAAACTTAGATTTTAATGGTGTATGTGTTCCTATCCATGTGAATTTGTCAAAACCAAGGTTTGCGACAAATCCAAACTCGTATGGACCGAACTTTCTCAATCTTGATTTCTTGCCTTATGGTAACACCAGTGCCCACCATGTCTTCCAAGTAGTTAAACAGCTCACCCTTTCCATTGATCAAGGTGCTTGCCTTTTATGCGTTCAAATGAGAACTCATAGAACTCACATGCATAATTAACTCAATTGGAACGGTCACAGAAACAAGATAGTGTCAACACGATAGGTCGTACACCTTGACTCGTGTGCTAGTGATGATCGATAAGGTTTATTCTTGATTAGTTCTTGAAACTTTTCGAGACCATTAAGACTCCCACTGACTCCTTGACATATAAGATTCTCTTGTCAATAAACATTTCTTGACAAACAAATATTCAAGAGTTAGTGTAGCTTTTATCAAGACAAAACACATCATAAAATTGGTCCTAGTTGGTCTTTGTCTTATCGAAGACATCACAACTTTCCAATTTCAAATGTGCAAGAATAAGAAAACCTTTTTCCAAATTCTACATTTGATGAATGTTATAAACCTTCTTAAGACTTGTCACTCAATGTCACAATCTTAACTATAAGACTTGTTTTGGAACGAAGTATGATTGACTTCTTGATTTAACCATTTCTTCAATTCTTGATTCCTCTTCTCAGACATACAATTGTACTAAGACTCACTTAGAGGATTAATTGAGATATAGTTCTTAATCATTAAGACCTATCATAAAACATAATAAAAGGTACTCTCCCTTCTTCTTAGAATAGAGAAACTTTTATCTTTCTGCCTATTTGATTCTTCTTATTTGTTCTGCTATTGATTTAAACTCTTTCAATCAATTCAGAATTACACTTAATCTTATAAGTATAATCATATTTACTAAACCTTTAGTAAATCATGACGAATATCTTTGTTACTCTTATGGTGGACTTGATCAACACACAACTTTGTGTACTCGATCTCCTAGTCCTTCACTTGACACTTTGTCAACGAATTAGTCTAATTTCCAAATATGAAATTTCTCATTTATCGTGCAACCAAGTTGCATGATTCCAAGTTTCTGTCCAATTGAAATTTGGGCGATGAGAAACTCTCCCTATTTGGTAAATTCTCGACATTTCCACAAACAACATAATTAAGAATCAAATGCATTATTGCTAATATTAGAAACCTTCAAACATCAATTTTCATGCATGCCATTGCAAGGATAAATAAATCAAAATTTATTTTATTGCGGAAAAATTTGTCCTTACAATGCAATTCATTGAAAAACTATGCTTATACATATTTCTTGGCAATCTTATTCTAACTCTAAGTAGTAGCTCAAGAATCTAATCTTCAAGTAATCTGATCTAAATCCATTTCTTAACGATTAGATTCCACTCACTTCTTCCCTTAAGCTTCCTCTCTTTTCTTCGATCCTACCAAACATCAAATATAATCTTATCACATTATGTATTAAGAATCTAGAATAGGAGCTTAAAAGAGTTAGTTAATGGATTTTACCTGAAGTAGAGCCATACATTTTGACTCTCCTATCTCTTAGATCTCTTAGGTAAATAGGGCAGCTTCGTCTCCAATGCCCCTTCTCTTGGCAATAAAAGCAAATTGACTCTTTTGGAATAGCACATGGAACTACTTCAGACTTCGCCTTTCTCTTGTGATCAAACTCTTCGGTCATGGCATGTCTTTCGTTGCCATTGCCTATATCCATAGAGGTCTGGAAGGCAGATTCACCAATCAACTTTGCTTTTCCATTACGCCAAACCATTGCTGATTCAACAACAATAAGCATGTAGGTGAGATCTATAAGGGTCACGTCGTGGTTCATCATACAGTACTCTCTTATGAACTCACTATACGAGTTAGGAAGTGACTGAAGAACCCAGTCAACAGCCAGCTCCACACCGACAACGAATCCCAACATTCTTAACCTATCAATGTGTGACTTCATCTCTAGGACGTGTGCACACACCGACTTTCCTTCTTCATGTTTACTTGCCAAAAGGGCTTGAGTGAGCTTGAACTTTTCAAGTCTTCGAACTTGTGGGTTAGGGAGAATAATTGGAGGAGGTGGAGGAAGTGAAGCATGATCTCTTGTTCCTCGATCGAATCATGGAATATCATCTTCATGTGGAAAGCTTGTTCCACGGGATTTGGGAAGACCATAGTTGTCGTACATTGACATCTACAAAACGGGAGAAAATAAATTCAAGTTAGTTGATTGATTGAGTCCTTAATAAATCACCCAAATGAGATACTAAGGCTAGGACCCAACACAATACGCTACAACCTAGAAAAGGGATGCCGTAATCTAGTTGCAGAATATTTGAAGGTAGGTAAATGACGATTTACCAATTTCCACCATGAAAAACGAAAAAGAAATTTAAGTTTTAAATCTATGAATACTCCTAGATCCATTGAGATTCATTGAACTTTTCAATGGCATGTTTAAATCTCGATATGCCCCTCTAGTTTGTGACTGTGATACCGAGGATCACAAAGCGGGTGTGAATAACCATGCAAACTTACATGGTGCCCCCACATGTTACAGTCACCTATTCAATGTGCCGGTTAACCACACACGCTCCACCGAACTATGACAAACATTGAGTCACCCTTTGCTACCTTTGCTTAGAACCATTTAGTGTGTCGGTTAACCACACATGCTCCATTAACGTCTTTGCAAGGGTACAAAGTGTAATTTCATGGAATTGCATCAATTCACTTTTGCCTAAAGTAACTAAGATTGGGAATTTGTAAAAAATTTAGTTACTTTTGTACTTCATTATACTTATAATGGAAGGTTTATGTCCTATCCTACCCATTCGGCTAACGACCCTCCACTAGTCAAGAGTGCGGTGGGTAAGAGTGGATACCCATTCAATCGCCATTTTATAGGCAATTTCCTTAAACACCCCTTATAGACCAGCTTCGTGAATGAGGCCTACTAAAGGTAAGACTGACTTTTACTCATACATATATATAATGTTAGACTTTTAATGTTATATATAGTATAGGGTGTATTTTACACTTTTAAAATACTAGGTGGTCAAATTTAACAATTATACTTTTAATTCGATTAAATCGTGAACCAAATATTTATGGATTTATTAAACCTCTTTTAATTATACACTTTAATTAATTAATAAAACCATAAGGGTGTGATTTGAACTTTTCAAAACAATATTAGGGTTTTAGAATTTAACATTTCTAAATTAAACTTTTAATCAACTTTTAAATTCTAAAAACTTGAGGGCAAGTTTTGAAACATTTCAAAACATTAGGGTTTCAACTATTTAAACTTCAAAACCAAAATTTTAAGGTCAAATTTAAACTATAAAACCTAAAGGGGAAAAATTGAAACTTTTTCTCAAGATAATTCAAATCTAAATTACAAATAATCAAACTTTATCTAATAAAACAAATGATTATCTAAATTTTGACAATTATCTTCTATTTTGGTAAAGATAATCACCAAATATTGATAAAATTCGGATTTTATAACAAAAACACGTTTATGGTAATTATCCAAAGCCAAAATAGGAAGAAAATCGCGAATATGAGCTGTCAGACGCTTTGACTCGTCAAGTCTAGACCTGGACTCGTCGAGTACAGCTGACTCGGCGAGTTCACCAAGTGACTCGGCGAGTCAAACACTCAGAAGCAAAAAATTTCGATTTTTAGTGATGATTTCGATCAAATATGCATCAATACAATAGAAACCAATCAAGGCTCTGATACCACTGATGGGTTTTAGCCATAAGAACATCCTATGTGCTCATACAAACCCTAATGCTTGGATCTAGGTTTCTCTATTGTACATGCAATTCATCCAAGACTTTAAACCCTAGGTCTAGCATACAATTAATCAAATTAACTTATGAATGGGGTTTAGATCTTACCTTGATTATTATGTAGCAATAACAATCTCAAATCCTCCTTGTAATGACTTTAGAAAGCTTAGAGTCACAAATGTCACTCCTCTAATGGTTCACAAACACCAAGAGCAAGAGGATGAAGAAGAAGGAGAGAGGAGGCTGCCCAAAACGTGTGAAAACCCTAGAGGAACTCTTCACCACGTTTATGGGGCTTAAG
Organism: Lactuca virosa; assembly: GCF_052849685.1. Classification (NCBI taxonomy): domain Eukaryota; kingdom Viridiplantae; phylum Streptophyta; class Magnoliopsida; order Asterales; family Asteraceae; genus Lactuca; species Lactuca virosa. The sequence goes on from NC_136426.1 coordinate 201,057,780, forward strand.
GGTGCTATATATACATGTAGGCTATTAGGGTTTTAAACTAGAAAACCTTAATCTGACTGCTTAAGCCCTAAGCAGCCCATGGATTCCTTTGGTATATCCCTTGGACGATTTCTAATGGGCTTCCCCATAGAATTCGTCCAACTTATATATTATTAAGTAATCCATAGCCCAAATGCAATTATCTTATAATTACAGTTCCAATCCCTTAAGTTTAATTAATCTCTTTTAGCCACAAAATTAATTATCAATTAATTCTTGACCAATATTAATTAAACAATATGATTTCTCCTTTAATATATTATTCTCATAATATATTAGTAAATCATAATTAATCCTCTCTCTCCATAATTCATCCTATCAAGTTGCTTTGGTGAAGGCAACTCAAAAGGACCATGCACCATCGGGTCAAGTACATACCAAAATAGTTATGGACTTAGACACTAATCCAACAAGAATACATAGCGGCCACGACATCGGGTGCTGCGCGGACCTTCTCCGCAGTCAACTGGAAGGCTCTCCCTCGTGCCTTCGGTGCCTCGACCTTCGCAGGCCGAACATCCGTAGCTCTCACCGCAGCAGGGGCAGATCCCGGAGATGCTCCCTGTGCTGACCCTCGCAACTGTGGACACTCTGCCTTCCGGTGTCCGGTCTGGTTGCAGTGAAAACAAACTGAAAATCCCTTGGGGCATTCTTTGGCCATATGCCCCTCCTTGCCACATTTGTAGCAAGACCCCGCTCTGCATATCCCATCGTGGCTCTTGCCGCACTTGCCACAAGTGCGGCCCTTATGGTTCCCAGATCTCGAATCGGCGGGTTTGGCCCGCTTGGCTGCCGGCTGAGACTGAGCCGGCCGCCGATCCTTTCCCTGAAACTCAGCCTCCTCCCTAGCTTGGGTCTCCAACTCTATTTCCCTCTTCCGGGCATTTGCCTGAAGCTCAGCAAATTTCCGGTACGATGAGTTCGCCACGAACTCTCGTATATCCCTCCTTAACACACTCAAATACCGGCTCATACGTGCCTGCTCGGAGGACACGTGCTCTGGGCAGAACATCGCCCTCTCATGAAACTTCCGAGTAATCGCTGTAACCGACTCAGTACCCTGCTTGAGGGTCAGAAACTCCTGTGCCAATCGCTCCCTCTCCACCTGGGGAACGTACTCATATCGGAACATAGCAGTGAACCTCTCCCAGGTTACTTCAGCAAGCTCATCAGGCGTGTAGTGTGCCGTCACAAACTTCCACCAGTCCTTCGCTCCCAAGCGAAGCTGGTTCAGTGCGAACTGAACTCTCAAATGCTCAGGGGATGAGCAAGTAAAGAAATACCCTTCAATGTCTGATATCCACCTCATCGCTTCAATCGAGTCCTGGGTCCCATCGAACTCTGGTGGTTTCGTGTTGCTGAATTCCCGGAACAGTAATGTATCACCACCCTGCAGCCTCGTCGCAGCTATAGCTGTAATGGCCGCAGCAACAGCAGCCTGATAAAGAGCAGCGTATCTCTCGTCAAATGTCTCAATCAGAGTGGTCTTGATAGACCCGAACATCTCTGGTATCTCTGCCCTGATGGCCGCAGCCACCTCCTCCTGAATGATCCTACGGATCTCAGCCTCGCTCGTACTGCTGCCCTTTGGTGTGTGGCGTGTCCCAACCATGGTCTCCCTCTGAAATACAACATAAGAATATTAGGGACCCCCTCGAGTATAATCACACTCGATAACTCCACCCTACTTGTTCCTTAGTGCCCTAAGGATTCTTACTTGGACTGCGCACCAACCCGGTATCTTCAGTAGTACGGGCCCAATACTACCGTCCATACCGCATCAACACTCATCCCAAGTCCTCCTCCTTGAACCCCAAATCCCAAGTACTCTTCTCTCTCTATCATGTGCTACTCACTAGCAAAACTCTCATAAGCACCTCGCTGCTATCTAAACACTCTTAAGTATTTCTAGCAACAAAACCCCTAGACTAAGGCATCATATATCAGGCCACTCTAGTCCTAATAAGAATACCTAGTCTACTCTAGCATGCATATCGTAATTCAGCATATAGCATAACATAGCATATCTGATAACACTTATTATGAGGGTATTTTGGGAAATCACCGTTCGGGCGCTGGCTGATCGTACACACGACTCTGCTCTGTTTGTCTCAAAACCCTCTTTTTACTCTTTCTTAACAATTTATTATTAAAATTTTCCTCAAATCCCCAGTTTGAGTTCAGATACGCCCGAAGATGCATCCGAATCCCTCAAACCAAGGCTCTGATACCAACTTGTAACATCGTAAAAATTTGAACAATTTTTCACTAAAAAAAACCATGAAATATCATCTTCATTCATAAATAAAAACATTGTATCAACATTGTATCAGTACAAAACCCCAAGATCAAAATATATAAACTCTAATGTGCGTGTGTACGAATCATGCCAGCGCCTTCCCGCGATCATCACTGGTACCTGAAACACATAACACATAACACTGTAAGCATAAATGCTTAGTGAGTTCCCCAAAATACCACTCCAACACATAATAGCCACTCGAGGCTATAACTCTGTCGACCCTTTGGTCAATGTGTCTCAGTGGGGCCCTCCAGCCCCAACTCTCTGTGGGCCCTCCGACCCTAACTCTATGGACCCGAAGGTCCTTACTCTGTAACTCTAAATCATGCATATCACATATCACAATAAATCACAACACATAAATAACATGCAAATACACTGGCATATCACTCTAAAATACTCTGTCACATAACTCTGTTATCACACTAGGTAAAGTATAGTGAGAAGACTCACATCAGACGTCTCGGTAAAGTAAATACTCTCATAAATATAACTCTCGAGACTAGACTCAACCCTTTATTGGCACCCTCAGAAGGGTAAAAGACTATTTTACCCCTCTCTTGACTCAAAGACTCCATTGTTGACCAAACCCTAAAAGTCAACAAAAGTCAACGGTCAACCTTTGACCCAACTCGTCGAGTGCACTTTGGCGACTCGGCGAGTACACACATGTCCACTAACTTTTTGCCCCGCTTGGTACGTCGAGTCCCTCCTTATGCTCGACGAGTCACACCTGGCATGAATCGCGGGTCCACCCCGACTCAACTCGCCGAGTCTCAAGAACAACTCGGCGAGTACCGCCTCAAACTCCAGTCCTCTAATCCCCTTCTGACTCACTAAGTTATCCCCCAACTCGGCAAGTCTACTCACTGAGTGATTTACGTGAAACCCTAACCCTACTCGCCGAGTCTCAAGAATAACTCAGCGAGTTCATGCCATGCACAAACTCTATTGACCTCCTGAGGTCAGATCTATGCCCCTAAACCATAGATCTGGCCTTCCCAAGCATGAATGTCACGTAAAGTTGGAATCTTGATGATTATATATCAACAAAATGGCATTAAATGGTGATTTAGCCCCAAAAATGGCAACCTAAGTCCATTAACCCCAAAATGACTCATAAAGCTTCAAGGGTTAAGGTCTCTGGACCTCTTTGAGTCCAGATCCAAGGCACAAACTCGAGAAGGGACCAAATACTCTACATAATCATCTTCCAAAGGGTTTGAAAACCCCAACTCTATGAATAACCACCCAAAACTGGAGAAAGTCCGAAGGAATACCTCAATATGAAGCCCTTGAACTCTGAAATCACTAGATTTGCACTTCCTTCAGCCTTCTCTTGCCTTGATCACCTTCTCCTTCAATTTACACCAACAAAAGATCAACAATGGCCACTCTTTACCTCACAAACGATCTAGGTCTCTCTCTGGGGTATGGTAGCCGCTATTGACGGCCATAAGGGCCTTTAAATAGGTCCCAAACCCTGGAAATTAGGGCTTCATTAAACAGCGTGGACTCGCCGAGTCCATACGTGAACCCGGATGAACATCCACGACCCTACTCTGCGAGTCTTGGCACCAACTCGTCGAGTTCCTCTACAAACTCCAAAATAAATGAATAAAATAATATACCTGGGAATCCGGATGTTACAATTGAGGTATAAACGGAAAAAAAGATTCGGATGAAGTAGACGATGATGTGACAAAAAATGGACCGCCGGCTAAAATCTTGTGGTATCTCCCTATTATACCAAGACTAAAAAGGTTATTTTCAAACGAAAAAGAAGCAAAGTTACTTTGTTGGCATTTAGAAGAACGTGTAACTGACGAGAAACTAAGACATGTTGTGGATTCACCTCAGTGGAGAAATATTGATAAGAAGTATCTTGAATTTGAAAAAGAGATGAGAAACATACGGTTTGGGCTTAGTTCAGACGGAATCAACCCTTTTGGGAACATAAGCAGTCGTCATAGTACGTAGCCGGTTCTTTTATTCATTTACAATCTTCCACCGTGGTTATGCATGAAACGGAAATACATTATGATGTCGTTGTTGATTCAGGGGCAGAGACAACCTGGTAACGATATTGATGTGTATTTGTCTCCTTTGATTGATGACTTAAAAACTCTTTGGAGTTCGGGTGTAGATGATGTATATGAGGCTTATAAGAAACAACATTTTCAATTGCGGGCCATGATTTTTTTGTACTATAAGTGATTTTCCAGTATACGGTAACTTGTCAGGATACAAAACAAAGGGTAAGAAAGCTTGTCCAATTTGTGAAGATCAAACAAGCTCGATATGGTTAACAAATTGCAAAAAAATTGTATACATGGGACATCGAAGATTCCATCCGAAGGGTCACCGTTTTAGGAAGAAAACTATTGAGTTTGATGGAAGCATTGAGATTAGAACGATGAGGAAACGATTTGATGCATTTTCACGACTTGCAAATATAAATGTTGTGTTGGGAAAAAGATTTCTTGTTGATAAAAATGCCCTTCGGAAAAAAAAGGCAATTTTTTTTGAATTGCCTTACTGGAGACATTTGGATGTTAGACATTGTCTGGATGTTATGCATATAGAAAAAATGTATTTGAGAGCTTGATATGCTTATTATTAGATATGAAGCATAAAACTAAAGAAGTTAACGTCCGAGAAGACATGACCGAGATGGGGATACGTGAAGATCTTGCCCCCGAACAGAGTGCTAACGGTGTTTATCTCCCACCTGCTTGTTATACTACATCAAAAGAAGAAAAAAAAATCAAGTTTTGTCGATGTTTACATGATATTAAGGTCCCATCAACTTATTCTGCAAACACTAAAAGATTTGTGTCGATGAAAGATTGTAAATTGTTTGGAATGAAGTCTCATGATTGTCATGTTTTGATGACACATATAATTCCTATCGCAATTCGTGGAATTTAACAAGATGATGTTCGACATTCTATCATTAAGCTTTGTTTGTATTTTAACAGCATTCACTCAAAGGTTATTGATGTAGAAGATTTGGATCAATGGGAGAAAGACATTTATGTTACACTTTGTGAACTACAGATTTACTTTCCACCCTCATTTTTTGATATAATGGTTCACCTTATATCTCATATCTTACAAGAAATTAAGGTTTGTGGTCATGTATTCTTAGAGTACGTGTATCCTTTTGAAAGATACATGGGTATCCTAAAAAGTTACGTAAGAAACCGTAATCGGCTAGAGGGCAGTATTGTTGAATGGTATACTTGTGAAGAGGTGACTGAGTTCTGCCAAGGTAATTTATAATATATTACAATTATGATAATTTATAATATATTTTATATAATATTAATATTTTTTATAGGCTATATGAAAGATGTCGAAAGTGTTGGTGTTCCTAAAACTCGTCATTCGGGTCCACTTGAAGGTAAGGGAGGAGTCGGTTTCAAAATAACCATGCCAACTTATGAAGAGTTACAAGTTGCACATTTAGTGGTCCTAAAACATATGAAATGTCTTACTCCTTACGTTGATGAACACATGGACATGTTAAAGTCGAAATACCTGGGTAAGGAACAATTATGGTACATAAACAATCATAACAAAGAGTTTTCGAGGTGGCTGGAAAAGAAGGTAGCAGAAACTAATGTTGATGAAACCGTGAAAAGGTTGGGACATGGGCTAGATTGTAGAGTTAAAACTTATCAAGGGTACGACATTAACAGTTATACGTTTTACACCAAAGATCAAGATGAAAAAAGTACAATGCAGAATAGTGGAGTTACAATGATAGCATCAACAACCGAATTTGACGAACATGATCATGATACTTTGTTAAGAATAGCCAAAGATTCTTATTATGGTGTTATACAAAAAATTTGGGAGTTGAACTATTATGAGTTCGTTATTCCTGTGTTCAAATGTACAATGTACAGGTGTTCAAGTTGATTAAGATGGTTTTACACTTGTCGACCTTACAAATAATGGCTATGTATCTGAGCCATTCATTCTCGCAAAACATGTCACACAGGTTTTCTTTATCAAAGACCCGAGCAAGAAAAAAGAGCACATCGTCTTACAAGGCAAACGACATATTTTTGGTGTTGATAATGTCGTTGACGAAGAAAAATACGACCACTTTGATGATCTACCACCATTTTCGGTTGGTATTGAACCCGGTAATTACGATAATATTGAACGCACAACATTCGTACGATCTAACATCGAAGGGACATATGTTGATTAAGTGCATTAATGTTTTTTTTTCATTTTTGAATATTGTTTTTACATGATTTTTGTATCAAATACTATCTATTGATAATGTAATTACAATATTGTCCTTATCTTTTGATAATTACAATTTTTATATAATTGTTATAAGAAAATATTGAATAAAAAATAAATTTAGCAGGGAAAACATTTACTTAGTGGTGTTTGATCACTTGTGGTGTGCATTTAATGTATTAGGTAACAACCTGTTCTGATAACAAAAATAGACCACAATTAGGTAATCTACTTTTAACGTAAAAACCGCATTAAAAAAAGAACAATATGGCATTAAAAGATCAGGGAAACCGCAATAAAAGATAAACCAACCGCCTCAAAAAATTCAATTACGAAAATCGCATCAAAAAACAAAGTAACCGCCTCAAAAAAAAAACACCAAAAAAGAACCACCAAAACCGCACCAAAAAATGAACCACACCGCACTAAAAAATGAACCAAAAAGCATTAAATAATAGAACCGCCTTAAAAAAACCTCAATAAATACAACTTAAAATCGGAAACTAAAATAGCATCAAAAAATCAAAAAAAAAAGCATCAAAACAAATTGATTGTCAACCATTCGATCCTATTTTTATCTACGGATGAGGATATTCTATAATGGATCACACGGATTGAGTTTTGATTGGTTGTATTTTAGAGAATATAGTCATTTGTTATTTTCTTTTTTAGATAAATTAAATTTTTTAATTTAAAAAGCAACAAGTAATAATTTTTTAAACTTTAAAGTCAATTAATGTACAATTTATTGGTAAAATGAAAAAAAAACTCATTATAGCTAAGTCCTGTTCTTTATAGGGAAAATGACTTGCTAAGGTAATTGATTTTACGATATGTTCACATCTGAGTAACTATCTTTTTTTTTGTACACATCTAGGTAAAAAACTTGTTGGAAGTAAACCATAAGCCCTAACCCCTAAACACTAAACACCAAACCTTGAACCTTAAACCTTACACCCTAACCACTAAACACTAAACCATAAGTACTAAACCCTTAAACCCAAAACCAAAACCCAAAACTCCAACTAAAATCCATAAACAGTAAACCGTAAGGCCTAACCCCTAAACACTAAACACTAAACCTTGAACCTTAAACCTTACACCCTAACCACTAAACACTAAACCATAAGTACTAAACCCTAAACCCAAAACCCTAACACTAAACCCTTAAACCCAAAACCAAAACTCAAAACTCCAACTCAAATCCATAAACAGTAAACTGTAAGGCCTAACCCCTAAACACTAAACACTAAACCTTGAACCTTAAACCTTACACCCTAACCACTAAACCATAAGTACTAAACCCTAAACTCAAAACCCTATCACTAAACCCTTAAACCCAAAATTAAAACCCAAAACTCCAACTCAAATCCATAAACAGTAAACCGTAAGGCCTAACCCCTAAACACTAAACCTTGAAACTTAAACCTTACACCCTAACCACTAAACACTAAACCCTAGACCCAAAACCCTAACACTAAACCCTTAAACCCAAAACTCCAAATCCAATCCATAAACAGTAAACCGTAAGGCCTAACCCCTAAACACTAAACACTAAACCTTGAACCTTAAACCTTACACCCTAACCACTAAACACTAAACCCTAGACCCAAAACCTTAACACTAAACTCTTAAACCCAAAACCCAAAATGAACGGTCTATGTTGTATTTAATGGCTTTCACATTTATAAACAATGAAACCAATATGTCCGAGCTTCCCCAAGGGACGATTAAAGATTTTCAATTTTTGGTAAACAATTATTTTTTTTCACTCTATGAAGATTTTGATTTTTTTAGTTAATAGATCTTACCAAGTATTTTTTTTCATAGGAACAAGAAGAGAAAAGAATGATAGCTGATGGGAGTTATTTTCAAAATAAAGAAGACCCATTAATTAGACTTTTGGGACGCGAGCATAGGGGGCGTTCACGGACAATATCCAATATAATTGGCCATACTCAGGTTTATGGTGGATTGTGTAAGAATGTGGAAAGTAGTCGAAGCATGAGACAATATGTTGACATGATCCCAACATTCCATGAATCTAGTAGTGCGTCTGGTGGACGGTTGACAGAATACCCACCTATTGAGGTAATATATTTATAGTTTCTACATAATATATATATATATATATATATATATATATATATATATATATATATATTTAAGTTATGTTTTTTATATTATATTTACAAAAAATGTTGTATGATTCGCAGGTTAGGACAAAATATGATTTGCTAGTGAATGTGGCTGATACCCAATTGAAAGTAGCTAATAGTATTGCATGGCCAACATCTGAAACGGTCATACATTCACAACCAATAAGTAAAGGTTGTGTGAAAGTACAGGGTGATGAAATTGTCGAAATATATGAGAACTTGCATGTGCATGCCGTCACACGAACGGAAGAAGTTGAGTATGTTAAACATCTTCTGCATACCATCGTTCAGTGGCCGAGATATGCAATAAAGGTATATTTATATTTAAAAATAACTATATATTTTAGTATATGTTTATTTAACTATTACAAAATATTGTAGCTTGTGAACAAGATAACTAGCAAATCAAATAGTGGCACGGTAATGGGTTCGAATCGCGGCTCACCACAGATACATGTTGATGACATCACGACGACTTCAGTTTATCGTCCACAAGTAGTCGACTGTTCACTCTTAATTTTTGTTAATTTAGTTTTATTTTGTTAATATTATAACAATTTGTTTGTTATTTTAGTTTGAGGAAAACCACATCGATTATCAACATGGAATTATTGAACATTTTCAAGGTGGTTTAGTTGATATGGTTAGTCTTAAAAACTTGTTTTATGCTTATTTTTAGATTTATTATGTTTGTTTTTAGATGTTTTATGTTTGTATATAATCATATCTAAGTACTAATGTTTTGTGTTTGTCTCTATATGTTATCTATAAATCCACCACAAGTTGATTTATATGGACCCGGACCCGGACCCGAACCCAATTTTGAATCCGATTTCGAATCTGAATCCGATTCCGAATCCGAAACCGAAACCGAACCTCAATTCCATTCACATGATGAACCTGTGTAACATCCGGATTCCCAGGTATATTATTTATTCATTTAATTTTTGGAGTTTGTGGAGGAACTCGGCGAGTTGGTGCCAAGATTCGCCGAGTAGGGTCGCGGATGTTCATCCTAGTTCACGTCCGGACTCGGCAAGTCTATGGGTGGACTCGGTGAGTCCACGCTGTTTAGTGAATCCCTAATTTCCAGGGTTTGGGACCTATTTAAAGGCCCTTATGGCCGTCTATAGCGGCTACTACACCCCAGAGAGAGTCTTAGATCGTTTGTAAGGCAAGGAGTGGCCATTGTTGATCTTTTGTTGGTGTATATTGAAGAAGAAGGTGATCAAGGCAAGAGAAGGCTAAAGGAAGTGCAAATCTAGTGATTTCAGAGTTCAAGGGCTTCATATTAAGGTATTCTTTCGGGCTTCTCCAGTTTTGAGTGGTTATTTATAGAGTTAGGGTTTTCTCACCCTTTGAAAGATGATTGTGTAGAGTATTTGGTCCCTACTCGAGTTTGTACCTTGGATCTGGACTCAAAGAGGTCCAGAGACCTTAACCCTTGGAGCTTTATGAGTCATTTTGGGGTTATTGGACCTAGGTTGCCATTTTTGGGACTAAATCACCATTTGATGCCTTTTGGTTGATATATAAGCATCAAGATTCAGACTTTACGTGACATTCATGCTTGGGAAGGCCAGATCTATGGATTAGGGGCACAGATCTGACCTCAGGAGGTCAATAGCGTTTATGCATGGCATGAACTCGCCGAGTTGTTCTTGAGACTCGGCGAGTAGAGTTAAGGCTTCACGCAAATCACTCAGTGAGTAGACTTGCCGAGTTAGAGGATAACTCAGTGAGTCAGAAGGGGATTAAAGGATTGGAGATCAAGGCGGTACTCGCCGAGTTGTTCTTGAGACTCGGCGAGTGTAGTCGGGGTGGCCCCGCGATTCATGCCAGGTGTGACTCGTCGAACATAGGGAGGGACTCGACGTGCCAAGCGGGACAAAGAGTTAGTGGACATATGTGTACTCGCTGAGTCGCCGGAGTGCACTCGGCGAGTTGAGTCAAAGTTTGACCGTTGACTTTTGTTGACTTTTAGGGTTTGGTCAACAATGGGGTCCTTGGGTCATGAGGGGGGTAAAATAGCCGTTTACCCTTCTGAGGATGACAATAGAGGGTTGAGTCTAGTCTCGAGAGTTATATTTATGAGAGTATTTACTTTATGTGAATAGGCGGAGGCTAGGCAATATTTCTACCAAGTCAGAGATTTACCGAGACGTCTGAGGTGAGTCTTCTCACTATGCCTTACTCGATGGGGTAATTATGTGTGATCGGAAGGTCTTATGTGTATGATGTATATGTGATGTATGCTATATGTGATATGTTATGTGAGATGAGTATGATGTTGTGGACCGGAAGGTCAAGATGATATGGACTGGAAGGTCAACAAAGTTCTGGGATGGACCGGAAGGTCAAGACACTTGGATCGGAAGATCCTAGGGCCTGGAAAGGCGTATGTGCAATATGTGGTATTTTGGGGAACTCACTAAGCATTTATGCTTACAGTGTTATGTGTTATGTGTTTCAGGTACCAGTGATGATCGCGGGAAGGCGCTAGCATGACTCGTACACACGCACAATGGAGTTTATATATATTGATCTTGGGGTTTTGTACTGATACAATGTGATACAATGTTTTTATTTATAAATGCAAATGATATTTCATGGTTTTTGATGTGTGTAAAACCCAACTAGTTTTAAACCTACTTTTTAATAAGAATAAACACACAAAGGCAGAGGACCTATCAATTGTGGTAAAGCTAAATAAGTAGGGTATCGAACACAGGGAACGGTAAATTAAAACTAAAAACTAATTTTATCTAAATTAATTAATAAGTAGGGGTTTTCTCTAGTTTTACAAGACTAGAAACTTACTAACTATCACTTAATCTAAAAACTAGGAAAGCAAAGAACTAACTAGATTCAATAATGGGAAGGAAATTCTGTTTAGTTCAACTCAATTGATCCTATGGTTGATTTTATGGTAATAGTGCAATGGATTAACTCAATTGTTGGCTACCGACTCAAGTGATTAATTTCGCGTTCACTACACTAACCCTTAGTGAATAAACTAACTCAAACAGTGATCAGTTGTCTAATTTAATTAAATTCACTAGATTAATTATTCGGATTAATTTAGACTTGCAATTGTCAACTAATTTGGTCCTTTAGTTAACTTCTTGTTGATGGTCATCACACAAGCTCACACATGAATTTACTTAATTTTCTTATTAACTCTAGTTTCATGTTCATTAATCCTAGACATATGATAAAGTGGTCACGTAAACATATGAGGTTGGTAATCAAAAGATGTTCATACTATTTAATAACCTTCCTATTAACAGAAAATTAATTATCATTCACACACAAGGTTCTTTAGCAAGCTAAAATAACAAAAATCACCAACATTAAGTTAATCCTACCAATAATCAAACCATAGTATCAATTTTGTATCCCCAAACAGAAGTTTAAGAGTTTTAGCTCATAATTAAGGTAAATAACAACAAACAAACGAATTCTAAGTGTTTAACCATAATGGAAAACAAAAGATTAAGTAGAATGATGAAAATTGCCTTAAATCTCCTTCGTAATTGGATTCTAGGTTGTATCTTCGCTCTCTAGGGTTTTTCTGGCTCTTCAATCACAGCTGATCTCTCCAGAAGGGTTCCAGAATATCCTTCTGTCGATCTGAGGAGTTATCTTTATATACGAACCGACTCGTCGAGTCAGGCTCCAACTCGCCGAGTTCATCTCTTAATCCCCGTATGCGATAAGCCTCTGAGTCTCCGAGTCCTTATCTTCTCGAATATTCGCTCGGACTCGCCGAGTAGTCGACCCTACTCGCCGAGTAGGTGTTGTTTTTAGTGTTTTTCTTCTTTGATCAATTCCCGAGCTTCTGACCGCTTCTCCTGCTTCCTTTTGCTTCTGAGCTTCACTTTTGGACTGAAAACATAATTCAAACACTTTTAAGTATCTTTTGTCCATGAAATGCAATAAATTAGCTAATAAATGATAAAAATCTATACTTATTATGAGGCTAAATATGCAAATATCAAAATACCCCACACTTGACTTTTGCTTGCCCCCAAGCAAAACTGAATTAGAATCACATATGACAACTCCAATTTAACCCAGCCATTATGCCAAGACCGCAACGCATACATTTGTGTCTAAATTTTTTTCCTAAATACCCCCCATTACTCCAAATACTCACAATCCTCATAAACATTCGCCCACTTATCCCGAACAGTGCTCATTTTATGCATCCCTCCGAATCCATCCGCAGAAAACCTCCTTTCCTCAAGGTATTTTTGGTTGAGCAACCCAAGCATACATAATCTAGAATTACAATATATAAATGATACCACTATAAAGTTCTTCGGAATTCATTACTTCTTTGGCATTTGATCTTTATTTCTTTGAATTCACTATCTTCTTGATCTTTGGTATCTTCAAATTTTTTTTAATTTTCAGAATTTTCAATCCTTTGATATTCACTTTGAAAGCTCCAAAATTCTTCAAACTTTTCTTGTAATTCTATCTTTTTTTCCTCTCTCAAAACCCTACATGCTTAAGCAGGGGCGCTCAACTTCAACCTTTATTGGCTAACGATAATAATTTTCCTGGATACATTTCTGGTACACGATGCTAAACATATTGCATCCCTCGGGCTAAGCAAGGTTGTGTTTTTGTCCCATGATTTCACTAGAATAAGGGAGGCCACAAATGCACTATAACGTATATTGGCTCAACTAAACATTTGGGTCTTCATGCAATTATCAACATAATTCTAACATGGAATCCTAATTATTATTTTTACCAAACTTTTCTAAATTAATTCCTAATTCATATTCTTGGTATGCAAAAAAAAATTAAAATTAGCCCAAATTAAGATTCTAGATTTACTAATATGTGACCAACCCCCTACCCCACACTTATTTTATGCAATGCCCTCATTGCATATCATGCAAAAATAAAAATTCAAACTATAGAGAGAATTGGAACAAACTCCCCTAGGGTAGCAGTCGATAGGTTGATAACTCTTCTTTTCAGCTCCTTCTTCGATTGACTTTAGACATGGTATAAATGATACCACTATAAAGTTCTTCGGAATTCATTACTTCTTTGGCATTTGATCTTTATTTCTTTGAATTCACTATCTTCTTGATCTTTGGTATCTTCAAAATTTTTTTAATTTTCAGAATTTTCAATCCTTTGATATTCACTTTGAAAGCTCCAAAATTCTTCAAACTTTTCTTGTAATTCTATCTTTTTTTCCTCTCTCAAAACCCTACATGCTTAAGCAGGGGCGCTCAACTTCAACCTTTATTGGCTAACGATAATAATTTTCCTGGATACATTTCTGGTACACGATGCTAAACATATTGCATCCCTCGGGCTAAGCAAGGTTGTGTTTTTGTCCCATGATTTCACTAGAATAAGGGAGGCCACAAATGCACTATAACGTATATTGGCTCAACTAAACATTTGGGTCTTCATGCAATTATCAACATAATTCTAACATGGAATCCTAATTATTATTTTTACCAAACTTTTCTAAATTAATTCCTAATTCATATTCTTGGTATGCAAAAAAAAATTAAAATTAGCCCAAATTAAGATTCTAGATTTACTAATATGTGACCAACCCCCTACCCCACACTTATTTTATGCAATGCCCTCATTGCATATCATGCAAAAATAAAAATTCAAACTATAGAGAGAATTGGAACAAACTCCCCTAGGGTAGCAGTCGATAGGTTGATAACTCTTCTTTTCAGCTCCTTCTTCGATTGACTTTAGACATGGGAACAACTCATCCATGTCTTGGGTGTCATTCGTCTCGTGTGGGCAGCTCCAAATAAGCAGGAAAAATAGTGTAAACTCTTCAAGAATCGATAGAAAATAATATATGGTCAAGTGGTATACTCAGTAGCATCAAATCAGCAGTCCTTTTGATATAAACATGAGTGACTCGTCGAGTCATATGAACGACTCGTCGAGTATAGTCGTGGAAATCTTCGGAAGTATGAAAATACAAAGCGACTCGTCGAGTCAGTTAATTGCAGTCGGCGAGTAGACCCCTGGGTGAAAAAAATGGCATTCTGCATTTGTTCCAGCTTTTTGATAAATCTTCAAAATTTCTCATAACTTCTAGACTCATTCGCTCATGTCCCTTAGGACCGGACTCGACACCTTGACTCTAAACTCCGCCCTTTCTTGACTCTCTTCCACTAGTTATAACTCTCTTTTCTCTACAACTCTAAACCCTTCTATGCAAGCATTCCTAATCCAAATATGAAAATCATCAAGGCAAATTAAACATAAAGCATAAAAGTAAAAGTCTTAACAAATCCCAAAACACACCAAATAAAAACAAGAACAAAAATAAATTGTTCAAACAACAAAAATAAAAACTAATCCTCCTCCTCATCATCTCCATGCGCAGCTCCACTCCCACCAGCTCCACTCCTCCTTGCATTGATTACCTCATCCCAAGATGGAATGTATGGGAAATTACCCCCATCAATATGCGGAATATGGAAGTGGTCAAAAAGTCGAACGTGTGATTCATTTCTAAAGTTGATGCCCCGCGCCATTTGATCTTGCAACCGCCTCATTTCAACATTGTACTAATCCATTGGTACTTCATCATTATCTACCGGAATTACCGGCGGTTCCTCCTCCACGTCTCGCTCTCGCCTCGATCGAACCCTCCTTCCCGGTGCCTCGGAACCAACCACCGGATCATCATGCGGGATAGCATAATGACCACCGCCATAATCTTCAATAATTCTGGCCCTCCGGAAAAGAATGGGATTAAATGGAGGGGAACGAATCACCGTCATAAAATTCCATGCACCACGGGTCATCAACCCAAATGAGTTGGCTAGCCGGGTGACGAACATGCCACCATTAATTTTGGAAGTTTTGCGATCCTTGACCGCACCCTCCGACAAATAAGACGCCAAACACCACGGAATGTTGCAAAAGGTGTCTGGTGTGATGATGCTCCAAAGGTAAAAGACGTCAAGGTTAGAAACCTTGTCGTCATCCTTCCGTTGATTTATGGTGGTGGAGATAAGGCGATGAATATGACGGTGCGTAGGCGACCTAATGCTTCCCTCTTGGGCCGACTTCGGAATGTATAATTTGTTGGCGATTGTGTTCCACCAACCCGTACTCCTAACACCATCGGGGAACACCATATGAGAGTGCTCCAAGAAGGCGCGAAAGATAGCAGTCGAGACCAAGGGTCGGTCGTAAATCCCCAAACGACAGGCAAGATCAATAACGAAGCATTGATGGAACTCGCCCCCAAGGCAGAAACTGAAACTTGTCAGGTGATAGCAATCATCTCCTCCACGAAAAGATAATGTGGAGAAAAATTCCAGGCAAAGCTCCAGATACACCGGCTCTTGAATTCTAAAGACCCGGCTCCACCCATCGCAAACCATCGTCTCCCCCTCGTAAGTAAACTCCTTTAAAAGATAAGGAGCCAACTCCTCTTCATACCGCACACTTCGCAACCAATCCCAATCAATCTTGTTGGGTACATAAACTTCCTTCTTCCTTATATCGTCCAGCTTCTTCTTCCACCTAGTCATTGTTGAAGCCGATTCGATTCGAGGAAAATTCAACCAAGGAAAGTCTCATTGGCGTCCACTTGAGCTTTATCCTCTGTTGAACATTGTCCCTGCAAAACAAAGAACACAAAACCCAGAAAACATAGAAAATCATCAAAATAGATCACACCTGGGTCCCAGACTGGACTCGTTGAGTCCATGAACGACTCGGCGAGTCGCATGAACTGTGCGAGTCAGTCGACGAGTCGATCAAAATTCAACCATTAAATCTCAAAATTTTTCCAAGGGTTTTGTCCAGGGACATGTTTAAAATGTATTAGAGCTAGAATAATCATCCAAAACAGCATAATTGATGTAAAAGCAAAACCCTAAAAATTCACCATAACTCAAAATCGGGTACTCTATGAAATTGCTACCCTAGATCATCATGCCTTTAACAGAATTTAGGAAGAAATTAAGTACCTTTTGTGATGGAAATTGACAAACTTGAAGAAAAGATGAAGAAGTTGATGAATGCTTGAGAGAGAACAAAAGTGGAGGCGCACGGCGAGTGAAGGGGGAAAAACTGATTTCATTAGGGTTAAAAACCCTAATTACCGGTTGTAAAAATAATTTTTTTCTGTAAATAAAAGGGACTCGTCGAGTCAGCGTCAGACTCGGCGAATCTGGTCGCGATTTTATCCTCTTCTGAAATCTGAATGGTCTCGTCGAGTCATGGTCAGACTCGGCGAGTCTCTTGCAAACAATTCAAAAATTATATAATTTTGCCATTTATTTAGAAAAGAAAATTTATTCCACCCCACACTTAGTCCATACGCACTCTCAAGCAGACATGTCCGACGATTTGGAAGATAAAAATCCTAAAAACGAAAATCAAACAAAACTAAAAAGATAAAAGAAAGCAAACTCTAAATAACGGGTTGCCTTCTGCCAAGCGCTTCTTTTTAAGGAGTCGTTAGCTGGACTCCTTCCCATCTACGTCTCGTCATCTTCCAACATCGGGAATGCACGCCTAATCTTTTGTGGTTTGTACTTCGTCTTGTAAGCGTGAATCTTCTTTTTGTAGGCCCGTTTTAATTCCCTTCTCTTCTTTCTTACAGCATCATCCTCAGCTGCTTGAAATTCCCTTCTCCTCTTTTTCTTCTTCACCCCATTCTTTTGCACCTTCTCTTGCACTTCCTTTTCCTTAAACTTAATTACTTCATATTTTGTGAAAGCTCGTGCTCTAGTTTTGGTAATGAATGGGTGATCAGCATCAACTCTCCTACCCCTTGCCTTCTCCTCTTTTTCAGTGCTTACCTCATCTTCAAGCGGAATTGCATCAAGACATGCTATATGAACATGTTGAACTTCAGTATCCATTTCTCCTTCTGCTGTTTGTTCTTCTAAAGAATGAGGAAAAATATCCATGTCCAGCACATGCAGAGAACTAGCAACAAGCAGATCTAAGTCGTCCAAGTTGTTGGCAATTTCGACTGGACTCGTCGAGTCTAGGAAAGTGACTCGGCGAGTCTGATCGTATTTCACAATTCCCACTGTGTTTTCCGAGTCGGCTCCTTTCAGCAGCTTTTCTATCTCTTCCAAGTCTTTGTCAAAATCTCCATTACCTCCAGAAGGTAGCAAAAACTTGCTTGGATCTTCTTCTTGCAAAAGTGCAAGTTCTTTTTGTAATATCTCATCATCCAAATCGATAAATGAGATCTCTTCTTTTCCTTCCTCTTCTTGCTTGATCTCTGGTAAAGCTCTAAATATTGCTGACTCGTCTCCTACCCTCAACGTTAGTGTAGACTCATATACATCAATTAATGCACATGCGGTGTTTAAAAATGACCTCCCCAAAATAATCGGAATTTCGGGGTCTTCTTCCATATCAAGCACCACAAAGTCTACTGGAAATATGAACTTGTCGACTTTAATGAGAAGATCCTCACAAACGCCTCTTGGACGAATTGTTGTCTTGTCTGCCAAATGGATCTTCATGTTTACCGGCCTTGGCTCCGGTAAATTCAGCTTCTTGAAAAAAGAGAAAGGCATCAAGTTGATGCTTGCACCCGAGTCGGTCAATGCTTAAGTAACAAGTGCATTTCCAAACTGGCACGGAATTATGATACTCCCGGGATCGCCCTTCTTTTCGGGTAACTCACTCAATATTATTTCCGCGACTTCAGCTAAATCTTTCCTAGCAGCAAAGAGACCCTTTAGTAGGTTAAAATACTTGGGCGTTTGAAGCATTGTCTCTACAAATGGAACGTTGACTTGTAGGGCTCTAACATGCTCCATAAAAGATCTATAAGCTTCAACCTTTTCACCCGACATGGCTCTGATTGGGAATGGCAAAGGGGGATTATATGGCTTTAAGGGAATGACCGTTTTGTCATTAACGCATGGACTCGTCGAGTCCATTAGAGGGACTCGGCGAGTCTGGTTGGGCCTAGCTGGAGCCGACTCTTCTGCCTTTTCTGTCTTCCTATTGGAGATCCTATGTGCATGTGTGAAAATTTCTTCATAGCTGGAAGTCACAACACTCACATTCTCCATTCTAGGATTATTTTCGGTGTTACTTGGAAGTTGACCCGGTCTTCTTTCGTTCACTTAGAGTGCAAGTTGCCCTAGCTATTTCTCAATGTTGAGAATAGATGCCTGCTGATTCCTTAGCATATTTCTGGACTCTTGTATTGCAGCATCGTGATCATTGTGCCTTTTTTCGGATGCGGCTATGAATCTAGTGAACAATTCTTCTAAATCCGCTTTCTTCTCCATTACCGGTTCTTCCTTTTGATAAAACCCCCTCTCCTTCTACTTGTATTTCTCCTCCTTCGCCTTCTTGTATTCTTCATACGGGAGTCAATCCTTCTTCGGTTTTCGCCAATTCTCGTCGTATCTGTGACAACCCAAAGTTTATTCTGTTACATTACCCCGTTACCGTTAACGGAATATTCCATTTTATAAAAATTCCGTTAATTCGAGGTCGTAAAATAAATAAATGTTTTATTTATTTATATTTTTATGTCGTTAACGTCGTGATAAGATAAATAAAAACTCGTAATATACATTTCCAATTAATTGCAAAAAGTTAGTTTTTATTATTACGACCACTAAATCGGGTGTGACCAAAAGCCCCGTTAAACGACAGTATCGGGTAGATTCCCACTGAGTCCCAACTCCAACCCATATATAAGGGGGAATGGACTTCATTCCACCCCTTTTCACCCTCTCTCTATACACTCTCTCATAAACGCCCGTTTTCGACTCAAATCCGCAACCAAACGCTTCCTAAACGTAAGACCTTCAACCCTAACTTATTCTAAGCATGCATCATTGTTGTTATAGCTCAAAATTCGACCATTTAAGCTGTTAGAATGGAGTTTACGGCCTAAGAGCCTCCATAGGCCGTAAACCCCTTAAACAAGGACAAAATGACCCAAATTTGTCCCATTGAGCCTAGGAACCATTTAAGGAATTTATCTAGGAGTGTTTAAACATCAAAACACAAGATTTTAGGGCATAAAAGAGAGTTTACGGCCCAAGCACATGCTTAGACCGTAAACACCTCATATCCTTGCATAAATGCCCCAAAAACACTCCCAAACCACCCTTAGGCTTAATACATAATTTAGGGGCTTACCATTTCGGGTTTAGATCATTTAAACACAAGGAAATGAGGGATGAAAAGGAGTTTACGGCCCAGGCTTATGCCAAGGCCGTAAACACCTCCAAACCATGCCAAATGATGGTTTTAATACCCCCAAATGGCCTCATACTTCATTATAAATTACTAGAAGTGTAATAGGGACCTTAAACTTCAATAAAAACTAGGTATGGGAGTTCACGGCCGTGAAATCCCTTAGGGAGTGGTTCATGGGCCGTAAACTCCCTTATAGTCCCTTAAAACACTTTAACTCCCTTCATACAATTTAGTTTTGGGCCTAGCAAAATTCCACAATTGATATGAGACCTTTTAGCACCCTAGAAACCCCTCACCATGAGTTTACGGCCGTAAACTCATGGGGAGTTGTCCCTGGGCCGTAAACACCATAAGGTGAGTTTACTCTTGGAGAGTAAACTCCATTCCTAAGCCATCACACCCTTAAATGTTACCCGGGACACCCCCAAACACTTAACCAAAGTGTTTTCCGCTCTTTAGGGTGCGTATATTTGTTTAATTAGTATTAAATGTACTAATTGTATGTGAACATATGTTATCATATGTTAAATAGGTCACAAAGTGTGTTCGAGTCTTTACTTGACACCGAGCACCCAACCGACACCTTCGTCGGAACCACTTACACCAGGTGAGTTCATACCCCTGAATGAACCTTTTAAATGTTTTTACATGTTTTATAGGGGGTAATACAAATTAAACATGCCAGTTATCATATCAATCACAAGTGATTGATAACCCGCATGCACAAAGATTTACCACACTGTAAACTGTTTTACCAAGTAGGATACTATAAATGGCTTTCTAAAAGGTTTTCACTTGTTCAAACTCTTACTTATACTGCTTTATCAAAGTTCATTTTAAACTGGTTTATGAAAGGTTTCCAAGGAAATCCTTAAGGTTTTCAAACTTATTTTAACAAAGAATACCAAATTGTGATTTTCTTAAGTGTAAAGGTTTTTCAAGGTTTTCAACAAAGTTCTCTTTCATATCGTATACTCTTACTTATTAGACACCGCTGTTTCATTTTCACTTAGTTTGAACTCCTACTTGATATTGTCTCCACTTCGTGATACACTTATATTTGGTAACGCATATACATCACGGTTCAGTTATTCACACACTGTTCGGTTATACATCTCGATTCGGTTATTCACACACTGTTTGTTTATACATCTCGACTCGGTTATTCACACACTGTTTGTTTATACATCTCGACTCGGTTATTCATACACTGTTTGTTTATACATCTCGACTCGGTTATTCACACACTGTACGTTTATACATACGATTCGGTTATTCCACACTGTACGTTTCCACTTGTTACACACTCAGTCGTAGTTAGATGTATATCTGTGCGTGTATAGGTGCATATAAACAATGATTGAAGGACTTAGGAAGGCTTGTCCGCCCTATTTCCTTTTCTTCGTTTAGATGTGGTCTGGTGGGATCGGATGGCCGTCCGAAGGTCGTTTGATTCATTGGTTGTATGTTATGTATACGAGCATAGACATATAGGTTTACTCTAGTCAGTTCAGTTATGAGTCTCTACCCTTAGTTCAGCACTTACATAAGAAACCCACTACCCACTATTGGGATGCATCTTCGGGACACGGCCTTCTCCGTCGTCTAGTTGGTAACCAGAGTCTCCTGTAGGGAGAGCGGACATTGTGTGTATAGATCTATACGGGATTGACACCCCCGCACCCTGACTGCTAGCTACAGTCCACGGCCTACCAAGCCACAGGGTGACAAATGTCACATTTTATTGACGCTTGCAGGGCGTCAGGTACTCTAGTGTCGGTTAGTATGGTTACGAGTATCCCGGGTTACCTTATAATTCATGGCTTTAAGGTAACGGTATTTTACCAGCAATTTACACTGTATGCTGGGAACCCACACACAGAGTCACACTGTTTTTAGGCCTTACTAGATGTATCTTTCATTTGATACTGGCTGGGGTCTGTATTCTCTGTTTTAGACCTTACTAGACGTATCTTTCATTTGATACTGTATGGGGTCTGTATTCTCTGTTTTAGATCTTACCAGCTGTATCTTTCATTTGATACGATCTGGGGTTTGTCTCCTTTTTTTTTTAGGCCTTACTAGATGTATCTTTCATTTGATACTGTCTGGGGTCTGTATTCTCTGTTTTAGACCTTACTAGACGTATCTTTCATTTGATACTGTCTGGGGTCTGTATTCTCTGTTTTAGATCTTACCAGCTGTATCTTTCATTTGATACGGTCTGGGGTCTGTCTCCTTTGTTTTAGACCTTACTAGTTGTACCTTTCATTTGGTACCGTCAGGGGTCTGTGTCTCTCCTTGTTAGACTGAGCCAGGCGTGTCGTTCGTTTTGATACTCTCCTGGAGTCTATGATTCCTTTGCCTTAGTCAGCAGTCTTCACTGCTGAGGCATATGTTATTTCCCTGATTTCTCTTGCTTTCTCTAATAATCAAATTCTGTATTTTGATAATGATAGCGATTAAGGGAAAAATACTTTTTACCACATAACTCCGTCCAGTCTTGGTAGAAGACTGCTTTTAAAATAAAGAAAATATAGGATTTTCTTGAAAGGACTCTAATTCAATGGACACTCTAAAACTACCACTTTTATTAAAGTTATTTGAATGAAATGACACTAAATACTTATGAACTCACCAGCATTTGTAAAAATGCTGATACTCGCTTTTCAAATAACTTATATTCTCAGGTCAGCATTAGACAGGTACATACCCGGAGCTTCTGATGAAGACAGTTTAGTACCAAGCTGCACCTATATATCTACTTGTATTACTTTGATGTATTGTAATGTAAATCATGTAAAACTATTACTATTAATGCAATGGTTGTTGTACTTTGATTACTATAATGCATGTGTTGTGATACTTGACATGACGTCATCCACCCCAGAACGTTTCCGCCGTTCCGGTTTTGGGGTGTGACAGATTGGTATCAGAGCATTGTTTATAGTGAGCTAAGTATATCAATTCATAAAAGATATACAGCCTATAAATACAATGGGATAAAACACTCTGGCCAAGAAATATACTTTAAAATATAACCATATTTTACCAAAGTATAATAACATCTAGAATCTAAACACTCGAACACAAGTATCACAAGAACAACAAGAATAAAAGTCTTCGGATGTTGAACATTACCGTCAAACCTGGGCAGTTATGTAATCGTAAGCTGGAATAAATGTAACCTGATCAACTACATTTGATCAACTACATTTATTCGAGATGCGATGAACATGTGCTTTGGAGTGATAGTGGTGTGCAACAGGTCTGAAACTTACCAACTAGGAATGCTAGAGCCAAACATAAAGTTAAAATACTATAGGAGTATTTTGGAACACTAAAAGACTCACACTAATCCCAGAATCATATTCAGAAGATAAGAAAACAAACAAGAAATTAAAATACCATAGGGGTATTTTAGGAACCATAAACAACCTTGTGTGAAGAACTAAACAGATCCTTATTGATATACCTACAACTACAGAGAGTATACTCCCAGGGTTATATATAATAAGGATCCCATAGGCTAAGAATGTGTGGTTTCGCTCTACTTCCTTTTCCTTGTTTGGATGTGGATACCGAGTAGTATCACATATTCGAAGGCCTATCGGATCTAAGCTATATATGATTGGTATACCCTATGTAACTGTAGCAGGACTCGATATGGATCATCCAGTGAAATGTTAATAATCTCTTAGGATTCTTTAGACATTTCCATTCTCGCACGAACCCTGTAGAAAACCCTAGCCACTTCAGTGCTCGGCAGAAGAGTTGATTCAGACCCAGAAGAAGTTCATTGAGAAGATTTCCTGTCCGGAAATAAATGAACTGGGTTGAGACTATTGAATTCACCAAGTGCCTATATCTATTTAGGGACATCTGTGAGAAATTCGCCTAAACTTCCGAGGTTTCCAGTTACCCATCATGAAGTGATGACACCCGGAGTCGGAATTCGGAAGCAAGGCGGAGTAGAAATTCAATATGTCCATACGAGGAGCGAACCCTAGGTAACTACCCGAAGGAAACCAACGCCGATTCCAGTCAAAGATACGAGGTAGACAGAGGGAGCCAGTACATGGAACCCGAGAAGTGTCTTCTCCTCGTGTTCGTCACGCTAATACACCCATGAAATAATACAATTTAGTGAGTTAGTGGCTACACTACTCACGTTATGTGTTAGGTAAATCGTCGTTTCCCGTTGACAGTTACACGATTAGAGCGGATCCCCGCACCCCTATTGAGGGTATTTAGCCATAAGGCTTCAATAAGCCTCTCTTTCCGCGGTGTCCGTTCCGAACTGTTCTCAAATCTCTCCAGACCGGAGAGTGAAACCTTTCCCAGTATAAAGGTAACTTATTAGGAACGACTCGCATCTTACGGCCTTTTTCCGATACTCACACTCCTACCTTGTACACCAGGACTACATCATAGGGATGTAGGTCGACACTCAGACAACCAGTACCCGAGGCACGGGAAAAATTTATACCTAATGCAGTCAGGACAGATATGTCCAGGGTTAGCCATCGTCTCTCATTATCTTAAATTCCTTTCCGTGTAGGAGAACCATGCCACCGAAGAAGCGCAACCAGTCCGCAAGCAAGAAACCTACTCTCTTATTCGATGAAGCTACGTTCCAAGCTGCAGTCTCAGCAGCCGTAGTAGCTGTCATTGCTCACCTGAATGCTAACAACGCCAATGTTAGCAAGGGCCCTATCGGGATTTCCGATCCTAGCAATGGACAGCAGCAACCAACACCTGCATACCCAGCCACCCAAGAACCTCAACCGAACCCACTAAAGAGAAAACTCAAGATCGAGGAGGGAGGTACCTCGGCTCAAGGACCTTCCGAAGGGCAACGAGCTGAGGCAACCCCTGTCAATCCTTCCCTCCCGACTTCAAGAAGACCATACCTAGGAAGCCTTCGCCACTGCAGCAAGTGCAGCTACCATCATCATGGTGCCTGTCGGGAACTCTATTGTGCTAGGTGCCACATGAAGGGGGCATACTGCTCGCGTCTGCAGAACCCCGGTTGAGTTTATTACATCAACCACTAATGTGGTGGCCAATCCAGCTTCTCGTCTATGTGGCGAGATTGGACACTTCAAGAAGGATTGCCCAACTGAAGGAAACAACAAGGCACAGGAGGAGCCTAACCCTACTGCTTAGGGAAAAACATCATGGAACCCGGTAGATTTTGGTACGTCTCTCGATCTCAGATAACTAAACTAAAAACATTAAAAGACTAATTCAAATGTAAATATTTTCCCAGTAAGGCGAAAGTCGCAGCACTGTTATAAAATCTAAACTTCATCAGGTAAAACTATAATGGCTAAACATATACGTTACGGCCATGTATAGTTAAGGTGGATAGACCTAGAGTGAGTGAATGCCGCCTCATTTCCTATTCCTTGTTTGGTTGTGGATTTAGGGCGGAGTCGCTCAGTCAACAGTCCTCCCCACCTTAATTATACATGACTAGTATATGTTATGTGATTATAGAAATGCCTTGTAAAAATCCATTCATGAGAAGGTACTCCACTCAGAAACACTTAGGACTCTCTATAGTTCCGCGTTGACTCTATCGGTCCAAGTATCCGCGGCAGTGATACACAGGACGAAACCCGAAACACCTAGGACTTGTGTGCCTGGCCGGCGCATGACCCTATCGATCTTCATTTTATATCATGTCGAAGTGTGCCAACTTCGACGGTTCTATCGATCATGGTTCGACCTTATGCAACCATGTGTAAATCCATAGTGCTGCGTAAAAAGAACTTTCTCAGTAAACCATGTCGGTGATAAAGGTTCTTCCGAACCTAAACGTAATACAAATAATCAAACCTAATGCGATCCGTCAGTCGTCCCTCTTATCTCAAACCTTCCGACGTACCTAAGAGAAGGGTACCGTGCGCTGTTGACCGACCCCTCTTAGTCAGATGGAAACCGAAGCGGAAGACACTGCAAGATACTCCAGAAGACGATAACCATCCGAAGCATACTTCGTAGATTCCCCAGAAAGACCCTTCGCACCTCGCACATCAGGTTCGTGAGCCCAGAGAATAGAACTCATAGGAATGACCACTATAACCAGGTATATGCATAAAGGTGATATATAATTGAGATCAAAAAGATTTAAGATGTGTGCTTCCTCCCTACTCCCTGTTCCTCGTTGGGTTGTGGGTCTGGGGTGGAGTCGCACAACTAAACATCCTGCCAACCTCAATTATATATGGCTTGCACACACCAAGTATTAGTGGTCAAGCCGAGTATGAGCTCTACCACGAACCTCATAGTAAAGCCCTCCATCCTATTCCATAAAATAGGAGCTGGAGTCAAGAGAACCACTGCGGGTTGAGCTACTACAATGACCACAAATCCGAAATTTGTGTCATACCAGTTAAGCCCACATAGTAGCTAACACCCTCAGTTAGTAAAGAGATTCAAGTTCCGAGTAATGGAACCCTATACTCGCTAGATTTGACCTAGACCGGGAAAACTCAGAACCTTCGAAAGAGTAGTTGCAGTAGATGCTCGCACTACTCAGGCACTTCGTCCACCCCGTTACCGACGAGTAGTGCCCAGGATCCTTTGCCCTCTCTCATGGAGGAAGTCACCGCCGCCTTGTAGGCGATAGATTGCATCCTCCGAAGTAAACACTAGAATACCGAGAACCACAGGATAACCTCCGCAGCCAGGAATACTTGATCAAAGTGTGAACGTAGTTGCATTCCGCCTCATGACCCAGATCCCGGAGAGATTATAGACTCGTCACCAGCCTTGGTGTTAGTCGAGGGGTTATGCAGGAGCTTGCGCTTTCCGCACTAGAATAAACCAAAGTCTTAGAGATTCATTGGACTATTAGGTGTTCCACGAATACTATCTCACGCAGAAATAGTAGAACCACCTCCCGAGATAGTCCAACACTCGTCTGGTGAAACCCTATCTCCCCGACCCTGAGGGTTTCCGTATCTCAAGATTCGTTAGTGCAGGTTCATTTTGCACGAGCTTGAGATAGACACTCTACAGCAAAAAGATACCATAGATACACAACCCATCCGATGATCTAGAAAGCCTCTAAAAACCAATTGACAGGAAACGCGAAACCAAGGACAGCCCGAGCTTCCTAAGAACCAACCTGAAGGACTACACTCCCAGTAAGAGAAAGAACTTAGGAACTTCGGAATGGCGATCACGCCAGTAATGATCTTGCCATAGAAGTACACTATGTTCTTAGTACTGAAAAGCTCTCCCCTTCCGAGAGCTTAGGACCATCTGAGAATCCTCATGGAGATTTGGTCCAACCTTCGTCAGACCACTACTACTTCCGGATATCCCTTAAGTTTCACACCAGATCAATCCACTCCTTAGACATGATCAGTGTTACCCGACGTCACTCTTCGTATCCCACTCATCTTGATAAGGAACTATTGAGAACCCTAACCTCGTAGATACACCAGTCGGAACCCACTAGCTACACGAGACGGAATCCGCATCCCGTACGTGAAGGTCTGTTGGAATGACAAACACAGACCAGAGTTCGCTTGGGAATGCGAGGACAAACCGAATAGGAAGTACCCTCCTGCCCCTATCATTCATACCTACTTCCTTGCCTAGACCTGAATTTCGGGACGAAATTCCCTCTAACGGGGGGATGATGTGACAACCCAAAGTTTATTCTGTTACATTACCCCGTTACCGTTAACGGAATATTCCATTTTATAAAAATTCCGTTAATTCGAGGTCATAAAATAAATAAATGTTTTATTTATTTATATTTTTATGTCGTTAACGTCGTGATAAGATAAATAAAAACTCGTAATATACATTTCCATTTAATTGGAAAAAGTTAGTTTTTATTATTACGACCACTAAATCGGGTGCGACCAAAAGCCCCGTTAAACGACAGTATCGGGTAGATTCCCACTGAGCCCCAACTCCAACCCATATATAAGGGGGAATGGACTTCATTCCACCCCTTTTCACCCTCTCTCTATACACTCTCTCATAAACGCCCGTTTTCGACACAAATCCGCAACCAAACGCTTCCTAAACGTAAGACCTTCAACCCTAACTTATTCTAAGCATGCATCATTGTTGTTATAGCTCAAAATTCGACCATTTAAGCTGTTAGAATGGAGTTTACGGCCTAAGAGCCTCCTTAGGCCGTAAACCCCTTAAACAAGACCAAAATGACCCAAATTTGTCCCATTGAGCCTAGGAGCCATTTAAGGAATTTATCTAGGAGTGTTTAAACATCAAAACACAAGATTTTAGGGCATAAAAGAGATTTTATGGCCCAAGCACATGCTTAGGCCGTAAACATCTCATATCCTTGCATAAATGCCCCAAAAACACTCCCAAACCACCCTTAGGCTTAATACATAATTTAGGGGCTTACCATTTCGGGTTTAGATCATTTAAACACAAGGAAATGAGGGATGAAAAGGAGTTTACGGCCCAGGCTTATGCCAAGGCCGTAAACACCTCCAAACCATGCCAAATGATGGTTTTAATACCCCCAAATGGCCTCATACTTCATTATAAATTACTAGAAGTGCAATAGGGACCTTAAACTTCAATAAAAACTAGGTATAGGAGTTCACAGCCGTGAACTCCCTTAGGGAGTGGTTCATAGGCCGTAAACTCTCTTATAGTCCCTTAAAACACTTTAACTCCCTTCATACAATTTAGTTTTGGGCCTAGCAAAATTCCACAATTGATATGAGACCTTTTAGCACCCTAGAAACCCCTCACCATGAGTTTACGGCCGTAAACTCATGGGGAGTTGTCCCTGGGCCGTAAACACCATAAGGTAAGTTTACTCTTGGAGAGTAAACTCCATTCCTAAGCCATTCACACCCTTAAATGTTACCCGGGACACCCCAAACACTTAACCAAAGTGTTTTCCGCTCTTTAGGGTGCGTATATTTGTTTAATTAGTATTAAATGTACTAATTGTATGTGAACATATGTTATCATATGTTAAATAGGTCACAAAGTGTGTTCGAGTCTTTACTTGACACCGAGCACCCAACCGGCACCTTCGTCGGAACCACTTACACCAGGTGAGTTCATACCCCTGAATGAACCTTTTAAATGTTTTTACATGTTTTATAGGGGGGAATACAAGTTAAACATGCCAGTTATCATATCAATCGCATGTGATTGATAACCCGCATACACAAAGATTTACCACACTGTAAACTGTTTTACCAAGTAGGATACTATAAATGGCTTTCTAAAAGGTTTTCACTTGTTCAAACTCTTACTTATACTGCTTTATCAAAGTTCATTTTAAACTGGTTTATGAAAGGTTTCCAAGGAAATCCTTAAGGTTTTCAAACTTATTTTAAAAAAGAATACCAAATTGTGATTTTCTTAAGTGTAAAGGTTTTTCAAGGTTTTCAACAAAGTTCTCTTTCATATCGTATACTCTTACTTATTAGACACCGTTGTTTCATTTTCACTTAGTTTGAACTCCTACTTGATAATGTCTCCACTTCGTGATACACTTATATTTGGTAACGCATATACATCACGGTTCAGTTATTCACACACTGTTCGGTTATACATCTCGATTCGGTTATTCACACACTGTTTGTTTATACATCTCGACTCGGTTATTCACACACTGTTTGTTTATACATCTCGACTCGGTTATTCATACACTGTTTGTTTATACATCTCGACTCGGTTATTCACACACTGTACGTTTATACATACGATTCGGTTATTCCACACTGTATGTTTCCGCTTGTTACACACTCAGTCGTAGTTAGATGTATGTCTGTGCTTGTATAGGTGCATATAAACAATGATTGAAGGACTTAGGAAGGCTTGTCCGCCCTATTTCCTTTTCTTCGTTTAGATGTGGTCTGGTGGGATCGGATGGCCGTCCGAAGGTCGTTTGATTCATTGGTTGTATGTTATGTATACGAGCATAGACATATAGGTTTACTCTAGTCAGTTCAGTTATGAGTCTCTACCCTTAGTTCAGCACTTACATATGAAACCCACTACCCACTATTGGGATGCATCTTCGGGACACGGCCTTCTCCGTCGTCTAGTTGGTAACCAGAGTCTCCTGTAGGGAGAGCGGACATTGTGTGTATAGATCTATACGGGATTGACACCCCCGCACCCTGACTGCTAGCTACAGTCCACGGCCTACCAAGCCACGGGGTGACAAATGTCACATTTTATTGACGCTTTCAGGGCGTCAGGTACTCTAGTGTCGGTTAGTGTGGTTACGAGTATCCCGGGTTACCTTATAATTCATGGCTTTAAGGTAACGGTATTTTACCAGCAATTTACACTGTCTGCTGGGAACCCACACACAGAGTCACACTGTTTTTAGGCCTTACTAGATGTATCTTTCATTTGATACTGTATGGGGTCTGTATTCTCTGTTTTAGACCTTACTAGACGTATCTTTCATTTGATACTGTCTGGGGTCTGTATTCTCTGTTTTATATCTTACCAGCTGTATCTTTCAATTTGATACGGTCTGGGGTCTGTCTCCTTTGTTTTTAGGCCTTACTAGATGTATCTTTCATTTGATACTGTCTGGGGTCTGTATTCTCTGTTTTAGACCTTACTAGACGTATCTTTCATTTGATACTGTCTGGGGTCTGTATTCTCTGTTTTAGATCTTACCAGCTATATCTTTCATTTGATACGGTCTGGGGTCTGTCTCCTTTGTTTTAGACCTTACTAGTTGTACCTTTCATTTGGTACCGTCAGGGGTCTGTGTCTCTCCTTGTTAGACTGAGCCAGGCGTGTCGTTCGTTTCGATACTCTCCTGGAGTCTATGATTCCTTTGCCTTAGTCAGCAGTCTTCACTGCTGAGGCATATGTTATTTCCCTAATTTCTCTTGCTTTCTCTAATAGTCAAATTCTGTATTTTGATAATGATAGCGATAAAGGGAAAACTACTTTTTACCACATAACTCCGTCCAGTCTTGGTAGAAGACTGCTTTTAAAATAAAGAAAACATAGGATTTTCTGGAAAGGACTCTAATTCAATGGACACTCTAAAACTGCCACTTTTATTAAAGTTATTTGAATGAAATGACACTAAATACTTATGAACTCACCAACATTTGTAAAAATGCTGATACTCGCTTTTCAAATAACTTGTATTCTCAGGTCAGCATTAGACAGGTACATCCCCGGAGCTTCTGATGAAGACAGTTTAGTACCAAGCTGCACCTATATATCTACTTGTATTACTTTGATGTATTGTAATGTAAATCATGTAAAACTATTACTATTAATGCATTGGTTGTTGTACTTTGATTACTATAATGCATGTGTTGTGATACTTGACATGACGTCATCCACCCCAGAACGTTTTCTCCGTTCCGGTTTTGGGGTGTGACAGTATCGATCGCCGCTTGAGTAGAACACTTGATCCTTCTTGTTTCCATTTTCATCAAAGTCACAATCTTTTGTGAGATGAGGCCCTCTACAGTTCTCGCATCCAACTCGAATAGCATGGATTGTTTGATCCATTTTTGTCATCCTTTTATCTAAGCTATCGAGCTTAGCCATCATCGTCGCCATGCCATCATTTGCCGAGTTCACTACCCCCCGACTTACTTCATTTCTAGGATTGTGGTATTCTCTAGAATTGTCACACCCCGAACCAGACGGCGAAAACGTCCGAGGACTATTGTGACTCAATTGAATACCATCACAATGAATATACATGAA
This sequence comes from Lactuca virosa, assembly GCF_052849685.1. Lineage (NCBI taxonomy): Eukaryota > Viridiplantae > Streptophyta > Magnoliopsida > Asterales > Asteraceae > Lactuca > Lactuca virosa. The sequence continues at coordinate 201,089,478 of NC_136426.1, forward strand.
ACATAACATCATTCATCACCATGCATTGAAATATTACAACCGGTATTGTTTACATTTAGTACATTGTTTCAAAACATTACATTTCCAAAACGTAAACTGTTCGATACTAATTAAGCAAACAACGTGACATCACTGGGTACATTTTTCCTTCGATTTAACTGTTACCTGAGAATACAAGTGTTTTGGAAAAACATCAACATATGAAATGTTGGTGAGTTCATAAGTAAGGTTTGAAAAGAAATGATTTGTATAATTTTGAAAACCACAGAAAATCCGATATTTTCTAAAAAGAAATGTTGTATATAAGAAAAAGTGTGAAGATCCGTAAGTATGCTTGTTGATTATTGTGAATGTGAATAATTGTTAAACTTTGTATATATCACATAGTTAAGAGCGTTGAATTTCCCAGGAAAACCCAATGTTTTCCCAATACATTAAATTACGTGGCTGAGTTAGTATTATTCCGATAAGACGTTGTTTTCGATAATTCCAGGTGACATTGGATTAATTACGGGTTGTGAGTCGTTATAATCACGCATTAATGAAAATGACTAGTTTACAACTATACAAACGATCCCTTAGGCGTCGTCCGTACTACTCACTTAATCCAACCACCCTGACTTCTCATAGCCCCACAACCGAGGAGAAAAGAGGGTACGAAGCCCCCGTTATTTCCATAAGTCGTTCAAGGCTATCGTGAATGCGAAAGGCCCTTGGCCCGACTCGCATTTAACTTCTTGACTTTGCTAGGAGTACCAAAGGACCCTTGGGGCCCAACAGCACAATAAAGCTATTGAAAGTCCTTTTACACTGAATTAGGTCATATAAGGCCTAATAACATGTAAGCGCGTTCCCTTCGGGCCTAAAGATCATGTCATTGGGCTAGCTAGGCCCAACAAGCACGATTTGAAACTTTTGAGCCCAAAGATGGTGTATTGACTTCTCGTGAATTTTCCGCATGTGTATTGAAGTACCATTGTTTATTGATTTTTTATTCGTTATTGATTCAAGACCGAATCAATTCGTTTGATAACGATTTTGGTGTTGAAGGTGTATTTATTATTACGTTTCGCCGGTAGACGTAGTACTCGTATTTTAATCTTAAGGGATTTGTTGTTTTAAGAGTTAGAGTTTATCTTTTTAAGCCCTTTCTTGGATAAAATTTACACTTTTAACCCTGTGTGTATAAAAGAATTTCCATTTTAGTCCTTAAACTATTTTTCTTGACACTTTAGTATCAAAACTTATTGGAAAGACATTTTTGGCACAAATTTACTTGATAAACAGCTTAAGTCCTTCAAAAATGAAATTTTCTCGGTTGAAACCTCCATTTTCGCAACTTTTACAATTTTGGCCCAAAATGGACAATTTTTGCATCTTTGGTCCCTTTTTAATTTGAAAAGCATTTTTGACCCTTGAAATGGATTTGGTACACTAGTAATCCCCTTTTTTACAGAAATGTGCAGTTTCAGCCCCTCCAAATCAAAAATCTCGCAATTTGGGGCTTTATTGGGCCGAAAAGCCCATTTTGGCCCATTATGTTTAAAATTCACATTTTTAACCCCTCAAAAGTGTTGATATTCAAAAAAATACATATTAGAAACTGTTTAGACTCATCTCAACCTTCAGAAATCATATATTGTCGTTTTGGGCCCCTTAGTTTTGTATTTTTAGCATTTTGAGCCCAAAAATGGGTTTTAAGTCCAAAAATGTTCATATTAACCAACTTGGTTATTTTTCTAGACTTGATTAGTGTGAAATGGTATAAGTTATACTTATTTCATTCATCATATTGTAGATCTCGGTTTTTAAGTTCTTTTTGACTAGTACAAACACCACAATCACATAAGATCATACATATAAGCATAGAAATCACACAAAGCATACATATACTCATAGATCTACACATTTGCTTGTATTCTCCCCCACAAAACTTATAAAAACCGAAAAAGAGGGGGTATGAAGCTCACCTTTGGGTGTGGTTTCGGTTTTTGGAAGAAAATGAGAAGAGTTTCGGCTTTAGCAACCTTCCTTGGAAGATTTCGAACTTGGATGCTTCTTAGGTGCTAGATCATGAGTTTGAATGAATTAAGAGGTGATTTTTGGATGAAATGAAGTAGTTAGCTTAAGGATCTAAGAGATTTCTTACCTTAGATGATGATTTTTGGTGCAAAATCCCTTTGATTCCTTCTTAGATCTAGAAATATGGATGAGTTATGAGAGTGTTTCCTTGAGAGAGAAGTGAGTGAAATGTGTGTGTGTGTGCTTGAACTCGACCGAGAGTAAGAGAGAGAGGGAGAAAAAGAGTGGCTAGACTTGGAAGTATGTGAGTGCATGGATGTTTGAGTCTTCATGCATGGATGTCCCATGAACAATTGTGAGGTGTCACTCACAAAGTCAACTCTCCTCTTCTTTTGGGCTTGGGCCGAGAATGGGGAGGGTGAGAGGAGGTTTTTGGGCTTTTTGCCCTTAAGCCCATGTTATAGTTAGGTTGGATGATTTTTGGCCCTAAAAAAAATATAAATATGATTTTTATGACCTATTAGGTTAGATTAGATTAATTATGGTCCAAAATGGTTCATATAATTAATCTATCTCATTCTAGGCCCAATATGGCCCAAAATATTGAATTAAATGGAAGTGGGTCCAATTAGAGCCCACTTAAGAGTTCTAAGCCCAAGATAGCCAAATTGGAAGCTTATTGGTCCATTGGGCCCAATAAGGAAGTCCTAGTCCAAAATGGACTTTAACAATAACTTCTAAGGTTTCCAATTACTTAATGACTATTTGAATTGCTTACATGGGGTGTTTGATGGAAATTTTGTTGACATAGAGTATGCATCATACATGCTCTTATGTTTTTGATTCATAAATTGATTTAAGTGTTGGTTACAAGGCACAAAATTTTCTAATTGTGGCAAGAATGTGTAGAGAATTCTTCAATTAATTCCTTGATTACCGGAGGTGGCTTCTTCGTGAGCGGGCCTTGTGAATCGAGCAATTGCCTTGTGGTGACATTGACTCCATCATAGAAGATGGAGACCTCTTGTTGGCTATTAAGGTCGTGGTGTGGGCAATTTCTAAGCAGACCTTTGTATCTTTCCCAAGCTTCACAAAGAGATTCTCCGGGTTGTTGCTCGAAGTTGGCAATGGCTTTCTTTAGCTTGGCTATTTTGGAAGGCGGCAAAAGTGGTCTATGAACTCTTCTTTCATCTTGGCTCATGTGGTGACCGAACCTGGAGGAAGTGACTTGAGATAATCCTTTGCAGCACCCTTGAATATGACTGGAAGCATGCGAAGTAGCTGAATCTCGCGTGGCACATTTGGTACATTAAAGTAGTCAGCCACATCATTTACTTCATCCAAATGCTTGTAATCATCTTCGTGGTCTTTTCCATAAAAGGGAATCTCCTTGAGTTGAGCTAGGATATGACCCTTAAGCTCAAATGTAGCAGTTGCGGGAATTGCAGGTTGCACAAGTCCTGGGCCAGTGTCATCTCGCATCCTCTTCTTCCATTCCCCCATGGGGACTGCATCGATATTAGCCATGGTGATAGCTAAATCGTCCTCGGGATCGGATTCGTGCTCGTATGCAGGTTCTTCTTCTTCCTCGGACTCGTACTCGATGTCTTCTTTAATCGGGTCTTCAATGACTAACGATGCACTGGATGCTCCTAGGTTGCTGCCTTTCTTCTTGCTGAAAACGGATTTCAAATTCTTCAATGGTGAGTTCTTTGAAGAAGTGGTTTCTCCAACAGCTTTTCCTTTGCTCTTCCTTAGTGCGGATTTCGGGTCTTCAAGAGGAGGGACCAGAGGTGAATCAGATCCTCGGGTTATGTAATAACTGCAACAAAAATAAAAACGCGTAAAAAGAACAAAAATAAAATAAAAATTAAAATTGTGAACAGCGATGTACTCGCCGAATCAGATCCTCGGGTCAAGATTCGGACTTTACGTGACATTCATGCTTGGGAAGGCCAGATCTATGGATTAGGGGCACAGATCTGACCTCAGGAGGTCAATAGCGTTTGTGCATGGCATGAACTCGCCGAGTTGTTCTTGAGACTCAGCGAGTAGAGTTAAGGCTTCACGCAAATCACTCAGTGAGTAGACTTGCCGAGTTGGGGGATAACTTAGTGATTCAGAAGGGGATTAAAGGACTGGAGTTCAAGGTGGTACTCACCGAGTTGTTCTTGAGACTCGGCGAGTTGAGTCGGGGTGGCCCTGCGATTCATGCCAGGTGTGACTCGTCGAACATAAGGAGGGACTCGACGTGCCAAGCGGGACAAAGAGTTAGTGGACATATGTGTACTCGCCGAGTCGCCGGAGTGCACTCGGCGAGTTGAGTCAAAGTTTGACCGTTGACTTTTGTTGACTTTTGGGGTTTGGTCAACAATGGGGTCCTTGGGTCAAAAGGGGGGTAAAATAGCCTTTTACCCTTTTTAGGGTGACAATAGAGGGTTGAGTCTAGTCTCGAGAGTTATATTTAAGAGAGTATTTACTTTATGTGAATAGGCGGAGGCTAGGCAATATTTCTACCAAGTCAGAGATTTATCGAGACGTCTGAGGTGAGTCTTCTCACTATGCCTTACCTGATGGGGTAATTATGTGTGACAGGAAGGTCTTATGTGTATGATGTATATGTGATGTATGCTATATGTGATATGTTATGTGAGATGAGTATGATGTTGTGGACCGGAAGGTCAAGATGATATGGACCGGAAGGTCAACAGAGTTCTGGGATGGAAATCCCCTGAGACACTTGGATCGGAAGATCCTAGGGCCTGGAAAGGCGTATGTGCAATATGTGGTATTTTGGGGAACTCACTAAGCATTTATGCTTACAGTGTTATGTGTTATGTGTTTCAGGTACCAGTGATGATCGCGGGAAGGCACCGGCACGACTCGTACACACGCACAATGGAGTTTATATATATTGATCTTGGGGTTTTGTACTGATACAATGTGATACAATGTTTTTATTTATAAATGCAAATGATATTTCATGGTTTTCAAAAGTGAAAAAAATTGTTCTAATTTTTACGGTGTTACAACCTGAGTGATGTATAACCTTGAGCAAATTACAACAACAAAGACCTCAAATTCTATTTGTTGGTTTTCAAGTAGCAGAGGTTTTTGGGAATGAAAATGTCGTTAATATTTTTTCACCCAAAGGGGTGTATCGCCGTAGGGTTCAAGTTAGCATCCAATATATCGAGGTGTTACAACTACTTTTAAGAGATTGGCTTGATTATAGCGTTATTCATTGGTTTGCGATGTAAGTTATTATTATTATTATTTTTAATATGGTATAATAACTTTTTAGATATAATTATTTTTTACTAACATTGTGTAATATATATAGCCTTCTTTTTACTAACATTGTGTATGTATGTTTATAGCCTTCTTTTTAGGTCGCCCAATTCCGAATGTGCTTTTTTTATCAGCTTTCCATTGCACGCTTAGATACTCGAGAGGACCTATCACCTGTCAGTAAACATATTGAAGAAGTATTTTCGTATCATAAAGACAAACGATATTTTCTTGCTCCATATTTACATGGGTAAATTTTTTTTTTCTTTCCATAATACGTTCACATACATATACACACTATACATATATGCTTACTTGTTAAATAATTCATATTTTTGCAATAGGCATTGGGTGCTTTTTATCTTATATTCTGAAAGCAAATGCGGTTATATTGTTGATTCTTTAATTTTTGAAAAGAACCAAGAAAAGAAAAAGGATGATTACTTCTTTGCTTCTTTCATTGATAATGTTTTCCCGGGATGAGTTAATAAGTGGGAAATGATAAAGGTACGTTTTCTATTACTTTTTTTCAATATATTTCAAGTTGTTTGAAATAGTTATTGTGAATTAATGCAGTGCTACAAACTAAAAGGTGGATGTGAATGTGGATTTATATTAATAAAACATATGATGGAGTTTGTTGAGACCATTCAACATGATTTTGAAAATAAAGTAACTATTTATAGATTTTAAATATTAATATTGTGTGTGTATATATATATATATATATATATATATATATATATATATATATATATATATATATATATATATATATATATAGTTTGTTTGTTGCAAATTTGGAAAAAGAATAGTATTGCTTTACCCGTTAAACTTGAAGATATGGTCTCAAAAATACTACCTCGTTTAATTAACACGGTGAACGATAGTCGGAAAAGAACTTTGTAAGAATTATAATGTTTTTTGTTTTATTAATACTACCTAGTTGGTTTTTTGTATATTGAAGTTTTGTTTAATAGTATGTTTTTGTTAATTGATGATTTTGTTAAATGATATATTGTTTTTTTATAGTGTGGTTTAGTTTTGATGCTGTATTTTATTAGTATGGTTTTATAGTTTTTGATAATAGGGCGGTTTTATATGTCTTGGTGCTATTATTTAATAAGGCTCTTTTTTATATTTTGGTGCTATTATTTAATAGGGCGGTTTTATATGTTTTGGTGTTGTTATTTAATAGGGCGGTTTTTTATTTTTTGATGCTATTATTTAATAGAGCGGTTCCATATTATTTGGTGCTGTTATTTAATAGGGCGGTTTTTAATTTTTTGATGCTATTATTTAATACAGCGCTTTTAGATTTTTTGGTGCGATTTGTGATTTTAATGTTGGTATTTTTTAAGGCGGTTTACCCCATTTTCTAATGTGCTTTACAAACCGCATCAACAAATATGCTTTTTTATGCTATATTTTTTAGTGCGGTTAGGAAACCGCATCAACAAATTATATTAACCGCATTATCAAATCTCTTATGTACTAGTGGGTCTTTATTGAAGAAGGTGACGGGTTCAAAATATCCGACCTTAAGGGCCATACTGATCTTAAGGGTTGGCTTTCCATTATGGGTCTAGACAAAGTGATAAATCCAATAGAAGCAAAGGATGCCAACTTACATCAAAAGAAGGGTCTTGAAATTCTGGAGATGAAATGGAGTGATGACTTTGATGATTCTCGGAATGAGACGGTTGAATATGAAGTGCTTAAAGAACTAAGACCTCTTCCTAAGTTATAAAACCTCAAGATTTTGAATAACAAGGGAATGAGATTTCCCAGTTGGGTTGGGGATCCCTCGTTTGAACAGTTAACAGAGCTTACATTATGCGGTTGTAGAAGTACACATTTAAGACTTGGACATCTAAGGTCTCTTAAGAAATTGATTGTTGAAAGGATGAATGAGGTGAAGCTGTGGGTTTTGAATTACCTGCACCTACAAATTCTTTTCCATCACTTGAAGTTCTTGAATTTAAAGATATGCACGGTTGGCAGAGATGGTCGATTAATAGTGGCGACGGACATGAAACTCCTACATCATTTCATCGTCTTCATGAGATCTCTTTAATAAGTTGTCCAGAACTTGATGAAGTGTCGATCGGACTGATACCTTCACTTCGGGTTTTATATATAAAAGAATGTTCAGAAGCAGTGTTAAGAAGCGTGGTTGTTTTGTCCTCATCACTTGTTGAATTAAAAATGTTAAATGTCAAAAGACTTACTCAACTACATGGAGAACATTTAATGCATCTTGGGGCACTTGAACATCTATATATCAGGAACTGTGATGAGCTGAGATGCTTGTGGGAACGAGAATCAGAGGCATGCAAGAGTCTTGTGAGTTTACAGAAGTTGGAAGTAATTAATTGTAAAAAGTTGGTTTCATCAGCCGAGAAAGAGGCTAATATTGGGATCAGCATGGAATCACTTAAATCTGTGGAATTTCATAACTGTGAGACATTGGAGAGTTACAATTGTACAAATACTGTTGAGAGGTTGGTCATCAGTACTTGTGCTTCAGTATCATCCATCCTTGACCTGCTCAGCAGTGCAGGAGCAGCCATCCCCTCTTACTGAATTGATAGTCGGTGATTGTGATAACATACAATTACAACACAAACCCATTCCAGCAAAAGACTTCAGTTTGTCTAGCCTTACATCTCTTCAGATCAGATTTTGCAAGAATCTAAAGTCATTTCCTCATGAGCATTTTCAAAGTCTCACATCTTTGTAAGAAATGCAGCTAACTGATTGTCCAAGTATGGACTACTCCTTACCTTGTGGGGTGTGGCCTCCTAATTTAAGCAAATTAAGGATAGGTGGCTTAAATAAACCCATGTCAGAGTGGGCCCCCCAGAATTTTCCAAATTTACTAGTTCAACTAATCTTATATGGCAAAAATTCAGGAGTGGTTTCATTTGCAGTGGCAGAAGATGTTAGGAATACTACTACTACTCCATCATCATCATCATCATCATCATCATCATCTTTTCTTCTTCCACCATCTCTCGTTTCTCTAACACTCAATGGTTTTAAGGATGTGGAATCATTTTCAGAGGTCTTACCACACCTCCCCTGCCTTAAAACACTTAATATTTGGAATTGCCCAAAGCTTGGAGATCTTAAGACCATTTACAACCCATCAAATGTGACAATACATGTGTTGAAGTAAAAAAGGTACGTCATCTCCTTTCCCATCATCTGTGTCTCTTACATAAGAGTGGTTATTCATTTCAATAATGTTATTATTATAATCATTGTTTCTTAACAAACGTGAAAGAGGGTTCTACAGCTTGTATCCCAAAGTATTACGACCCATCTCTTATGATAAACATCACAACTTTTTTTTTTTTGGGTAAATGTGGTATTCCTTATAAAGTAAGATTCGAATTTCTGTGTATTTTTTATTTTATTTTCAATAATGATCCCAAAGTATTAGGAACATTAATTTTGAGACTTGTTTGTTTTGGTTTGTTGATAATACTATTTTTATACTGAACTAACAATCAAAACTAGTACAAAAATAAGAGAAAACTATAACTGCACTAGTTCAATAGCTTTTCGGTTTTTGTAGAACTTTTACCGTTAACTTGCTATGTATATTTGTTGCAACCGTATTATTTAATCTTCATTGCACCACTTCTTTGTGTATTCCTTTATGTTGTCATGTTGTAGTTTTTGTTAATCTTGGCTTCGAGTGAACTTGTGCATTGTTGAATGAATTACTAGAAATCATAACAAAATTGTTTACAATTTGGACTTTTTCCAGAAACTTTGACCGTTTATTCGGTCATCAATTCAGAAATTTTGACCTTTTATGTCAAACCCATTGGCTTTGAGATGTTGATTTTGGTAATATTTTTGAAAATAGGGCCATCTTAATCCCTTTGTAACCTTTGTTATATAACTTCAGATTTCTTTACAAATATGTACCAGTTTCTAGGTTAGAAATAAATCCATTTGACATTAAAACTTTTTCTGTTTTGGTAAAAAAAAATATGGTCAAACTCTGTATAGCATGACTAATTGTCTTTTTGTGTGGTTATTCCCAGTATAACTGATCAGTATGTTACGGACGATGTAAGTCTACATAGTATAGACTTGTGTAAATATCATGACAACTTATTTGTTGTCATTAGTGATTGATTATAGAGACTAGGTGTGAGACCCATATACTATACGGGTTTATTAAAAACAGTTAAATATAAAACTGTAAACATTAAATATTTTTTAAAGTAAAATTTTGAAATAAATACAAACCAAATAAATTGTGACTTTATTCTTAGGAAGTTGCTCAATTTCTACAGGTGGACGTTGGACCAAGGCTGTCTACATGATGTCAGTGAGGCAAATCGGCTAAATATGCATGGGGATGGATGTTGAAAAAAGTTATAAGACAATCAAGGGTACGAGTAAATACCAAATACAAATTCCATATTTGGGATGAATGGTGGATGAGCTGTTGTATAGGTTCACTGAATTGTAATTAGATGTAGTAATTATCAAACATGGTTTGTTTTGGGATTTTATTTAAAAACTAGTTTATAAAAAAAAAATGCAGAGTACAAGAAATGGTTATCTTTATATATAAATAAACTAGTTTATTACCCTTGAAATCTTAAATCCGCCAACATGGAATACCTAAACTCGTTTGATATTGGGAGCAGGGAAACAGGACAATGTGCTCATGTGTATATTATGTTGTTCTTGACAAAGGTTTGCATAATTGTATGGTAAATACTCAAATGTGATAACGATTTTAAATATTTTGTTGATTATGGACTTAAAATCAATGTATAATTTCTGTATATCTCGACTCTCGACCACTTCGATGAAGTCGCATTTCATGGAAAGGTAGAACCGTTAGTTGAATACGATGCGGGTGACAGTGAAAATGAATCGATATTTCCAAATATATTGCAATACCTTGTCAACATAGAAAAGTGAAACCACTTGGGCCGTGGTGGCTCAGTAAGGCATGTGGAAGATGTGGTGGGCATCCCATTTACATATGTTCAAATCCTAGCACTACTCAAGCCCCTGTGGCCATGAAGGTTTGTCTGCAATGACTCTGCAACAGGGGATTAATTGCGGTGCGGAAACTGGCCTGAAAACCCTCATCAGGGAAGTTCCATTTGCATAAGAATATAGCGAAGAAGAAATGCATGTACTATGTTTTTTTGGATTATCAAATTAACAAGCTTGTTTGGAAGTGATGCTCTCTACTTTCTAAGAGTAGGAGAAGACAGCTATTACATTTCTTGGTTAACCTATGAGGGTGATAGATATTAGATAAAGTGCAATTGCAATATCAACATTCACCAATTTTAGATTACTGGAGATTTATTTTTCATTTATTTGGTCATGATGTCTAAAACAATTTGAGACCATATCAACATGCACCAATTTTCCATGAATCTGCAGTGCTCATTGATTATTTGTACCTTGTTTTATGTATGATGTGCTTGTTCCACGTGCTTATTGTTTGATAGGATATAACCAGTGAATATGTAATGTAAACCATTCTTTAGATGTTAGAAATAGTTAAACATTTACCACCAAATTGAGAGACTTTTCCTGCAAAGTCTCGTTAACATTTTTTTGTACTTTGATAATAATTGTGACGATAGGGCCTTTTTATTATCTTTAACACCTTTACCCCTCATAACGAAAGAGACCTATTTGTAAAAATGATTAACCTACTTACTTTTATCAACATAATTAAACTTAATTTATATGGCCATTATTATATTATGAAAGGATAATGATGTTCTAGTTATTGAAAAAAAAAACTTATTGAAATAAATAAGTTAGATTTTGCTTCTTGTATGTATCTCTATAGTTAAACCTTAATTGATAAGAGATGAGGTGATGAAGAACACAAAGGTAAAATGTTCATAACCATATATTTAATGGTTGTGCTGTTTAAGTTGACGGCCCAGGACCAGGAACAAACAACACAACGCTATAAAACCATGAAACAAGGATCAAAATTGCAAATAAATTTATGTTTGGACCTAAACCAGAAAATATCTAAACATAAAGGAGTAGCTTATTAGTATATGGGACCTCTGCTTCCACTGATGACGTTTCCCCCCATCATCTCCGCGACTCCACAATCACCTTCCTCCTCCACGAAGCCCACGTCCGGAGCCACCACCTCCGGTGAGTCATCCATTGCCGCCCAAGGCTCCTCACCTCTGACGTCAAAAACCGCCTCTGCCCCATCCTCTATTTACTCCGGGCCATAATCGGTATTTCAGAGATTAATGTTGGGTTAATCGGTTTGAAAAACAAATTTTATAGTCAAGGGCAATATAGGAAAGTTACTATATTTTGGTTTAGTTTTATCTCGTATGTAGGTATTAGAGTTTGAGTAGGTTTCTAATCTAATTAGTATATATAGATGTAATAGTTTTAACTTTAAATTTAAGTATTGCCGTTCTCATAAAACTTTGTGTGCAAGTCAATAATTTCTTTTCCTGTTTTATTCTTGGTTTCTCCCTAGCACACAAGGAATTGTTTAGTTTAGTTTCTTACACTTGGTATCAGAGCGGTTTCGTTGAAGGGGTGTGATTCGATGTTGATTACAAGCAACCCCGGTTTCTTTTAATCGGGCTTGTGAGAGACTAACCGGAGGCGTGGAGTAAACGAACGGGAAGACGTCAAAGCAGGTGACTTTGAATTGGTTCGTTTTGCGGGTGACGGAAGACGGTAAAGGTGGTCGTGACCTTGTCTTGTTGTCTGGTGGAAGAGTGCTCTCGGAACAAGTTTGATTAAAGAAGTCGGGGTTAAGGAGAAAAGGATGTCGTTGATTAAAGAAGGAAGTCCGATGACATATCATGATCCGGTTTTGACTCTAACGAATTATCCGGTGTGGACGGTCAAACTCAAGTCAATAATGGATGCACACGACATATGGGAGACGGTTGAACCAAAGGCGGGTGAAACATCGGATCAAAAAAAGTCAAAATAAGCTCTAGTTTTTTTGTTTGAAGCGATACCCGAAGACATGGTGTTGCAAATGACGAGTTACACCGAACCAAAGAAAGTGTGGGATGGGCTGAAAACATGGTATTTGGGAGTGCATCGGGTGAGAACAGATCGGCTTGCAACGTTAAAGAGAGAACTTGAAAGTTTGCGCATGAAGGAGGGTGAAACGGTCGATGATTTTGTGACAAAATTATCCGGTTTAGCTTCAAAAACAAGGAGTCTTGGATATGAGCTTGAAGAAGGTGATTTGGTAAAAAGGTTACTAGATTCGATGCCTAAGTCGTTTCTTCAAATCGTGGATTCAATAGAGCAATGTTTCGAGTTGGATTCAATGTTATTTGATGAAGCGGTTGGTAGATTAAAGGCATACGATGAGCATATAAGAGGAACCGAGAAAGTGGAGGACACTCAAGGTGGGTTGTTGTTGGCTAGTGAGGAAAAATCACATGTTTGTAAGCATTGTGGCAATGGACGTTCAAATCTGGATGACTTTGGACGTGACCGGAGAAGATGTTGGGGGTCCGGGAGAAGTCGAGATGGTAATGAACGTGTCCGGGGTAAAAGTCACGTTAGATGTTACAAATGTGGTGAGCTTGGTCACTATAAAAACAAGTGTCCTAAATGGGAAAAGGAAGAAGCGTGTCTAATCGAAGAGGAACCAACAGTGTTTTGAACGAGTGGTATAATCAAACCGATTAAGGGGGTGATTGTTGGGTTAATCGGTTTGAAAAACAAATTTTATAGTCAAGGGCAATATAGGAAAGTTACTATATTTTGGTTTAGTTTTATCTCGTATGTAGGTATTAGAGTTTGAGTAGGTTTCTATCCAATTAGTATATATAGATGTAATAGTTTTAACTTTAAATTTAAGTATTGCCGTTCTCATAAAACTTTGTGTGCAAGTCAATAATTTCTTTTCCTGTTTTATTCTTCGTTTCTCCCTAGCACACAAGGAATTGTTTTAGTTTAGTTTCTTACAAATAACAAACACACCCACCTCTCTCAAATCGCATACTTTCATGAAAACTTCGGAATCTCCTTTTACGACAGGATGCAGCGGCGGCGGAAGAACAGGGCCGAAAGAGGAAGAAGGGTTCGCTCGTTTTAATCCTGCATCCTCTATAAATTAAAGTGAATGTCTATTTAACGAGGGTATATTTGTCTTTCCATTATTTTTTCAGTGGATGATAAAAATGTCTGAAAAATCCTTTTATATATTTGTCAACCCTTTTGCTTCTAAAAGTCGTCCACCACTCATATACATTTACACTGTATTCAGTCCATCCTTTTTCTTCTTATCTGCTCATCCTTCTGAAATCAAAATCTTCAAAAGCGATTTTCCCTTTTCCGGATTCCAATGGCTGAAATCGCTGCTACTGCAGTTATCACTGTGCTGTGTGAGAAGCTTATCTCTGGTGATTTGATGAAGCTGGCTCGATCCAAGGGGATCGATTCTCAGCTGAACAAATGGAAGAACACCTTGCCCATGATCCAAGCCGTGATTGCTGATGCAAGCCAGAAGCAGATAAAACAGAGAGCTGTTCAACTGTGGGTAAACAATCTCCAGGATTTGACTTACGACATAGACGATGTGCTCGATGATTTGGCGACCGAAGCTCTGCAAAGCAAGTTGAATCAAGAAGCTCATGCTAGTACCAGCACCAGTAAGGTATTGAAGATCATCCCAACTTGCTGTACTAATTTCACTCCTCGCAGTATTAAGTATGGTCAGAAGATGAGCTCTAGACTAGACGAGATCACCACCAAATTGGATGATCTTATTGTGCTGAAAAATAGTCTGGGTTTGAATGTGAATGTTGAAAGCTCAAATATGATAGAAAGACGGTTGGAGGAAAATTCATTGGTTGATGAGTCCAAAGTCCTGGGTCGGGAAGGGGATAAAGAGGCATTGTTGGGGAAGTTGTTGGGGAATGAAGAAGGCCATCAAAATGTGAGCATAGTTTCCATAGTCGGTATGGGTGGAATAGGCAAAACCACTCTAGCCAAAGTTTTGTACAACGAGGAGAAAGTGAAAGATCACTTTGAAGTCAGGGCATGGGTTTGTGTTTCTGAAGAGTTGGATGTATTTAACATTAGCAAGGCTATCTTCCAAGCAGCAACAGGGAAAAACGAATCCTTTGCTAATCTTGATCTGCTTCATGTGGCCCTCAAAGAAAAACTTTCAAAGAAGAGGTTCATGCTTGTTCTAGATGATGTCTGGAACGAAGACCATAGTAAGTGGGAACTCCTCCAAAGTCCTCTTCTTGTAGGAGCACCTGGAAGTAGAATTATTGCCACAACCAGGAGTACGAACGTTGCATCAGTGATGGACTCGCAGCAAACTTACCCTCTAGGGCGTTTTGTCAAATGAAGATGCACTGTCATTATTCGCTCAACACGTGTTAGGAGAAAAAAACTTTGACAAACACCCAACACTTAAGTTGCTTGGTGAAGGCATGGTTCACAAATGTGGTAGATTGCCTTTGGCTTTGAAAACACTAGGGAGGGTGTTGATGGGAAATAAAAATGTTAGTGAATGGGAGGAGTTGTTGAAGAGTGAGATATGGGATATAGATGATGGAAATAAGATTCTTCCAGCTCTAAAACTAAGCTACTATCATCTCCCTCCACATCTAAAGCAGTTGTTTGCATATTGCTCCTTAATTCCCAAGGACTATGTGTTTGACAAAAATAAATTAATCCTATTGTGGGTGGCAGAAGGATTTTTGTCCCAATCAAAACGAAAAAAATCAATGGAGAATTTAGGTCATGAGTATTTTGAAGAGCTAAAGTCAAGGTCCTTTTTTCAACAATCAACGAATGACGAGTTAGGATATACGATGCATGACCTGATAAATGACTTGGCCACAAGTGTTGCAGGAGAGTTTTCCTTTAGATTGGATGGTGAGGTGGATGTATCTGATATGAATGAAGCTTTTGATAAGTTTCGTCACTTTTCACTTGTAGGTCCAAGATCTGGATCATGTAGAAAGCTTAATGAATTACAAAGAGCTAAACACTTGCGAACTTTCTTAGTCATGTCAGTTGGTTTGGAAAACTACGGCTTTTTGGACAAGGTTCTTCTTAAACTACAATTCCTGAGGGTGCTAAGTGTCGTTGGCTTGAATCACATGTACCAAGGCAGTCAGATAATCACAAAGGTACCAGAATCCATTGGTAGTCTCAAGCATCTACGGTACCTTAATTTTTCTTATACTGAAATCACATCTTTGCCAGAACAATTGAGTGACCTTTATAATCTACAGACCTTGTTGCTTCATAACTGTTATCAGCTATCTAGTTTGCCAGAAAGTATTGCAAAGTTAATAAACCTGCGACATCTAGACGTAAGTGATACTCCGAATTTGAACAAGATGCCCTTAGGGATTGGTGGTTTGACGATTCTACAAACTCTAACCAAGGTCTTTATTGAAGAAGGTAACAGGTTCAGAATATCCGACCTTAAGAGACTAACAGATCTTCAAGGTCGTCTTTCCATTATTTGGCTCGACAAAGTGATAGATCCAATACAAGCAAAGGAAGCCAACTTACATCAAAAGAAGGGTCTTGAAGTTCTTGAGATGGAATGGAGTGATGTGTTTGATGATTCTCGGAATGAGACGGTTGAATATGAAGTGCTTAAAGAACTAAGGCCTCCTCCTAAGTTAAAAAACCTCAAGATTTTGAATAACATGGGAATGAGATTTCCCAGTTGGGTCGGTGATCCCTCGTTTGAACAGTTAACAGAGCTTACATTATCTGGGTGTAGAAGTACACATTTAAGACTTGGACATCTGCGTTCTCTTAAGAAATTGGTTGTTGAAAGCATGAATGAGGTGAAGACTGTGGGTTTTGAATTACCTGCACCTACAAATTCTTTTCCATCACTTCAAGTTCTGGAATTTAATTACATGCAAGGTTGGCAGAGATGGTCAATTGATAGTGGAGATAACCATGGAACTCCTAGATCATTTCCTCGTCTTCATGAAATTTCTATCAAATGTTGTCCAGAACTTGATGAAGTGTCGATCGGATTGATACCTTCACTTCGAGTTTTATCTATAAGAAATTGTTCCAAAGGAGTGTTAAGAAGCATGGTTGGTTTGTCCTCGTCACTTGTTAAATTGGAAATAGCGAATATTAAGGGACTTACTCAACTACATGGAGAAGATGTAATGCATCTTAGGGCACTTGAACATCTTTATGTTAAAAATTGTGATGAACTGAAATACTTGTGGGAACAAGAATCTGAGGCATTCAAGAGTCTTGTGAGTTTACAGAAGTTGGAAGTACGGTGGTGTAAAAACTTGACATCCTTGACCTTCTCAGCAGTGCAGGAGCACCCATCACCTCTCACTGAATTAATAGTCAGTGATTGTGATAACATACAATTACAACCCAAACCCATTCCAGCAAAAGACTTCAGTTTGTCTCGCCTAAAATCTCTTGACATCCTTGATTGCAAGAATCTAAAGTCATTCCCTTATGAACATTTGTCTCACATCTTTGGGATACCTGTGTATACAAGATTGTCCAAGTATGGACTACTCCTTTCCTTGTGGGGTGTGGCCTCCTAATTTAACCAAACTAAGTATAGGAGGCTTAAATAAGCCCATGTCAGAGTGGGGCCAGCAGAATTTTCCAACCTCACTAGTTGAATTAGTGTTAAAGGGTGAAAATTCAGGAGTGGTTTCATTTGCAGTGGCAGACAATGTGAGGAATACTACTACTCCTACTCCATCATCATCATCAACTTTTCTTCTTCCACCATCTCTCGTTTCTCTAATGCTTGATGGTTTTACTGATGTGGAATCATTTTCAGAGATCTTACCACAACTCAATTGCCTTAAAACACTTAGTATTTGGCATTGACCAAAGCTTGAAGATCATATGACCATTTACAACCAATCAAATGTGAGAATAATGTGGCGGTAGTAGAAAAGGTCCGTCATCTCCTTTTCCATCATCTGTGTCTCTTAGATAAGTACTAAAAGAGTGGTCATTCATTTCAATAATGTTATTATAATCATTGTTTCGTAACAAACGTGAAAAAGCGTTCTACAGCTTGTATCCCAAAGTATTACGGCCCATCTCTTATGATAAACATCACAGCTTTTTTTTTTTATTATAAATGTGATATTCCTTATAAAGTAAGATTTCAATTTCTATGTATTTTTTTTTCAATAACTATCCCAAAGTATTAGGAACATTAATTTTGAGACTTGTTTGTTTTGGTTTGTTGATAATACTATTTTTATACTGAACTAACAGTCAAAACTAGTACAAAAATAAGAGAAAACTATAACTGCGCTAGTTGAATAGCTTTTCGGTTTTTGTAGAAGTTTTACCATTAACTTGCTATGTATATTTGTTGCAACTATATTATTTTAACTTTATTGCACCACTTCTTTGTGTATTCCTTTTCGTTGTCATGTTGTAGTTTTCATTAATCTTGGCTTCGAGTGAACTTGTGCATTGCTGAATCTTGAATGAATTACTAGAAATCATAACAAAATTGTTTATAATTTGGACTTTTTCCAGAAACTTTGACCTTTTATTCGGTCATCAATTCAGAAATTTTGACCTTTTATGTCAAACCCGTTGGCTTTGAGATGTTGATTTTTGGTAATATTTTTGAAAATCGTCGCCATCTTAATATTTTTGAAACTTTGACCTTTTATATAACTTCAGATTTCATTAAAATTTGTATCAGTTTCTAGGTTAGAAATAAATCCATTTGACATTAATACTTTTTCTGTTTTGGTAAAAAAAATATGGTCAAACTCTGTATAGAATGACTAGATCTGTATGTTAAGGACGATGTAAACATCATGACATCTTATTTGTTGTCATTAGTGATTAATTATAGAGATTGTTTATGAAATCATATTAGAATATCCCATATTGTGTGATCTTTGCATGTTTCTATAAATTATGAGTTTATTCTTAGGAAGTTGCTCAATTTCTACAGGTGCACGTTGGATCAAGGCTGTCTACATGACGTCATTGAAGGCAAATCAGCTAAATTTGCACGGGGATGGACGTTGAAAAAAGTGAAGGTAGATAAAGAATCAATGAGTTTCAGAAAAGTCATTATTTAAAAGGGAAAAAAGATATTGACGGAACTGCCCCTGCACTGTTGGCAGGAACACAGGTTGAAATAGACACATTCATTTGAATGAGCATATTGACTCTTTGGAAAAACATTGCACGACACCTGATATTACTAAGATTTGATATGAAAGTTTGTAATAAATCTTGTTTTAAGTAGAATGCCATTTCAAGTACAATTCCCATATACATAATGGACAATTATGCCCCTAACCATAAACAGTTGTGGTTCCTATTTTGATTTCAAGTACATCTGCCCCCACCCCCATTTGGTTAAATGCAAGAGAAAGCAATATACTTTATAGACTATAAAATGTTTACAACGAAATAGATTGGTTCATCGTTCCAAGAAATGATGATACATGAAGATGAGAGAAACAAACATAAAAAGATATTAGTTTGGTCTAATTCATTAAGCTATGGGGATAAACCCAATTTATAAATAGAGAGAAAGAAATTTAAGATTAAAGGACGAAAATGCTCTTTATCCAGATTTTTCATA
This sequence comes from Lactuca virosa, assembly GCF_052849685.1. Lineage (NCBI taxonomy): Eukaryota > Viridiplantae > Streptophyta > Magnoliopsida > Asterales > Asteraceae > Lactuca > Lactuca virosa. The sequence continues at coordinate 201,108,406 of NC_136426.1, forward strand.
TTGTACAATTCTTATGGTTGTAATACACAAATTATAAAAATAAAATAAAATTATGATGCTCTATGAACATAACTGACTTTTTTTTGACCAAATAGCTTTTTGAATTAACTTGCATCACATATGATATTATTAAGATTAGATATGAAAGTTTGTAAAAAATATTTTTTTTAATTACAATGCCATTTCAGGTACAATGCCCCTTTACATAACTGATAATTACGCCCCCATGCACTTAAAATAGATGCAGTTTATAGTTTGATCTCAAGTTATTTTGCCTCTGCCATTATTTTGTTAAATGAAAGAGAAAGCAATACACTTTCTAGAATATAAAATGTTTACAACCAAACAGATTTGCTCCTACACAGTATCTAGAAAACACAGATTTTAGAGAAAACAACATATTGCCAAGTATAAATTTAGCATTGTACAATGCAATGGTGACACAGACTTCAGAGAAAAAAAATATATACATTTTCAAGTTTATATTTCGTAACAATAGGAGGAGAGTATTACATGATTGTGCAGTTGACACAAATCTCTCGATGAATTGACGTTGGAGAAAGGACAAACAATTAACGAAACATCGGATCATATATTATGAGGAACGATTTCATTCAAAAAAAAATTACCCTGGGACTTCCAATGATGATTGAATAATTAAAGGAATGAGGAGGCTAGGGTTTGCTCACCCTCAGCCTCTACTAATATCTTTTATCCAGAAGAAAACCCTAACTATTTTCCTCCATTGTTGAAGCTTGCTTGAGTGTTTTGAGAGGTATTGAAGGAAGAAGCAAGAAGAAGTAAGCCAAGGCTCAGCAAGAGAGCCTCTATCTCCCTACCTAACTCATTTTGGACCCTTGTAAGTGTTCAAGGTTTCACCTTTTTTATTATCGAGTGTTAGATCTTGCATTTTGTCTCACTTTCTTCTTGATCTTGTTGGATAAGATGGTGAGACTTCATAAAGGTTGCAACTTTATGATTCGCTGGATCATTTGAAGTAGTTTATGGTTTTGTCTGAAGTTTGGTGGTTTGTTTGAGCCGTGCATGAGATCTTGGTCATAAAACCCCATTTTTTACCTAAGTTGAGTCCAAGACTTTCATTGGACAAGCAAGTCTTAAAAGCATCAAACTTTAGGATGGTTTTAGTGTTATAAGCTCTTCTGGAGCAGATGGGCTTATAACTTAAGGGATTAAGTGCTTCTTGATTAAGTCATTACCATTTTAGCCTTCTTGGATCTAAGACTTGAGATCTACACCTCTTGGTGGGTCTCAAGGAATAAAGGTGGTAACTTTATCCATTTGGGCATTAGAAATGATCAGATCTGGACTTCGGAACCTCTGGTATTGGAGGATTCGATTTAACTCATTAAGATGTTTTGAATCCAGTTCCTACTGTGTGGCCTAGGCTGCCATGATGTGACGACTGGAAAAAACACAACTGTCTTGTCGTTTGAAGGTCGGGACGTTGCCAAGGATGGCCACGACGTGGCGGGTCAACTTTGATCGTTTACTTTGACTTTTGACTTACGTTGACGTTTGTCCAGACCCCTAATCTTGGAAGTGAAACTAAGGATGTATTTTATATGGTTGTATAGGTGGTTGGTAGCATCTATGTTCGTAGCAGTAGTAGCAGTTGCAGTTGATCATCGTTTGATAGGTGAGTCTCTTCACTATACTCATGGGTCGAAGGCACCAATGTTGGCCCATTACATTATGTTAGGAGGATGATAGTTATCTTTGTGACATTTGTTGATATGTCTGTATGTGATAAGTGTCTTTGTGGCATTTGTTGGTATGCACGTTTGTGCTTGTTGTTGTCTTTGTGGCTCTTGCTAATATGATTGTATGCTTAGCTGTAGGGGTAAAATAGAGTCGATACCGGCTGAAAGAGACCGAAGGGGTGAAATAGACCTGGTACCAGTTGAAAGAGACCGAAGGGGGTGAAATAGACCCAGTACTGGTTTAAAGAGACCAAAGGGGGTGAAATAGACTCATTTTAGTTTTGTACTGTTATGTATGTATGATATGGGGTATTTTAGGGAACTCACTAAAATTGGTAATTGTATTATGTCAATAATAAGTCACAATTACAAGAGTATACACACAAATACACATTTACACTCTAAACCCTCTAATATATAAATGCAATTATATATCGTCTAATAGCCCCCCTCAAGGTACGGTCGGGTAAAGACCTGTAGCTTGTCTCGTAAGAAAGTAAATCATTGTGAGGGTAGAGGTTTCGTGAACACATCTGCGATCTGATCATTTTTGGAAATAAACTAAACCTTTAGTTGATGATGAGCAACTTTCTCTCTAACAAAATGAAAATAAACTTCAACGTGTTTTGTACTTGCATGAAAGACAAGATTTGTTGCTAAATGTGTAGCGTCGAAGTTGTCACACCATAAATTTGGAGAAGCAAAGGTAACAACAGGTAACTCACATAAAGAGTTTGAAGCCATGTGAGTTCTACAACCGTATAAGTTAAAGCTTTGTATTCAGATTTGGTGGATGAGCGCGAGACAATATTTTGTTTACGTGCACACCATGAGACAAGATTAGAGCCAAGATAAATGACATATCCCCCTTTGGATCGTCGGTCATCCGGGCAACTAGCCCAATCAACATCAGAGAAGGTAGTTAAAGGAGTAAAGGTTGCCTCTGTATAGGCATGTAAAAGTGTGGCGGAGTCATGTTTAAACAATAATCTATGAGAGATAGTACCTTGAAGATACCAGAGAATTCGCATCACAGGCGACTAATGCTTTTCAATCAGGGAATGCATGAACTGGCAGGCCTTGTTGATAGCAAAAGTAAGATATGGACGAGATAAGGTCACATACTAAATGCCTGATATTTGACCGAATTATCAAACTTTGGACTGTCACCAAGAGATAGGTTTGCATCGGTGGTGATCGGGGTTGGAATCGGTTTGGCATGAGATAGCCCTGCCTGCTCCAATATTTCAAGAATGTACTTCTTTTAAGAAAGAAGAAGGTCTTGTCCCTGTTTAACTATTTCAATCCCAAGAAAAGTAGGATAGAGGACCCATATCTTGAAGTGCAATGGTTTGGCTAAATTATGAACAACACTCTCAATAGCCACTGGAGTTGTTTCCATTTAGAATAATATCATCTACGTATACCAACACCCTTTGAAGAGTAAATGAACAATGATGGATCGGTCTTGGATGCATGAAAACCAAGGGTTTGCAAGGCAGTAGAGAGTCAATGAAACCATGTGTGTGGTGCTTGCTTTAATCCGTATAAGGATTTATGAAGGAGGCACACAGGATTCGGTTTAGCAGGATCTACAAAACCCTCTGGTTGACGTAGATAAATAGTTTCATGAAGATCATCATCCATAAAAGTATTTATGTATATCAAGCTGATGTAGTGGCCACTTTTGTGTGTCATTAAGAGACAAGATAACACGAATGGTAGTTGATTTTACCACCAGACTAAAGGTTTCTTGATAATTGATCTCGTGTTGTTGTCGAAACCCCTTTGCAACCGGGCGTGCTTTATACCTTATGACCTTCCCCATTTGATCTCTTTTGAGGTTGTAAACCCATTTGCAGTCAATGATATTTGACTTGGGTGGACGTGGGGCCAGTGTCCATGTGCCATTCCGAACAAGAGTTGAGTACTTGTCAAGGATGGCAGATCACCACTTTGGATCATTATGAGAAACTTTGAAGGTAGCAGGTTCCTTTTCAATGGTGGCATGGGTGTGATAGGTAGTTGCTTGAAATTTGGTAGTTGGTTTGGCATTAGGGCGAAGGTTTGATGGACAAGGATGTGGCAGAGATGAATCGGGTAACATCAAGTTCATATGAGTGGTGGTTGTGGGTTTGGTTCGTCGATGATAAGTTTAAAGCAATGGTGGTCGTGGCAAGGATGTTGACGGAACCAATGATGGATTGGTGTCGGTGTGGGTACATGGTTTCGTAGTGGGTGGTGGTGGTGAAGTAATGGTATGTGGGTCATCTATAGTGGGTGGTGGTGTATGGTAAAATGAAACATAAGGATGTGATGTTGGCGCTGGTGATCTTGTAGGAGGCACATTGTGGTACGAGAAGGATTGTTCATGAAATTGAACATGTCGAGCAATGTAGAGTCATTTAGAGGATTGTAGCAACGGCACCCATGATGTGAAGTATTATAACTAAGAAACACACACATGGACCTAAAATCCATTTTATGTTTGTTGTAAGGATGAAGATGTGGATAGCATCTACAACCGAAAACGCGTAAATGAAAATTTAGGCGTATGTTTGTACACAAGTTCAAAGGGGGGGGGGGGTATTGGAGTTTGTTCGAGATAGAATACGGTTGACAAGATACACAGGCTTATCAAAAGCAAAATGCCAAAAGCGTTGTGGGACATGAGATTGTGCGAGCAAAGTGAGGCCAGTTTCAACCACATGACGGTGATGGCGCTCAACAAAACTGTTTTGTTCACTTGTGTGTGGACATGAGAGCCGATGGGTGATGCCAAGTTTTGAGAAAAACTGAGAAAGGTTACAGAATTCTTCTCCCCCCCCCCCCCCCCAAAAAAAAAAAATTATAGTTTGAATAGTTTTGATTTGAGTCTGAAATTAGCATTCAATAGTAATCATGAATGCTTTGAATGTGTCATAAACATTAGATTTAGACTTTAACGGTAAAAACCACATGCATCTCGAAAAATGATCAACACATAACAAAAAAATATCGATGGTCATCAAAAGAGCTAACACGAACCTCAAAAAATGATCAACACATAACAGAAAATATCTATGGTCATCAAAAGAGCTAACAGGAATAGGTCCCCAAAGATCACAAAACAATAGATCTAAAAAAGTTGTACTTTTGTAAGAAGAAGGTAACAAATTAAGTTTTGATGACTTTCCTATAGAACATGAATCACAACTAGAGACATCAAAAGTATCTGATAAAGGTAAATGATATTTAGAGAACACTGACTTCAACAATTGAGAATGAGGATGTCCTAAGTGTTGATGCCAAGTGATGGAAGAAGCTCGGTTAGCGGATAAAGTTACTTTAGGAACTGATTTTATATGTGGTAGCTAAAAAGAGTAAAGACCACCATTACTTGGAACCACGAGGATCGTATGAGTAATCTCTTCTTTCATAGTAAAAAATGAAGAGTGGAATTCAAAATAGACATTGTTGTTTTGCAAAAATTTTGAATAGAAAGAAGATTTTGTTTGATTTCTGGAACATGAAGTATATTTTTGAGAGAAAAGGATTTATTTGGAGAATATAGTTTGGAAGAACCAATATGAATGATGGGTAAACCTTTATCGTTGCCAACATGGATGTTATATTCGCCATGATAGATCAGGAGCTACATGATGGCTAGAACCAGTGTCTGGCAACCATGAGCTGGATGTCTGTGAACGAAAATCTACAAAATTTGCAGTAGGCTGCGGTCTTGTGCGTATGGTTGATGGATCACGTTTAGGGCATTAAGACGGGAGGTGACCAATACCGCACCTATTTCATGTCCCATATGCTGTGTTTGGTTTGATGCCCATGTAAATTGGGCTCTAATGCCCCCTCCGCCTCCTTGTTGTTGTCGATTTCCTCTCGCCTGACTGGACTTGTTGTTGAAGTTACGTTCATGGTTGTTGACCAAGCGTTGTGTGAAGTTTTCCTGGGGCATCGGTGGGTTACCCAACGGTTGAAGTTGGAAGCCCAACTTTTGGGCAAGTTGTTTGATGGCATGAAGTGTATTGGTAGGGATTGAAGTAGGCGTAAGTGAGGAGGATGTAGCCGTAAAGGCTTGGGCTGGTGAAAGTGTAGGTATTTTCTTGATCATGAAGTCATGATAAACTAAAATTCCATTAAGTTCAGAGAGAAAGCAGTAGCAAATTGGCGGACAAAAAGAGTAGATTTTAATCCATTGTATTCATCTGTGAATTTGGAAATAACAAGCATAACGAGATCTTTTTCTTTGACTGGTTCACCGATGTTGGCTAAAGCCTCTTAGTATTCTTGAGCACATGTAAGGTATGCACAGGAGGATTCGTCACCTTCCATTGTTATTTTAAGAAGTTGTGTTTTGAGTGTGTATTCTCGTGAGGAGGTATGAGGAGCATAAGCGTGTTCAAGTGACAGCCAAAGGTCGCGAGAGGTAGTGCCTTGAACATGTTGAAACGATGCTTCAAAGAGGGTAGACAAGATTAGCATCCAAACGTGAGCACCATTGCTAATCCAAGCTGTGTTTTCTGGATTGGGTAATGAAACTGATACTTCGGGACCGTCTTTTCCTAATGTGGCAACGGAAAAATTGGTGGCAGGAGGACATGGAATTGTGCCATCAACATAGCCAAACAAGTTGTTTGTAACGAGAAAAGGTTGCAACATTGTCTTCCAATACCCATAATTCGTGGGTGATAGGGTGAAACTGAACTTGTGTGTATTGTGAGATGTCTTCTCAGATGAAGGAAACACAGTGATGGTTGTCACCTTTGCTGTTAACTAGAGATGGTGGAGAAGAATTGTCAAAGAAGGATTGTCGTTGTTTGTTGACCGATGAAGAGAGAAGGCGGCTAAGTTGTGGCATGGCAGCCGATTAGAGTTTGGCTTTGATACCAAGTTAAACTTGGTAATTGTATTATGTCAATAATAAGTCACGACTACAAAAGTATATATACAAATACACATTTACACTCTAAACCCTCTAATATATAAATGCAATTATATATCGTCTGATAGGGGTAAACTAAAGAAGCTTAAAAAGGATGTCTAAAAATATTTGAGAAAATGGAGAAAAATATAAGAGGGCAAATCTGTAAAAAGGATTTAATGGGGAAAGCTTCATTTTCCCTGCTTTATCTATTAAATCATTCTTTCTTCATCAACTCAAAAGAATACATCCATATATGTTCTACCTTCATTAATTCCTAAACTTTTACATATTTCCCCTAGTTTATATGTTATAAATTTTACAATTTTTTGGCAGTCGAAGATAAACAATAATGTTTGCAGTAGCTCATGTGAATTTAAACAAGTAAAACACTGAAACTTTTTATCATAAAAGGTGCTCTTTATCTAACCAACCCTGTGCTCTGCTTACACTGTTGAAGTATTTCAGGGGAACAACATTTCTCCAATACTTCAGTCTCTCCCTGTAAACAGTCACTAGCATTTATTATTAGATGATTAATAAAGCCAAAAACTAGACAACATAAAAAAAGAGGTTTTGATGCAAAAAATAGCAATATATCGAACACATTAATAGAAAAGAATTATCAGTAAAGAAATAAGGAGAACAAGGTAAGGAACAGAACGGAAATGTAAGTCAAAAAAAAAAGAATGTCATTGAGGCAATACATCAAACACATTAGATGCAATTACAAATCAACAGAGAACTGTCACTACAGAACTAGAAAGAAAGGCTGAAATTTCTCAAAAGTTGTAATATGAAACAGTGTAGCACTTCAAGAAACGCTGATCAACTCAACAACTAACACTCTATGTTAATTACTTTGATTTACTTCAAAAATAGAGTTACAGATCGACTATAATAAGGGGAAATGAAAGTAGAGAGTCAGATACTGCATACATCATGTATATCTCCAAAAGGTATAATCACCTGCAAAATGGAAACACAAAGTTAATTAGGTTGATTATGCTAGATAATGTGATGAAACTTAAACTAATCAACATTCAACTGTTTGGGGAATACACTAGATTGGAAGCAGATATGACAGGCTGAAACATACAAGAGTGACATCTCCATTGCACATATATTCTTTGATAATTTCTTAATTCAGAATCAATTTTAGTTTAGGTGAAGTCAAAGTTTACGAAATTTGCCTCTTCTGGTAGAAGATCAAACATCATATGCAAATCCCTAAAATGCAGTTCATTGGTCATCAAGCAATTGTTATTTATAAAGCAAAATAGTACCTGAAAATTTTATGGAGTGTTTTCTATTGTTCTAATATGGAGATATCATGAGAAAAAAGCAATGATTTTACAACATCCTTAATTAACCACTTTAAGAAGCTACAAAATAACGACTACAGGGTATTAGGGCAAAAGGCGGTGATGGTTTTCGTTTCGTACAGAGGAGAAGAAGCCGGTATTCCGGTGGTCATTGTGAGGAGGACAGATGGTGGTGCTTGGTAGTCTTCTGGAGGAGAAGGAGTGATAGCTTTGAAAATGGAGGTGAGGATGAAAGGATGAGTGTCCTAAACGAGGACAAAAATCATTTCGCGCCCATCTGATTTCACACACACAAAAAATAATAATAAATAAATAAATAGAAAATTAATTTTTTTAAGTGTATTTTTGTTAGAAAGTTATGATTTTTTTTTTCATTTCGGCTTCCACTTTTGTTCTAAACTAAATACTTGTAAGGATTCATCCTTACTTTTTTTTTTATTAAAAATGCTCACGTAATAATATGTTGTTTCTAGCTTTTTATACTTCCTACAAACCAAACTTTGTTTCGTATAAGGCCTGGATTTCAAGGACAACAAGTCACCTTCCATATACTCTACCTCTCCGTGTTTCTTATTAGCTTCAACTTGTATTTTTTGTTGGGCTTGAATTACTTGCACCCGAAGATCATCCAATATGGCATCACGTTCTCAAGCATTTAGTCAATGGAATAAATCGGGGTGTGATGTCCCTCATACCTTAGAATTAGGGTTGGGTCACATCCATAAAGAGTCTTGAAGGGAGTGCTTTTGGTAGATGTGTGGTAGGAGATATTATACCAATCCCCTCCCAAGCCAACCAACGGACCCATTGTTTTGGTTTTTCCAAATAAAAACATCAAAGGTAGGTCCCGAGACATTTATTCACTACCTTTGATTGTCCATAGGTTTGGGGGTGATAAGAGGTGCTTCTTTTGAGTTGAACTCCATAAACTGGAAATAACACTTGCCACAAATTACTAACAGAGATGTGATCCTTATCACTTATAATGAATTTAGGCATCTCGTGTAATCTATCCACTTCTTTGAATTATGTGTTGGCTGAAAACAGGTGGCAGAGAGGGATGAAGTATGCATGCCTACTCGGCCGGTCTACAACGATCCAAATGGTGTTCCAGCCCTCGAATTTGGTCAACCCCTCAATGAATTCCATAGTGATTCATTTCCAAATTTGGGTGGGTATAGGTATTGGTTGTAGAAGCCCCATAGAAAAATGGTGAGAGATTTGTGTTGTTGGCAGATTTGACATTTTCTGTAACACCCATAATCAGAAAGACTAAGAAAGGGAAGGAAAACCCTAGGTCAAGGGGTCAACTCGTTGAGTCCATAGGTGAACTCGACGAGTCGGAGCGGGATCCGGGTTATGGAATTAGTGACCGACTCGGCGAATCGGCGAGTGGACTCAGCGTGTCTGGTCTGAACGAGAAAAGCCCTAATCCGAGGGTTTGCACCCTATTTAAAGGGCCTTATGTCCTCTCCTTAGTCCCCCTTGTCGGCCAGAAGCTGCTATACACGATTCCAAACCCTAAGTTGAGTGAGAGATGGAAGAAAGTGAGTTTGGGACTTTTGCAAGAGGAAGATTTGAAGGATTTGGCCACTAAGGAGCTGGAGGATCCAACCCTTTTGTTGAGAGCCTCAGTTTGAAGGTAACAATCTGTTGCTTTGCCTTTGTTGCTTCTAGATCTTTTCTTGGATGATGTTTGGGGCCATTTTGGTATGTTAAGGAGCCATTTCTAGAAGTCCAGATCTGAGGTTGCTACTTCAGATCTAGGTGTGTCTTGGCCCAGAGACCTATAAAGTATCAGTCCTTGGTGTGTTGGTGAAGCATGTTTGCCTCAAACCCTAGCCCTAGAGTGTTTTAAGCCCATAGCTCCTTGGTTTGACGTAAAGTTTGCAACTTTACGTGAAGGATGGGCCTTAGAAGAGTGGATCTACAGTTTGGAGTCCCTGCATGGCTCGAAAAGCCACTGTATAGATTAAGAACTGAAGCTACTCGGCGAGTCACATGGGTGGACTCGGCGAGTTGTATGAAGATAGGCAGGAACTCAACGAGTTGGAAGAACAACTCAGCGAGTCTGCTGAATTTTGTCGTGGACTCGGCGAGTCTATTCTTGGACTCGACGAGATGGATCGCACAACCTCAACCTTTTCTGGTTAAGACTTAGATCGGTGAGTTGAGTGGTGACTCAGTGAGTTGGACAGGATGGGACTCCAGAGATCGCTGAACTCAACGAGTCGACGGGGTCACTCGGCGAGTTGAGGCGTACTGTGAGAGTTTCAGAGTATAAGGACTCGACGAGTCAACAGGTTGACTCGGCGAGTAGAGTCAGTCAGGAAGGTTGACTTTGACCAGGACTTTGACTTTGACAAGAGTGGACTTAGTTGGCTTCTAGAGTTCAGTTTGGACCTAAGTGATATATATTGATGTTGGTAGCTCGGGGAGCTAGTGGAGTAGCGTTCAGAGAATTATCGGACAACAGCCAGAGGGTTATCAGCAAAGTTCAGCAGTGAATGTGAGTTTCCCTTTTGTGTGAATGGGTCTACGGCCACAATGCCGGCCCATGTAGTTATGAGTAGGAAGACCCGGGGGTTAGCCCTAGGCACTGTTTGCTAGTATGATATTCAGGACCAAGGTCCAATGTCGGGCGGGTGCCCAAGGAATGGTTTGCATGATAGAGTATACTTGTTGTCTGTGTGATGCATGTATGTGCCTGGTAGGGAGGTGAGTGTTGGTGAGGTCCCGTATCTCACCAATATCAGAGTATGGACGGTGTTCCATATCTCATTAGCAGCAGAGCAGGGGCGAGGCCCAAGATAGGTATGGAGTGAGTGTGGGCGGGGGCCCGTATCTCACTTACAGTAGGAGCTTGGACGGGGTTCCATGACTCACTAGTAACAGGATAGGGGCGAGGCCCAAGACAGGCAAGGCCTTAGGACAGGAATACAATAGGGCATGTTCAGTCATGTGGTATATTCTATTTTGTATTATATGGTTAGCGGGCGGGGCCCAGAGACTGGCGGGGCCTAAGAGAAATAGATATGTATTCGAGCGGGGCCTGGAGCGGCGGGGCCGTCGTAGCGGGGGAGGCCCGAGGTAGTGGGCGAGGCCCAAAGTAGCGGGCATGGCCCAATATCTGTAATATGTGTTTATGCAGGGTATGTGGTAGGTTGGGGAACTCACTAAGCTTCGTGCTTACGATTTTCAGTTTTGGTTTCAGGTACTTCCGGAAGCGGAGGGAAGAGCTCAGGGTGATTGCATGGCACACACCATTGATTAGTCAGTCTGGGATGTTTTATGTGACATCCCCAAAATCACGGCCAGAAAAGACCGATTTTGTTTATGCTTTGTTTAAAAATCAGAGTAACATTTTAAATAAAAGTGTTGCGGAATTTTTCCCAGAACAAAATATGATAGAGATTTATCAAAAGCATTTCCGTATAAATGCATTTCATTAAAAAGACTCGGGATGTCATGTTCGATACAGATCATAAGCATAAACAATACAATATAGGCCTTACTACATTATTCTGTATTTACAGGCCTAAAATCCATTAATCTTTCATCCCAAGACATCACATCTATGCTCATGCGCCACTTCCTGTAATACAAGAAACTGAGTGGGTCAGGATTGGGAGCCTGGTGAGAACATAGGGTTTTCAACCCACAATAAATAAGTTTATTAATTTCCTCAACCAACAATAACCCGATTACCCGTTCCCGTTATCCTCACATTACGTCCCTAAGCATCTATCATAAGGGACATATCCTAAGGATTATCATCAGGACGGACACTACTGCTAAGGGGATTCCTCAGCAATAAATGTCCTTAAGGCAACCATGTGGGGGATGGAGTACATCTGGTGAGCACACAGTTCAAATAAACACTTACAGGTTGCGAGCCTGCTAGTGTTCCACTGGACTGTCTAGAATAGTCCGTGGTCGTCATCTATACTCCGCTAGATGACTGGATCATCAATAACATCTATAACGAGGCCTCTCATTATTTCATTTTATCACACAACAACTAATACATCTACCCATGTTTTACCCCAACATTTTCGTAGATATAAAATAAATATATAGTTTAAATCATTGAAAACATGTATAAAAATGTTTATCCAGCATAGATAGCAAGTATTCAGGTAATATGCACACATAGCACGTAATTTATATAAAATACTTCATATCTATGTGTAAGCTGAAAGTAAGTATGCACTCACTTGAAAAGGTGGTGAATCCGAACTCAGACAGCGCTTCGCTTCTTAAAAATAATTTCCTTCGACGAAACCTAGTATTATTACCACTAGAGTTTAGTCTATTATTCGCTGAGACTAATTAATAGTCTAGCTATTATTACTATTATATAAGCGTCAAACAATACTTATATAATGTAGAGTCTAAGTGTTGTAAAAGTCGAAGTGTTTGTTTCTTTGTTTTCGCATGTTAGTTATTTTACTAAGTCTTCATTTGTGCGAAGCGTATTGCTTTAGACTTAATATATTTTTTGTACACTCAGGTTGCCTATAAATAGGGACTGAGGTTAGAAGTAGAAGAGGCTTTTGAACGAGAGTATTCATTCTGCTTAAACTTTGTAATCAGTTCTTCATCAATATAAGATCTGATTAATATTTACTCTCTGTGTTCTTACTTTTCAATCATTCAATCATAATTGCTTTCGGAATCTCGATAACAATTCTCTTCAATTGGTATCAGAGCAGGATTCAAACTGCATTGATCTGATTTTCGTTTTAGAATAATTTGCTTTTTGAGTAGTAACTTTACTCAAAATTTTCTGCGCATTTTGATTTTGAAAATCACTCTTGATCTTAAGATTTGAATCGATTCTGTCTTTGAATTGTTTAGTCGAGTGATCGATTAGCAATCAGTGATCATTTCATTTGATCAATTCACAAATTCATCAAGTTTTTCAAGCTTTCAAAAAATTCTCGTGTTCATCAATGGCGAACTTCAACATGAATACCATGACTTCTTTCTCTCATTTACTTGGTTCTTCAACCAAAATTCCGATGTTAATCCCTGAATACTATGATCAGTGGGCTGATAAAATGGAGGATTACTTAAATAGAATTGATGAAGAACTTTGGAATTGTATCAATGGAACAGTTCAAGCTCCAGCAAATGTTTAACCAATTGGACAATCTGCTACATCAGCTGAAGTTGTTGAACAACAAAACCGCTTGAAGAAGAACGAAAAGAGATGTATGAGGGAACTAAGAGGTGCTCTACCTCCTGTGGTTTACAATTACATTCGTAGTTGTAAAACAGCCAAGGAAATTTGGATCACACTGAAAGAGAAGTATCAAGGTAGTGAGAAGACGAAGATCAACTCTGTTAAGCAATGTCTTGTTGAACTTAAGGAATTCAGACAAAAGGATGCTGAAACTCTTGAAAACTACTATGATCGTCTGAATGAACTTGTTTATCGTTGCAATAGGTATGGAATCACAAGGTCTCTCATGGAATTCAATCTAACATTCATCATGGGCCTTCGCAAGGAATGGCGAAGTGTGAGTATGATGATAAAGAATCAACAAAGTTTTGATACAACCAGCTTGAATGATCTCTACAACCAGCTGAAAACACACGAAAATGAAGTTTCAGAAATATTTGAAGAATCAAAACAAAGTCTAGGAGGTCCTTTGGCTTTGATTTCAAAGATTTCAGAAATTGATAATAATGAAACAGATGGTTCAGACAATGAAGGTTTCTTAATGAATTCTGATGATGAAGCTGTGGCATTTTACGCAAACAACAGAGTTAAGAAATTTTTCAAAAAGCCTTTCAATCCAAAAGGAAAGCCAAATGATGCGAAGAGTGGTGTCGCAAAAGCTGGAGGTGAGGAGAAGAAGAAATTGGAAAAGGTTGATGAAAAGCAAAAAGATGCGAAGGATGTGAAGAAGTTAAAAGGTGATTCAGGAATTTATTGTCACTACTGCAATGGTGCAAATCACTTCGCATCTGACTGCATGCTGAGAAAGAAAGAGGAGAAGAAGAGCAAAATTAAAGATGAAGCCTACTATGCAGAAAATCTTGAAGAAGTGCGTGCGAAGGCAAAAGGAATGTCATTAGTTGCGAAAGGAGAGTCTGATGAAGAAGAGAGTGGAACATATCAGATCTGGTCTTCAGGATCTGATGATGAAGAAATGAGGCATCCAACTCATGGTGCAATGTTCGCAAGCTTTGAAGACATTTGCGAAGAAGATGTATCAGGACGATGCTTTGTGTCCAAATCCACAGACAAATCTCCAATGACTACCAAGGTACGTGCTATTCTTGAATCTTTTAACATTCCTTTATCTGCTCATGATGCTGAAATAACTTCATTTAATGATACTGTGGCTTATTTTGATTCTGTTATTGTGTCTGCTAGTACTGAAGCTCAAAATCTAAATTTGCAACTAGTTGAGACAAGGAGAGAATTAGAAAATAAACGAAGCAGAGTAGATAAACTAGAATTACAGATGCAAAATGTAAATTGTGATAGGAACAATCTTGAAAAAGAAGTTAGGTTGTTACTTGCACAAAGAAATATCTACTGTAACTCTGCTAAGCGTTTGTATGCAAAATTAACAGCTTTACATCATTCATCTGAAATTAGCAAAGAACAACATAGGAAACTTTTACCTTTTCTTGAATATGAACGTGAAAAAGTTGATGTTTTTTCTTATGACTGCGAAAACACAATTGCTCAATTTGACATAATACCTGATGATAGATTCGCATATGGTATTGTCAAAATTGATGAATTCTTGAATGCTGATGAGTTGGTTAGTATTGTCAATGAAAGTTTGACAAAGAATGAACAAGTGAAAATCTTAAAGAAAACCGAAACTTCAACTCTTGATTCTCAACTCAATTATGCTGATGTCAATGACAATTCAGATAATGTGAGTGAAATCAGTGAGATCGAAGAGGAAGAAGATGTCGATTGTTCTAAATTGTCAATCATTAATATCACATCTAAGATCAAAGGTAAAGAAATTATAGTTGATTCGATAGTAAAGGATGAAAATGATAAACCCTCTACTTCACAACATAGTAATTTTGATAATGTGGAAGTTGAAAGCTGGAAGACTGATGACACTGATGAAGACAAAGAAGATGTGAAGGATTCACATGAAACACCTCAACGAGTTGTTGTTGATCAAGTGTTTGGTGATACAAAAGAATTCGACAAAATTCTTAATGACAAAGGTGCACATTATTTGGAAACTAACACTGTGGTTTATCCAAATTTTACATGCACAGATAACACCATTTTTCCAAATCAAGTTTTTGTCACAACTAGGAATGCTGAGAAAATTAAACCTAAATTCAACAAAATGGTTGAAAATGATAATAAAAGGTCGACTACTGAAGGTTTCTTTGCAAATCAAAATACAGTAGAAAACAATTTAACTCAAAATTCTTATGTTTTTCAAGGACGAAAATCATCACAAAAATGGGTGGTTAAAGGTGAAAAAGAAAACAAAATTTTTGGAAGAGTTGAAAAACCAAAGATTGAAGTAAAATTAAATTCTCATGAATTTAAATTGATGGTTGGAAATTATTCAACAAAAAATAATGTTTCAAAAAGAAAAGCAAGAAAAGCAATCTTTTGGCAAGTTGTATCTAATGATAAACCAAAAGTTGCAAAAGCACAAATTTCAAAATCAAAATCATCAAAATTTCAGAGAATATATAAACAAAAGGGTACAAGTTTTCACAAACCAATATACTCTGTTGACATAATTCCAATGAAAAATAATAATAAATTTGTTCGGAAATATGACAACATTAGAAAATTTGAGACTTCGCAAAAATTTTTGAATGATCATAAGTTTCAAAATGTTGGCAAATTCAAGAATAATTCATCACCTTTGGATGTCAAAACTCAGGAAAAAATGAAATTTTCACCTAAACAACCAAATTTTCCAAATCCTTCAGTCTCAAAACCGACCAAAGTTTCGTATACAAAAGGAAAATCTGATGTATGTACGATCAACCGTTGGCTTAAAGGGAAAGGAAGACAATATCAAAATGGGAAGTTTTCAGAGCAACAGATAAAGACTGCATTTGACAAGTTCGTGAATAACTCTTCTACTGGTAGTTCATCATCTCATGATTCGCAAGTTCCGGTACAAAAATGGAAACCAGTTATCAAAGTTGCGAATGTTGTGAAGGATGAGATGAAAGTCAATGGAAATCCAAAACTGTTGAACAACTATATTTCAATATCTATATCTGATGAAGTTGATATAATAGATAGTGTCACAGACAAAGTGAAAACATGGTTTTTAAATTCAAAGCATTTGTTCAAAACTACTAATGAAGGACCCAATAAGTCTTGGGTTCCTAAATTTTTTCAATAAATACAGGTGATGTGTGACGAGCAATATGATGCGAAATGGTATATTGATAGTGGTTGCTCTTGTCACATGACTGGAAGAAAGGAAAACTTGCGAGATTATCGAAGCTTGGAAAATGCAGGAGTAGTCAAATTCAGAAATAATCACAAGTGTCAAGTAAAAGGCTATGGAAAAGTCACAAATGTACAATTCACAGTTAACAGGGTTGCTTATGTTGAAGGTCTTCAACATAATTTGATTAGTGTTTCGCAACTTGTTGTGGGTACTGGAAATCAGGTTATGTTTAACGAAGAAGGAAGTATCATTTCAAATGCGAAGACAAATGAAGTACTTCTCAAATCCAGAAGATATGGTGACATGTTTACACTAGACATCAAACCAATCGTGGGCAAACCTGCAGTGTGTTTACTATCAAAAGCCTCTAATGATGTTAGCTGGCTTTGGCATCGAAGATTGTCGCATTTGAACTTTCGCAACATTAACAAACTTGTCACTGAAGATTTAGTTCGAGGTTTACCTATACTAAAATTTGACAATGATACTTTGTGTGCAGCTTGCGAACAAGGAAAACAACATAGAAAAGGTCATCCAATTGTGATACATTCAAAGATCGTGGAACCATTGGAACTTCTTCACATTGACTTATGTGGACCGTCGACTGTTGCTACAATCAATAAAAAGCGGTACATTTTAGTTATTGTTGATGATTTTTCTCGATTCACATGGGTATTTTTTCTCAGGTTAAAATCTGAAGTTGCTCAGACAATGATTGATTTTATCAAAAAGATTGAGATTAGTCTTAAAAAGAGTGTTCGCAGAATTAAAAGTGATAATGGTTCAGAGTTTAAAAATCAAACACTTGACTCCTTTCTCACAGGCAAAGGCATTTTGCATAATTTCTCATCACCATATACTCCACAACAAAATGGTGTTGTTGAAAGAAGAAATAGGTCTCTATGCGAAGCAGCCAGAACCATGTTAACATATGCGAATTTACCTCAATATCTTTGGGCTGAAGCTGTCTCGACTGCATGTTTTACTCAGAACCGATCATTCATTCATCGAAGATTCAATGTCACTCCATATGAAATACTCAACAATCAAAAACCTAATGTCAAATTTTTTCATGTTTTTGGTTGCAGGTGTTTTATAATGAATCTAAAAGATAATTTGACCAAATTCCAAGCTAAAGCTGATGAAGGCATATTCATAGGATATTCGCAAAATTCAGTTGCATACAAGGTGTTAAACAAGCGAACAAGAAAAGTTGAAGAAACTTTCAACTTAACCTTCGATGATTACTATCTTAAACAAACAGATAGTAAATTTGAAAATAAATCAATTCTTGTTAACTCAGATACTCAAATTGACAATTCAGAAATAAATGATTTTGATTATGAATTAATTTTCGGAATTCCTGACAGGGCAATTGATGCGGAAGTTAATGCTCCTGATAATCAAATATTAGAATCCTCAAAACATACTGATGATTCAACAATCACTACAAGGTCAATATCTTGCGAAAGTGTGCCTGAAGTTCGTATGGAGGGGGAGCATACGATCATCAATGAACAAAGACAGCAAACTTTCGAGGGGGAGAATGAAAATATGAATCATCAAGTTGAGGGGGAGCATTCGCAATCTCAACTGAATCATCAAGTTGAAGGGGAGCATTGCAATTTCAACAGGAAGATCATTTTGAGGGGGAGCATCAAGATGAACATCATGTTGAGGAGGAAAATGATACAACAGAGAAAAATAATCTTGATGAAAATGATGAATTTCATGAAATTAATGATAATTTTTCTGTTGCAGGATCTGAAAATGAAGATATGTACGAAGATGCTAATGGGTTTTAGACTATACATCATTCCTATGGTGTACATGCAAACCCTAATAGCTTTTGGATCTAGTTTGTCTAATGAACATGCAATTGAATATCCAAAGCTATAAACCCTAGATCTAGCATACAATTAATCATATTAACATAAAATAGGGTTTAAGATATTACCTTGATTGTTATGTAGTAATAACAATCTCAAATCCTCCTTGTAATGACTTTAGAAAGCTTAGAGTCACAAATGTCACTCCTTTAATGGTTCACAAACACCAAGAGCAAGAGGATGAAGAGGAGAAGAGAAGGAGGCTGCCCAAAACGTGTGAAAACCCTAAAGAACATGTCCACCACGTTTTTGGGGCTTAAGGGTCCTTTATATACATGTAGGCTATTAGGGTTTTGAACTAGGAAACCCTAAACTGACTGCTTAATCCCTAAGCAGCCCATGAACACTTCTTTAATAAGCCTTGGACGATTTCTAATGGGTTTCCCCATAGAATTCGTCCAACCTTATATTATAAGGTAATCCATAGCCCAATTGCAATTATCTTATAATTACAATTCCAGTCCCTTAAGTTTAATTAATCTCTTTTAGCCACAAAATTAATTATCAATTAATTCTTGACTAATATTAATTAAACAATATGATTTCTCCTTTAATATATTATTCTCATAATATATTAATAAACCATAATTAATCCTTTCTCTCCATAATTCATCCTATCAAGTTGCTTTGGTGAAGGCAACCCAAAAGGACCATGCACCATCGGGTCAAGTACATACCAAAATAGTTATGGACTTAGACATTAATCCAACAGTCTCCCACTTGGATAAGTCTAGCAACTATTCTGCGTATGACTTCAGATCCTGATCTGCAATCGTAGCTTTCTAAAGCCGCTGTCAACTCTGATCTTATCAGATACGTGTGTCCTTTAGATAAGGGATCATATATTCCTCCATTCTAGATATCATATAGATATGAGACATGAAATATAATCATTCTCTCTATACTGTTTCCCGATTTCCGATTTATGATGACTGACAACAGACTACAATTGAACACATCAAATTAGTCCCGGCTTGGCCAAGCGCTTGGGTGCCATCACTAAATCATCGAGGGGCCCAAAGATATCGCTTTTATCCTACTTTGGATAAAAGGAACGGATGAACTTTGACTCAATGCTCGCTTGCACTTACTCACCGAATCACACACAACAATATGTTTTACAACACCAAGTTACTGGTGCGTTTACATATTATCAATGTGCAACCGACTTGCAAGATACAACTCACACATCTCGGTTTCAAGAATATAAGATATTATCGTCTCACCAATCACTCGTGATAAAATCCATGAAGTGATCCAAGTGAGTGTGGGTTTAATCCAATGCTCAAATCATATTCATAAGCACTCATGAACGTTGCAGCAAACATTTACTTATGTCTAATACACTTTAGACAATCCACACACCAATTCACGACAGTCTTCATTCATACCTACTTCCAACATATGAACGACTATGGTCGGTTCGAATAATTCGATTATTCTGAAATAATTAATTATTCAGGAAGTCAAAACATGCAAAGTGAAACACAAGAATAATACTAATCCTATATGGTCCCAAACCCTTGAGTATAAATAAAACACCTTTTATTTATCACCATATCGATTACTCATTATTTGTTGTTTCGGGTAATCAACTTATTACTTGAATTATAACTACACTTGTCCCATGCTCTTAGCATGCACACAATGCTAACCTACGGTCCTTACTTTGTGAAATAGATCAAATGAACACATTTCCAATCATACTCATTTCACAACTCCCAATCCTTATCATAAGTGTAAGAATATCAAATTCTTGCCACTTATAGAATATGTTAGATTCTATTTTATGCAATGATTGTTTTGTAATGTCGCTGCACTAAGGTCACAATGACTATTGCCAATGAATTACAAAGCTCTCTATCAGAAATTGTTACAAGACAATTCCATAGATGTGATGTCTCTCACTCAAAGTACATTCCTTTGAACATCCTTTTGCATAAAAGTTTCTAATCTAGACATAGATTCTCAATATCCAACTCCCAATATGGAAACATTTCCATATTTTCCATATGACAACTCATTCTTAATAGAATCTTATCTATTCATAATAATATCGATATGGTCCATCCAATATCATACTTCCAACTACTCACAAGCGACCAATCCTCAGCGAGCTTTGGATCGTCCTTTGATAGTTGTTTAATTATCTTAGTCAAAACCGATTATTGTCCTTTTTCCCTCTTAATGCGCTAGACATTTGGAAAATTTTAGAATGGTCGAATATTATTGCATTTGCAATCGATCCTTTACCCGAGGCGTATTGGACACGATGCATAATGTCTTACATAAAGATCTGATACTTTATCAATCTTTTGCCATAATATTTTATATGTCACATTCTCACAATTCGATTTATGAAGAGGGATTCCATAATCATAATCGAAATTTTGAGAACGCACTATGTATCCTTGACGAAATTTATTAACATTCCACAACCTAAGCCTTTAGATTTGAAATGAAGCATAATATTCTCTCCCATAATTATAGCAAAACAACTTTTCAACCCTTGCGACTTTGCAAAGTATAACTCTTGTTTTCTATAATTAATAATGCTAACTTGCAATACTTGTCATAATAATCATACAAGCACAACTTTTATGCTCCCACTATCATGATGATTATTATCATATAAGCATAACTCTTATGCTCCCACTAGCTTTGACATGTATTCAGAAACCAGCTTAACTTCCAGAAAAACAAT
This sequence comes from Lactuca virosa, assembly GCF_052849685.1. NCBI lineage: Eukaryota > Viridiplantae > Streptophyta > Magnoliopsida > Asterales > Asteraceae > Lactuca > Lactuca virosa. The sequence continues at coordinate 201,129,383 of NC_136426.1, forward strand.
ACCAATTAAATTTCTTAAGTTCATATTTCTAATACCTAATGCTTTGATAATCCTTTATCTAAGCTTATACACTTTTGCCTTAGATAGCTCGTATGTGTGTCTAAACAATTCAGACTAATTGCTAAATCTCACAATTCGAATCATGGAAAGGGATACCGTAACCATAATCAAATTTGAGAATCCAATTATCACAATCACTATCTTCTTAAAATCTCTCTTAGTGAAAGAATTTCCTCACAATCATTTTCATGAAGGAGGGAATCTTATGACACTTAGATTTTAATGGTGTATGTGTTCCTATCCATGTGAATTTGTCAAAACCAAGGTATGCGACAAATCCAAACTCGTATGGACCGAACTCTTAATCTTGATTTCTTGCCTTATTGCAACACGAGTGCCCACCATGTTTTCCAAGAAGTTAAGCAGCTCACCCTTTCCTATCAATGTACCTTTCATTGATCAAGGTGCTTGCCTTTTATGCGTTCAAATGAGAACTCATAGAACTCACATGCATAATTAACTCGATTGGAACGACACAGAAACAAAATAGTGTCAACACGATAGGTTATAAACCTCAAGTCATGTGCTAGTGATGGTCGATAAGATTTATTCTTGATTTGTTCTTGAAACCTTTCAAGACCATTAAGACTCCCACTGACTCCTTGACATATAAGATTCTCTTGTCAATAAACATTTATCGACAAACAAATATTCAAGAGTTAGTGTAGCTTTTATCAAGACAAAACACTTCATAAAATTTGGTCCTAGTTGGTCTTTGTCTAATCCAAGACATCACAATTTTCCACATTTGATGAATGTTATAAACCTTCTTAAGACTTGTCACTCAATGTCACAATCTTAACTCTAAGACTGGTTTTTGGAACGAAGTATGATTGACTTCTTGATTTAACCCTTTTTTTCAATTCTTGATTCCTTTTCTCAGACATACAATTGTACTAAGACTCACTTAGAGGATCAATTGAGATATGGTTCTTAATCATTAAGACTTATCATAAAACATAATAAAAGGTACTCTCCCTTCTTCTTAGAATAGAGAAACTTTTATCTTGCTGCCTACTTGATTCTTCTTATTCGTTCTGCTATTGATTTAAACTCTTTCAATCAATTCAGAATTACACTTAATATTATAAGTATAATCATATTTACTAAACTTTTAGTAAATCATGACGGATATCTTTGTTACTCTTGTGGTGGACTTGATCAACACACAACTTTGTGTACTTTATCTCCTAGTCCTTCACTTGACACTTTGTCAACGAATTAGTCTAATTTCCAAATATGAAATTTCTCATTCATCGTGCAACCAAGTTGCATGATTCCAAGTTTCTGTCAAATTGAAATTTGGGCGATGAGAAACTCTCCCTATTTGGTAAATTCTCGACATTTCCACATAATTAAGAATCAAATCCATTATTGCTAATAATAGAAGCATTCAAAACATCAATTTTTCATACACGTCGTCGCAAGGATAAATAAATAATATAAAATCAAAATTTATTTTATTGCGGAAAAGTTTGTCCTTACAATGCAATTCATTGAAAAACTATGCTAATACATATTTCTTAGCAATCTTATTCTAACTCTATGTAGTAGCTTAAGAATCTAATCTTTAAGTAATGCGATCGAAATCCATTTCTTCATGGTTAGATTCTGCTCACTTCTTCCCTTAAGCTTCCTTTCTTTTCTTCGATCCTACAAAACATCAATTGTAATCTTATCACATTATGTATTAAGAATCTAGAATAGGAGCTTAAAAGAGTTAGTCAATGGATTTTACCTAAAGCAGAGCCATACATTTTGACTCTCCCATCTCTTAGATCTCTTAGGTAAATAGGGCAGCTTCGCCTCCAATGCCCATTCTCTTGGCAATAAAAGCAAATTGAATCTTTTGGAACAGCACATGGAACTACTTCAGACATTGCCTGTCTCTTATGATTAAACTTTTCGATCATGGCATGACTTTCGTTGCCATTGCCTATATCCATAGAGGTCTGGAAGGCAGATTCACCAATCAACTTTGCTTTTCCAGTGCGCCAAATCATTACTGATTCAGCAGCAATAAGCATGTAGGTGAGATCTATAAGGGTCATGTCATGGTTCATCATATAGTACTCTCTTACGAACTCACTATACGAGTTAGGAAGTGACTGAAGAACCCAGTCAATAGCTAGCTCCTCACAGACAATGGATCCCAACATTCTTAACCTATCAATGTGTGACTTCATCTCTAGGACGTGTGCACACACCGACTTTCCTTCTTCATGTTTACTTGCCAAAAGGGCTTGAGTGAGCTTGAACTTTTCAAACCTTCGAACTTGTGGGTTAGGGAGAATAATTGGAGGAGGTGGAGGTAGTGAAGCATGATCTCTTGTTCCTCGATCGAATCGTGGAATATCATCTTCATGTGGAAAGCTTGTTCCACGGGATTTGGGAATACCATAGTTGTCATACCTTGACATCTACAAAATGGGAGAAAGCAAATTCAAGTTAGTTGATTGATTGAGTCCTTAATAAATCACCCAAATGAGATATTAAGGCTAGGACCCAACACAATACGCTACAACCTAGAAAAGGGATATCGTAATTTAGTTGCAGAATATTTGAAGGTAAGTGAATGACGATTCACTAATTTCCACCATGAAAAACTAAAAGGAAATTTAAGTTTTAAATCTATGAAAATTCCTAGATCCTTTGAGATTCATTGAACTTTTCAATGGCATGTTTAAATCTCGATATGCCCCTCTAGTTTCTGACTGGGATACCGAGGATCACAAAGCGGGTGTGAATAACCATGCAAACTTACATGGTGCCCCCACATGTTACAGTCACCTATTCGATGTGCCGGTTAACCACACACGCTCCACCGAACTATGACAAACATTGAGTCACCCTTTGCTACCTTCGCTTAGAACCATTTAGTGTGTCGGTTAACCACACACGCTCCACTAACGTCTTCGCAAGGGTACAAAGTGTAATTTCATGGAATTGCATCAATTCACTTTTGCCTAAAGTAACTAAGATTGGGAATTTTGTAAAAGCATTTAGTTACTTTTGTACTTCATTATACTTATAATGGAAGGTTTATGTCCTATCCTACCCGTTCGGCTAACGACCCTCCACTAGTCAAGAGTGCGGTGGGTAAGAGTGGATACCCATTCAATCGCCATTTTATAGGCAATTTCCTTAAACACCCATTATAGACCAGCTTCGTGAATGAGGCCTACTAACGGTAAGATTGACTTTTACTCATACATATATATAATGTTAGACTTTTAATGTTATATATAGTATAGGGTGTAATTTACACTTTTAAAATACTAGCTGTTCTAATTTAATAATTATACTTTTAATTTAATTAAATTGTACACCAAAACTTTATGGATTTACTAAATCTCTTTTAATTATACACTTTAATTAATTAATAAAACCATAAGGGTGTGATTTGAACTTTTTCAAAACAATACTAGGGTTTTAGAATTTAACATTCCTAAATTAAACTTTTAATCAACTTTTAAATTCCAAAACTTGAGGGCAAGTTTTGAAACATTTCAAAACATTAGGGTTTAGAATTTAAATATACATCAAAATTAAACTTTTAATCAAAAATTTAAATTCCAAAACTTGAGGGCAAGTTTTGAAACCTTTTCAAAACATTAGGGTTTAACTATTTAAATTTCAAAAACAAAACTTTTAAGTTCAAATTTAAATTATAAAACCTAAGGGTGCAAATTGAAACTTTTCAAACTAAATAGGTCAAATATTTATCTAATAATAATCCTATATTATCCATATTTAACCAAATCCATTAATTTTGATATGGATAATCATTCCAAACATAAAAAATTGATTTTAGGCAATAAAAACGAGTTTTGGTAATTATCCTTAACAAAATCATCTCAAAAAATCGAAAATCTCGTCAACAGCACTCTGGACTCGCCGAGTCCACTGATGGACTCGCCGAGTTCAGCCTACTCGCTGAGTCCAACTGATGTACTCGCCGAGTCGGGGCTACTCCCCGAGTCCATAAATGGACTCGCCGAGTTAGCGGCGCAGACAACAAAAAAATTTCGTTTTTTCTGATCTTTTTGCATCTATTCAATAGAAAAACGACCTAGGCTCTGATACCACTGATGGGTTTTAGACTATACATCGTTCCTATAGTGTACATGCAAACCCTAATAGCTTTTGGATCTAGTTTGTCTAATGAACATGCAATTGAATATCCAAAGCTATAAACCCTAGATCTAGCATACAATTAATCATATTAACATAAAATAGGGTTTAAGATATTACCTTGATTGTTATGTAGTAATAACAATCTCAAATCCTCCTTGTAATGACTTTTGAAAGCTTAGAGTCACAAATGTCACTCCTCTAATGGTTCACAAACACCAAGAGCAATAGGATGAAGAGGAGAAGAGAAGGAGGCTGCCCAAAACATGTGAAAACCCTAAGGAACATGTCCACCACGTTTTTGGGGCTTAAGGGTCCTTTATATACATGTAAGCTATTAGGGTTTTGAACTAGGAAACCCTAAACTGACTGCTTAATCCCTAAGCAGCCCATGGACACTTCTTTAATAAGCCTTGGACGATTTCTAATGGGTTTCCCCATAGAATTCGTCCAACCTTATATTATAAGGTAATCCATAGCCCAATTGCAATTATCGTATAATTACAATTCCAGTCCCTTAAGTTTAATTAATCTCTTTTAGCCACAAAATTAATTATCAATTAATTCTTGACTAATATTAATTAAACAATATGATTTCTCCTTTAATATATTATTCTCATAATATATTAATAAACCATAATTAATCATTTCTCTCCATAATTCATCCTATCAAGTTGCTTTGGTGAAGGCAACCCAAAAGGACCATGCACCATCGGGTCAAGTACATACCAAAATAGTTATGGACTTAGACATTAATCCAACGGATGAACCATTGGAATTTGATACTGATTTTCCACCACTTGAGAAATGGACAAGGAATCATCCCAAAGAACAGGTAATTGGGAATCCACAAGATGGTGTGTTGACAAGAGCTCAAATTCGTGCGGAAAATGAGGTACTGAATGCGAACCAAGAATTGTGTATGTTTAATGTCTTTATTTCGAAAATAGAGCCAAAGACAGTAAAGGATGCTATGGAACACTCAGATTGGGTTGTTGCTATGCAATCTGAACTGGCTGAATTTGAACGAAACAAGGTTTGGAGATTAATTCCTAAACCTTCTGATGTTTCAATTGTCGGATTAAAATGGATCTTTAAAAATAAAACCGACAAAGATGGCAATATTATTCGAAATAAAGCTAGGCTAGTTGTTAAAGGTTATTCGCAACAAGAAGGCATAGACTATGAAGGAACATTTGCTCCTATTGCAAGACTCGAAGCAGTTCGCATATTTTTAGCTTATGCAGCTCACAAAGACTTTGACGTTTTTCAAATGGATGTTAAGTGTGAATTCTTAAATGGAGAACTTGAAGAAACAGTTTATGTTGAACAACCACCAGGATTTATAAATGAGGAACATCCTGATCATGTCTACATTCTAGACAAAGCAGTTTATGGGTTAAAACAAGCACCAAGAGCCTGGTACGCAACACTTACAAATTTTTTGAAACAATCTAAATTTAAACAAGGATCAGTTGACCCCACTTTGTTTCGCAAGAAAGTTGGGAATCATCTCATGCTTGTTCAAATTTATGTTGATGATATTATTTTTGGCTCAACTGACCCAACGTTATCAATTGAATTTGAAAATCTAATGAAGAGTCAATTTCAAATGAGTATGATGGGAAAAATTAATAATTTTCTTGGTTTAAATATAAGACAGAACAGGGATGGAATTTTAATCAATCAAGAAAAATACACAAAGAACTTGCTTGAAAAGTTTGGAATGACCAACAGCACGAAGCTGAGAGTACCAATGGCAGTGGGAACAAGATTAACTCCTTCATTAGACACTCCTGCTGTTGATTTAACTCTTTATTGAAGCATGATAGGGTCTTTGTTGTACTTAACTGCAAGCAGACCTGATATTATGTTTTCGGTATGTAATTGTGCTAGGTATCAAGCTAATCCCATAAAACCTCATTTAACTGCAGTGAAAAATATTTTTTGCTATCTTAAGGGGACAGTTTCGTTAGGACTTTGGTATCCTTCAAAATCGGGATTCTTCATTCAAGCTTTTTCAGATTCTGATCTAGGAGGATGTACTTTGGATAGGAAAAGTACAAGTGGTGGGTGTCAACTATTGGATGGGAAATTAGTGAGTTGGCAGTCGAAGAAGCAAACTTGTGTTGCTATATCCACTGCTGAAGCTGAATATATTTCAGCTGCTTCTTGCACTTCGCAAATCATTTGGATTCAGAGTCAACTTCGTGATTATGCTATCAATATGAAAAAGATTCCCTTGTATTGTGATTCTCAAAGTTCAATTCGCATTTTTCATAATCCAGTACAACACTCAAAGACAAAACACATAGCTCTTCGATATCATTTTATCAAAGATCATGTGGAAGATGGGAATATTGAAATTCATTTTGTTAAAACCACTGAACAACTTGCTGATATTTTTACTAAACCTCTTGATGAAAAATCATTTGTAAGAATTTTAGCAGGTTTGGGGATGATCGATGTGAATTCAGTTTCAAAATCAATAATTTACGAATGAAAGGTCCATTCAGTAGCTCTAAGTCAGAATCATTCAGAAGTTACTGTGCATTCAGAGGCTTCGCATGGCTTCGCATGCGTACAACTGGTAACTAAGGTTCAATTTTTTTTTTGAAAAACTTGAAAAATCAAAAATATTTTTTTGTGTTGTTTTCATTTTCAAAAATACAAAAATCCAAAAAGATTTTATTTTGTTATGTTTTTATTTTCGAAAAATTCAAAAATCACAAAAATATTTTTTCTTGTTAACTTTGTTCTTTAAGTATTGTGTGTTTTTAGTTTAGTCCAGAGCTTAATGTGAAGAAGTCATGCTTGTATGTTTCTATGGGAAGGTATCATTTCTTTCAACTTTGTACTAGTTAGGATGTCCCTAGAAGCATGCTTCAGCATGTTGACTCAAGCCTCGTATGACTCTATGTGTGAGAAACGAAAGCCTTAATGAAATTATCACATGAAAATTTCTTCCCAATAAGGCTTCATTTACCACCATCTCTTCATTACCCATCTCTTCTGTGAATCTATCTACTTCATTACCACCATTTTCTCTTCCAACCTCTACAATCACTACTTCCTCAATTTTTGATCATCCTCTACAACATCCATTTACCACCTTATTTCCATCACAATCAGCCGAAACTCCTCAACCTTCGCAACCAATGTCCGATGATGAAACCGAAGGAGGCGGTTTTGGAGGGACTTTTGAGGCCCTACATTTTGATTCAGAGGAGGAGGAGATACCTGATCATATGCTTATGTCAGGTAAGCAATTTAAAATCCTGAATCGAAAATTGAATGCCATTATTCAGTCACAAGCTGATTCTGGTACAAAGTCATCCATGTCGGGATTGGAGGTGGAATATATGATCAAAGAAGCTGAGAAGCGAATACTTGAGAAAGTTGATCAATCTGACAAGAACAATGAGCTTCGCATTCAAGCTCAAGGAAAATCATTTAATGGGGTTGTCCCTGAGTTGAAAACTGTTACAAAAGAACGTCATGTTCTTTTTGTACAGGATGTCAAGAAGGTCCGGGAAGATGTTAATCTTAAGGTGGAAGAGTTAAAGAAGGACATTGCAAAAGAGCTTCAAGATCTTAATTCTCAAAATGTGGAGGTACAAAAGAGGGTTGATGTGGTTGCCACAACTCTTAACAAAGTTGTCACTGATTATCAATCACCTGCTCCATTTCTCGAAGCCAACCAAAAGGAAAACAAGGAGCAGTTTGATAAATTAATTCAGTTGGTGACTAAATTAAAAACTTTGGTTTTGCAAACTTCTCATCAATCTATTCTCACTCCTGAATTCTTAACTCTCAAGGTCAACATCCTGGAACAAGCAATTCAAAAGGCCTTAGCTCCAATCACCAGCTTTACTTCTCTATTACCGAAAAATGCCCCACCTGCTTTCACAGGGGTGCAAGGGGGAGAGAGAAAAGGAAGTAAAGATGATGATGCGAAAAAAGTGGGAAAGGTGATTTCTACTCAACTTAAAACCACTCTGCCAGTGTTCACAATGCCGATTTCCTCAACAGTAATTACCACAAGACCAATTACCAAAGGAATTCCTATTGGTTCAAAAGAAGGAGGAACCTTAGGTGCGAAACCTCTAACAGAAGATATTGGTAAAGGGAAAGGGATTGCATATGAAAAATCAAAGGAGGAAAAGAAAGCAGAAGCAGAAGCTGAAATTGAAAGGTTGAGACAAGTACAGAGCATTATGAGGCAGAGGGCAAATGATCCACCAACAATGAACAAGGGTGATCCTGCGAAGCTATACTCTTATGAAACAACTGAATCCAAGGTGGTGGGAAGTGAAATGTATGAGTTTGAGAAGAAGCCGAGAAGGAGCTATGATATTGCAAATTTGGACAAATGCCAATTGGATTTTCCGATCAATGAAATGTTGTTCATTACGGCTCAGTACAAGATCAGTGAGAAATTTGAAAATGTTGATGATTATATTCACATGAAAATTAGATTTCATGCTGTACTAGCAAAGAATCAAGATGAAGTCTGGTCCTTAATGAAGATTAAGAAGGTGTTAACAATCAAGAAGGATGTGATGTTCGAGAACATGCTTCAAAATTTTCGATATTTTGTGATTCGAGCTGATGACAAGCACTATGATTCCACTATAGCCGACTTTCCCTTGATGAATTGTAATGATCTCATTCAAGTGGCTCTGATTTTGAAACACATGCAAGACAACAAGCTGAAAGGATATGAGACTGAAGTGTTCAGACTTGGTTTCGCACATATCAAGATATTCATAGATAACTACTATGATTGCTTAGCGTTAACCGATGAAGAACTTGCAACAGGCTTAAGAAGGAAAGTGAATGTTCATTGGGAGACTACTTTAACTCAATCAGCATTATCAAAGTATGCTGATGGAGAAATTTGCCTTAAACCCTTTGGCATGGTGTTTGCAGGGAAAGATACGAAGGGGAAGCCCAAGAAGTTTTTTTTTAAAGTCTCAGAGATTGAAAGATATACTTCTTCGCAATATATGAATTTCATTGTTCCTATGAATAACTGCAAGAAGAACAACGAAGGAGACAAGAAGGAGCTTAAAAAGATTATTACCTGGTATGCTGAAATTCGGAAGACAATACACTCAGCTGTTCAGAAACTCACAAACTGAATAGTTTCGACTTTTTACAAAGGGGGATAATGTAGAGTCTAAGTGTTGTAAAAGTCGAAGTGTTTGTTTCTTTGTTTTCGCATGTTAGTTATTTTACTAAGTCTTCATTTGTGTGAAGCGTATTGCTCTAGACTTAGTATATTTTTTGTACACGCAGGTTGCCTATAAATAGGGACTGAGGTTAGAAGTAGAAGAGACTTTTGAACGAGAGTATTCATTCTGCTTAAACTTTGTAATCAGTTCTTCATCAATATAAGATCTGATTAATATTTACTCTCTGTGTTCTTACTTTTCAATCATTCAATCATAATTGCTTTCGGAATCTCGATAACAATTCTCTTCATATATCCCATAATAATAGCCCAAATACTTATTATCAGTTCCTAATAACGTTACTATAATTAAATAAACGTTATATTAAAAATAGCGTAGACGTAGCTCACTTACAGCGGGTTTTATAGAAAACCGGGCTTTGCTTGGAGCAGCGTTCCCGAGCTGAAAAGCTATTCTTCTCGGAGCCTTCGAGCACTCCGGGGCTTCTGCCTCGTGCTAGGGAGGTTCCCTAGGCTTTTCGGGGGGTTTCGGGGCTAGAGAGAGGTTCTAGAGAGAGAGTAAAGAGAAGAAAGAATGAGAAAGGTGTGAAGAAAATGAGGGTGGGAGAGGTTCTATTTATAGGGTGAAAATTGGCTGAACTTGGTGCCACATGTCACCATCTAGTGGTAAGACTTGGGGAGAAAGCAATGGCCAAGATTGTGCCACATCACCCATTTTCGCACAGCATACTTCCGACTTCTAAAATCCGTAACTTTCACATACGACCTCCGTTTTTGACGTTCTTTATATCCATGCGTAGGTAAAAATAATATCTATAACTTTCATTTTTACTCCGTCGGCTAATTCTCGACCAATCTTAAATTTAACAGTACAAGGAGATTATACTGTTAAACGTCCGCGTAAAATTCATAACTTCTACATACGGACTCTGTTTTCTTCTGTCTTTTTACCGTTGAATTCCTATTAATGAGATATTCAACTCTCATTTAGGTCGCGTAAGTCAAAAACCGCTCGAACTAAAACTCGAGTTTCGGGTCGTGCACTGTTAAGCCGAATCTTAGAAAAATCATAACTTCCTCATACGAAGTCGGATTTGGGCGTTCTTTTTATGGATGTTCTCGATTTAACATATAGTACAAATTTAGCTTACATCACTAAGGCTAAAAAGTCCTCCATCATAAATTCACTATTTACGTCTCCCGGTGTCGTGCCGGTTTTGCCGTAAAACTTCGGCGGGTCATAACTTCCTCTTTATAACTCGGATTTCGGCGTTCTTTATATCCTCGGAATCCTTGTTTCGACCACTACGACTTTATGTAGAGATATCGGACTTATCTCACACTTTAATTTTGACGATTATTTTTATCTTTTATTTATTAAATATTTATAAATATATAATAAGCATAAAAATTCACATAATTCACATAATACTCAAATATTTCATCTTTATAAAAAAAGTTACAATAGTTGACCTAGACTATTACATCGTCAAAAATGCTTAGCCCTGAAAACCGGGCGTTACAATTCTCTCCCCCTTAGGATGATTCCGTCCCGGAATCATGCATCAGCAAACAGATGTGGATTGCGACTCATCATGTCATCCTCTGTTTCCCAAGTGAGATTCGGCCCATTCGAATGTTTCCATCGGACTAGCACTAAGTCGACCATCTTGCGTCGTAACTTCTTAGTCTTACGGTCAATAATTGCCTCAGGCTCTTCGATCAGCCTCTTATTCTCATCCATCCTTAACTCTGAGATTGGAATTATGTCGGGAACATCTCCCGTGAATTTCCTCAAATAACAAACATGGAAGGTGTTATGAATACCATCCAGTTCTTCGGGCAATTCCAGCTTGTAAGCTTGGTTCCCAATCTTCTGAAGAACTTTGAACGGTCCAATAAACCTTGGACTTAGCTTTCCTCGTTTCCCGAATCTTATAAGTCCCTTCCACGGTGAGACTTTTAGCAAAACCGAATCCCCAACTTCGAAGGTCATCATTCGTCTTTTCTTGTCAGCATAGCTCTTTTGACGATCCTGAGCTGCTAACATCCTTTCCCTAATCACCTTTAGTTTCTCAGCAGTCTCATGGACTATCTCGGGGCCCATAAAATGCTTTTCTCCGGCTTCAAGCCAACAAGACGGCGTACAACACTTATGTCCATACAAGGCTTGATAAGGTGCCATCTTGATGCTCGAGTGGAAACTGTTGTTGTACGAAAATTCTACCAGAGGTAAGTGCTCGTCCCAGTTCCCTTGGAACTCGAGGGTACATGCTCTTAGCATATCTTCCAGTGTTTGAATCGTTCTTTCGCTCTGGCCATCAGTTTGCGGATGGTAAGCAGTACTCAAACACAACTTTGTACCCAACTCCTCTTGTAGACTCCTCCAAAACCTCGACGTGAAACGACTATCACGATCTGATACAATCGTAAGAGGAACGCCGTGAAGTCTTGCAATTTCCTTCACGTAAGCATTTGCGAGCTTATCCATAGACCACTTCTCGTTGGCTGCTATGAAGTATGCACTCTTGGTGAAACGATCCACGACCACCCAAATCATGTCGTGTCCGTTCTTTGTCCTAGGTAGTTTAGTCACAAAATCCATGGTGATGTCTTCCCATTTACCCATGGGTACAGGTAAACGTTCTAAACTCCCATACGGTTTCTGATGTTGTGCCTTAACTCTTGCACATGTTACACACTCGGCCACGTACTTCGCAACATCGAGCTTCATCGTCGGCCACCAGTAGTAGGGTTTTAGGTCCCTATACATTTTAGTGCTACCGGGATGAATCGAGTACATGGTCTAGTGTGCTTCTTCCATCAGAAGATCTCTTATTCCTCCCGTCTTAGGTACCCAAATCCGATCTTGGAATGCCTTCAATCCTCGACTGTTTGTACCGAATACTAACGTTTTGCCCAAACGTTCTTCCTTTCGGTCGTTCTTCCCTAAAGCTTCTTCTTGGGCTTTCCTGATACTTTCCACAATTGTCGAGACGACTTCGATTCTCAACGCTCTTGGCCTCTTCCTTTCACGGTTGACTTTCCGACTGAGAGCATCAGCAACAACATTTGCTTTACCAGGGTGGTAAAGTATCTCACAGTTGTAGTCCTTGAGTAACTCTAGCCAGCGTCGTTGCCTCATGTTCAATTCTTTCTGATTAAAGAGATACTGGAGACTCTTATGATCAGTGAAAAGCTTGCACTTCGTGCCGTAGAGGTAATGCCTCCATATTTTTAAGGCAAATACTACCGCTACCAACTCCAGATCATGAGTGGGGTAGTTCTTTTCATGTTCTTTCAATTTTCGAGATGCGTATGCTATCACCTTTTCTCTTTGGGTCAGAACACAACCCAACCCGACTCCAGATGCGTCACTATATACCGCAAAGTCTTTAACTCCATCGGGTAGAGAAAGTATTGGTGCTTCGCATAACTTCTTCTTTAGTTTCTCGAATGCCTCTTCGTGTTTCTCACTCCATGTATACGTAGCTCCTTTATGGGTCAAAGATGTTAATGGTGCAGCTATCGAAGAAAAGCCTTGGATAAATCGTCGGTAATATCCGGCTAATCCTAGAAAGCTCCGAACCTCCGTGGGACTTTTCGGACGTTCCCACTTCATCACAGCCTCGATCTTTGCGGGGTCAACCATTATCCCTCCTTGGTTAACCACGTGACCCAAGAACTGGACTTCTTGTATCCAAAAATCGCATTTGGAGAACTTAGCGTAAAGCTTCTCCTTCTTTAACACTTCCAACACTTCCCGTAGATGCTTGCCATGCTCCTCCTGGCTTTTCGAGTAGATCATAATGTCGTCGATGAACACTATCACGGATTTATCATGGAATGGTTTACAAACCCTGTTCATCAAATCCATGAATGCTGCGGGAGCATTGGTTAGTCCGAATGACATAACCAAGAACTCGTAGTGTCCATATCTAGTTCTGAATGCAGTCTTCTCAATATCCTGCTCTCTTACCTTCAGCTGATGATATCCTGACCTAAGATCGATCTTTGAGAAGTAACTCGAACCTTGCAGCTGATCGAATAGGTCATCAATCCTCAGAAATGGATACTTGTTCTTTATTGTTGCCTTATTAAGCTCTCGGTAGTCTATGCACATCCTCATGATTCCGTCCTTCTTCTTCACGAATAACACCGGAGCTCCCCAGGGTGATGAACTAGGTCGAATGAAACCGTTGTCCAACAGCTCCTGGAGTTGCGTCATAAGCTCCTTCATCTCCGTTGGTGCTAGTCGGTAAGGTTCCTTTGCTATCGGTGTTGTTCCTGGTAACAAGTCTATACGAAACTCCATTTGTCTATCAGGTGGTAATCCGGGAAGATCTTCGGGAAAGACTTCCGGATAATCACATACGACCGGTATATTTTGCACCTCTTTCTTTTCCTTCTTAGCATCGATTACGAATGCCAAGTATGATGCACATCCTTTGGACAAACATTTTCTGGCTTTCATCAGGGAGATGATTCTAGAATTCACTCTATGTTTGTCCCCATACACCATAAATGACTCCTTTCTAGGGGGATTAATCCTAACTATCTTCTTTCGGCATAATATCTCGGCATCGTTGACGCTTAGCCAATCCATACCCAAAATGATGTCGAAACCGTTTAACTCTATGGGTAATAGCTCTTCGTGGAATTCGTTTCCGTTTAGGTCGATGACGATGTTCCTAATACGATCACTAACAGGTACGAATTTGCCACTGGCAACTTCTACAATCAGGGCATTATCTAGTTTTTCTATAGGCAATGCTAATTTCCCACCAAATTTATGTGATACAAAGGAATAGTTGGCTCTGGAATCAAATAGTATATTTGCAGGCAAACCATTTACAAGAAAGGTACCTGAAGCGACGTCTGCTGCCTCCTTCGCAGCCTCTAGCGTCATCTGGAAGGCTCTCGCCTTCGGCTTTGGTGGTATGTTGGGCCTTCCCGCATCTTTCTTCTTTGGGCAATCCTTAGCAATATGCCCTTCTTCACGGCACTCGTAGCACACCCTCTTGTTGATGGTGCACTCATTGGCATAGTGCCCCGTTTCCCCACACTTGTAGCAGGTTATTTCCTCGCTACATTTTCCCGAGTGCTTCTTCTTGCACTTCTCGCACCATTTAAATTCATTTCCTCCTCCCCCGAGCTTCTTTGAAACGAACTTGCTCTTCTTTTTGTTGGGTTTATCAGACCCTTCAAATTTCCTCTTCTCGCCAACCTCAACTTTGCTGGCAGCTCTTCCCTTAATCATATCCTCCACAGACTTGGCAGCCCAGATAGCTGCCTCCAGAGTAGGTGCCTGACGCACTGGCACTGCATACTCCCATGGGAGTCCCTTAGCGTACTTGTCGATCTTTGTCAGCTCATCCGGAACAAGATGCAAGGCAAACTCCATCTTTTCTGTGAAGTTGTTCGTGTATTCATCGATTGACATGCTTCCCTTCTTCAGGGTTAGAAACTGGTTCTCTAGCTCGAGCAGGTTTTGAGCTGAGCAGTACTTTCGTTTGAATTGCACCAGAAATTCTGCCCATGTCAGTTGCAGGGGCTCATTGGGGTTCAGAGTCTTCCCCAAGGTATTCCACCAACGTACAGCGCCTCCTCGAAACTGACGCACTGCAAATGTGGTATGTTGTTTTCCTCTACAACCGCACGTCATGAAAGCTAACTCCATCTCCGAGATCCAATCCACGACCCCGATCGGATCTTCCTTTCCAGTGAAAGTCGATGGCTTGCAAGTCGGAAAATCCTTGTACTTGCATCCATTCCTCTCGACTTCGTCATCTTGGTTGTTTTGTCGAACTATTGGTGGGTTGACCTGACCAACGGTTCCACTATAGTTCCCCTCCTCAGTCTGCCCTTCGTTCGACTCGGGCCGTTCGATCTGTATAGTCGCTTCCTCTCGATTTTGCTGGAGCAAACGTCTGGTTTCCTCCATTTGACGATCCAACATCGCCTGGATCATCGCTTGCACTCCGGCCATCGTTATGGCTCAGCAGCGGCATCCACAACTGGTATTTGCTCAATCACTGGGGGTTGGTTTCTGTTTCCATTTGCTTTCACGTTTCCGCTACGGGTCCTTTCTATCTTGATCTATACACCGAATAAGTTGAATTTAGATCTTTATTTGGGACTGATGTTCAAATCATCCTTATCTCTCCGAAATGTTTATATGTTGGTTCTAATATCGTAGTCGTACGTTTAGAATCCTAAACACATAAGGTTTCCAGATCCGGTCGACAACAGACCATAGATCCGAACAAATAGTAGCATATCAGGCACAAAGCATTTAGCACGTAAAAGCATTTTAGGCATAGTTCCTAAAATAAGCTAGTGCTCACACCTCACAATCATCGCTTAGCATTCTAAGTTTAAGTCTAGAAATCCTACAAATTCCTAGTTCGCTTAAACTAATGCTCTGATACCAACTGTGACATCCCCAAAATCATGGCCAGAAAAGACCGATTTTGTTTATGCTTTGTTTAAAAATCAGAGTAACATTTTAAATAAAAGTGTTGCGGAATTTGTCCCAAAACAAAATATGATAGAGATTTATCAAAAGCATTTCCGTAGAAATGTATTTCATTAAAAAGAATCGGGATGTCGTGTTCGATACAGATCATAAGCATAAACAATACAACATAGGCCTTACTACATTATTCCGTATTTACAGGCCTAAAATCCATTAATCTCTCATCCCAAGACATCACATCTATGCTCATGCGCCACTTCCTGTAATACAAGAAACTGAGTGGGTCAGGCTTGGGAGCCTGGTGAGCACATAGGGTTTTCAACCCACAATAAATAAGTTTATTAATTTCCTCAACCAACAATAACCTGATTACCCGTTCCCGTTATCCTCACATTACGTCCCTAAGCATCTATCATAAGGGACCTATCCTAAGGATTATCATTGGGACAGACACTACTGCTAAGGGGATTCCTCAGCAATAAATGTCCTTAAGGCAACCATGTGGGGGATGGAGTACATCTGGTGAGCACACAGTTCAAATAAACACCTACAGGTTGCGAGCCTGCTAGTGTTCCACTGGACTGTCTAGAATAGTCCGTGGTCGTCATCTATACTCCACTAGATGACTGGATCATCAATAACATCTATAACGAGGTCTCTCATTATTTCATTTTATCACACAACAACTAATACATCTACCCATGTTTTACCCCAACATTTTCGTAGATATAAAATAAATATATAGTTTAAATCATTGAAAACATGTATAAAAATGTTCATCCAGCATAGATAGCAAGTATTCAGGTAATATGCACACATAGCACGTAATTTATATAAAATACTTCATATCTATGTGTAAGCTGAAAGTAACTATGCACTCACTTGAAAAGGTGGTGAATCCGAACTCAGACAGCGCTTCGCTTCTTAAAAATAATTTCCTTCAACGAAACCTAGTATTATTACCACTAGTGTTTAGTCTATTATTCGCCGAGACTAATTAATAGTCTAGCTATTATTACTATTATATAAGCGTCAAACAATACTTATATAGCCAATAATAATAGACCAAATACTTATTATAAGTTCCTAATAACGTTACTATAATTATATAAACGTTATATTAAAAATAGCGTAGACATAGCTCACTTACAGCGAGTTTTATAGAAAACCGGGCTTTGCTTGGAGCAGCGTTCCCCAGCTGAAAAGCTCTTCTTCTCGGAGCCTTCAAGCACTCTGGGGCTTCCGCCTCGTGCTAGGGAGGTTCCCTAGGCTTTTCGGGGGGTTTCAGGGCTAGAGAGAGGTTCTAGAGAGAGAGTAAAGAGAAGAAAGAATGAGAAAGGTGTGAAGAAAATGAGAGTGGGAGAGGTTCTATTTATAGGGTGAAAATTGGCTGAACTTGGTGCCACATGTCACCATCTGGTGGTAAGACTTGGAGAGAAAGCAATGGCCAAGATTGTGCCACATCACCCATTTTCGCACAGCATACTTCCGACTTCTAAAATCCGTAACTTTCACATACGACCTCCGTTTTTGACGTTCTTTATATCCACGCGTAGGTAAAAATAATATCTATAACTTTCATTTTTACTCCGTCGGCTAATTCTCGACCGATCTTAAATTTAACAGTACAAGGAGATTATACTGTTAAACGTCCACGTAAAATTCATAACTTCTACATACGGACTCTGTTTTCTTCTGTCTTTTTACCGTTGAGTTCCTATTAATGAGATATTCAACTCTCATTTAGGTTGCGTAAGTTAAAAACCGCTCGAACTAAAATTCGAGTTTCGGGTCGTGCACTGTTAAGCCGAATCTTAGAAAAATCATAACTTCCTCATACGAAGTCGGATTTGGGCGTTCTTTTTATGGATGTTCTCGATTTAACATATACTACAACTTTAGTTTATATCACTAAGGCTAAAAAGTCCACCATCGCAAATTCACTATTTACGTCTCCCGGTGCCGTGCCGGTTTTGCCGTAAAACTTCGGCGGGTCATAACTTCCTCGTTATAACTCGGATTTCGGCGTTCTTTATATCCTCAGAATCCTTGTTTCGACCACTACGACTTTATGTAGAGATATCAGACTTATCTCACACTAATTTTGATGTTTATTTTTATCTTTTATTTATTAAATATTTATAAATACATAATAAGCATAAAAATTCACATAATTCACATAATACTCAAAGATTTCAACTTTATAAAAAAAAAGTTATAATAGTTGACATAGACTATTACATCGTCAAAAATGCTTAGCCCTGAAAACCGGGCGTTACATTTTACTCTGATAATGACAATATGTTTTGAATTAATACTCTGAATTTATGTTATGACTTATGATATGGCTTTTATAAATATGGTTTTAGTAATGTTTTAAAGAAAATTTTTAGTCGAGATTTTTGGGTTGTTACATTTTCGTATATAGCCACTGATATATTTTCTCCTTCCAGCCCAATACACTTCTGTGGTAGCCCTATGGTACGTATTTTTCTCACCTAGATTCCCCCGATAGGAGTGTTGTGGAAGTCATGAATGATTTCCGCCTTCAAATTCATTCCTTCAAAAGAACGTAGTTTTGAAAGATTTTCAAGCCTTTTGGGGAATTAGGATCCTCCATTTATCATTTTTAATGTTTTGTATGAATTCGTCCCCATCAATCTCGGCTTTCAGCTTGCCTCATGACTTCCAAACTCCAATGCTCATCGTGTTACACATGGGTGGAGGATTCTTTCGGGACAGAACATCGACTAACCGAGACATATGGAATTTCAAATTCGAATCCCACCAACTTTGATACCTATTTTTTTATAGTTGTTGCCGATCATTTTTTGCTTCAATATGTATTTGAGGCTTTGTTAATCCCTTCGAACTACAAACCTCCTCCCTAATAGGTAAGGCCTCCATTTGAGCACCGATTTCACTATAACCATAAGTTCCTTCTCATAAATGTATTTCACCTAAGACTTGGCTCCTAAAGTTATGTTATAGCAAGCAATTGATAAATTTTCTTGGGACAAAACATCTCCCAACCGATATACAGATGTGTCGGTCTCAACCTCGAAAGTCTTTTTAAAATCTGGCATGATAAGCATGTAAACTGTGGTTATGGTCGCTTTTACTTGTCGGAAGGACTTATCGGCAGTGCCATTCCATCCAAATTAATCATTCCTCAACTGGTCGTTAGTAGCTTAGCTATATCCATGTAACATCCCAAATACATGACAAAGTTTTTCGTTTTCCAAAACATTTCAAAATCCATAAGTTACATAAAAACATAGTTTCCCAAAACCATAAACATAAATTAGAGTATCCCAAAATCATAAGTCATATAAAAATTCAGGATGATGTGCACGATCAAGCCTTCGCCTTGCCCATGTCCTCTAAAGTACCTAAAACCATAAAATCAAATTGTAAGCTAAAACTTAGTGGGATACCCCCAAAATACCACCACAAAAAGATATAACAACATGCATACTAGGTCCACAACCATCGGACTGGAATACCCCTAAACCCACAACACGAGCTTGCATTGCCAACCTAGCCCACAACTCATGTCTGGATTACTTCTCAGCCTACAACATAAGGTTGGCTTGCCTTTCTGGCCCTCACCTTATGTCTGGATTGCCCCTGATCCCACAACATAAGTCTGGCTTGCCTTTCTGGCTCTCAGCTTATTTCTGGATTGCCCTGGGTTTGTTGGCTTCCGCACAGAGCAGTATTTCCTCAACCTAACCGCACTACGTCAACATATGCAACAGATAAACATATAACCAACAAATATAGGTAATCATACATATATACCAATCTAACATATCATTACAGTATATCAACATTCTATAAAATAGGATATGTAACACAACCTAGTGGTCCGACATTGGTGCTTTCGACCCACGAGTACAGTGAGGGAAACTCACCTCACAAATTGGAAAGTAGCTAAACCAGTCACTACTCTGAATACTGTGTCTACCGATCACCTATGCAATAAAAAAGGATCTAGTTTCAATCTACAATTAAAACTACCCCAAATGACCTAAAGTCAACTTGGTCAAAGTCAACGTTTAACGATCAAACTTCAATACTCAAAAGTCTACATTAGGTTTGAGAACGACATGTGTACTCCATCTCTACGCATGTCGTAGAGTCCTATCCCCAATTACGGGGATCAAACAGGTTATGTGATGTGTACCCTGAGGTATGCCCTGCGTATTTAGGCAAAACCAAACTTCTTCATTAAGCACTTATTCCCTTAAGGCCTTACATCCAAATCTCAGATCTAACCCCAAATTACATCCTAAATCATAAAGTTTACAATTTTATGACCTTCCATGGCTAGAAAGTGCCCAAAACCAAAACCTTAACTTATCACATGATCCTATGCTCCATAACCCATGCATGGGAGGAAAGAAAGGACCAAGATGACATTTTTATGACTCCATGCACTAAAAAACATCATAAAAACTACTCATAAGGTCTGGAGTAGTTCATGAATATCTAGACCAAGAATATGGGACAAAAGAGACATAAACCTAAAGCTAACAAGATATATCAATAGATTCATCAAGTTCAGAACTTTATACCTTTTGGAGGATGCTAAGGAGATATAAGGTCCAAATACACAAAGTTTGAAGCTATCTAAGAACCACTACAAACTTCTTCTTCCTTTAAAAGCACTCAAAAACACACTCTTAAGCTTACTAAGCTCAAATATAGGGTTAGGATTTCAAGGGGTCGTTTGGAGAGATAGAGGATAAGAGTGGGAAAGGTTTATGGAGGTTAATGTTTTTAAATAGGACTCAAAACCCCGAATTTAGGGTTTGCATTTTAGCCGAGTACGCTCTGCGTACGCCTTAACTACGCCTCGCGTAATCCACTAAAGGACCGCCATTACTGTCCTTCTAACACAACGCGTAGAGTCTATCTACGCCCTGTGTAGACTTAAGTCCCACATTTTAAACTTACTAAATAAAGAAATGAATTTTACCTGAACTGATCGGGTGGTACAATTGTCCCCCATACGAACACAGAAGTTAGTTGTTGCTTTAGAGAGAGCGAGAGAGAGAGAGAGAGAGAGAGATGTGGTTTGTGTTTTTTATCTAAAAAATATTGTAGTAAATAAAATGAAAAAAAAATAAAAAGGACAAAAAAGTCATCTTAACCTCTTTCAATTTTGAAACAGACCAAACTCGCAACAAAATAAAAATTTTGGACCTCTGGTGCTAACGTTTTTGGACTGAAAAGACAATTTTTAGCTAACCACAGGGACCATTTGTGCAGTTTAGTCTAAATAAACGTAAACGTTATGGTGATCAATTTCAAACAATTTTTATTGAGTTGATGGTATATAAACTTTTATGGATAAGACATGTATGTATAGGGGTTCACCACCATGTTTTTCGGGATGATAGTAAAACACCGAAACAAAAAAAGTAAAAAAAAAAACTGATATTTATAAGAAATAAAAAAAATAGTTAAAAAAAATTGAAATAAAAGAAAAAAGTAAAAAAGAAAAAGAAAATTGACAATAAGAAAGATTGAAAAATAAAGAAAAAATGAAGTAGTTTAATAAATATATTTGTTAAAACTCCCCATTTTAATAAGTTTAACAGTTGACTGTGTAAGTGCACTTCTCGATGACTAGACCAAAAAACACGGTTAATTTAAGGGTCGAATATGTAATTTAGTAATTTAGTCATAATAAAATGACGCCGAGCACCTGCACCTATCTGCGATTTGTATTCGGTCAACCCTTTTACTTCTCCAAATTTTCATGGGAAAATGAATTATAAGCCCAACAAAGTTTTCAAACCGTTCAAAAAAAACGCCAATTATGCTTTGTCTGTTCAGGAAAACCCAACGAACTTAACATTTTGTCTAAAAAAGCCCAACTTACTTACACTTCTCATTTAGGGTCAACCGGCTAATGAAAGTCAACAAATGACATGGCTGATGACATGTAATTAAATATCACAAATTTACTTGTAAGACCAACAAATTTTCAAAACTGTTCAAAAAACCCCAATCATTTTTTGTTTGTTGAAAAAAAACCAATGAACTTACGCTTTTGTTCAATTCTCCTTAGAGGCAACCCGATTCATTAGGTATGCAACTAGTTGACAAATGACATGGCATTATATTTAATGACATGGAATAAATAGTTTAGAATTTCCCTTTATATATCGATTTAGGGCTTGGAGAAGAGAAAAACGAATGACGTATGTGTTTGATCTCTTGTAATAGCTACTTCTTCTTCTTCCTCTTAATCTTTGATGTCGAACTCAAGATCTACAAAGAAGATATTTTATGATGCAAACTCTTGTGGACATAGACGCCCTTTTTGGATTTGGACATCTAAAATGGAGGATCATCTAGAACGGAGGATCATGTCTATATTCTATCTATTTGTTTGGTATCTTTCAAAAACAAAAACTTATTAAAATGGACATGATAAAGCTTTTAATTACACTTACCCATCTGTTCGAACAAGCGCTAAACATTATCTCTGGATGATCCTCCATTCTAGATGTCCAAATCCGAAAAGGGCGTCTACATCGACAAGAGTTTTCATCATCAAATATCTTCTTTGTAGATCTTGAGTTGGACATCAACGATTGAGAGGAAGAATAAGAAGTAGCTATTACAAGAGATCCAACACAAATGACATTTGTTTTTCTCTTCTCCAAGCCCTAAATTGGTATATAAAGGGAAATTCTAATCTGTTTATTCCATGTCATTAAATATAATGTCATGTCATTTGCCAACTAGTTATATACCTAATGAATATGGTTGCCTCTAATGAGAATTGAATAAAAGTGTAAGTTTGTTGGGTTTTTTCAACAAACAAAATATAGTTAGGGTTTTTTGAACGGTTTTGAAACTTTGTTGGTCTTACAAGTCATTTTTTGATATTTAATTGCACGTAATCAGCCATGTCATTCATTGACTTTCATTAGCCGGTTGACCCTAAATGAGAAGTGAACAAAAGTGTAAGTTAGTTGGGATTTTTAGACGAAAGGTTAAGTCCATTGGGTTTTCTTGAACAGACAAAACATAATTGGGTTTTTTGAACGGTTTGAAAACTTCGTTGGGCTTATAAGTCATTTTCCCAATTTTCATCATTTAAAATCAAAACCTTCCCTTTTCCTGATTCCAATGACTGAAATCGTTGTTACTGCCATCATCACAGTGCTTATGAGAAGCTGATCTCTGGTGACTTGATGAAGCTGGCTCGATCGGAAGGAATCGATTCTCAACTGAAAAAATGGAAGAAAACCATGTCCCCGATACAAGCCGTGCTTGCTGATGCAAGCCAGAAGCAGATAAAAGAGAGGGTTGTTCAACTGTGGGTCAACGATCTCCAGGATTTGGCTTACGACATAGACGATGTACTCGATGATTTGGCCACAGAAGGTCTGCGACGCAAGTTGAATCAAGAAACTAGTGTCAACAGCAGCACTAGTAAGGTATTGAAGCTTGTCCCGAATTGTTGTACTAATTTCACTCCTCACAACATTATGTATGGTCGGAAGATGAGTTCTAAACTAGATGAGGTCACCACCAAATTGCATGATCTTGTTGACCAGAAAAATGATTTTGGTTTGAAGGTGAATGTTGAAAGGTCAAATATAACAGAGAAACGGTTGGAGCAAAATTCACTGGTTGATGAGTCCAAAATCATGGGTCGGGAAGGGGATAAAGAGGCATTGATGGGGAAGTTGTTGGGGGAAGAAGAATGTGATGAAAGTGTGAGCGTAGTGTCAATAGTTGGTATGGCTGGCATTCACACACTCATACGCTGACGTGAACAGAACTGTCACACCCCAAAACCGGAACGGCAGAAACGTTCGAGGGTGGAGGACGTCATGTTTAGTATCACAAGACATGTATCATAGTAAGCAAGTAATGAACAACCATTTCATTAGAAAGAAAGTGTTTACAAAGTATGTGTTCACGAAGCATAGTGTACATAAGAAAATAATAAAACAAGACTTGAAGCTATACTGCTCCATCTTCTGAATTCCCAGAGCGAGTACCTGTCTACTAGTTTCCTGAGAATACAAGTTATTTGAAAGAGTTTATCAGCAATTAAGCTGGTGAGTTCATAAGATTTTAGTGATGTATGAAGGTTGTAGAAAGTTGTAGAAAATGTAGTTGAAATGTAGTAAGTTATAAGTTCTGTTTTTAGAAAAGTTCGCATGTTCCCCTAGAAAATCCTATATTTCCTACTTTGATGAAAGATACGTAAAAATGATTCTACAATCCTTTCTATGTGTACTAAATGGATACAAGTTATATAAAACTCAGAGTAAAAAAACATTCGACTGTGCGCATCTGCCCTAAGTCCACAACCAAACAAGGAACAGGAGGTAAGGCGGATAGCACACATCCCATTGTTTGTTAGGTCCTCATTGTATATAACCCTAGTGCATTCACTTGTTACTCATGGAGTTAATTGTAATAGTTCCTTTATATTTAATGAAGAGATCCCTTAAGAAAACCCTTATTTCTTATAATAAAATAGTGACCACAGTGATTACTTCTATAATCACTTAGTTTATACTGGCTATATATAATCTAATATCGAATAGATATTTAGTTGGGTGAATATGCCCTAAGCCCACAACCAAACAAGGAACATGAAATAAGGCGGAAAGCACACATCCAACTACCTGTTGGGTATTAATGATATATAACCATGGTGTATAAACTAAGGTATTATAGAGTCAATCACCTAAAGTCCTTTAAGTTTATACTGGTTTAATAAAATGGATTAAACCCTCTACTGGTAAGTTCCTAGCTTTAAGTACCAAAATTCTATTTGAAAAGTATGCTTTGTACTAGAAAATTGTGCATTGAATTAGTGTCCTATGACTTGGCCCATACCTGGTACCCCTTATGATGACTTAATGTATACGGAACATATATATAACTAAGATCGAATAGATAATAGGCTGGGTGAATCTGCTCTAAGCCCACAACCAAACAAGGAACAGGAAATAAAGCGGAGAGCACACATCCTATTACCTGTCAGATCATATTTATATATA
Organism: Lactuca virosa; assembly: GCF_052849685.1. Taxonomy (NCBI): domain Eukaryota; kingdom Viridiplantae; phylum Streptophyta; class Magnoliopsida; order Asterales; family Asteraceae; genus Lactuca; species Lactuca virosa. The sequence continues at coordinate 201,154,299 of NC_136426.1, forward strand.
TCCCTTGATGTATACATTAAGGAATCATAAAGTTAGCATTATGGTCCCTTTCTACTGAGTGTACTAGACCCGACTGTTCTGTTTGTCGTTTGTAAAATGTATACGAAACATATATACATTAAGGAATCATCTTAGTATGTTCGTTCTGTTATAGTATCTTAGTATCTTCTATTGTTATAGTATCTTAGTATGTTCTTTCTGTTATCGAGTATTGTATCTAGTATGAACTGAACCCCTAAACTATACTCATTATAGTTTACTAGTATTCTACTTGAACTGATATTGAAAAGACTCATTTTACTACCAAGTTATGCTTGTATTTTAAAAACGGAGTTTTGTTAAATTAAAAAGCAACATAACTGTAAAATAGTTTTTGAAATGTTTTGACCACTTATAGAAGACATAAGTAACATTTTGAAAGATGTTTATAGCAAATATTTACACAATTATCATTGTGTTCAACTTGTATTCCCCCATTAAAAGCATTTAAAACAGTTAAAAGATTCATTACGGGATATGAACTCACCTGATGTGGGTGAATCAAACGGGTATACGTGTAAGGATGATAAGCTCCACGAATGAATTCCCGAGACACAATAGGTCCTAAATGACATATAATGACACATATTGGCTTGAATATAGTGTTTATAAACAACTATATGAAAGGAAACACCTTCCGGGACTAGGAAACACTTTGACCAAGTGTTGGAATCACATGTGATTCAACAAGGAATGTGAAATGGCACTAAAATGAGTTTACTACCATGGGTTTACGGACCAACGGAGTTTACGGCCGTAAACTCATGGTCACTCATGTATAAGTGCAAGTTTTGAAGGCTAGGGAAGCTTTAAGGACTTTTGCTCTACACTAGGATGAGAAAGACCACCTTCATTGAGGCTTCTGATGATTTTACGGCCCAAAGGAGTTTACAGCCGTAAACTCATGACCATTTATGTTTATGAAAGTAGTTTAAGGTCCTACAATCATCAAGTAAGGGTTCTGGGTCACAAGCCTTGCATCTAGGAGGGTTGATGGCCAAAATGGCACCCTTTAAGGGGTTTACGGCCAAGGGAGATGGCTTGGCCGTAAACTCCTTTTCTCCTTGTTTTCTTGATGTTTTCAAGTCTCTAAACATGAGTCCTAACTATATATGAAGTATAGGGAAGAGTAATTACGATCTAGGAGCTTGAAACGGTCAGTTTTGGCCAAGAACACTAGTGTGTGTTCTTGGTGTTTTTGGTGAAACTTGAAGATCTAAACAAACATGATTTTCGTGGATGAAATCAATGTATGTAGCTAGTTAATAAGATGTATCAAGTAATCAAGGGATAGAACACTTACACTTTTGAAGATCTAAGGTCAAAGTTGTATGATAGTTGAGAGAGAATGAGGGAAAATCGGCCAAGGAAACAAAGAAATGAAAGAAATGGCCAACACTTGAATATATAGGGTGAGTTTACAGTCCACATGAGTTTACGGCTGTAAACTCATGGTCTTGTGGCCGTGAACTCATTTTGAGGAGGTTATGGTTTGATTTGCTACACTGTGGTTCTAGCAGGTACTTTCTAACACTTATTCCTTAAGTGTATTAGGCTCAAAACTCCTTAGAATGACCTTTAACCGGGCTAGAACTCATTTCCAATGAGTCTGACACTCAGTTGAGTTGATTGACTGGGCTTTAAAAGTAAAAAAATTCAGGTTGTCACAAGAACCACACACATAATCACCCACCTTACGATGGTGCACAGCGACGGCCTTGGCGGCGATTAACAGCAGCAGCGGTGCTTAAAGGCGGCGCTGAAACTGTGAGGGTGGAGAGAAGTCGGGATCCCACGCAATCAACATAAATCTTCCCAACTGCATTAACGACGACATACGGCGGGCCACAACGAAATAGAGGAAGAAGAGTGGGCGGCTCTCACCGGAACAGCTGCAACGGCGGAAAAAACGTCGTTTGGTCCTGTTGACGGCATCCGACAGCGAGGTTGGACATGTGATGGTCGTCTGGCGGCGATGTAATAGTGGAGGAGATAGTGGTGGCGAAGGGAGAGCAGTCACCGAGCGAGCAACCAGCGGAAACACAAGCACTCGTTTCCCGGTGGTCCTCGTCGCCGGCAGCAGGAGCTCCAGCGGTGGTTTACGACTTGGCATTGGCAGGCAACGACGCCGGAGGTCAAAGAAAAAAAAGGTGGCGGCTGGAGCTTCCACTCTTAGGGTTAGGGTTAGAGGGTGACGGGAATAACACGCTTAAATACCCCAAGCCTAGAAGAATGTATCCCATAATGACCAAAATGGCCCCTCCTTCCCATACTTCTTTCAATATAGATCTGATATTTACCATTTAGACCTTGATCCCATAATTTCCTTTCATACTAAGTCCTAAAATTACCAACCAGCCCCTTAAGCCCTCAAATCTTTTCAATTTAACTACATTAATTACCAAACGCACCCTAACTTCTGAAATCCTTTTCAAACAAATCCCGAAATTACACTTTAACCCCCAAGATTCTAAATCATGACATTTGGCTTTCCGAACCCAACACCCCGCTAATTATGATTTGATTTTGGGCTATAATAATTTTATACAATAATAAAAGTACTTCTCGGGGTTTCGGATTTATTATTACTTTCTCTATTTAAAACGGGATGTTACAACATGTGAATCACATGTAATTCATATGTGGATCACTTGTGATTTACTTGTGAATTACATGTGATTCATATGTAAATTACATATGAATCACATGTAACTCATATGCGATTCACTTGTGATTTACATGTGAATTACATGTGAATTCACATGTGATTCATATGTGAATCACTTATGATTTACTTGTGAATTACATATGTTTCATATGTAAATTACATATGAATCACATGTAACCCATGTGATTCATTTTTTATTTACATGTGAATCACTTGTGATTTAGTTGTGAGTTACATGTGATTCATATGTAAATCACATATGAATCACATGTAACTCATATGTGATTCACTTGTGATTTACATGTGATTCACATGTAATTCATGTATGAAACACTTGTGATGTACTTGTGAATTACACATGATTCATATGTAAATTACATGTGAAGCACATGTAACTCATATGTGATTCACTTGTGATTTACATGCGAATTACATGTGATTTACATGTGAATCACATTTAATTCATATGTGAATCACTTGTGAATTTTGCCATATTATGTAAATTTCCCCAATATAAAAGTTACCTGATCAATCTTAAATTTTGTGGATTCACATCGTTTTGTTTCATGGGTATTTTGGAATCCATCATCCCCAGCAATCGTCTAAAAAAAAAACAAAAACAAAATTTATTATTTAAGAAAAAAAAAACTAAGATGGGAATTTGAATTCTGAAAGATAAAAATAAATTTACCTACATTAAATTATGTTTAACAAGCTATATTTGTCTTTGTAATATCTCTTCTGTCGTAATCTTGTATCTTACACCCAAATCAATAAACACAACTCCTTTTATGGAAGTTGGGAAATCTCACTTATACTGAAATAAGAAAATGGATATATATATATATATATATATATATATATATATATATATATATATATATATATATATATTATGAAAAATAGGCATAAAGTTATGAGTTTGTTTGGTATGATGGAATGGAATCAGAGAGAAATGAAATAAAACAAGGGAATTGAATGTACCATTACATTACATTAACATGTGTTGGTTGGGTTGAAAGGATGGATGAAGCCATTCAGACATGTTTATTATGTAAAATTACAAAACTAAATGATATTAAGTTGATAGATGAAGAAAACATAATATAAATATATAATTATATAAAGATAAACTTTCATAATACCTCAAATGCAAGGCCAAGAATCTCTTGTGATAGATATAGACAATCATTATGATTAAAAACAGCAACCTGGTTAATTCCATCCGGCTGTCTTTCTAACTTCATAACACAAAATGAAATATTATAAGCCCACAACAATACCATAAATACACATTTTCATTTTCTTCAGAATAATTACAAACCTTGACTGGAATAACAACTTCATAAAGAAGTAGAGCATCCCTAGCAGCATAGTAGAATTCTAAAGCCACTGTTGTAGATGACAAGCAAACATCCTGTATATAATATAGCAATGTACTTTTAGAGAAAAGTAAGTTTTTATATATTATATTTTATACCAAGTAATATTTCTCATCATATCTTCTGTTGTGATTTAAAAAATATCTTGCAGCACTTTCACAACTTTAGTATGATGATTCTCATTTCCTTCAACCTAAATAAAAAGTAAAATTTCACAGACATACAAGAAGAACAAGGAATCTAAGTTCTAGTGTTTGAGATTTACTAGAAGGCCAACCAAATCGATGCATTTAGTGTAGAGTTAGAAGCTCACTTAGAAATCTGATTTGTTAGGAGGAAAACAGGCCAACAAACAAGGACACAATAGTATTTTAAAAGAGTGAATATTAAATAAGGACACAATAGTATTAGAGGATGTGTGCTTTTGCTGTCTAAAATGACAAAAAGCTACCAAATAAAAAGGTATTATATAAGTGAAAGTTGCATTCATGAAAAGTTATCGAAATCACGAGACTACTGGATAAGCCTAAAGGAGTTTCACACTTATGCACATGAAATCCGAATGAAGATGAAACAAAATACAAATCAAATCAAATGAAATAACATGCCCATGAAAATATAACTTATGCCCATGAAAACCGCATGAAGATGAAATACCAAAAAAGATAATTAAAAAAAAACCGGAGAATGAAGATGAAACATAATACAAATCAAATCAAATAAAATAACTTATGCCCATGAAAACCGAATGAATATAAAATACCAAAAAAGATAATTAAAACAAAGTAAAAACAATAAATAATAAATAAATAAAAACGGTGCACATTGATTATTCATCGATTAACGTGGTGCGATTCCTGATATATAAAAGTCCACTAACCGAGTAAATATAAAATACAATAAAATCAAATAAAATAAGTTATGCACAAGAAAATTAGTCGGTTAATGATGGTGAGATTCCAAGCATTTCGAAAACTGAACGAAGTTGAAATATAAAAAGATAATTCAAATAAAGTAATCTATGAAAACCCATTGCACATCTAATTCATCGATTAACGTGGTGAGATTCCAGATATATTGAAAACCCAGTAAAGTTTGATTAGTTTACACTGTATTCAGTTCAGTCTATCATTTTGCTTCTTCATGTGCAAATCTGTATCCTTTGAAATCGAAGAAACGATATTTCCTTGTTCCAAAATTTAATGGCTGAAATCGTTGTTAGCGCGGTTATCACAGTGTTGTGTGAGAAGTTGAAGGATCACTTTGAAGTGAGAGCATGGGTTTGTGTTTCTGAAGAGTGCCATGTATTTAACATTAGTAAGGCTATCTTCCAAGCAGTAACTGGACAAAACAAAGATTTTGCCAATCTAGATCTGCTTCATGTTGCCCTTAGAGAAGAACTTTCAAAAAAGAGGTTCCTACTTGTTCTAGATGATGTCTGGAATGAAGACGACAGTAAGTGGGAACTCCTCCAAAGCCCTCTTCATGTAGGGGCTCCCGGAAGTAGAGTTTATTGTCACAACCAGGAGTACCAGGGTTGCATTGGTGATGGACTCACAAGAAACTTACCCTTTGAATGTTTTGTCAAACGAAGATGCTCTATCATTATTTGCTCAACACGCGTTAGGTGAAAAAAACTTTGACAAACATCTAACACTTAAGTTGATTGGTGAAGGTATGGTGCAGAAATGTGGTAGATTGCCTTTGGCTTTGAAAGCACTTGGGAGGGCCTTGAAGGGAAATCGAAATGGCGATAAATGGGAGGAGTTGTTGAAGAGTGAGATATGGGATATAGATGATGGAAATAAGATTCTTCCGGCTCTAAAACTAAGCTACTATCATCTCCCTCCACATCTGAAGCAGTTGTTCGCATATTGCTCTTTAATTCCCAAGGACTATGTGTTTGACAAAAATAAATTAGTTCAATTGTGGGTAGCAGAGGGATTTTTGTCCAAATCAAAAGGAAACAAGTCAATGGAGAATTTAGGTCATGAGTATTTTGAAGAGCTAAAGTCAAGGTCCTTTTTTCAACAATCAACAAATGACGAATTAGGATATACGATGCATGACCTGATAAATGACTTGGCCACAAGTGTTGCAGGAGAGTTTTCCTTTAGATTGGATGGTGAGGTGGATGTATCTGATATGAATGAAGCTTTCGATAAATTTCGTCACTTTTCACTTGTAGGTCCAAGATCTGGATCATACAGAAAGCTTAATGAATTACATAGAGCTAAACACTTGCGAACTTTCTTAGTCATGTCAGTTGGTTTCGAAAACAATGGGTTTTTGGACAAGGTTCTTCTTGAACTACAATTCCTGAGGGTGCTAAGTGTCGTGGGCTTGAATCACATGTACCAAGGTAGTAAGATAATCACGAAGGTACCAGAATCCATTGGTAGTCTCAAGCATCTACGGTACCTTAATTTTTCTTGTACTGAAATCACAAGTTTACCGGAAGAAGTGAGTGACCTTTATAATCTACAGAGCTTGTTGGTTCATGATTGTGATGAGTTATCTAGCTTACCAAAAAGTTTTGCAAAGTTAATAAACATGCGACATCTTGACGTAAGTAATACTCCGAAATTGAACAGGATGCCCTTAGGGCTCGGTGGGTTGACGAGCCTGCAAACTCTAACCAAGGTCTTTATTGAAGAAGGTGACAGGTTCAACATATCCGACCTTAAGGGCCTAACTGATCTTCAAGGCCGACTTTCGATTAAGGGGCTGGACAAAGTGATAAATCCAGTTGAAGCAAAGGATGCCAACTTACATCAAAAGAAAGGTCTTGATGTTTTAGTGATGGAATGGAGTGATGTCCTTTATGCTTCTCGGGATGAGATGATTGAATATGAAGTACTTAATGAATTAAGGCCTCCTCCCAAGTTAGAAAACCTCGACATTCTGAATAACAAGGGAACGAGATTTCCAAGTTGGGTCGGGGATCCCTCGTTTGATCGGTTAACAGAGATTACTTTATGTGGTTGTAGAAGTACACATTTACCAACACTTGGATGTTTACGGTCTCTTAAGAAATTGATTGTTGAAAGCATGAATGAGGTGAAGACCGTGGGTTTTGAGTTACTTGCATCCACTGCTTCTTTTCATGGCATCGCATTTCCATCCCTTGAATTTCTGAAATTTGAAGATATGCTAAGTTGGCAGAGATGGTCGATTAATAGTGGCAACGACCATAGGACTCCTAGATCATTTCCTTGTCTTCATGAGATCTCTATAAGCAGTTGTCCTGAACTAGCTCAAGTGTCAATCGGATTGATACCTTCACTTCGGGTTTTATCTATAACACGATGTTCCAATGTAGTGTTAAGAACCATGGTTGGTTTGTCCCCGTCACTTATTGAACTGAAAATGTTGAATGTTAGAGGACTTACCCAACTACATGGAGAAGATTTACTGCATCTTAGGGCACTTGAACATCTATATATTCATAGCTGTGATGAACTGAGATACTTGTGGGAACAAGAATCAGAGGCATGCAAGAGTCTTGTGAGTTTACAGAAGTTGGAAGTATGGTATTGTAAGAACTTGGTTTCATCTGCCAAGAAAGAGACTAATATTGGGATCAGCATGGAATCACTTAAATCTGTGAAATTTATTAATTGTGAGACATTGGAGAGTTACAATTGTACAAATACTGTTGAGATGCTGTATATTAGTAGATGTGATTCAATCACATCTTTGACCTTCTCAGCAGTGCAGGAGCAGCCATCCTCTCTTACTGAACTGATAGTCGGTGATTGTGATAACATACGATTACAACCCAAACCCTTTCCAGCAAAAGACTTCAGTTTGTCTCGCCTAACATCTTTTGATATCTGTTTTTGCAAAAATCTAAAGTCATTTCCTTATGAGCATTTTCAAAGTCTCACATCTTTGGGATGCCTGTGGATACGAGATTGTCCAAGTATGGACTACTCCTTTCCTTGTGGGGTGTGGCCTCCTAATTTAAGCAAATTAAGGATAGGTGGCTTAAATAAGCCCATGTCAGAGTGGGGTCCACAAAGTTTTCCTACCTCACTAGTTGACCTATGGTTATTTGGCGAAAATTCAGGAGTGGTTTCATTTGCAGTGGCAGACGATGTGAGGAATACTACTACTACTACTACTCCATCATCATCTGCTTTTCTTCTTCCACCATCTCTGGTTTCTCTTCAGCTCATTGGTTTTACAGATGCGGAATCATTTCCAGAGGTCTTACAACACCTCCCCTGCCTTAAAACACTTAATATTTGGAATTGCCCAAAGCTTGGAGATCTTAAGACCATTTACAACCCATCAAGTGTGACAATATTGGTGTGGTAGTAGAAAAGGTTCGTCATCTCCTTTCCCATCATCAGCGTCTCTTACATAAGAGTGGTTATTCATTTCAATAATGTTATTATTATAATCATTGTTTCTTAACAAACGTTAAAGAGGGTTCTACAGCTTGTATCCCAAAGTATTACGGCCCATCTCTTATGATAAGCATCACAACTTTTTTTTTTTTGATAAATGTGATATTCCTTATAAAGTAATATTTCAATTTCTGTGTACTTTTTTTTTTCAATAACTATCCCAAAGTATTAGGAACATTAATTTTGAGACGTGTTTGTTTTGGTTTGTTGATAATACTATTTTTATACTGAACTAACAATCAAAACTAGTACAAAAATAAGAGAAAACTATAACTTCACTAGTTGAATAGTTTTTCGGTTTTTGTAGAACTTTTACCATTAACTTGCTATGTATATTTGTTGCAACTGTATTATTTTAACTTCATTGCACCACTTCTTTGTGTATTCCTTTTCTTTCAACAGATGCGGTTCGTATTTTGATTTCAAGTACATGTGCCCCTTGCCCATTTGGTTAAATGCATTAGATTGGTTCATCATTCCAAGAAATGATGATACATGAAGATGAGAAACACAAACATAAAAAGATATTAGTTTGATCTAATGCATTAAGCTATGGGGATAAACCCAATTCATAATAAGAGAAAAAGAAATTTAAAATAAAAGGACGAAAATGCCCTTTACCTAGATTTTCCATATTGTACAATTCTTATGGTTGTAATACACAAATTATAAAAATAAAATAAAAATATGATGCTCTATGACCACAACGACTTTTTTGACCATAATAACTTTTTGAATTACCTTTGCATCACATATGATATTATTAAGATTACATATGAAAGTTTGTAATTTTTTTTTAAATTACAATGTCATTTCAGGTACAATGCACGTTTACATAATTGATAATTATGCCCACGCACTTAAATAGATGCAATTTATAGTCCGATTTCAAGTTATTTTGCCCCTGCCATTACTTTGTTAAATGAAAGAGAAAGCAATACACTTTCTAGAATATAAAATGTTTACAACCAAATAGATTTGCTCCTGCATAATATCTAGAAAACACAGAATTCAGAGAAAAAAACATATTGCCAAGTATAATGATATGACAATTTAATGAAAAGGAAAAAAATAAGAAATTTACAAGTGGAAAAAAATAAGTATAAAATGCCTAGAAATTAACATGTGGCATAGTTAATAAGAAGTTGCCTTTTGGCAAAAATAATTTTGTTTTATTAGAACAGATTTTAATTTATTAGTGTTTTATTAGTGTTGTATATGAGTATCTCATTTTAATTGATAATTTACATCTCTTTTCCTTGAACTTTTCAGGTTGTTTCATATTTTACCATGTTTCCTTCATATTTTATATAGGATATTCAAATGATAAGTTACATCTTTTTCCCCTGCGTTTTCTACGATTTTTCATATTTTACCATGGTTTCCATTATGTTTTATATAAGAAAATTATTTAAATAAATACAGTACACAACATATATTAATATTATCTATTTTAGTTGGGTACAAATTTTCATATTTTAAAGTGTTTATGTTTAAGATTATAATTGACATGTGCTTTTCAAAATTTAATTTAAACTTTTCTGAGTTAGCTTATATACACATTTTTTAATATACTCATAATAAATTTGTAGTACGGTCGGCAAGAAAAACTTAGGTATGTTGTTCAAATCTTAACAATAAATTATTTATTAAATTTAAACTAATTTTTTGGTCATATGCATTTCTAGTAAATGGAGGGCCTCTATTTTAGTTTTGTCGTGAGCCCAAAATATGTTTGGGACAACCCTCTGTATTAATTATAGGATGAAAAACATATTAAGTTAAATCATAGAGATCTTAAATATCCACATCCTTTTGTTACTACCCATCTTTATTTTATATAAAATAATGATATGCGAAATGCATTAATTATCTCTTAGTCTATTCTTTTGATTTTTCTTTATTTTATATATAATAATGACAAGTGAATGCATTAATCATGGGAACTAACTGTTGAGTTTGTTCTCATTTGGTCCATTTTTTTGTACCCAATATACCATCGCACTTGTTTTTTGTGTTCACCATAACCCTTATGGTGAACACAAACAACAAGTTCGATAGTATATTGGGTACAAAAAAAGAAAATGTTAAAATGAGAACAAAGTCAATAGTGGTTACCATCCTGAGTCATTTTTACCAAAAAATTAAATGAAATTAAAGCTGCAAAAGTATCAAAGATTGCAACCTTCTTAGGCCATAACGTACATGAAGAGCGTTTCGGAGGGGTAGCCAAAACATAGACTATGTTATGCTTACTGTGGTTAGCTGTCAACAACTCTTTGTAAAAGGATATGACTGTGTATGAGATGTATCTTTATCAGCATAAACGTTTACCTCAAGATATATTATGGTGATGTGTCTACAAAAGTTGCATGATCTTGTACATATTGATGTTGTATCTTATCCCATGAATTCGATCTTAAAACCAAGTAAACTCAAAAATTACAGCACTTGTGATTTGTCTCGTTTGTAGACTTGTCCAGAATCCATGATACGATAAATCATTTGATTAGAAATGTAAATGTAGTCATGAAATGCACATTCTCAATAAAGATTCCCCTAATAAGTATTCAAGTGCATTACAAAGTTGTACATGTATGAATAATGTTCTTTCGTGGGTTATGTTTTGAAGAGAAGCAAGAATGATCTCGTAAAGTCATTAATATGAGTAGGAGATGACGTGGGATTTTCTGTAATTGAGTAAAGGGAAAATGACTTAGAAGGGTAACCAACTGTTGAGTTTGTTCTCATTTGGTCCCTTTCCTTTTTTTTATACCTAACATACCATCGAACTTGTTGTTTGTGCTCACCATAACCCTTTGACCGACTATCACATGCGATAGTCAGGCAAAAAGGGTTATTGTGAATACAAACAACAAGTTCGATGTTATATTGGGTACAAAAAAAAAGGAAAGTGACCAAATGAGAACAAAGTTAACAGTTAGTTACCCTTTAGAGTCATTTTCTCATTAATTATGTCTATTCTTTTGATTTTTACATTTGTCTAGATCGAGACAAAAGGTAAGAGCATATTTGGTTTCTCTAGATCATATTATCACCATAAAAAATTTAATGAACAAATTTATCAACATTTCAACGAAATGTGTGATAAAGTTCTTCATTTAATTTGTTATTTTTAAACACATGTAGTATTTTTTTTTTTTTAAGTATTTAACAATAAAATTAAATAAAATCAATATATTACAATACATGATATTAATCTTGGGGTGAAATTAAACAAATTAATTAGTCAAAAAAAAAAAAGCTTTGAAGGGTTTTTTTTCTTTTTCTTGAACGATAAATCTAATCTACTCATGATAGAACAATATTGAATAAAAAGGGTTCATGTACAACACAAAAATCTAAAAAGAATCAATATAATAAAAGTGGTTGCCATAATGGACTAAAAAAACTATCTCAGAACTGTAAAATTTGTGAGGTTTATTCTTAACATAATCTCTCAAAAAGCTTTCATGTAACATTCGGTTTTGAGGTACGTGTTATTCAATTAAAGATTTGAAGTTTGGTGAGTCGCCACGCCATGGGAAGGATGGCTACGACGTCGTGAGGCATTTTCCAGTCGCGGGTCTTCTTGACATGCCACAACGTGGCTGCCGCTGATGTCTTAAACCTAATTTTTCAGGTTTTGCACCGATTTAAAGGAACGAGGAAGCTAGGATTTGCTTACCCTCAACCTTCACCACTCTCTTTTATCCTAAAGAAAACCCTAACTCTTTTCCTCCATTGTTGAAGCTTGCTTGAGTGTTTTGAGAGGTCTTGAAGGAAGAAGCAAGAAGAAGTAAGCCAAGGATCAGCAAGAGAGCCTTTATCTCCCTACCTAGCTCAGTTTTGGACCCTTGTAAGTGTTCAAGGTTCCACCTTTTTTATTATAGAGTACTAGATCCTGCATTTTCTCCCACTTTCTTCTTGATCTTGTTGGATAAGATGGTGAGACTTCATAAAGGTTGCAACTTTATGATTCTCAGGATCATTTGAACTAGTTTATGGTTTGGTCTGAAGTTTGGTGGTTTGTTTGAGCCATACATGAGATCTTGGTCATAAAACCCCATTATTTTACCTAAGTTGGGTCCAAGACTTGCATTGGACATGCAAGTCTAAAAAGCATCAAACTTTAGGATGGTCTTAGTGTTATAAGCTCTTTTGGAGCATATAGGCTTGAGACTTAATGGATTAAGTGTTTCTTGATTAAGTTATTTGCATTTTTAGCCTTCTTGGATCTAAGACTTGAGATCTAGACCTCTTGGTGGGTCTCAAGGGATAAAGATGGAAACTTTATCCATTTGGGCATTAGAAATGATCAGATTTGGACTTTAGAACCTATGGTATTGGAGGATTCGATTTAACTCGTTAAGATATTTTGGATCTAGTTCCCACTGCATGGCCTAGGATGCCATGTTGTGGCGATAGGGGACGTTGCCAACGATGGCCACGACGACTATCTTGTCATTTAAACGTCGGGACGTTGCCTAGGATGGCCATGACGTGGAGGGTCAACTTTGACTTTTGACTTGCGCTAACTTTTGGCCAAACCACTAGTATTGGAAGAAAAACTACGGATGTATTTTATATGGATGTATAGGTGGTTGTTAGCATCTGTGTTCGCAGCAGTAGTAACAGTTGCAGTTGATCATCGTTTGATAGGTGAGTCTCTTCACTATATTCATGGGTCGAAGACACCAATGTTGTCCCATTACATTTTGTTTATAGGATGATAGTTATCTTTATGACATTTGTTGATATACCTGTATGTGATAGTTGTCTTTGTGACATTTGTTGGTATGCTTGTATGTTCTTGTTGTTGTCTTTGTGGCTCTTGTTGATATGGCTGTATGCTTAGCTGTAAGGGTAAAATAGAGTCGATACCGACTGAAAGAGACCGAAGGGGGTGAAATAGACCCAGTACCAGTTGAAAAAGATCGAAGGGGGTGAAATAGACTCATTTTAGTTTTGTACTATTATGTATGTATGGTATGGGGTATTCTGGGGGAACTTACTAAAGTTGGTAATTGTATTATTTCAATAATAAGTCATGATTACAAGAGTATATACACAATTACACATTTACACTCTAAACCTCTAATATATAAATGCAGTTATACCCTCAAGCTAAGGTCGGGTAACTACCTGTAGCTTGTCTCGTAAGAAAGTAAATCGTAGTGAGGGTAGAGGTTTCGTGAACACATCTGCAATCTGATCATTTGTGGAAATAAACTGAACCTTCAGTTGATGACGAGCAACCTTCTCTCTAACAAAATGAAAATCAACTTCAACGTGTTTTGTACATGCATGAAAGACAGGATTTGCTACTAAACACGTAGCACGAAGTTGTCACACCATAAAGTTAGAGGAGCAGAGGGAACAACAAGTAACTCACATAAAAGAGTTTAAAACCATGTAAGTTCTACAACCATATCAGCTAAAGCTTTGTATTCAGATTCGGTGGATGAGCGCGATACAGTCTTTTGTTTACATGTACACCATGAGACAAGATTAGAGCCAAGATAAATGGCATATCCCCCCATGGATCATCTGTAATCAACACAACCAGCCCAATCAATATTAGAGAAGGTAGTCAAAGGAGTAAAGGTTGCATCCATATAGGCATGTAAAAGTATGGCAGAGTCATGTTTAAACAATAATTCATGTGAGATAGTACCTTGAAGATACCGGAGAATTCGTATCACAGCCGACTAATGGTTTTCATTCGGGGAATGCATGAATTGGCAGTCCTTGTTGACAGCAAAAGTAAGATCTGGAAAAGATAAGGTCACATACTGAATGGCTCCAACAATTTGGCGATATTTGATCGGACTATCAAATTCTGGACTGTCACCAAGAGATAGGTTTGCATTGGTGGTGATCGGGGTTAGAACCGGTTTGGCATGAGATAGCCCTGCTCGCTCCAATATTTCAAGAATGTACTTCTTTTGGGAAAGAAGAAGGTCTTCTCCCTGTCTAATTATTTCAATCCCAAGAAAAATAGGATAGAGGACCCATATCTTGAAGTGCAAAGGTTTGGCTAAAGTATGAACAACACTCTCGATAGCACTGGAGTTGTTTTCAGTTAGAATAATATCATCTATGTACACCAACATGCATAGAAGAACACCCTTTGAAGAGTAAATGAACAATGATGGATCGACCTTGGGTACATGAAAACCAAGGGTTTGCAAGGAAGTAGAGAGTGGATGAAACCATGTATGAGGTGCTTGCTTTAATTCGTATAAGGATTTATGAAGGAGGCACACATGATTCGGTTTAGCAGGATCTACAAAACCCTCTTGTTGACGTAGATAAATAGTTTTATGAAGATCATCATGCAGAAAAGTATTTTATATATCAAGTTGATGTAGTAGCCACTTTTGTGTGACAGCAAAATACAAGATAACACGAATGGTAGTTGATTTTACCACCAGACTAAAGGTTTCTTGATAATTGATCACGTGTTGTTGTCAAAACCCATTTGCAACCAGGCGTGCTTTATACCTTATGACCTTCCCTGTTTGATCTATTTTGAGTTTTAAAACCCATTTGCAATCAATGATATTTGACTTGGGTGGACGTGGGACCAGTGTCCATGTGCCATTTCGAACAAGAGCTGTGTACTTGTCAAGCATGGCAGATCGCCACTTTGGATCATTATGAGAAACTTTGAAGGTAGCAGGTTCTGTTTCAATGGTGGCATGGGTGTGATAGGTAGTTGCTTGAAATTTGGTAGTTGGTTTGGGATTAGGGCGAAGGTTTGATGGACGAGGGCGTGGCGGTGATGACTCGGGTAACATCGAGTTCGTATGAGTGGTGGTTGTGGGTTTGGTTCGTCGCTAATAAGTATGAAGCAATGGTGTCTGTGGCAAGGATGTTGATGGAACCGATGATGAGTCGGTGTCGGTGTGGGTATGTGGTTTCGTAGTAGGTGGTGATCGTGAAGTAGTGGTATGTGGGTCATCTGTAGTGGGTGGTGGTGTATGGTAAGATGAAACATAAGGATTTGATGTTGGCGCTGGTGATGTTGTAGGAGGCATATTGTGGTACGGGAAGGATTGCTCATGTAATTGAACATGTCGAGCAATGTAGAGTCGTTTAGACTGAGGATCGTAGCAACGGTATCCATGATATGAAGTATTATAACCAAGAAACACACACATGGACCTAAACCATTTTATGTTTGTTGTAAGGACGAAGATGTGGATAGCATCTACAACCAAAAACCCATAGGAATGAAAAATTAGCGATATGTTTGAGCACAAGTTCAAAGGCGGAGGTATTAGAGTTTTTTTTGGGATGACATACGGTTGATAAGATAAACAGTCGTATCAAAAGCAAAATGCCAAAATCGTTGTGGGACATAAGATTGAGCAAGCAAAGTGAGGCTAGTTTCAACCACATGGCGGTGACGACGCTCAATAAAACTGTTTTGTTCACTTGTGTGTGGACATAAGAGTCGATGGGTGATGCCAAGTTTTGAGAAAAACCGAGAAAGGTTACGAAATTCTCCCCACCCCCCCCCCCCCAAATATATATATATATATATATATATATATATATATATATATATATATATATATATATATATATATATATATATATATATATATATATATATATATATATAGTTTGAATAGATTTGATTTGAGTGTGAAATTGGCATTCAATAATAACCATGAATGCTTTGAATGTGTCATAAACATTAGATTTAGACTTTAATGGAAAAAACCACTTGTATCTCTAAAAATGATCAATACATAATAGAAAATATCGATGGTCATCACAAGAGCTAACAAGAACCTCGAAAAATGATATAATAGAAAATATCGATGGTCATCAAAAGAGCTAACAGGAACAGGTCCCCAACATCACAAAATAATAGATGTAAAAAAGTTGTACTTTTGTAAGACAAAGGTAACAAATTAAGTTTTGATGGCTTTCCTTTAGAACAGGAATCACAACTAGCAACATCAAAAGTATCTGATAAAGGTAAATGATATTTAGTGAACATTGACTTCAACAATTGAGAATGAGGATGTCCTAAGCGTTGATGCCAAGTGATGGAAGAAGCTCGGGTAACGGAGAAAGTAACTTTAGGAACTGATCTTATCTGTGGTAGCTGAAAAGAGTAAAGACCGCCATTACTTGGGCCCATGAGGAGGATAGTGTGGGTAATATCTTCTTTCACAGTAAAAAAAGGAAGAGTGAAATTCAAAATTGACATTGTTGTCTTGACAAATTTTTTTGAACAGAAAGAAGATTTTTTTTTATTTCTTGAACATGAAGTATATTTTTGAGAGAAAATGATTTATTTGGAGACTATAGTTTGGAAGAACCAATATGAATGATGGGTAAACCTTTACCGTTGCCAACGTGGATGTTATCTTTTCCATGATATGCCTCATACCGGTCAAAGCTCGATAGATCAGGAGCTACATGATGACTAGAACCAGTGTCTGGCAGCCATGAGTTGGATGTCTGTGAACGAAAATCTATAAAATTTACAGTAAGCTGTGGTCTTGGGTGTATGGTTGATGGATCACGTTTATGGCATTGAGACGGGAGTTGACCAATACCACACATGTTGCATGTGTCATATATTGTGTTTTAGTTGGATGCCCAAGTCAATTGGGCTCTGTTGCCCCCTTCGCCTCCTTGTTTTTGTTGGTTGCCTCTCGTCTAACTGGACTTGTTGTTGAAGTTACGTTCACAGTTGTTGACTCAGAGCTGTGTGAAGTTTGCCTGGGGCGTCAGTGGGTTGCCCAACGGTTGAAGTTGGAAGCCCAACTATTGGGTAAATTGTTTGATGGCATGAAGTATATCGGTAGGGACTGAAGTAGGCGTACGCGAGGAGGAGGCAGCCGTAAAGGCTTGGGCTGGTGAAACTGCAGGTATTTTCTTGATCATGAAGTAGTGATCCGCTAAAAGTCGATTAAGTTTAGAGAAAACAGTAGGAAATTGGCGGACAAGAAGAATGGATTTTAATGTATTGTATTCATCTCTTAATCTGGAAATAACAAGCATAACGAGATCTTTTTCTTTGACTGGTTCACCGATGTTGGCTAAAGCCTCTGAGCATTCCCGAGCACGTGTAAGGTATGTAGAGGAGGATTTGTCACCTTTTATTGTTATTTTAAGAAGTTATGTTTTAAGTTTGTATTCTCGTGAGGATGTATGAGGAGCATAAGCGTGTTCATGTGACAGCCAAAGGTCGCGAGAGGTAGTGCCTTGCACATGTTGAAACAATGCTTTAGAGATGATAGACAATATTAACATCGAATGTGAGCATCGTTGCTAGTCCAAGCTGCGTTTTTTGGATTAGGTAGTGAAACTAATACTTCGGGACCATCTTTTCCTGATGTGGCATCGGAAAGAATGGTGGCAGGAGCACATGGAATTGTGCCATCAACATAGCCAAACAAGTTGTTTGTAACGAGAAAAGGTTGTAACATTTGTTAGGATCGAGACACTTAACACACGACTCTAAACACACACACAGCTCACGAAAAACAAGAACACAAGAATGAACACGAGGGATTTAACGTGGTTTGGTCTTTCTCTGACCTACGTCCACCGGTAACTAGGAATTTATATTTCTTGGTGCTAATCTGCACTCTTTCTGTGTTACACTAGATACAAGTTTTACAAATACAGAATAATCTCTTATATAGAGATGGAAATCAGAAGTAGTCAAAAAACACAACTGGGTCTTCATTCAACAATTGTGGCTTCACAACTTCACATTGTTCCTGCCATTTTTGACCAGCTTTTCTGTGGATTCACACTCAACATTTCTGTGGATTCACACTCAACATTTCTGTGGATTCATACTCAACAATCTCCCACTTGAAGCCACGGAACAATCTTCACCTGTGCTTCAACTATGCATCTGTATTTGATCTTAACTCCTTCCTAGTTACCCTGGCCTTCTCTTCAGTTAACCTGAAGGCCAGTTGAAGCTTTTGTTAGCTCCAACGCATCAGTCATGGCTAAGTCTGCCACTGACCTGTTCTCTGTCTCCACCGGCTCCCACTGAAATGAACTGCCCGATCCTGGAACATCCTGAGAACAAACGACACTCTCCATGTGAAGCAGATAATCTGGAGAGACTTTTACAGATGGAATAATGGTTCTCTTAACCCACTGTGTTCTAGGTATTCTAGCTGAAACAAAGCCCATGCTCCCACTGCTATGAATGCCCTTGACTGGTTTTTCTGAACCGTTCCAAACACGTTCAACCTGAATCTGACCTGTGACTCTGGGTTTGCCATCTGCAAAGCAAACCTTCTTCTGTCCATGAGACTCTATGAACCGGATTTTGTTTTTCTTCTGAACTGGGACGGTTACTCCCTCAGACGGTAAACTGACCATATATAATGAACCCCTCTTATGTCCATGAGCTATCACAAGATTTCCTTTGACAACCTTCCACTGCCCATTCCTGAACTTAACCTCGTGTCCCTGTTCATCCAACTGCCCAACAGAAATCAACTGTTTCTTCAGACTTGGAATTACCCGGACATCCTTCAAAGTCCATGGACCGACTGGAGTCTTCAGATCTAAGTCACGTATGCTCGTCACATAAAGAACCTCATCGTTCGCCAGTCTTACCTTACCAAAATCCCCTTCTTTCAGATTTTGCAGTGCTTCACGGCTGTGGGTAGCGTGAAATGAAGCACCCGAATCCATAACCCAGGAATCCACATTGCTCTCCACACTACAGATCAAAACATCATCATCTGAATGGTCTACTGCAACGTTAACTTCTTTCTTGTCTTTAGGACATTGATTCCTGAAATTTCCAACCTCTTTACAGTTCTAACAAGTCACATCATTTCGAGTCCTTGACTGACTCCTTCTCCTGTTCCCGCTCCCACTACCTCTGTTATTTCTTCTACCTCTGACCGCATTCAATTGTTCACTTGATGATTCCCCGGAATTTCTTCGTCTGACGTCTTTGCCTAGAATTAAATCTCGAATTCCCTCAAAAGTGAGCTCTTTCGATCCTGCGGAACTAGTAACGGCTGTAACTGTTCCGGACCAACTGTGTCAGGTAATGATGATAACAGTAGTAAAGCTTGAACTTCGTCCTCAAATTTTATTCCCACTGACCCAAGTCTGGATAAAATCGAGTTCAAATTGTTGATGTGTACTGTAACTGAACTTCCTTCCCTCATCCTCGTGTTGACTAGTTCCCGAATCAGGAAGACTTTATTTGCTGCCGACGGCTTCTCGTACATATTAGACAATGCCTCCATGATTCCCTTTGCCGAGGTCTCCTTCAAAATATTGAAGGCAACATCCTTTGACAACGTCAGTCTAATAAATGCCTTGGCCTTCTTATCCAAAGTCTCCCAGTTTGCCTGTGTCATTGCCTCCGGGGTTTCACCTAAAACTGCGTCCAAGTCTTTCTGTACGAGCAAATCTTCAATTTGCATCTTCCACCAACCAAAATCTTTCCCATCAAACTTCTCAATCTGAAGCTTACTGCTTTCTGCCATTTTCTAAAAGATTAGGGGCTAAACTGCAATTTTCTGAAAGTTCAGGAGCTAAACTGTAATTTTCTGAAAGTTCAGGGGCTAAACTGCAATTTTTCAAATTCTGCTACAGTGACGCTACAGTGTCGTCTTCTCCGGCGGAACTTCGGTGCTACAGTGTCGTCTTCTCCGGCGAAACTGGTTTTTCGGTAACTATTCCGGCAACCTTTGACCGACGATTTGGACGTCTTCCGGTGGTCAAAAAATTCAGAAAAAAATATTTTCGGAATCTTCGGAACGAGACCTTTCCAACGATATACACCAAAATCGTTTTTGACGAAAAAAAATTTCGACCAAAAACTTAAAATCACCTTCTGGAGCTACAACCTTGCTCTGATACCACTTGTTAGGATCGAGACACTTAACACACGACTCTAAACACACACACAGCTCACGAAAAACAAGAACACAAGAATGAACACCAGGGATTTAACGTGGTTTGGTCCTTCTCTGACCTACGTCCACCGGTAACTAGGAATTTATATTTCTTGGTGCTAATCTGCACTCTTTCTGTGTTACACTAGATACAAGTTTTACAAATACAGAATAATCTCTTATATAGAGATGGAAATCAGAAGTAGTCAAAAAACACAACTGGGTCTTCATTCAACAATTGTGGCTTCACAACTTCACATTGTTCCTGCCATTTTTGACCAGCTTTTCTGTGGATTCACACTCAACATTTCTGTGGATTCACACTCAACATTTCTGTGGATTCATACTCAACAACATTGTCTTCCCATACCCGTAATTTGTGGGTGATAGGGTGAAACAGAACTTGTGTGTATTGTGAGATGTCTTCTCAGATGAAGGAAACATAGTGATGGTTGTGATCTTTGCTGTTAACGAGAGATGGTGGAGAAGAATTGTCAAAGAAGGATTGTCATCATTTGTTGACCGACGATGAGAGAAGGCGGTTGAGTTGTAGCAGCCGATTAGGGTTTTGCTCCGATACATTAACTTGGTAATTGTATTATGTCAAAAATAAGTCACGATTACAAAAGTATATATACAAATACACATTTACACTCTAAACCCTCTAGTATATAAATGTGATTATATATCGTCTAATATATGCCTGAAAATTCTCGACACGACCTGCGACATGACACGAAATAAATGAGTTTGAGTTGAGTTTTCCAACCCGCCCACCCGCCTGTTTATTAAACATGTCATATATGGGTTTCTCAAAAAAATATATGGGTTGACCTGCCAACCCATTTAAAATTTTAATAAAAAAATATATATTTTTTAAATGTATTAACTATTATATAGTATACATTTTATACTTTATACTAGGATATGATACCCGATGGGTAACCATTTGCTTATTTGTAGGGGTGAGCATGGTGCGGTTTGGTGCGGTTTTAAGGCCAAACCAAACCGCAAACCGCATGGTGCCCTTTTTGCATTCTTAAAACCATTGGGTGCAGTTTTGAAATGGTTCGGTTTATGGGTTTCAAATGCAGTTTCGGTTTTTGTCAATGCGGTTTCGGTTTTAAACAGTGTTTAGACTTTGGTGCAGTTTTTTATGTTTATTGGTTCAGTTTTTTAAAACCGTAAGAATTGAAAACCATGTGCATGTAAGCTTGTATTGTGTTGTTTTTTTTTTTGAAACCATTCATTTTTAGCCCAAAACAAAAATACATAATTAAAAATTGTAAGTTGTA
Organism: Lactuca virosa; assembly: GCF_052849685.1. NCBI lineage: Eukaryota > Viridiplantae > Streptophyta > Magnoliopsida > Asterales > Asteraceae > Lactuca > Lactuca virosa. The sequence continues at coordinate 201,176,016 of NC_136426.1, forward strand.
ACAACCATAAAATTCACAAAAATTTTAAATTTTCAAAACAAAGCCAATATAGTTCACAAATTGTTTTCAAAATAAAACCATATCAGAGTTTTCCCAAAAAATCATATCATATATCGAGGAAGTGTATGGTCACGTCTTTGCCTTTCCGCGGTCATCAGAAGTACATGAAACAACAATTGATAAATGTAAGCTCGAAAGCTTAGTGAGTTACCCCTAAAATACCAACACCATACGAACCAGAATAATATCATATCAACAAATAATATGCATATAGAGTCTACAGTATGACTGAACCGCCCTCACTGGGCCTTTAGTCTATCTGGTTGTAACACCCCGTTTATTAAATAAATACAAAAAGCAAATTAATAAATTAATAGTAGCCCCAAAATCCGTAATTATATAGCATGGTGTTGGTCTTGATGAGCTAATTGTCACAATTTTAGAGATTGGGGGTTAAAAGTGTAAACTCCGAATTTAGTTTGTAAATATTTATGAAGATAGGGACTCTGTGGTAATTATGGGAACTTAAGTTGACAAGAATGAGAGGAGGAGGGACTAAAAATGTTAACATGGCTGAAGTTTGATCATTGGACTTAAATTGAAAAGAATTTAGAATGTTGAGGGCTAAAGACTAAATTCTGGACCTAATTTGAAAAGGATTTGTAGAGGGAGGGCTGCTTGGTAAAATTCAGACTTAATTTGTAAAGGGTTTCAGAAGATGGGGGTTATTTGGTAAATAATGGATTGAAGTTGAAAAAGAATTTGTAGGGGGGGCTAAAGTGATAATAATGGATTTATGTTCGAGGGACACGGGATTTAACGCCCCATCCTCCCGTTTCCTCACATGAGATCGAAACCCTAAACCTAGTTTGCATAAGGTCAACACCACTTGGGTACTCCAGCCGCCACCACCCCCTTCACATGTTTTTCCGATCAACAAAGACCACCGGTGGACCCTTGCTGACCGGCAACACCTTCTCCTCTACGACAAAAATTCTGAGACAACGAGGGATTAGTGGGTAACCGTATGCTGCCGGTTCCTCATCTCCAGCCTCCACCATTAGTTACGTCGCCATCTTGAGTCATTGGAGACCGCCGTTGCGACGTTTCCGTTGAAGACAAAGCCAGCATTGGGCTTTGAGGCTTTCGTTTTTGTTGTTCTGGCCACTCCTCCTTCTCCTCTTTCTTTCTACTACTATAGCTCCACCATTAGCGTCGGCTGTTGACGTCTCCGCTGCCTTCTTGTTTCCCTTTGTGATACCATCACTCATTGTGCACTCCAGTGGCTGTTCCGCTCGTTTTCGTCGCCGCAAAAAGGCTGTGTCGCAAATGACGTTGCTACCCGCCTCTTTGTCACAACTAGCATTCTAGCTAGGAAATTTTGTACTCTTGTAAACATTATCTACTGTAAACTCATAACCCTAGTTCATGTTATGCTTGAAGTTATTCGTATGGAAACAAAATTCAAACCTAGATTCACCAAGTAAAGTTGAAAACCCTAAAAATCTCAGTTTAAGCCCAATATGGACTAGAGTTTTCTTATTGGGCCTAATGGACCAATAAGCCTCCAATTTGATTTTTTATGGCCTTAGAACCTTCAAATGGGCCATAATTGGACCCACATTCATGAAACCTAATCTTTTGGGCCTCTTTGGGCCCTAACTAATCCAATTAGCCCTAACGGACCATAAATCAATTCTTTTATGCTAAGTCTAGGCCGTGAACTACTCTAAAGGCCCAATGGTCGAAAACCCTCAAATTGGGTCCATATTATGGACTCAAGCACAAAATGGGCCAAGCCATTCTCTTCCTTTTCTCTCTCGGCCGAAGTAGAAAACAAAAAAAAATAAAGAAGAAAAGGGGGGATTTAGGGGAATTAAGGAGGGTTAGCCACCTCCTTATTGCATATTGGACTTCCATGCATTTTACATTTCTCCGTGCATCCATCTCTTCACCTCTCTCTCTCTCTTCTCCTTCTTATACTCTCGGCCGAGGGTACCACACACACACACACACACACTTAATTCACTTCCAATCCTCTCAAGAACATCCTCATTCCTCCTTCAAAATTTTCAAGATTAAGGGCATTCAAGAAGGTTTTCATCCAAGAATCACTCCAAGATACATACTTGTTGTAAGATCTTGATAACATACTTTCTTTTTACAACTTAATCACTCTTCTTACCACCTTAAACTCTTAATCATACTCCTAGAATCATCGCAAGTTCGAGATCTACTCAAAGGTGTTGCTAGGACCAAAAAACCTCTTCATATTTTCTTCAAAAACCAAACCCACAAACTCAAGGTGAGTTCATACCCCTCTATTTTCGGTTTTCATATGATTTGTGGGGGAGAATACAAGAAAAATGTGTAGATCTATGTGTATATATATGATATGTGTGATTTCTTGTGTTTATGTGGTAAATATATGTTAAAAATGAAAGATATTTCGAGATCTATAGTTCAAAAAGGAAAAAAAATTAGTGATCTAGGATGTATTACCCTTAACAAGTTAAGAAAAATATCATATAAGTGGTTATAATAAGCATATTACAACATAAAACTCATTATTGGACTATTTTTGTCAAATAAACAAAAGTTTGGGAAAAAGGTTGTCATTCACGGCTTTTACAAGGATCAAAAAGTCAAAACAGTTAAAATAGGAATTATTATGAACACTATGTTTTTTTAAAAGGACTAAAAGTGTAAATTTTAGCCTAATGGGCTAAACTTTTGGGCTTTTCGGCCTTTAGGCTCAAATTTGCGAAAAATATGATTCTTAAGGGGTTGAAATTGTAAGTTTCTCAAAACAGGGGTTGAAACGTAAATAAACATAGTTCAGGGGTTAAAATGGCCTTATTCTCCAAAAAGGACTAAAATGCAAAGATTTTGGATTTTGGGTCAAAAATGTAAAATTTTCAAATTATGGGCCAAAACTGTAAAAAATTTTAAACAAGGGACCGAAAATGTTCAAAATTTTTAATTTGAGCTGAAACCCTATTTTATTAAATGCTTTGGGCCGAAAATGCCAAGGAAAATAAATTCAAGGACCAAAAATGTCTCTTTTTGTCTAAAAATGACTAAAAAGTCGTTTTATTTGAAAAAGAGGCTGAAAGTGTAACTTTTTGGTAAAGAATGGGCTGAAATGCTCAAATAAATACTTTGATCAAATATGTCAAGAATACAAAAAATTCTATAACCGATGAAAATAATATATATATATATATATATATATATATATATATATATATATATATATATATATATATATATATAATACATTGTCGTTATAAGCCGAACGTTGGGTGTTTTTGCTTCGTAACTAAATAAACAAAATAAAACAAACCCTAAATTACTAATTAAGAAGACAAACAATACGTGATACCGTGATTGGGCCCATAGTTCCCTGGATATGCTTATTGGGCCTTCGTGACCCAATGTGTAAATCTCTTGGGCCCATTACAATTAAAATATGTTTAACAGGCCTTGTTGGCCCAGTTGCATATTTGGTAGACCCTCATTAGCTTTCAAATACTATTGGGCCTCAGTGACCCATTTGTATTACTAATGTGGTCCCAAATATCCATCACGAGCTTAATGGGCTTTAACTGGCCTGTCGTATGCTCGAAGGCCTAGAATAACATACATGACCTACGGTCCGTCATGGTCCTTACTCATGTTTGTTAGGCCCACTTCATATTCACAAAAACATTAAACAAGTATGGACAAGGTCATCCATATTCATAAACTATCAGTTTGGATTTAGTGAGAAACGTCGTTCAGCACCAACGAGTGTTTGAACGTAGCCTGTAGTTATAATCAGAGTCTCCTGGAGGGAGAACGAGAGTTTGTGTATAGATCTATACGGGGGTGACTCCCCTACACCTAAGTTGTTCCCTACAGTTAGACTCTGCCTGTCTAGGGTGAAAAAACCTTGATCAAAAATTTGGCATTTTCACAAATGCCAAGGCAGGCGAAATAGTCATCATCGTGTATGATTATAACGACTCACGTAGAGATCCATTACTCATTTCATTTCTTGGGAAAGCGAATTCATTTATGTTGATCGTACAAGCGGTTATTCGATAATACAAAATCATTATACTATTAAAATGGAAAACATCGGGTTTTCCTGAGGTTAACAATAATATTCAATACGTTTACAAACACTTATCTACTATTAAAGGAACAAATATCAAAGTTAATCATTTCACGAATCACACACATATACATTTACGGGATCTTCACAATATTTTTCATAAACAGTCTTTTTACAGAAAATATCGGATTTTCTGGGTTTTACAAGCGACATAAACTATTTTACATCAAACATGCTTATGAACTCACCAACATTATATATGTTGACCATTTTCAAAATAACTTGTATTCTCATGTAATCGTTAGATCAAGGAAGCATTCAGGGTGTGTCGAAAGTTTCTTTGTTTTTGTTAATCACCAAACACTTTATATTTTGGTTTCATGTAATGTAAAACTATGTACTTGATGTAAACTACGCCGGTTATACTATGTAATGTTTGGTGATGAATGTGTTATGTTTCATGTATATTCATTGTGATGATATTTCAATTGATAGTCATGCCAGCCCCGGACGTTTCCGCCGTCTGGTTTGGGGGTGTGACAGGTTGGTATCAGAGCATTGTTTATAGTGAACTAGTATATCTAACCATACATGATGTGCAACTATAAACATAACGGGGGTAAAATAACTCTTAACAAAACAACTTCGTGCTTATTTGCTTACACTAAATTAATAACATAATAATACTTAAAAGTCTTTGGGATTCTGACATTTCAATTATGTTCAGAAAGTGTGTAGCCGTATTGAGAGTAAATGTAGCCTGATCAACCACATTCACCCAAGGTACGACTGTCGTGTGTCCGAGAGTGATTCTGATGATTGATGAAAACAAAGACTTGGCTTAACTAAGATATTAACAGAAAACTATGTGCAAACTATTTCTCTATGCTTATACGCTTCCCTATAGGCATAATGGCAGGATTTCACCATCCCGGAGACCCCTACTTTCCCGATCAAGGGAATGCTGGATGGCTCAATAAGGAACCTGAAGAGGAACCCGAAGAGGAACCTGAATAGGAACCTGGAAATGTGAACGAAGACGGACCTGCAGAGCCTTTGGCAGACTTTGGAGTGGGAGAACATAGTGATGATAGTGATAGCGACTCGAGCATGGAGTCCGTAGTCATCAACCCACATTACCCGATTAGAGTACCCGCTCATCAATTGGGCCCTAGTGGCCCCACACCAGCATGGGGTATCGACATCTGGAGATGGAGCAGACAACAAGGGCGTGCTCCTACAAGGACTTCACAAATGCCAAGCCCAGGACCTTTAATGGGACGGGAGGTGTCATAGCCCTAAAGAGGTGGATTGAGAAGATTGAACCCGTCTTTGAAATTTGCGAGTGTCCAGATGGGTGCAAGCTCAAGTTCGCGGCATGTACCTTTGTTGATCAAGCTCTTTCATGGTGGAATGGTCACATTGAAGCCATGACCCTTCCAGTGGCAAACACGATGCCGTGGGAAGAACTAAAGGAAATGATGCTGGCAGAGTACTGCCCTAGAGGTGAGATACAAAAGATGGAACAAGAATTATGGAACTTGATGGTTCAGAACTCCAACATCGATGCATACATATCCAGGTTTAGCGAACTATCCCTTTTGTGTCCAGGAATGATCACCTCAGAAGGGAAAAAGATTGAAAGGTTCATCTGGGGATTGACTGCACCTATCCAAGGGAATGTCATTGCGGAAAACCCTGAGACATTTGATAGCGCCAAAAGATTGGCCAAGAAACTGTATGATCATGGCAGCAAGAAGAGTGTTAAGATTGTGGAAGTGGAGGTTAAGAAGGAAGAAGAGAATAAGAAAGGGAAGAACAACAAGAGAAGAGGAAAATAGAACTCTGAATCGTCTAAGAAGCAACAAACAATGGCTGTCCATGCAACAACTCAAGCTACCCCTACACCACATGCTCCAGCCTCATCCACGCCAAATGCTCCGAAACAGTACACCGGGAATCTTCCTAAGTGTAACAAGTGTAACTACCACCACCATGGAGAATGCAGGGAAATGATGTGCACAAGATGCAACCGTAAGGGCCATACAGCAAAGTATTGTAGGGCTCAGCTTCCCCAAAACCGGATGCCCAACAATAACAACAACACAAAGGATGGAGCAGGTTATACCTGTTATGGGTGTGGGGAGACCAGACATTTCAGGCGAGACTGCCCCAATGCAAACAACCAGGCGACAGAAGCAGCAGGAAGAGTGTTGACCGTGGGACAAGGAGAAGCCGTCCAAGACACCACTATTGTTACTGGTACGTTTCTTCTTAACAACACCTACGCATGCATCCTATTCGATAGCGGAGCAGAGCGAAGTTTTGTTAGTAACAAGTTTAAGCATTTATTAAATCAATGGTCCAAAAAGCTCAATGAAGCCTTCATGGTGGAAATGGCTAATGGGAAAACAGAGTCGACTAAGGATATCTATGTAGGGTGCACACTAACACTAAACCACCACACCTTCCAAATAAACTTGATGCCTGTGAATATTAGGAGTTTTGATGTGATCATCGGCATGGATTGGTTAAGCCCCCATCATGCTGATATTATTGTTGGATTAGTGTCTAAGTCCATAACTATTTTGGTATGTACTTGACCCGATGATGCATGGTCCTTTTGGGTTGCCTTCACCAAAGCAACTTGATAGGATGAATTATGGAGAGAAAGGATTAAATATGATTTATTAATATATTATGAGAATAATATATTAAAGGAGAAATCATATTGTTTGATTAATATTAGTCAAGAATTAATTGATAATTAATTTTGTGACTAAAATAGATTAATTAAACTTAAGGGACTGGAATTGTAATTATAAGATAATTGCTATTGGGCTATGGATTACCTTATAATATAAGGGTGGACGAATTCTATGGGGAAACCCATTAGAAATCGTCCAAGGCTTGTTAAGGAAGGAGTCCATGGGTTGCTTAGGGCTTAAGCATCCAAATTAGGATTTCCTTGTTAGATAACCCTAATAGCCTCACTATTTAAGGACCCCTTGGGCACCAAAAACGTGGGCAACTGAATCCTTAGGGTTTCTACATGTTTTTGGGTGTCTCCTTTCTCCTTCTTCTTCATCCTCTTGCTCTTGGTGTTTGTGAGCCATTAGAGGAGTGACATTTGTGACTCTAAGCTTTCTAAAGTCATTACAAGGAGGATTTGAGATTGTTATTACTACATAACAATCAAGGTATGATCTAAACCCTAATTCATATGTTATATTGATTATCATATACTAGATCTAGGTTTTATAGTCTTGGATGAATTGTATGTACAATAGAGAAACCTAGATCCAAGCAATAGGGTTTGTATGAGCACATAGGATGTTCTTATGGCCAAAACCCATCAGTGGTATCAGAGCCTTGATTGGTTTCTATTGTATTGATGCCTTGTATGTTTGTTCAAGCTGTAAAATCGATTTTTGGCCCCCTGCCTGCTGAACTCGGCGAGTTCCAATGTGGACTCGGCGAGTTGGCTCCTACTCGGGAAGTCCATAGAGGAACTCGGCGAGTTCGAGCGTCAGAAGGAGGCAGTTTCAGGATTTCTTGATGTTTTACTCAAAGATACTTGCCTTAACTGTTATGGGTCATTAAAATTCGAATTTTAATCATATTTTGAGTGTATCCTTGATTAAACAAAAGATAATTACCAATTGATTAGATAATAACTTCCTTATTTGATTAAAGTTTGATTATTTGTATTAATTGGGTAACTTATTTTGCAAGAAATTGATATTAGGTCAAATATAGATAATGATAAAATTAATTGTTTAATTTATATTATTTGTTATTTGATCCTTGTGTTGTGAAAAAGTTTCAATTTTCCCCTTTAGGTTTTATAGTTTAAATTTGAACTCAAAAGTTTTGTTTTGAAATTTAAATAGTTGAAACCCTAATGTTTTGAAATGTTTCAAAACTTGCCCTCAAGTTTTTGGAATTTAAAAATTGATTAAAAGTTTAATTTTAGAAATGTTAAATTCTAAAACCCTAATATTGTTTTTTGAAAAGTTCATATCACACCCTTATGGTTTTATTAGTTAATTAAGGTGTATAATTAAAAGAGGTTTAATAAATCCATAAAGTTTTGGTTCACAATTTAATTGAATTAAAAGTATAATTGTTAAATTTGACCACCTAGTATTTTAAAAGTGTAAAATACACCCTATACTATATATATATATATATATATATATATATATATATATATATATATATATGTATAAGTAAAAGTCAGTCTTACCGTTAGTAGGCCTCATTCACGAAGCTGGTCTATAAGGGGTGTTTAAGGAAATTGCCTATAAAATGGCGATTGAATGGGTATCCACTCTTACCCACCGCACTCTTGACTAGTGGAGGGTCGTTAGCCGAACGGGTAGGATAGGACAGAAACTTTCCATTATAAGTATAATGAAGTACAAAAGTAACTAAATGTTTTACAAATTCCCAATCTTAGTTACTTTAGGCAAAAGTGAATTGATGCAATTCCATGAAATTACACTTTGTGCCCTTGCGAAGACGTTAGTGGAGCGTGTGTGGTTAACCGGCACACTAAATGGTTCTAAGCAAAGGTAGCGAAGGGTGACTCAATGTTTGTCATAGTTCGGTGGAGCGTGTGTGGTTAACCGGCACATCGAATAGATGACTGTAACATGTGGGGGCACCATGTAAGTTTGCATGGTTATTCACACCCGCTTTGTGATCCTCGGTATCGCAGTCACAAACTAGAGGGGCATATCGAGATTTTAAACATGTCATTGAAAGGTTCAATGAATCTCAAAGGATCTAGGAATTTTCAATACATTTAAAACTTAATCCGTTTTTCGTTTTTTTATGATGGAAAATTAGTGAATCCTCATTCACTTACCTTCAAATGTTCTTCAATTTGGGTTACGGCATCCCTCTCCCGAGTTGTGGAATATTGTGTTGGGTCCTAGCCTTAATATCTCATTTGGGTGATTTATTAAGGACTCAATCAATCAACTAACTTCAATTTATTTTCTCCCATTTTGTAGATGTCAAAGTACGACAACTATGGTCTTCCCAAATCCCGTGGGACAAGCATTCCACATGAAGATGACATTCCACGATTCAATCGAGGAACAAGAGATCATGCTTCACTTCCTCCACCTCCTCCAATTATTCTCCCTAACCCACAAGATCGAAGAATTGAAAGGTTCAATGTCACTAAAGCCCTATTGGAAATGAAACATGAAGATGGTAAACCCGTGTGTGCCCACGTTCTAGGAATGAAATCACACATCGATAGGTTGATAATGTTGGGTGTGTCATTCCCTGATAAGTTGGCTGTGAACTGGGTTCTGCAGTCACTCCCTAAAATCATATAATGAGTTCAAATGAAAGTATTATATGATGGATCATGACGAAAACCTCATCGACCTAACTTACATGCTCATTGCTGCTGAATCAGATATGATTTGGCAAAGCAATGGAGCATATTTGTTGGGAAAGTCAACCAACCATGCTTCCAAGGACATTCTAGGAGGACCGACCTGCGTTTGCTGCTAAGAGAAAGGGCGTTGAATACAAGTCTGCCCTAAGAGCCTGAAGGGTCCAAAAGATGGGAGAGTCAAAGAGTATGGCTGTGCTTCAGGTAAAATCCAATATCTAACTCCATTAAGTTCCTATTCGTTGATTCTTAATACATGATGTGATAAGATTGCATTTGAATGTTTTGCAGGATCAGTGAAAGGAGAGGAAGCTTAATGAAAGAGCAAGATGAGTCTAATCACGAAGAAATGGATCTCGATCACATGGATTTGAAGATTAGATTTTGAGCTTAGAAAGTTATGATAGAGTTGTTAGGAATTTTTATTTTGATGTAACGCCCGGGTTTCGGGGCTAAGCATTTTTAGACGATGTAATAGTCTAGGTCAACCATTGTAACTCTTTTGATGTAATAAAAATGAAATATTTGAGTATTTTGTGAATTCATGTGCTTATTATTTAATTATAAATGTATAATTAATAAAGAATAAAAATAAGCGTCAAAATTAAAATATGAGATAAGCCCGATATCTTTACATAAAGTTGTAGTGGTCAAAACAAGGATTCCGGAGATATAAAGAACGCCGAAATCCGAGTTATAACGAAGAAGTTATGACCCGACGAAGTTTCACGTCGGAACCGGCACGATACCGGGAAGCGTGAATAGTGAATTTATGATAAAGCGAGTTTTTAGCCGACACGACCTAAACGAGAATCGAAGAGCTCTTTAATTGTGGCGTAACAATAAAAAGACAGACGAAAACGGACGTCGGATGAAGAAGTTATGAATTTTTAACGAACCAATCCTGTCCCGGCCTGTTAAAAATATAACTTTTAAAATAAATTCAAAATTTGCCAACGGAGTCTAAACGAAAGTTGTAGATTACGTTCCCGCCTTCGCGTGGATATAAATAACGTCAAAAACGGAGCTCGTATGCGAGAGTTATGATTTTTCTAAGACGGGAGGCCGATACGCGGTATTGGGTGACATGGCACCACCAAAAATTGGACATGTGGCACCACCAGAAATTGGACACATGGCACCACCAGAAATTGGACATGTGACACCACCAGAATTTGGACAAGTGGCACCACCAGAAGGCCACCACATGCCCCAACTCACTATAAATAGAAGTGTCGGGTTCTCTCATTTCTTACACCTTTCCTCTTCCACTTTCTCTCTCTAAACTCTCTCTCTAAGCTCCCTTGAGCCCCTAAAGTCTAGGTAAACCCCCTAGCACCCGAAGGAAGTCCCGAGGCTCCCGGAGTCCCGAGAAAAGAACCTTTCGGCTCGGAAACGCTGCTCGAACGAAGCCCGGTTTTGAGAAAAAAAAACCCGCTGTAAGTAAGGTACGCCTACGAAATTTTTAATATAACTTTTAAATAATTATAGTAATGTTATTAGGTCCTTAAAATAATTATTTGGGCTATTATTATTTATATATTGGGTGTTATTTAACGCTTGTATAATAATAATAATAGCCAGACTATTAATTAGTCGCGGTTAACGTTAAAACTAAACGCTAGTGATATTAATACTAGGTTTTGATCAAGGAAAAATTGTTTTGAGATAACGGAGTGCTGTTCGAGTACCGAGTCACCACCTAATCAGGTGAGTGCATAGTTACTTTCATCTTACATATAGATATGAAGTATTTTATGTTAATTACGTGCTATGTGTGCATATTATCTGAATACTTGCTGCCTATGCTGATGAAAGATTTTTATACATGTTTTAAATAATTTAAACTGTATATGTATTTTATATCTACAAAAATGTTGGGGTAAAACATGGGTAGATGTAATAAGACAATGTGTGATAAAATGATGAGAGGCCTCGATGTTGTTGTTATTGATTCTGTCATCTAGCGGAGTATGGATGACGACCACGGACTCTTCTAGACAGTCCAGTGGAACGCTAGCAGGCTCGCAACCTGTAGGTGTTTGTGAACGATGTGTTCACCGGTGTACTCCATCCCCCTCATGGTTGCCTTTAGGACATTTATTGCTAAGGAAACCCCTTGGCAGTAGTGTCCATCCCGATATTGATCCTTAGTCTAGGTCCCTTATGATAGGTGTTTTAGGGACGTAATGTGAGGATAACGGGAACGGGTAATCGGGTTATTGTTGATTGATGAAATTAATAAACTTATTTATTGTGGGTTGAAAACCCTATGTGCTCACCAGGCTCCCAAGCCTGACCCACTCAGTTTCTTGTATTACAGGTAGTGGCGCACGAGCATAGATATGATGTTTGGGATGAGAGATTATGAATAAATGTAGTAAGGCTATATTGTACTGTTTATGCTTTTGATCTGTATCGAACATGACATCCCGATGTTTTTTTAATGAAATACATTTCTACGGAAATGCTTTGATAAGTCTTTATCATAATTTTATTTTGGGAACAAATTCCGCAACACTTTTATTTAAAATGTTACTCTGATTTTCAAACAAGCATAAACAAAATCGGTCTTTTCTGGCCGTGAAAATGGGGATGTCACAGTTGGTATCAGAGCATTAGTTTAAGCGAACTAGGAATTTGTAGGATTTCTAGACTTAAACTTAGAATGCTAAGCAATGATTGTGAGGTGTGAGCACTAGCTTATTTTAGGAATTGTGCCTAAAATGCTTTTATGTGCTAAATGATTTATGCATTATATGCTGTTATTTGTTCGGATCTATGGTCTGTTGCCGACCGGATCTGGAAACCTTATGTGTTTAGGATTCTAAACGTACAACTACGATATTAGAACTAACATGTAAACGTTTCGGAGAGATAAGGATGATTTAAACGTCTATCCCGAATAAAGATCTAAATTCACCTTATTCGGTGTATAGATCAAAATGGCAAGAACCCGCAGTGGAGCTGGAAACGCAAACGAAAACAGGAATCGACCACCTGTAATTGAGCAAATACCTGTTGTAGCTGCAGCACCTGAGCCAGTAACGATGGCCGGTGTACAATTGATGATTCAGGCGATGTTGGATAATCAGATGGAAGAAACTAGACGTCTGCTTCGACAAAATCGTGAAGAACTTTCAATCCAAGTTGAAAAGCCCGAAGTGGATGGAGGGCCATCGGAAGGTGGAAACTTCAGTGGTACTGTTGGTCAAGACAACCCACAAATTGTTAGACAAGGCAATCGTAATGGAGGACCTACTAGAAATCAATAACGAGTTTCAGAATTTGAAGAAGGGAAAGATGAGCGTTGCTGAATACGCTGCAAGTTTCACGGAGAAAATGAAGCTTATCCCATACCTAGTTCCAACAGAACTCTCAAAGGTCAATAAGTTTGCCCTTGGACTACCAGCGGACTATGGTCCAATGGTTAAGCAAGCAACCACGTTGAAAGCCGCCATCTGGGCTGCCAGAAATGTTGAGACCCAGATCAGGGAGAAAGGTCTGGAAAGGTCAGAGGTTGGTGAGAAGAGGAAGTTTGACGGACCCTCGGGGTCCAACAAAAAGGGTAAATTCTCAAAGTCTAGTTCGAAAGGAGGTGGAGGAGGCGAAGTGAAGTGGTGTGACAAGTGCAAGAAGAAGCACTCTGGGAAGTGTGACGGAGGGGTCACTTGTTTCAAATGTGGGAAGCCTGGGCACTATGCCAATGAATGCACATTCACTAAGAAGGTCTGTTATGAGTGCAACGAGGAGGGGCACATTTCGAGGGACTGCCCGAAGAAGAAGGAAGCAGGAAGACCCAACATTCCACCAAAGCCGAAGGCTAGAGCCTTCCAGATGACACTGGAAGCTGCTAAGGAAGAAGCTGATGTCGCTTCAGGTACCTTTCTCGTAAACAAATTGTCTGCCCAAATTTTATTTGATTCTGGAGCCAACTACTCCTTTATTTCGCATGAATTTGGTAGAAAGTTAGCTTTGCCTGTCGATAGAATAGATAATGCCTTATTAGTCGAAGTCGCTAGTGGCAAGTTTGTACCTGTTAGCCATCGTATGAAAAACATCTTAATTGATTTGAACGGGAATAAGTTTCACGAGGAATTATTGCCTATCGAACTTAACGGTTTCGACATCGTGTTGGGAATGGATTGGCTTAGCACCAATGATGTGGAAATACTGTGCAAAAAGAAGATCGTAAAAGTAAACCCGCCTGGGAAAGAGTCGTTTATGGTGTATGGGGACAAACGCAGGGTAAATTCTGGAATCATTTCTCTAATGAAAGCCAGAAAATGTTTGACCAAGGGATGTACATCATATTTAGCATTCGTGATCGATGCTAAGAAGGAAAAGAAGGTGATACAGAGCATTCCTGTCGTGTGTGATTATCCGGAAGTATTTCCCGAAGATCTTCCAGGATTACCTCCTGATCGACAAGTAGAATTCCGTATTGACTTGTTACCAGGAACGACACCAATAGCAAAAGCACCTTACCGATTAGCACCGACGGAGATGAAGGAGCTGATGATGCAACTTCAGGAGTTATTGGACAAAGGTTTCATTAGACCTAGTTCATCACCCTGGGGAGCTCCGGTGTTATTCGTGAAAAAGAAAGATGGAAGTATGAGAATGTGTATTGATTACAGAGAGCTGAACAAGGCAACAAAAAAGAATAGATATCCGTTGCCAAGGATTGATGACCTGTTCGATCAACTGCAAGGTTCAAGTTATTTTTCAAAGATCGACCTAAGGTCAGGATATCATAAGTTGAAGGTAAGAGAGCAAGATATAGAGAAGACTGCATTCAGAACACGATATGGACACTACGAGTTTTTGGTTATGTCGTTTGGACTAACCAATGCTCCAGCAGCATTCATGGATTTAATGAACATGGTTTGTAATCCGTTTCTTGATAAATATGTGATAGTGTTCATAGATGACATTCTGATTTACTCAAAAAGCCAAGAAGAGCATGGTAGACACTTGCGGGAAGTGTTAGAAGTCTTGAAGAAGGAGAAGCTGTATGCTAAATTCTCCAAATGTGATTTTTGGATTCGAGAAGTCCAATTCTTGGGTCACGTAGTCAACCAAGAAGGGATAATGGTCGATCCAGCAAAGATTGAAGCGGTAATGAAGTGGGAACAACCAAAAAGTCCCACGGAGATCCGAAGCTTTTTGGGATTAGCCGGATATTACCGAAGGTTTATCCAAGGATTTTCTTCAATCGCTAGTCCATTAACAACGTTAACCCACAAAGGAGTTACCTATGCTTGGAGTGATAAGCATAAAGAAGCATTCGAGAAGCTAAAGAAGAAACTATGCGAGGCACCGATACTTTCTCTACCCAATGGAGTTGAAGAATTCGCTGTTTATAGCGATGCGTCTGGTGTTGGGTTGGGTTGTGTTTTGACCCAAAGAGAAAAGGTGATCGCATATGCGTCTCGACAGTTGAAGGAACATGAAAAGAACTACCCGACTCATGACTTGGAGTTGGCGGTGGTAGTTTTCGCTCTAAAAATATGGAAGCATTACCTCTATGGCACGAAGTGCAAACTTTTCACCGATCATAAGAGTCTCCAATATCTCTTTAATCAGAAAGAATTGAACATGAGGCAACGACGCTGGCTAGAATTACTCAAGGACTATGACTGTGAGATACTTTACCACCCCGGTAAAGCAAACGTTGTCGCTGATGCTCTCAGTCGAAAAGTCAACCTTGAAAGAAAAAGGCCAAGAGCGTTGAGAATAGAAATTGTCTCGACCATTGTGGAAAGTATCAGGGAAGCTCAAGAAGAAGCTTCAGAGAAGAGTGACCGAAAAGAAGAACGTTTGGGAAAAACATTAGTGTTCGGTACAAACAGTCAAGGACTAAAGGTATTCCAAGATCGGATTTGGGTACCTAAGACTGGAGGAATAAGAGATCTTCTGATGGAAGAAGCTCACAAGACCATGTACTCGATTCATCCCGGTAGCACTAAAATGTATAGGGACCTAAAACCCTACTACTGGTGGCCGACGATGAAGCTCGACGTTGCGAAATATGTGGCCGAGTGTGTAACTTGTGCAAGAGTTAAGGCCCAACATCAGAAACCATATGGGAGTTTAGAACCCTTACCTGTACCCATGGGTAAATGGGAAGACATCACCATGGATTTTGTGACTAAACTACCCAGGACGAAGAACGGTCACGACATGATTTGGGTGGTCGTGGATCGTTTCATAAAGAGTGCACACTTCATAGCTGCCAATGAAAGGTGGTCTATGGATAAGCTTGCAAATGCTTACGTGAAGGAAATTGTGAGACTTCACGGTGTTCCTCTAACAATTGTATCGGATCGTGATAGTCGTTTCACGTCAAGGTTTTGGAGAAGTCTACAAGAGGAATTGGGTACGAAGTTATGTCTGAGTACAGCTTACCATCCGCAGACTGATGGTCAGAGTGAAAGAACGATTCAAACGCTTGAAGATATGTTGAGAGCATGTACCCTCGAGTTCCAAGGTAACTGGGATGAACACTTACCTTTGGTAGAATTTTCCTACAACAACAGTTTCCACTCGAGCATCAAGATGGCACCCTATCAAGCTTTGTATGGACAAAGGTGTCGTACGCCTTCTTGTTGGCTTGAGGCTGGCGAAAAGCAGTTTATGGGCCCCGAGATAGTCCATGAGACTGCTGAGAAGCTGAAGGTGATCAGGGAAAGGATGTTAGCAGCTCAGGATCGTCAGAAGAGCTATGCTGACAAGAAAAGACGACCGATGACCTTCGAAGTTGGGGATTCCGTTTTGCTTAAAGTCTCACTGTGGAAAGGACTTATACGATTCGGGAAACGAGGAAAGCTGAGTCCAAGGTTTATTGGACCGTTCAAAGTTCTTCAGAAGATTGGGAACCAAGCTTACAAGCTGGAATTGCCCGAAGAACTCGATGGTATTCATAACACCTTCCATTTATGTTATCTGAGGAAATTCACGGGAGAAGTTCCCGACTTAATTCCGATCTCGGAGTTAAGAATGGATGAGAATAAGAGGCTAATCGAAGAGCCCGAGGCAATTGTTGACCGTAAGATTAAGAAGTTACGACGCAAGATGGTCGACTTAGTGCTAGTCCGATGGAAACATTCGAATGGGCCGAATCTCACTTGGGAAACAGAGGATGACATGATGAGTCGCTATCCGCATCTGTTTGCTGACGCATGATTCCGGGACGGAATCATCCTAAGGGGGAGAGAATTGTAACGCCCGGGTTTCGGGGCTAAGCATTTTTAGACGATGTAATAGTCTAGGTCAACTATTGTAACTCTTTTGATGTAATAAAAATGAAATATTTGAGTATTTTGTGAATTCATGTGCTTATTATTTAATTATAAATGTATAATTAATAAAGAATAAAAATAAGCGTCAAAATTAAAATATGAGATAAGCCCGATATCTTTACATAAAGTTGTAGTGGTCAAAACAAGGATTCCGGAGATATAAAGAACGCCGAAATCCGAGTTATAACGAAGAAGTTATGACCCGACGAAGTTTCACGTCGGAACCGGCACGATACCGGGAAGCGTGAATAGTGAATTTATGATAAAGCGAGTTTTTAGCCGACACGACCTAAACGAGAATCGAAGAGCTCTTTAATTGTGGCGTAACAATAAAAAGACAGACGAAAACGGACGTCGGATGAAGAAGTTATGAATTTTTAACGGACCAATCCTGTCCCGGCCTGTTAAAAATATAACTTTTAAAATAAATTCAAAATTTGCCAACGGAGTCTAAACGAAAGTTGTAGATTACGTTCCCGCCTTCGCGTGGATATAAATAACGTCAAAAACGGAGCTCGTATGCGAGAGTTATGATTTTTCTAAGACGGGAGGCCGATACGCGGTATTGGGTGACATGGCACCACCAAAAATTGGACATGTGGCACCACCAGAAATTGGACACATGGCACCACCAGAAATTGGACATGTGACACCACCAGAATTTGGACAAGTGGCACCACCAGAAGGCCACCACATGCCCCAACTCACTATAAATAGAAGTGCCGGGTTCTCTCATTTCTTACACCTTTCCTCTTCCACTTTCTCTCTCTAAACTCTCTCTCTAAGCTCCCTTGAGCCCCTAAAGTCTAGGTAAACCCCCTAGCACCCGAAGGAAGTCCCGAGGCTCCCGGAGTCCCGAGAAAAGAACCTTTCGGCTCGGAAACGCTGCTCGAACGAAGCCCGGTTTTGAGAAAAAAAAACCCGCTGTAAGTAAGGTACGCCTACGAAATTTTTAATATAACTTTTAAATAATTATAGTAATGTTATTAGGTCCTTAAAATAATTATTTGGGCTATTATTATTTATATATTGGGTGTTATTTAACGCTTGTATAATAATAATAATAGCCAGACTATTAATTAGTCGCGGTTAACGTTAAAACTAAACGCTAGTGATATTAATACTAGGTTTTGATCAAGGAAAAATTGTTTTGAGATAACGGAGTGCTGTTCGAGTACCGAGTCACCACCTAATCAGGTGAGTGCATAGTTACTTTCATCTTACACATAGATATGAAGTATTTTATGTTAATTACGTGCTATGTGTGCATATTATCTGAATACTTGCTGCCTATGCTGATGAAAGATTTTTATACATGTTTTAAATAATTTAAACTGTATATGTATTTTATATCTACAAAAATGTTGGGGTAAAACATGGGTAGATGTAATAAGACAATGTGTGATAAAATGATGAGAGGCCTCGATGTTGTTGTTATTGATTCTGTCATCTAGCGGAGTATGGATGACGACCACGGACTCTTCTAGACAGTCCAGTGGAACGCTAGCAGGCTCGCAACCTGTAGGTGTTTGTGAACGATGTGTTCACCGGTGTACTCCATCCCCCTCATGGTTGCCTTTAGGACATTTATTGCTAAGGAAACCCCTTGGCAGTAGTGTCCATCCCGATATTGATCCTTAGTCTAGGTCCCTTATGATAGGTGTTTTAGGGACGTAATGTGAGGATAACGGGAACGGGTAATCGGGTTATTGTTGATTGATGAAATTAATAAACTTATTTATTGTGGGTTGAAAACCCTATGTGCTCACCAGGCTCCCAAGCCTGACCCACTCAGTTTCTTGTATTACAGGTAGTGGCGCACGAGCATAGATATGATGTTTGGGATGAGAGATTATGAATAAATGTAGTAAGGCTATATTGTACTGTTTATGCTTTTGATCTGTATCGAACATGACATCCCGATGTTTTTTTAATGAAATACATTTCTACGGAAATGCTTTGATAAGTCTTTATCATAATTTTATTTTGGGAACAAATTCCGCAACACTTTTATTTAAAATGTTACTCTGATTTTCAAACAAGCATAAACAAAATCGGTCTTTTCTGGCCGTGAAAATGGGGATGTCACATTTGACTACATAGTTTTCAGTTGATTTTGCATTGTAAGGACAAATGTTTTCCGCTGCTTTTATGAATAAAATAAATTTTGGTTTGACTCATTTATTTATTTATTTATTTCCTTGCAATGAAATCTTTATGAAAAATTGATGTTCGCATATTTCTACAACAAATGGATGTGATTCTTAATTATGTTATTTATGGAAATGTCAAGAATTTACCAAATAGGGAGAGTTTCTCATCGCCCAAGTTTCAATTGGACAGAAACTTGGAATCATGCAACTTGGTTGCACGATGAATGAGAAATTTCATATTTGGAAATTAGACTAATTTATTGACAAAGTGTCAAGTGAAGGACTAAGAGATCGAGTACACAAAGTTGTGTGTTGATTAAGTCCACCACAAGAGTAACAAAGATATTCGTCATGATTTACTAAAAGTTTAGTAAATGTGATTATACTTACAAGATTAAGTGTAATTCTGAATTGATTGAAAAAGGTTTAAATCAATAGCAGAATGAATAAGAAGAATCAAGTAGGAAGAAAGATAAAAGTTTCTCTATTCTAAGAAGAAGGGAGAGTACCTTTTATTATGTTTTATGATAAGTCTTAATTATTAAGAACCATATCTCAATTGATCCTCTAAGTGAGTCTTAGTACAATTATATGTCTAAAAAGAGGAATCAAGAATTGAAGAAATGGTTAAAATCAAGAAGTCAATCATACTTCGTTCCAAAACAAGTCTTAGAGTTAAGATTGTGACATTGAGTGACAAGTATTAGGAAGGTTTATAACATTCATCAAATGTGGAAAGTTGTGATGTCTTGGATAAGACAAAGACCAACTAGGATCAATTTTATGAAATGTTTTGTCTTGATAAAAGCTACACTAACTCTTGAATATTTGTTTGTCAAGAAATGTTTATTGACAAGAGAATCTTATATGTCAAGGAGTTAGTGGGAGTCTTAATGGTCTTGAAAAGTTTCAAGAACTAATCAAGAATAAACCTTATCGATCATCACTAGCACACGACTTGAGGTTCATAACCTATCGTGTTGACACTATCTTGTTTCTGTGCCGTTCCAATCGAGTTAATTATGAGTTCTCATTTGTACGCATAAAAGGCAAGCACCTTGATCAATGGAAAGTACATTGATAGGAAAGGGTGAGCTGCTTAACTACTTGGAAGACATGGTGGACACTCGTGTTACCATAAGGCAAGAAATCAAGATTGAGAAAGTTCGGTCCATATGAGTTTGGATTTGTCGCAAACTTTGGTTTTGACAAATTCAAATGGATAGGAACACATACACCATTAAAATCTAAGTGTCATAAGATTCCCTCCTTCATGAAAATGACTATGAGGAAATGCTTTCACTAAGAGAGATTTTAAGAAGATAGTGATTGTGAAAACTGGATTCTCGAATTCGATTATGGTTACGATATCCCTTTCCATGATTCGAATTGTGAGATTTGGCAATTAGTCTGAATTGTTTTAGACACACATATGAGCTATCTAAGGCAAAGGTGTATAAGCTTAGATAAAGGATTATCAAAGCATTAGGTATTAGAAACATGAACTTAAGAAATTCAATAGGTATTGTTTTTCTGGAAGTTAAGCTGGTTTCTGAATACATGTCAAAGCTAGTGGGAGCATAAGAGTTATGCTTATATGATAATAATAATCATGATAGTGGGAGCATAAATGTTGTGCTTGTATGATTATTAAGGCAAGTATTGCAAGTTAGCAATATTAATTATAGAAAACAAGAGTCATACTTTGAAAAGTTGTAAGGGTTGAATAGTTGTTTTTCTATAATTAAGGGAGAGAATATTATGCTTCATTTCAAATCTAAAGGCTTAGGTTGTGGAATGTTAATAATTATAGTCAAGGATACATAGTGTGTTCTTAAATTGCGATTATGATTACGGCATTCCTCTTCATAGTTCGAATTGTGAGAACGTGGCACATAGAATATTATGGCAGAAGATTGATAAAGTATCAAATCTTTATGTAAGACATTATGCATCGTGTCCCATACGCTTCGGGTATAGGATCGATTGCAAATGCTATAATATTTGACCATTCTAAAATTTTCCAAATGTCTAGCGCATTAAGAGGGAAAAATGACAAGAATCGGTCTTGACTAAGATAATTAAACAACTATCAAAGGACGATCCAAAACTCGATGAGGATTGGTCGCTTGTGAGAAGTTGGAAGTATGATATTGGATGGACCATATCGACATTATTATAGAAAAGATTCTATTAAAAATGAGTTGTCATATGGCAAATATGGAAATGATTCTATATTAGGAGTTGGATATTGATAGTCTATGTCTGGATTAGAAACTTTTATGCAAGAAAGATGTTCAAATGTACTTTGAGTGTGAGACATCACGTCTATGGAATTGTATTGCTACAATCTCCGATAGAGGATTTTGTAATTTCATTGGCAATAGTCATTGTGACTTTAGTGCAGTGACATTACGAAAGGATCATTGCATAAAATGTTAGAATCTAGCATATTCTATAAGTGGCAAGAATTTGATATTCTTTCACTTGTAAAAAGGATTGGGAGTTGTGAAATGAGTATGATTGGAAATGTGTTCATTTGATCTGTTTCACAAAGTAAGAACCATAGGTAAACATTGTGTGCGTGCTAAGAGCATGGGACAAGTGTTGTAATAATTCAAGTAAGAAGTTGATTACCTGAAACAACAAATAATGAGTAATCGATATGGTGATAAATAATAGGTGTTTTATTTATACTCAAAGGTTTGAGGCCATATGGATTAGTATTATTCTTGTGTTTCACTTTGCATGTTTTGACTTCCTGAATAATTTAATTGGTTTAGAACAGTCAAATTATTCGAACGGGCCACAGTCGTTCATATGTTGGAAGTAGGTATGAATGAAGACTGTCGTGAATTGGTGTGTGGATTGTCTAAAGAGTGTTAGACATAAGCAAATGTTTGCTGCAACGTTCATGAGTGCTTATGAATATGATTTGAGCATTGGATTAAACCCACGCTCACTTGGATCACTTCATGGATTTCATCAGAAGTGATTGGTGAGACGATAACATCTTATATTCTTGAAACCGATATGTGTGAGTTGTATCTTGCGAGTCGGTTGCACATTGATAATATGTAAACGCACCAGTAACTTGGTGTCATAAAACGTATTGTTGTGAGTGATTCGGTAAGTGAGTGCAAGCAAGCATTGAATCAAAGTTTATCCGTTCCTTTCATCCAAAGTAGGATAAAAGCGATATATGTGGGCCCCTCGATGATTTAGTGATGGCACCTAAGCGCTTGGCCAAGCCGGGACAAATTTGATGTGTTCAATTGTAGTCTGTTGTCAGTCGTCATAAATCGGAAGTCGGGAAATGGTATAGAGAGAATGATTAGAATTCATGTCTCATATCTATACGATATCTAGAATGGAGGAATATATGATCCCTTATCTAAAGGACACGCGTATCTTATAAGATCAGAGTTGACAGCGGCTTTGGAAAGCTACGATTGCAGATCAAGATCTGAAGTCATATGCAGAATAGTTATTAGACTTATCCAAGTGGGAGACTGTTGGATTAGTGTCTAAGTCCATAACTATTTTGGTATGTACTTGACCCGATGGTGCATGGTCCTTTTGGGTTGCCTTCACCAAAGCAACTTGATAGGATGAATTATGGAGAGAAAGGATTAAATATAATTTATTAATATAGTATGAGAATAATATATTAAAGGAGAAATCATATTGTTTGATTAATATTAGTCAAGAATTAATTGATAATTAATTTTGTGACTAAAAGAGATTAATTAAACTTAAGGGACTGGAATTGTAATTATAAGATAATTGCAATTGGGCTATGGATTACCTTATATTATAAGGGTAGACAAATTCTATGGGGAAACCCATTAGAAATCGTCCAAGGCTTGTTAAGGAAGGAGTCTATGGGTTGCTTAGGGATTAAGCATCCAAATTAGGGTTTCCTTGTTAGATAACCCTAATAGCCTCACTATTTAAGGACCCCTTGGGCACCAAAAACGTGGGCAACTGAATCCTTAGGGTTTCTACACGTTTTTGGGTGTCTCATTTCTCCTTCTTCTTCATCCTCTTGCTCTTGGTGTTTGTGAACCATTAGAGGAGTGACATTTGTGACTCTAAGCTTTCTAAAGTCATTACAAGGAGGATTTGAGATTGTTATTGCTACATAACAATCAAGGTATGATCTAAACCCTAATTCATATGTTATATTGATTATCATATACTAGATCTAGGGTTTATAGTCTTGGATGAATTGCATGTACAATAGAGAAACCTAGATCCAAGCAATAGGGTTTGTATGAGCACATAGGATGTTCTTATGGCCAAAACCCATCAATTATGTGCCACGAGAAGGTCGTTCGCCTTCATCTTCCTAACCACGAAACCCTAATCGTCAATGGAGATAAACCCGGCGTCAACCTTCTTCTTATCTCGTGCATTAAAGCACAGAAGTGCTTGCATAAGAAAAACTGCACGTTCCTTGCTCATATCCTGGACGAGTCCATGGAAGAAATAAACCTTCAAGAGATCCCAGTGGCGTGCGACTTTTCGGACGTGTTTCCCGAGGATCTCCCGGGAATACCCCTTGACAGACAGGTCGAATTTCGGATCGAACTTGTACCAGGAGCCACTTCAATCGCTAAATCACCCTATAGGCTGGCTCCTATGGAGATGCAAGAACTGTCAAGTCAACTCAGTGAACTCTTAAACAAAGGATTCATCCGACCCAACTTCTCGCTATGGAGAGCTCCGGTCCTTTTCTTTAAAAAGAAATACGGATCCTTCCGAATGTGCATCGACTACAGAGAACTGAATAAGCTCACTATCAAAAATCGCTACCCACTTCCCCGAATCGACGATTTATTCGACCAACTGCAAGGAGCAAGCTATTTCTTTAAGATAGACCTGCGTTCCGGCTATCATCAACTCAAGGTCGGAGATGAGGATATTCCGAAGACCGCTTTCCGAACACGTTATGGACATTATGAATTCGTTGTAATGCCCTTCGGTCTGACGAATGCCCCCGCCGCATTCATGGATCTGATGAACCGAGTCTGCCGACCATTCCTCGAAGACTTTGTCATTGTTTTCATCGACGATATCCTAGTCTATTCTCGAAGCGAAGAGGAGCATAACAGACATCTCCGACAAATCTTGGAAACCCTGCAAGCAGAAAGGTTGTACGCAAAGCTCTCCAAGTGTGAATTTTGGCTTCGAAGCGTCAACTTCTTGGGTTATGTTGTCAGTAAAGAAGGGATACATGTGGATCCTTCTAAGATTAAGGCCATTGAAGGATGGGCAGTCCCATCAACACCCACAGAAATCCGCCAATGTCTGGGACTCGCAGGCTATTACAGAAGATTTGTCCAGAATTTCTCCCGAACAGCCAAGCCTCTTACCACACTTACAAAAAAAGGAGTACCTTTTGAATGGACAGAGAAACAAGAGGTTGCCTTCCAGACCCTGAAGAAAGCCCTCTGTAGTGCACCAGTACTATCCTTACCGGAGGGGACCGAAGACTTCATGGTATACTGCGATGCCTCGAATCAGGGTTTAGGTTGTGTCCTTATGCAGCGTGGTAGAGTAATCGCATACACATCGAGACAACTCAAGACACATGAAGTGAATTATACCACACATGATCTTGAACTGGGAGTCGCGGTCTTTGCTCTGAAAATTTGGATGCACTACCTTTATGGTACTAAGTGCACCATTTTCACTGACCACAAAAGCCTCCAACACATTTTGAATCAGAAGGAACTAAACATGAGACAACGAAGATGGGTCGAACTGCTTAACGACTATGAGTGTGAAATCATGTACCACCCAGGCAAGGCTAACGTAGTAGCCAATGCCTTGAGCCGAAAGGAATACTCGAGTCTTCATGTAAAGACTCTTTCCATAACTACTCAATCCCACCTAGCCTCACAAATCAAAGAAGTTCAATTAGAAGCAATGAAACCGGAAAACATGACAAGTGAATCACTGCGTGGGATGGAAAATAACCTTGAAGTCAAGGAAGACGGAGCGTACTATTTCATGAATAGAATCTGGATCCCTAAATTTGGGGGTTTCCAAGATGTAGTGATGAACGATGCTCACAAGACTCGATACTCCATCCACCCGGGAGCAGACAAAATGTACCTAGACATCAAACAACACTATTGGTGGCCGAACTTAAAGGCAGAAATCGCCACTTACGTGGGCAAGTGTCTCACTTGCGCCAAAGTGAAAGTGGAATATCAGAAGCCCTCGGGTTTATTACAACAACCAGTAATACCTTAGTGGAAATGGGAGAGGATTACCATGGATTTCGTGACCAAATTACCCAAGACAGCGGACAGATTGGACGCTATATGGGTAATTGTCGATAGATTAACAAAATTCGCCCATTTTCTGCCAATAAAGGAATCTTACAAGATGGAGAGATTGACGCAAATTTACATCAAGGAAGTCGTGCGATGGAGTACCAGTATCTATTATCTCAAACCAAGACAGTAGATTTACATCATGATTTTAGCAATCGCTTCAAAAGGGAATGGGAACACGAATAGATATGAGCACTGCCTACCATCCTCAAACGGACGGGCAGAGCGAACGTACCATTCAGACCCTTGAGGATATGCTTAGAGCCTGTGTGTTTGACTTCAGCAAGTCTTGGGACACCCAGTTGCCTCTGATTGAATTTTCTTATAATAACAGTTATCACACGAGCATCAAGGCCGCCCCTTTCGAAGCATTATACGGACGCAAATGCCGATCGCCTCTATGCTGGGCTGAGGTAGGGGACTCCCAGCTAGCAAAGGGACAAGCACCGAACAGTACTCTCACCAGACCAGAAATCATCCGCAAAACGACTGAAAAGATAATCCAAATCAAGGCTCGACTTCAAGCATCGTGGGACCGACAGAAGATCTACGCTGATAAACGGCGAAAGCCATTGGAATTTCAATTCGGAGACCGAGTGCTGCTGAAAGTCTCTCCCTGTAAGGGGATGATTCGTTTCGGGAAATGGGGAAAACTAAACCCATGATACATTGGACCATTCGAGATTCTTGCCCGAATCGGTCCAGTGGCTTATAGACTGCAGCTGCCTACTGAGCTTAGCAGTGTACACCCCGTGTTTAATGTTTCAAACTTGAAAAAGTGCTTATCCAACGAGACTCTCGTCGCCCCGTTGGAAGAAATCGAAATCAATGAGAATCTCCTGTTCGTGGAAGAACCCGTCGAGATCATGGACAGGGAGGTGAAGCGTATTAAGCAAAGTCGCATTCCGATAGTGAAGGTTCGATTGAACGCAAAGCGTGGGCCGGAATTCACTTGGGAACGCGAAGACCATATGAAACAGAAGTACCCTCACTTATTCTCTCATTCTTAAACCTTAGCTTCAAGAAGAATTTCGGGACGAAATTCCCTCTAACGGGGAGATGATGTCACAACTAGCATTCTAGCTAGCAAAATTATGTACTCTTGTAAACATTATCTACTGTAAACTCATAACCCTGGTTCTTGTTATGCTTGAAGTTATTCCTATGGAAACAAAATTCAAACCTCGATTCACCAAGTAAAGTTGAAAACCCTAAAAATCTCAGTTTAAGCCCAATATGGACTAGAGTTTTCTTATTGGGCCTAATAGACCAATAAGCCTCCAATTTGATTTTTTATGGCCTTATAACCTTCAAATGGGCCATAATTGGACCCACATTCATGAAGCCTAATCTTTTGGGCCTCTTTGGGCCCTAACTAATCCAATTAGCCCTAATGGACCATAAATCAATTCTTTTATGCTAAGTCTAGGCCGTGAACTACTCTAAAGGCCCAATGGGCCAAAAACCCTCAAATTGGGTCCATATTATGGACTCAAGCACAAAATGGGCCAAGCCATTCTCTTCCTTTTCTCTCTCGGCCGAAGTAGAAAACAAAAAAAATAAAGAAGAAAAGGGGGGATTTAGGGGAATTAAGGAGGGTTAGCCACCTCCTTATTGCATATTGGACTTCCATGCATTTTACATTTCTCCGTGCATCCATCTCTTCACCTCTCTCTCTCTCTCTTCTCCTTCTTATACTCTCGGCCGAGGGTACCACACACACACACACACACACTTAATTCACTTCCAATCCTCTCAAGAACATCTTCATTCCTCCTTCAAAATTTTCGAGATTAAGGGCATTCAAGAAGGTTTTCATCCAAGAATCACTCCAAGATACATACTTGTGGTAAGATCTTGACAACATACTTGCTTTTTACAACTTCATCACTCTTCTTACCACCTTAAACTCTTAATCATACTCCTAGAATCATCTCAAGTTCGAGATCTACTTGAATGTGTTGCTAGGACCAAAAACCTCTTCATCTTTTCTTCAAAAACCGAACCCACAAACTCAATGTGAGTTTATACCCCTCTATTTTTGGTTTTCATATGATTTATGGGGGATAATACAAGAAAAATGTGTAGATCTATGTGTATTTATATGATATGTGTGATTTCTTGTGTTTATGTGGTAAATATATGTTAAAAATGAAAGATATTTCGAGATCTATAGTTCAAAAAGGAAAATAAATAAGTGATCTAGGATGTATTACCCTTAACAAGTTAAGAAAAATATCATATAAGTGGTTATAATAAGCATATTACAACATAAAACTCATTATTCGACTATTTTTGTCAAATAAACAAAAGTTTGGGAAAAAGGTTGTCATTCACGGTTTTTACAAGGATCAAAAAGTCAAAACAGGTAAAATAGGAGTTATTATGAACACTATGTTTTTTTAAAGGACTAAACGTGTAAATTTTAGCCTAATGGGCTAAACATTTGGGCTTTTCGGCCTTTAGGCCCAAATTTACGAAAAATATGATTTTTAAGGGGCTGAAATTGTAAGTTTCTCAAAACAGGGGTTTGAAACGTAAATAAACATAGTTCAGGGGTTAAAATGGTCTTATTCTCCAGAAAGGACTAAAGTGCAAAGATTTTGGATTTTGGGTCAAAAATGTAAAATTTTCGAATTATGGGCCAAAACTGTAAAATTTTGTAAACGAGGGATGGAAAATGTTCAAAATTTTTAATTTGAGCTGAAACCCAATTTTATTAAATGCTTTGGGCCCGAAATGCCAAGGAAAATAAATTCAAGGACCAAAAATGTCTCTTTTTGTCTAAAAATTACTAAAAAGTCGTTTTATTTGAAAAAGGGGCTGAAAGTGTAACTTTTTGGTAAAGAATGGGCTGAAATGCTCAAAGAAATACTTTGATCAAATATGTCAAGAATACAACAAATTCTATAACTGATGAATATACATATATATATATATATATATATATATATATATATATATATATATATATATATATATATATATATATATATATATATAATACATTGTCGTTATAAGCCGAACGTTGGGTGTTTTTGCTTCGTAACTAAATAAACAAAATAAAACAAACCCTAAATTACTAATTAAGAATACAAACTATACGTGATACCGTGATTGGGCCCATAGTTCCCTGGTTATGCTTATTGGGCCTTCGTGACCCAATGTGTAAATCTCTTGGGCCCATTACAATTAAAATATGTTTAACGGGCCTTGTTGGCCCAGTTGCGTATTTGGTAGACCCTCATTAGCTTTCAAATACTATTGGGCCTCAGTGACCCATTTGTATTACTAATGTGGTCCCAGATATTCATCACGAGCTTAATAGGCTTTAACGGGCCTGTCGTATTCTCGAAGGCCTAGAATAACATACATGACCTACGGTCCGTCATGGTCCTCACTCATGTTTGTTAGGCCCACTTCATATTCACAAAAACATTAAACAAGTATGGACAAGGTCATTCATATTTATAAACTATCAGTTTGGATTTAGTGAGAAACGTCGTTCAGCACCAACGAGTGTTTGAGCGTAGCCTGTAGTTATAATCAGAGTCTCCTAGAGGGAGAGCGAGAGTTTGTGTATAGATCTATACGGGGGTGACTCCCCTACACCTAAGCTGTTCGCTACAGTTAGACTCGGCCTATCTAGGGTGAAAAAACCTTGATAAAAAATTCGGCATTTTGACAAATGCTAAGGCAGGCGAAATAGTCATCATCGTGTATGGTTATAACGACTCACGTAGAGATCCGTTACTCATTTCATTTCTTGGGAAAGCGAATTCATTTATGTTGATCGTACAAGCGGTTATTCGATAATACAAAATCATTATACTATTAAAATGGAAAACATCGGGTTTTCCTGGGGTTAACAATAATATTCAATACGTTTACAAACACTTATCTACTATTAAAGGGACAAATATGAAAGTTAATCGTTTCACGAATCACACACATATACATTTATGGGATCTTCACAATATTTTTCATAAATAGTCTTTTTATAGAAAATATCGGATTTTCTGGGTTTTACAAGCGACATAAACCATTTTACATCAAACATGCTTATGAACTCACTAACATTATATATGTTGACCATTTTCAAAATAACTTGTATTCTCATGTAACCGTTAGATCAAGGAAGCATTCAGGGTGTGTCGAAAGTTTCTTTGTTTTTGTTAATCACCAAACATTTTATATTTTGGTTTCATGTAATGTAAAACTATGTACTTGATGTAAACTACGCCATTTGTATTATGTAATGTTTGGTGATGAATCTGTTATGTTTCATGTATATTCATTGTAATGATATTTCAATTGATAGTGACGCCAGCCCCCGGACGTTTCCACCGTCTGGTTCGGGGGTGTGACGCTCTTCGTGTCATCACCGCCGCCGTGCGCCACCAAGTGGGTGGCTGGGTTCGTTTTACATCAGAAAATGCATGTGTCGTGCGCCACCAGGTGGGTGGCTGGGTTCGTTTTACATCAGAAAACACATGTATGTGTGTGCGTCTATTACAATGAAGTGGTGT
Organism: Lactuca virosa; assembly: GCF_052849685.1. Lineage (NCBI taxonomy): Eukaryota > Viridiplantae > Streptophyta > Magnoliopsida > Asterales > Asteraceae > Lactuca > Lactuca virosa. The sequence goes on from NC_136426.1 coordinate 201,205,864, forward strand.
TTGGGTGTTGTTTGGCTGGAATGCTTGAAGAACAGCCACCACCACCACCGTTAGGTGATGGCTGCCGCCATGCGCCACCACCGGCTACCACAAGGTGGCTGTGTGTGTGTTTATTCTCTTAAGTGTGTGTTTATTTTGGGATTAAAGCATTGTAAAATGTAATTAGAACTATAATAATGAAATGGAAACTCAAAACCACCACCGTGAGGTGGCTGCCGCTTCCTACCGCCGTGTCGGGTGGCGGTGCGCTTTGCCCTGTTTGTGTTTGATTCGTTTGGGAAGCTTGGACAGAATGGACCGAATGAAACCCTAATGGGCCCAATGAAAGCCCTAATTGACCTAAAAGCCCAAACATGTGACTAATGGGCCTAATGAACCCTAATTGATCAAAAGACCTAGCTATTGGGCCTATTAGACTATGATTGGGTTAGAAAACCCTAATTTTAGATATACGGGCCTTGGACTTTTCTGGACCTACATTTGGGCCATTGGAATTGATGTGTGAATCACACCATATGATTTTTCTAGTAGAGTGATGGACTTAATGGATTAAGTCCTTAATTAGTTAAGTCATTAATGGGTTAAGTAAGAAACACTTAACCCTAATTGTCATTTTATGTGAAAACCCTAATTTCACTTGGGCCTTGAGGTGGGCCTTTCCATTGGGCTTTGGTAATTGGATTATTAATGGGCCATACGAGAATAATTATATGGACTAGAATATGTTGATGGACTTTAGGGTAAGTCCATATGAGGGGTTGGGTCGAATTTGGAAAATTAGGCCATAGGTGGCCATAATTGGGCCTTTATGATTATGTGATATTGGGCCATTGAAATGCCAATTGTTTGGACTAGACTAAATGGTTGGGCCTTTGAATAAGACCATGTAAAGGTTTGGGCCTAATTTAGAAAATTAGGCCATACGTTGGGCTTTGGTTCCTAGTTTGAATTTTGGGCCTATGGATTGGGCCTTGGGCTTGAATAAAGCTGCTTGGGGTAAAGTAGTATTTACCCCAAGTATGTAGATATGGTTATGTGTTGGAACCCAATTATTAATTGGGTTTTATTTTGATGTTGACAGATTTGGGAATCTGTCAGCCAACAGCCACAACTTTATATGCGGGACTTTAGTAGTGTGAGGTGAGTCTCCTCACCGTTTGTATGGGTCTAAGGCACCAATGTTGGCCCATTTAGTTTATGCATGGTAGGAAGACCCGGGGGTTAGCCCCAGGCATTATGTATGAAAGACCAGGAGGCGGCTCCTAGCACACTGTATGCTATTATGTATAGTAGGAAGACTCGGGGGTTAGCCCTAGGCAATATGTATGAAAGACCACTAGACCAGGAGGTGGCTCCTAGCACACTGAATGCTATTATGTATGAAAGACCAGGAGGTGGCTCCTGGCACACTGTATGCTGATTAGCCAAGTAGATTAGTATGTATGCTAGTTGTCTTTGTGATGCTTGCATGGAAGACCAGGAGGTGGCTCTTGGCACTTGTCTGTAAGACCCAGGGGGTTGCCCCCGGCTTGGCAAGAAAAACCACGTGGTGGCCCGTGCCACAATGGCAAGACTATGTTCGACACATAGCACCTTACATGGTTATGATATATATGTATGGCTCACAGTTATGTATGGCATGTTTGGATGAGTTGATATATATGGTATGTGGTGTCTGGGGAACTCATTAAGCTTCGTGCTTACAGCTTTCAGCTATTTGTTTAAGGTACTTCGTTTTCAAAGGAAAGGAGCCAGCGATCGCAGCACATCACACTATGTTTTCCGCACATGAGATCTTTGGGATTATACTCTAATATTGTTTTATAATGACATGCTTTGATTAAAATGAATTTTTTGGCCTTGAATTTTGGGATGTTACACTGGCCCACTCTCAAAACCTTCAACATGTCTGGTCCGCCCTTCCCGGGCCTAAAGCCTGCCTGGACCGTTCTCCGGACCTTCGTCCTGACTGGATCAGCCGCACCGAGCCTTCAGCCTATCTGGACCGTCCTGGGTCTGTTAGCCTACCGCACACAGTAGAACCGCCTCAACCCAACCGCAATCACACAGTCAACACATAGATATCAAAAGCATGCACAAACAGTTAAATAGATCTAAAAGATCACTAATCATGACACCATCCTAACTACGAGGATGCAGATCTAACAATTCAATAAGCATAACACCATCCTAACTACCAGGATGCAAATCAATAAGCGTATCATGCAATAAACCAGGATACAAATCTGAAAAGGGCCGGCCTTGGTGCCTTAGACCTTGTTGATATAGTGAGGAGAACTCACCTCGCAAGTAGTACTGAACCGGACTGAAAGTCTCCGACCGTTGTCTCACCGAAAATCCTGAACTATCCAAAATAACTAATACTAAGTCAACAATTGGAATACCAATCTTGACCAAGGGTCCCATGTAGGGTAATAGTCCATTTTTCCTTTTCTCCAATTTGGGCCAAAGCCCAATGCCAAACCCATGATCCAAAAGTCCACATATACAAAGCTCATTATTGGCCCAATTCCAAAATTGGGCCCACATCCCCTTAATTAGGCCTCACCCTAGAGTCCATTTCCATGTTTGCCCCAAAACACTATTTTTCAGAAAGTCCAGCAAGGCCCAAGTTAGTTTGGCCCAAAGGTAGCCCAAATCGTCAAAAGCCCAACAGAGGGCGTATGCGGGGGGTACTCCTCTAGTATGCTAGGCGTATTCTGCCTGACCCAAAGTTGCAACTTTAGCCCTTAGGCTTCTCATGGGCTCACTCTTCCATCCCCAGGGACTACAAATGACAAAATAACAATAAAAGAGGGATTCAAAAATACATACGATATTCCGGGATGTTGCATAAGTGTCTTAAAATACAACATGTGACTACTCTCACAAATTAATTAATAATCGAAGGTTGGTTGACTTTGGCATAATTTGTACAAGCTTATTACACATAATTGATTAGTACGTTTGGCTAACCATATAACATTTTTTTGCGCCCAATATAGTCTTACACAAACACTAAATAAACATATAATAAATATATTATCGTTTATAAGTATTTTAAATAGCATGTATATAATATTCATTAATTGATGTATTACTATACATGTTTGCAGTGCGGTTCGGTTTTGATGGACTGGTTTTTTGGATAGAAACCGTATTGCATCGTTGACCTTCGGTTTTTGCAACAATTAAATCCGCACCATTGGTTTTTTGCATTGGTTTCTGTTTTTCAGTTGCGGTTTATTGCGGTTTCATCGGTTTTTCTTTAGTCGGTTCGGTTTTTGCTCACCCCTACTTATTTGCATTGCAACACGTTTGACATTTATCCTAAATAATCTCAATATCTCACAAAAAAAGTCAAATAAGCCTTCTCCAGGTCTCCCCTTTGTGATGAACGACAGAACGAACTCACGAATAACAACGACATGAATAATTGAATCATTATCAAACGACGTCGACGCCTACGATTGAATATATCTATGTTTGTATTAATGTTTTAATTTGAACATGTTTCCATGAATGTTTTTTATTTTCATTTGAATGTGTAAGACTTTAGTTTCTATAATTCGGATATCTTTGCATCAAGTATTTATTCATGTTTAATTATCAATTTTATTTATGGAATCTGACCCACGAACATAAATCTAACCCACGAACCCAAATCTGACCTATGAACCTACCAACGTGTGAATCTGTATAAATAAATGGGTTGATGTGTCATATATGTGTTTATGTTCCAAACCCGTCCACCCGTGACTTGTATAGTTAAATGGATCGTGTTCGGATTGATATATTTTAACTTGCGGCCCGTCAACCTGAATACGACATGATTGTCAGACCTAGTCTAATAGGGGTAAACTTTAAAAAGGATGTCTAAAAATATTCGAGGAGATGGAAAAAAAAATATTAGAGGGCAAATCTGTAAAAAGGAGTTAATGGGGAAAGCCTCCTTTTACCTGCTTTATCTATTAAATCATTCTTTCTCATCAACTCAAAAGAATACATCCATATATGTTCTACCGTCATTAATTCATAAACTTTTACATATTCTCCCTAGTTTATATGTTATAAATTTTACAATTTTTTTGTAGTGGAAGAGAAACAAAATGTTTGATGTAGCTCATCTGAATTTAAACAAGTAAAACAATGAAATTTTTATCATAAAAGGTGCTCTGTATCTAACCAACCCTGTGCTCTGCTTACACTGTTGAAGGATTTCAGGGGAACAACATTTCTCCAATACTTCAATCTCTCCCTGTAAACAGTCACTCGCATTTATTATTAGATAATTAATAAAGCCAAAAACTAGACAGCATAAGGCCAAGGGGTATGGTCACATGATGTTCGCTAGAAAAGTCACATATGCGCCACATCACCCCCCACTACATGTTCACTACACATTCACTAGCCTTGGAAATGGATATCACTAGACAATGTTTTTTTTTTTTTATCTATTTAGATTAAAATAAAAAAACTAAATTAATAACATAATTAGATATTTCACGTTACATAAAAACATAAAACATAAAATTTCAAATCTAGATTCCGAATAACCATAAAAAATAAAACTTAAAACCTAAATAACTAAAAAACATAGAAATTAAACATAAATATTAAAAACGTTAAAACCTAAAATCCATGCTTTTCCCGAACTTCTTTTTGGATTTTCAGAAACGCGGCTAAATTTTCCGGGTCGATATCTGGTTGCGGCTTCATGTTTAAAATTTGAAGATCGGTGAGTGCTTGTTTCCGGCGCCGAGCATTCTCCGTTGACTCGTATTTTTGTTGTAAAAAACTTAGAGTTTTGTCAATTTTGTCCGCAAGCACGTCTTCGTTAATCCCTTTTCCGCTTGAAGACGCCGCTTTTTTCCCTTTATCCCTTCCCGGTGACCGACGAAGTTGGACTTCCGGTGGACCCTCCCCTTCGGTCCCATCGAAGTCGTCATTGAGGTCGACGCCAAAACCCACATCAGATTCCGAAATTCTTGGCCTTTTGTTGGAGCCGGTGGTGGATTCCGAATGCGAAGTCTCCGGGTTAAGGACCCATTTTAGACCCTTACGACAAATTTCCCACGCTTTTTGGTGGCCGAACGCTTTACCGCCGGTGGTAACTTTGAATTGTTGGCATGCGGTTGATAAAATATTGAAATCGTTGCTATCACTTTTATGCATATTTTTCAGATTTTCAAATATGCCGTTAAACTTGGTGCACGTCGCTCGTAGTTCACGCCATTTTCCGTTGACCGTCGTACGTTCGACCCGTTTGCCTTCCCAAAAGCGAGTGAAAATGATCTAAAACACGAACCCAAAAACTTGTTCCCGTTTGCGCGTTGCCCGTCCTTGAGTCACACGATATAGAAATCCAATCTTTAGCTAAAGCTTCCTCCTCCTCTTCGATCCAAGTTGTTCCTCTTCTATTTGTAGCTTTTCCTTTTGATTTCCTACGCCTAGATGGTTGTGTCTCTTCGACCCGGTCGTCCTCGTCGTTGTCCAAGTTTATAGTTGGGGATTGAGAACAAGGGACTTGAGATGGTGGTGTTTGGAATTGTTGAGATGGTTGTGTTTGGAATTGTTGAGATGGTGGTGTTTGGAGTTGTTGAGATGGTTGTGTTTGGAATTGTTGGGGTCGAAATTGTTGAAAACCTTGGAATTGAGATTGTGGTAATTGTTGTTGGAAGTAGTTTGGTTGAAATGGAATGTTGGTAAATAAAGGTTGATGTTGGATTGGGGATGTTATCATTTGAATGTAACCTTGATATTGATCATTTGGAGTGGTTGAGGTTGTTGGGGTGTTTGGAATGGTAGAGGTATTTTGATTTTGCTCCGTATTTTTGAGAGAAAATGAGATAGTGGAGAGATATTATTTGTAGAGAAAGGTGTGTTTAGTGTGTTTGTGTATATATAGTAGATGAAATAAATTGAAAAGTTTTTTTTTTTTTTTTTTTTTTTTGTTTAATTAAGGCAACAGTCAAAAAAGAAAGGAAAAAACGGTCAAAAAAAATTAGGCAATCAAAGCATGCGTGAACGTCCGTAACACAAACCAATCCGCGTCACATTCACCGGTAGGGGGGACGGTGTTCACGCGTGAAAACCCCACTACACTTCACCATTTACGCGTAAAAAATGTTCCCATACCCTTTGGCCTAAAAAAGAGGTTTTGATGCAAAAAAAATAGCAATATTTCGTACACATTAATAGAAAAGAATTATCAATAAAGAAATAAGCAGAAAAGGTAAGGAACAAAACCGCAATGTAAGTCAAAGAAAAAGAAAAAAAAAGAATGTCATTGAGGCAATACATCAAACACATTAGATGCAATTACAAACCAACAAAAACTGTCACTACAGAGCTAGAAAGAAAGGCTGAAATGTCTCAAAAGTTGTGATATGAAACAAAGTAGCACTTCAAGAAATGCTCATAATCTCAACAACTAACACTCTATGTTAATTGGTTTGATTTACTTCAAAAACACAGTAACTAATACACTATAATAAGAAGAAAATGGAAGTAGAGAATCAGATACTGTATAAATCATCTATATCTCCAAAAGGTATAATCACCTGCAAAATGGAAACACAAAGTTAATTAGGTTGAATATGCTAGATAATGTGATGAAACTTAAACTAATCAACATTCAACTGTTTGGGGAATACACTAGATTGGAAGCAGATATGACAGGCTGAAACATACATGATTGACATCTCCCTTACACATATATTCTTTGATAATTTCTTAAATCAAAATCAGTTTTAGTTTAGGTGAAGTTAAGGTTTACGAAATTTGCCTCTTCTGGTAGGAGATCAAACATCATATGCAAATCCCTAAAATGCAATTCATTGGTCATCAGGTAATTGTAATATATATAAAGTAAAATAGTACCTGGAAGATTTATGGAGTGTTTTCTATTGTTCTAATATGGAAATATCATGAGAAAAAATCAATGATTTTACAACATCCTTAATTAACCACTTTAAGAAGCTACAAAATAACGATTACAGGGTATTAGCGCAAAAGGCGGTGATGGTTTTCGTTTGGTACAGAGGAGGAGAAGCCGGTATTCCGGTGGTCTTTGTGAGGAGGACAGATGGTGGTGCTCGGTAGGCTTCTGGAGGAAGAGAAGGAGTGATGGCTTTGAGAATGGAGGTGAGGATGAAAGGATGAGTGTTCTAAACGAGGACAAAAATCATTTCGCGCCCATTTCACACAAAAAAAAAATGAAAATTAATTTTTGTAAGTGTATTTTTGTTCAGAAAGGTAAGATTTTTTTTAAAAAATTTTTTCAGCTTCAACTTTTGTTCTAAACTAAATACTTTTAAGATTCATCCTTATCTTTCTTTAGAGTAAATTAGTGAAATCGTCACTGTGGTTTGAATAAAATTACGTGTTTGGTTCCTAACATTTGTTTCAGGGATAAGCAAAAGGACCGAACCGGCCGGAACCGGACCCGACCCGGGAACCGGCTTCAGCCAAAATAAAGAACCGAACCGGCCCGGCGGTTTTACCGGTCCCAGTTCTACCGGTTCCCGGTTCCTACCGGTTCTTGTCGTGTCTTCAAATGTTGGATCCGGTCCTTGAAAAATAGCATCATACGGTTCCGGTTTTTGCCGATTCCACCGGTTTTTGCCGGTTCTACCGGTTCCCGGTTCTAAAAATCCACAAAAATAATGTCCCGGTCCCGGCCCGACCCGACCCGACCGGTTCCATCGGGTTCCAGTTCCGGTGCCAGTTCAGGTTTTGGTACCGGTTCCGGCCGGTTCCCCGGTCCATATGCTCATCCCTAATTTGTTTTGCACTTGGACTGTCCTTATGATTTGTTTGTGTTTCGTTTTTGGTCCTTGATCAACTTAAAATGACTATACTACCCTTAGTCAATGTTTTTATGTATTTTTATAATTGTTAACATTAATATATTTCTTTTAATGTAATAAGATTAACTAGGGTACAAACTCTTTAAGCTAATGTACAACTACACATATATTAACATGTTCAAAATGCACCCGTGAAATCCATAACCACCGTTGGCAACTTATTGCATTGCCGTATCTTTCTTTTTTGCCGGTCTCCAACACCGGTAACCTTAATAACCACCACCAGCACCAAATCATGAAACCAAAAGCAAACATGAACTTGAAATTTTGCTGAACCGGGAAAAAAAACATGATGTGAGCTTCCAATTTCACAAAATTAATACAAAAAAATCTTGAATGAAGCAAACTTGAAGCAAACGTAATACGAACCTAAAACAAACCTGAGGCATGTAAACAAAATCAAACTTGATGCAACTTTCCAAAAAAAAAACAAAAACAAAAACAAAAAACAAAAAAAACTATGATGCACATCTAACAACCCTGATGGAAAAAATCAATTTCAAAAATTCGATTTCAGAAAACCAAGCGAGAAATTAATCGATGAAGTGAGAAATTGACTACAGAAAATACTCGAGCAAGCCTGATGCAAACTTAAGCTAAAACACATCCAAGTGATAAATCGATTTCGTGTGAAATCAAAACCCCATTGTATAACAATACTTTAGAAAAGAAGATGAAATTGATGAACACATGAATAAATCAATTTTCTATGACGGGCTTTCTGGCGCATCAGATTCTTAGGGTTACTTCAGGTTGGGAAGTTAGATCTTTCAGCGAGTTCAACGGTAAGAGAGGGAGACATAAGGCGGTGGATGGTTTTTGATGGCGACCGCAGCGATTTCTGGCGAGAAAGACGGAGTACAGACATACAAGAAGAGAGATGGTGGTAGGAACTGGGAAGAGAGGTTGATTCGAAGGGTTGAGGGTTTGTTGTAACGCCTGTGTTTCTAGGCTAAACATTAGTATGATGATGTAATAGTTAGAGTCAACAATTGTAACCTATTTTGAAGTAATAAAAAGGAATTATTTGAGTATCTTTACTATTATATAAATCATATTTGATGTTTCTTGGAACTTTTAAGAGGTACAACTACTATTGCATCAAATACCATCATAAAATGCTTCGAGAAAATACTAATTAATTTAAATGGTAACTCATATGCTACCCACCGATATCGGTCCTAATCATCCATTATCTCGCTGCCAAAACACTTACTTTCCCCTCTGTTAGGGTGCAAAGTCACGCTTGGATGAGGCTTTACCCACTTGTATGTGTAACGGGTTGCCTTTCCTTTATAAGGAAGTGAGTGGCACTCATTTTATGTAAAGGAACCATTTGGAGTGTTAGACTAGAGAGAGAAACTTTGTACAAACCCATTTGTATATTCTTTCTAGATCTAATATGAGCTTAAAAAGATTTATTTAATTGATTTTACATAATGATTCACTAGATCTTTCTAATTCCGCACATGCCATCGTAATCTACACCACTACATTTGGTATCAGAGCGGATGTTCTTGATTGGATCAAAAATTGATCCTTGATGACTATTTTAATTTGGTAATTCTTCATGTTCTTATTGATCTTCGTGTTTAGAGAGTGTTTTGTGTTCTAGAAATCGAATTTTTCCTTGATTTGATCCATAATTCGACTTTCTCTCTCTAGAATACTTGTTTGTATCACTTTCTCTCTCTAGAAAACTCATTCGAAAATACTTTCTCTCTCTAGAAATCTTTAGGTTTTTGTGATCATGGTGCGTTTGGAGTATGATTCTTGGGTTGTGATCGTTAAAGATGTGAAATACAAAGTCAACGAATATCAATTCTATGGATTGGTGTTAAGTGGGCTGATTTCACATGAAACTTTGATTTCTTATGGAGGTTTGAAGGGTGATCATGGAGGATTGATATTTCAAGCACTTTCAAAGATTGAATGTTTGTATGATCTTTTCATTCTCAAGTTAGTTGCAAGTGATAATCGAAAAGAAGGAGAAGAAAGAGATTTGTATAACAAAAGATACATTTCTCTTGTTGAAAATCCAAGTGATCTTCATGCTCTTAAGTTTGTTGAAGATGTTCTTGATGATGATCATTATGTTCTTGATGTTGAAGAAAAAGGAGTTCAAGTTGATTCTCAAGATAAATTTTTTTTTTGCTCGATTGGAGTTCAAACTGATGATATTTTGTGTTCTTGTGATTCGTTTGAAGGAATGATTCCGTATCGGAAGCCGGTAATCCAAGAAATTCACAAATATCAAATTCCAAAATTTTTGATTCAAACTCACAAAGTTGATGTTGTGGAAAGTGAGTTTGTTCATGAGATCAAGTCTTCAAGATGCAAAAAGATGAGAAAGAAAAGAAGAAGAAGATCAATCGTAAAAATAAGCGGGTTTACTCACAAAAATCGTCAAATGTTGTGAAGATTAAATCCGTGAAGCAATTTTGGGTTCCAAAGCAACAATCTCCAAGTGCTGCATTGAATTTGTAATGACGTAAATTTTCAAAACAAATTTTCATTTTTCAACAACCAAATTTATATTAAAAACATTCTCAAAACATATGTTCCACAGTAGTTATCAAATAAAACATATCCCAAGATCACAAATAAAATCTCCTGACTGTGTGTACGGATCACGCCGGCGCCTTTCCACGGTCATCGCTAGTACCTGAAATACATAACACAACAACTGTAAGCATAAATGCTTAGTGAGTTCCCCAAAATACCGCATACAACACATACGCCACTCGAGGCTACAGTACGAACCTCCGGTCGATGTGTCTCAGCGGGACCCTCCAGTCCCGTAGCTCGTTGGACCCTCTGGTCCGGTCATAGCTCGTTGGGCCCTCTGGCCCAGTCTGAATCGTTGGACCCTCCGGTCCGGTCTGTATCATTGGACCCTCCGGTCCGGTCTATATAATCATATAACATACATATATCACATATCACATAATCTCATTCATAGCACACAATCTCATACATAGCACATAAGACCCTCCGGTCGATACATAATACCACTCTAGGTAACGTATAGTGAGAAGACTCACCTCGTGTAACTCGGTAACTCGGAAATCTCGGACTCGGTGAAATAGGATCTAGCCTCCGCCTAATCATGAAATAAACACTTGGCATCAACACATTTCCCAAGGCTGGACCATTCCCTATCTTAGCACTCTCAGGAGGGTAAAAGACCATTTTACCCTTCTCATGGCTCAAATACCCTAAAGTTGACCAAACCCTAAAAGTCAACAAAAGTCAACCCTCCGGGTTACGATGCGCGTACCAAACATGTACGATGGGCGTACCCGATGCCTTCACAGAATCGGGGTGCGTGACCCCTTACGTTGCGCGTACTGGGATTACGCCCAGTGTAAGTCCCAGTTTAGCCACTTTGTGGATTTTGGTCTTAAACGGTTAAGACATGAACTCATATTCCAGATCTGACTTCTCTAAGGTTACTTACTCCATAAAGTTGAAACCTTTAAGCCTTTGCATGGCTGTAAAGGTCACCTATCACTCAAAACACCTTTCCTATTTCCATATTAAGACCATATCTCATGCATGACTCAATATCCACGACCAAGATTGGATTTTTATGAACTCTCATCACAATGTACACTAGGAGAGGCCAGATCTAAGCTGATGGAGACGCTTTGCACAAAAAGTCTCCACCTTTGAACCAAAAACCCTAAAAATGGGTCCATAAAGCAAAACCCATGAAAGGCAAGGAAAGCTTTGAGCTTTTTACATCAAAAAGAAGCTTCAACCTCTGTAGAACTCGGATCTACTCTTGCTCTTCAACTTCTAGCTCCAACAATGGCTTCCTCTTCTCCTTCTTCACCTTAAAAAGGCACCTTCAAGCTTAAGAACACACACACAAGCTTAAATACGGATTTTTTGCTCTCTTAGGGTTCACTCAATGAGGTATAGTGGCTGGGGTAAAGGACTTAACGTTCCTTTTATAGTGCACAAGCCATAATTTAGGGTTTGCATCTGGGCACACTTCGCCCAGCGTAACCCTAGGTACGCTCAGCGTAACCCTAGGTACGCCCAGCGTACCCAGGCGAGTCCGCGTCCAAAATAAGCGCATGAGTACGCGCGGCGTACGCCTCATTACGCCCAGCGTACTCACAAGTCCAATATTCAACTTTAAGGGACTTATCTTGACAACTTACAAAAATAGAAGGGTTAAATAGCTTACCTGAGTTTCGGGATGTTACAGAATTTGAAGTCAAAACCCAAATGTGTTGGTGGTTCTTTTGAAGATGTTCTTGGATCGTTGAAGAACATGAAGAACGAGTTGTACATCACGCACAGTGGGTGGTACAATGTTCAAATTGGAGATTTTCTCATTCTGACAAAAGAACCAAGATCTTCCAAATTTGATTCGCTTGTTGAAAACAGAACTCGATTCGTCAAAAAGGTATCTCAAATTCTCAAGTGGATTCCAAAACATCCATGATTTCAATTCGTATTTTGCGCTTTTCATTTTTTGATCGATTTGTCTCATTGGATCAAATCTGTTTCAATCCCATTGATTGATCCAATTATTTTTTTAGATCAAAATTCCAAAATAAAAATCAAATTCCATATGTTTTTTGAAGACCACTGTTCTTCCAAAATTGTTTTCGATTT